>NW_027269262.1:56822500-58215000 GCF_023055355.1 Agelaius tricolor | reverse complement strand
TCTTGCTTTTGCATAATAATACATCCTACCAAACTTTTTTTTTAAAGCTAAATCCAAAAGTTTTACTTTTAAGTGTTTTGCTAACATTTTCAGTATAGGCATTGTGCATTTGACTAAGCATCTCTCTCCTCCTTCGACAATAGGTCCTGAGTTTGTGATCTCTATGTATGTACTTAAATACACCAATAACCTTGACTTTAATGTTTTCCAGGTGAGAGCTGATACTCAGAGATAGATAAGTAGATCTGGAGACTGAAGTGTGTTTTGGGTTTGCGAAAATGCTCAGATCTACAGATTGGTTTTTATATGATGGCTCTAAGTGGCTTTGGGTTTGTTTGTGTTTGATGCAGATTATTATCACAATAAATCCTAGATATGTACAAATAAGAATACATTATTATAGATGCAGATAGTTTATGTAATCAGTGGTTGTCACTAGTGCCCTTTGCTTTCCCTCAACTCTTGATATTTCACAACACCAATGCTTTGTAGTTGGTCTTCATAGATGCTGCAGATCTTCAGGCCCAAGACTTTGTTTATTGTTTGCACCACATCTCTAATAACTGATCTGCTTTGGCTTACTAGGGGTTACTAGAGTAAAAATGCCAGGTTATATGTTTTGTACCATGCTTAGCCTACAGTCATGCAGACACTTAAGTAACTACATTTTTCATGAAGAATCCCTGAATTGTCACCCAGACACTTTGCATCTTTAGCATCTGAAAATGCACAGGGAGATGCTCCATTCTTGTCCTATTTGTAGACATAAAAGCAACTACTTCTGAAAAATCACATTGTTCCTACTTAAGGTTGCTCAGGGTTTGCAACCTACGCATATTTTACCCGTTAATTCAATTTTAAGGATAACAAACATATTCCTGAATGAAGGGACAGGGTCCAAGGCTCCCTCCTGGTTAACAGCTGTAACCATTAGGAAACAGAACAGAAACTTTTGCATTCAGAAAGGTAATTTTGGGTGTCATATCCTATTTCACTTTGTACATCATGACTTCTGTTTTGGAAATCTTTATTGTAGGGTATGATACAAAAAGCTGGCATAGCCACACCATTAATTTAAATATACTCAGAAGAAAAAAATGGTTGCCTGACCACAGGTGCAACTTCTTAACTGTAGACAGGACTTCAAAAAATTTTAATTTCTGCTTAATCTATGAAAATATTGAGTCTTTTTCTGAATTTCATCCTCACATTCCTGACTTTCATAATTTTAGGGACTGAACAGGCTACTCAGTTGAAACTTGGGGTTTCACTGTAGGACCTCGTCCTGTGTTTGGCTGGGATGGAATTAATTTTCTTCCTGGTAGCTGTCACAGTGCTGTGCTTCAGATTCAGTGTGTGAATAATGTTGATAACACACTAATGTTTAGGTGTTGCTAAGCAGTGCTTACACTAAGTCAAGGATATTTCAGGTTCCCATGCTCTGCCACTGAACAGGTGCACAAGAAGGGAGGGAGCATATCCAGGACAGCCAACCCAAACTGGCCAAAGAGATGTTCCATTCCAATTTAATCCCCTGTGTATAAACCGGGGCAGTGGGTTGGGCATCAAGCAGCAGATGATGAACAAGTGTATTGGGCACCATTTGTTTTTCTTGAGGTTTATAAATCTCTTTTTATTATCTCTCTTTTCATTAAAATTATTGTTATTATTAGTAGTAGTATTATGTTTTACTTTGTTTCAGTTATTGAACTGTTCTTATCTTAACAGGTTCTACCATTTCCAACTCTCTTCCCCATTCTACTGGGGGGGAAAGGGGAGTGAACAAGTAGCTGGGTGGCACTTAGGTACCAGCTGGATTTAAACTACAACAGACCTGTATACCCATCTTTTTCAATACTCAGTTACATTTCCTAAGCATAAATTTGAGAAGATTAAAGCTTATAATAGATGAATTTAAAAATTAATAATTAGCGGATGCATTTTTATTAAAAGCAGATTTTTTTTTTGTTATATAGTTCCAATTTCCTTGGAAATTCAATCTTTGTAAACAAAATAAAATAATCTAATTAAATAAACATGACAATGTTCAATATCTCTACTAGTTAAAAGAAATCATATGAATCACTCTTCCAAATCATTGATACAGATTGTTTTCCTGGCTGTGAAAATTGAATAATGTTTTATACTCATGCCATTAGTTAATTTGATTATCAAAATATTTTCCCAAACAAAGAACTGGAACATTATTCTTGCTTCTTTAAATACAAAATTAATAGTAATTGTTATTAGCTCAAAATCAAATACTTCTTTTACAGGATTTATTGATATTTTTCTCAAATCAATAGTTACATAGAAGCAAATTATGTACTTTGGTTTTATAGTTCTTTCAAGTGATCTTTTATTTCAGGTGAAGATTTTTGGTACAGTGAAATGCTTTAAGTGAATAGCACTGTGAATTTGCCTTGCTGACAAATGCAGACCTGTGCCTAATAATTTTCCGTTTAAGGAATTGTGTTAAGTTGGGCTTCATATTTCAGTTTTGGTTGTCCAGGGCCTCTTATGTACATTTTCATTTGGTTCTCAGGGCTGTCTCTGGCAAGGAGGAAGCAGTAGGCATGGTGGTAGCCAGGTTGCATTTGGACTTTGGATATGAATACGCTATTTGAAACTTAGGCAAGACCCAGCTGAACCTGAATGGATGAAGGGTTCTGCAGCTTTCTTTCCCTATTCTATTGTACACGCAACAGGTACATATAGATAGATTGGGCAGAACCTGTGACATCCAGGAATGTGTTTTCCTATTTAGGTTATTACTGTTCTTTCAGAATGTGAGAGCAAAAATGAACTCCTTCTTGAGTTCAAATGACAAGATGGGATGTTTTTAATTGTTGGTTCTGTGTAGCTGACTAATGTAGTAAGCTCAGATCTCTTGTCTAATAAAAATGGCCATTAATGACTGTGGCCAAAAATGACTGTGTGCTACTAAACAAATAAGGAATGGCAGCTTAGCAGTGTTTTTTTCTCATACAAAAATAGTGTTTGGCTTAATCCAGGAAAAAAAGTGAAGTGATGCAATGTGTTAAGCAGAGGGACTTACTGATTGTTGACTTTTTAGAACTATGCATGAATTATTAGATAAACTGTTCTCTTTATGAAACTTAAGAAGCTCTGTTTGTATTCAAAGATGGAGTACTACACATCTGGGTATTATCAGAAAATAAATAGATACCTAAACTCTCATTGTTAGACATGAACTGAGTAGACATTTTCTCAATGGCATCTCTGTTTAAAAACCTATATAAGTATAATTTTAGATACTTGATTCATGATGTTCCAGCTCTCTGAACATTTTTTCTCAAATTTTTTTAAGCAGCAAAGTGGAGACCTAGTGAAGGAAAATCTGAGAGGAAAGACCATACAATATCAAGATGAGAGTGAGGGTCTATGAGTGTGTTTCAGTATCTGGAAATTAATAAATCATCATGTCTCAAAAGGAATCTTTAGAAAGAAGTGCAGCTTTGACTGGGAGCAGGTGGGCTGGGTTTCTGCAGAATTAAACAATGCTTTTTAAATTACCCCCAAATTTCAAAGTTAAATAAGGCTAAGAGTAAAAGCAAACGTTTCCTGCTGGACTTAAATGAGCTGCATGATCCTTGACATGTTTTTCCTGCCAACAAAATAAACCCAAAGGGTATGTAGCACAGTTCTTAACTATGATCAGGCTATTGATCCTCAAAATCTCATTTCTCACTATATTTTTTTCCACAGTTGACAATTACATCATTAAAATAGTATCTAAAGTTGATTTAAGGATAACATGTCAGTTAGACAATGCAATGTTATCTCATATTTCAAGAATACATATAGGATTCTTTGCCAAGGATGCTTGGATCTCCTGATGGCATTCAATCTTTTTCATGGATGATAGCACATCAAATTATAAAAAGGTTTTATATCTGCATTTTTAATCCCTGAAAACATGAAATCAGCTAAATATGTATGTTACATGAATCTTAAGGAGTATTTACATTGTTGTGATTAGTGCATTTTAGAAGTGTTACTATGCAGTTTAAAATAAATTAACAATCTGCTCAAAAAATTTTGGTATGTAGATCAGATGCCTCAATCTGTCATTCATATTGTATCTATACCCATATATACACACATTTATTTACATTTATATAGGCTTACATACCTTCAGCAACTTTTTGCTTTCAGAATTTGGGCTATAATTTGTCAAACTGTTTCTACTTTTTTTTTTTATTTCATAGTATCTTTTTATAGTGCTTTAATACTAGCACTCTCTTTACAAACTTCAGTTTTGAAGGCTCTTCTGCCAAATGTGTGAATCTCTCTCTCTGCAGGTTGTCCATGTTTGTTTCTGAGAAGCTCCAAATTGGTAGGAATCAACTTGAAAGTGTGTAGTAGCTGTCAAATCCTCAGAACAGGCTGCACATGATCTTATAACTGATTTAGCTTGCGCTGGGAGCCAAAGTAATACAACATAATTGGTTGTTCCACCCATTCATGTTTGATGGCTAGGAACCTGATCCTCAAAGACGGCGGCTCAACTGGGAGAGTCTAAACACTTCTGACTCCCAGAGCTGCTTGTGTGCTGGGACTGGTCCCAACTCCATCTCAGAGCAAGTCTGGGGAGCTCAACCTTTTGTCTGGCTCACTGCAGTCATACAGGAAGGGTCAGTGCACAGTCAACAGCTAAGTGAGTGGCCTGAAAATTTGGTAAGCAAGGCAACAGCCTGAGATGAGGTGAACATCTGGGTTTCAGTTGCTGATTTTTGCCTTTACCTAGCTTGCCCTAAATATGCATGAGGTGCATGAGCTCTCTAGGATTAAGATTCATCCCTTGACTGTGGCACACAACCACTGTCCTTTTCCCCATCGTGGTTCAGCAAGTGAGGGAGAGAAGGGCTACTCACAAGGTCACTGGGCTGCCCTGGAGAAGATCCACGGAGAAGAGGTGGCTGCAGACATGTCACTGTACGCTGCCTTAGTGAAGGAAAACTGAATCTGTCTCTTAATGAGCTCCATCTAGGCTGCATGGCATGTGGCAGCCCTCCAAACTAATTCTGGGCTAGCTCTGCTAAAACCAGTTAAGTTACAGGTGGAGGTTCAGGCTTCACCTACACTTTTCATGATAAGTAGCTGTGTCCTGATTGTATTTGCTCTTGCAAACATAATGTTAAATGGTAAAAGGAAATTAGACAGTTCATAGACAAATCAGGAAAACCTTACTAATTCTTGTCTGCTATTGTGGTTTAACCCCAGCTATCAACCAAGCCTCGCACAGCCACTTGTTCACTTCCCCACCAACAGGATTGGAGAGAGAATCAGAATGATAAAAGCTAGAAAACTTGTGGGTTGAGATGAAGACAGTTTAATAGGGAAAGCAAATGCCATACATAGAAGCAAAGCAAAATGAGGAATTAACTCACTGTTTCCCATGTGCAGGCAGGCATTCAGCCTTCTCTGGGAGAGCAGGGCCCCATCACGCATAACAGTTACTTGGGAAAAATTCCATCACTCCAAAAATCCCCCTTCCTTCTTCTTTCCCAGCTTTAAATCCTAAATATGATGCCTTATAGTGTGGAATATTTCTTTGGTCAGTTGGGGTCACCTGTCCCAGCTGTGTCTCCTCCCAACCTCCCATGCACCCCCAGCCTCCTAACCAGTGTGGCAGCAGGAGGCAGCAGGAAGAAAAGGCCTTGGCTCTGTGTAAGCCCTGCTCAGCAACAACAAAAGCATCTTTATATTATCAACTGTGTTCAGCACAAATCCAAACACAGCCCCACACCAGACACTATGGAGAAAATTAACTCTACCCCAGTCAAAACCAGTTGTCTGTTAGTTTTGGGTGATAGATTATGACCTGTGATAATTTTCTGAGGCATCAAAAAATCAAGCATTATCCATAATGAGTATCAGCCTCTGTTGAAAAAAAACAGTAATATGTAGCAATTTATTTTGGTTTCTGATGCATCTGAGGCTCTCCTATCTAAAGATGCATGTGGTTTGGGTATGCAGGAGATGGTCTAACTGAAACTTAGTAAACTGTGGATGATTCATTGTGTGACAATGACTATAGGCACACTGTTTGAGGCTTGCATCCTGCAAAGTGCAGGAAAAGAAAAGGGTAGAGAGGGCCAAGGGCGCAGCAGACTGTCCTTTGTGGTGTGTTGACAGGTGGATGGTGCAGCCTGCAGTAAGCAGCTGTGTCTGGAGAAGGAGTGTGGTATGGGAACCAGGTGTGAGTTCATTCCATGCTTCTGTGGAGCATACACCACCACTTTAAAATCCTTTTCCCTGACAGGTGTTTGTCCCCACCAGGTTTGAACAGAACCTCCCTGACTAGAGTAAGCTAAGTCTTTATTAACATGTAAATATTTGCCTTGTTGTTCATGCATATCTGGAGACTGGACTGTCTTCCAAATAAAAACAATGAAGGAGCAGAGCAGAAATTCTGCTACTCTTGTGCACCACAGAGAAATGTTTAAAACATTCAGCAAAGCATTTTCTTTGTTAAATCAAAGTGCACAGTGTTGACCCTTAGTAAGAACACTGTTATGCATTTTTAATGGGAATATTGTGAGGAGTTGAGAAGCTGCATAATGAATTTCATGCATTTCACTATGTGTTTGTTCTAGTTTGTGCCCTCACAGTCAAAAGAGGGGAATCACATACCTTCAAAATAATGTTCATAAGTAGTAAGAAGCTCCAGTATGCATACTGTATTCTAATTATACCTTGTATATTAGCATTTAATTTCTGCTAAAGGGCTCACTCAGGATGAGCCATAGAATTTTATGGTGAAAACTTGTTCTGATCTCTAACATAAATTTAAACACCTCTACAGAGAACATTGAGATTTGCAATATGACAATAAATAAAGAAAAGATAATTTTAAGTTGTCATGTAGCTAGGTTAAATATAATGTTCATTTCCCATTCAGCATTTTTGTATCTTCTCCAAGTAAGTAACTTATGCTACCTTTTTTTTTTATTTTCACAATAAATAGCAAACCACTCTCCCTCTCTTTTTCCTGCCAAGATGTAATGTGATTTGGTTACCTTAAGTATTTTCCTACTGGGAGGAGCAGTTTATACTGTGCAGAAGCAAAGTATGAACAGGCAAAGACTGGTGGGTGCATACCTTCCTTGGAATGCTGCTGCAGTGCAGGGTGAAAGAGCCACAGTAAAATTGACAACCTGACCAGCAATTGCATAAGAACAAGAGAAGTTGTTGTGGCTCTGGTGGCTAACAAGTACAATAGTTCCTGAAACAGCAGGATATGGGCTGCTAGATATGGGCTGTTAGTGCTATAGAGCACTAACCTTGCTCATAATGATCTTAAAACACATTTCTTTTTTAGTATAAAATAGCAGATTTTATTCTCTAGAAAACAGTAAGTGTTATCATTGAAATCTGCAATATATAGAGGTAGTTTAAATTATTTTGAAAAATACTTTCCATATTTAAATAAATGCACCAAAGTCTAAATGCTTAAAAATATTGAACCAAGCAGGCTGGACTTTGAAACTGGCATTTGGCATAAACATAAACCCCATAAGGAACTGTAGCTCTACTTACTGTGCAGAGAAACAATAAAAAAAATATCTCTAGCATGTTTGTTATCTCAACCTAGTAGAATTAGGAGAGCCTAATGAAGCCATTTCCTTTGCAAACTTATGTCACAATTAAAATTTCTTTATTCCAGCTAAGACAATAATGTGACATATTTCTTTCTGTCCAGGAAAAGTAAAGGGAATGGCAGCTGTCCTGAAAATATTTCTTTGTCTCCTTTTACATGTGACACTGTTAACATTTCCTCTCAACTGGAGAGAAAAGAAGGGAATGGATACTGCTATGCATGAAATGCTGAAGATGTAAATAAAAGATTGTAGTGTTTCTGAAGTGTTTTTACAATTGCATTATGCTGTGAAGCATTCTGTCTAATTTAGCCTTTCCCTCACAACAGCATTTACTCTCCCTATCTGCTGGAAAGATATTTCTATTATAATGACATCTAGGAGTCTGAGTTCTGTAAACTGGGAGTTGCTTTCAGTAGCTTTCAGTAGCAGCCCACAGTGCACAGTGTGGTTTGAGGCATAATTTACCTTTATCTCATTCACTTTCGTAAAAGACGTTTTACAGATTTCCTTGTGAAGGTGAAGAAGGCTCACCATAGGTTTATGTCAAAGCATTGTTGAGGTTGTTTGATTCAAAAAAAACCAAACTAATTTTAGCCCATATAGGGGAAGACAGGAAAGGGGAAATAGCTAGTTTATTTTAGGGTTGCATAGTATCTTGTTTTTCCTGGAAGAAAGGAAGCATGAGGAACGTGGCTTCCTGTTCTATAGACCAAAATCTCATTGTGTATTTTGCAATATTTGGCAAGTAATTTGTACAAAGCCTCCACACTCCCTTGCTATTCAAGTTAAAAAGAGGGGCAAGAAGAGGCTGATATCTTGGCTCTCTTAAAGTGGAGCAGTTGCTGTCTGTACCCACAACAGCTTCATCTAATTCAGCTCTACAGGAATCATAGACTGGATTGGGTTGGAAGGGGTCTTTAAAAATATTTTCATTCCATCCCTGTCATTGGCAGGGAACCTTCCACTAGGCCATGTTGCTCAGAGCCCCATCCAACCTGGCCTTCAGCACTGCCAGGGATGGGGCATCAACAGCTTCTCTGGACAACCTGTTCCAGTGCTTCACTGCCCCCATAGTGAAGAATCACTTCCTAATAACGAGTCCAAATCTACCCTTCCTCAGTTTAAAACTCTTGTCCCTTCTAGCACCAGAAGCCCTGGTAAAAACTCTCTCCATCTCTTTTATAAGCCCCCCTTATCACAGAATCACACAGAATCAATTATGTTAGAAAAGACCTCAAGGCCAACCTATGACCCAACACTACCATGTTCAAATAGACCATGGCACTGAGTGCCACATATCCAGTCTTTCCTTAAACACCTCCAGGGATGGTAACTCCCCCATTCCGGTCTCATCACACTTTCTGGGAAGGAATGTGTCCTAATGTCCAACCTAAACCTCCCCTTCCATAGCTGAAGACTATGTCCTCTTGTCCTATTGCTGGTTGCCCGGGGAAGAGGCTCAACCCCACCTGGTGCAACTTCCTTTCAGAGTGTTGTAGAGAGTAATAAGATTTCCCCTGAAACTCCTTTCTCCAGGCTAAACAACTCCAGCTCCCTCAGCCATTCCTCCAAAGACTTTTGCTCCAGACTCTTCACCAGCTTCATTGCCCTTCTCTGGATTTGAACCATCACCTAAAAGTTCTTCCTGAATTGATGTGCCCAGAGCTGGACACAGGACTTGAGTGCAGTCTCACCAGTGCCAAGCACAGGAGGACAATCACTGCCCTGTTCCTGCTGGCTGACACTATTTCTGTTCCAAGCCAGGATGGTCTTCTTGACCACCTGGGCACACACTGGCTTCTGTCCATCTGGATGTTGATCAGCACTCCCAGATTATTTTTCACTCAGCCTCTTTCCAGGAGCTCTGCCCTCAGCCTGTAGTGCTACAGGAGTTATTGTTGCCAAAGTGTAGGACCCAGCACTCGGTCTTGTCAGACCTCATATAATTGGTCTTGGCCCATCTATCCAGCCTCTGCAGAGCCTTTCTACCCTCCAGCAAATTTACACTCCAACCCAATTTGGTGTCTTCCGCTAATATGCTGATGGTAGCCTCAATCCCCTCATCTAGGTCATTAATAAAGATATTAAACAGTTTTAATTAAACAATATATTATTATATTGAAAGGCTGAAAAATGTCTCCACAGAGCCTTCTTGTCTCCAGCCTGAACAACCTCAGATCTGTCAGCCCATCCCAGGGTGGAGAAGTCACATTCTGCTTTCCAGTCTACAGCAGACTGTCTTTATTGCTTTGGCTTGTGACAAAGTTCCTCTGCGCCATTAAGTTTTGTACTCAAAGCCAAACAAATTGTAAAGGAAATTCAAAAGTTAAGTTTGCTACAGGTCTGCCAACTTGGGCAGGTACTTCTGCATGCTGTAGCTAGCCAGATAGCTGATCTTTTGCTCTCAGTGTGATATTTGAATATATCTATGTGTTTTCATCTGGTTAAATTTTGAAAACTTTATTAATGTGGGTTTTAAATCTCTGCTGAATATATTATGGGCAAAATACAGAATAGTTGAATGGTGAGATTCTCTGATTTTAAGTAGATACTTTTCACTTTTCAAATGGATTTCTTTTTGACTTTTCAATGTTATAGGCTTTTTTTTTTTAAGTGCCAATTAGGCATAGAAATAAATGAAAAAATATTTACTTGTCAGGAATGTGTATTTTCATTGTTATTTTATTCCACAAATTCCTAAAATTTAGTAATATAAAAGAGATTTTGACTGTTTTTTGGTCAGTAATCATTTTTGTGTTGTCTTCTACTTCTGACAGTCATTTGTATGCACTAAGTAAAAGGTAGGATGAATGGCCTATTTCTGTCTGTTTTCATTACTGTGCTCTTTCTGTGTGCTCCATCTTATTCTCTGTATATGCCTACTGGGACATTAAAGATTCTGTAATTATTTCAATAAGATCAGGGTTATAGATTTTTTGTTCCACTTAGTTTTGTTCCATTAGTTGTTTGCTAATAAACCTGCCTCTGTGCTGAAGGCTAACAAATTTCTTATTTAATACTGTACTTTTTTTTACATGATATATTAGAGAACATTTTAAAAGGTCAAGATTGTGCAATTTACTCTTTTTCCTTGCTGTTGTAACAGTCTCAAGGTAGCTCCTTAACTGAAAATTTCAAAGTCATCATCATCCTTTTGAAAACATAAATATTAAAGCTGTTTTCTTTCTTATTTCAGAATCTGAAGGAAATTGAAATAGTTTGAGATATCACAGTGCTTAAACCCAAGAATGATTTTTGCTCTAGCAGGAAGTTTGTTTGTGGTTTCACAAATAAGAATATGCTAAGGGAGCAGCAGAAACTGGATAAACTGGAGCAGTGGAATAATATGTCCTTCAGATAAGTGCATAGGGGTTTCCCTGGTATCACATTCTTTGACATCTGTGGTGTAAACCAATGTGTTTTACCCTTTTCACCACATGGTTTCAGCCCAGAGTAGGATGAAGGTCTGCACAGGAGGAGTGCTGCATGTACTCCCCCCTAACACTACAGACCCGGGCCTGAAGCTGGGACCCAACTTGACACTGCTGCCATTTTCAAATTTTTCTACATATTCTGGAAAATTAGTTCCCTGCTGCCTAAAGTGATACTTATTCTTACATTCAGAAGGGCTCATTTTTTACTAGTGTGGAGTAAACCATCTTTCTCAGGCCAAAGTACCGTGAAATCATTCTTGGAAGAGAGCACCTTTTCCTGGTGCCACTGGTATTTTGAAGAGGGATCTCAGGTATCGAGTCCAGCTCTAGATTGTCCAGAGGTGTTGATTGCCATGGTTTTTCTGTGGTTGTGCAGCGCTTGTGTTAGGAGGCAATTGAAAGCTACTCAATCTGTGCAAGTCTGATTTATTATTTATTTATTTATTGCCTGCACAAAGCAAAACAATTAACATTAAATCTGTCAGTTGTACAGGGCTAACCCCTTTGTTTCTCAGGCTCTCTAACTGGACATTTTCTCTGACATTTTCGCCTGCTCACAGTGACAGCATAGCAATTACCTTCTTAAAAGATTTTTATCCTGTGTACCTATGTAAAAACTGTTCCCAATATTGGCCTTATAATTGTCCTGAGTGTATTTTTTCCTTAAAGTTTGAATGAACAGAGGACCTTGTGAACTGGCCTTGTCAAACCTTTGGGAGATTTGTGGTGAGTTTAGCATGTATCATATGCTTTATAGTGTAAGCTGTTATTAGTTCTACTCAACAGCTGAAGCACTTTAGCCAACTGCTCTACAGATAAATTGCTTCTTTGCACTCTGGTCCTTTCTGAGACCAGATGGAATTCTGGGACTTGACCTCAAAAGGAATATTTTTACTACTTCTTGAGACCAAACTTCACATACCCTCAATCTTCAAATTATTAAGTGTCCAGTGCCAAGAGACTTCAGTAAATGTTAAGTTTCTTTTGAGGATTTGAGACTCCACATTTCTGTAATTCTTTAGGTATTTCCCATCAAAAACTATACAACTGTAGTTAGCTCTTCATACACATCTGGAGTATAGGGAAGGATGAAGACAAATTTGACACAGTCCAGGAAAAAAAGGCAAGAAGAATGAAAGATCTAGATTATTAACTCATGAAGATGAGAGTTAATAACCACTCTCAGCTTGTAAAAAGGATGAAGATAAAATGCTGGAATAGGATACTTAGAAATATTGTGATAACTCCGTCATTATTGGGCATTTTCTTTTAGAATAGGTTTGATGGTAATTAGTGGAAAACTGCATACTTAGCTCTGCTTCAGTGAAAGAGGTTGGAGATCATTTGAGACACGGATTGCCATTACTTCTGAGCAAACAGTTTAAGTACTGAGGCATTGTCATTGGTCATATAATTATCTATGCTATGATGGCATAGGTGTTTAAATCAGGCACTCGCGAGACTCACTGAATTCACCCCTACACATGTCACAGGGAAAAGGCAGGTGTTAGAACTTTTTAAGATGATCCATTGCTAAGTAATAGCAGAGCTTTTATGTGCAGTCTCAAAGGATGCAAATTGCAACTTTTAACACTTAGCTTTCTAACCTTGGCTAAGGTTTTGTCTACCTGACAAAACTCTTGTCGTCTTGAATTTGTTACGCTCAGCAGTACAGATGAGCTGGTACATATCACCCTGGATAATAGATCAGCTTTTGTTGGTAACTCTAATCTGTGGTTTAGGCATAGACTTTTAGAATTACAAGGTGCTGTTCTCATATATAGGCTGACCTCAAGCTCACACAGAGGCCAAGAAAACAACCACAATGGGAAACTTCTGCATCAGAACTTCTGCTTTGTATGTATAGTCTGAATTTAGAGGTCCTATTTATGGAGAATATTTCACTTTCCTAGATAAGTTGCTTCTGTGAGGTGTTATTCTCAATCAAATATGTGTGTTTTCTCTTTGGCATGAATTACCTGTTTCAAACATTCGGCTGTTTATCTTCCTCTGTTGATCAATAAAGAAACTGTCAGTAGCACAGATATCTTGAGTTGATATTTGCAGTTTGTGTTGAAAGCATCTCATAACCTTGTTTCAAGGTAAATTATTGAAAGTTAGATTCATGTGGTTTGACACTGCATTATTCTTTTGGCTCCCAGCTGTTTCTTAATGCTTTTGGATATTATTTGAAACATAGACATGCCAGAATTGGACATGGGATTCCAGTACTGGTCTTACTGGTGACTTGTTGCAGAGCTGCTAGCATTCTTTACTCCCTTTCTTACAGTAGACTGTTTTCTTGCTCTTGACTTCTTGACTCTTACCTAAATTACTCTGGGAGCTCATGTGCAGGTGAGTTTACATGTTAATCATTTTCCAGTCTGCCATTGTTCATTTATGAATGCAACATGTACAAAACTGTGTTCAAATGCAGTTCAAATGAGTGCAGTATTCAGATGCTTTTCTATGGCTCATCTTCCCCATTTGGTATCTGTGACTTCATCAGCTCTTTACATTTCCTCCAGATTTTACTGGGTGAGAGATAAAGATACTTCAGAGCATCGGGCTGAGAACTTCATGCCTTGAAGCATTTCTCACAATGATATTTCCACAACTGCAGTTATTTTTAGTGGTCTGTCAGTTAGCAGGGTTTTGCTGTATATTGTGGGTTATATTGAGTTCGTACATTATTTAAAAAAATGTGGGCTGAAATCTAAATGATACGAGAAATACAACTACATTAAGTAGTTGTATTTCTTGTATCATTTGGTCCTTTCTAGTCAGGCTTGTGGTGTCATAACAAACAGATTTTCTGGGAAGACCCTTTTTCTGTAAAATAAAATTCAATACCATTGGTTCACTTGCCGTTTTACTATTTATTGTTGTATTGTTTAATAGGGTCTAATAATTCCAGATTCAGGCTAACATGTATTTTATCTTATTTATGCTTCTGAAATATTGATGTATTATGGTTTCTGTCCTGAGTCCACTGGAACTTTTCCAGTGTTTCAAAATCTAGTCAAAAAATAAGTCAAGGAAGCGCTCAAGATCTCCTGAGCCGATCCTTTCCAAACGCTTGGGTGTAAGCTCTCTGATCCACTGTCATTATATATCTTACTTCACTTTACTTTAGTGTTTAGTATCCTACATAGTTAGAAAGGAAATCACAATTGTTCAGTTGTCACTGCAAATGGTGAATGTATCACTTTCTGAAATATGTATTAGATTCACTTATCTTCTGTACCACAACAGTTAATCTCATTATCAACTTTTGGGACCAGAGCTGTGCTGTTGTCCAGATTTCATTGGTTACTGACACTATTTGATCATACTAGAAATTACTTTTCTTCTTCAGACTTCTGGCTTCCATTATCAATATTCTGTGTTTGTAAACTGATGATTTTCATTTACTTCTGTAAGATTCCTCATTTTCACTTTTGTCACGTTTGAAAGAGAAAAAATTGCTCTAACTGCTTTTCCTCTCAGTTGAGATGGGTATTCACCAAAAAATTTCCTACTTTCATGATGCAGAATTGCAAAGTTTTTATAGTTTGATTTTGAGAAATTTTTTTGCATTATAATACCTACAATGTTCAGTTTTGTTTTTAAATTTCTTTTAAATTATTTGGGAATACTGATTTCTTTCAGAGAAAAAAACCTATGTCATGTCATAAAAAAAAACCTATGTCATAATTCCTGCATGCTGAAATTAATTTGTGAGTGTTCTAGCATAGCCAGTTAGAGGCAATGATCTTTTATCTAGCACACTGAGATCTAGCACAGAATGATTTTAAATTGTCTGATTTGCTTTTTATGTTTGGAATAGATGTGTTATTTTTAGATATTTCAAAAATGTTTTATCAGTAGCATCAAAAATATGTCTTCAGAAACCTGTGTGAATTTCTACATATTTACAGGCACTTAGAAGTACTTTTTAGAGGCTTGCTCCTTCTATTTTGTCATCTGTGTTGGCAGCTAGAAACAACATGATATTTTTGTCAATCACGTACAACTATCCTGAATTAGCCTGTTGTTTTTAAGCATGTAAATAACACTTTTAATGTGGAGTCCCACATTCCTGCTCCTCCTGAATGTCTTTCCTATTAGGTTTCACTAATAAGGTTCTGTCATGTGAATTGTCATACCAGGTTTCAGTCCTACCAAATCATGTCAAATTCTATTTCGCAAACATATAACTGTAGGTTCTAATTTCTCTTTGTTACTCACAGAACAATTTAAAGCTCTCCTTACTTTAATTTGTTTTCAGTGATTTTCCGTCAGGTCTCCACCTCATGGCTAGGTATTAAGGGCCCCTTTAGCATGTATTTTAGATGGTAATTTTAAGTGCTTAAGTCTCTTGCTCTGGAGTGGTATTGCTTAGAAAAATTACAACTGTAGGAGTTCAAACATGAAAACAAAACTATTTTATGGTGTTGGGTTTTTTTTTTTTTGTTTGTGTAGCTTGTGGTTGTTATGTAATGAAGAATACATACAGGCTCTCTTCTCTTTGTTGAAAATAGATCAAGGTAAACAGTTGAAGCAGAAGGAAACTAACTGTTTTTCCATTCATCTTATTATTGAGCTGTGGTTAAAAGAACTTCCTTTTTGTTACTATCAAAAAGATCTCAACTATATCTTCAGCTGAACATGGAGAAGAAATAGATGCTTTCAGGGATGGGAAAATACATACATTGCCTTTGCATAATGAAGTCTGAAAACTAATGTTAGTTGTGATTGGATAGTTTTTCTAAATTACATTTTGGCATGGCAGAAGACAGAAATGTTTCTTTTTGTTCCTTAGCTTGATTTAATGTTGAAACTTTGAGCATACAAAATATTTTACATCATTGGTTATAACAGTTTGCAATTTTAGCAATAGTAGTTTAAAATAGAAATACTAAAGGAACTGAAAACAGAGTATTTTAGAAACATGAAGTGTGAAGCCCTGCCCTGTTCTAGTTGAGAGCAAAACTTCTGCTTACTTTATGGAGGCCAAAATTTTGCACAAACTTTACAACAAAATAAGAGTATTTTTGGGTGGCTGTTACATGTTTCAGGAAGAAATACAAGACATGAAACTAAAGTAGGCATGAATTTAACCACCTGAGAAATTTAATAATCACCCAGGGGTGGGAGGAGGGCAAAGCTTAGTTCAAGTAAAAACATGATTTTTTCACCTTAAAACAAATATCCATTGACTGAAAAATGTGGAGACAAAATAACATCACATAAATCCTAGATTTGTGCTGGTGCTTGGAATTCCTGGGTTGTTCCAGAGTGCAGGAGACAGTGAATAAAAGGTGGGAGACCAGGACCTGGGTCCCAATGAGATGCAGAGTTACCCTTTGGCAATTCATCTATGGCCTTACTAATCTTGGGGACTTTTTCTTTTTTTTTTTTTTTAATACAGCTTAAGCAGTGAAGGAGGAAAGTCCCTTTCTTCCTTTTTCCTCCCCTGTCCCCAGGAGCTAAGTTACAAATTCAGATGTCAGCTGCAAATTATTTCATGCTATCAATCCTGCCTTTTTTCACATGTTTATTCAGACAGTAAGGTTAGGATGTGAGGTGTCCTGATCCCCTTTTTCTTGCTGGATAAAGACATACCATTTGTAGAGGAGCTGGAGTGAAGCCAGTAGTGCAAGGGAGGCCAGGTATCATAATGTTCGTTATGACAAAAATAGGCTTAAAACACCCACTTTCAATCTGACTGCAAAAGTTCACTTGCATAGAGAGCTGCCAGTATCAACAGGCTTTGGTGTGTATGGAGAGCATGCAGTTAATCTGAGTTGGAGCATCCAAATGTAGTCATGGTTGCGTAATTTTCTTGTCAGGTTCAAGTGTTACATTTGTAGAACATCTTCAGCAACCACTCACTTCATCATAAGGTTTTAAGAGCCATATTCTCCATTATACTTTAAAATGTGAATAATCCTTTCATTATTGAGGAAAAAAAATGCCACATTGGTTCAGAAATAGGGGAAATAAGATGCTTAATTTTTGAGATGTGCTTGATTTAACATTATTCAGGAAAGCCTTACATAATATATGTAATATGCAGTGGTTAATATCCATAAGTAGTTTCTTAAATAGAGGTGCTTGCTTATTTTTTAGCAATAACCACCTGCTTACACCTTTAGAAGTGTTTCATTCATATATGCATATTTACTTGATTTTTGTTCTGTGAATACTCTTGGTGGGGACATAAAACTGTTTACAGGTTTAAAATCAAGCACATGCCTATGGAATTTTAGGTTTAGGGTTTAATTTGAAAAATATAAATTTATATAAATTTAATATAAATTTATATAAATATAAATTAAAGAACTGTATTCACACCATCTAAAGTGATTGGTATGTCTTTACTACTAAGAATGTATCTGAAGCTGTAATTATGGTATTTTATACAAGATTTTATCAGCAATGATGCTAGCATGTTCATTTGCCACTTGCCATTTCTTGACCTCTGGTCAAAAAATGGTGCAAAAAAATGACAAAAGTAAAATCCAATGCATATTTTTAATATGTTTAATGAGTTTTTTTATTAATATTATTTTATATTGGTTTGGGTTTTAGCATAGAAAGAAAACAGCTTTCCTGTTTAGCAAACAACAGCCCAAGTCCTGCGTGTTTGATTGCTATGGTTATACTGTGTAAACTAAAACTATTCATAGAACTGCCTCAGTATTTCCATACAGATACCCTCTGATTTCTGCTTTCCCTGTCATAGATAGTCATCTTGAGAAATTACCACTAACAAATCCCAAAATATGTTTGCCTGGAATATTTGAGGATGATGGCTGGTAAGTCCCAAGATGAAATGACACAAATTTGTCAACAACTTCCACAAAACCCAGCATGGTTACTATTTTATGGCTATGGATGTAATTAATTAGTAGGTCATCAAAATGAAATGGTTTGGAAAAGACTATTGTCATTTCTGTGAAAAGCTATTGCCAAGTTGAGAAATTGCAATTCTCAGCTGTAATCAGCATTTTCAGTATTGTCCTCAGCAGCAGCATTGAGAGTGTGGGGGCTGGTTAGAAGTTAAATGACTAAGCCCTTTAACCTCACTCTAGTTTTGGTCATGTTTCTGGTTTCTGGTAATTGTCTGAGGTCGTACGTTTTTTGCTCAGGTTAGATTTTCAGATTATTTCATTTTAGGGGTCTCCCCAGTTTTTATGTTTCTACACATTCTCTACAATGCATTTACTACACATTCCCTACAATGTCTGTTTTTATTTAAGAGTTAGTTGGCTGTTTTCTTCATTAGTAAAGGGCAAGTGAAAGCTGTGGATATAAAGCTGCCTTTCTTAAATCTATGCCTTTTGTTATCATTTTTTCTTTAGAGTAATACATTTACATTTCATAATCATAAACATGAAATTGAAGAGAAAATCAGTTCTCGAAAGATTAATTCAGTACTGCTCACAGCTGCGAAGACTGTGGAAATAAATATCATTTTGCAGTAACATATTCCTGACAAAGGGCATAACAAAAGACTGATTTCTATTCAGAGATAGTGGGTATATTTATTTTGCATGTTGGGGGGAGGGGCTGTGGTTGACTGCTTGCGACCCTGACCTAGTTTTGTAGCTGCTTATTATTCAGCTATATGTTTGAGAAATCTCTGTAATTTAATTTGGCAACCTCTTCTGCATGTCTGCACGTAGCAGTAGGTGCTGTTAATATTAGTCGTGCCCCATGCTGAATCATATTTATTTAGAAAAAGGAAAATCCTAATGCACTCAAAACTCAGAAAGAAACTGTTAATTGTTAGCAGAGAACTGCCTGATTACAGACTGGATGTCTCGTCCAGGGCCCTGCCATAATTAGTAACCACTGTTGACATTTAGATTTAAATTGAATTTTCTTCTAATTAAACCCAGAGGGGGTTGATCCTCTCAGATGTACAGGTTAATAAAATTAGTCAGAAACTGTTAAACAGTAAACTGAATTCTCCAAGAGAGCTTTCCCAGTGTATTGTTAGGAATTCTGTAATTAATATTCAAAGGATTCATTAGATTTGGAGTTGTCCTTTTTTGTTTTGGGTTGCATCTGGGTTTGTTGCAGTTATTTCTTTAATTAGGTCTGTTTGCTTTTGATATCTGCAGTAATACTAATTTCCATCATGTTTGTGCATGTGTAATTTTAAGTACTGTAGCACCACTCATCCATAGAGTGCAACTGTTACGTGTAATAACAAGCTGCCTTTTTCTGGGCATATTCAGTGAATATTAAGCCCAAAACCTAAAAGCAATGTAAAATAAAATTTAGGAATATAGCCCAGATTAACTGGTGTCTATTTCTCATCATCATACAAATGTTATATCTGCCACAGGGTCAGTTACTCTTTTATTCACCACTGTTTTTTGCTGATCCTTCCCAAGCTTTTTGTTTAAATAGGATTATTTTTCTGATGAAATGGAGATGTTTGTATTTTTCCTATTGCTTTTTCAAGTACCATCAGTTGGACTGAGATCGCAGCCTACTTGAAATTAATCTGTGGTTTTGCTTTCTTGTCCTGCTCAAAGATTAGGAAGTTAAGAGTAGGAAAGCTATTAAATATGTGTGCCAAGAAATCTCAAGAGTATCAGTGATGTAAGAAAAAGTAGAGTCAGAAGTAACACAAGGGGATCTTTGAACATTAAACTTTGAGAATATCACAAATTTTGCAAAAGTGCTCTGTGGGAGTAAAGTTTCTCTAACAAATATTTCATAGCTTAACTCACTTGGTTTTTTTTCATAGCTTATATACAGAGGAAATCCTGTAAAATATTGGTGGGCTCTGAGAACAATTTAGTACCTGTACTAAAAACTTAGTTTTACAAACAAGAGTGAAGAATGCATTTTACCATTTAATGAGCCTCATGAAAGTTATGGGTTTGGTTTAAATCAATTTCTGCCCCAATGTAACTTGAAAAAAGAGGGTTTAGAGAAACATAAAATGATAAATGAAAATGTGTAAGGAATGCTTTCTTGGAAGATGCCTTAAAAGTACAGAAGTTGTTCAATACTATTGAATTGAATTTACTCCCAAAAGGAATACCATTTCTATTCCTTTCTCCTTAATCATGTAAGCCAAACAAACACAAAAAATCTAGATGACTTCATTTTTCTTGCTTAGTCTAACTAAATAAATTGGATTAGGTAAAGAATGCTTCTTACTCAGAATTGGCTTCAGATGGTATAAAAACACTAAAAATGCATGGAACAATTCACTGCACTGGTGCACGGGTAAATTCCTCTCTCTTGCAGGTTTGTTTTGTAGAAATCCCAAGACAGATCGAACCAGAAGTTGCTGAAACTGTCAGGTCAAGAGTAGGAAATTTTAACCCATTTAAAAGTGTTGTTGATCTAAATGAGTCTTTAATAGGAACATTTTGTGTGGATAACAGCTTCCGGATTCTGGTACAGTTCTCGAAGAAATATCTGAAAAAATCTGAGTAAGAACAGTGAAACGGAAAACAAACTTCTTTAGCCTGCAGTCCAGACCTTACACTGAAAAGAGACTTAATATTGCTATTGATTTTACACAAAAGATGTCTACTATGATGATGGGCAGCAGTTCTGCTGAAATCAATAGGTAATTAAACCCCCAATGAGAATGCAGTCTTAAACTGAATTAAACTAAACTTTTGCAGTGGCCAAATCACATTACTGTGAAAATATACCCCAAAGTCTCAAAATTATCTGTAATCCCATTAAGAGCCATAAACTCAATCCTAAATTTGGCAACATAGTAAGCTTATTGCATGGAATCTGAGCATTCATGTATGGTTGAGAATATGCTGATGCATGATCATTTTATGAGACTGGGAGTGTCATTAAGAGCCCCTAGTAAGTGATCTTGGATTTTTCCTCAAAATCATATACAAGCCTAATCACTGACTAATAATGTAATATGCATACAAAACTTTAATTTGTTTCTTTTATGATTTTTAGATTTTGAATTAGGAAGAGCAAGTTTTTGATGTCTTGACAGCTAGGCAGAGCTGTTACAGCAAGCAAAACAGATGTGTTATCACCGTGCTTTTATTAAACTCCATGCACCTCATTGGTGCCAGCAGGATGCCAATAGAGAAAGGAGAGAAAACAGCAGTTGCCAAAGAAGCCAACAGCGTGCCCATGTAGTTTGGCGTGAAATACTTCAGGTCAGCCATCAGTAGTCAGGAAATGCAAAAATGTCCATGTTCCTTATTTTACAGATGGATAGAGCAAAATGCAGACTTGGTAAAGAGCAGAAGGTTTGGACTGTGTTAAAGACTTCTGCCACTGAGTAAGGAAGCTCTTTGCCCAGAAGCCTGGAACGGGTGTCTGGTTTGGGGCACTACAACCTGGCCTAGCTCAGTGTCTGACAGCTCTTTTAGAAACACCTACAAGGAGAGCCAAGGGAAGTTTAACTGGGCTGGATGGTAAAAAAGCCTAGGTCTTTGCACACACAGTCACAGAACATGGCAGATTTCAAGGAGAGAAATATTCTGTTTGCATGGCCATATGTGATTTCATGAGGAAATGTGGTGAGATGATGCCAAGGCTTTTTGGAGTAAAATGGGCTAGAAATTGCAAAGGACAAATAGCTGAGGTTCTTTCAGGAGAGTCTGTCACTGGGAACCATAAGCTCTTGTTGCTGCCTGTACATGTAAATTTTTGAGCCTGTTGCAGGCATATAGTGAACAAAGAAACACTTTTCTTACTGTTAGTTGTTCTTAGTGTTTCACAATATAACTTTTTACATCTTTCATTTTTCCACATGGTTTTGACGGTGAATTAAGTATTCAGTGGTTAAACTTGTTAGGTGTAGGATGTAAGCTTTTCTTTTTTCTTTGAGATATCATTTAAGACACTTAATTTCTGAAGGAAGAAGTATATTTCTGGAAAGCACAAAACTACTACCACATAAACTCCAGATCTTCTTCAGTTTATCTGTTTCAGTCAAAACCCCACATTCTAAATCCCCTTGTCAAGTATTTTTATGGTGAAAAAATAGCCAGTACTGACAGTATTCTGTATTATCCAAAGAAAGGGTGAAATCACAGAAACCCATTTTTAAATTGTGAATAATATATTGATAACGTTTGTTTTTGTACATAGTGTCCGTGTCAATGCATGTGTTGTGAATGGAAAAAAGAATAGCCATTATTTTGCAAATGCGCTCCTGTATTTTAGATGTGAGTTGTCTGTTCCCCAGATGCTCCCAGTCATCTATTTCCTATGTTAGGTAAAATATTTCCTCAGCTGCAGATTTTTGCATACAAACTGAGGAATGCATTCTGTACTTACTCTTTGTGCAAAACTTTCATTTCTGTCAGTGGGAGTTCAGTGTATAGCATTAGGATTGTATATAACTCTAGGTACTTGTAAGCAATATCTCCCTTTATACACTAATAGATTTGTCACTAGTAATTTTTTTCCAGTTATATGCTAGTTCTACCAATTCAGCAACAAAATGAAAATAATAAAGATAACATGTAATGCTAGATAAATTACATTTGATATACCTTTTGCTTTTTATCCTCGATTTCCCATCACCTGTATGTGATGGCTCACTCTTCAGCCTTTATTTTGTCATTGAACAAATTACTTGTGCAGGTAAGCCCATTGGCCACAGTGAGACTGCTTGCATTTTGTTACTTTTCATGGATAGGAGAGGGCTGCCCCGTGGGCCTTTTGTCACAAGGTGCCAAGTTCTCCTAATGAAGGTGGTGGGGAGGTTTTCCTCAATAACTGGGCTCCAAGAGTTCATGCAGGAGAAAAAGTAGTGAGTCTGTTCATTCAGTACTTCTCTGACACAACTGTCCCTTCTCCTGCAAATAAGTTTTTGTTGAAACTAGCTGCAAATAAAGCAGCATATGGAAGAATTTCTCTTCCACTTTATGGGCAGAAGGATTTGCCATGGAACTGTTAGCAAGTGATGAGGGACTTGATAATACAAAGTACCTTTGCCTTACTCTGTGAATACAGTAATTTTTAGAATAGAGATAATTTTTAGCATTGCATATTAGGAAGCAACTATGGAAGCCAGTGACGTTAGAGGATTTATTTTTGTAGCCTAAGTAGGTGAATTCTTTGATGCTTTTGCGTGTTCACAGATCCAGTGTTAGGTGGAGGTTTCCAAAATCACTGCTACGTCTAAGGATTGGTGTTTCTAAATTCATGCAGCCCCTATCAAAGATATCTACCAGGCTTTTACAGCTTGAAGCAGCTAAATTTTGGTAAATCCTGGATATTTATGGCAATTGGTGAAGCTGATGTATAAACTTTTTCAAAACTCATCCATCTAGGAAAGCTTTTTGGAACTACAAAATTGAAAAAAACATAGATGTTTTTCTTTGAAATGCCATTGGGACTGTCCCTCATGAGAGAGGGTTATTAATATGCATCTCTGCCATCCAGTAAAATATAGAAACAAACATTCAAATATATAGTAAATTTTTCCAATGAAAGTAAAATAATTTTTACAGTACTCCTACTAGTTCTGATAATGTTATAGTTAGTATTTTAATGTTTTTAAATATCCAGTTACAAATTATAAGACATCTCTTTATTCTTAGCATAGAGGCATGGTGTGTATGGGGGGATAATTTATGGTTTTGGAATGGATTACATAATTAGATTAGCTTTCAAAAAACAGACTATTCATCAGGTTAATAAATATTTTCAGGTGCAGACCTATCCCATTCCACAACCATAAATTATACTGTTCTTTCTCTTCTCTGTAGTTATACGTGTGTCTGTGCCTCAGATATTTTGAAACTGTTGAGTGTCCCCATAGTTTTATTGAGTTTCAGTGAGAACTGAGAACACTTTGCATGTCATCAAGTAGCATTCAGCAGAGGAACAGTTGGAAAGAAAAGAAACATTTCAGTGGATAGAGATAAGATCTGCTAATCTGCTTTTATGTGCATGCGTGTGCACACACACGCGCCTTCATTTCCTCTACGTGTATGTGCGCACGCACATGACAAATCAAGATTTTACGTGGAAATGTGTGAAAAAATGTTGCCTTTCTAATCTTGCTATGAGCTAGACCATATGACTATGTTAGAGAGTTGGAAAGAACCGCTGGTGCAAACGTCTGAAATGTGATTTAGCTTTCTAGGCTTCTTGGCTGACAGCAGACTGTATTTTGGGAATGTGCAAGATAGTATTTAGTAAGAACAAAACAGTAAATGGGATAAGTTCTGGACAGTGCTGCAGCCAAATCTTTGAAATCTGGTTTTGGAAGCTGGGATTTATAAAACCAAAGTGCAATGGCTGTAGAATTTACAGACAGGTTAGGGAGGCAAAGTCAGCAGATGGTGTGTATGTGCATGATAGCATATACATGTAAATGAGTTTGCTATCAGGTTTCAATCACTAATGCAGCAGAATATACATTATTGCCACCAGTATATGGTTTGAAGAATAGATAGTGCATTTAGCCAGAAAACACAGTGAGTTTCCCTGGGTTAATTACAGGTTGAGTGCACAAAAGGGGATAGCCCTAACAACAGGTTGAGGCAGGCAGTGCTGCTCATGCTGTACTGGCTTTTGGGGGTTTTTTCAGGAGCACTCCTGAAGGAAACTGTTGAGGGCTGTGGTTCTGCAAGTTCACAGGTGTGTGTATCTAACTTGTAATTATTAAATTTGAAACTTGGGAATGCCTTCCCCACTTCATTCATGTACACCTGTGTGGTGAATTAAGTGAGAAGTTATGTTGACATCTAAAAAACAGCTTATGGAATCAAAATTCAAGAAACAGTGCATTAAACAGGAAGAGAAGATGATAAAATTCTCATAGTCTTCATACTTAAACTCACAACACATTTACACTGTTATAAGAACTAGTTGTACTACCTGTCATTCGAAAACTGTTCACTTATTCACTAGTAAAACTATTTTTTACATTAGTGTTGTTGTTTGGGTGAAATTCTATATGAGAAGGATTCTTTGATACTTTGGGTGAGTGCATGCTTGTAGAAATAGATTCTAGGCTGGCTGCCTGATAGTTTAAAGGTGAGATTCTGGACATTGGTCTTCCAAGGGTAAAGATCATGTCTTTCCCAGAAAAGGAGGTGTGCCCAGAAAACTAAGTCTGTAAGTAAAGTAAAATAAAATTGAAAGGAATGTGATTATGTCTTCATGGACATTAGGAAGATTTTACAACCTGGAAATGGAAAAAGCTATTTCTGGCTCATGCTGGACTTACAGCTCTATAATGTGCTGCTCTGTTGCTTTCTGCTTGCTGGCAGTTACCCATGTGTGGTGTATTGCAAGATCACTGTGTCACTTGTTGTGGTGATGGGCCTATTCTTTACGTTTTCATTAGCCATATAAATGTTTTATTTCTACTGCAAAGGCTAAATTTCTACTTCTAAGACTAAATACTTGTGGTTAAAATATTTCACCTCCTTGGGCTTTTTCTTGTTCAAGAAATATTTGAATCCTAATGCATGTTGTGATCTCTTAGGTGCTAATAATAACAAAATATGCCACTTGCAATAGTCATGTTCTCACTTCATAATTAAATGAAGTAAATCACTGAAGGTTTGAAAAACTGTTTTAGTACTTTATGCAAATTGAATATTGGTTTGAATAATAATTAGGTTGACAAAGTAGCTATAGGAAGCAATTTAGCATTTCTTTCAAGGAAGGATCAAGATACTTGATACTGCTTTCTTTGGTGAGGAATGGTGCATGTTAAAAGTACCTTGTACTGTGATCCCTGCTATCGGTGTTGAAAAATGCATACATACATTCTTCATTAGTGTGAACGCAGATGTGGTGTAACACAAAAAGAATTTTACAAGTATTTGGAAACCATTAAATATGTTATGCATTTTTCTTGTACTTTTACACTTTAAAATGATGAATTTAAGTCCTCAGAGTCTCCACAAAACACTGCATGAAAAAAGGTGGGTTCGGGAGATCACTTAAAGTCAGTGCAGTGAGGGGTAAAAAAGATAAAGCTGGAGAAAATTGCTGTTGACTGGAATCAAACTACACTAGTTGCTTACAATTGATTGTGTGTTGTTCAACCAGAAAGATAAATCAGAACATAGAATACTGCAGTAGAAAAGTGGTTTAGATGTCATAGAGACAGTATGACTATTTTTATCTCAGTTGTAAACCATAGCTTACAGTGGCTGAAATGACATTGAACTGTTTTTCTCTTTGATGATTTACAGCCTATGTAGTGAGTTTGTAGGAGCAGATGTCACGTTTTATGTATTTGAAAGTGTCAACACTGATGACTTATGCCTGAAGATTCTGTGCATGAATCAATAGAATGTAGTGATTTCCATTTCTTAAAAGAGTTTTTTCTGACATAATAAAAAACACATCGTGAATTTTGGTCATAATGTTACTCTTGAACTCTCATTGCTTTTCCCTGTATTTTACACTACCAGGAGATCATTATTTTGCAAAATCCACTTTCCTTCCCACCCCATAAGCACAAAAATCTACAAATAAACTGTCTTCTTTTTTACTTAACCTGGAAGGTGTACAACGCATTTCATTTTCTTTTCAAAAATGAATGATAAAAAACTTGGATGAATCGATAAAAGAAAATGCACCAACATTATCTAACTAAGAATAATACCAAGCAAATCTAGACAGATCTCATACTGGCAACTTTCTCCCATGTTTCACAATGTTACTGAAAAATTTTGGAAATAGTACTTATTCCATTAAAACCAAAAGTCAAATTTACATTTAAATGGAAAATCTATCAATAATTTAGTATCTACAAACCTGGAATTTTTATTTTATAATTAAAAAAAACCCACATAGACTTTAGCTTGCATATTTGCAATATGTGTATATGTGGAGGGGTTCCTTTATGTAGTCATGCAGCTATGTAAAAAGCATGTAAGAAAATATTAGCCTCCTTTAACATTTTTAATTCTCTGTGTGGAATGTCTATCTGTATAAGTAAGATTTGGTGTGTAAACAAAGGACAGAAAAATGCTTTTTAGAATTTTAATAATACTTCTGTATTAAAACAATGACACAGATTTGAGATGTACAGGTGGTGTCTAATCAAAATTTTGTTTGGAAAACATACTTTTAAAATGACTTTTTTTACGTCTTCCTAATTCCATATGTCCCACCTATAAAAGCCTAAGTTGAAGAGCAACAAAGCCTGAGATCTTAAAAAATCCTTGATTTTCTGCAGTAGGATTCTCAGTTTGCACATCACGTACTTTCATCCAAGCAATGTCTTCACAATGAGTGTAAGTTCCTTACTTCATACATGTGACAAGGACTATTATGGTCCTCAACATTTGGCTTTGACTGCATTTGCTCACCCAGTGTCCTCCACACTGCCCTGGTTTTGGAAAGCTCTAATGGATGATTCTGGAAAAGGCAGTATACTTCTCCTCTTTGTGTACACAGGACGAAAGTCTGAGTATAAATGATGCATTTCATGCCTAGATCTCATCTGGTGATGCCTATCTATATTAGTCCATCAAAGAGTTGTCTTGCATGAGGGAGAAATGGAGCTGGGAATTGTGATTTCAGTTTGAACTGAAGGAGGTTAAATTGCACAAGGAAGGATCTGGTGCTTTTAATTTTGGGAGCAAATGTTTTTGCTTTTCAGTCATAATATGCACAGAAGCTAAGAGTTTTCCTGATGGGTGATTCCGTGTGATGTCACATGTTAATTGTGTGAACGCATTTTTTCATTCTTGACAGCAGTGGGGCTGTAGATTATTGGTGTCAAAAGTGCTGCCTAGCACTGCAGGAGATCAGGAAAACTGATAGAGCATTTCCTCACATTCCCCAAACCTCTCTATTGAATTCAGTATAACATTATTATACTGACAGCCTTACAGAAATAAGAGGGTAAGGCTACTGAAACAGCTATGCCACAGTGTATTTAATAGCAATGGTAATTATTAGCTCAGAGCTCCTGTGTTGTGCTAAGTGTTTAACAGGCTCCTGCCCCGAGGAACTTGCAGCCTTCATGGTGCTCATGACAGACGGGCAAAAATGTGATTCAGCTTTACACAGAAAAGTGTCAAACCCCTACAAGCGCAACATAAAAATTGTTTCCTCTGCTATGCTAGGCATTCCCCAGTCTGCCTAAGGTGTCTGTCATTAGCTGGGGCTTGATCCTGGCCAGGCCGAGCTTATAGAGCAGCAAGCCCTGAAATAAGATCTAGCTGAAAAATTATTCTTCAGATTCCAGATTCATGTGTGCCAGTTTTAGTGCCTGACCTGGTTTCAGCTGAGATGGAGTTAATTTTCTTCCTAACAGCTGATACACTGTTTTGTTTTCAATTTATTAAGAGAATGGTGATAACACTCTGAGGTTCTAGTTGTTGCTCAGTAGGGCTCACTGTAAAGCAGTGAATTTTTGGTTTCCCATGCACTGCCAGTGAGCAGGTGCATTAGAAGCTTGGGAGGGTAGGGTAACATGGACAGGACATGTGAACCAAACTAGGAAAAATCATATTTCAAACCACAGAACATCATGCCGCTGATCACTGCGTGGGGATGGGCTGAGCATCAGTCTTTGGGTGGTGAGCAATTGTGCTGGGTATCACTTACCTGTCTTGTTCCTCTCTTCTTTCCATTACAACAGCAATAACAAAAACGATAATAGCTATTGTTAGAATATTTTATTTTGCTTCAATTGTTAAATAGTTCTTATATCAAACCACAGCATCTGATATTTCTTTTCCAATTCTCCCTACCCAGGAGGATGGGGGATGAGTGAGAAGCTGTGTGGTACATAGTTGCCAGCTGGGTTTAAACCATGGCAGTGCCATAACACAGAAGATCTTTCATGGATTTATATTAGCCTTTATAAACATAGCTAACTATGTATTCATATAATTTTTTTCAGCAAAAGTTGTTTGTTCTTATCAAAAATGTCTGCAAAAGAACTGAATGCCTGGAAACCCTAATATGGTGCTCTAGGGATATTTGAAAGTTAAAACTAATGAACTTTGAATCCATCTTTTCATTTCTGCATTTATCTTAGAACTCTGGAGTCCAGAGTTATCATCATACACTTTCTGTTGTCACCAACCTTGGCTCATATTGGAAGATATCTTTCAACTAAGATTGTCAGTTCTGTACCAGACTTGTGAAACAGTTTCTCTGGCAATCACTGTAGTGATTTTTCCAGTTCGCTTTTTTCTGAAGGGAGAGGTCATAGGTCATTCTGACGACAGCAAATCGCTGGCAAAATATGGGTGTGCACTTGTGTCAAATGGGGGAGTCTTTGCACAGGAGTTAGCAAGGCTCATTGAGAGAGTTTTAAACTAGATTAGAAGGGTGAAAGGGCTAAAACCTCTCTCACTAAAGCTAAATTTGGGGGCAGCATGCTGAAGTTTGATGGACAGAGGGATAGTGAGATCCTTAGGTGTGCTGTCTGGAGGTAGGGAATGGAAATCCCCATGCCAGCAAAGATGCAAGGATTACATTATCACTCTCTAGAACTGCCTGAAAGGATGTTGTAGTTTGGTGAGGGTTGGTCTCTTCTCCCAAGAAACAAGCAACAGGCCAAGAGGAAATGGTCTCAAGTGGCACCAGGGGAGGTTTAGATTGTATATTAGGATAAATTTCATCATTGACAGTGTAGTCAAGCATTGGAAGTGGCTGCCGAGGGAAATGGAGGATTCACCATCCCTGGAGGTACTCCAAAGATGTCTTAATAGAGCACTTGCAGACATGGTTTAGTGGTGGACTTGGCAGTGTTCAGTTAATGACTGGACTTGATCTTGAAGGTCTTTTCCAGCCTAAACAAGTCTATCAGTCTATGATTCTATTACTACTAAAAAATAGGCATTTTGGACAGTTAATTATTTTCCCTAAGTATTTCTATGAAAAAATCTCACATGGTTTCACACAATCCACAATAAAACCAATCAAAATATGATTAAAATATTTGAAAATAATTGTTTAATGAAGGGAGTGTTTAAGACTGAGTAGGACGTGATTTACTCTGTTCCTGAATATTTATTTTTTACTGATCAGGCTCCATCCTTAGGAAGCTGTTCCATATGGCAATTAAGTTGAAAGAGTAACATTTAGTCACAGATCTGACTATGCCAGAACTATAGATTCACATTCAAACTTTGTGTTCTCTCTTCCAAGAAGAGGGGAGACCTTCCCATGACTCCAGCTAACAAAGCTGAGCATTTAATAAGGTTTATTATTACTGTAGAAAACAGAAAACTGTAATCTCAGCAGATGAATGTATGAGATAACTCAGTATTTGTGCAAACTGATTTTTAGCAGAGCTGTGACTGCAATTCGTCCACTTAAGCACAGAATACTTGCAAGTCTTTGATTAATGTGATCAAACTAAATTTAGGACTCATCACTTCCCACAAATTCTTGTCTTCATCATTAGGCAGATAGTCATATAAAGTATTAGAATGTATATTTCACTTCCCTTTACAGGTTGATCAGCATATAAAATAAGAACTATTAATTTTTGCAAGATAAAAGTTCACTTGGCTTTTCAAGTGTGTTTTTCAATTTTCTATTATGGTGAGAATGGTGGTTCTAGATTCAGACAAGGGTCTTTTACCATTAGAGCTTAAAGATGGCTATGAATAATTTCCTGTTCTTTCCCTTGTTTTGTTCATCAATGTAGCATAACTAAGTAACTGAGTATTTTTTTTCTGCCTTGCACAATGATGAGATGTTCAATGAACTCAACAAAAAATGCTGAAGTTCATTAAATGATGGTAGTTCTGTATCTTCTCTCAGGATCTGCTAGAATATGCCCAACATGTGTCCTAACAAGACTACAGACTACAAAAGGGGATCATCATGGATATAATTTCCAATACCATTTTTCTTCTTCTCAGAGCTTGTCAAATACATTATTCTCTTATAATTTAAACAAATATTGTGATACCAGCTTTTAAACCAGCTGTAGCATGCTGATTAACATCACAAACATTTATTTTCTTTTCCTTCTTGACAAAACTTTGGATTGTTTTCTTTGTTGTGAGTCTAAACCAATAAATGAATTGCTAGCAGTTGCAAAGGCTGTTTAGAAGTGAGGATCAGACATTTATATGGGTCACTTTCAGAGCAGCTGTAGCAGCAAGTTCCTCCTGTATTAAACTGGGGAAATGCACAGGTCTTTCTACCTGACTCTAACTAGAATGCAAATGTGTGGCAGTGGCAAAAGTACAAAGATATTGCTGTATATGAGTTGATGATAGAATGAGCATGTTGAATTTACCCAAACTGTAATTTAGTCCTGACAGTCCATTTTGTTTAGTATCCAGTTTCCACTTGCAGTGAAAAGTTTCTTCATGGTAAGAAAATACTATCTTTTCAGCACTGTACTTGTATTCTTGTCATTTCACACTTTATTTATTAAAAAACCCCGAACTCTTCCAGAATAATAGAGCTGCAAAACTAATATCTGTGTGTTTTATAGTACATAGTCATTTAATTTCAATTTAAAAATGAATTAAAAATGAATTAAAAATGATGAAAGTAATTGTATACTTTTCAGATTGAACAAATAGAATTTTTCTGTTCAAAAAAAAGGAACTGAAAATGTTATAGTAGTTAATGCAAATTTAGAAATCTATACAATTTGCCAAGAGTATGTCCATAAGGTGTTATTGCTATGGAATTCCTATTTCATATGAATAATTACATGAAAAATTTAAAACTTTTTTTTATTTGGGATTGAGGATATAGTGTTAAATCCAGGATTTATTTTATATTATTGAGTCCCAGCATCTCAGATTCATGGCATCTTTGGGATGTGTAATGAGCTCATTTATAGGGTTCTGTATTTTATTAAATTTTTTGTATACTATTCTGTATTTAGGAGTGACCAATTGTCATATTGCTATTTCTAAAACTTAATAGGGAAGGCTGTATTTTCATCATACAAACAAAAAACAGTAGTGATATTTTAACATAAATTTTAATATTTTCATTCCAGAGGTGTTATTTTAAAATAAATTTTAATATTTTCATTCCTAGCAAGGCTGTGCTTCAGAACAATGAAAGTGTCAATTTTCATTGCCCAAAATGCCATTTTACAAAGAATATTAAGTAGAAAGCAGGTTCAGGCTTTTTGACATCAGAAAATGTACCTCAAAAAATTAAGTTGAAAACATGAATAATTGCATGGGATGCATATTTCCTGGGCATAATCTTGAACAGCGAGATGTTTTAATTGAAAATCCATAATTCTGTGATAGCCTATGACTTCAGAGTCATCAGGCGTGGCAAGAGAGTGCCTTAACTTTACTGCTCTTACTCTAGAGTGGTAGATTAAGCTATTAGGGCTTAAAAAACCCCTGCAGCAGCAGGTTAACAGGTCTGTGGAATTAAACAGATGGTGCTCAGGACCAGGCATGGGCTTGCTGCATTTTGTTGTTACATATGTTTTTTTAGAGATGTGTGACTTTGTATCTGCTCAAATTTGGCTGGTCCAAGGGATCTAACACTCATTAACAGTTGTAGTACATCTGGCAGTTTTGTTTCATCCAAGAGTAATCTGTTTGTGTACTTCTCAATACCTTTATGCTGAGAAATTGCTATGAAAATTCATTTCTCATCAGAGTTAAACAACAAAGTAAACAAATCCAGTGCCAGCTTGTGGAGAGGGCAATGAAGATGAAGTAGGAGCTAAGGAGAATGGCATAATTAATGTGCAGCTTCTTTCTTTGCACTGGGAGCAGTTTGATTTGGGAGCAGTTCCTGATGCTTTTGGTGGAATTGCTGCAGACTGCCTCTGTAACCTGCTGCTTAACACTAAATTGTGCCTCTGGGTTCCCATGTACAACCATTGCATGCAGGATGTTTTGATCAACTGTAAGACTTGCAGTGTTGCATTTGAAGAGTAATTCTTCCACCTGTCATTTATTTCAATTGTTGCAGTGTGTTTGTGTTTAAGGGTTTGAGTTTTTTAAGAGAAAAACAGTAATACAAGTTTTGATTCAAGAGTTTTATGATAAGCCTCTTGGAACTATCTAAGCTTTAGTCATTGAATTTCAAAATGAATATGTTATTGATTCTTAATGCTTCCTAGAATATCTCTGGCATTTGGTGGATACTTTTAGGAGCTTATGCTGCAAATCTCAAGAGATGTTACGAGTGAGGTGTTGAGAAAAATTTAGCACACCTAAAGTGGCAAAGAGTGACAGTGAGATGAGCTTCTGTCATTGCAATAACAATAAGAAAGAAAAAAAATTTTAAAAACCCAAGGAAAATGTGGGGGTGCTACTGAATCCTGATTGTGAAAGTGGATAGTAAAAGTGAAGGACGATAAACCTGTGATCACTGCTACCTTTACCTCAGTGTCCACTGACAAAATTTCATTGTTCTTTGAGGCTAGAGGAAAAGAGGATTTACCAGCAGTAGGAGAGGATCAAGTCAGGGATCTCTTGAGAAATTTTGACCCATAGAAGTTCATAGGATTGGATGGGCAGCAGCCAGGACACAGAGGACTGGCTGAAAGCATTGCGAGGCCATTCTCCTTTGTTGTTGAGGGGCTGGAAGAGATTCCTAATGACTGGAGACAGGAAATGTTGCACCCATCTTCAAAAAGGACAAGAAAGATCACCTAAGGGACTACAGGCTGGTTAAAGCTGATTTGATTCCTGAGAGAATTGTTGAGTATCCTCTTCCAGAAGTTGTTTCTGCACACATGAAGGACAATGTGGAACTTAGGAGTAGCAGCATGGATCTCCTAAGGACTAATTGTGCCAGGGACCTCTCTGCCATCTGTGGTGAAATGACTGAATCTGGGAGTGAAAGGAGAATAGTGGATTTTTGATCTTGACTTCATGAAGGCTTTGACATGATCTCCCTCAGCATCCTTGTACTTGAGTTGGAACAGTACAGTTTAGATGGGTGGAGTGATAGATGCATGAGGAGCTGGATGGCTCATCCGACTCCACGTGTAGCAGTTATTGGTCCACATACTGCCTTGAGTTTCATTAAAAGCAGAGGTCTTTACAGGTCCCTTCTGGGACCTACTCTGTTCAGCATCTTTTTCAAAGACTTGGGGGGGTTTCATAGTTGACACAATCTTGCCAGGTATGGAAATGGCACAGAATTGGAAAGACCAGTTGATATTCTTGGAGGCAGCATCACCACTCAGAGGCACCTACACAGATTGGAACAATCATCCAACAAGAACCTCAGGAATTCAACAAAAGTGAAATGCAAACTCTTGCACTTGGGCTGAACCAACCCCTGCATTGGTATGGGCTATGGAGTCACAGCAAGGATCTGGTTGATTGGGATGCTGCTGAAAATGATCTGGGGGTCCTGATGGGGACAGTGGGCTAAACACTAGCCAGCAATGTCCTGTAAAAGTGGGAGAGGCTAACAGGTTACTGGGCTGTACCAACAAGTCTGTTGGCAGTAGATCAAAGTGTGTCTTTATTCCTTTTTCTTCATAGTCATTAGAGCATTTTTAATAATAATTTAATAACTTGTCCAGGTTTGGACTCATCAGTATAGAAACACTTTGTAAACTGGAACAATTTTAATGAAAAGCCACCAAAGTTGTCAGAGAGAGATCCAGAGACCAAGATTTTTTTAACCCAAATAAGAGGTAGATTTGAGGTACAAGAGCAGACCCCCTCCCAGAATCCACAAAGAATTTCTGAGAAGACACAGCCATGTTCTTACTGAGGTGTGCAGTGGGTTGACAGGGTGTTTATAAATAGAAACATGAGATGTTCCTATTGGATAGACAGAAAATAAAATTCTCTCTGGGGATAATTAAGCCCATGCAACCAGTTACTTGGAGATACTGTGGAATCTTGGTTGCTGTAGGTATTCAAGACTGAGCTGATCAAAGTTCTGAGCAACTTCATCTGAGTAGTGTTGGCCCTGCCTTGGGCAGGAGGCTGGACAAGTTCCATGCTGAGGTCCCTTCCAACCTGAATGTGTCTATGATGTGAACCCAGACAAGTCTGTACAGGTTCTCGGAGCTTGCCACTCATATTTTATATTCCCAGCACTTCATGAATCTTATGTTTTCTTCAATGGTTTGTAATTAAATATAGTCACGAGAATTTCCAAGGACCAGTGTGAACATTCTTGGGACTAGTGACAGCAAAATACAGTGGATTTGGGTGTCTTCACAGATATCTTGCTTCAGTCAATGGTCAGTCAGTAGATTTTCTACTGAGTGTCAGCTACAAATCCAGAGATCCCTTGCACACTTTTTAAAGTGATCATTACTAAAAGAAGCTATTGCAGTCTTATTCAGTATATGACATGAGTAAATTGCTGACTAAATAATTACTGTGAACATTCTTCAAGTAAAACTTATGCCTGGTTGAATAACTCATTTAGTAACTTAATGCTGTTTAACTTAGGTATTTAAGGATGGCTTTTTTATTTAAGAAATGTTTCACTTTCCTATTCTTTCTTGAAATCATTCCTATTCCTTATAACTGTTAGAGCTGATTAGTGTGGGTACCTTTGGTAAAGGATTATATGAAATGGACATGGTTCAGGTATGATGTTTGAGTCAAAAATGTAATGTAAAAGAGAATCTGACATGTCTGTCTTGGAGGTGGAGAATGGCCTGTTCAGGCAGCAAGCAAGGTCTCTGCTGCTAAGTAGTCCTTGATATGCCTGCTGTGCTTGCCACTGTTGTTGTGTGCATTGTAGAAGAAGGTGGCAGGATGGGAAGCAAAGCCCCTCTGACTCCAGGTGGAGTTGCAGAGGAACTGCAGTGAAGTTAATGTGAACACCATAGTCTATTTGCATTACTGCCAAATAGCATTTATTACTTATTATCCATTGTTCTTGTAGGTGTAAGAAACCTAAGAAATGGCTTAGACTTTCAGCACTACACTTTCTTGTTTGTTTTGGTTCTCATTCTATTTTGAACATTGTTATTTCTCTTTTGAAAAAGAAAATTATATAGAATGATTGTCATTAGCGGTGATGCAGGAAGACAAAAGACAGTTTTCTTTACACTGACTCTGTTAACCCTACAGGCTTGAAATTGTAGAGATGCTGTTTTGATTGGTAAATTGAGTAAATGTGACATGGGAGTGAGAAAAGAAAACTCCATACAGCTTTTACAGTGGCTATTTTTGTGTGCATGTAGTTTTTTTTATATATATATATACATACAAGCTACAAATAATGTATGTATTAACTCTTTGTGGACAATACTCTTAAAAGCCAAGTGTTTTTTGGTTTATGTCAAGTTGACTGATCAACAGAACCTCTGTAAGATTTTGTCTGAGTTAACTGCACTCAAGTCTGTGGCTGAAGTGAATGGTGGTAAAATCATGTCTGAATTTTACAATGTTGAAATCTGTAATTTGAAGCCAAATGTTATAAGCAGAACTCACTGGAAGAGTGAATTTATATTAATTTCTTAGTTTTTATGAGTTAGAAGTTAGCAAAACATTTTCCATTTTTTGTATCCTTTTAATGATAATTTTCCAGTGAATTTACTTTCCCTGCTTTTTCACTGCATACTATAAATTCTCACTGTTTTGTTTCTTATTCCATCCTTTTTGTCTGAACAAATTGTTGAGAGTCCATTCTTCATAAGTATTAGTTTAATGCTATTTCCCTGCAAATCTGGTTAACCTCTTTAACATTCAAGGCTTTATGTTAAGTCCATAGAAGTAAATGTGGGAGTCTTTCCAATCATTTAGCATATGCACAAGATGCAGAGATATTTTCTTCTCACTGCTGTAGCATTGAACAGATTCATGATCTAAGAGTACCCTAGTAGCATTTGGCAGCAGATTTGAACACTTCTTGCTAAAAAAAGGTTAAAATATTTTTGTAGATTGGGTGATCCAGATCTCAGGGGCCTTATCTGCAGTCATGCCAACAAAGTTAAGCTTGACAAAGTTGGAGATGACTATTCCTCGATATCATCAAATGTTACATCTTCAAACACAAGATGTAAAGGAGAACTTTCTAGCTATGATCTGTAGAATAAATTATTGGTAAGTGCAGACAAACAGAGAGGCTCAGGGGCCATTTTGGAATCTATCAAAGGGCATGATGCCAACTACTTTTCAGGAGCCATTATTATTCCTTTTTTCAGGTGTTAAGCCTCTCCAATCTTTACTCTGATCTTAATGTTCCCTTTTGTGGAGACTATAGTCTATCTGGCTGTGTATAATTTTGGAAATATTAGTCTTACAAACCCAAAGTGAAGCTGGCCTTAATCTCAGTGTTGTGAGAGTGCATATGTGGGGTGATGAAGGCCTTTTCTTCTTCTGTTTTGAAAAATGCTCATGGTATTTTATATGCAGTAGTCAACTACTGTCACAGCCTCTGGTTGTGCTACAGTCATGACTGGTCCTTGCTTGAGTGAATCCTTTGCTTGTTTGCCTGTTCTGTACCATAGAGGGAAGACACCCATTCAAGAAAAGGCCCGAGTTTCACCTTTTGAGTCGCTTCTGTATGAGAGTGATACTGCTTTTCTTTTTATGTCTGTTGCAGTTTTACTGCTTTGTCTTTTAGAATACATGTCTCAATCTCTCAATGAATGTTTTCTTCACCACTTAAAATTGAGTTTGTCCAGCTTCAATCAGCCAAGCTGGATCCGCAAACATTACCTCCAGTGCACTCACCTGTAATGCTTTACAAACATTGCTAAATACGAGCAGAATAGATAAATAGACCCATTTTAGACAGTGCTAACACCAAAGGAAAACTAGTAACAGGGTATTTTTTGGCATTTATTTGGCTTCTTTTCTGACAGCTTGGCACTGGAGATCAAAAAGCTTTCAAGAGATGTTTAAAAATACGTCTTCCACAAAGCACTCAAAATAGGGATTGATGTTGTATTTTTATATTATTTTGCTGACATTGGCATAAAGAAATATTTAACCTAAGTTCACACTGGGAAATCAAAAACAGGACCAAGAATGGAATTTCCAAATTTTTCACTGGCTGTCCGGTGGCAATATTTATCTCTTTAGAAAGAAGGAGCTGAGGTGCCTTTTAAAGCAACCAGAACCAGGTGTACAGCAGTGTAACCTAGCAGATCAACAGTGTTTCCACTGAAATATTTAGATTTCTGATATATGCCATCATTTTTCTGTAAAATATTTGACAGCTTGTAATTTATTCTTAAATTTTAAGTGCAGCTACATTTATTGCAGAATATCTAAACTACATTAGAGGTAATTTATGGCAGGGGTCCAAACCAAAATTGACCATATCAAACTATGGCTTTTATATAATCTCTCAGTGAACAAGAAAAAAATATTATTTCCTTGTGATTTTATTCTGAAAGTGGTTTTTCATATTTCTTGTTTTTTATCAGAACTTTGTTTCTTTTGACATCTTTTTCAAATTCACACACCTAGTAGATCAGAAAACACTCATTAACTTCTGCTGTATTGTGAGCAATAAGAGCTTATTAAGTAGTAATAAATAGACATTATATGTACATTGTGCAAATAAATGTTGTAGGGTCCATTTTGTGTTTTGAATCTATTGTAGGTATGCATATAGATCATGTGTCTTATACTTGGATACTTTTTGGCTGTTATTTTTCCAGAAGTGCTTTAAAGGAAATGCAAAGCTAATGATCTGTTATTGTGGGGAACTCTCCTACTACATTGGAAATCTGCTCTTACAAAATCAAGCATATGGTAACATTGCACCATATGTTGACTTTTATATTTAGTAAATGCATAAATATGATATAACCTTTATAAATTTCATTTTATTTTGACTGATAGGGCTTCATTTTCAAATGGAATTGAATGCACTCCTTCCCAAATGTGTCATATTGTTGTATTTGCCAAAAAAATCTATGGGAGTTATTAGTACAATGTGAAAAATATTTCCTGTAATTTGTGTGTGTACACATACCTCCTAAGCTTACACAGTGATGAATAGAGGGAGAAATGCATCAGATCTAAGAGCCACTGAAATGTGCACCTCTAGAATGTGTCTTTTTCTAGCAGTAGAATCTTAATGACTGTATGGCAAAGATTTACATGAGATGTGCGATATGTGAAAGATCAGTTTGAATGTCTGATCTCCTTTTTTGCTGTATTTCTCTCAGTGAACTTCTGAACCCATTACATTATATCATAAAAATAATTTGCCTTCCTGTTACCATTATTATTAACCTTCCACCCTATCCATAAGCTTTATTTGGGCTTTTTTCTCATGTGTCTGTAGAACTTATGGAGATGCTTTGTCCTTGTTTACTAGTTCATTTTCAGTGTTAAGACTTGAAGACCTAAATATAACTTAACGTGTATTCAGTTTTAAGTCCTTATCTGAATGTGTTCTTGTGGAAATTAGTTTTCCCAGAAAATTCAAAGGCTTACATGCCTTCCACTGAGGAATGAAGAGTCAAGACAAGTCAAGGAAAAATTGATTAAAAACAATGGTTTAGATGTGTCAAGCAAAATAATTCTCAGTTCCCACCATAAAACCACACCATGATTCCTTGCTCATTTACTTTACTTAGGGTGTGTAATGGTTCACACAAGGATGAACGCTGTAGCAGATAGCACAATTCCTATTGTGCAAATTCCATACCTAAGTACTCCCTGTGGCTTTCTTCAGAAAATGCTAACCAGATTAGAAGAGGAAGAATTTCACCTCCTCTCTAACAAGCCCTTATCCCATCATTCAGAATGTGTTGCTTAAAATCCTAAGATGTATATTATCTTTTTTAGAAACTATCTTTGCAACCATTTCTAAGTTATCTCCTACTTTGGAATTTCTTCTACCTAAAGTGATTGCACTGCTTACTTTCTGTTTTTATCTGAATATTGGAACATGCAAAGGTTCTAATAGGGAGTGAAATGACCAAGCAGACACATAAAACCTTCATGGCAGCCTTTAGGTTTGGTTAAAGAGTAACAGATACACTGCAGAACAGTTAAATATACAGTGCTTCCTTCTAGTTAGACTAAAATGGAGTCTAATCACTTAGATTAGCATAATTCACTGACTTCAAGGTCATTAATAGGAGTTGCTATTTGTTCAATAGGACATAATGTAATTTCCAAGTGAACCTTTCTTATGTCTTGTTACAACTTTTCACAACAATATTTTCTTACATAAGTAATCCTGCATTTTCTGGAGCAACTGGGAAAAAAAATGTTCTCTAGCCTCACATGACTTTCCAGAGATACACCTTTTCTGTTTGCATGGTGTCCCAAGTGTTTTATGGGTTCAGTATGTCAGCTGGCATAGGCATGTAGAAGTATGAATGATGCACTAGCTTCAGGTAAGCTAGTCAGGCTGTGAATGTATATCTGCTTTACCTACATTGCACCTTGGGCAAGCAGTTGTTTGTGATGGCAAAAGTTGTCCAGAAAACACAAACTGCGTGGACAGGTTTCATTTTTTTTCCTAGTAGAGATGGGAAATGGATGAGCTCTGTGAAATACTTAAATTTTTTTTAATACCATTTTCAAATCAAGGAACTCGGTCAGTCATTAGATACACTGTGCTTATGGTAATAGTCCTTGTGTATAGGTACTGAGTGAAAGGAGGCAGGAACTTACAAATTGTCTGTAATCTCTATTTAATTGTAATGATCCGAGGGACTGAATTTTTTATTCTTAGGTTTCAGTAACATAATTCTGAGGTAACCCATACTTGTCAAATTCTGTTTTAATTCCATTTTACTTCAGTGAAAAAAACTCTTTCTACATGTCTTTGGTGAGCTATATCTGCTGGTTTGAGCATCAGAGATGGATAGCCTGAGGTTGTCCTGCAAGTTTTAATTTTATCATTGCACAGGCACAGCATGGTATGCCAGGCACCAACCAGTGTAAGGAGGATTCCAGCATCTCCATCATACAGTAAGCTCCTGTCAGCAAAAGATTTTCTGCAATGATACACTGCTTAAATTTGACAAAGAACATAGATTGTGTAAATCACACTGTTTTCATTTATTAGAGTCAGAGAGTGCATTAACCTTCCTTAAGGCTCCAGAAATCACTTACATAAATGTGAATAGTACAAGAAAATGTTTAGTGAAGCTTTTCATGGATTAGCTCTTTGTTAGAGGATAAAGTATTTTTACACATACAGATATGAAAGTGATAGTTTTACATGTAAACTTTTTTTTTTTGCCTCCACTGAACATTTGTTTACTATAACCCTGTGAGTGTTAATTTTCATTTACATTTTACAGGGATATAGGGACAAGAAACTTTGAAAGATATCTTGTCTTATGTCAGCTATTAATTAAAGCAGTACTCTGACTGGGGTGAATTTTCTGTGTAGGAAAGAAAAGTCCAAGTTTAGAATTTGAAAGTGATTTCCACAATTACTTTAGACTTATCACTGTTGGGGTTTAAAGAAATATGTTTACAATTTAAGGGATTTTAGAACTGGTTTTGTTCACTTTTAATGTGTATCTTCTGATTAGTAGTTGGACTTCTGTGTTTTAACATTATTGTGTAAGTTTTTCCCCATGAAAAATGAGACTCCCTTTCTGCTTGAGGAAATATGTGATTTAGTTTGGTTTGGAGCTTCAGGGCCAGTGCCTAATTTTCTTTTTATCACATTCTTAGTTCCATAGTAAGCAATTTCCTTTAGCTTCACTGAGCTAAAATTCTTTGGATATCGTAATTATAAACTATACATTATGACTTCCTACATTTATTTTAAAGAGAGAGATTATAGCATGTAGTTTTAGACTGCTTTTATTTTATTGTCTGTGAGTTTATTAATGTTTGTGCATGTAGAGTCTTCAGCTGATAGGCTATCAATTGAAAAAGAGCCAAACTTTATATATACTGGAATTCAATGGCACAGCATAAAGTTGCCAAAATAAAATTGCTAGAACACCTTAATCACATTTTTATTGCCTCATACTTCACTCTAAGAAACATATTTTCAACCAAGTTTTATATGAAACAGATCAAAGCATCTCATAGCTCTGCAAAAACTCATAAATTGGGTGCAAATTATCCTATAGCAATTCAGAAGTCCATTTTACTTCCAAGCATTGTGCTAAATTGTTTCTTCTTTCGCTAACAGTCTGAACTAATAAATAATGGGTTGTGTTTGCGGGCAGGATTGCAATATTTTCATGCTGCAGTGCCATCCGCCTGTCCATAGATTGACTGCAACTATGAAAATTTTTCACTTCATGACTTCTTTTTCAAGTTTAAGTCTGCAGGTAGTCCTGCAAAAAAAAGCCTGCATCCATATCCCACAATCCAACCCACTCTTTATTATTTTCTGCTCTTGAGAAAAATGGCGCACGTACAAAACTGTCACCCTCAGACAAGGGAATCCTTTAATACAGCAGGCAAAATCATCCCATTGGTTCTTCATAATCCCTAGCCCTGATCTCCAGAATAAGCAGAGAACTGGATTCTGATGTGGTTCACAATGCCTCAGTGATGCCATTGCAGCTCCTCAGGGATGGAGGACACAGAGGACACCTGGTCCCAGAGGTAGTTAATGCACGCTTTACACCACCCCATTCACTTTGTCGTGTGCACTGTTTGGGGTTTGGCTCACAACTTTTACACATCTGAATTTTTATACATTTGCCCTAGAGTCCTTTTATTCTTAGCAGAAGAAAAAATATGCAAATCATATAGACAGTTCATCTGGTCTGTCATGGAAACCTGCTTCCAGAGATGGAAAATCAGCTCTATTACCTGTCTTCCTTCTCTTTTCATCTTTTGTTTCACTCCCCGGGAAAGATGTGGTCTTTCCTACCTAGGTGTGCATCCTCCTTTAGTCCAGCTTGCATGCCAGTCTTTCTGCAGGTGCTGTGCTTGCATTAGCTACTTTGGGGAGGCCCAGCATGAACACAGGAGGAGGTTCAGGAGCCCATAGGGTTGATGTTCTGGGTCTGAGAACTAGTTTACTCTGTAATTAGGAGGGGAACATTATTCTTCAGGCTCTGCCTGTCTTTGTACAAGGCATAAAAGTGCATTTTCAAAGGTACTCAGATGCAAAATGGAAGGACTCTTCACTCAAATGAATCTAGAGTAAAATGACAGTATTGTTAAAATTGTCCATGTTGTTTAGCTGAGGCACAACGGCCATGGAGTGAAGTCACCACAGATTTCTTCAGTTCATCCACATTACTTTTCCATCTGGCAAGGATATTTATAAATTCCTGAATATATACTGCTCTGGAGGGTATTCTGGGTAATGTCCCCTTTTCGCTACAGAAGTGGCTGTGTTTCACTGATAATTTGCATTTCCATTAGCAAAGAGTGTTAGGCCTTACTCATCTTTTCCCATATATCCCTGAAAATGGCTACTGGAGTCAAGGGGTGCTGAACACAGAAAAAAAGGCAGAATTTTATCAATATTTGCAAAGCACTTTGGAGTACTTGAGCATGAAAAACATAATATTGGGTAAATATTTGTTTCATTCTGAGTTAAATCCTGAAATCTGTACTTCAAATGTTCATGATTTCTGAGCCGAGGCAGATATGTGCATATGAAAAGATTTTATTTGGACTAAGTTTGTTTGATTACTTGTTGATCCTAAATGAAAAGAAGACTATTTTTTTATTTTGTTTTGCCTGGCTGAGGGGAGAAAAAAAAAAGCAACAGTCCTTCCTACCTCTGGTTTTCTTGTTTTCTGTCTGAAAAGTGCAGGGCAGCACAGAAAAGAAAATATAATTTGAGTTTGTTGATAGTAAAGAAGGACCAAATGTCCTCTATTTTGATATTTAACACCATGGATATGCCTTTAAGACCTGTTGCTGTGCTTGTGTAAACCAGATGTAAGCCTGACTGCTTCCATCTACCCTTTCTAGGAGCTGATGCATCTAAGTAGTAGGACTGTACCACAGCAATGCCCAGTGGTGACATTACACACTGGGGATGACTGTATTTATGTAATTTTTCTTATGTAAAACTTGCAGATTAAGTTGAAGTTGAGGCACCGGAAAAGTTATATATATTTTTCCTTAGAACACTGGATAAAGAGAAAAGGAATATATTTGTGTTTCGCTATCAGAAAAAACCCCAAGTGATTCCTGGTAGTGAAGTGTTGCTGAACCACCTTTGTCCAGACATCATAGCTTGAAATGGAGAGTTGGAGGGAATTATCAAGTCCACAAACACACTGAGGAGTACAGTACCTTGCTCTCCCTTTTCAGGTCTTGCCTATCTTTATATATCTCCCCTTTTTACACTGTCTGCAGTGAGTATATCATTTATCGGTTAATAAGTTGTCTGACAAGATAGCCACTTTGTACCTAATTGTTCAGTTTATTTATGTATTATTGATGAGCCTAGACTTGAACTCTGCTTTCCTTAGAGACTGCTTGATAAATCTGTTGGCTAATCCTATCTAAGGAACTGAACTACCTGCTGTAGCATAATACATGACATTGTTTTTGCTGTGTATCCTTAAAAAGGACCTGGTTATGCATTTCCAATAAGCTGTGTTTAACAGTAAGAAATAAAATCACATAAATACTTCACATTGCTGTCTGTGTTAACAAAAGATCTTCAGTGATGCCCTGTAGTGCTTAAAATACTTCCCCAGCTTTTAAATCAATGTTCTGACTATTTTAGCTTGTAAGGTTCTGGCTCATGTAGCTAAAAGAATTTCTGAACTGCAAAATCTTGATTATGAGTACAACTACTAGACGTGTCAAAACACTTGTGTATTGCTAATATGATCTGAAAATATTGGAAATTAATCACCTTATACTTTTCAAGGCAGTAGTTACTATTTCAAACAAATGAATAAAGCACCAAATTAATTTTCTATCAAAACACTAATCTAATGACGGCACATATCTGTACTCTATTATTATTTCTGAACTTTTGACGTGTAGGCACTGACATAAAGGAAATTGGGGAGTATTAAATGATCTCTAAAGCACAGGAAGAAGCAGTCATACAGTATCACTAGCAATTTATGAATGCAGCTGTTAAGACTCAGGAGCCTCTGCCAAACCCTGGAGTCTCTTAATACTTCTCCTAGAAGAATATCACAAAACAGATTGTTGCTGACACCAAAAGAGGTTGTGTGCTGAATGCATGAGCCCATGTAATGGCTTTCCTAAAAATGAGAAAAAAAGAAAACTGCACCTCAATAAGAGTTAGATTTTCTGAGACTGATCAGTTTCAGTCTTGAAAGCAATTGGATTATACCAATATAGACCCGACCAGTGTCCTGGTACCGACACCATCTGTGAAAAGGTGTTTAATTCTGAATTGCATTCAAATCAAGGACATTTTGCTCCATCAGGAGCAAAATGATTATTTCAACTTGTGCTGTTTGCCTTTTAATGTGGGAGGGAAGGAGCCAAATATGGGTTTGGAAATATTTATGCAGCTGTTGTGTTTCTGCTGGAGTTGTATATCTGCAAATCTGAGTACAATTTGCCCATTTGATTTTCTTTGTTTCCTCTTTACTGGTTTGGCTTGGAGGATTTTTTACCTAATAAACACAGAATTAAGTTATTCTAGATTGGGAAAGTTTAGTTTGGAAATGAGTTTGACTATGTCAAGAAAGCTTATTCTGTGTATGTACAGCAGAGACATAATCTTAGGCATGACCATTGAAACTGTAATTTTTAGTAGGTTCCTCCATAAATTTAAAAATTTCAACATGCATGTCATCCAAACAAAAAGAACACATTTAAACAAAAATTACTGAATCCATTTATTTCGAGTTTAATGTGCACTAATTTAATGGTCTTTAGGCATAAAACAACATAATTTTCATCACACGTTTTATCAAATCTTGAGGACAGTGTATTAATATTTCAGTAGCTTGTAGAGAAAAGTGAGAGAATATAATATGGAACACTAAAATGATAAGGCATGTTTTCCATGGCATTACTGTTATAGAATATTTTCATTGATTTATCAAATGGCTAGAGTCTGACTAGGCTATGAGTTTCCTGAATTTAAACAACAGTTATTGTACAATTGGGTAAAACAGAAGCAGATATTGTGATGCTGTGGGGAAAATGAAACATCAAAAGCTAATAAGAAACCATTTTTATACATAAAAGCATAAGAACAGCTCCATCAAGCTTTAATCACATCGTTATAATACACACTTAAAAAAAAAATTATGTTAGCTCATTAGCAGGGGTTATAACACAGATTGTTATAATTACAGTAGGATTAACAAATACAGAGTTCTGCTTCTATTTCAGTGCACTGAAGCACAGGCTGCACTGTGTGAATCATAGGATTATCTGTATTTCAAGAGGGTTTTTTTTACATTGGTGTCATGGTCCAGTTCAAAACTGCTGCCATGCACTTTGCAAGAGCTGGCTAGTTTAATTTCAACTGAAATGAGGGAAGCCTGTGTTGACCTTGTCCATAACTCCTCTTCTAGCCATGGGGTTTGGACTACCTGTGTCTTTCTGGGCAGCTGCAGGTGGAGAATCACTGCCAGTGAATCAGAGCCCTGGCTGGCCAGCAGCGAGCCCAGCCTGGTGCTCCATTCGTGGTAAGTGGTAAAAATGAAGCGCTTCCCTCGTGTCTCTGCATGGCCAGTGTAACAGAATTCAGCTTATTTCACTGCAGTCAGGGACTTCTGAAGTAAATCATGCTGCAAATGTTGAAGTGACAGAGTCTTGCCAATATTAATTTGACAAGATGATAATTGCCAATTTATTTTCTGCTCTTAAGAGGAATTTCTAAGGGTCTGAAATTATTTCTGCTTAAAGCTAGAAAGACTGATACCAGTAAATAATGTCTTGTGAGTGAGAACACTGCACTAGATATGAGAGAGATGAATTCAAGTCTTCATCAACATATTTTTAGGAAGTTGACAGCCACATAAGTGATACGGGAATACCCAGCCTTTGGCCTTGATGTGCAGGTGATGTGTGAAGGAGTGGCAGAGCAGGACTGGAACCAGGTTTCTTACAGTGCTACTGTGTGCTTGAACTGCCACATTCTTCTGGTGAAAGTGTCTTTTCGTTTCTCATGTAAATGTTTAAAAGTCATCTTCATCATAAGATTCACCTTGAAAATGCTTTATTTGAAAAATCCATAGAGCTCTGGCTTAGGCCAAAATCCATGGAGCTTAGGTGTTCACCATTTGTCATAGATGTTTTTGTCATTTGTCATAGATGCTATGTACCCTAATTATCTGGCAACTTTCCATACTACTGTATAAATCAGGATAAGCTTTCAAAGATTTTGTTTATTAAGGGCTGGCAAAAAGCAAAGCGTTTTCTAAATAATAATGTGTACAGGAAGAAAGAGGTTGATGAATACCCAGGGTCTGGATGAAGCCTGGGATAAAGAACCTGTTCAGGATTATCCATGTCTAACTGGAGCACTACATTCATTTTGGACAGCACATGAGATGGTGAAATGGACATCAGGGAAGCACTTAAACGATCACAAATGCTTGGAAAAAAGCATGTTTCCAGAGAAGGTTAAAGGAATTTAAATTGTCTTTCTGGAGAGGAGGACAGAGTATCTGTCTTTGTGTTCACAAAGGTTAGTAAAAGGTAGAAGTCATTAGTCTCAGCAGACTGGAGGGATGGAAAAAGACCTTGAGATAAAACAGCAAAATGGCTGAAGGGTTTGAACCAAAAGAGGAAAATGTATGAAAGTGCCATTGCTGGAGTTGTAAGGCAGGAATCGACAATAAGTTTTTGTGGATGCTCTGTGAAACTTGTTCTGCTGTTATTCAGGGGATGGCTTTGCCTGCTTGAGGAGCTTCCTCCCAGCACTAATGTGACTGTCTCATGCTGACAGGCACAGCCTCTCAGAAAGACAACAGCCATGGTGCTGGTAATGCCAGGTTTGAGTAACTTTCTGATTTGCTGTGAGGAGTGCTCAGCATTAATAGATTCATAGTATATTGATGGGAAAAGCAGCAGCCAGTGCTGAGCATGGCACCTGTTCTTCAAGCAGGAGGGAGGAGGAGGTGGGACAATTTTTGTCTTTAGAGGGTTTTGATAACAGAGTGGCAGGTACAACTGTAGCTTTATATTTTAGCTCTTTACCTTCAAAACTTAGAAAAAATTGAAATACATTTCCATGGACTTTTCTTTTCTGTTAAAAAAACATATCAATTTTATAAAGGAAACACTGCTGGCAGACTCTTTAAAAATCTATTATGACTGCAACTTGGTGGAATACAAAGAAAAGATGAAAACAGTCATGGAATAATTTAGTCATAAAGTGAACTTGAAGGTCAAGTTTTATCTTAAAAGGTGTAGAGAACACTTAGAATTTTTGAAAACAGATAAGTGATCTCACATCAAGGACATGTCTTCACTGAAGTTGGTAAGAAAAAAAAGTAAAACAACTTTTCCTCCTCTGCTTTTGAGTAATATTTTGAACATTTCTAACCCCATCTACTCCCAAATGACCTATTTTAGGATAGAATACTGCTAAGTTCTCTACATTGCTCTGCCAGGGTATCTGAGTTTGATCTGTAGACAGTCTTAGCAAAGGAGTTAGCCAAGCTACAAGCCTTGTCAAGGTTCTGAATCTGTTGCAACTGTAAGTGTAAAAATCCATGTTGGTTCAGATTATTCTTATGAACATTCATGGGGCTCCCTCTCCTTATTTGATGCAGACAGAGAAATAAACATGTGTGATATTCTTAATGAAAATAATCCTCTTGAAATTAAAGAAGTACCAGAGTAACTGTGGATGGAAGTAAGATTGTCCACATGGCTGCCACAGTAGCTGTTTTGGTAAACTATGATTGTATATCAGCCCTACAACACTCTCGTCATTTAACAGATGTCCATGTTTTCCTAAGTCCTTGCAATTAGTCATTTCTGTTAACACTCTCTTCAGGTCTGAATTAGTTCTATCTAATGAGATCCCATCAGACTGTGCTAAATAATTTGGTCTATCAGAAATTTAAGCTGATTTTTTCCATCTGAGTTTGGTACATTCCTAAATATTTTATTCCTGTTTCTGTAAATGTCTGAGCTCTTGGGTCCTATTTTATTGCATATTTGAATGGGTGCTTGATTTTAAGTATTTTTGCATTGTCATTCCTTTCAACAGGATAATTTTAATATATGTTGTACATGTGATCCAAATGACCTGCTGCATTAGTCTAGAGCACTTAAGTTCTTAGGTGATGCTATTTAAAATTGGATTTTTAAATATGGCATAGGTTAAAAAATTTCTACATATGCATGTGTTTTTTCCCACTTACTCTTTCAAACATGATTCATTCAGGCAAGGTTGTTTATTTATCTGGCAATTGTTACCTTTATTTGCTTCTCAAGATCCTCTTTCATAGGATTTTCAGAATAGTAGTGTGTTTTTTGGTTGATGTTGTTCTGTCCCTTTTTATTTCTAAGATTCTGCTGTGCAGAAGGATATGTACTTACCCTTAGGAACTATATGTATCCCATTCACTATAAATAACACAGTAGATCGAGCTCTGTCCGTGGATCCCTACAATATTCCAGCTGTACTCATGCAAGGCAGTGGTTCTGTCCTAGTTGTGCAAAACTTGTTGACTATGGTCCGTGGAACCTCCCTTCTGCTATACTCCAGCACAGGAGTTGTCTATCTGGATATATAACAACTGCTTTTTAGTAATCTCTTTGCCCTCTGTAGATCCTTTTTATTAAGATTTCCCATGTTTCATTACATAATCTACCACTTTACACAATGAGGCAGAGATGAACATTCACAAAAATTACTCTGAAACTCGAAGAAGATCCATCCCTATTCCCTTACCAGTCTACTGCTTCCTGATCCAGTTCTTGCCCAACTGGCAATGGCACAATTCCCTACACCTTCTATGATGCAGGATCAGACCTTGTAATGAAATTGATCAGGTCCATTGGTGTTGGAAAATGTTACCAGCCTACCAGGTTAAACAAATTTCCTCAGCTGCTGTGGGCAGAAAAAGAAGGGTCTTATCTTAGTTGTTCAAACCTTTCCACCTTATCACCCAATTTTCCCAGTGGGTGTCTACATCTATAATTTAGTGTAAATTGAGTAAAATAATAACAAAAGCACTTGCTACTTTGATCTCAGTATGTTTATTTAATGAGTGTTCAATATGCAAAAAATAGCTGAGCATAAGAGTCCAGGCCGCAGTGTGCTGGGTTTATTTTATTTTACCTTCTTTCTTTTTAGTTTTTTTATTATTATTTTATAATATTTTATTTTATTTACAGAGCCAAGGTTAAAAGGAGCAGGAGCCCAGCTGAGAGAGTTCAGAGTTCATCTCTGCATGTTCACTGCCTTCCATTTAAATGTACACAAAGGACTAATACAGTACCCGCTCTCCCCTGGGCTGTCTTTGATACACTCTGCTGTGCCTGGACTCTGCCACTCCTCCTATCAGTCTGATCCTACTTCTTTTAGCCTGCTGTGCTCAGCACTGTAACCTCATTCAGCTAGTGCTCTGCATGCAGGCTAACAACTTCAAGGCTCTGTCAGGCATTGACACATGCAGGCTCCAAGCGGGAAGCTAAACACTCCCCTTCACCTTTCCTGCAGTTTCACATTAACCTCTATTAAGTGCAGGGAAAACACAAATGCTGTAGTGCCATTATTCAGGTTTTAACTACTAGTGTGTATTTAGATATTCAGCCAGCTCTCCACCTATGAGGACATACTCAGCAAACATTCTGTCTCCTCCCGTTCTCCCAATGAGAGAGGGGAATAGTGAGTAAGCTTGAGGAATGCAATGGTGGATTGGGCATTTATGACACAGGCATGAAAATCTGAGAGAAAACTTTGGCAGCACTGTCTGTACTTTTATGAGGCAATAGCAGGTGTTATAAATGAAAAATGAGAAAAAATTGGTCTCATTTGAGGAGAATCAAGCAGTGTATTTACAAAACATTTTGTCTTTGAAAGCCAGGTAGTAGAAAAGGCGGTGCTACTCTGCAAGCCGTATCACACTTGGATCCAAACACCAAATGGGTCCAAGTCTGTGGGGTGCTGTGGGCAAAGAGAGTTTCATTGCTGTCTGTGGCTTTTTCTAAGATAGGAAATGTCTGACAGTGTTTCCTTGTGAAGCAGCACCCTTGCTTCCTGCTCTGAGGCTGCTCCCAGTGCTCTCACACACCTTGTGGCTGCAGATTCTGGGGCAGATTCCTTCCCAACTCTAATCTACCCAGTCCACACATCACTGTACTCGGACCACATAAAGATAACATAACCCATACTCCTGGTTCAGAATCTTCAGCAACCTGGAAGAAGATGAAAGGACTGGAGACATAAAGGATTTTCCTCATACTTTTTTCCTGAAAACTAGTAGCAGAATTATTATTATTATTATTATTATTATTATTATTATTAATAATAATTGTCTTGAGACATGCAATCTCTACTCTATGGCTTGACTCATCAAACTTTCTGTATCCTGGAGGGCTCCTAGTGTTCCAGATGGGACAGGACTCCTCCAGCTCCTGCCAGTCTGCACTAATCACCTTGCTTTGGCCACAGAGGGACATCCAGTTCTGCAAAGAACTTGACTTCTTTTTGCCATTCAGTCATTTTCACCCAATCTCATGGTTTTTCAGTACACTCCTCTGCTGATAAACAAGGTTTATGGGAGGAGGGAGGGAAGACGGCAGAACAATCAAAGTTGATAGTACTAGATTGTTTTTTGACAATTTTCCTGTGATAGTCCTTCAGTGAAGTGTCAAGCCTCTTTCCTGGGAAGGGTGCCTGTCTGGAATGCATTACTGTAACCTGTCTTGGGCAAATTTAAACGTGTTCAAGTACAGCATACAAAATGGAGTTTAGGAGACAAAATGGAGTTTCAATTTAATACAAATGTACCGCTTTGCCAAACTGTGTCAAGAAAGGGATTTTCCACTGTGTGTAATGTTTACAGAGCATCTCTGGTTTTATCTTTAATGGTTGCCATAACAAGATCAACTGTTTCTTTAGCATAGCAATTTGATGATTTATGTTGTATCCCATTATTATTTTAGTGTCTTTTCAGCAGCTCTGAGTAAAACAAAATATCACTCTTTGTCATCAAGCAACATGAGACAATATCCACTCTTGGCATTTGGTTTAAAATAAACAAAATTACCTAGCTTTAAAGATTTTTCAGGATTAGTGGCTTTTAGGTAATGTAAGTTACAAATGATATATATAACCTGTAAGCAGTAAAATCACAAAATCACTCGAAATAAATAATCGTTTTACACAATGCTATTGCAACTCCTTAAAATAAAGTATAATAAATTGTGCTGGGACACCATCAGAGTAAGGTAAACTATGGTTTAATGATATAACTAAAGTTTATATTTAAACCTAAATCTATCTTCCAGTTCAAATCTAGGATGGGAGAAATTTGTATTTAGATTATGTGATTAATAACACATGCTTTGAAGATCTGTAAGATCCTTTGAAGAAATTGGAATGTCAAGTCCAAGTGGCTTTATCCAGAAGATGAACTTATTAAACATAGCACCTTTCACCAATATAATCATCTCTCCCCTTGCTTCTCTTTCTTTAATCTTTGCATTTTAGGATATCACTTTTGGGATTTATTTGTGCCCAGAGCATTGTCCAAAGCTGTTCCCCCTCCACACCCCTGTCCCAAGCATGTTTCAGCATCAAAAGCAATTTGGGTTCATGTTCCTTGTGCTTCCCTGCCCACACTGCAGCTGGATGAGATGCAGTACTGGCACATTGTGCTCCTCTTCAGTATGAATGGGAAAAAGCTGAAACATTCATGTGCTTGATTTTTTTCTTTCCCATAGCTCATATAACTGTGCTTGAAGAACTTAGGGCACACATTATATATATGCATAGAAAGAGAGAGCAATTATGCAATACCCCAGAAGTCAAAAACTGGATGATAAAGGAGCAAAATAAGCCCTTCATTTCACAACAACAGCAAAGAAGTGTCACAAAGCAAGAAGAGAGATGCAGAGGGGAGAAATGTCATTCTCCCTGTAATCCAGACAGCCAGGTGATCCTGGCAATGAAAACAGAGTGACTTGGTACAGGGGAAGGTAGTTTAAGTTGAGGGGAGAACTCGAAGCTAGGCTGAAGGCTTGTTTAACATATATGTCTATGTGGTAGCTGTCATCTGAACAAGCTACCTGAAGCTAATGCAGATATTAATCTGCATTTACAATCACTGTATGTGCACACCACTATATAAATATATTTTATTTCCAGTTATCCTCTTTGGTTCTCAAGCCCTTCTAGCTTTTTCTGCCATCTTGCACCTTCCTTTTTGTATTTCAATGCTTTCTGTCTAGTTAGGTGATCAAATAAACATTCTCTACATTGGTGTCACCATGAGAAATTTTTTTGTCTGTTCAACCTGTTTATAGTATCTTTGTGACATAGTCCATGCAGGGTGTTTTTAATTTAAAGCACATTAAGAATGAATAAAAAAATACTATTCTTGCAAGCTTTGCTACTTCATAATCACTGTTATAAATGCTGATAAAGTTTACTGCAATTTAAATGGGAAGATGAAAACAGGTTCCTGGCCATACATTGTGTCACTCTGGTATGATGCCACATTAATGGAAAGCAGAAGCCAGCCTTGGATCCCTTAAAACACCTTTACCACTCTGGGCATTTGCTAAACTCTGTCACACCTCTTGCATCAGTTACACTCAGCCAGTGCTTATGTAATTACATCCCTAACTTCTATGAGTAAATTGTATTTAATAACAACAGTTGGGTATTTTGTGCATATTGGTTGTTGAATATTACAACTTGTCTTACAAAGGGTCATTCTAAAGGGGGCTTCTATCTGACCATGTCATAGTGTTGTCTGTATGTTTTATTTATAATATTAATTTAAGTAAATAATATTATGCAATCCTGAATTTATATTAGAACTAGTTCCCAGTTATATTTCTTTTCATATTACAATGCAGTCAATACTCTTCGTTTGCTCTCACCCAAACTTCTCGTGCAGTTACACTTTAATGTGAAAAGAAATGTTGTCAAGAGTAGTTATTATCACACACCAGAATATTGTATTAACATTCACATTTAATAGATTAAAATGAAAGATTTTGAAATCTGGTCTTAATGATACTGAGGGATCTTGAAGACACATTGGGAAAGCTTTATATGAAATGTCATATGATATATATACATCATTCATAGGTTCATAAAAGACAGTTCATTTAACTGCCTGCCTTTGTGTTTCTTCTGTTCTGTTGGGATGAATCATCCACGGGTTAAGTGATGCTTGTGCAGTTTCTTTGCTTGAAATCAAGCACAGTGAGTGGCAGGAAAGCTTAGGGAATACAAGCTGAAATTGCCAACCTGAGAATGATGAGTACATTAAGACAATTTTGGAGGCATAGAGTATAACCTGGAAGGACACTCTGGTAGTTGAAGACATCTTTGAGCCAAATCTGCTCATCTTTAGGCTCACTCTGATCCAGATAGGTTGCTTGAAATGTTGTTGCATACATCACCTTGCTTGTAAAGCTGAATTCCAGCTAGACATAGCATGAATTAAAGGGTCCAGGAGGAGACTTGTTGAAAGGTGCCTTGCTGTAAAGCCTGCATGGTACAAAGCAGTCTATCAAAGGTGAAATGATTCAATATTAATTTCTGGGGTTTAGGGGCATATTTTGGAAGCTTCTAAACAGATGGGGAAAAAATATGAATAGAACTTTCCAGTTGATCCAATTGATTGCATTTTTTTCTCAGTTTATTGTTTTGATGTGGGATCATCACATTTGGGCAAGGTGAGCGTTGTATGTGTGCTGCATCAATTTTTCTGAATTTTTTGTTATTGAAGGTTTGTGTACCCTTTTTTGGCTGGGGTGGGATGTACAGGTCATCTCTATTTTGCACTGCTTTGGTAGTTGGGAAAGGGGATGATGAATAAACAAATCAGCATTGCAGTAAATATTTTGTTTTATTCTGATATACAAAGATCATATTTTCACTCTTTTTTAAACATTTTAGTAAACATTGAGAACGTGAAGGAGGTATCTCCTGGCAATACCTGCTGGACAAAATGCATGTTTATATGCCTCATCCATTGAGTTTATGGGTGTTTTCCAGGCTCATATCCAAAGTCTTAGGAACTGCCAAGTAGCCATGCACCACACTGCACTGGACTGAGGGCAGATAATAATTTAAACAGCAGTAAATGTAGTACAAACACCAACATGGCAAGAGTGTTATTGTCAGCTGATGTATTACTGTCCACAATCTGCATATATAAACACTACAAAAAATACACATCCCATCAAATCTTGCTGACCTGTATAACCTATTACACAACATCTTGCACATACTTCTGACAAGCAGATGCTAAATATTGCAGTGACTAAATTCCATGCTTGAATATTGAAGAAATTAAGTAACAAATCAGACAGCTGCTTGATATTTTTAGATGTTAACAGGTCACTCAGATTTTACAAACATTATGCATCGATTTATTTTTCTGGAAACTTACCCTAACAAATTAATCCAAAATGTTGGAGAGGTCATTTCTCATGTAAGCATCAATCCCTGTACATTTGTAATGTAAGGTCAAAAGGCCACAAAGTTTAAATTTACACATATTTTTTCTGTTTTGATTTCTCTGAAACATGTTCATATAAAGCCCACAGACCATGGCAGAAATAAAAAAATATTTCAGAGCTAAATAGAGGGCCACAAACAACACACAGGAGATGCTGAGATCCAAGATCCTGTCATGCCAGGGGGACCGCTAATAGCAAGGCACTGATTAGGTAGGCAGATAATCCAAGAACAGCACTCAGAATTATAAAAATTTCAGTATTCATGGAAAAATACCTCAGGGAAATTATTCAAAGAATGCAGATTTGGTGATTGTAAGCTTGGGAGCAAGGACAGATGACCAAACATTCAAAAGAGGGAATTATATTAAAGAGAATTATATTAAAGTTTACTTCATAAAGATTCTTAAATCATAGTCTCATGCATTATGGAAGGCAAAATAAATTGAAATGATCCTTGACTATATCTAGCTAGTAGGCAGAAAAGAAATTTCTCCATATTCACTGCAACTAAACACCTGCAACACAGTATTTGAATTATAGCAACGCTTGCAATGTATCACAACAAATATATGAGGATAACAAGGGAAATTCAAAAGAGGAGACTCAAGGAATTATGGTTTCCAGGGCAGATAGGACTCCCATAACCAGCAAGTGTAACTATCCTGTCTGTGGTATTTCTTATAAATATGATATGGATTGCGTCTGTTCCAAAGAAGATATCAAACCTCATTCTAAAATGTCTGAGAAATTATGAGTTTGCTGTTGACATAATGCTTAATTACCTCCTAAAGTAGGAACTTGTATCTTATTTCAGGGCTGAATTTCTGTAACTTCCATTTCTCAACACTAGATCTCATTATACCACTGTCAGGAAGGCTGACACCTTGCTATCAGACATCTTTCCAGGGTGTAAGTACCAATCACAGTGATCAAGGCACCTTTCAGCCTTTCGTCTGACAAGCTGAATAAGTTGAGCTCCTGTAGGCCTAGCACTGGAGTGCTTGCTTTCCAACTACTGGCTGTGAAATCTCTCTTCAGAATTTCACCTGTTCATCTGAGTAGAAGAAACAATGCATTTTTTTCCAAACCAGATACTAAATTTTTTTTTTCTCCAGAACTCTACTTTGAATGCTTGAGAAAGCTAAAAGACATGGTGCATGCCAACAAGAAACAAAAAAGGAACAAGCATCAATCTCTATATTATGATCTAATCTAACTATCTCTATTCTGTCAAAATTGGGAAATACTCTATTCCCTATGGCAGATCTGTGTCTGTGGCATAATCCTTTCCCTCCCATGAAACTAGGACTATTCTGACAGATAGTCTGTGACTATTAAATATCTCTGGCCAGGAAGGGCAGACCATCAGCTGCTGTGCCAGGAGCTGGCACTTGTTCATGTTACTGCTGCTGTTAGAAGCCTTGTAGCCTCTGGCAGAGAAAGAGGATGAACAGCTGGAAGCAGAAACCTTTTCAGCCATCTCAGCAAAAACTGGTAGTGCTATCTGCCAAAGACACAGTTTAACTTTGCCACCTTGGGCTAGTTGATTTTACTGCACCTTGCAGATAGAATATCCCCAGAAGCCCAACACTGATCAGGAAATGTCCATGGAATATTTCACTGGCAGCTTCTGTGGGAGCAGAACAATCTCTGTAGTAGGGACTTCTTAAAAAAAGCTGCTGTGTCATGCAAAACAATGGCTGATGTCCAAAATATGTCACTCTAAGCATTCACACAAGGGGTCAGGTGCAAGTTATTTCAAACAGACCTCGTAACAGCTGGAAATTTGTGGTTCATGACTGGAGATAGGAATTCCTGCTGTTGTTCATTTCTGCTTAAAAGGTTTGAAAAGATTTTCCCTAGCTCCTGAGCAGACACTGGGACTGTCATTGCCCTGTTGGTACTGCCACTTGAGTGGGTGTGATGAGAGTTCTGTGGGGACATTTTCCAGACTATGTAAAAAATCAGTAGTTTTACACTTCTTTGTGCTGGTACAGGATGAGGCTTCAGATCTGACAGTTTTTCTCCATCTAGACCTTCAGATTTTAATCAGCTCCTTTCTATGACATTTCCGTTACTTCTTAACTGCAGTTGAGAAGAGAACAAAAAAAAAAAGAAATAAAAAGGAAAGGAGAAAAGGAAATAAGCTTTTTATATGTTTTATATATTTCCAGGAATGGTATTTATCATTTACAGATGGTTATTTTTGCAGTTCTGATTATGAATGTTTACTTTATTCACACATCAAGCAAACTATCCTCTTACACCATACGGACAGGAGATATACTCTTTCATACATTCGGATGTCTGAAAGCTGTCTGGAAATGTATTTCTTACTTTCTGACATGGGAACATTTCAGTTGGAGGGGGTTTAATTTGTTTTGAAATCTCAACTCTTGTTCTGCTCAGAAGCTGAAGTTGGAATCCATTAAGATGCATTTTAGTGCAGATTCTATTCTCATCTTTCTTTTCTCAGTAAGTGTGCAATTCACTTAGTACTTCATTGCAACCAACAGCAATATGTATACATGGTGCACAAAATGAGGCATTTTGTTTTAAAACAGATTGCAGATGAAAGGAAACCATTCATTTCTTCCTTGCTAGCTGTAATTACTAGAGCGCTAATTACTCCAAATCACTGACATCCAGGGTCAATAAGGATGACAACAGGAGCATCAAAGACAAGATGCACACATGCAATTACAAGTCTCTAAAACCAGGCTGTAATATTATTTTATAGCAACTGTTTTTTTCAGTCAATGCTAAAAAATCAAGTTTGCTGAATGTTTACTATTATTTCCTTTGCAGTTTGACGGTGAGAACATGTATATGAGTATGACAGAACCAAGCCAGGACTACGTGCCAGCCAGCCAGGTGGGTTAATTAATCTTCTCTGCCTTGTTTCAAATTGTAATTAAAAAAATTCAAAGAGTTGCATTGCAAATGAGTGGCACTATCAGTAACTGCTGCAATCAGGAATAATCATAATTTATAAACAAAGCATTTAAGCCTTGTTTCCAGTTAATGAGATAGAGCTGATAAAACACCAGAGTTGGCGTTTGTTGAAAGATACTACCTTGTTTCCTCTCCAGAATGCAAGCAGCTGTTTTGCCAGCATGAGCTTTCCTAAACAGTTGTTTTACCTTCAGGAAATAAAGTCTTTACAGGTGCAGGTTATTTGTTTATTTGACTGCAGACAAGTTAATCATTATAAGCTATACATGTCACAAATATCTTTAATTATCACTCATAGAACAGTTGAAGAATTGCATTTTTAGCACTAATCCTGTGTCTGAGGAATGTTGTTATTATTACACAATTAACTGTGGGGTTAAGGCAATGACTTAACCTTCTGTAGCCTACAGGCCAAAAGGCTTAACGTGATGTTCATTCTTTAAAGGTATTTTTGAGCACTTTTCCTTTTGGGGGACCATACACACTAAATTTTGATACTGGATGTATATTAAAATATCTTCCACCTTTCCACTTGACCTCAAAGATCCAATGGATTTTTAAGAATTCCAATTGTAATAACTCCTTAAAAAGCAAAGATAGTTTTGAAAGTTTTGGGTTGTCTACCTGTTGCTACATCTATATGCAGGGGGGAATTTTTCACTTACTTCATGTGTTTCAGTTTAACTTTGCACCAGTAAGTGGTGGGAATAGTTCTGCAGATCAGTTAGATTGTGTCAGAAATTGTCCTGAATAACCAGACTTGTGATCTATGTCGTGCAATATTTCAGGCCAGTGGTGTCTGGTCTGACAAAACCAGGAGGCTTATGTGCAAAACTCTCACTAGGTGGGAAGTTTGAATGAATAGTAATTATGTTCAGATAACCTGGATGTAATTTAGGAATCAACAGCTTTGGAAAGTGTGCATTCAAAACTAAATGTCTTCATGAAGTGATCCTCTTCAGGTACACCGGTTCCTTGGGGGCTGAGAAGCAGGAGGTTGTGTGAGATGAGGACATGGTTCAATCAAAAAGACCATCTTTAAAGTGTTCCACCATGTTGCTTCTCAGCTTTCTGTTGAAGTCATTCTGAAATACCTTTAGAGACCAATAGTACTTTGCATTTAGGAGTTGTGCATGATTGAACTTATTCAGCTAAGAACCCTCCAAGATCCAGAGGTAGTTTAGAATAGAACTGTTTGATTAAAAAATGAAAAATTATATTATTAATTTTTCTCTAACCATTAATCCAAAAACTGTACTGACAAGTTTTAGTATTACTATTAGATTAAAGCAGCCTAGTATCATCTCATTCCTGCCTTAAGGGTTTTGAAGTGCAAGGGCTAATTGAATTTGTTTGAAACAGTAGAAATACAAACTCTGTGAATGATTGCTGTTATCAGGCAGCTGCTACCTTTCAGAGAATCATTATGTCTGTCTTAAATAGTTTTGAATAAAGAATTGCAAGTCCACATTATGCATCAGAATTATTTTTCTTCTGTTGATATTTTTGTACTGTGTATGCATGTAGTTTAAATAATTTAAATGGCATATTGAAAAATTAAGAGTATAAGTTTTAATCTTTTATGTGGTTTCTACATGTGCTAACAAGGCCCAGATTCTCAGAGATATTTAGGCATCTAACACTGACTGGTTGAAGTGAAAGTAAGGTTCTTATAGTACCTTTTAAGAGCCAGGCCTAGGTATTTTAAATGCAAATTACTTTGTCTTCAAGGAAAAAAAAATCCTATCAAATGTGACGTTTCCAAATTCAAAGATGTCAGAAAACCCTGAATTCTTACTGAGGGCTGGAATCAAGAAAAGGCTTATAGACTTAAAATCTGACCATGGCAAAACTGAACTCTGGGATGTCTGGCTCCCAGGTGGAGTTCAAAACCCAAAGGCAACCTCTGTCTTTTGCTGGGGGACCCATGTGGCAAGAAGCAGCTCAATTGCCAGGCAGAGTGTTTTAAGTTGTTACTAAGTGTGCACCAGTCAAACAGCCTTCTGTGCCTGGTTGAGAGTAGCTGTCAGCCTTGGGCTGTCACAACCTCCTTTCTCTTTCTGGGATTTTCTCCTGGTGCTTACACTGTTGCAGTGGTTTTAAGTGAATGTACAGAATCATAGAATGGACTGGGTTGGAATGGACCTTAAAGATCATCCAGTTCCTTCCACCAGGTCATGGGCAGGGAACCTTCCGCTAGTCCTGGTTGCTCAGAGCCCCACTCAGCCTGGCCTTGAAAACTTCCAAATATAGGAAGTCCACAACCTCTCTGGGCAACCTGTGCCAGTGCCTCACCACTCTTGTAGTGAAGAGCTTCTTTCTAATGTCTAATCTAAACCTATCCTCCTGCAGCTTAAGGCCATTCCTCCCTGACCTATCACTGCAGGCCATGGTGAAAAGTTCCTCTCCAGCTTTCTTGTTGGCTCCCTTTAGGTACTGGAAAGCTCTCTAAGATCTCCCTGGAGCCTTCTCCTTTCCAATCTGAACAACCCCAGCATTTTTAGCCTGCCTTCTTGCCTTCACAGAAGAGGTGTTCCAGCTCTGTGTGGGCTGGAGCATATGTGAAAGCCTGTAATAATAACAGTATTTGAAAAAAAGAAGAAAAAAGAAAGAGACAAAACAACTTCTCTGAGAACAGGAATATGGGGTGTGATGGAAACCTGTCTCTCATGTTTCATCAAGAACCTACGACTGTGAGAGGAGCCTTCCCAAACCTGTTCCTGACATAGACAGCTGCTAGTCGTTCCTCAAAGGAGCAAAACAAACAACTCTTCATTGGCAATGTCTGTGAGGTCTTCACTGACCGTAATGGGGTGTGTTTCTTTCTTGGGCATAAGCATCTGGTGGTCAGCCAAAACTGGTGAACTGACTACCATTTCAAAATCCAGTCTGGTGGTTAAAACTGGAAAAAAAAAAAAAGTATTTCCTGCTCCGAAAACAAAGCACAAAAGACTGTGTAACTTACAGGGCTAGGGAGAGGAACAGTAAAGGATGCAATTATATTTTCTGACCATAGTTTTAGGACTGTTTGTTCATTTTCCTGTCACTGTTACTGGATGTAAAAAGAGAGGAGGAAATGTGAGGAAATGTTTCTCTCAGATGACAGCATAGTTACTCTAATCATAATTTTGTCCTGTGTCTATTTTGCACCTGTGCTCATGAGTCTTGCCATTGCATGACCTCAGTGTGAGGAATGCAGGCTCCTTCCCACCCTTAATAACTTGGCTGTTCCCTCACAAGATCAGAGATAGGGGTTGAATCCTGTCAAAATGAGAAGTGAGTAAATTACTCTGCTTTGCTTGATGCATTCACATCTGCTAACTAAAATATGAATCCCACATGTAAGGACATACATAGTCCTGTCAGAAACTTTTATTGAAGCTCTGGTCATGCTGAGTCAGGCATGAGCATCATTTTTTAATTTCAGAGTCTGACATAACTTATTTGGGAAGTGGGCTGGCAGACTGAGTCATGGTATGTAACACCAAGGATCAAGGGGTTTCCACTTTGCTGTCTTCAGGACTAGGTGACCATAGAGGCAGGATTGCTGGGGTCCAGATACCTGCTGACAAGCACCTTGGTTCTTCTGTTTGCTCCAAAGTGTTCCTATCCAGAAAAACATCACCTTATAATATTTTACAGGTTTTAATCAATTTATCCCCCTTAGGCTAACATAAATAAAAGCTCAGGCATTAGACAGGAAAAAATATAGTTTTGTTCCTTTTGCTGTATAACATCAAACATCTGCATAGTTTGGTAATCCAAGACAAGTTGCCTCACAGCATCCCTCAACAATAATTATCATTTCTGTTCAATTTTCAAATCAGTACATGCTTTGGGACTTACAGACCAAGTTGCTAAGTAGCAACATATGGCTCACTACTGTTCCTGTGATGTTGCTGCAAGCAAATAGCATAATTCTATACTTGAAATTATTTTAACAGAAAGCCAGTGCTGGAACTGAGCCAGAAGAGTAAGTATACAGTAAAAATTAATGATATTCTTTTAAAGCGTCCCAAAAGGCTGTTTGGCAATGTTGTCTCTGTGTACATTTTATATATATGGCTAAGTACTGCATTTTTGGTTACAATATATGTGATACAGGACTCTACACTGAAGGCATCTCCTAAATTAGTTATGCCAGCCATATTAACAAACATACACAGTAAAACTGTGACATTTTCAGTACTAATTGCACTTGGATCTGAAAGTATTTATCATTTTGAAATAAAACTATGCCAACTGATCTGCATTTGAGATTCCCACCAATTATTGTTTTCTCCCATACCTATAATTGAAAGCTTGGACATGAATTACTCTTTATGTTATTCCTCCTCCTGTAATTTGTGGGCCCCACAGAGCACAGTATAAAATTATATTGCTTATTTTACATTTCTTCCTAGTCACAATATGGAATGTAATTCAGGACTCTGTTGCACAAAGCTTTAACACATTTGTGGCCTTCCTGAGGCCTGATAAATGTTAAGGTTAATGAGTGCAGCTGCCAAATTCCCTGCAAGGTCCAAAGGGAAAGGATGAGAACAGGCCTGGAGCTGATGATTTGGGGCAGTACCCCTATTGTCCCACTGGGAAGAAAAGATCTGAGGCAGAGGAAGGAATACTGATTGCTCACAGGTGGTATTTTCCTGCTTCCCAGAGCTATGCCAGGGAGATCTATCTAAAATATATCTGCATGCTCTTTGATAGAGGGGGGTATCATGGGTATCAAAACTGTTTTGTCCTATACATCTACAGGGTGAAATAGGATGGATTCACATCCAAAAGAGAGATTTTTTCATATTAATGTTGTCTTATGCACATGGTCCTACACATAGCCCTCATGTACTTTTTACATTTTTATACCATAATTTCTTAGATTATTTATGACATAACTATGGCTCATGTGAAGTAGGTATGGATAAATGCTACCTAATAGCTTCTTCCCTCTCTTGCTCTGTGTTGGTCCTTCCCTGTAGGTAGGCTAGAATTCCAGGGTACTGCCAGAAGACACAGCTCGTCAGTCTTGTTGCCTGCAACAGTCTCCATCAGCAGAGCAGGGCAGGAGTTGGCTGCCTTGAAAAGGATTCAGAAAAAACAGCATTCTCACATGGAGAATCATTTCATGGTCCAATGTAGTCCCATGGGTACACACTACCCTGACCTGAAATCTAGCACAATCCTGCCCAAAAGTTGGAAAGCTTTTGCTTTGGAAAAGCTCATTATTTGAGAGGCTGCTCCACAGTGAAAAGGCAATGCTACCTGGTCAGTCTTGGCTGGCTACAGTCCAGGCCTGTTTTGGATCATATTCCACCTCCCTCTTCCTGATCTACTATCTTTTCATTTCAAAAATAGGTTATCAACAGAAGGGAGTCTACTTATTGGTCCTCCATTTCTCTGAAGTGATCTCTAAATGTCACAAAAAAAAAAAAAAAGGGCATAGGTTAAAATGGCCTCAGGGAAAGAAAAATACCAGGCAGGTCTTTCAGATCCTGAATGAGCAGCTACAGGTAGATATTATTTTACCCTGCCTTTCACTTTTGAGTAAAACACAGTCTTTTAGTATTATCTTAACATCAGGCAGAGTCCAGAAAGAACAGAGTTCCTGATAAAAATACACCAACAGTTGCATTAACAAGGCTGTGTATTTATAGACATACATATTTAGAATCATAGAATGGTTTGAATTGGAAGGCATCTTGAAGATCATCTAGTCCAGTTCCCTGACATGAGCAGTTGCATCTTTCACTAAATCAGATTGCTCCAAGTCTCATCCAACATGACCTTGAAAACTTCCAGTGATGGGGCACACACAAATTCTCTACACAATCTCTTACAGTGTCTCATCACCCTCACAGTAAAGAATTTTTTCCTGTGTCCAGTCTAAATCTGTCCTCTCTGTTTAAAACTGTTGCTGCTTGTCCTGACACCACAGAAAAGACCCACTAGAGGGTTTTTCTCCATCTTTCTTATAGCCCCATTATGTACTTAAAGGTGTTATCAGGTCTCCTTAGAATGTCCTCCAGGCTGAACAGCCCCAACTCAGCCTTTCATCATAGGAGAGGTGCTTCAACCTTTGGACCTCTGTGGTCTTCTCCAGACCCAAACTGACAAGTACACATTTTCCTGTGCTGCAGACCCCAAAGCTGGATGCAGAACTCCAGATGGGGTCTCCCAAAAGCAGAGTAGACAGGCAGAATCCCCTCCCTCATCCTGCTGGCCAGGCTGCTTTTGATGCAACCCAGAACAAGGTTGGCTTTCTGGGCTGCAAGCACATTGCCAGCTTATGTCCAGCTTGTCATCCATCAGTGTCCCCTAGCCCTTCTCCACAGGGACGTAATATATGTATGAGTGTCTTCAGCTTTAATGCAAAGTGTATGAACATGTACTGTGTATATATTCAAGGATTATTTTTTTGTAATCAAATGCCTCAACTTTTATAAAAATATAAGTCAGAATTAGGTCCTGTTGGCTGGAATTTAAGAACTTTCACAAATTTCACTTTAAAGATGTGACTCAGGTGAAATATCTTTACCCTTTTTTACTCAAATTCATTTTAGTCAGTTATGTTCAGTAGGTGTGGAACTTGTACTCTGACCAGAAGAAGAAATGTATACGACCTACTTATCCCTGAAAAATGAGTTATTTAAACATGCCTTAACTTAATGAATCTTTCATTTAATGCCTATTCTATAGCACATGCTATAAAAACACTAAAGAGGGCAAAACGTAGTCCCTAAGGATCCTAAGCAAACATCCCCATAATTACAGTTGTATAAACAAAAGTGTCCCTCTCCAGCCTTCAAAAATCATTAGCGTGGATCTATAAAATTGAGATCATATCAGAAACCTCAGCAAGTATAACAAATTTTTCAGCATGCTATTTGTCTTCTGGCTGTAAAATCTTGCACTTATATTTTCTTTGCAGCCATGTGGGCAGAAAACTTTTTAATGAAACAGGTTTGGAGGGTAATTGCATAGACACAGAATTTTGGAATTTAGAAGTAAATGTCAGATACTTCTAGAGTAATGCTAAAATTGTGAACTTGGCCCTGTTGAATACACAGTGATTCCGTGCATCAATTAAAAATATTCTTCCTAAGAGTTACACATGAGAGGGAATTAAAGTAAACATTGCATCTTGTCTTAGCTGTGGCATCAGGATGACAGCAATTTCAGTGATAGGCCCACAATAAATCAATAAAGTAAAAACAACAAAAGCTATTATTTTACCATGAAAAAGGTAAACAGAAAATCAATCATCAAATGATGAATTCTCTGTCCAAAAGCCAGAGGTATTTTTTCACATATCACAAGAGAAAAAGCACTGCCTTTTGCTGTTCATGTCATGAGACAACTTTCTGTTTAATGAGCAGCCAGTATAAAATATCCTTCAAAATGTTTCCCTCTGCTCCTTCATGTACAACTTTTTTAGCATGTGAAAACAGATTACAGACATCATATATTTTAGTTATGTAGTTTCCTTTCCAGGAAACGCTACAGGTCAGCAGCGTGGATGAATTATGGGATGTAACCATGGGAAATGTTAAAGGCAGTATTTTTCATCTGAGCTTCACATAAAATGAACCTTTTTCAGTCCATAAAATGTCTGGAAGAATTACGTGAATTTGAACTACAAATTAGACCAATTACTATTATACTGTCCCTTTTGGCAAAGGCTGCCACAGTGGAGTCAGTTTGACCTGCTGACCCCTGACCGAATAAACCGATAAGATGCCCGTCTTTGATTAATCTAGTTAGTTTTACAAAATCTGGCATCTCAACAAGCCCAAACTAGTTACTCAAACCAGTCTTCAATGTAACATTCAAATGATCACTCCGTGGAGTCCCAGAGGTATTCATTACAGACAAAATTGCTCTTGTTGCTTCGCATACAAGCTGAGTTTTCAATGGGAAATGAAAGGCTGCCTGGAAAAATAGGCCACCTAATTAAGTTAAACTACTCTAGCATTTGGCTTGACATCTTCATTACTCAAAATTAAAAAGATGCTTCACTTGAGCACGCAAGTTACTATTGTTTATGTTGTTTTCCTCTTAAATTGGCTTCTTACATAGAAGTCTGTTTTTCAGAATTATATCTTGTAATAGCTTGCATATTTCTTGCAGTTTATAAAAATGTCTTAATAGGTACTATGCTGCTGATAGTTTGTATGCCATCAGTAGGATTGAACTTATTACTGGGGTCCCAGCAGTCCCAAGCTTACATGACACTTTATTAAGAGAGGGCCAGATCCTGCCACTTTTACTTGCTTAAATAATCTGTACTCGTTCATATACTGAGCACTTCCTTGGCCTTTTTACTGTAAAGTGCTGGGTCTGAAATCTAAGTGTGAAAGCCAGGGTGACCACTGGTAGGAATTGGGAGCTTTGATCAGCTTTCAGCTTTTCCTGTGATTGGCATGGGACTAAACAAAAGTTACATCATAATTGCAAAGAATAGCCATGCCTCTGTTTTGATCCTCTTTTTCTCAAGTGGTGACATTTTACATTAAGTCAGATTTTTTTCTGGCTATTTCATCAGTCATTCAGGAGTAGTGTAGCACAGGTAGGACCCACTCTCCTCTTGAATAGTGAGAAGCAATCCATTGTTTCTGAGTTTTTCTAAGGAAAGAAAAGAGAAAGAAGGAGAAAAAAATCACGAACAAAAAATAAAAGGATCCTTTTTGTCCTTCATCATTGTGTGCCCTGAGTACAATATTATCTTTTGGTGTCTTTCTCAGAAGGGAAATGGAAATTTAGACAGAATTTTTGCCCTCTAAACAGATATACTTAAATGTAAATCCATACTACTGCTATTTTAAGAGCATTTAAAAATGTAAACATGTGAAGAGCACACTGTCTTGATTGCTGGTTTAGAGTCTATGCTATGATGCTAATGAGGCTTCTGACAGGTTAAATGTGGTGTATCATCTATATTTTCAAGCAGCACTATTTGTGAAGATGTGACTTCTATTTTTTTTTTCAGTTCAATTTTGCTTATTAAATATGTATATTGCTAGTTTTATTACCCAGAGCTTTGTACTGAGCATAATTTAGGTATGTTTTGCAGAGAGGGTCTCTAAAAAGTTTTTTATATCTAATATGCTTTTTATCTCTAGTTGACAAAGAATATTTAGCGCACATAGTAACTGATTTATGGAAGTATGTCTTGTAGTGCTGAGTTCAAGATTATACCATACATGATGCTGCCTGCATTATAGTACAGACCAAAGTTGTCAAATAGGACCCTGAGTTACCTTAAGAATTTTAGCTTTCATTAAAATGCAGTTGTAGTAATAGTAGTAGTAGTATAGTAGTAATAGAATTAATAAGAACAAAAATAATAGCAAGAATAATAATGATAGTAGTAGTAGTGTAGAAGTTGTAGTAGTAGTAGCAGTTGTTGTAATAGTAGTAGACATCGTGGGAGAGAAAATACCTTTCTTTTCAGGAGAGAGGAGTGACAAGGGTGTTGGACAATGACCACGCTTAGATCCCCACTGGGGACATGCTAAGGAAGGCGAAAGATTGTCACAGGTTAGAGGGACAAGACTCCACTTTGGGTGCTAAGGATGCTCCATTTGTGCCTAAAGCTCTTGTATATTCTTAAAGAACTGCTTTGGTCAGTTGGTCAGTAGTTCAAAAAAGACTTGTACTTTTCTTTAAATTTTATTCAAAAGTTCTAAATAGGAAAAGTGCACAGCTGTATTCTTGTCTGAAGGGAAGTTTAACTGCTTCAATAATGGTGTTGGTGTTTGCAGGTCCCAGATCCTTTACCTTCTTATAATATTTGTGCTCCTACTTATTGTCATCTTTAAACTGTATTTGAATTTAAAGCCTCCATTGAAAAAAACATTTCCCAAGAAACTGCTACACTATATGCATACATTTAATGTCATTAATGAAAAGGCTCTCAAGAGTGAAATCTTAAAAAGAGCTTGTTGTTTTACATAGTTGTGTACACTTTGAAAATTATGATTGTTTAAAATTAATAATATAATTGTCAGCCCATTCTCTTTCTTGAAAACAGAATTCATCTGGTACAGGAAAATTAATGTTTTGCTTGAGGCTTTGGCCTTTAACTAATGCAAATTAGAGAAATTGATTAACACAATACAAAAAAGTTATACCTTCCCCTGTAATACATTTTTGATAGCTGTGGCTTGATAAATTAGTATATTGTGTGTTTTTAAATGAATATGATTTATTGCTGTTGTCTACCATATGAAGAAACACAAAAAAATTATTTTCAGGATCATTGACTTGAACATATCAATGGCACTGTTGGACAATTCTTGCTGAGTGTTAAGATGATTTATGTAACAGACCGAAGGTTTCCACAGTAATGCATTATAGTCTCAAGCTATCAAGCCTTGTTCATACAGAGACAAAAGCAGCTACAAAACACTTGCTTCTGAAGGTCTTCCATTTAGAAATTAGAGATAAGGTTGATCCTATTAAAACTCCTGGAAGTATCCACTGTCAAATATATTATCTTAACTTTCAAATTATTCATATATTATCTTAATATCAAATATTTCATATCAAATATTATCAAATAATATCAAATATTTCATATATTATCTTAACTTTCAAATTTGTATAAGGTACGTGGCTGTTTTTCCCCTTCTAATGAGCTCATTGTTTTTACATTACTCTCGATTCATAAGTATTTCAGTTATGTAACAACGTGTTCAATAATAGAAGAGGAGACAGCCTGAAGCATCTATCTTTTAAAAACTGGCATCTTTCCACAGTTCAGACGCAGAAGCCTTGGTGCAAATGAAAAATTAAGACACGCTCTACATAGTTGGCAGAACCATTCATATCATTTAAATTAAATATCTATAGGCAAATTCCCAATTTTTAAGGAACTGTTGCTAATATGAGATTCTGTTGAGTAAATGCATGATGACTGATGCAAGCGCTGAGCACACGAATCAGACTTAGTGAATGTTGTCTTCTGGGCTGTCATATAGGAACAATTCTGCTCTTCCCAGAGGGATTTACACTGGATGTTTGAAAGCTTGCTGCCTACTGTGGTCAGTCTGTTTGAGCCTCCTCCTTTGATTTGCCTTCTTTGATCACTTCTTAAAGTTCTATTAAAATTATTTTGAAACATAAGTAAGTTTTGCTGGCCAATATGCAGTTTTCACTGTAGAGTACTTAAGGAAAGGGGCTGTATTTGTGTCTCCTGCCAGCATTTCCCTTTTTTTCCTAATGAGTAACCTCGAAAGTAAATACTAGATTTTTTTTTGTATTTGTGTTATCAGCACAGCTGGATGCATAGCCATAATTTGAGTTATGTGTTGCCAAAGTAAAGAACTGATTCCTGACATACACTTCCTCTCAGTGTCCCAGTTTTTCCCCTCATTCCATAGCTTGTTGCTGGATTTGACCAGCCTAATTGGCTTAAAAAGTAAATTTAACAGGACCAATGGGGTCTTTTTCAGAAACAAAAGCTTGGGTTTGGGTTCGACAGTGAGTCAGGTTTCAGTGTTCATATCATTTTTATTTTGGCAAGCTTTTCTCATAAAATGATATGCCAAGGTAGCATATAGATAAGCCTCCTGATCTCATAGTGGGCCTATCAATCATCTGTTTTATGGAGTTTACATAATTTCAAGCAGAAATGTCACAAATATTTAGCCAGAAACATAAAATATAGTCCTCTAAATTTGGGAAGACATTCTTAATTCAAAAATCATCCATAACAGTGTTATAAGATAGCTCAAATGTGAGGATAATCAGTTCTGAGGTTCCCACTGTGTAGATTCCATCTGAACTAGACTGAAATCTGTTTATAATAAACACAGATGTAATGAAAATGCTCTTTAAAATAAAGAAAAATTTAAGCCTGTGTCTGTTCAGTCCTGTGCAGTTGGTTTAATGGTGTTAATTTGCAGAGGGTTTTCTCTCTGGAATGTAATAAAGGCCTAGAAAACTCCCCTTAACTGAAGAGTTGATTGACACCTCTTTCACTCCTATAGTCATGAGTTGAAGGTGAAATCACTGGCAAAGTTCCTAGTGGAAAAGTGGTAAAGAAAATAAAGAATTTCTGCTATTTTGTTTGCTTGTTTGTTTGGGAGTTTTGGGTTTGTTTTTTTTCTGTTATTCAAAAGTCAAAAGGTGAGCTTGCTGAGGTTTCTGTGACCAGTAGAATAAAAAGAAGCTATTCCACATCTCTCTGAATAGAGAAAGTCCTACTGATAGGAAAACCAGCTTTGAAGGAAAAACCCTTGGAGTGGAGGGAAAATACCCTTCCCCATCCCCAAGAGAAAACTAGCAGAAGTGAAACTATGGGCCACTCTTTATTATGAATACATATGAGCTATACTTATAGCTTGTAATTGGGTACAGGGAGTACAGCCCTCCCTGATGCACTGGATGCTAGATAACTGCTTTAATTAGAAATTCCAGATAAACAGCTTGTGTTGGAAGAAATGGTGCTCTAAGGCAGCCTAGAGTTTGGGACAGGATGATAGCTGGTCTAGGAGTGGGAGTTCTTGCTGCAGGGTTAAGCTTGAGACCGCCTTTTTGGTAAATTTCCCTAAAATTTCTCTTTACAGAAGAAGGTGACAATACAGCATTCCAGGAGAGCCCATTGCTCGCAGTGGATCAGTTGCATGAAGGGAACCCCAGATGGTTACTAAAATAGGTTTTGCAATGGCAAGGAGAGAGGTGGCAGGAAAGTAGGAGTGGGTGTTTGAAGCTTGTAGCTGCTATTCACAGGACAAGCACATGTCCCATTCCTCGTGCCTTTCCTCCAGGCTTAGTTGCAACAGCCTTGTTCCTGGGATATGCTGGGTTTGCTGCAGATGTATCTAGGAATTTTGGGGTTGATATGCCAGTGTGCTAAGTCATTACAAGCATTTGAACCAAGCTCCTGGACGAGACAAATGAATACCAGCAAATCACTGTTGAAGTAACTTCCCTGAGGAAGTTATGTCTATATGCATTACATGCACACAATACTGAGCATGGAAATGTCAAATTGGCTGAAAATGTAAGGTGAATAGGGTGCTCTCCAGGTGCCTTTGAATAACTGTCCATACCATGAGCATATAACTTGGATTCTGCCTATCTTTACTGAAATAGTATGATAGTTTATATCTTAAGGAAAAAAAATAAAAATAGAGAGACATAGGAAATACTGTAATTTGAATTATATGTTATTATATGTGTGTCATTACAGCTTTTGCAATTCTAATCCTACTTATAAGCTTTTAAGTGTACTGAACAGTGATTTTGTAGGTGATGTGGGATCAAATACACTGTTAAATGGTACACAAGCAACAACCATTGATATTTTTTTTGTAATTAATCAGCATTATTAAGCATTTATTTAAAATTCTTAACCCATATAATTTATATAACATTATTATATACCTACACATGACACATCTTGGATTGTGGAGCTGCTAGTGCTTTATACTTCCTTCTTAATAAGCAAAGCTAATGTCCTGCTGGCAGTTAATTGATTCCACCATTTTTGAAATATTACTGGCTAAAGACACATTTGAAACACAAAGAATCAAAAGTAAAGCCTGGTCCATCCATATGTGACATGCAAAAAGAGGTGTAAAAATAAGCAGATATGCTAAGTGCTTCCAATATCCTGTCAATATTTGATTTAGGAATATTTGCTTTTAGTAGCAAACTGAAGTCTCACAGGACAGTGCAAGAGACAGAAAATAGATGTTAATATTTTCTACCTGCAAAATCAGAGGAGAGAAAACTCTTTTGAGGCCTGAAGTCTTTTGGGACATTGGAAAAGACACTGTTGAACATAAATGTCGTCTTTTCTCAGCTAATGAATCCCTCCTGGAAGCTGTAGGCTACATGGATCCAAGCTCACCAGGATTACGGTTACCAAGTCTAAGTGTACCTGCAGGGATCGCACTGGTCCAGGAGAACATTATGGATGTTATCCCTTCCTTCATTTCTCTTCTTTGCTGTTTAGTAATTGTTGTATTAGATCTTAAACTCACTTTAGACACCTTTTCCTTCATCATGGATTTTATATAACAGTAATTAGGAACTAGCTAGATTATGCATTGTCCCTAATACTTTTAATTGGTTTTGCAAAATTTATACATTGCTATTGAGTAAATGTGATTTTCTCTTTGCCATGTTTAAGGCCTTCTCTCCATTTAGTGAGGGTCCATTTTACTGTATTTCCCCTCGGAGAAATGGCTGCATCATGGCTTGTAAAAGTGGGGGCAAATTCAACTTACAGAGGTCAGTAGACCTGCACCAGCTTGCCATTAAGAAGAAAGCAGGGGCAGAGGGAGAGCAAACTCCTGTGCTGGTGGTGAGAAACACAACTGGAATGCATGGGTAGAATCAAAGTCCTCACACATAACAGTGATGACATCACTGTCAAACCCTGTTCTGTTGTTTTCATTTTTGGGGATTTTACTTTGGCCTTTCCAATCTAGACTTCCTGTTCTATTCTATACTAAGATATTTGGTAAAGAGATTAAAACCTTTTTCGGAAAAACACAAAGCAGCCAAAACCATGGCAGTGTGTGCTAGCGGAGGTTTATTTGTGTTCACCAGCTCACTGAAAACACTTAATACAGTTTGGTTTTAGTCTGATTTAAGTTTACATATACATGCTCGTACAGAGAGTAATCTCAGGCATCAGGAGGACATTATTACTATGATGACTAATGAAAAATCCCTTTGTTTATAATTGGCCATTGATTCTCCCCTTGTCCTTCTGCATGAATTCATACACTGTATTATCCTCCATTTGGAAACTCATATTGGGGAAAACATTTTCTTCCAATAGCTGTTCTTTGAAATTGTGCCCTCATACTCATCCTTTCTGGTGATACTTTTCAGGAGCAGAATGTATTTAAATCCTTGCATTTCCAGAATTAACAAAAGCAGCACTCAGAGCAGGACTGCTGTGCTGAAGAGGGGCAGGAAGGGTGGGAGTAGTCACTGTGCTATAAATCTCCTGACTGTGGGCATGGGATGTGCAAAGACTGATCACTTTGCAAAGGAGTTGGCTGTTCTCAGAAAAGCAGAGCAGGCTTTCAGGCTGAGCCATTGCAACTGATCTCTTTAACCCTTTATTATGCTCACCTTTTCCTTTTTAGAAATACGCACATACCCACCTTCTCCCACAAAGGAGACTACCTACTGTACAAAAACTGTAGATAAATAATAGCAATTATCCACCTTGGTGCATTACTCTGACTTTGCCTGTGGCTTTTCCTTGGATCAGATTGAGTTGGATGACTTAATGGCAGCAGGCAACAAAAGACTAACAGTTGTTTGGTGGAGTTACTAATTCAGATAACTGACAAAATGTATGCATAATTCAGTTTATAGATTAGGAAAGAAAAAAAAATTTAAAACTTCAAATGCTTTTTTATAAATACAAAGCATTTTCATACTGAGTATGTACTGCTTCTTTTTCTTTCTAGCTGAGTAAATGCATGGCACTCCCATAAGTATAAAAGTGGTATCTTTCTTCACTATGTAATTCTTGGTCTGAGTAGCAGGAAGTAAAATGAACCATTTTGTGCCAATATTAATTTTATAAATTGCATTCCCTTTTCCACAATTCCCATGAAAAAGGTTTTCAGCTAGATGAACACTCGGAAAATTTTAATAGGACCCTTGAAATCTGTTTGAGTTCACCTTCTTTTAAAAAAATATTTCTAAGGGAAAAGTATCATAGATTCTTATGCCTTAGAGGCATTTTTTCCTCTATACATAATGGTGAAACTTCACTTGTATAATATATGGGTCTTGAAAATTCTTTATTAAATTGTAGATTGTGCTTAGAAGTATGGGAGTTTGGGTCTTTTTGTTTGTTTTGTATGACTTTTATTGTTATTATTGACCAGTGCTCATATGATTTTCATAGCAATTTCTGTTTGTTGGCTTGTTTTTCTTTTCCAGTCTTTTCCTGGCCCAAGTCTTGAAAGTGAAGATTTTAACATACCTCCTATAACTCCTCCATCACTGCCTGACCACTCCCTGGTGCACTTGAATGAGATAGAGTCTGGGTACCACTCTCTGTGTCATCCCATGAACCACAATGGCCTCCTACCCTTCCACCCTCAAAACATGGATCTACCTGAAATTACAGTTTCCAACATGCTTGGCCAAGACGGGACACTGCTTTCCAATTCCCTCTCTGTGGTAAGCACTTTTAGTCTTTCTCTTCTGTTCTAAGTGCAAAATCATGGAAATACAGACCTCTGAAATTCTTCAAGGGGAACAACACCTGCCCCACTCAAATTTTGGAGTGCCCTGGCCTGACTCTGGGTGTTACATTGCATTCCTTGTGTCAAATCCTCCGCCCAGCAGAGGGGAGGGGGAACCTGAAAGCCAGAGTGTTGTTCCCTTCTGCCACCTTGGGTAGAAGGTTATCCTTTACAGAGATGTAAATAATGACAGAACGAGGCTCAAGGCTCTGACTTCTGCTGGAGCAGGGTTTGGATCCAGATGGCTGTTGTTCTGTATTTGTCTGATGAGGCTCTTTCCATTCTCATTTGCATGTGCTGAGAGATGTACAAAAATTTAATATCTCCTTTCTTGTTTACCGCACGTTTGGAAAACAGCAAATGTTATTTCTGATTCTAGGCCAAATCTTACAGCCTTTTTACAGTTCCCAGTCCTTAGCCAGCCAGAATCCAATTGAAATGACTGGACAACTTGCTTGTAAAGTCTGTCAGATAGTCATTATGGTCATAATCTTGTGAAGCCTGATATTATAAATCACTTATTTGAATGTTAAATTGCTTGCAACAACTGCAGAGCTACTGTACACGTTACATTTTCAAGTGGGCTCTACAATTAATTAGTATACTTCTTGCATAGAAGCTCCAGACAAGATTTCACATTGATGTACAATTCTAACCCAAAGAGTTAAAAATCCCATGAAAGAGGATGGAGCCTGACATTGTGTGTATCCCAGGGCACTTCAAGCACTAGGTGGGCTAAATGGGCTGCCCAGGAGCTGCAGATCCCAATAGCCAAAGATAAGAATCTATTGTTCCTAGAGATAGAGGGTCTGGGCTTCCCACCAAAAGTTCTGAACTTAGTGACTGAGGCTGTTTAGGCTTTCCAACTTGCTAGCTCCCCACCACATTATCTAAAAAACATAAATCAGTCCTGGGAACCTGAGAGCTGACACAACACATTTGTTTGGGTAGTCAGGGATCCAGGTTCAGCTTCCATCAGACCCTCAAGGGCTCAGACCCAGGGGCCATGGTGTCTGGAAAAGACTTGGTTTACAACAAAAATCCGCTTTGTCACACAGCTTCATTGCAACTTAATTAAAATAAAGCTACCTTGATTTTGAGGAGCTCTGCATTCCCTCTGAGGATGTTCAAAAAAGCAGAGGGGCACAAGTATTGGCTTCTTATATGTTGCACAGTTGTTATTGATTTACTAGGATGTTGCACACTTCGTATTTGAGGTCAGAATCTGACCCCAGGGTTATGTTCAATAATGGGAGGAGTGGAGGAGAGGCAGATTTATATAGAGAAATAGAAATATGCTCTATGGAAAGAGCCTATATTTTCCTTGCTTGTCTGCAAAGCTGATGGCATGCATTAAAGAGCTTGAGTGAAATCTTGTGTGGGGTTCTGAGAATCAGAGCTATGAAAGGACTTGGAAAAGTAAGAGAAATGCTTGACACTCTAGTCAAGACAGGCAGTATTTCATTGAATTGACCTCTTTTGAGCCATGGTTATGGCTCAGAACTATGCATTCTTTTAAGTTGTGATGTTTCACATTAACCTTTTGCAACAAGCCCTGAACAAAGGGCCTTGAGAGTCTGTAGATCATCACAATGAATAATCGCATTGAGGGAAAATACAAAAAAGTTGAATAATATAGGTAGGCAATTTTGCTGTTGGATCTTAGTGAAGATCAGAAGAGATGAAAATCAGATGTCAAGAAAATATGTGCTGAATTTTTACAATAATTTCTGAGGACTCGTTCAATAAATAAAGCATGATCCTTGGAGTGTCATGTGCTAAGTCAGCTGTTATCCCTAACTTGCATGCCCTTTTTGCACAGGAGCACCTCTTACCTTGCAATAGTTTGAACTCAAGCTGGCTTATCTGTGCAGGGGGTGAAGCTACAGTTCATGTTAGTACAACTGGTACAATGTTAACACCTCGATTTCATACAGTTCAAATGCTGTTTGTCACTATTGCTTCTCTGATTTGAATTTGATAACTTGAGAGAAATTAACTTGAGGGAAGTAATTTAACTCTTCAGTGAATTCAGTGACTTCTTCAGTTAATAGAATGACCCCATTGTTCTTTTGGCTTTGCACTGATGAAGAAAAACTGGGGATTTTGTAGAGTTAATATTCTTTACTTAGTTTTGAATCTTTATAATCCAGAACATTTAACCTTTTTTTCAATATGACTCTTTTCTTGTGGTATTACTCATCTCCAAGTTTCCTTTTTACTATCTCATCAAACTGATCCATTTAGCAAGTTCTTGTCTAAATCACTCCTATATTGCCTCATATAGAACATAATTTATAAGTTTCTCCAACCCATCTAAACCCTTGGTTCCATATAATTTCTAGTATATCAAGTACCATTTAGTGTACTTGGAAAACATGTGTGTCACTTCATTTTTCAGGGCACTAATGGGTATTTTTAGAAAAAATATTCTTAGAAGCAAATCTGTTGGCTGTTCTCTATCCCTAATTAATTTCACATGTTCAGCAAATTTTACTTACGTTGGGACAAATTCAGCTGCATTGCAATGTGCCTCTAATAGAATTTGGTTATTTTATTTTACTTAAACATCCTTCTTTTTAGCTAGTTTTTAACCTATGTTGGTATTTTAGCAGTAATACCTTCTATTTTATCTGTGTTAGAACAAGTGAATGTTTTTCAGTTTGTGTTCTTATAGACAAAACATTACTTAATCCTAGCCAAATGTGAGAAAGGAATATCAGTGAGCTCAGAAACAGTTAGAAAATAGTTCATACACTAAGTATAGTGTTTTTCTTCCATCTCAACTACCAGGTGTTTTCACATGAGGATTTCTGTGATTTTGGACAGATTGAAAATTGAGGATGTACCCTTCCTAAAACCCTTTCAAATCTCCCCCCACCAGAAGTCTCTGTTTCATACTGTGCAGTACTCCCTCCAAGCTGCAGAAAAATCCTTTTCAGTAAGGATGGCAGGATTTACCCCAATCTCTCTAAGAATTCTCCTCTGCAGAAGTGCTTAAATACACACAATAAGAGCCCACTACCAGCTCAGTGAATTCATACTAGGGATTGGCTTCTTACAGATTCTTACACTGTGGGAATTCTTTCTAAAAAAATTTTGCAGTGCTAGGAGATGAAAATTTCTCATCGCCATTGACAGTGTCTTAAATTTGGAATTAACCTTCTTTGAAGTTTTTTTGATTGATTGGACTTTCATACTGCATGCCAACTATTTAAGAAAAAAGAAATCAAACAACAAAACCACTAAAATTTTTCCTTCTCATTATTCTGCTGTCAGTTCACATATTTAATTCTATGTTTGTATATTTCTGTATTCTTAGCTGACATACAGAATATACACATGCACATGCACGTTAATTTCTATCATGCTGTCACATACCGATTTCTTTAGGTGCTCATTATGTCTGGAAATCAGGGCTTCAGAAATCTACAAAATTTGTGCATAATGTAAGTCAGGGTGGTATTAACCCACAGTCCAGCCCTATCATGGGAGCCCTTAAAATCCTCCTTCAAAATGGATATGACTTCTATTCCTGCTTCTTAATTGGATGCAATTTGATATAGATAGAAGTGGTTTTTTAATGAAAATATACTTATAGTCCTGTTAACATGTTTGCTTCTACATAATGGAATAGGGATCCCTTCCTGGTTTCCTACCAGTTGAAGACTGTGTAGGTTGGGTTAGATCCCAGCTGGGGCTTGACCTGCCAGCCTTTTTCTGTTGATGTGAGTTTTCCTGAAATATCCCAAAGGATATTTTCAAGGACCACAAGAATTACCCTTCTAACATTTGCAAAAAATGCATGTTGTGTGAGAATTTGGATGTGTTGGATGTGTTCTAAAATGGGTTTTTCTATGTATCAATAAAATTATAGACATTCTAGCTTCTTTAGTGTATCCTATAGATAGTTGGTTTTTCTGCAAGAAACCAGGGTTAAAAACTGCAGTGCTGTTTTTACATAGTTGGAAAAAAAAACCCAACCTATTTTTGGAATGCTTTCATTTGTAATCTTGTGCTGATCTTTTTGAAAATGTGGCTCAAGATGGTATACCATAGAAAATTTACAAGAAATAAATAGAAGATTTAAATTTCTTGAAATGCTTCAAATTTCTGGGTTTTAAGTTTAAAGTGAAAAATATGTTAAAAGACAATAAAATCAGGGGTTTGATTTCCCAAATGCTCTACTTGTGCTGGCAACAAAAGCCAGCATAATGTATGTACTTAGGTTTATTGTCATTTTTAGTATACAGTCAAGGCACACTTTGAATTCAAAGGCTACTGTACAACTGTTTTGACAACCACCACATCAGTAGGTAATGTGCAGGACATATGAAACTGAAGCAAAAATGTTTCTTTAGGTCTATAGGGAGTGCAGTACATCAAGGAATTCAGATATATTAGAGCAGCATGAATTTCTAATATGTTGCTCTTATGGAAAAGACCACTGGCATATTGAATAATGCTGCTTTCAAAGCAGAGCAGAAAATGTGATTACAGACAATTTCAATGCTGTTTTTAAAATAAATATTTTTGAAATCTTGAGGTGTTTTATTTCATGTAATGCATAAAATATGTAACAGTGTGCTAGAGCTAAAGATCTTCTAGGTCACGGAAGAGTAGATGATGTCAGCTATAATTATTCAAATGTGGAATAATAGAAGCATTAGTTTAAAATAAAATGCATGTCACAAAGGCCCATGTCCTTATATAAAAAAAAAGCAATAAAAAGCTGCTTTTTTTTTTGCACGCTTAGACAGAAGAATAAAGGCAATGAATAATTATTTAACATTATGCCCCAATTCATCAAAGCCTGAGCAATTACATTATACTTTTTCATGAATTATATTTTTAGATATGCAACCCATGAGAGATTAATATCTTAAACAAAATGTGGCATTGTATAACAAGGAAGAAAGCAGACAGCTATTTTTTTTTGTTGCCATTTTTAATCTCAGGTAGAATGAAGTTAGTATTTAATATTCACAGTACAGTTGCTAATAAATGCAATAAAGGAGACTGTTGTTGTATCTGGGATGCATTTAAGAGATTTTGTTTTACTGGTTTCATACATGTTAGTTTAAATTCAGTATTCATGACTCATCTTAGGGCTGACCTATACAGCTGATTCTTTTTTCTTGCACCTTTAAGTGTCAGTGGAAACTACTGAGTCAAACAGAAATTCATTATTTCTGATAAACAAGATGAATGACTTTCATAACAAAAAAAAAAAAAGAGATTTGTGTCTCCTAACCTAAGTGTTGAGATTTGAATCATGTTTGGATACTTTTTTCTAGCTTGTATTGCATGCCAGTGGTAGCAGATTCATTTTGTCTCTGGTGAATACTTCCCATTTGTGCCTCATTACCAGTCTTTGGTCTTCAGTTTACATCAAAATTTACTGTTATGCTACACAGACCTGCTGCTACCCCAAATTTTATTGCAGTGAGTTATTGCCATCAGAACCACCAAATCATAAAGCTAAGGTCATGGAACATCTTGTGTTAAAGTTCCTTGGTTTTTTTTCTTATTAAGCAACTTTGTATTCTTCTTTTCCCTAAGAAAAAGAAGCAAAAAAACCCAAAACAACAACAACAAGAAGAACAAAAAACAATTACAAAAAAGTAACAGCATGTTTTCTGAGCAGGTTTTTTTTTTTCCTTTACTGAAATAAACCTTGCATGGAAAAAGGTTACAATAGTTAATGTATGTTTTGTCAAACGCCCTGATCAGCTCATGTCCATCAGCATAACCTTTATTGTCTCTACTAGAATTATGACTGCTTATTCCATCAAGGACTCTGAGACATAATTTTTATCTTTCCTTTCTTCTGATGTTTGCTCTATTCTTTTGTCATCAGACAACAGAAAGGATATGTACAGGAGCTGATTAAGGTGTTATTCTATCAAGGTTTCATAAATACCTGAATATTGCATATCTGCTACTACAAGGCTCTTTACTGTGCTACAAGAAACTTTTGATGTCAGAAATTACAGCTGTATAAAATCAGAGTGAAACAAAGCATGCATTTTTAGCAGTGATAGAAATATGCCATTTAGCTGTAGTGTACTGTGGCAGGTGGCTGATTCTCTGTGCTTTAGGATTAAATTCAGGTGGCATAACTCTCAAAAAAGATGTCCTTCTCTCTGGACAGTCCTCTGGACTGGACTTACAGACCCCACACTACAGCAGCAGGACCAGAACCTTCCCATGGGTCACCTGGGGCCTTCTCAGCAAAAAACATCGGTCCATGCATTCACAGAAGAGGCAACATTGCTGGTACCACCTCAGCTGGCACCACCTCTGCGGCTTTTGCCTCCCAAGAGAAACATCAGCAGAGTAAAAGAGAGCACTCTGTGGATGCAGGCCTCTGATGGACCCCACCTTCTTCAGGTCAACTAGGACAAGAATTCCTGTGAAAGTATTTGTGGAGCATTTTTTTTTTTTGACCCTTCAGTAGTATCTGGTAAAGTTATGCTCTCAGTCTCTAAGGGCTTGCCTTAAAGATAGATCAAGTAAATATTTGCACATAACTGTTGCAAAATATTTGTACACCAATGATCTGAACTCTTTTTAGAATAATTCCAGGTCTCATTTTTAAAATTGAAAATGAAGCTGTTGATTTACTGTCAGTTGGGAAACACAGCATCCTGCTCATTTGAGTGTGGTTTTTGAGAATCCGTGGGGCTCACATATTTCACAAACTCAAGTCAGAAAACAACTTCAGTATAATTTAAAGAAGAAACAAGGTGTCTTGTATCTTATTTTTGAAAACACCCTTCGATAGAAAATACTTTGGTGGCCTTTTTCACAATGGTTACACATTGTCTGATAGGAATCTATTTGCTACATATAAAAAGTAAGAAAAATAAGTTTAGTTGTAGTAATTTTTTACTTGGACTTTAACCAGATAGACACAGGCTAAGACAAGATGAATGTGGTGCAGAGAGAAAGACTTCAGTTGTGGGTGGTAGATTATACAACACCTCACATGTGAAGTACTCACAGGAGTGATTAATGCATAAGCAGCATCATAGCTGCAAGTGTCAAACAAAACAGATAATAGAGTATGCAAATAGAGGAAACATAGCTCTCAGAAAATGTCAGAAATTCAGGGGCTTCAGCAGCAGAGATTGTTGACTTTAATCTGCTGCTTTTAACATTGCATGTAGTTGTCGAGAACAGCATGATAATGAAATGTTTCTGAAGACTCACACTTTGGCAAAAAAAAAAATCTTAGTGATCTTAAGTCCTGGATATGGAATAGAAGTGAAATGTCTTTCTCAAAAACTGTGAACATACTTCTATGAAGACAAAAAGGAAGGAGAAGCCCACAGTGCAGATGAAAGGGAGGGCTTTGTGCATCAGGTGGAGTAGCCTCTATTTCCACCTGTTTAATAATTTAAATACATGAATTTGCATTCTTTGAAACTCAAAAGCAGCTGAGAAGACTGCACATCCCTCATGGATTTGAGCTGCATTCACCATCTCATCCTGTTTTGTTCAGTACTAGAAAGGTGTGTGGACAAAAGCAGCGCCACTACAGAGTGTTCTGTCTTAACTCTAGGTGCCACATGCATGCTGGAAATTCAGCTGTCACCTGCTAGAGTATGAATTCCTCTTAAATCTTATATATAAAGTCATAGATGTTTAGCAAATTTTTTTCTTCATTTTGAGGGAAAAAGCCCATTCTTGACTTTCCAAGTTGAAGGAATTTAAATGGTCCAGTTAATAATCTCAGGGGGGGTTTATCTGTTTTTGTGGTTTTTACAGAGTTTTAAGTATCATTGTTTGAGTTTACCAGTGACTTTTTATATGAGGAATGGAAGAAAAATATTCTATATGGTTGTGTTTTGAGATTTGAAGAAATAATCAGAAGTGAAAAATAACTCATTTGTTATTTTTATCCCTTCTTCTTTCACAAGGCAATTAAGAAATGCTAAAAGTGTAAAGATGTCTACTCTTCCCTAGTCCTTTTGATAACATAAAGATTAATTTTAGATGGATGTTTGCCTCTCTGTTCCCCCTTCCACCTCCTCTTCATTTGTACAAAGCCTGTTCTATGTAAATGCCTCTTTGGGATTGCCTGTGGGCAGTGTGTAAAATCTTTAACCTCCACTGCTCCTGTGATGCTGTACTTCAGGCACATGCATGTGACCCAGGATCTTTGTAGTCTCACTCACACACCTTTGAACTGCACTTCTGGCACATTGCACATGCTGTTGCCTCTGTATTTGTACACTAAAGATACGAAAATGAATTTCCTTAATTCATTTTCTGTGCATATCATGGATGGATGCAGTCAGAAAAAAGGACTTAAGGTATAGGGTGGCAGCAAGAAGCATTATGGAGTGGGGAACACCTCTAAGGCATGCTTGTGCATATCTTTCAGCTACAAAATCTCCACAATGAATGCTTTTCATCTAAAGTGAACAAAGAAATTTCACTTTATCTTACATATTATCAGGATGTATCCAAAATTCCTCTTTCAACCAACATGCAGGGACATAAAAGAGTGGAAGGAGATCTTATAGGTCATGATGGGCACTCTGTGTGCCTGCCCTGACCCAGAGCTGAAGTGGACTGCAGTGCTCAGAGTACATACTGGCATACACATCTATACCTGGATACCCTATATACATACATATGAACATCTATATGTCTGTAAGTATGTACCTCACTGTTGATCACTGAAGCCCTCTGCTGGAATGGGAGTGCAGCAGACAGGATGTAGCATCTGCAACATCCCCCTTCTCCCCAGATTGTGGATCCATGTTGTTGCTTAACAGAGACTGAAACTAGAGCCAAATTATTGAACTAGATTCAACAGATTTAATTAATGTACTGCACATGGCTGCATTATACAATATTTTTACCAAATTCCTGAGTTATAAGTGAGGTTACAGTGCCTGAAAGTAACTTTGATAATGAGTACTTTTGCTAATTGAGTTAATGAAGGAAGTAGCCTAGTTGCTAAAGTGAGACATGGCATACCTAATGGGTAACAAAATGAGGATGAAACAACTTCCTATCACATCTTCAAAATTCTGCTTCCAGACAGTAACGATATTGGGTTATAGGTGCCTTAACTTCATCCTTACAAAAATGATCTAAACAGAAAAAAACCTTTAAACTAGATATGCTGGTCCCTTAACCAAAAAAAGGCCTGCTCATGGAGTATTTACAGGATCAGGCCCATGTTGAGAATGCAATGCTTTTTTATTTGGAGATGCAACTTCCTTCTAATACATTTTAAGATTACTTTCATTCACACATAAAGAATTTTAGAGATTAACTCAGTAACTAAGCTTTAGTTTCCAAGACATGCCTCAATACTCAAGTGTGGAATCTCATTTTAATGAATTTTATGATGCTCCCTTTTCTTATGTGGGAGCATAAAAACTATTTAGTGCAATAGGCTTGGTCCTTATCTGGTTATCCTTATCTGCCGTTTTAGATAGTATACAATGTAAAATAACTTTTAATAACAATAACTTTTAATAACAAAACAACTGACAGCATTTGAAAAATAATGCCAAAAGCACTCTGCTCTTCTGAAGCACCTTTCTTGTGCCTTGGAGTGCTTTGCAGTCACTAATTAGCTGAGAAGGTAGTTTACTCCTAACAGTGCGAGTAGATGTTCACAATATCAGTCCCTCCTATCTGTCAAGTACTATACTGTAGGAGAGAAAACCACTTACTTTATTTTAAAGCTAGCAAAATTTAATTCACCATATGCAAAGACAAATGAATCCCAAATTGAAAAAGAAAGGTCTTAAAGGAGGAGGATGAAAATGACTATGTAGGGGGACTTGTAATAATGAAAGTGTTACCAGGAGCTAATTTCATGTTTGATGCTCAGTAACACAAAGGTGGTTAGCAGTGTGGTGAGAGTCAGCTTTCAATATTAGAACTAGCAGATGTCCTCACATGTAATAAAAGCAGGACTTAACTGCCATGTGCTGCACGTCTAATATAACGTTTTTACAGTGACTGCATATTATGGTAGCTGAGACTTTTAAGCTCTCAAGCAACCTGGAAGTGATACAGCAACCTTATTTAAGAGACATGAAAAAGATGCAGGCGCTGCTTTGCTTGTCCTTGAAATGCAGTCAGCTCTGGGGAGAAGTGAGGTATCTGTTTAACCACAGAGTGTGATGCTCCACTGCCCCAGATCTCCAGTCCAAGCCCTTACAGGCCGGTTCCATAGCACATGTGTTTCTTCTCACTTGTCATCAGCTTTTTGAATGCAGGGAGAGGAAAACTCAAAACAGGGGAGTTCTCTGCCCAGGGCCTGGCCTATGTAATTTTAATTGTGGCTGGCACTGTTGCACTGATTTCATCATTTGTGACCTCTGCCTCTGAAGTACATTTTAGGAGCTCTGTGGCTGACTGAAAACCTCAGTGGGATTTTTAGAAATATTCTGGCTTAATGTTGATCCTGTCCTACTCTGGCTATCCCAGAGTTTCAAAAGAAATAAAACTGGCTCTATAACAGATGCTTTCATTTCTTTATAAATTGTGGGGATTTAGATTTCACATTATGTAAGAAGGTGTGTCAACAAAATTGTTTGTCAATAATGATCCACACTCATAATGCCATCATAATTCTGAAATATTTTTCTTGTAACATGTGGAAAATCAGTGCAAGGTGCAACAAGACTGAAGAGAAAAATCATGATCTAATGTCTTGTTTGGAAACCATTTTTATTGTTTTGATTATTATATAATTAAAGACAATATAGGAAAGCTGTGCAACAGAAAAAAGTCACATGAGTAACCTGACCTCTTAGATCCTGGCTCAGTGCAGCCATAATATTGTGTAACTTACCAAATCACCTAAATTGGTCCAGAGGGAACTGTAAGGTCCCTCATTTAATGTAGTTGAAGGTAGGATTTTAAAAGGTCATCTCACTGAGAGCAGGATACTCCATAGGTTTGTCATTTCTGACAGATCTAACTTATTTTTCAGAGAATTCATCTAGACTCCTCATGCAAGCTCTGGATAGAGGTTCTCACCCTTAAAAAATCACCATACATAATATCCAGCAGGCAGTGGAGGTTAATAAGGATCATTTAATATTTTCAATAGTCTGTTATTTATTTTTGAGGTGTGCTTTTTTAGATATATTTATATTTATATTTATATTTATATTTATATTTATATTTATATTTATATTTATATTTATATTTATTTAAGAATGTATGATAGGTAATAGATGTTGATGGAACAGCTAGGAAATAAATAATCAAGAAGATGTATATTAACTCAGACTGTTTTGGTTCATAGATGGCTTGACCATTTAAGAAACAGTAGAAAAATAATCAGCTTTCCCCAAGTCTTATTAGCATATAATCATGATCCAGACTGTATTAGCCCATGAACTACACTGAGCAAAATAACTCTTCTTGAAGGTTCAGCTATAGTGTTGTTTTATGAAATTGTTTATGTGCACATTTTAAATATTTTATTTATTTATCATCATTCATTACTTAGAAAGGTAGGCTGAAGGAGTAGATGTTTATGATACCTAAGGAATGTCACTGCAAGTAATGGGATAAAAATAAACAATGGGTGAAGGGAAAAAACCCTTTTAATGGCATCAGAATAGTCTGCCAGGTAGTGTTAAAGCAATGGAACATGTACGTATGGGAAAATCCTGCACTGCCTGAGAGATGGGTTGGATGATTTAATAGCCCTTTCTTTGAGATGTAATTTCTGTAACTGGTTGATACATACACTGGTGTTCAGATATTTGGACTTGTTTGTCTGGCAAATTGTTTCTTGTGAAAGGTTATAAATTACTATAAATAGACTTTGCAGAAGATGAGCTACATGATATTCTTGGAAAGAGTTTTTCAGCTCATATCCAAACGTTAATGCCAAAGCAGAAAAAACCCAATAGAGTCCTAATCCCATGGCTTTGCTTGAGCACAGTGCTAGGACAGTGAACTGCCATAAATAATATTTACATTGAATAGAGTTTTCTGTATTCTAACAGCAATTTAGGATAGAAAGGATGAAACAGAGAAACAAGTGTTATTTACTTAGAAGAATTTTTTCCTTCTGAATTTGTGACAAAGATTTCACTGCTAAGGATGGAGGAAAGGACAGGGAAAGAATGGAAAGCAAGCATTTATAAAAATGTTGATGTAGTTATAATTAGATCCATTTTTGAACCAAAAGTTTTATGCAGAAACTGACAGAAGGATACACAATAATTATAGTTTGCTGACAAGCTGAATAGAGTTTCCTTTTTTTATCTTGTGGTTTTAGGAAACCAAACTGTAAATAAATATGTAGTTTGACAGATTGTAATTGCAATCAGCAAGGCGTCTTTTCATTTAATCAGATAGTGTTATTAAAATGGGGTTACAATTAAACATTTTATAGTGTGACGTAGAACTCTATTAAAATTCTCCAGCAAACAGTAATTATCATTTGATGCTTCTGCAACCGATTTCCATTTGCAGAAAAGTTATTGGTTGTGACCTTCCAGTGGTTAGGTCTCAGTTTCCTGTTCCCTTCCTACTTTGATACATGATATTAAGTATCTCTCTTTTTTTACCTCACTGTGAAGCTTAAAACATTAATTTTGTATTTTTTTATTACATTATTTTTTACCATTGTTAAAACTGCATGATACTGGCCAAAGCAGGTTTGCACCAGAGGAAATGTGGAGTTATTTAAGCATGAATGTTCTTAACTTTGGGAATTATAATTTTGATCAACTCTAACTGTGTGGAAAAACACCATTTGCTCCCACAATTTTGATAAACTACATAGAAAAATATGAAGTCATAAGTAGCTCAGCCTCTTAAGACTTTTTCAGGCTGTGACTTCTGTCTGATATTACCACCCTCTAAGTAGAAAAGAGCAAGAAGAATCATTAGGAGACACAATTTTTGGGACATTTTTCAGGTGTATTTAACCCCACTAGTGAAATTCCACTCCAGAAATTATTTGGAGTGAAGGAAAGGAGAGATTTGCATTAGCAAAGAGTGAAAGTCTTTGAAAATGAGTCAGCAATGCTACTGCTCCTTTACTCTGGGGGACATTTTTGGAGGAAACATCAGTGGTTTGAGGAAAGTCAATATTTTCCTTACTGAAAAATAATCGGGCAGTGGTATAAAACATATAGTCTTGGTTTTTTTCACTAGTAGTTGACAAAGATAAAATAAGAAGGGAAAGGGAAGAAGAGTAAGAAAAGTCAAGTATTTTCTATAAATCCATTTCCCACAAAGTATGCTTTCTTTTAGTGAAAAGTGAAGTTGTATGAATACTCAAGTAAAGGAGGAAAGGAAAGGAAAGAAATAATTTGTACTGACATACTATGCATTTGTTTTAACTTTGCATTATCTTTGAGTTGAAACCTCTTTACTCTATATTAGTTTTCCTGTTACAACTGTGTGTTGGTTTCCTCTTCTGCTTTTCAACAAGTACAATCACTGCAGAGTAAGCTGATGCAGAGTCTCTGACTCCTTACCGCATGCCCAACAGTTCTCCTCTCTTCATTTGTGTGCATATATGCTTTTTCCTCCAGATCATTTTCCTGAGGAACAGCTTTCAAAAGGTTTGTCAGAGACAGAGGTCATCCACCTTCACACCATGTAGCTGAAGAATTGTATTGCCAAAACACTCAGAAATTCAGTGGTCACATAAAAATACGACAGATTAACAAAGAAATTTTAAATTCCACCTGAACCACTTCTGATAGGGTAAGCAAAAGGGTTGACTTTGCCCTTCCTTTCCAACATCAAAACAAACAGGGCCAGAAGAGTTCCCTGACTGGTCCTCTCTGGACAACACAGGATTACTGCCTGTGCAGATACAACATGAGTTTGAGGTCACCATCCTCTGCTAGATTGTAAATGATCAAGGAAGAGAACTTAAAATACTGCTTGTCACTGAGCTTTTCCAATGACAAGCCCACACATGTAAATAGAAAAGTGACATTTAAAAGTGCATACAAAAAAAAAAAAGTAACCAGATTCTCCCCAAGTCTGATTGTATTTTTTTCTAACATAAAGGAAGTGTATATCTGGGATTAATGTTCAAAATAAGGAAAAAATAATCCACATCTGACCTGCACATAGTGGCTTTTTTAAGAGCGCGTCACATGGCGTTATAGGTGTGAAGGAGAAGATAATCAGGATAAGAAATGCAGGTTGAACCCAAAGAAACAGATCCATCTTAGGGTTTTGTGGTGGCACCATCTGAGCACTCTATCTTACCTTATAGGCATCATTGGCACTATCTGAGCACTCTATCTTACCTTATAATGTCTTCACTATGTATTTGAAAAATACAGGTCTAATTGTGAAATTGTGCTCATACAGGGGCCCCCTTGCCTGGTATAAAGAGGTATTTCTCAGGAGGAGGAGAGGCCCAAACTGACAAGGTGGCAAATGTACATAATATTGAACATTTGCATTTGGCTGAAACCTGAGGTTTGCTTTAATAATTCAGAGAGAGATGCCTGGTCTAGCACACGTGTCTGTCTTTGAATGTCATGTGTTTTAAAAATATGGAAGTTGCACAGGATATGTGGTTTCTTCATCATGTTTTTTGCATTTTCTGTTGTCTGCTATATATTCACATACCACTCTGTGTTACAATCAAGCCTGTTTGATTACTTTCAATTTTTGCCACAAGATTTTGTCACTCTTGCTGAAAATTTTAAGACATTTTCCTCCAGACTCATTCTTTTTTTTCCCCCTCAGATTTATTTACTACCTTTAGAAGTAGAAAAGTCCAATTTCAATCATGTTAGAAATAGCTCATTTTAGACAAGTACGTGCTGCTCTGCTTACAAAACATATATGAGTGGAATATGCAATTACCACAACTCAGTTTCCTGCCACAGAAACATTTCAGCATTATAGCATTACAGAAATAGAATGACATGCATAATGAAAGATTTCAAGATTCACCCAAGGCATTTATTCTCTTCACCTTAATGTTCTCAGCAGTAGCAGAGTATCCATTAAAAGGTACGATGAATTATGGTTGCTTAGCAACCGCGGGGAGCTTGTAACAGCACCAAAGAATGAAATGGCTGGTTGATAAAATGAATTTTCTCTGAGCATTAGCCTGTTGAAACTGCCTTTTCTTGTGGAACATAAAGTGCATTTATTTGTCTCATGCATTTTTTATTAGAAAATTATTTGAGTTCCAGAGACTTGAATCATTTTGCTACAGGAGATATTTGATTTTAATGTGTTGTACTAAAATAAGTAATAAAAGACATTTTCTTCAAAGTAAAGACACCAAGGAAACCTAGGTAGCTCCTTTTGAAGTTGGGAATAGAATCTTATATAAGGTATGTCATTACTCATTTCTAATTAAGAATTATATTAGCTAGGACTTAAACTTCAATTTTACCTTTGAGAGAAAGTTTGAGACAGTTGGCCAATATGCAGTGACAAAAAGGAGAGGTTTGGAACTGATCTCATGGATTCATCAGGAGTGAAGTAAGTTTTCTTCTCTCTTCCCAGACGGTATGGTAGTCATGTCTCAGAGAAGGTCAGAAGCGGTTGCGCATTCATATCTAGCATTCACTACTTATTTCTGTGCTAAAAATGTGCTCACCATAGGCTTCCATCCAACGGTGAGGAGCTGCTTCACTTTCCCCTGAGACTCTCTGGGCATTCAACAGCAGTCAGAGTTGGATGAGCATTTTTGGCAGAAAAGGGTTTTGTTGGAAAATGCCGGAGCAGTGAAACCAGAGTTGAGACAAGGAGAAACTATCAGCTGCATTTAATCTTTTACTGTTAATATTTTCTGAGAATCAAGTCTGCATGGTCAGGACATGAGACGAGGGAGATCAAAAGAGAGTGAGACCTGCCCATTCTAAAATACCTAGAACATCTGACTGGATATATGAGACCAAATCTTGGGCTTCTGCACAGCGCTATTTAGACAAAGAGCTTAACCTTTTGGATTTGTACCCCATAAGAATGCCCAAATGATTAGTTATTATCAGTTAATAGTTTAGTCTTTCCTGTGAGTCTCAAGACAATGTCATAATTCCTCTTACACGATTCAATAAAGGTCTTTCAAAAGGCTTCAGACTTATTTTACTGTTGAAAATGTTGTGTTGAACACCTGAGTGAGAAGGGACCATAACCCTGCTCCTGCATGGTAAGCCAGTAGACTGTGGCCTGTTGAGAGCCTCCTGAGCTCTCTCTGAGTCCTTGGTGCAACATGGACTTGCTGTTGACTTCTCTGCTAACCCAAACTGTTGATTGTGTGGGTGCAGATTGCATGGTGAGTCCAGGTGGCAGCTGAGAGGAATATCTGGGAAGCCGGGGCTGTGGAGAAGGTCTTCTTGTCTTGGAAGTGTATCTTTAATTCTGGACTGAGGCTAGAGTAAGAAAGCAAATCTAAGAATCAGGATGTGATGACTCACTTATGTCTTACCTACCTGTCAGGAAAGAATCAGTGTGAGACAGCACTGAAAAAATTGAAGAGTCTTGCAGTGAGCTGCCTTGTCATGGAAATTTTCGACCTGTATTTCTGTCTCCATATGGATTCTGGTGATGCTGCTGAGAGTACTGCTATCAACTGCTCTTGGGAAAGGATGGAACTATTGCTGTTAACATGATAGCAAGTGTTGGCAGCCGAACAAAAAACAGATTTTAGTTATGTTGACAACATGGCAACATTTTTTAGAGAGCATTTTTTACTGCAAATTAAATGCCCTGGGAGATACATAACTACAGACAGTAATAACCTTTTTTGGACTAAAATATAATTTCGCTCAAGTGAAAATGAAAGGAAACTGATATTAAGCAGTAAGATCTTGCCTCTTTAAAGTATGTGCTAATAATCAAACATTAAAAGTGAAACTCCGATCATCTACAAAGGTGCAAATTAAAATTCCAGAGAGAGAGCTTGACTGATTTGTTTAACAAAGGGTTTAATACAGCAGAATCCCACTTGAACATAAAACTATTACACTCACAATAATCCTGTCTAGCTGTTGGGAGATCCAAATTAAAACTCTCACTGATATTTGCTTAAATCTCATAAATTGCACAGAATTAGAGCATATTGAAGTTGTGTATTTACTGTGATCTTACTGTCTAATGGGTTTATAACAATTTAAAATGATGACTGAAAACAAGTATTTTCCCCTCAGATGATTCAAGTAGTGTATATTTTATTCCTGTATTCTAATTTAATACCCACTTGTTTATTAACTTACTAGTGTCAACATGAAAAGGTTGTATTGAATGCAGACTAAATGTTCCATTTAAACAGATAATTTATTTTCTTATTAGTATTAAGGTGTTATAAGGAGATTATTCAGTTGAAGCTGGTGGATTAATACTACTTCTCAAGGAGATATTTTCATGCTCATTTACTGTGTTCCATTGTTTCCATTCATATGTATAGAAGAACAGATGTTTGTTTCTTTTCCACTTGTGATTCCAGTGATTTAGTAGCAATATTACTTACCGTGTTCTGTTTCACTCCTCAGTACCCTCTGGAGGATTTAATTTATGGATTTTTTTTTTTTTTTTTTGTATGAAAGTCAAAAATTGTATGAACACATGAAATTCATAGCAGTTTGGGAAAGGAATTGCAGTCCTACTGAACATCTCAAATGACTGGCAAGTATTACAAAATTAGAATTGGTGACCTCTTTTCTCCAGCCCAGCTGCAGGGACATATTCAAGTCTTTTAACTCAGGTGGGCAAGTAGAGGTTATAAATTTGTTCCTGTCAGTAAGATTCCCTACATTTTAGTTAGGACACATTGCAGATATTGACTTAGGAAAAAAAAGAAAATAATTCGGGAGTGATAAAGGTAAAATGTGATAAATTAGTAGCCTCAGATAGCCACTGCTTTTTCCAGGTTTTGATGCTATGGTAAAAATAATCTTGGCATTCACAGTGCAGTCCTTCTTTTGTGAGACTGATCTAATAAAACAGGAATGTGCTCACACCCACCTAAGAAGTAATCATTATTCATGCTTTGTGGAAAAAGGTAGAGTTCCAGGTCTGCAGTTCTTGCTCACAGCTACATTATATAAAGAATTATATTTGTGTAATTTATAAAAATGTACAGTTGTGCCAGCTGGAGAACATAGAGTAAATCCTGTCTGATGTTGCACATCAGCAAGAATTATTGAACAAGGAACTAACCACTGTTGCAGTCAAACGGTGAGCAAAGTTAAAGGAGTAGAGAAGGATTATTTTATGAAATGCCCAGACATAAACAGCACCAAAATAGGACTCAAAGTATATATTTGTGTGTGAATATAGCTGTAACCACAAAACTGTTGCCATGCTTTGACTGTGGCCCTCTTCCAAAAGAATTTGTTATATCAGAGCAACATGCCTAATGCTTTTTTTTTTGCATGAATATGATGAAATCAGGGTGTGATTTGCCCAAATGCACTGACATAACCACTGCATACATTTATGTGAATCCATCAAATGTGAAGCATGTTGCATAAGAGCACTCTATTTCTTACAGCTCCCTGAATAAATAATGTGCATAAACCTCCTCAGAAACAAAGTCAATAATGAGCTGTCTGGTTACATGTACTTTTGTATGGCTTCTGGTTAACTCAAAAGCCCCAAATATGAGATACAGAGCTCTGGAATACGGTGTGAGTTTGAGATGCTCTCTGGGGAACCTTTATCTTCATATAGGGTCTTTTTTAATATGTGACAGTTTTATATCAAGGATAATGATCTTTATATAATGAGTAATCTAAATACAGTCAAACACATCATGAGTGAACATGGTTTATTTGGTAGAACAGTTTCATAGATCAAATTTTAGATATCTTTTTAGTGGCTACATTAAAAGGGATATTTTTGCTGGTTTCTGGCATGTAATGTATCTGTCGCTTAAAGTGGAAGGCATGTCACTCTGGTTTTTCTGTTGACACATGCTGCAGTCTGTTGGGAGTGTCATAGCCAAGAAAACCACCTTGTGATATTCTTCTCACTTTACACAGACATGCCAAGAAATGCTGCTGTGCTGCATTACCAACCAGAAAACATTGGCAAATTCTGGGCAGTGACCAGATAGGCAGCTAATACATTCTTACTGTTCTCACTAGTAAACAAAGAATCATTAGAAATTTCTATTCAGTGCAATTCTTGAAAACATATATGCTGATTCAGGTCTTAATGCCTCCAGTTTTAGCCAAAGACAACTTTCTCTTATCATCTCTACAATTGCTATTTAGATATATGCCAAGTCCTTTAAAATATTGGCTAAAAAGACTAGCCTGTTTAGCCTTCAGAAGGAGACAAAACAAAAAAAATCTCAACCTTGGTTCAGAGTATGTGTCAAAAACTGACACAATGGCCAGTGGCAGAGGGTGGGGAGAAAGGCAAAGGAACTGCTCATGTCAGGTTTTGAAAAGCAGCTATTCCAAAACACAGAAAGTAGTTGTGTGTGGTATAATGTCCATTTACCTAGGGAGATATTTCCTTTCCTTTTACAATAGGACTGTATTTTCATTTTTCAGCTTAGTATCAGTCTGTATTTGTTGAGTGCACAGAGTAGCAAGTTTTTCTGCATAAGTTTCTTAGTTGCCCTAATGGTTAAATGTGGCATTTCAGGTAGTTCAATGGACATCCAGCTACTAGGAAATGAAAATCAGTGTGTTCATCAGTACTGATTCATGTACATGCAGAGTAGGAGAGTATCACAGTCAAATATGAATTTACAAGTTTAATGACTGATTTAAATTCTGCCTTCATACGGACATTACAGTCGATGATAATGTGTGTACATATCTGAAAGGAGAGATGATTCCTTGGGTGTTAGTATAGAAGATCAAGTAAAAATCTGTCAGTTACAGTTAAAGATGGAAAAAATAATGAAGTGTTAATATGAAAGAAGGAATGAGGTCTTTCATGCCTGATTTCCCAGCCCTGAACCTTCAGGTTTCCAAGCATATGCAATTGGAAAGCTACCTTTAGCTGAAAAATCATGTTAAGATCTTTTCAGAACTGGTGTTTGTCTCCACCTTTAGCTTTACTGTCTACTGCACCAAGTACAGAATAGAGACATGATGTCTCTGGTGAGCTGCTGAAGGATCTTTCAGAGAAGTTCTCATGCTTCCATTGCATTTCTTGATGCCTTGTGAAGGCTGACCTAGAAGAAAGGCTAGATGGAGCTAAAGAAACAAGTAGGTAATTATTAGAAAGCTTTAATGGATACACCTTGGTCAGTACAAGAGCCCAGCCAGGGCTACACCCAAGATGAACCCAAAACGGTCACAAAATGGACGACCAGTCACAGGGTTTCACACTTTTATAAGTTCTGGTCCATTAGCATATTGGAATTAATTGTCCAATTTGAGTTATTAAACTTTAGGTTATGAAGTCCCATCCTTCTTGATTTTCTCTCTTCATTTTACCTTTGCTTATGCTCTTGGGCCTGAGATTTGGATCAGTTGTCCTTGGTCCCCAGCTAGTGAAGGAATTGTTTTGTCTACCAACTCTCTGAAGAGAGCTTACTATCCCTTAATATGAAGCTCAGAACTACACACTAAAGCAGTACAGAATGTGAAAAATAGAAATGCTAAAACCTGAGGCATCATTCTCTGCATTTCACATAGTTCCTCTGACAGGATCACAGTCCAAACTAGAGACAGGTTAAAGTGAACGAAGGAAGAAGAGATCAGATTGAGGACTTAATGACTGACAGAGAAAGCTACTCTTATGTCTTCTGGGTCATGATTCAAATCCCATAAAAATATTTGGAAAGGCTTGCAATACTTCTCATGGACTTAGAGTTAAACCTTTGTTATGCATAGAAGTGCTCTTATCTTGGTTTTTACTTTTGCTTGAGAAATGTCTGTCTGTACCTCTGTTTCTCTGTCTGAAATGGGGGAAAAGATGTCTGTATGCATTGCCAGCACATAGGGTTTGGAGGGTGCGGTAAAATAGAGTCCTGGAATTCAAAATGTTGTATGTAAAAAGTCTTTTTTAGTGAAAAATCCTGTATTATGGATCCCTTGTAAAATAAATTATCTTTACCTTTCTCATTGTGAAGTTAATGCATTTCCTTAATCTTATACCTGTTTGTTTTGTTAGAGAAAGCAGAAGCTATTCTGCTTCTGTATTCTTCCTGAATGCAGAATTTGAGTTGAAGGATTACATTTATTGTATCTGAGTACGGGAAAAAGCCAAACCACCAAACAATACAGATATTATAAAAAAAACTCATAAATTCGTGTCAGTCTCTGCTTCCCAGGTCTTAATCAAGGATTTCTCATCTTCATTCATTGTCAGTTTTTCCAGAGCAGATTGAGATAAATGTCTTTTATCACCCAACAATTGCAGGTGCACATTCCACTTGGAGGAGATGGTGGTAAGTGTCTCTGTATTAGATAGACAGAGTATAAAGGGCCAAAATTTTCCCCTGTGGAGAGAATGGGATATAAAAGCAAGCAAGAATTTATGCTGTGTCTCTGTGTATCTGTGCAATGTTGTGTCCTGATGTATGCCTATGCACTTCTGCTCATGGGCCTTCCCTCCTTTCCTTAGGCTGAATGTGATATCCAGAGAATCCTCCTCAAGAGGTGTGCTGGCTTAGGACAGCATAAACAAAATCCTCCTGGTTGCTGGCATGGTTCAAGAAGTGGGGCTACAGGTCTGTGGTGGCAGCTGTAAGGAGCACATGGTGGTTAAAAAATGCATGGGAAAAGTGGAGATCCTTCAAACTGCTTCATGAAGGAGAAGTGTAGCGGTGGCCTGCAGGGGAACACTCTGAGCAGCTGGAGGGCTGTCCAAAATCCATCCTGTAATGCTCAGACTCTTTCCTTATGCCAGGAGATGATGTCTTGTGGTGTCTTTTCACTGAGCTCTTCATACATATGTTTGCTGGAGGAAGTAAACGATACTTTCAGGAAATCATTTGCATTTCCATAGTTCTAGAGTCCATAATTTTATATTTCATTTTATCCTGATGGTAGCATTTCAGTGGACCCCAAAAAATTGCAATAAGTAGCATACCTTGGATGTTGTCCTTTGATCTAGCTTTATCGGGATGACACAAGTTTTACACGGATGAGGATGGAAAGGCATTTAATGTCTTTGCTTCCTTTTAGTTTGACTGTAGAGTTTTCAACTTCAGTCCATAGTAGAACTTTTACATTGGCAAGAGAATAATTTATTTATTGTCTTGGTTTCTGGAAGGCACTTGTGCAGTGAGGCAGATTGTTGTCTATTTTGCCACTGGGATTTTTCCTGGCATGAACAAAGATGCTTTTGTGAAGATTTTATAACTCACATGGTGAGAACTGTACCCGTTCTTCAGTCCCTGTATGTTTTTATAAGCTCACTAAACCATCCACTCCTAGCTGGAGGAGCAGTCCAGTAGAAGGAATTGAGAACAGCCACAGACTCATTTGCAAAGACTGGACATGAGCAGAGTGCCAAGAGGAAAGTTTGGTTTGGTAGAATTGTATCTGGATGTAGCAGCAGCACAGACTAAGTCAAATTTTGGCTAGTGTTCCTGCCAGATAGAGACTGGTGTGATTTGTACTACTTTATTCTTTCTAAAGGAAACCTGGCCAGCAAGTTATGTGCCATGTCTTGAATGGGTGAAAATTCTCATTATGTGCTTGTGTTGGCCACTAGTAGTTGTTCTGTTCTATGCCAATTTATGCTTATCAAGTATTAAATACTGCCTTGACTCGGGATACTTCAAGGAGTCTTTGTGAGATGTAATTTCATAACCATGTAAAAGACCTGGGGTTTGTTCCAAAACATACACATCAACTGAATCCAGCTAGAACCAGATAAACATTTTCTACTGGCATTTCTAATAGGGATACTCTCAATTTTAGAAGATTTTAAGGATATTTTTATGACTTTTTGAAGACTTCTGTGCTGGTTACTTAGTTGGTGATTTCTCTGTTAGCATGTGCAAGTGTTCATTTATACTTTTGGCATCCTTATTTTACCATTTGCCTCTGTGGAGGAAAAGCTTTTTAAAATACATCAGTGAAATGTTAACTAAGAGTAAAATGATCATATTTTAAGGTTATATTTTTCTGGTTCTCACCAAGTGCTTACTTGGGATGAAATTGTTAGTGGGATGCTTTAATTCTACCCATCCCTGTTGGCTGGTCTGAGAGCTCCATTTTGTGCTAAATGGCATTTTTAATTTGCAATTAAAAAATCCCCCAATCTTCTCTAAGTTTGACTACATGCCCACCCCTCTCTTTCTGCATTCAAAGGAACCTGTCATCCTCCTGTGGGGGATTTCTTACAAATTAGAGAAAGGAGAATTGGCCTGTAGAAATTCCACTGTAAACACAGGAAGAGAAATTATCTTATAACATTGGTGCTGTTAACTATACTATTCAAAGCTATTCAGATCACCTGGTTATTTTCTTTGTAGGCATTCTTATTTCCAAAGTACTTCTACCCCTAATGATACCTTAAGAGAGCCAGTTTAGTTAGATAGAAGCACAACTATTTCAGACTGCAAACACAAAATTGAGCTTGTAAAAATACGGACTTGGCCTTTTGAATATCTGGTCCTAAATGTTTTATGGCCCTTATGCAATGCACCCTTATAATTGAATTACAGAGAGAGGATAACATGTTATTGTGTTGTCTTCTGTAGAGTTGGTTATAATTCTTATCATGTATTTCCAGAAGACGTTATTTTATTTGATTCTTGGCATTTCAGACAAGCCTTTAATGTATTTATTCTGGAAGGGCTCCTTGTGTAAGAGCTACTTGCTCAAGCAAGGATGGTTCAAATGGGTAAAGACAAATCACTTGGGGCTTATTTCTGACACTTAGGCACAATACGGTGCAAGAAGAAGAAAACAAAGTGGAAATAGGTTTTCATGGAAACTCAGAGCCATTGTGGCATTTGTGCTTGTCCAAGTGCTATCTTTACTCACCAGCACCTGGGTCAAAGGAGCAGCATGACCAGCTGTGTCTCTCCCAACCCATCTTTGTCATCTTGGGCATGGTCCCAGAGGGAAAGAGAGCAATGCCTTTGCGTCTCCAAATGACAGGACTGTGATCCTGCCTTGTCCTGTGTGGTAGTGGGTCTTCCCACACACCTCCCATGCTGTGTGGCCATGCAATGCTCACAGCAGGCAGCAATGAGAAAGAACACGAGGTGCCACCCACTGCACCTTGGGAATGAGGCAGTGGGTGGTAGCCAAGGAGGGGACTGGTCACATACCCTGTTTAATACAGGGAGCCTTTAGAATGGCTGCAGGAATGTTGCAGAGGAACCTGTGGGACTGAGTGGTGGACTTTACGTGGAGTTTGCTGAATAAATTGTTCAGTGTTCAATGGGTATTAATTAAAAACATGTGTGAAAGTAAAAAAATTTGGAGTTGCATATTGATAGGTCTGAGCTATAGTTAAGCTACTTAAGTAGTAACTAGAAGTAGTGTATGTGATATAGTAAAAGATTTGCATAACATAAACATTGTGAGTATCAAGTTGTGGCCCATATACTTCCTGTGATATTATCATTGCTAATCTTATGGCTTAGAGCTGCATGCCTGACAAGCTACTTATACATTATAATAAACTGTTATTACACAGGCACCCGTGCAGAGTAACCATAGTTACACACACAAGTACCTTTCTTTTGGTTAAAGTAAACACAAATATAATCATTGGGGTAAGTACTGGAGCTTTGTAGGTTAAGAGTTTGCTGCCAGCAGTGAATAAAAGGAATGTATCCAGCAGTTCAAAGTAAAATTCACTCACCCTTTTATGAAGATTGAAACATGCTATTAAAGTAAATCATTACAGTGATTTGTTTTATTTTTGTCTTTTTGATATGATTACTTTGAGTCATCACCATTTTTGTTAGAGAACCTGAAGAAAATCTTTAGTACCAGCCTCATCATCTCAGTGGAGTAGCTTGACAGTCCATTCTAATGCATTTTAAGCAACTTATAAATCATTTTCTGGAGGCTAATGATTTATTACTGCTGTAATGAACTTCAGAGGCATCAATACATTAGTATCCATTGTGAAAAAAAGCCATTGTCAAGTCCTATTGGAATGATGATCAGTTTACTATTGTTATTAATGACCCCGATCAACTCTTTGAATCTATGGATAACCCTGTTAGATGACAGAGATCTTCCATTTGGGCAAAAATCAATGCATATGTAAAATAAAATTATGTGCCTTTCTGGACCTTTTATCAGTGCCTATGTTCCCATTGTCTGCAGAGATTCAGAACTACTTGTAATTTCACCAAAGCTGGGGTGCTTCAGGAATAGGAATCCCTGGAAGTACTTTATATTCAAAGTTAGGCAATGTCACAGTTCTAGGAGAGACTGCTTGTTGCTTTTTTTCCCTAACACTTTCCAGGTGTGGATATGCACTGGCTACTTACTAGACATGTGATGTCTCAAATGGAATTCTCATTGCTGTGTGTCCTGTATTTTATTCCTATGATGGAAGGAGTCTGTAATACAGGGAAGTTAAATGTTACAGACTGTATGTATCCAGTGCTGGTTCTCAAGTTTCTGAAGTATAGTGCTTTTTCCCTTTCTTTTTGAAATACAAAATAGACTTCAGTGGCTTGACCAAAATAGTAATTACCATGTTAGGGTTTTTTTTCAGTGTTCAGAGATGTCAGAAATTTGACCTTTGAGGCTTTTAAATCTGACCTTGTTGCTTCTTTCCATTCATTAAGCTACAACCTTTGCTCTCTTGTCATAAAAGATAAATGAAGATTCACACAATCTTTATTTAAGAGAAGATTTATTGTTTACATTAATGCAGATTAAGTAGGAGCAAACCAATTATTTATTGTGCCAATCATGTCTTCTTGAACTTTAAGTTAGTTATCACAGTTCTATAATTATCATTTCCAAATGTTCATTGCAAACTGAAGCATTAATAGATTTTGTAAATGTCTTTGAAGATGTTATTTTGTATGAATAAGTGGAAAATTATATCTAACCTCTCATGTAATGGTCTAGAGAAAGAAATTAAATTTCAAAATTCAGTAGACAAAATGTAGTCTTCATACACATTACATTGTCTTAAAATTATTCTTTTGCTGAGTACCTCCTGCTCTGAAAGCAAAAAATATAATTTTCTGTTGCCAAAGTAGATTTGTTGACAAATTAAAAGCAAGGGAGATTTTATCAACTTAGGAGTTGTTCAAATTCATCTTTTTGCTTATATAGCTTTTGATTAAGAAATGGATAGGTGAGACCGTACTGGTGAGAATTTGTACACTGGGGTAGAAACCTGGGTTTTGTTACTGGGTTTGGTTTCATTTTCAGTTTTGTGAGTGTGTCCATCTGAAAGGAATTGAAAGTGCACATTTAATGCTAAATTATAACTAACACTATGGATTCACAAAGTGACAGGAAGAAAAGAGGCAAGAATAACCTCCAGCTTGTGTGCTACCATATCCCCTGAGGTCTGGCTGAATCCAGCATAAATGTTTTTCAGACATCTCAAGGGAGGTATATATTGCACCCCTAGGAGCAGTCACCTCCCTCCTTGCTTCAGGCATGACAGTGCCAGAGGCACACATGGTACCTCTGGAAATGTGGGAAGAATCTTGCTCCTCCACCATTCGTGTGCACCATGACCTGTAGTTGCTCACTTTTACTACGAAGCTCAGTGGTAACCAGATGCTGATTTCACTTCTAGCATCTCATGTGTGCTGTAATGTGTGAAATGTATATGAAACACAGTCTTCCAAAGAGGCAGGAAAATCAGCTTTGGGAAAAATAAAAAATCATCTTTGTAAAAGATGGTGAGAATAGGGCTGCTTTTAAACAGAATTCTGGAGATGGGCACCGGTGGCAGCAGCTTGGAGTCCAAAACACAAGGGTTCGTTTTGCAGAATATTTTAGACTAAGATTAAATCGAAGCCGTATACAACAGTGAAATCAATGTGTACATTTAAATGTGAGTTATGTTGGGGGATCATCCTGATATGTTATAGCATAGCAGTTCATACATTTTCTGATCCTGACTTTCTGAGGCCTTGGGAGCCAAAGTATAGCTTAGCTCCTTGATTCATATGCAGTTCAGTGAGGCTTTGCTTCTTAAGCGTGTCAGATGAGATCAAGCTTTGCAAATGCTCACGAGTTAACTAGCCAGACCTGCCATCTCAGAGCTCCACTGGAAAATAACCCAAAGCCATGTGTCATGTATCCACACCTCTGAGAAGGACACATGGATAGATTGTTCAGGTCAGCCTACACACTGCAGTTTGGGAGGAACAAATTAGGTAACAGTGGGATAGCAATTAGGAATAGCTGCTTCATTCAGCAGTTTTTAGAAGACTAAGTAGCATGGCACTCATTTCAGTGAACATCTGCTACATAAATTAAATAGTTTCCAGGAGTTATCACAGAAATTGAAAGCTGTGTTCTAATTCCATGTCCTGTATTTTACTGCTATTCCTAGTTTAAGTGGGAGCGTAACTGCACAAAATTCTCTCTTTAAAATGTACACCTATATCATAATTTCTGAATTCCTTGTTAAAGTCAAGGTTTAATTTAGTTATTAAACATTTTCTTAAACATTTTTTCCTTACATTTAGAATGGGATATAGTTGAATCCTCTCTCATCTTGCTATCAGTATATATTATTCTATACATAACTTTTTTTAAATACTCTCTTATATTGATGATCTCCCTAATTTAATTACATTAAGTACTGGAACATATTTATTTCTCCCATGAGAAAACACTGTAACTTTATTGTTACAAGAAGTGAATTCAGAGAGTGTAGATTTACAGTACTTGTTCTGCTTCTTTAAAAAAACTCATTTATTTCTCTGTGTGGGAGAGCACTTTGCATTTCACCAATATGTTTAGGAAAACAAGATGTCCAAAAGATAGCGTGCAAATAACTCATTAAGATTGGTATTTCTAAATATATAAGAAACTATAGCCCTGGTTTACATCCCATCAGTGTCAAAAGAAAGAAAAAAATGCTGGTTTTTTTCTGTCCCTGAATCAGAATCTCCATGCTAAAAAACATCACAGACTGCTCTAAAGAACCATTCTCAGATGCAGGGCTACCTGATTTCATCTTTTTTTGCAGATTCTGTAAGTTCCTTCCAGGAGAAAGCGAGAATTTCCTGTTGTAGTTTCTACAATATTAATTACAGCATCTGGATTTGCTAAAGGCAGTAACAGAAAGATGTCTCTTGTTAAATTGTTGACAGTAAAACTGAACATTTTCTTTAAAGTCAGTAAAGATTTTCACAGTAGTTGCCAGCTACAGTGGACCAGTCAGAATTTAAAGATTATCACAAGTGACAACCACTGAGTAAGGGTAGAAATTGCATATAACTGCAATAAAGGGATGCTCTGATGATTCAGAATTTTAACATACATGTTCTAAAATTTCAGTCTTAGAATGTTGCCATAATATCAGTGTTAGTAAATAGCATGGAATGAGGTGTCAGAAAAAAGAATTAAAGCAGAATAATTAGAAAATTGAAAAGCATGAAAATTGAAAAGTGTGGCTTTTATGTGGGCACAACTACTCACCGGCTGGGGAAATTAAAATTATCCAATGAATTTTAACACCTTGTAGAGTTCTTTTTTCCCCTTTGAGCATGTTTATTTTTGCTAGTCCCAAAATTTAAAAATTAATTTCAAGCTGAAAAATTTGAGCATCACATTGATATAATTCAAAAGTACTTCTAGTGTGTTCAGTCTACCAACGTTGTTTGCAAACATATCAAGATTAATCAGTCACAAATCTGCTATCTTTTTCTAAAATTAAGGAAAACATTTTGGATGCAAGGACAGCTTGTCAGACTCCAGACTGCAACAGATACAGAGGATGTTAGGCCTCAGTGTAGAAGGATGAAGACACTACTTTTTTGTTTCCTTTCGTAATGTTGTTTTTTTTTCTTTTTGTTGTACTTCCTAACTAGCAGTGGCAGTTACTTACATGCAAAATATTTTTCATTCCAACATAAGATTTAGCATCTGTTATTTAAACAGTGCAAAGTGTAGTTATTTTTCAGAATAATATAATACCACTGATACAGTATGATATAAAGCAATGCTTATAATTATTCAGTACTTTAAAAACTAAGTTATTTTAGCAATACTTTGAAGAGACAGAAGTATTATTTGTTTATGAACAGGGATTTGACTGTTTGTTTGTTTGCTTGCTTGTAAAGTTCAGCCCTTATCTCTTTTTTGTGCTGGAATGGGATTGGTTTAGCTGGCAGAGAAATTATTTAAGAATTCAGTTTACCATTTCTTAGCAAAATAGAGCCCCACTTACCAGCCTATGGTTTTGTTGATTCTACAGTGCTGGCAGGAGTAAAATTTAATAAACTAAAAAGATTAATTGGAGTTATCAAGGGAAGCAAGTATTCTACATATGACCATATCTGAACAATCTCTCTTAAAAACCAACACTTCTTGTGGCAGATGTTGTTTGCTCAACTTTGAGAATAAAAGTGGTCTTTTCAGGAGCCATAAATGCCAACCATAAGAGGTTCATGTGCACTGTATAAAAGCAGTTCAGAATTTTCAAAATAAATCTAGAAATTCTCTACATTTAAATAAATATATTTTTTAAAGTTTTCAATATTTTTCCTAAATATTGTAGACATAGGAATTAAAGGTCTTAAAAATTGGTTTATGAAAGATTAGGAGTAATTAAATGCATGGCCTTGATTTTAAGTTTTCCATAATGGGATGCAGTTTTTACACAGTGTTACAGAAGGCACTTTAGGGTCCATACTTTTCTCTAACATGCATATTTTATATTTATTTTGGTACAGCTCTCCTTAAAATGCTAGGATGTAAATGTAATGCCAATGCATCACATACATATCTCTTTTATACTTAATGATCAAGGCTAACAGAAGCATCTAGGTATGATCTTCTTTTATTTGCTTGTCTTCCTAAAAAGCAAAACAAACAAGCCAAGATTTTCATTATTAATATGGTTTTAAGTGTAACAACACATACATAATTTTTTGAAATGCCTCTCAATTGAATGCAGTATATTTCCTTTATTCGTCACTCAAGGAGGACACTTGTAAACTCATTCAATTGCTTATCTGTAAACACCACTGGGCCCCTGTTTTGGCCTTACATTCATGAGGAGCACATCTGCCTTTCTCAGATGAAGAGTTAGACACTTAAAATGACAATTTCACTTACTGTAAATTACACTACATATGTAGCTTCTCTGTCTGAAAATCATTTGGCTTCTTGACTACCAGAAAGGGTATGTTGCTTATTGAAGATAGGAGAAGGAAATTGATAGAAGAAGGATAATTGAAGGAACTTGACCTCTCTAGTTGCATTACTCATGCATTACTCCTCTTTCAAAATAAAATATACAAAAAGGCAAATGTATATGCTGAAGTTGAATTTTTTCCATTTTTTTCATATGCTTCTAATTTACTTATTCCACTAGTTGCTCATGCAGCCTTCATAATTCCTTCATTAGTTATTAGTTATTAGTATTCATTAGTCCCAAGATCTATGTGCTAAACCTGGGAAGGTAATTATGAAAATTGCCCATGCAAATTGGGTAAAGGCACACATAAATTACCAGTTAGAGACTTAGCTAGTAGTCTGCTTGCATATTTACCCGAATTGCATTCATAATTGCAGCAATTATGTGAACAGTCATGGATGCAGTTTTGCACACACCGCAATTACATTTTAAAATTTCTTCATGAAGTGACTAAAATCATTATTTTGCTGAGAAAATCATGAGAAGGTAATGTAGTTACAAAACTCATGATTACTAGTAAAGGATGACCCTATTCTAGGTTATAAATGAAACTTAAAAGAGCTGTACTAATGCCAGTGGTTGAATGGTAGACTGGCATGAATAGCTCAGCTAACATGAAGGCAGCCAGTGGCATTGAGAACAAGAAAAAAGAGTGCAGAAATGCCTTTGTGTTACTTGGGATGTTCCTCTGTCATGTCATTTTAGGATTATATGAATTCTAAGCTTTCAAATTATCAGCTATTCTCTTCCATAGCATGTGAGTACTTGCCAGGTCAGAGAGGCTTCCAGAGTTACCTCCTGGCAGGGTAAAAGTTTGGCACATAGATCCCATCTCATATTTGGGTTCATTTTATTCAATTACACTAATCTGGATTAGACCTGTTACTTTGAAAATTAGAACCAAGGCCTCTGTCAACAAATCTGATTTATGGGCAGCAGAAGAATGTAGGGATTTCAGAGCAAGCTTGGTGTGCTCACAAGCCTGGGAAATGTAAGAAGCTCTGTTTTGTGCTGTATGAATGTTATCAACTATCATCATGTTTCCTTCCAGATAACAGTAGGTTAGATGGTCCAAACAGAAGTTAGAAGTATAATATGACTATAGACCATCATCCAAGAAGAAAAGGAAAGCTGAAATACACCCTAGAGGTCTTCAGATTTTCTTTAAAATGAAGCAACTATTAATCCAGACTAAAGCATTTCAACACATTGATGAGCTTGTGAGGCTATGCTGAGAAAACACAAGGGCCATTTCTTTGACATGTTGTCATCTCTGTGGACAACACCACTCTCAACACAGAGTGGGTACAGCCTTCTCTAACTTGAGGAATTCTTTCTAAAGCCCAGTTTTGTAGGATCTAGGTAATCTGTGATGTTATCATTGTATCCATCACTTTCTTCACCATGAAGTCATCATTTCCAAAGCTTGAAAGTTCTTGTATTTCAGGGTGGCTTTTTTTAATGTCCTGAGCTCATGTTCTGTAAATTTCTTTATTCACTGTTTTCTACCTTACAGACAGCAATTGATTCCTTCCTAATTTTCACTATGAAACCTTTCTGTATTGTAGTGGGTTTCATACAAAACAGGTGATTTTCTTTGATTTTTTTCTATTGTCTGTGTTAGGATATGCAGAACAAGTATTATATCACAGCACATTCTTACCAAACACTCCACTGTTCTTCATTGACATTCAGGGATGGAATTAAATCACTGTATATATAATCATCAAATATTGGTTTCCCAGGTGTTGGTGGCTGCTCAGCAACCAGTTGAAAGTACAAATTTGTAAGATGAATGAGAAAAAAGGGAGTTTTCTCAGCCAAACCAAGGTTGCTGCTTTATTCTAAAGAATAATGGGACAATAAGAGCTTCATAATCAAAAAGAATAGACTGAATAATGAGTTTAAAAAGAAATAAGAAGTTGTGATTGCCCAAAGTATTTCTTTTCAAGAAATTATGGGTTCTGCTTTTTTCTCTGAAGTTGTTTTGGTAAGTTGATCAGGCTTTATTAAGTAAGATATCCACATTTAGAAATACCAAACCAGCAAAATAAAGATATATTCTAAATTAAAAATATGATTCCCTGGATTATCTTCAGTCACATGCCAATATAATGGACATCAAGCAAAATAAATTTACTAATTTTCAGCTTTTGAGACTGCTGGATATCTGTTCATCTACCACATAGTTGAAAATAAAATAATTGAGATTTTTCCTGTTTCAGAATTATAATATTGGACTTGGCAAGATGCAGATGGATAATTACACTGGAGATGTTAAATAGGTTTTAGAGACAAAATTGTAAATAATACAATACAGAAGAATGATGGACTTATTAGCATATCATTAAATTTCTTTTTCCCTGAGAGCCAAGCATATTTTTCATAGCTCACAAAAAGTATCTTGCCCAGCAGTAACACATGGGCTTAACATTTGCAAAACCCACAATATTTGACAATGGCATTAAGTTTATATTACAGAGGAAATTATGACAATACAATTACAAATATCAGTAAGTTTATCACTTGATAACAAGATCATATGTATGAAAAGCAATCTTTTCTGAGTTAAACATTTTGCAGTCCTTTTGCTTCAACTTCCATTAGTTCTATCACTCATGCTGAGAATTTACAGGGCTGCAACATAGCAGCGGAAATATTTGTTGAAAGATTCTTTCACTAATGTTATTTAAACCATTCAACTCATTTTTATTAGTCTAAATTACTTTTTTTAAAGATTTTGTACTCAATGAAAAGTAGATTCATGTGGGATATGGTGTGGTTTTTCATAGCTACTGGTATCAGTCAGAAAAATATCTTTCTCAAGGAAAATTATCTTAGTCCAGAAACACTCAAAATGCACAAACAAAATCTGAATGACTGTGGATTTCAGGTGAATGATGAAAAATGTGCATTCATCATTAGTACCAGGGTGGCAGGAAGGTTCCTCTGGTTTCATGCAACTGCTGCATATGGGGATGCAAGAGCGAGCACAGCACCCTGGATCCTACCCAGGTCAGAAATGGCTGGCAGAACAGTTTGCTTAGACAGAGGTGGAATTTATGAATGGGCCTTCAGGGCACTGATCTGACTCTTCCTTTAGCCAGCCATGCCTAGAGTTACTCACGCTCAGACTTTGCTTAATGATTGATGCTCTGGGAGGTTTTTTTGCAGTCACTGTAAGTCACAACCCCAGACAGGACCCTATGGCTCAAGGAAATAATTTCAAGATGCTCCACATCACAGTGCCCCAGAGGAAGAATATAGAAAATGGCATACTAGATCTGCCTGTATGACTATGGGTTCAAAAATCCAGCTTCATATCCCATTGGAGTAAAAAGATCCATGAAATGCTTGTGCAGAATGGCAGGAATTCTCATAAACTTAATGATGGGGGTAGTGAGAGGACAAATATCTTCTAGAGCACATAGAAGGCCCTGGTTTTAGTCCTTTCTCTGCCTTCTGTGTGACAGAAATTTTCATTTTTTGAAAATGAAATTTCAAAATTGAGGTTCCTTTGAGGTTCCTTCTGCCCTATATTTCTGTTCAGTGCCTAAACAGGTGGATAACACTGAAAAGACAGCCACTCCTCCCTTGCAAAAAATTTTCAGAGAAGTAGCAAACTTAGATTAAATCTCATTGACAGTATTTTAAAAGTTCTTTGTTCTAGTTGATGTGCTGCTCCTTCAGGAAGGAATTGGCATTTTTTGTGACTGAGATGAGAGATCAGTTTAGATCATTTAGGGTTTTCCTGTAGAGATGGGGGGCACAAGACACCCCAGTATTGTACCAACCTTTCAGCTGTCACAGCTGGTTTAATGTGATTTTCTAACCAGAGAGAATTTTTTGACTCTTCTCACATGGACATCACTATACATTGCTATACATTACCTGAGATGTACCCAATACAAATTCCTTTTCTTGGTGGTAGGGAGGTTTGGGTGGTGTGGTCAGGGTACCTTTGTGTGTTAAAGCAAACAGCAAACAGCAAACAGCAAACAACATGTGACAGGTAATAGTCACACTGCCCAACTCACTGCAGGAAGAGAGTTTGTCACTGCTGTGCTGAACACCATAGGAAAAAGCCCAGAACAGAACAGAGCAGAACAGAATAGAATGGGACACAATAGAGCAGAAGCGAACGAAGGTTACAGCAACCTCACACTGGTGACTCTGCTGTTGTTGGTCAGTCACAGGAGCAAAGCATTGCAAAGGCAACAGTAGCTGCCTGCATCCCCTTTTCTCTGCTGCCCTACACCAAGCTCACCGTTAACATTATTTCCAAAGATCTAGTTTGTATTCCTAGACTTAATCATTTCATGTCCCCTGGATGCCTCTATTTTTATTGTATAAAAGAAGGGGAGACAATATTGTGTCTCTCAGGCATCTTTCTGACTTCATTTCTTTTGATGAAAGGCTATTGATTCAGGTGTGTTTGAGTGAATCTGTGAATATACTGCTGACTCAGGAGTTCTTTAGCATCATGAAAATAAATGTGAAATGCATTATTGTTTTTCCTTATGCAAATAACTGCTGAAATAGAAAATTGTTTTTGTCTTTTGTAATTTGAAAAAAAAAAAAAACCCACCAAAAAACAAACAAACCAACAAAACCACTTTAGTGATAACACTGTTATCAGGAGTTGTGTGGTAGAATATTTGCCTTGTACCTCCTAGATTCCATTTGTCTGCTGTCAACCTATACCTGCTGTTAAGCATTAGACACTTCAAAAAAGAGAAAAAGATAACACAAATTATTCACCATTAATTCTTTAAAATGAGTCACTATTAAAAGCTTAATTGTTTGCTGAGAGGGTCTAAATTAGTGGACTTTGCAAGATCAAACAAAATTGAAGATATTTGTCCAAATTAAAATGGAAACATGCATCCAGAATATACCAAATGAACATGGATGCTTCTGTAATAATAATTTTATTATCTTCAGCTTCCAGGCCAGACTTTTAATTATGACCCTTTATATCAGGGAAAACCATGTACTCAGGATTAAAAACCTATTTCTTTAACTAGTCTAGTTAAAGACTGTGGTTTGATATATTCTATGCTACAACTTTTATAAAAACCAGAGAACACTTCTAATAACACTTTTCTAATTTCATGGTTCAGTGCACAGTCAGTAAAGATTTAAATAATTCAGAAAGAAAGCCTATTCTGTTTCTTTATTAGAAGTTTGAGTCAGGCAAATTCTTTGACATTTAATAGGTTTTTAACCCTTTTAATAACTTCTTATAATGAAATTTATTGGAAGTTGTTTTAAATAAAGGGTTATTATATTAGAGTGAATAGCAGTCGGTAGTTTTTTATGATTAGTTTTGAGACCTTGGCCCTGTGTGGCTCAAAGGATATTAAAACATAAAGTAGAAAAGAATGTTAATAGTCACCAAATTAACTGTGTACCAAGAAATATAGAAACTGTATATGACTGCATTTTTGTCATTATGTGATCATACTATAAAATTTTGCAGTCAGATTTTGAGTATATAACAGCTTTAAAGGGGCTTAAGATCACTTACAGATCCAGTACTATATAAAACAGCCTTAAGTGTTTTAGTTTTTAACAGAATGATTTTGAAAAGATTAGTGTAGTAGATTTAATAGGAGTGGGGGGTTTTATTATTTTTCATTTAGGGTTCTCTTTACATGTGAGTTTTGTGCTGTTTAATTTTAAGACTGTTTTCCTAATCAAAAGAAATTTTGAATGATCCTTTCAATTTATTCTAAAAAATGCAGTGGGTTTAGTATATAAAATACTCCTGTGTATAGCACTAGAATATTCCCCAAATACCCACTTACTTTAAAACTTAGTCTTTCATTATACAGTTAGCTGATACAGAAGAGAATTATAAAAATGAGATGATGAAAACACACCTCCCCTCCCTCTGTTAGGTGGTGCTTTGAGTTATTCCTTTTAATGTGTTTTGAATGGTTCTCTGTGGTCATTTCACAGTAATCTTGACTCTCATAAAAAGTCTTTCTTTAGCACTTGTTCACTTATAGGTCTGCTAAAACAAGACTTGGTTGGAAATATGATTTCTCCTTTAACTTCATGGAAACAAAGATCTGATAAGCTGTGAATCTTTGGGTTTGATCACTCTTTGTTCGTGACAGGACGTACATACCAAGTACCAGTTTTAGTCTAATCAAGAAACTCAAACTTCCTGTCAGATTTCAGATCTCCAAATATTTGGGTCACTTTTTTTGTTTTTCTCTGCTGTATAAATACAGATGTTCAAGTTATCTCAAGTTTTAAGCTCTCTCATGAAAAAGCATTACCACAGTGGAAAACAACAGATAAAACTGCATGATTTGTGATTTGCTTTTGATTCCCTTGCCATTAATCTAGGATCCTGACCATCAATGTGCATTGAACAGCCATGAGGTACCATTGCTTGATCACCTGTATGAACTGAATAAAAGGTGTCTAAAATTGACATTTCTGTGGTTTTAGACACTTTTAAGTTTGAATGTATGGTTGTACAGAACTATAGAATATCCTGTGTTGAAAGGGACCCACAAGGATCATTTAATCTAAGTCCTTGTCCTGCACAAAACATCAACAAGAGTCACACCATGTGCCTGAGAGCATTGTCCAAACACTTTTTGAACTCTGTCAGGCATGGTGCTCTGACCACTTGCCTGGGGAGCCTGTTCATCGTTTGTATGATGACCATTGCTTGCATTTTGTAGCACTAAAAAAAAAAAAAAAAAAAAAAAAAAAATTATTAGGTCTTTTTGGTTTATCAAGTGTCTTGATCCTAAATTTCCCAAATCATTTCCCAAACACTATCCCTTCTTTCTTCTCTTTTGAAGCCTTCACTTACAGAATCAGTGATTATGTAGGAATTACTTTTTTTCCCCTCTTTTTTAATGAACATCTCTTTGTCACTGGAAAACATCTTGCAGATGTGCATTGGCTTATGGTAGACGATAATTAAATTGCCTGAAATAAAAGCAGTAACATTTCTAAGCAAATTTCATGGCTTTTCAGGGGGTTGGCACAACCAGACTGATACTGCATTTAATGTAGTGTTATTTGGGAACCGAGAAACATTCAGATTTAATACAGCACAGGTAGTAGCACAAGTTTCCTGGGAATATAAATGAGAATACTACTATTAACAGAGACCCCCTCTGCCTACCAAAGAATGTCCAAGGCACCTGATGACTCAGGTGGGTCATACCAGTGAAGAAAGAAGGACACTCTGGGTATCCTCATAGATAACACTTAAGATCCCCTGGGGTTTTCTACTTTTTTTTTTAACTAATTGATTGAGCCATTGCTTTGTGTAGTCTGAAAAGTTGTTACTCTCTAACTTACCTTGACCACTCAGACAAGAAGCAAAGAACTGTCAGCCCCTTCTGCAGTGTTCATCAAAAATATTCACAAGAGCATTCAACTTGTAGAAAACTATGCAAAAATCATTTCAAGAACTGACGGTGATAACAGTAATAATGTCTGCTGCTTCTTGATATGAATTTTCTCAGAGTAGTGAGATATGTGAACTTTACTTGCTTCAGTGAGTAAGCCATGTGTATTTCTCCTTATGTTTTAATGTTTTAATCTCCAGTGAATTATCTCTAGTGTTTCTTGCTTGTACATAGACCTTGTATTTACTTTGATCTGTTAAGGCAACCTGTCTTTCTTCTTTCATTTAGTGATAACATTTATTATAAATGAATCTAAATAGGGAGGGACAATTGGGACTTCTGCAGCTTTTCAGAGAGATGTTGCCTCACAGTTATTAATTGTACCTAGAAAAATAACGTGAATTATTTTGCTAACAGCACATTCCCTTTGAAACTGCCTGTCTGATGCTTCTCAGAAAAAAAAATTATTTGCTTCCTAAAGCTACATTCTGGGACATTAGTTAAGAGTCCTGAAATTTGACTCTTTCTACATCTTGCATATGTTAACCAGCTTGTATCAAAAACGCTGATAATTAATTTTGGAGTTTTTTATTGCTATGTGATACCTTCTGTGAGAGATGAAGGATTCTATCTGAATGCTGTGTCAGATGAAAATATCTGTATTTTGTGGACTTCAGAGCACAGTCTTTCAAGAAATATGAAGGCTATTGGATATAGTCCAGAGGATAGCAGAAAGAATGATAAGAGGTGTAGAAAACACAGCATACGAACAAAGTCTTTCAATCTTCAGGTTTAGTTGTTTAGTCTAAAGAAGAAAAAACTGAAAGGAAATTCATAACAGCCTTCTAGTGTGTACAACTTTTCTGTAAAGAAGGAGAAAAACATTCCTCATGTCCACTGGGAGCAAAGCAAAAAGTAGTAGGTTTAAATTACAACACAGGAGATTTAGGTGAGACATTATGGAAAAAAGCCCTTTCCACTGTAAGGATAGTTAAGCACAAGAATTGCCTAGGGAGGTTATGAAGAGGTTAGACAAACATATGTCAGAAATGATTTAGGTATAGCTAATCCTGCTGTGAGATAATGTTGGACTAAATAACCTTTTGAGGTCCCTTCTAGCACTATTTTCTGTGATTCTGTGATTAGGATACTGTACTCACATTGTCCTGCCGTGAGATGTTTCTTTACAGGGATGATATCACTGAATTCTGCACTGTATGCTTTGCTTTGTTTTTACTGTAAGCTGATGGGATGAACAATAGTCTGATGTTCAAAGCTCTTTAGCCTTATTCTTAGTACCTCAGGAACTTTGAGCAGGGCATTAGGAGCTCATCTTCAGCCAGACAGCCCTGTTCTGGTTTTGCACTACCCATGTGTCAATAAAGGGTTTGGTACACACCTTGGATTTAGGGACTTGCACTGTCTGTTAACTTGCAATCAAACACTTATTTGGCTAAATGCTCACTTTCTGCTTATAAGCAAAATGCAAACAGAAAAAAAATTAGACGTGACATGTATCATAGCTTCCCCATTAGTAAAACTAAAATAAAACCAGGCATGTTCTAAAGCTGAATATAACTCAAGTTGTGAAACATCCTGGAACTGACAGATGGAGAATGATATTAAAGTGCCAGATATTATCATTATTACCTCATCACAGAAACCATTGAAGACATCAGTTTAAGACTGTCCTTATCCTCTGTAATAGTCAAAACTCTTTAACTTTGTTCTTCCATTTGGCATTGTGCCATCCATCAGGATTTCGGTTCAGCTTTGCATTCGGCAGGAGCGTGTTCTCAGTATTGCCTCTGCATCCTGAATATGGCTCTAACACAGCCACACAGCCCTGGGCTTTGTAAAACTCCATCTGGAGGAGCAAGGAATATGAGGTTTCAGATTTTGAAGTAGTTTAGAAGAAATTGGTCATACATTTTGAGAGAGTGTGTGTCTGGTTGGTGTTACTATTCTGCAGAGATGAGGTTGTCACAGCATCTGTGACAGGGACACACCATTATGCCACGGCAGTGAACCGAGTGTGTAGTTTTCATGGCTGTGTTCTTGAACCTAGAGAGGAGGTGGGACCAACCAGTTCTTGGTTTTGGTGATACTTTAAGAACATGCAAGTTCATGTTTTCCACGGCGTGATCTCACAACTTTTTACATTTATGTGATTAGTTGCCCATTCTTACCAAAGGAATGAGCAGTTTCCATTTTCTTAGACAATCCCACTTTTTCACCAGGTAGAGGCAGGATGGGAGCAGGCAGGCTCTGCAGTGCATGGTAAAGAGGTGAGCCAGAAGCCTCATCAGCAGATGTGAATCATGTCTGTGGATCCTGAGTGCCACAGCTCTGTGAGATGGACTTAGACTTTTTTGTTCTCTGCAGGCAGGTCCCTTAGGTGGGGGTTTCTGGCTTAGCATATGAAAGAGAAAATGTACTGTTAAACAAGCTTATTTGCTGCTTAAACCTGGTTTTCTGCAGGTAGCCTGGTATTCATCTGATTTAAAAATTCAGGAGAGAAGCTGAATTCATGTGAAAAGAAAAATACTGGGGTTTTTTACTCCACCACTTCATTTGCAGTCCTCAGAATTTCCGTGGTGAAGGGTTCTCTTGCAAATATATATACACATGTATTTTGTATGGGGATACATTCAGTACTGTTCAGTTATATTATCTGAAAAGAGCCTATGTTCAATACTGGAGCTAAAATTGTATCACAGACTGTTAAATGTTGTATAAAGAAGACAAACGCAGAATGTTCTGTATTATCTATCTGGTATTTGATGCTCTTAAAGGAGAGATCTTTTTGAATAACAGCAGAATCAGAGAATCACAGAATGGGTCAGGTTGGAAGGGACCACAGTGGGTCATCTGGTCCAGGCTTCCTGCTGAGGCAGGATCATCCCAGAGTACATGGCACAGGATTGCATCCAGATGGTTCTTGAGTATCTCCAGTGAGGGAGACTCCACAACCTCTCTGGGCAATCTGTTCCAGTGCACAGTCACCACTCCCTCACACAGTAAAGTTCTTCCACATATCCAGGTAGAGCTTCCTGTGTATCAGTTAAAGCAATTGTATCATATTTTATTTGAGGGAAAGTAATTAATATGGTAGCCCTTGCTCTGCTTTTAGAGATAAATAATTTTTAAGTTCATTCAAAATAAGAGTTAGGAGTTTCATGTAGCAGTTGTTACATTTCTAGAGTTCATAAAATCATTAGGATGCCTACCCTTCCTAAAAAGCAGTCAAGCCTTTCCAGCTTTTTCTGGAAGGGTTTATTCTGCACCACGAGATGCTGCCCCATGAAAACCTGAGGGCTCAGCCCCTGCTGGCTGAAGGGTGCCTGGGGAGGGCACACACCCACACTGAGTGCTGCAGACTGGGTGAAGGGAGGGTTTTGCCTCCCTGTGCCCAGCACATGAGGGACTCTGTGAGTTCCCATCCCTTTACTGTTTGCCCTATGTTGGCCAAGAGAACCTGGAGACCCCCCCAGTGCTGCTCCACTTTCCCCAGCTGCTGCCCAGCTCAGCAGCTGGATCCAGAGCAAAGTGTCTGAGCAGCAGTTACAGCTGCATGGGCACAACTGTCTTGATACAGATTGTCTGCTGGAGGCAGAGATAATGATAGCTTTCAAGGCTAATATGCTTGGCAAGAGGGAAGGGACCAAGAAATCAGTAGTAATTTAAAAATATAAGTGTCTACCAGGATTCAAATTTCAGCCTTCAATTGATTTCATCCACTGTGCTCTCTGTGCTTATCTCCTCCAGTGCTTTAGTAGTCATTAAATGAACTTGGAAAACAAGTTTGTATCGATAAGTCTTTTTACCAAAAGCTATTAATTTCTAAAATAACATAAACACAGGTATAATTGTGATGTCACATTGTCAGAAGCCAATTCAAATGCCTTTCAGAGATACAAGTACCTATAAAGTGGTAAGTATGCCATAACTAATGGTATTATTAGCTTGATTTACTGCCAACCAATCACCTTTATGAAAATCAATACTCGAGATCATAAAATAAAATATCTCCCAAAAATTGTTACATTTTTACACTGTCAATAATAAGAGAAAAGATGCAGTTATGGGTTTATCTTTACTTTTTCCTATGTGTTACTGGTTGAAAGGTATCTTACAGATTGCTGTGATATGTGGGGGAGTGTATATGAGCAAGACGTAGGTTATAGAAGTCATGAGCTATAAAAAGATTTTTAAAAAAATAAAATCTGAGTGATCTTTAGACAATTAAGATGACATGTCTAACAAAGACTGTCAGTAGAATAAATGTGGCTATGTTAATATATTGAACCATAACACATGTCCTTATCATAATGGAACTTACACAATGGTAGCTTCTGTCAGATTCTACTTTATATGTACACACATGTTTTCTGATGCACAGAAAGACAACCATATCTATTTCTTTTCAGCTCTGAATTGATACTTCCATTTTAAATCACCCACAGAACATCTTAGCTTAAATCTGAGCTTCTCTCTGAAACTCTGCTATTTGTCGTGCTTCTGTATGAGAATACTGAGAAGAGGTTACAGGCAATCTGCTGAGGTCTGTGTGTATGGTGCATTTGACCTCTGGACAAGAAAGGAGCTTCATCCTCCAGTGCTTTTAATTCTTATCCTTGCAGAGGCAGAATCTGTTGCTTGCATTCAAATAGTATGTCTCGTTAATGCTAAGAAGCAGTGACCCACATAGCACAATGGATTCATTTGTCAATCCTGCGATTTCTGAGCTTTCCATTCATATATGTCTTAGCAGTAAATCGACTCAGAAATCATTTAATCAGTCTGTCAATGCATCCTTCTTGTCAATGGTCTGAATCCTGAAAAATCCAGTTTCTCATTGGGCAGCACCAGGTGAAATAGATTTGGACCCAATACTAGATATTCAGAGTCTGAAAATTCCCTGCAGCTCCCAAATTGCAACTCAAAACCACCAAAATCCAAAGTTAAAAAAAGCAGGATCTGGAAATTATCTTGACTTTTGAGGATGTTATTGTTCTGGTCTAGGTCTGAACTTCAGAGTGCAAAGCTGTCCCTGTTTGTTAGCATTTCAGAAATACTCTACACACAGTTACAGAAAGCAGTGCCCTTTTGTTCCCCCATGAAAAAACCCTGAGCTTTAATTGCTTTTTTTTGCTATTTCCAAGGGCTGAGGCTAGAGCCTGAATTCTTTATAACAGTCAGTGTTTTGCAAATGTCAATCATATCCTTACTATGTTTATTTTCAGTATTTACATGTTTATTTAAGTACTTGCCATTTCCTTTAAGCCAATCAGGCCAACCGAGGTCTAAAGGAACAGAGCACTTTATTAGTGATATGCTTAATACAGTTTTTTTCCTCTTGTAGATGCAAGATTTACGGAATACAGAAGGAGCCCAGTATAGTTCCCATCCTCAGATGGCAACCATGAGGCCAAGGGTTCAACCTGCAGATATTAGGCAGCCAGGAATGATGCAGCACGGGCAGCTGACTACTATTAACCAGTCCCAGCTCAGTGCACAGCTTGGTTTGAATATGGGTGGAAACAGTGTTCCTCACAACTCGCCCTCTCCACCTGGAAGCAAATCTGCAACTCCTTCACCATCCAGTTCAGTCCATGAAGATGAAGGAGAAGATAGCTCTAAGGTAGGCTTAGATGCTAGGATTGCTATGTAAATGGTGGATATTTTTAGGACCTGCTAAATGGATGATATGGCCACAGTTATTAAGGTGATACTTTATACATGATTGGTGGTTCACTGAAGTGAATAAAGGGTTATGAATACAGAACTTACAATATCCAGACAATTCTTCAGGCAGCTTGAGTAAATTGCATCATTCCTCTTTGTGAGAGCAAACTGGAATACTGTTGAACACTGAAAGGATAGTCATTCCTTTAGGACTTTAATATAAGGGTTGAGTTTTCTCACTTGCATAGCAGGGATGTTTGTTCCCAGTTAAAGATCAAGTTACTGCTATAAAAAGTATGAACAGTCTGTGCAATATGCTAGTCTTTGCCACTTGGTCACAGGATGTGTAAACAGAACATCATAGCAACCAGAACAGAAAGATCCTATGAACTTTAAAAACCTTACCTTGAAAATCTGGAAGACCCTGTATGCATTCATACTTTTGAGAGGTGCTGACACTTCATCATGACATGTTTAAGCTTCATTTTCATGTCAGTGCAGGAATGAAGTGATAAGAGAAATTTACATAATAAATTTCTTGAAAGGATAAATGTCAATCTATATAGCTGGTTTTACGTACAAAAATCTCCCAAATCTCCCAAAACCCTGAAAACCTCCCAGAAATACACAAGTCTATTATCTTAATTTTGCCAACAGAAAAGCTGAGACACAAGACTGGGACTTTGTACTAAGTCATCCCTTAAACCAGGAATAAAGCATGTTGAAACTGGGGACCTCCTTAGCTCTGTTTTGTGGTCACTAGAAAAAAGCAGTCCTGTTAGAGCACTCCTGCAGTGCAGTGTGGGCCACAGACATGTCTGGTGGGGAAAAGTTGCAGACTTGCAGGGAATGTGAAGAAAACATATTGTGAGTCACTGAGGAGGTATAATCCAGTCAAGAAATGTAAGTCTGATTTGTTTTAACATTATATTGTTTTTCATGCCTCCAGCTATAAAATAATCATGTAATTGGAGACATAAGTTTTACTACATTATGAACAAATTCTGATTCAAAAGTTTTATTTCAGGACATTCCCCTGATTTCACAAACTTTAGGTTTTAAAAATTACTGAATAATTCATACGTTTTAAATGAGCACTTCCTTACTGAGGGAGACTTTAGAATACAGCTATGTAAAAATAATTCCAGTCAGCCTTTACTTTTTCAGAATAATTTATTTGCTACTCCTCTTGCATTGCTAATATTTTTACATTGCTGGGAGTGTGCAAGATGCTCTAAACTTCTGGAGAAAATATCCATTCAAATAATTTGGATTTCCTTTCTACTTCTATCAAGTATTTCAGTTATTTAATCTACATTTTTCACGTACCTTTTCACTGTAGCACTTTGTGCTAACAAAAGTGTAGGGCTGTGGTTTAAAGCAAGCAGTAGTTATCTGAAGCTAATGTTTTTCATAGAGAAATACAAAGCACTGCAGACTATTTTCTTTGTGAAAACCAGTTTATATAGGATTCAACTTTTAATTCTCTTTAAAATTCTCTCATGCTTAGTCTAAGTAGAAAAAGATGACAAATGGCACAATGCATGACACAAAATTAAATCCAGTGTGCTAAAGTAGATACCATTGCCTTAAAACTATATTTATAATTTCACTGCTAAGAGAAAAGTTTAAAAGGATATTACATTTGGTTAATATTGACAGAGGCTTAAAGTCTTCTCCATCAAGTATGATTTAATCAGCAAGCTTGATGGGGAGCAGATAATGCTATACTTGTCTTCTGTGGGATTTCTTAGGGCTTTGTGAAAACACCTGAGGCTGGCCACCAATGGAAATAGGCCATGGGCTGGCACACCTGATCCCATGCAATGGTTCTGTAGTTCCCTCTGTAAAAGACAAGAGGGGTTGAATAATTAGCCTGAGTTGAGTGTCTTGTTGTACTTCAAGATTTAAAGCTCTCCACTGTGTATCTTTTTGGCACATTGCTCTTCCTGGAAGCTGCCAGTGAGTGGCCAAGAATACTCAAAATAAATCAGTTTTCTGTGGAGATCTTTCTCCCCAGATACAACAGTATTACATGTTATCAGAGTTGCTTTGGAGGGACCTGTGAAAATTCTCACTCCAGAAATCCTCTTCCAAGTGAAAGAAGGCACTGGATGGGGACAGGAGCAGATAGACCAACTGTTCTGTCTCTTGTGAGAACACCTGTCTTTTAACTGAATATAACTTTGCAAAATCTGGATTCTTCTCTTTGAAATATAAACTATCATGCAGATGTGTGGTATAATTTAATAGATCAGGGCCAGAGCTCATTAGCCAGTCCTTTGGTAGGAATGCACACGCTGCAGTGATGGGGTTGCTGTTGGAGTTCACATTGTGCAGTCAGAGATGTTTCTGCCATGAGTACTGGGTAAAGACCTCTCTCAGTTTATACCAACTGAAATGTGTGAAAGAGAAGCCACTGGTCTTTTCATAGAATATTTTGTAGAGATCCTAAAAACGATACCTACTTCTATCTAGAAAAAAAAAGGCATAGATCTCTATAGCCTGTTAATATTTTTGAACGAATTTATAGAAAGAGTGTGATGGAAGGTGCAAAAAATACATACTTTACATACACATTTGGACTAAAACTATAATTGTTGCCCTATGAACCACTGATTTCCATGAATGAAGGAAATGACCATTTCAGCTCAATATATATGTTCCACATTCCAGTATTAAGCTTTACAAACGGATGTAATTGTTCGTGTACTGAGCTTCGTGGATGTTCATTCCATGATAAATATTCAAATTGTTGTAAGCTTTATCCAACAAACACAGAACTAATGGCAGCAGCTGCTAACTGTTATTTGGCAATACTCATTCTCATAAAAACTCTTTCATATAGGCTGTTCAGACTTCAACTGTCCTATATTCCCTTGCTCTAAGAAAGGGAAAGGAGCTGCATTATAGAGGGCTCAGTTTCCCTTCCCACTCTAAAAGCAGGACAGCTGAGGTTGCTTGACCATGAGATCAGTGGCAACTGTAGCATAGTTGTAAGGTTGGATATACATTCAGGGAGCTGCTAAGACCACGGGACTGTGAAATGTAGCCTCAGACTAAGGATATTGTCTCTGCAAAGAGTGCACATCACTAAGGTTCCTTAATTCTTACAAATCTCATATGTGGGGCTATCATTAGTAGCAGAAAAAGGGAAGAACTTGAAAATTAGTAGTTGTAAGTAACTATAAAAACATCCTAAACAAAGTGACCACTTAGCACATGCCTTATTTTGACCATCTCAACATTGGAATATTATATTTATGTAATTCTTGCCATAATTCACACTGTTGAATCGTTAAACTTGTACTTCGTTATTGCCAAGCATAATTGTGAGCTGCTGGAAGCATTACTGGTTTGTAAATAAGTATTTCTTCATAGATGGATAACAGGGTCTTCCTCTGTGTTAATTTGCATATCACTTATGAGAGAAATTCAAATAATGTATTTTAGAGGAAAGATAGCAAGAGGAGTGCAAGTAGCAAGAATTAAATAACAGAAATACAATTACTAAAGAACTGCTGCAGCATATTCTCCTTATGTGGCAGAGGTTTTACAATATTTACTTTATATGATAGGAGTTATAAGTGGAATTCTGTGTTGTCTGTTCAGCCTATTATGCAGATGGTGCTTGATTAAAATCTATTTTAAACTACAGCGATTACTGCAAGATAGTGTGCATAAAACAGCTCTCCTAGCTCCATTAAAGGCTTTGGTACTATTGCAGTTTATTTTAAATATGCTTTTAGACATTTTCCAGGTTCTCAAGGGACATTTAGATATCAACGATGTGCCTTACTTGATAGTTTTAAATCCTACACTAGATATTCTTGTGATCTATTACGTGTGCAACATGGTTAATATACACTTTTTTAAAGTGAAAGATTATTGCTTTCTTGTGATAAATAAGTTAAATACATCACCATAATTAAGCAATAAGCCATGACAGGAGGTGGATTACCATGAGCTAACTACACCTCCAGGGATTTTGAGGCACAAGTCTATGCCTAGCAGAATATATATGGTTTTTATTTTATTTTCCATCTGTCTCTGCTTTGGTGGTTAGAAGTGGAGTCTATGAAGCTGATAGACTGATGGGAGCATAAGGTAGACCATCATCTCAGCCATTTGCAAGGTTATTAGTACTGGAATTCTGGTATTCTTTTTATTTCGTTATTTTCATATAAGATAAACAGAATTTCCCCTGTGAGTACTCTGTTTTTAACAGTGGGTTTTTGAAGTCTCTTGATCATTAAGGTTGGAGAATAAGTTTTTAGAGCTCTTCACAGAACAGCTTACCAGAAGGCACTTACGCAAGTTTCTGTAGTATATCACCTAGTTTAAGCGTAGTTGAAGTAATGGGATATCCTAACATACAGGGAACTTTTAAATCACATTGGTTGAAAAACTAACTAAAAGGAGAAAAATGTTAGTGAATCACACTGGTAAAATTTAAATAAACTATAGAACAAATTTTTTCGAAGTCTTCTTGCTCATGGAGTTCCAGTTGCACTGGACTTCTGAAAAGTTTAGACTAATGTTCTCAAATTAGAGCCCTAGTTAATTATACTTTAACTGCTAGTTTTGTGTATCCTGTAGAATTAAAAAAAAGCAAGAGACAAAAAGCTGGATAACTTAAAAAAGGGTAGCACAATTTTGTTTTTCCGTATTTTCCAAATCCTGACAATAGGTTGCATGTCTATTAACTTTGTATTAAAGTTGCAGCTATTGTAACATAATGCTCAAAAAACCAAGCAACTTCATTTTCAAGTTCTGGTCATCACTTTGTTGCTGTTTTTAGAGAACCACAGAGATTCAAATTGTTCACTGTAGTCACTTGGGTTCTGTTGGACAGCACATATTGAGGCATATAGGAAAATTAAAAAGTCATTTTTCTCAAAATGTGAATTTCCAGCCATTTTCCTCATGCAGTTCCAATGATTTGAACACCTGTATCCTCCTGTGCCACTTGATACACATTATTAAAAAATAATAATAGAAGGAAGTGAAAGAAGTCATGCCTAGTAGATCCTTAGCCTAGAGCATACCATTTATGCTCTTGATCTTCTCTTCTCTTAAAAATGCTTATGATTCACAGTGCTTTGGTCATGCCGACTAAAGTAAAAAGCTTTTGAACCCACTTGTAAGATCACACACCATTTCTACAGATACAGTAAATTAAGTGATCATATCAAGAAAAGCTACTTTGCCATGGAGCTCCAATGTGTTGAAGAATCAGGTTATTGTCCCTTTATGTGCTTGTAAGCCATAGAATCCTAGAATAATTTAGGTTGGAAAAGACCTAAGATCATGGAGTTGAATTGTTAACCTCATATTTCCAAGCTCACCACTAAACCATGTGCCCTGGAGCCCATATCTAGACATCTTTTAGATACCTCTAGGGAGAATGACTCCACCACTTCCCTGAGCAGCCTGCTCCAATGCTTGACAATCTTTTTGGTGAAGAATTTTTTCCTAACATCCAATCTAAACTTCCCCAGGGGCAACTTAAGGCCATTTCTTGTCATTCTTGGGGGGGCTTGTAACTTGGGTCAAGAGACCAACATTCACCTTGCTGCAACCTTCTTTCAAGCAGTTGTAGAGGGTGATGAGGTCTCTCCTGAGCCTTCTTTTCTCCAGGCTAAACAACCCCTGTTTCCTCAGCTGCTCCTCACAAGGCTTGAGCTCCAGACCCTTCACCAGCTTCACTAGGAAAATTGGGTGCTTTGGCATTTGCACAAATGCTCATGTGCAGGCTTTTTTTCAGGTGGTGCATAAATAAAGCACATGAGCTTTCCTCCATACACCATTCCTCTTTCACTCCTTTCCTCAAACCATTTGCTTTTACATGAGCAGATATAAAACTAATCATCAAATCCAGATAGGTCAAAACTGGTCCTTTAAAGGGCTTTAAACTGTCTATACTGGTAAAGGTTTTTTTCCTCAGACTTTAATTAGAAAGTGTGTAGGGGACTGTCTGTAACTTGAATTGCTTCGTTGACAACCAGATTTTCTTCAAAGTCCCTGGAAGATGTACCACCAGCTGCAGAAGAAATTGATTTGAGCAGTAGTCTGGGGTCATTCTGGGAAAGGATGAGAATAAGCAAAAAGTAGAAATGACAGTGTTCCTGCTGTCTGCAGATGGTTCATGTTGTTGAACTGATACTCAGGCTATAGAGAAACTAATTTCATTTGAATTTTCTCATTATTTTCTTGTTATAGCCACTAGCAATAAAACTTAGAAAAGGTGAAAAGATGACCGGATAGAGATTATAGCAATTATATGAAAGAGAAATATAAAGTATTATCCAAAATACTTATAGTGAATTTTATGCATGTGACTAATGCAGACAGTGTCAATATTTGGATTATCAAAGATATCAACAAAAATTCCATTTCTGCATGCAAAATACAAAGTTTTTGCATCATAGAGGCTGTAACAGTGGTTGGAGTGAATTAAACTGGCTTTTTAATAGTACTTTCCTAATTTTATGTTACAGGTCAATGGTGGCGAGAAGAGACCTGCTTCAGATATAGGAAAGAAACCCAAAACTCCCAAAAAGAAGAAGAAGAAGGACCCAAATGAGCCACAGAAGCCTGTGTCTGCCTATGCATTATTCTTCCGAGACACTCAAGCAGCCATCAAGGGCCAAAACCCCAATGCTACTTTTGGTGAAGTCTCTAAAATTGTAGCTTCAATGTGGGACGGCTTAGGAGAAGAACAAAAACAGGTACAATATGTGCTGTAGCTCAGAGGCTTTGTTTCAGGAAAGTGTTATCAGGGTCATCTGAGCACTGTAGGCAGCTTCTTTTGTTAGCCAGGATGAAACTTGAATGTGTGCCATCTCAGGAATATGATTTAAAGAGGCTGAGATAAGGAGAGTATCATTTTATTTTATCTCTTTGAAACCACTAAAAGAGTTTACCTTGTTTTGGGATGTGGCACAAGTTTTAGGATTATATTTAGGAATGTTTTATGCTGATATCTGTGGGCCTAGGATTTTGCAATGTCATTGCCCTGTATGTGAACTGCTATATAAGGGGTCCTTGCTGCCAAAGCTTAGAATATCTGAGCTCCCACTTGCAGATGTTTCCCTTCCCCATGATCCCATGATGCCAGGAGTGAAACTGGGCTCACATTTGCTCCCAAACCACCTGGCTTTTATGAAAGAAGTTAGTGATGTGTTGTCCCAAAGAGACCTAGGGTGGATGCAGGCAAATGGGCATCCTCTATCATGGATGTGGGCTGTGGAAATCACTTCCCAAGGTTACTTCTGTCTTCCATGGAAGGCCTTGGTTCTGCAACGAGGCCAGCAGAGCTGGGCCTGAAATGTTGCAGAAATCCTTCCAAGTCAGGCAAAGCTGCGTAAAAATGGGCAACTCTGGAAGCTCATCACATTGAAGTGGTGACAGCTGGCAAATGACATGGATCCACACTGTAGCATTGCTCTTCTTCTTCTTGTAGTTGGTTGCATTTTTACTAAATGCCAACAGAATGGATTGGATTGATAAAGGAATGGGAACTTTAAGAAAGCAACAGATATGGAAGGAAAGAATGTGCTGGGTGAGAGTTATATTGGCTACAGGAGACCTGGACTGGGGTTGATGTTAGCACAGACAGTGGAAAAGTACTGGGAATGAACTGAATCTCCTTCATTCATGCACTGTTATTACAAAATTACAGTTAAAAAACTAAGAATTAAAGAAAACTTTTTAATGATTTATTGGTAGGTAAAATTATTTGGACTTGGGAAAAAAAAAAAAAGGGTTACTTTGCTAACAACTGGGTGGTGTAAGTACATCTAGATCCTTGCTAAATATACCAGTGTAAAAAGAATCAAGATTTGCCACTCACTGACTAACTAAAAAAAAAAAAAACAACCTCTTTTTATCTTCATCTATCAATGAATAAGGCCAGCATTTGGAAGGTTTAGCTGGAGGAAAAGTAACTTTCTGAACACAGATATCAGAAAAGTCACTTGCACTGGCACATTAGTTATTTTCTTGTGTTGTGTCTTTCTTTCCCTTTTTTAATATGCCCTGCAAAGGCCAACCTAAAAGACTGTTAAATGCATAAAATGCACATTTCCTTTGAGCTTATCATGTCAGTACTACCACCAAAATATTAAAGCTCTTCCATAGAAATGTGTAAGAAAAATGCATGAAACCCTAAATTTCCAGCTTACCTTAAATTTCCTATTCATGGTTGAGAGCAAAAATTAGTAGGAATTCTGTTCCTGTAGGAAGAGAATTCTGTTCCTTTAGTGGGAATTATTCTGTTTTTACATCATAGGAATAAGTCCTATGATGTAAGAACAGAATAAAATTTATTTTCCTTGTCTCTGTTGCTGTCAATGTAAGTTGAAACACAGATGAATGATGCATTGTGGAATCCATATGACACATGCATGTAAAAATGGCTGCAACTATGGTTTTTAAGACAGTTCTTAAAAAAGTTTGTGTTAGCATATCTTCATTGCTTTTTTACTCATTTTGCCTATTCATTATTATCTATTAAGCACATTTTTAAAATTCCAGGCTGAAGCCCTTTCTAATTTAGCACTGTACAAAAATAATAAAAGATAGTTCCCATTTAAAAAAATAAAATTGGCAATCCTATTTTCTACAATAAATTTAAACTAATTTTTTTTCCCATTAGGGATCTAATAGTACAAAGTAATGATTACAAGACATCTTAACTGACTAGATAGTCTGTATTTTAAAGGCTTAATTTTTCAGATCCAGAGCATTAGTAACTGCTATGAAATCTATGTCTCTGGTAGGAAAATTGGACTCTAAAAATACAAATGATAAATGTAGCATTTGGTATTTGGCATTGAAGGAGCTTCAGAAATTCAAAAATAGTTAAATAAAGAAACAATAACATCATTAAAGGACAACTTTATTGATGAATTATACTTGCTGAAAAGGATTCAATTATCATAAAGCTTCTGGCTTATGTTTTGGAAGCTAATGCTTATTCTGAAATTTAAATAGAAATATATTTCCAAATTATGTTTCCTGAATTGGAACTCCTTTTCCTATTTAAATAGAAAATATAAATGAATCAGAAAGTAGAACATAATGCAGCTTTTGAGAAAGAAGAATAGCTTCATGTTTTCATGCTAAAATGAAATCTTCTTTGTTGTTGTGATCTGAGCCATTTTTTTTGAAATGCATAGAATTTGTCTTGTTTATTCCTGAAGATTGACCACAGAATAAATAAAAGTATAGAAACTCAGTACAATAATGACCTAAGGGCAATATATGCCCAAGAATTTGCAACAAAATTTTGATAACGTGGCATATTGAAAAGCCTTGTGCTATAACCACCTCTGTCTTTCAAACTGTGAAGAACTAGGAAAGTGTTATTTGATAAACTAGGATTTGAATGACAAAAAAGGAAATGGTGTTATGAACTACCTGACTGTGGGTGCCTTACTGAAGTTAGGGGAGGGTTATGCTTAAAATGGATTGCACTCTGATACTCTCACCATGAGAATAATGCAATTCATTAGACTAAAGCAGATACCAGTGTACTTCCCTCTTATTTTATCATATGAAGATATTTGAATTTTTGAATCATATGTTCCCATTAATTTCTGTATGTAAAAAGCCCATTTGCAAACAATGCTGGTGTGTGCCTGTATTCTATTTGTCCAACTCTATCTACAGAGTCTAGAAGTTAAAGGGAGCTCAGTGGTCATGGTGGACTTTGTCATGGACTTCTCAAATTCTGGATAGAGTACAATAATTAAATGTGATCAGAAGCAGGCACTGTGCTTCATTTTTCACTGTAAATGCTTTCTAAAATTGTTCAGATTAATAAATCTGTGAACAGTAGGCAGCTGTAGCAGTAGTGTGTTGAGGTACATTCTCCTCAATGCTGTAGCCATAGCACTGGGATATTTTTTTTCAGTGACTTTTCCAGTTCCTCTCTTATGATCACAAACACTGTTTTCTCTGTAGTACTATTCTTCTGTGCATCCCATTTCTATAGCTTATCTATGTGCATCTTTGCCCTTTGCACACTTTTTTACTGCAAAGGGGAGATAAACAGCCCCTAGGAAAAAGGGATCAGCATGCTAAATGGTCGAGTCATTGGCTTTCAGACCGAACACTGGTTTAAACTGGGTAAAAAGGCTATTTAGGTCATTTTCTGTCCTTAGATGAAAAAGGAAAGTAATTTTAAATCAGTACCAGATGTGCATGTACTAAATGAACCTTAAGTTTCTAATTGGAGTCCTACTAAAGCTGTAATAGATGTGGCAAATTACAAACAAAATGTTCTTGTTTACATTAGTGTAACTTTAAAACTTCAGCCAAAGACCTTAATAAATGTTCTGTTATTCTAAAAATGGAATTGAATGTCTATTCAACATTCAACAGAATTAATCTCTGGTGTTACTTCAGTGACTTAACTGGAATTCTAGTAGGAATTAATTTGACCTCCTATGAACAGTTCAGTGTGAGTACTTGTGTGTGTGTGTGTATGTGTTCCTGTGTGTTTGCTTCAACATTGCCCTGGTCCTACAGCTGGGAGAAGGAGGGATTCACCCAAAACTTAGCAATCAGAAGAAGCAGGTGAAGTGACTGTTTGAGTGCTGTGACAGATGCTTTCTTTCAGGCTGCATAATTCATAGACAGTAATATTAGCTGCAACAGTTCAGCTCAATAGCAACACCTCATTATTTTATCCCTCAGTATTTATTCCTACGGTTGACGCCTCATGAAATTACTGTTAATGTGTTTATATAAGGGCAGATCTGACACAAGTGGGAAGAATTTAATTTCCCACTCATTCTTTCCTGCTGATGTGTCCTCTTCCCCTGGTAGAAGTGGCAAGTGTAAATAGTTAATTTGCTTCAATTATGAGCCTGTCCTGCTAAATTAGAAGCAGCAGGAATATGAAGAGCCAGAATTATACATATGAGGCATCTGACAAATCCTCCGAGCTCACAAAATCAAATCATTTACTCCTCATTGGTGTTCAAAGACCCACTAGATAAAAGCTGCAGTTTATTCTTTAATAACTGATGGAACTTGGATTGTATGTTACCAATACTTATGTAAAACTAAGTCCCTGTGCATTAGTGTCAATGTTTTTGGTGCTGTTACCATTTCCCTATAACCCCCAAGCTTTCAGGGCTTTTTATTTTGTCTCTAAAGGAACCCAGACTGATTTGGACATGAAAAATAACAAAGAGGGTTTTATAAGTTTCTCTTTTGACCACAGGGATGTTTTAGACATAGCAGCACATTATCCACTGCTGGGATGAACCGGGTAGATCAGTAGGGGATTTACAAGCAATGCTGGCCAACACCTCATATCTCCAGAGCTTCTGTCATGATGTGAAACACCACAAGTCAGATCAAAGTGGATCAAGATCAGTGTTTCAAGAGATCTTGACTCCACCTGTCCTTTGGGAACATGCAACCTAGATCCTCCCTCCCAGGGTATCCTCCCTCCCAATGGCATCTCATCCCTTGACATGACAGATGAGATCACCCACCCCATGGCTGGCAGAGCCATCGTGTCCCCATTGCATTGCCATGCCTGTGGGGTGCCTGGTGTCAGGATGTCAGGCAGCTCAGGGGACTGGCTGCTGAAACAGCTTCAGAAGATGCGCACACCATGAGGTCAAAGCAGTCAGTAGCATTTTTAAACAAATTTTTAATTTCTTCCCTTATACATGCTGATGTACTCACACAGACATTTGTTTATCTATCTCTTATTCTCCCTTTAGAAACCCTTCCTTGCTCCATGCTAATGAAGCAATCTCCAAGGAATAACTAACACAATTGTAAGAGGATGAGAAAGTACCTCCAGTTTAGTAGATAAACAACCACACAAGGTTTAGCTTTGTTTTATTTTTGTAAATGAGAAGAGGAAGAGAAGGCACATCTGTGTGTGCACACTGCCAAAGTGAAATATAAGCAAAATGGATTCTGGAATAGGCACAACAGACAGCAACTTTACATCTCTCCTCCCAGCTACTTGCACCTATGTGCTTTCACCAGTCTTGCATCTTGGGAGTGTTTGGGAGATGCACTGTTTTTCTTTACAGATTCCTCCTCTATTGAAATTGCATCTCTACCCTTTGAAGGTCTAGACTGGGGTGTTAAGATTTCAAAACAACTGATCCTCATCCTGGTGTATTCTCCTTCTCCTTTCCTCTGAAAGCATCTGGAATGAAAGCATCATTAATGAGCTGGAACACAAATGGGCCAATAATAGGCACATATTATGTGCAGATACAACTCATGTCTATTTACACATAAGTAAATTTATATCTTCAAGTTTTTCCACCCTGGCTTCTACATGGCCAGTCCTTGAACCCCTTAACTTCCATTGAGGTCAGAGGGGAGATGTATCAGGCCCTCTGTAAAGTCACAGGGAACATCAGACATCCCCTGCTCTGGGTGGATTTCTAACATCCATTTGCAGCACAAAACAACCTTGGCTCCTACAGAAATATTGCACAAGGCCCCTGAGTTATGAAATGTTGACTTTAACTCCACTTTCTTATTGTACTTGGAAGCAGATGGGTCAAAAGGACCATGGGTTTCAAATACTGCTGTAGCAATGTGCATAAATAATAGCCTTAATTTTCAGCTTATTCTTCTTCCCCAGCTTTTAGCCCTACATTTGACTTCCATAGGAACATGACTTTTATGTCATTTGCATACAAAACTGGATTTAGGCCCCATTATTATATCTCCATTCAGGCTCACATCCTTTTTTTAAAAAAAAAAAAACAACAGACTACCAGCAGGTGGAAATAATCATCAGATAAATCATGTGTTTAATGTCACTTGTTTTGTACTCAACTTTCATCCCGCGTGCTTCTGATAAAGTGTGCAGTCCTGTTCCTGTAAGCTGAAAGCATCAAGACTGTAAGGTCAAATTATTTAGGCCTGGCACAAATGGCTGCAATTTCCAGTGTTCTCCAGGACTCTCATTGTTTGTGCTAGAGCTGAATTTGGCCTGTGATCTTTCCCCCACATGCCAGAAAGACAGAATTCTTTCCCCTAAGCCTCTAATATGTCATCAGTGTCTTTTCCATGCTCTACAGTCAAAGAGACTACTGAGCCATATAGCTAGCCCTGGGCCTCTTTGTTACTGTATGTACTTAGATTGAAAATCAAATGGTAATATATTTCAATGTCCATTAAGCAATTCTGAGGATTTTTTTTTCTGGCTGCTGTGGGAATATCTTTCTCCATATTTTAGATGAGTGTATGCAGCTCCAGGTGCCTTTGATACAAAATCAGGAGATTAAAACTAGAGATATGTCTCCCACTTGGAAAAAAATACAAGCTTTCTCTATGAGCCGAAATATTTAGGGCCAGGAATGACAATCTGAATGTGGAATTTAATTTTGGATTGGAGCCTACTGTATTTTATCAGATGACATTCCTGTAACTGTAGTCCGTGAAAATGACACTCCCATGGGATATAACACTGCAGAGACCAAGAATACAGAATCAGGCATGTTGCTTTTTGATTTACTGTTTTTGCATATACTGTTTTGTGGGGTTTCTGGAACACTTCCACCAAAACAAATGTGGGCACTTTTACATCATTTTAAAAAGACAAATATAACTTGCTTGCAACTCTCAGCTCTAAGGAGATATCTGCAAGATAAACAGAAGATTTCCCTTTCTTTGTCATCCTCGTACCATCTATTTAGGCAAAACCAGGGAAGTAGCATGGTTCTTTGTAATTTGCTTTGTCATCTAGGAGCCACAGAGCTTTTGCAGACTTCCATAAAACACAAATTCTGAAAGTCTCTTTTTCTCCTAAAATTTTGAGTCAGTTTAGTTCACTATCTCCAAGTATCATCTCTAGAATCAAAGGGGACTGTAGACCCAAGCAATAATTTTCCATTATCATCTGATAGTCAAAACTGAGGATGTGGTTGCAGACATTTGAGTGCTTGTTTGAGCTCTTGTGATGACTGGGGGAAGGGAGACCTGTTCCCCTCAGGCAATAAGGGTGCAAGCCACAAGTGACAGGGTAGTAATCCTGCTGCTTACTGTGTTGTGACGTGTTGATAATCCTCCACAAGCAAGTTGAGAGGAAGTTCATTGTGAAAAAATGGCTAACCAGAACAAAATCCTGGCTTAAGGCATTTTACAGGTATATTTCAACTCTATCTATCTATCTATCTATCTATCTATCTATCTATCTATCTATCTATCTATCTACCAGTAATGAACTTCATATTATAGAACACATAGAAAAGCACAGGAGGCATAAAGCCTGCCTCAAAGAATTTATGATCCAAAAAGACAAGAACTAAAAAGCAGTTAAAATACATAAAGTAAAACATGACCAGAATCTGACAGCATAAAGCAAAAGTGCTTAAGTTCTACTGTGGCTTTAATTTGGTGAATCTAGTATTTGTGAGTTGTTGTCCCATAACTTGCCACCCCTCTGTCTCCAAGTGGAATATTGGGTGCATTCAGTTTAGGGATGTGTATCACTGTTAATAAGTAGAGTTCAGTCCTTGCTGCAGTAGCTCTGGTGGCCCACATACATGGGCAGCCCAGGAAACCTGAGCTAAATGTTGCTGGTGAAATGGCCTGGGGACTGGTACCAACCTGTGAGAGCCCAGGGCATTAATTTTTCCTGGTAGCCTAATTAAAATTATATATGATATATATTATATTATGTGTTATATATTATATATATTGTATTATTATATGTTATATATTTAATTTCTATTTTTATTTCTATTTCCATTTCTATTTCTACTTACATTTATATTTATACATAATATATCTATATTTATATACACAAAGTAGGGGTTTGTGCTCACTCCTTTTTACATAGTTGGCAGTACAGTGTAAGGGAACTTGAAGCTACCTTGGAAGAGCAATTAAATGGGGACCTGTGTATTATGCTGTCTACATTTGTATGTGTGAAGCACAGTAGGAAAATAATGCCAGCAAGTTCCATTTATAGATAAATGTAGGCAGTCTTGGTGTTTTGGGGTTTCTATAACATGCTGAAGAGAAAAAGCATAAATTAAACTGACCCACCCTGCATATACAAAATTATGTCTTTTTCTGCCAACATTCATCTTTTTCCACAACTGGGACAATATAGAAAATAAAATACTGTGTAAGGACACAAATATGCTGCTGAATCAGAATGGGCCTTTGCTGCCTGAGTGACAATCAGTTGATGTTCAATTATCATGTTAATCGAATTAAACGAAAATGGAAATTACTTAATTCCATAACTATATGTTCCTGTCAAGTTACTTATTTAATAATTGTTGCTTGCTTGATAGAGGACAAGAAAATGACCTTATAGGAGATTTCTAAGATGCTATAAATAAAATTAAATGTTCCCACTCTAGAGTATAGATAAGCAGGAGACAGAACCATGCTTTATGATACAGGAAAAATGTTAATTGTATTACTGGATATGATGTGCTTGATAATTTGGCACTGTCTTTAGCAGGAAGCTCAAAAGACCTTCAGCTGTTTACTAGAGCACACTTGAATGATGACACAAGTCTTTCCTCCCCAAAAGTGCTGCAAGGATACAAGTCTTATACTTACAACAACACAAAACTATTTAAGCCTGAGGGCTAAAAAATTTTCACAGCTGCAGGAAAAAAAAATTCAAATAGTTTGAGAGAAGCAGCTGACTTGTTCATACCTGTTTGAGGTACTGCTGCACATGCAGAAGACACTTCCCACTTGCCCTGCCTTCATAAGCCCCCTGTGCAAGTCCAGTCCAGCACAGAGCCAGTGAATTGGTACCACTGGCAGGGCCACATTCATTTACCTTCAGAGAGAAATATTTATGGCCAGAGCAGAATTTGTTGCTGTTTATGTTACCAAGTGTTTACTTCCCAGACAGGCAGAACTTACCCTAATTTTTAGTCTGGGCTATGACCAATCAATTTCCAAAACCAGCATGAGGATCATCAGCCTACTTGTATGCTAACCTAAGCAGTGGGCACCTTGGGAAGGACACAGTGAGAGCTCAACCTCTCAACCAGAGAACACACCAATACTTTTCCAGGGACAAACTGGGGTGAGCTGATGACCTTCCAGCCAGCCAGCCTGCAGGAGCTATTCTTGCCAATGCAAAAATCAAAGCAGGCTGCGGTAATCTAAAACTTTTTCCCACCCAGTAAGGACTTTTTTACTATAATGACCTCCTGTTAAATCAGTAAATTTTATTGTGCCAGGGAAGACATGGTGTTCATGTGATTATTATTCATTCACCAAAAGATACAAAAGAAGAGGGCAAGGCAGTGTGTACACTGAACATGGTAGATGCATAGGTAGGACATAAATAAATAACAACTGTCTAATGATGTTTCTATGAAGTAGTGATGATTTAGGTGGAGATTTGCAGAATTGTTGTTAGTTTCATATTATTGAGTTAACCTTGTGCAGTATGACTATTTGCAGGAAAAGTCAGGTCCCAGAGGACTCTTTCAATTATGCTGTGACTGTAGGAGCACAGCAGGAGTGTCTATTTTTTATATTTGTGTAATGCAAAATAAAACCCAATGTGGAAGCAGTAGATACATGATTCTTTTAAGAACGTTGTTCTGTGTAAAATTTGTTGTTCAGCTCTGTTTTTTAAGTTGGCTATCAGGGTGATGCAGAGGCATTGCAATATACAAAGCAGTATAACTTAGTCTTTGTTCTGTAGGTCAAGCTGAATTAATTTTAGCAGCTAGGAACAGACTGCTGACTAATTTCTTATTTGTTTTCAAAACAAATAGTAATTCCCATAATAATCACAAATGATTACAACTTAAGAAGCAAATTGCTACCTTTTTTTTTATTTGCAGAACAGTAGGAGATCAACAAACACTACGTATTTATCTTAATCTGGAGAAATTACAAGGGTGCAAAGATACAGTTGCACAGCTAAAACCAATCTTTTCCCCTCTCTGTCTTTATAGTTACAATTTTTGAAGCCTAAGACTTCTCTGTTTCCATTATGATCTTTTGCTTCCCTGGGAAGCAAAATCTTTAATCCTTTTAGGCAGCCTCTGAGTTTTGCCAGCCTGTATCTGAGATTTGTTCTGTGTCTGAAAGTAAAGAGTTAGTGAAACAAAAAATTGTTTCACGAGTACATTCTTTATAAAAATGGTTTTGTACTGGATCCTTCCAGCCTGACATTGCCACTCTCCCTTTGTTGTCTGCAACTGTATTGTCCTCTGTGTGTACACTCTGTGCTGCCAGGTCCTCTCCATTTGCAGGACTGCAGGTTTTACTGAAGCATTGGAAGATCAAAAGAGAACACTTTAAAGTTCCATAAAGTTTATCTTTCTAGGGAGGAGATGTTCCTGTGTGCTTTTAGCTGTGGAATTCAGAAGAACACCCCAAAATTGTCCTCCTAAATAGCTTTGCCTGTCTTTTAGCTTTGAATCAATAGCCCAGTTAACCAGGCAGTGAGGAATGGGAGGGGGAAGGTGGACAATCTTTACTTTCCTCGTGGGGGCTTTCCTCAGGTGCCCAGGTTGTGCATTTGGCTGGAGAAGTGGACAACAGATACACAAAGCTGCAGTTTCATTTTGTGCAATATTATGAACCCCAAATGTCCGTCCACATGTGGATTAACCTTTGGCATGTGACTTAAAAAACATTAAATATAACAACAATAAAAAAGTAAATTTTCTTTCCCTTTATTTTTCTCCCTCACTTTTAAACCTTTAGATATTTTCTAAACTTCTTCTTTCAACAAGAAAGATGAGGAGTCAGTCCTGCTTAGTTACATGAAGCCCAGATGCATGCATGACTCCTAAATCTACCCCTTCAGGAAAAAACCCAAAACATGAAGTAATGAGAAACTCATGACAATATTTGCAAACAGAAATGTTGAGTTGTTCCTAAATCTGTCAGTGACATGGCTAACAGCAAGTCATTAGCTAGGCTCCATGGGTCATCTACACATGCTTTTGTAACATCATGTTACTGTAGTGCTATGAAGTCCTGCTTAACCCTGCAGATAGTCTTTGGTCTTGAAATCTGGGAAAAATTGAAGTGATTCTCCAAGGTCTTTAATCTATTATGAGATTGTGCACATGCCACATTTAAAATAATTTGGTGAGTTGAGAGAAATGTACAGAAATAGATCCATGCTTCTGAGAAGTTAATTAGACCGATATGGGATCAAGACTGGAATAATGACTAACATTTATTATCCTTAGCAGCTCCATGAGCTTCTTTGACTGCCCCCAACAGTTCACCCAGGGAAGAGAGGAATTCTCTTGGCTAATCTGTGGCGCTGTCATCTCCTCCTTCATTTAGCTCAAATGTCTTTCTGCAAATTCCTGTCTTCCTCAGAGGGTTTTAACTGGTCTCACAGGTGGAAGCCAGCAGAGAGGGTCACACCCACCTTCCCCCATCCCCAAAGGTCCCATTTGAAAGTGCAACCTACACTTCACTTTGAGCAATTTAACTTGAGGTGCAACGAGGGATATTGTTTTTTCAGTACTGCTGGTTAGTTAAATGGTGTTTCACAGTTGGAATAATATTTTCTTTAAAATATTTGATGTTTATTATTTCACTCTTTAAGCAATATGAGGAGGAAAGGCTGTTTACTTAGAAAGACATAGAGACACACGAGTGATATATAAAAACAAAACCAGATTAATTTACCAATGTGCCACTCTTTGTTTTTAGGTATACAAAAAGAAAACTGAAGCTGCCAAGAAGGAGTATCTGAAGCAGTTAGCTGCCTACAGAGCAAGCCTTGTATCCAAGGTAACACATGATGTATATACATACACACATCTATATAGTGACATATTGCAAACCATCTTCAGCTGAGCACCGCAGTATTTAGTGCAAATAGCCTTGTTTATTATCACCTTAAACTTGTGTTTAAGTTGCAAATGCTCAATAAACACAGTCATCTGTCCACATAAAGACATCCTTTCCCTCCTGGTCATCAAGACAGCACTTCAGTTTGGGAGTAACATGTAAGTTCAACAGGGAAAGGAGGTAGTGGCAAACAGACCTCCATATAACAAACATGACAGGCAGCCACTGTGCTACCAATAAGGAAGAAAAATATATATTACACACAAAATGCCTGGGTTTGGTTTTCTGGGTTTTTTTACTACTGCTTTTTACCTTGCAATCACATGACAGAAATAATCAAGCTCAGATGATACTGCAGGTTTTCATAAGAAATGTGAACTTCCATTTTATGTCCAGCAGGCCATTGTGAGCATGGCGTAGGTCACCACTAAGGCATTAGTAAATAAAGTACATTCTTTACTGGAACACACCAAATATACAGCCACTAGCAATTTTCTAAATAGATTTATTCAAACATTCTCAGTACCCATAATTTTGCAGTAGAGTCTTTAGAATTTATAATAGAGTTTCAAATGTCTATTACATTAAATGTCTATTACAATGCAGAAGAATGTGAAATAACTATACTGTGTCAATGTGAAAAACCCATTGAGCAACTTCAGAATCGTACCAGTTAGAACCACTTGTTTTGGGTCTGTCAAAATAAATTTAGATAAAGTTTGTTCTTACTTAAATAAAATTCAATTTTAGAGGTAAAGAGCACAGTATGAAGGACTGGCATATAGGACATGAGAAGAACTTCTTGGTTAGTTTCAAAATATTTTTGGGGCCCTGCACACAATGATACTCTGTATACTATATTAATTTTTCAGGGGGTTTGCTATATGATTAGCCATACAAGGACTTTTCATGCATGCTTCTGCATTATCTCTGTATTTGGTCAGTGTTTGTTCTGAATTTAAAAGTCTGAAATATGGCTGCCACCTAATTCATTTTTGGGGGTTTTGTCCTATAACTTTCCATTTTTTAGCTGCCATTATAAATACTCCTGCATTTAATTAAAGTTATTTACAGTATACCTTTCATTTCTGTATTAGGACTATTTGGTTCCAGAAATAATCATTGCCTTCAGAAAGAGTACCATGGGAACACAAGCAAATCTTTTTGAAATAGCTTGCTTATTGGCAAAAGATAGGTCTAAAAAGCTCAAAATATTCCAGTTTTAACCCAGCTTTTCACTTTAGAAGATAATTGGCTATCATTATTCAGTATATCATGGACTATTTACGTAACACTCTATGTGGCTTAATTTTGAAATGCACAATATAAAAAATGTGATTTTTTTAAACAGTAAGAGAGTATATTATGGCATTTTCTGAAATATTTTTTTAGAAAAAAATTTGGAAGGCTCTTGATCAGTTCAGTGCATTAATCCATTAGTGCAAATATTCAAATTTGTTGTTAGTCAGAAAAGCACTGAAGCATTTTCTTAACTTTTAAGCAATTATTTAAATTCTGCCCATAATGTAATGTTTTCCTCTAGTGTGGAAAGTATAAAAATATAAACTAAATGAAGCTGAGTACTGATTGCTTATTCCCATGAACACACTCAGTGAATCTAAAAGAGCTGGCATGTAACAAAAGCAAGTCCATTTTGGAATAAGGATGTAAAATAACCATTTGTAATATAATATCAGTATATTCTACATTATCATTATTAAATATTTATATGGCACCAGAAGAGTTGTGGTTTTTTAGACAAGCCTGTAAGCATGAGAGAATATATATAATACATAATTAAGGTTATTTGGAGTCAAAATGGCCTTTTATGTTCATGTTGTTACATTACCATCCATAAAAACTACTTTTAGATGGTATTATTAAGATTCCAAGACCTCATTATCAAAAGCTTAGACATGCCAAAAATAACACACTTTTTCCAAAAATTCTTTATTACCATATTAATGATTTGCTCACAGTTATATTTTGTGCTTTGTGCCTCACTCTGTGGTACCTCACATTTATAATCAGGTGTTCACCCTGGATCCTCCTGAGTTATATTTACTGCATGTGGTTTAACCTTGCTGCTTTATAGAATTTTCTGTGCTGCTCATCCCAACAGTGCTTTGGTGTAAAGAAATTCTCAGTAATACTTGGGACCAGGAAGTTTATATAGTCCATATTTTCAAACACAATTGTGAAATTAGGTTCTCATTTATTTTGTGTATTCTCCTTGGAACATCTTTTTTTCAAAGTATTTGAACAATATTAAGCCCTTCATGTTCATAGCAGAGCTCCAATGACTTTGGGGTGGCAGCTATGAGATACTCAATTATGCTTCATATCCCATCAGGATATGCTTTGGCTATCCAAAAGTTATCCAGTTATCAAACTTCCTTTCATATCCCCTCCTAGAGGTCTCTGTCTGCAGGAAGAGGCAGGCATAAGTAGGCAGGGGTTCTGCTCAGGTCCCCTCTGTCCAGCTCAGCAGGTGCCTTACACCTCCCAGAGCAGCTGCTTTTCCTGTTTCCTATCCTTTTGACATTGATTCTGCTGCCTTTTTCATTAAGTACTACTGGTTTTTAAACTAGTGAGCATATGAGAGTCTGTGCATGTTTTTTTCTGCATTTATTTGCAAGTCTTCTCTTTTCTGAAAAGCAAGGACTGGACATATGCCATGTTCTACCTCAGTAGTCCAGACTTGGAACTGAATTCATGGCACCCACCTTGGCCATTTGAGATTCCAGAATAGTCAAAGTAGAAGATTACAGAGGAACAAGGTAGAACTCCTACTGCCAGGACACTTCCTAGCCTCTGCCTGATAGCAGAATAATGAAATTCAGACGCACTGGTATTCATACCAAGCTCTGGGGTGGATGTGCAGCATCAGGTGGAGAGAGTGGCCTGCTCCATGACACTCAGCTCCTTGCCCCTTTACTCTGATTTTTTTCTCCCCTCCCCTCCCCTCCCCTCCCCTCCCCTCCCCTCCCCTCTCCTCCCCTCCCCTCCCTGTTCATTGTTTAGAGAGCTGAGCAGTTCTGTTTGGAGTTTGGCACACACACACAGAGGTCACACACACCCATAGTGTGTCTCATATCAGACTGTGTTATTTGACAAAATCATAGCTGAAAAGAGTGGAAGTGTCACCAGCAACTCTGGTAATAGGATTGCCAGCCCATTTCTAGTACACTTTTAAATGCTTTCATGATGTCTTTATAGGACATGTAGGGCTACCACACAGTAAATAAGGTAAACATATGACTGTATAAATATGTCAGTATGCATTAATTCCCATTCATTTATAAGTTTATTTCCTGTATTTTCTCCTTTTTATATTGCTTGAAATTAATGTGTTTTTGAATTTGTTCATGTGTGTAGGAATTGATAGGTAAAGTAAAAACACATAACAAGGCATTATATCTTCTGCTATGCAGATTGCCATATTGCTTATAGTACTGACTAAGCCTTTGCATTGTAAACAAGTGCCTTTATATTTGCCCTTAGTTGCAACTTTTAGTACTATTCAGGTCCAGAAATGCAGTCTCTGGTATCTGGTAATTTGTACAGCATTACATAAAATGCTGTGAATTGCAATTTTACTTTTTTTCATAAAACAAGCACTTTTTCTAGCTTAACCAGCCTTTTTTCTGGCTGACATTAGAGGTTTTGCTGCATCTTTCAAATATATATATTTAACACGGATGTATATGGGTAAATGTAAAATACTCTCATATATTACATAGGCTCATCTATGAATATTTATAAAACTTATAAAATTTATAGAAATATTTATAAAATATATTCATGTTAGGTATTCAACATGCATAACATATTTATGTGCATATAAGTGATACATATATATGTGTAAATTGTAACAGTACAACTGTATCTGTTTCAGTAGTACAAAAAAGATTTTTTTTGTCCCTTTTTTATTCTTTTTGACTAGATGAATCTTTAATTCTCCACAATTTCAAGTTTCATGAAGATATATATTAGTGACTATGGCTGAAGCTAAAACCTCTCAGCAAGGGGAATATTATTCAATATCAAAATACTCAGGCATATTTCAAAACTCTGATGTGGTGTCTAAGTCAAAGTGGTGTCCTCATTTGACTTTGAAGTGAACACATTGGACATTTTTCAGTCTTGTGGACACTGCAAATCCTTTGGACATGTAAAATTGCTTCTTGAAACTTATGGCAGAGTTAGCTTTTCCTAGTCCATCATCTTGCAATTGTGGTTCATAAGCAAACTAAAGGTCATATCTGTAAGGCTGACATTGCCTTAATGCCATTAGCCCAGCAATTTGTAACCAGAGAGTTCCAGGGACCCAAAGTATCTGTTACATTGCCCGTGGTGTAATAAAAATGATCAGCCTAAGGAATTCAAGTCTCTTAAAAATGCAGTGGACATAAATGAAAACATTTGACCTTCTTGTAAAAAGCAATATGGAGACCATGATGAAGAAAAAATAAAAATACAATAATCAAAAAAACAAGCAAACAAGCAAACAAAACCAAAACCCAACTATAACTCAAAACTAAAATTATAAAATTGGTATTAGTTTCCAATTTCATATATGTATGTGTGAGAGCACTTGCCTAACATACAAAAAAGCAAAAAGATATAATAGGTCTCCCTGATTATTCATTTCCCAACTCCTAAATAAATGCATGTGTGCAGGTGTGCTCTCTCCACAGTTAATTTTCTGTAACTGCATAGCTTCATAACAGCCAAGCTTCAGATGTAGGGGGGCACTTTATCCTGGCTCAGTCCTTCCTGAAATAAGCAGCTGCTGGGGTTTAGGGCATTTCTTTTGGGAATAAAATTCTTAATATCTCTTGACAAGAGTTAGTGACTGAACTGTCTTGTCTCCTGGTCAGTGCTTTAACAGGTTGGCTATTGCATGCAAGGAGAGCAGCATCCATTCTGCTGCTGGCAAAGAGGCACCTGCTGCTGAGAACAGCTTTTCCTACGTTATATCTCGACCTAGTCCATGCAGATGTTTTTTGGAATTTCATGAACCAGTTAGGCTATTCTCAGTGAAAGCATAAGAGAAAGAATAAATAAAAAATACAGTTATGTTTTATGCATTTTTTTTTGGTAGCTATAAGTGCAACAAGGCATATGGCAATATTTCTCTTAAAGCAAAAAACCAGTCCCAAAGTGATGACACACACATACAAGTTTTACCTTTTTCCATTAGAATTACTAGATAGAAAAACTATAATGAAAAGCTTCCAAAGCAGGTACTTCTTGCTTCTGTGATACTTCATTCTTTCATTATTTCTGGAATTATTATGATATAGTCAGATATTTTCAAATTAAATCCTTTATGTGCAAATATGTGATGTATCAGAGTATCTGCTAAGTAAACATATATTTATGAAAGAATTGTCTAATCATAACACAAGTCCAAACTTTTTTTCTTTTTTGTCTAGCAAGGAAACCAATGATCTACTGCAGCTGAAAATAAAGAGCAAACTATATTTAAGTTAGTGCCATGAATTTGATTTGAGGCTATATCATGTGATGCTTTACATTCAGCAGTGCAGAAACTGAGAGATGCTCTCACATAATTTCTGCCAAAAAGTGGCAGAAATGTCTTGATCTTGATAGAAGCCAGATTTTGATTTGAAGAGGAACTGTGTTTGTTTTCGAAGTGAGTTAATAAAACTAGATTTCACTATTAGCCTAGTGCTTCCATTTGGGGAATTAAAACACTTGTATCAAATTAAAGTTGCATATCCTTTATCACATGTACCCAGGTTACATTCATAAAACATCCATTTTTACTTACATATCCTAAATGAATCCATGACAATCCCCTGTAGGTGATGACAAAATGTATATTTAGATTTGAAGATGTTCTTCTGAGCCACCTTGACTAATTATAGATGACAACCCATGGCTTACTCCTTTGTTTCTGAAACATCAAGAATGTGTCAAAAAGCTTTCTGAACTCTCTGGGGTCCCAGATGTTGTTATTGCAATAGGTGACTGGAATTAACAAAATGGGAAATGTCATTTGATAAGATCCTCTTGTGACTTAGGTAGGAAGGCAGATGAGCTGCAAATATGCATATGAGTTATCCACTGGAGTGGATAGAGTTAAATCAAAGGGACCTCTGTAGGAGTTAAAGAGCTAAGCAGGAAGAGAAAGCAGTGCTGGAGAAAAGTCATTCTTTCATAAGCATCTTCACAGGGGTATTAATAAAATGGCTGAGCCCACGCAGGCTAGAAAAAGGGATTCTTCTCAAGGACAGGCTTGGGGTTGGAAGTCACCTAAAATGTCCAAAATGTTACAAACAGACAGGATTATGTAAACACGGAAAAGCTGAGAGAAGGAATAAACAATTCAAGATGCTCTTTCCACCAAAGAGACAGCAAAGACAGCAGATGCAAACTTAAGCTTAGGTAAGCTTTGTAGGAGCTGCATAAATATGCAGCCAATTTCCTTCTATCTGCTTCTGTAATGTCACAGTACTGAAGATAACTCATTTTTAAGCTGAGTCAGACCTGCCTAAGTTTGATCACAGCCTGCACAGCCTGGACCATCCTGGTACCAGCTGACATAACCACTGCTGTTTCCTGAATGTAACCTTCAGTCTGGTCACAGAGTCTGAAGCTGGTTGAACTCCTCAGCATGGCTCAAGGGCAGACACCAGTCACCAGGTGTGAGTCTGGCATTGTCATGGAAAGGGACAGTGTGGCAACCACGTAGGTTTATGGTACATATTACTGTAAAACCTGAATTAGGTTTAGCTCTTTTCCAGGCTTTGAAATCCTCACATAGTGCATGTTCCAGTCTGTAGAGAGAGGAGGCCAGACCTCCATTTCTTATTTAAAGAGAAATACCTGTTTCTGATTTAAGATAGACCTATGTCACACCATTATGGCTTTGTAAAAAAAAAAAAAAAAATTGTGAATTTGTAATATATTGTGTTTGCCCACAAGTAAAGCTGCTTACACTGTTTGTTGTTTGCATATTGGCCATAAGGCTTGCTTTGTCCTTGAGGACGTTTCTCAGCATATATTTAAAGGACACATAAGCATCCAGTAGTACCAGGAACATTTACTGAATGTTCTGAATGTATTTACTGAGTATTTTACTACAAAGGAGAGCTTAATTGGTGTTATTAATAAAGAAGCATTTTGATAATATCTCATCTGTAAACAACTGAAATTATATTGCTCCAACTGAAAGGCTTTGATCATTAATTTTCTGAAAACAATAGAACAAGAAAAAAAAAAAACCTTTTTTCGTCTCTAAATAGAACACCTCTGGTTTCTTTTGGGACAACACTGACTTTTTAGTTTCACATTGCAAGAAGCAATATTAGTTGAGCACTGCATACTAGAGTGAAATTATTGTAAAAATCTATTTAATTCCCACGTATTATTCTATGGTAGAAAAGAATTCTCAACATGAAGCATGTATAAATTATGTAAGTTGAAGATATCCATATACATCATCTGTGAATACATCTTTGTAGTCCTACTTATTGGCAACATTTCTAACAAAAACTGCATTAACATGTTAACAATGGAAATAAGTGTAGGCACTTGTAGATTCCAGGCATGTTTCTTATGGATCAGAGGTCAAAAGTAGTGATCATCAAGTGCAAGTGATTCTCAGCCTCTATTAGTCAGATCCTACCTGTTTTTCATGAAAATAAAATGGACATCCAGATATTAATACTTAAGTAACAGTAACAGTGTTGGGCTGTGATCCAAATTCTGTTTGAATTAATAATAGATTTTCCTTTAAATTCAGTAGTCTAAAGACCAGGCCCTTTGAGTACTGCCTTGTTAAAACATGTCCTTGCTTTACTTTCAACCACATGGATGTTTATGTTCCAACAGAAATGGGATTACAATCTCCAACAGTAGCCAGAAGGCAGACACAATTTAGAAAGAGAACCAATACCCATGTGTAGGTTTCAAGAGCTGTTTGGTTACACAGATACATAGGTGAGAGCTTAAAGTGTGAGTTTCCAAATTGTTTCCAAGTTTTCAGATTATATCCCAAAGATATTGAGATGCCAAAATGGCATCATCTAGGCTTTTTTTTTTTTTATATCACAGCTAAATTGAGCAGGATGTCTTTACCAAAAATAATTTCTCAACTACAGGAGAGAGTTGAATAGGGTGAAATCCCAATGTCACTTCCTCTAAGGAGCAGACACACTCCCTGTGCCTGAGTGCAGTGTGATAAGAATGATCACTAGGCCCAGGGCAATTCACTTCAGGAAAGAATGGCACAACTAAGTGAGCAATGCCTAACCCCTTATTCCTAATTTAATTCCTTACTTTGGCAATAAAGCACAAGGAGTTTTGGCACACAGTGGGGGAATAGAGGTGCATGGGAAAGCTCTCTTTGCACTAAATTGGAAGGGAAGTCATGAGTTTGGTGAAAATCATGGGGAATAACTTGATTCAGCACTTCCCAAACTTTGTGCAAAATTATCCACCTTGAACACTTTCTGTTAAGAGCAGTACTCATCTGCATCTGCAAAAAGCCTTTGCTGACATACTGATACACACTTCTATTTCATTTATAACTACAAAGATGCTGCCGTACACACCTTTAACAAAGGTGTGCAAAATTATCCACCCTGAACACTTTCTGTTAAGAACAGTACTCATCTGCATCATCACAGACTTCCTTGAAAATATTATACAAATAAAATAATTTCATGGACCAAGGATCATGCACCACGAGTAATTTTAGTTAATATAATTATACTTGTAATCATCAGAGTTACAGTAGTACTTATTTTGTTCCACCCCTTTTTCTGTATGTCTTCTACTTTCATTATCTTTCTGTTGGGATTTCAAAATGATCTTCCCTTTTTTCTTTGTGTTTCAGAAAAACAACAGGTTCTTTTGGGGGGGAGGGGATGGGAAGGGGATCTGTTGTGCCTAAAGGGCAGTCATACTTTCTCTGTACCATTCCATTGCCTTGTCTTCACCTTCTGAGTTTTGGGTTTTTTTGTTTACTTTAGACAAGAGTGACGATGTTAGAAGGAGAGACAGGTCCATAGGAAATCCTTCTCCTAGACTATGAAGAATGTTAAGATTTACAGTAAGGCTTCAGCTTGTTCTCCAGAACAAGTATAAGCCACTCAAAGACCATAAAGGACTGTTATGAAAAACTGATTTGTCACCCTATTGTATGTTCACTAATGGATGTGTAAAATACCACCACCTGCCATTAACTAAATGTAATATTCTGTCACCCTCTAGTGGTGGGTGTGCACCACCATTCTCCAGCTAGTTGTCATGGAAGATGTCCTCACCTCATGTCTAGAAGAAGACTTTTTAGCATTTAGGATTTACTAGGCCCCAGTGTTTGGTGGCCTGTGTGTATGGATTTGTAATTTTGGTCTCCACTACAGATATCTGAATTTTGTCCTAGAACTTCATCCTATAAATTAGTGATGGAAATTGTCTGGTTTGGTTTGGGACAGATTAATTAGAGGTTTGGGAGAGCTTTTTAAGTTGTGTGCTGTTTTCCTTGGATAAGTCAAGAGAATATTGGCTGAAATCCAACCTGCAAAGCAGGGAATGTAACTGCATTTGAAGCCCTTATTGGAAAGTTAAATCCATTCTTTCTTAATTCCAATTTTTACCCATAATAAAATTCCTTGTCTAAAGCTGTCTGATACTGCACTGGACCAGTGCAAGGCCCATTCTAGTCTGTGAGAAAAGCAATTGAGCCCAAAGTCATAGTGTGACCTGTGTCATACATGCTTCTTGTTATATTTCACAGCAGAGAGTGATATCACAAAGCTGAAATACTTGATATCACCTATTTTATTAGGTCCAGCAATACTTACAAAATATGTGGTTTTGACCTATCTGCAGAAAAAAGCTGAAAGTGCAGTATGCTAAAGAATGGCATTTAATGGGTTCATTTATCAAGATTCCAGTAACTGATAATATTGATGTGTTTTCCACTGATATTGGACAATTTGGTTTCAGATCACATATGACTTAAAGCATCCTAAGTTATAGCAAAATACTTGCTCTTAAACTGAAGTGTTGTGCTTTGTACTGGATCAAGAGGTGGTGAAACATATAGAAAGCTGATTCATAGCTTGAGACAACTGAAACTGTCCCTTTTGATCACTTTGCAGAGCTCTTCTCAGAGGTGTTATAAGTGTTATTCATCTCTGACCAAAGACTCTGCAATTCCTCTTAACACAATTCAGCATTTAAAGTATCAAATTATACTATCTATATGTCTGTAATTTTATCAGTGTGGGCCATGCATCCACCACTTATGTGTGAACTCAGAATTGCCCAATAATTGGCTTGGGTTCCCTATTTCTTTGTTAAAGGTGTGTATGGCAGCATCTTTGTAGTTACAAATGAAATAGAAGTGTGTATCAGTATGTCAGCAAAGGCTTTTTGCAGCACTCATCTCTCCAGGAGGATTAGTTTAGCCAATTTGCCCTTAGACACTTCAGGAGCAATTATCCCTGCTTGGACCACAGAGAGCCTGTCAGCTGCATCATGGAAAGACAAACTGTTTCCATGAGGGGACTGTGCTCTCAGGAAAACTTCCAAGTGTCTCAAGAAAGAACACAGCCTGCACCTCCTGTAATGTGTAATAAGCATGGGACACCCAAGAGGAGTCTCCTGACCATGCTGCTAATTAACAAACCTTCTGAATTTCTGAAATTTCAGTAAACCTGCCCGTCATTGCTTCTACACTCAGGAGTGTTCTAAAAATACAACTGGGAAGAGGGGGGGAAAATTCTTCCCATGTTTTCATGAACATTAATTCAATGTTTAAAAAATAATATCCAAATAATGGCAGATTTTTCAGCTACTTTCAGGCTTTTATGTCTGCATCTGAATCCTGCAAACATGAACATAATATATATTGCACACGTGTACACCCACATGCGAGCAGAGCTAGGCTGATCCACAGAGACAGAGATTTGCATTAATTTTTTTCATATTCATTTAATTTTCCTTAATTTACTAGAGAAAACAAGGGGTTTTTTGCTAATGGAACTGCAGTTACACATAGGGAGAAGGAAGTTATCATTCTCGTCTTCATCATTGCATATAATGAAGCAATTTCAGTAGCGCTCATGTCAACAGATTGTTGGTGATGGTGCATCCTTCAGAAGGAATACAAATAGACTTCACTGACCCTGGAGTGCTGAGAGTAACATGAAACTTACTCTGACTTGTAAACTGAGCAAACATGACATGGAGATCACAGAATAAGGGCTTGTATTCCTCTTTAAGCCTTGTTTTGACAAAGTGACTTTCTCCAGAGGGACATTTCTGCCATTTTTTTCCCAGCATGTTTCACCTTTCACTGACTATTAATCCCAGTATGACTTAACTTCAAATTATGTTTGCCACCTATAAGCATATGTGAGTTAATTCTTACATTTTTTCTAATTTATTTGAGCACACAGTTAGCATTATCTAGGAAAATAAATGTATGAAAACAATTGAGTAAATTGAGTTTAACCAAATGTAGCAAGTTATAAATATTAGAACAAAAAGTGTTATTAAAATTCATATTCATTCATGGGGAAGTTTTATTACTAGCAACTTTAAGAAATCAGGACAGACCATAATATTTCTGAAGATTGCAGTTTCTCATATTCTATGTAGTATTCTTCTAGCTTTAGACTAAAGATAGCTTCCCTATATCTGGTGCAGGCTAACATTTATATAGCTATAAGTTTTAAACAGAATTTTTGGATTAATAAAGCATGTTTTGCTAAAAGAGAAATTATTCAGAGTATTTCTATTTCTTTTAATGCATGGCCTATGTAATATGTTTGATGGCATGGATAGCACTCCAACAAAAATATTTCAAAATAAAGGCATTAGCACAGCAGCTAGTGTATTTTTTCCATGCAGCAGAACAGCTGAGGATGGGATTTAGCATCTTCATCATGTCAACTAACTGATAAATAACTATTAGCAATATCAATGTATATGGTAAAAGACCTTGAAAATCTTGTCCATGGTTTGCAGATGGAAAAACAAGGCATGTCAAAAATCACTACAGAGTTTTTCTGTAACCCACCCTCCTAATTCTCCTTTCAACTAGGCCATGGAATCTGAGGACAATAATAGTGGCTGTTTATGTGAAAAAATGTGTCAGGCTTGGTTGCCTTGGTTGCGTAAGATATTAGATCAGTGATGGCAGTTCCAAGTTTGGATAAAGAAAATGCCAGGCTAGACCAGGAAATGAAGGACCTAAATTACTTTTTTTTTGTTTTTTACAATATTGAAGGCAAAAGTGCAAGGTGAAAAGGGATTAATTATTTTTCTAGAGCAATAACCAAACTCCATTTCAAGGAAAATTTGATGGTCCAGATAAATGTTTGCCTATGGTTGGCACTTAGACTTCAGGGTGGGTAGAACAGCCATATTTGGTAACTTCTAAGCAATTTCTGATTTTTGTTTTCTCCAACAGAGCTACAGTGAACCTGTTGATGTTAAAGCCTCCCCACAACCTCAGATGATGAATTCAAAGCAGTCAGTGTTTCATGGGCCTGCCCAGGCTCACTCTGCACTGTACCTCAGTTCCCACTACCACCAACAACCAGGAATGAATCCTCACATCACCGCCATGCATGCCAATATCCCCAGGAACATAGCGCCCAAGCCCAACAACCAAATGCCAGTGACTGTTTCCATAGCAAACATGGCTGTGTCCCCTCCTCCACCACTTCAGATCAGCCCCCCTCTGCACCAGCATCTCAACATCCAGCAGCACCAGCCGATCCCAATGCAGCAGTCCATTGGAAACCAGCTACCAATGCAGGTCCAGTCTGCTTTACACTCACCTACAATGCAGCAAGTAAGCTGGGGTTTTTCCGTTCTCTTGGGAATTTTTTTATTTTTGGGGAGGGTGTGGGGAGGGGAGTCATCCAGAAGTTGGCATAATGAGAGATATTTAGATTAGCTTTAATTTTGCAGGTTTCAAAACCTTGGTAGTATAGGCTTAGTCTTCCAAGGGCAAGAACAAATGAAAGAGTTTAACTAGAGGATGGAAAACTGCAGTAGAAGTGTTTGTGCTGGCGACAATGTCCATCGCTGTCCATACATCCATCTGCAAGTCTGTGGCTACCCTGAAATAGTGAAATGCAAAGCCTTCAGGAGTCACACTTTGCAAACAAAAGGCAGGCATGTCTAGAAAAAATATAATTGTAGCTTATGCTGTCATCCTTGTGCTGACTGTGATGTGGAACTGTCAGGGGAAACGTAAAGCAGCCCAGGTTGGGCTGAACATACTAGATTAAGTGAACATGAGTGTGTTACATTACTCCACATTCACAACTTCATTTTGCTGAATAAATATACCTTCTTTTTACTGTAAAGAAATGGGCTGTGTTCACCATCCCAATATGGGGCTTTTTTGTTTGGTTTTTTTTTTTCCCTACTCTGAATGTTTTAGATAGTTGATTCTCAATACATTTCCTATGAATTCTGATTTAATGCAGACCATCCATGGTATTGTGCCTTCCAGGCTTACAGAGGAATATAAAGAGAGCAGATAAACTGTTGATTGCATGAGAGAAAATTTCCTTTTGTATTGTATGAGATCTGACTATCAATAATAATATCTTGCTTTGCAAAGTGGCATTAAAATGAAAATTTTTTTGAATGGAAGTGCAAGAATCTACAAAATTTGTATATACAAAACTTGTCAGTACCGGCTGATAATACATAGTCATGAACTTGCTCCATGTTTTATATTTCTCTAAAAATTCACCTTTGCTAACAAGGCATTTGCATTTGCTTTCCAAACCAGAAACATTTCATCTCAAGATTGGTCTTTAGAATTGAGAATACTTGAACACAAACCATAACTTCTTGCCAGGAGAACAATTTAACAGGGGAAGAAATTTTCCAAAGCAGAAAAAAACCCCCAAAAGTGTTGAAAGCAATTTGGACTGATAAACTTAGTTGTTCAGGAGATAAATCAAGATATGCTCAGGATGATTTGGATTTATTCAGAGACTTTGATCTTAGTCTCAGGAGTGATTTGGAGTAATCAGAAAGGAAAAGTCGTGAAGTGTTCACAACTTTTTCCTAGTTCAATTGTCAAATTGACAAATTTCCTAGGTCAATTTGTCACTATCAGAGAAAACAGACTCAACAGACTTATGACCATGCGTATGTGAAGTCATGTATTCATGGAGGTTTTCCTGCAGTTAGTGTGAGTGTTCCAGGAGAGCCATGCTCAAGTCTCAGAGAACCTCAGGAGCTGACCCCAAACCCGGGCAGCTGGAATCAGCTAGAGGAAGTCCTAGGCAGGTGAGCCAGGAGGGTCTGACTGGAGATCCTAAGCCCAGAGGAATCCTGGTTGAACCTGAAGTCTCAGAGCAGTGAGAGACAAAGCAATACTCTGGTTCATTTACCAAACATGAGAAATTACATCTGTGACAGCCACCTGTTGAGATCCTATAGCTATATTTCAATGAGTTTTTAGTGCACAGTGAGTCAATCTTCCAAGTTCAGATTGTTTGCCAGCTTCAGTGTCACTTGTGTATTAGTCGTCCAATGCAGAATTCCCTAGGTCTTTTCCAGAATTGTTAGGCATAATTTACTGAATAGATTTGAAAATCTGTCTCTATTTAGTGAATTAAGAGTAGAGTTGGGACTAACAAAAGATATCATGCAGATGTTAGATACTTACTTATTTATACATAAACTATCATTTTTTTGTATGGATAAACATTTAGGCAATACTTTAAACTCTCTACCAAAGAAAAGCTAATGTAGTATGAATCTGCTAATGTTTTATTTTGCCAAGTTGCAAGCCTTGTAGCATAAGGTGTGTGCATCCATGGTTTGGAAGTACTTTCAGTCATCTGTGAGATATATGGCACACAGTTGACTTGTTTCTAGCTTAAGAAAAAATACAGGACACTCGGTTGTAGAAAACAGGTCTCTAGAAGTCAGAATGTAGACCTTTATCATGATGAGTCTTTTTTTAACTAAGGAAAATTGCAGTTAAATAAAAATGCTGTACTTCTGTGTTCCTGTTAAACTCACAAAATTTTAGGTCAAATGCTTTTTACTAACTCATATTCCTTAGTTAGAAAGGCTGATGCTTTTAATGAAGATACTGTGGTGAGATATTTCTGTTTCACTCAAGGTACTTGTTACTTGTTGAAATGCTTCACTGCCATGCTTTGCCTACATGTCTCTTTAATCATTGTGTAATATCTACAAGCCAATTTATATTTCTTACACTCCTGCTTTTGCTTTACAGTCATGCAGCTTTTGAGCTCGAGAAAATCTGTGTCATTTCACTTTGGAATATTTGTTTGGGGTTTTTTTTAACATATAACAGCTTATAGAGTTTGTGAATTGAATTTAAATATAGCAAAATATGTATTACATTATAGGGCTAGAGGTGTACTGACAATACATGATTTGCCATGACAGAACAGAACAGAACAGAACAGCGGTATCTTGCTCAGTTTCTTAAGTATGACCCTTTTTAGTCAAGAAATGATAGAAAACACAACACCAGGATTTCATACTGTGTTAGAACGTAGAAGATAGGTTGGTCACCAGGAGGCAAATAGCAAAAAGTCAAGAGATTACAACCTAAAAGTAAGGGCCTCTCTCTGGCTCAATTGTCAAAGGACTCTGCTCTCCCTTCTGGTTGAAATAGAGCAAACACTCTGCTGATCACAGAGCTTGTTAAAGAGGAAAAGATGTAGTGGGAGAAAAAATTGAGCTCTCCCAGCAGCTCAGAGTCAACAGCAGTAAGGAGAAAGAGGAAGCACCACACTGTCTGTCTGGCCTATGGTGAGGAGGGAAGGGGAGGTCTGGATGTGATGTTCAGTCCCAAACAGCACTGTGTAGAACACTCTCCTGAATAAAAAGCCAAGAAGAATGGAAGAATATTAATTCTGAGAAAGCAGAGCAATAGTTGCTTTAAACCAACTTTTTTTCACTTCCCTCAAGTTGTTTTACTTCCTCCATGCTTAGGTATGGCCACCATAAACCTTTCCAAAGACTCCGTGAAGGTAGCAAGAACAGAAACTAGTTAACATACCACTCCCTAGGGAGTGACTTGCAACAGGAGTAGTTTTCCTTTTTGGAAGCCTCAGCACTATTCATACTAACTAGACTAATACAGTATAAGAAAAAAAAAGGCAAATTTTGTCAAGTCATACTGCAGCAAGAGAAGGCAAGAGAAGAGTAAGTCTGCCAACAGCTTCCCAGCAGAGCAGTTTTCTACTGCAGGTGTTGGCTCACCTGGCTGGGCACCTTCATTGCAGACTGTGCTGGAGGCATGTTAGAAGTAGAAATCATCAATTGCGGGTTCTCTTTTTTTTTCTTTTTTTCTTGTTTTTTTTTTTCTTTTTTTTTTCCTTTTTTTCTCTTTCTTTTCTTTTTTTGTCCTTTTTTTTCCCCAAACATCCCTCTTTGAAATAGTTCATGTCTCACCAGTGGGACACTCAACAGTAGCAGGCTCTGCAAATCCCTACTCTCAACATATCCCCTGCTTGAACTCTGGCTCTGTGACATTTGGTCAGTCATTTTCTCCAGGAAAAGGAGGATAGTTTCTTATCAAAGGCCATCTTGTAGAATGTCTGAAGGACTGCCAGCTCCAAGAAAAACCACAAAGAGATCCAGATTTCAGTCCTGGCAGGCAGGAACACAGTTCTCCAAAAAACATTGTGCATGAAATTCACAAACTCTTCTATGCAGACTTTGAGGAGGGTCTGCTAAGAAGTGCTGACCTGAGGAGAGAGTTCTGTTCCCACTGCTTCCAGGACAATGAGCTGGTCTTCATCAGCTCTACAGGGAACAGCATGTCCTTCTCCATATCCAGCACTCCTTGCCTGCACGTGTGCAGCTGCCAAATCAAGAGTGACTGCCAGCTGGGGAAGGGCAGTCTCCTTTGAGGATCCACAAAAACTACAGAACATCAAGAAAAGCAGAAGTGTTGGTAGCCAAAAGTCCTCAGTGACTGCACAATTTCTGTTATTTTTAAAATCAATTAACTCTGTGGAGTATGCAGCTGATGCAATGCATCCAAATTTGTCTGAAATGCAATATAAAATTTCAGTATTAGCATTTTGGTCATATGCCTAGTATAAGTAATTATTTTTTAACTTCTTTTAAACAATCTCTGTTTTGAGTTATCTAAATTGTAACTTCTTGGAGGTAGATTATTTTGTCATTTTTTCTCTTCTATTCCAACAGTTAATTAATAAAGTTTAAAAAGGTCATTACTGTAGACCTTTGGGATGCTTGTTTACAGTGATAATCCTTTTAAACTATAAAAAAATGACCATAATCTCTGTTCTCATACTTAGTTCAAAATTAGATCCTGATTTTTATTAACTTCTAATTCTGAAATTCATTATATTTTTCCTAAATATCATTAAGAGGAGCTGTGTTAAAGTTTTACTTTTCAAAGTCAAAATCCACTCTGACGTAGTTTTTCTTTTATCCACCTTTGACACACAGGTAGACTCACAGTAGATTTGAAGAGTGTGATTTTTCTTTCATTAAATGCTCATATCTTATCACTGCATAATTTTTTGACTGATACAGAGTTTTCTCTCTCCAGTCTGTTTCTTAGGTTTGACATGATGTTTAATTTTTACTCAGTTGGCCTTAGATGATCTGATTATTAACCCTTGTCATTCAAATCAGCACAATTTCTCCAAAGTTCAGGCTGAAACAGCAGCTGAAGCTGCAGCCTGTTTTCACTTGCAAGGTCATTCTTTCCTTTCTCCACTCACATGGAGATTTGTGCCTCTTTCTGAGCATACACCTCTACCCAGCCTGTTCACTGTGCTCTTTGGTGTGAAGAGTGACGAGACTGAGGATTCACTCCCTCCTTAATACACCCAGATCTTGTTAAGGAGCCCTTCAAGTAGCCCTACTGGAAGCATCACCTTCCCTGCTCAAAATCCTGCACCCAAGCATTGCATGGGATGGTGAGTCCCATGTCCAACTCTGTCCCATTTCGGTTCACAGGTAGAGGAAGCAAAACTAAATTCTTAATGTCTAGTAGCCATGGCTGCAAGTACCTATGCATAACAAAGCACCAGAAGATTAATGTATGTCACTTTTTTTTTTTAATAATAACTCATTTTAGTCTACTTTTAGGTATTTTTTTTTCCTTTAGAAAATAAATGTATACAGCAAGATGATTGCATAGCCTGCCAAAAATAATAACCTCATTTTTTCTGGTATATATTTTATATACAGCAAACTCAGGAACCTGCTGTATTTGTCCAGATTTCTTCTTCTTTTTTGTTAAGCTTTGTCTTCGAATGAGGTCAAGAGAAAAAAAAAAATCATTAATATCTGTCAACTTCCTTTATAACCTTAAGGAAAAATCTTTGTATGATATCACACAGGCAGATTTTCAATTTCCTTGTGTAATAAACAGATGCTTTAGGATTCGGATATAATTTAAAGGTTTAAAATATCACATTGAGATTGATGAATAAATCAGTTGTGAAGACAAAAACATTGATGCCTGTTGAAAATACCTCTCCAGACAGGCAGGAAATGAAATTAGTTCCTAGTAAAGTGTGGAGATGAGGATCACTCTTTAGTTCTGCTGCAGGCTTTTTAGGACTTGCTACAGTGGCACAACGAAACTGCTAGGGCTACAGAAATCTAATTAAAGAGCAAATGTCCCTCCTGACATCAAATTAATCTTTATCAAGTTCCCTATTTTTATTTCAATCTGGGACAAGAAAATGAAATTTAAAATTCTAGGCATGTTGCAAAACAGTTGGTGATTTTCTCTTGAGCATTACAATGCAAAAACATTCAGCATTGTTTAATTAGACCTCGAAGCACTCATTTTCTGAGCACTTTTTATTTCATCATTGTTTGTTAAAGGGCTTACATAAATAATACCCAAATATTTACCACAAGCCTGGTACAAGGCTGTTTCCCTCTGTTGTACAGATCTGTATTTTCAGAGTTTTTTCTCTTGATAAAAAAGCTGAAGTAATTTTTGTTTACATCTTTAACAGTACCATACTTTATCAGTCCTTCGTACTGAGTTGAGGTTGCTTAAATGATTTGGCTGTAACAAGCATGCTTTCCATCACCCATAGTGCTGGTATTCTGGTAGCCCTCAACCCCCCAGAGGGACCACTGAGACCCTTCTGGGACTGGAGCCTGGCACAGATATCCCTGCATCATGTTAGCATTTATCACCTGAGTGTGCCCTAAGAAACAGAGCCCAATCCCAGGCAGCCATAAACTAAATAGAACTTGTCAGGTACAAGATGAAAGCATTGTTATGCCTTATTTTGCAGGTAGAAGAATTAAATTTGGCTCTGCAGCCCCAACCTTAACATGAGAGTTACCAATTCAGTCCAAACACACGTGCACATGTGCTTTGCTGGAAAAGGCAATTTGGCTGTGGTCACTCATAAAACCTGAAAAAATATGAGAATCCATCTGCACCCAGTTCCTGAATTAAATCCCAGGACCATTCTCTGACACCTACGCTATTTATTTATCCTAATTCCAGAAGAAATTGAATGAATATTGTACTGATGGTTTCTTCCTTGGATTTGGAGGAACTGTCTCCTTGCTCCATGAGTGTTGTCCAGACTTTGTGGATGCTCCCTCTCCCTGGAGGTGTTCAAGGCCAGGCTGGATGGACCTATGAGCAATCTGGTTTAGTGGAAGTTGTCCCTGCCCACCAGATGATCTTTAAGGTCCCTTCCAACCCAAACCATTCTATGATTTTAGGAGTACTTGAGTCTCTGTGCCTGCTCACTTGCATGCTTTGCTACTGGCTACTGTCCCTATATAGTGTTTTTCTTGGACATATGATAGATCAGGGGATTTGCTACCAAAGGTAAATCTAAGTGCCTGGGAGTAGGATGTGTTTCTGTGGTTGGTTTCCTCTTACAGCTAAATTAAAAAGGTCTTATGGTTGGTGTTTTGTGTAAAAATGATGAAGATGGTATACAAACCCAAATTCTCAGCCTTCTAATTACACAAAACTCCAATTAAAGTCATTGGGAAATCTGCTCAATTACTGTTTCCTTTGGATCTGTTGCAGGTATGGGGGTCTCTGCAGCTCGCTGCACAGATTCAGAGCCTGGTGAAAAGGCAGTGCATGAGCATGGGGGTTACAGTCCCCATGGCTGTAAAACCCACCATGGGAAGGCTTTATTTAGTCTCATTAACAGGGCAGTACATAAATAACATGGCAACTAGATACAGAATTCAGCTGTGAACTTGCTCACTACTAATGGTCTGTTTCTTGGTGTCAACAGGGATAAAGTGAGGTTTCCAAAAGTGCTTAAGGTACTGAAGTGTTACTCAGGGTATTCTCCATATGGAAAAGAATAAGAAATAAAGTTGCAGTCATTTATGGCCTAGACTAAAACCCATGATCAGGATGAGTGGAGCAAGGTGGCAGTGCACATGAGAGGTGGGGCAAAACACCTGCAGGATCTCAGGGAATAGTCAGGGAAGAGAGATGAGAAGAAGGAAGCAATGTTCCATTTGAAGGAAGGCAATTTCTATGGATGAAGGGGGCCAAGTGAAAGCTGAGAATATTCATTTATCTTGACAAAAGGTAGGGTGGCTGCCTTCTTAAACCTGCAGAAAAAAACATCTGTCCACAAAATGCCTGTTGTAATGAAGGCTGTGTAAGAAAAGCAATCACACACAACGCACGAACACTGAATTAACTAAAAGCTATGAGAGTTAATTCTGTCTATTCTGTATGTGATCTTTGGCTGGAAGGAGTGAGTTTCCAAACTAGGCATCTTGGTGCAAGTTCCATTTCTCATTTAGTAGCTATGCATCCAGTTTACTTCAGTGGGAATTGTATGCCCTTGCCCCAGGAAGAAGTTTGGTCTGGATTTTTTCAGTAGACATCAATTGCTTTAATACAACGTTCCCATGATTTTACCCAGTACAGCTCTTCCTACTTTACAGGAACATGATGCACAGGGTGAAACAGATACGCTAGCCTTGAAATTTCAATTGTTCTCCGGTTTTAAACACAATATTTAAACATCAGAATATATCAAAAGAGCTAAAAATGATTATGACTTTTCATATGACAGAAAATTCAGGGAGCAGGTTAGATGTCTCTTTGTAACTTCCACTTTTTTTTCTCATCTCCTTGGTTTCAAAAGCAAGTTATTCTCTGCTACTTTCGCTACATTAGTCCAACAACTGTTAAAAACCTTTGGTTGAATTTCCGTTTAGTTGAGAGAGAAGTGAAAATAAAAGAAGCGGCAGATGGTCCCTTTGTGACTGAATGAAGAAAAAGGGTTTTGAGAACAATACGTGAATAGGTGTAGTCTAATAAAACAGTCAACCACCTGCTGCCTACATCCTTCAAAAAGATTCTGTTGCATATTCTGGGAATTAGTGACTAGTGTGTATGCTTATGTTTAATCTAAATGGAAGCTCTAAGGAGCAAACAGACCTTTTTGTCCCAGTGCTGATTGAGTTGTTCTCTTGGTTCAGAATTGTTTCTGCTCTGTCTCCTTTAGTTCCATCCTGTGACTGTGTAACTGCGAACAGCGCTTTGGCAGTGTTTCATTTCTCAAACTGAAGAAAGATTTTAAAACTTAGAAAGCACCTACACATTTTGGCCTATTTTAGGTTTTATAACCAAAATCTCACCTGGAAAAGTAGTATTCTCTACCATTGCACAGTACAGTCTGCATTTATACTTTTTTTAATGCACCCAACCTGTTACTCTTTTTCCATTCTTTGTAATGTACTTGTTTTCTCCTCTAGGGATTTACTCTTCAGCCTGATTATCAGAATATCATCAATCCAACATCAACAGCTGCACAAGTTGTTACCCAAGCAATGGAGTATGTTCGTTCAGGGTGCAGAAATCCTCCAGCACAGACTGTGGACTGGAATAATGACTACTGCAGTAATGGGTAAGCAGCCAGTGAATGCCACCTTGTGTTGAGCAACATTCATGACACAAGTATATGATAGAGAATTTGGAAACAGCATTGTTTCCCGTTTCCCTACAGTGTTTCTGAAGTGTATCTGTGATGGCCCCGTATTTATTCAGCAGTTAGTCTGTTGTGGGAGAGCAATTGTTCAATACATACATTTATTAGACATCGTTGTCACCTTTTCACAGTACATACAGTTTCTAGGTCTCAGAGAACCTTGCATTCCATAGAAGATCAGAACTGAAATCTTAGGGAGAAGGAGTAAGAAAGAAGTTTTAAGATCACTGTGTATCAATGAGAGGCAAATGACGTGAACTATTTTCTAGTCTGGGTCATGAAAATAGCTAGCTGGGTCATGAAAAACCACATCAGTGAAAAGCAGGGCTGATACATGGGATACAAGATACATGGAAGAGAATGGCATGAAGAACACATGATTGTAACCAGAAACAAAACACCATACCTGTAGGAGCCCTATGTCCTCAATATAAGGTTAGTAACCCCTTCAGTCCTTCAACTTCTGGCACCCTGGTTTTTGTGGAGCCATGTTACTGTGCCACAAACTGCCTGGAAACATTTAACACTGAGCAGAAGGTATCTTTTCAGTTTTAAATTATAGATGTTGTGCCTTGTGAACATGCCCACCAGCCTGACCTCCCCTTGATTTAGCCTGAATCCCCAAGGCAATGGAAGATAAAAGCTCTTCCTTGCTCCCAAAGTGCCAAATCTAGCCCAGATAAATGAACAGAAAGCAGAACTAAAGACCAGTTTCATCCATTACATTTACTTAAACCGAAAATTTCACTTGCCTTATTGTTTTAAAGTGTTTCTGGAACTCAAATTAGAACTGAATAAAAATAATTTTCTGGCTGCTAGTTCAAAATAACACCTTTGCTACAACCTGCTGACACTGAGGCGGACTTTAGCTAGTCTGAACAGCAGCATCATTCTTTCCCATACCTATCACTGTTGCCCCATGACTTGCCACTTGTTCAGCAGAACAGTTTCACTTCTGTGTTCTACCACCATGTCAAGACGTGCTGCAGGCCCTAATTGAAATCTATCCAGCCCACAGACTTTTACAACCACTTACACTGAGCTCTGAATAAACTGTCCTCTGTCAAACAAGCCACAGCCACCTGTGGATTTGATTCCTGGTCTCTTCTGGAACAAAGCAATGTGTCATTGTTCCCAGAAGTGCTCTCCAGGTGTGCAGTGGGTGTAACTTCCCATCCCCAGCAGCTTTCTCTGAGCACATATGCCTGTAGATAGCCCACCCTGTGTAGAGAAGACTTTGCAAATCAATGTGAACTTAAACTATCTTTGCTTGGCTTCTGCTGTCCCCTTGCAAATGCTTATCATGCAAATGCGGCCAATCCAGAACGTATTGGGTATATCTGTACCAGTAAATCAGATATGCCAGAGGCTCAGTAAGTGGCAGACACCCATGTTCATGCAATGAAACTCTCCTACCTCTAGGGAAACTAGCTGCTTCTTATAGGCCACTTATGGAGCATTATTCCAAGACCTGTGCTAAATCTGGAGCTCCAAGCAGATTTTGATAGTCAGTGCTACCAGCCCACTAGTGCAGGTTACCCCAAACCAGTGCTCAAACCCATGTCCCAGTCCTGGGCAGTTTTAAAAACAGATGTGGTCTCCACGTTGCTATAAGTTACTATGACTTTTTCTTATTATTACCATGGCAATGCAGCTGTACTTCAGTGATATGCTTGGAATTAATGACATGCAGTGGGGTTGTGGGGCTGATCTTTTTTTTTTTTCTTGAAGAATAGAACTAAAAATTTTTCAAATATAAGAAAAAAAGTCACATTTGTTCTTTTTCTCTTTGAACAGGGGCATGCAGAGGGACAAAGCACTCTACCTTACCTGAAAATCTGAAACACCTCTCCTTTCCTTTCACTGAGGAATGCAGGGAAGTCTTTTCATCATGGATTGCTTTATGCAGTCAGGGCAGTTCTGCATTTTATTAGAAAATACAAGTTGCTAAGCACTTAGGACTATTTGAGCTTGTGGGTCACCCACTCTGGAAAAAATAGTCTCGCTTCTTTCCTTTTCTTTGTTTTTTTCCCCATTTTTTCTCTTTCTTTCTCCTTTCCACCCCTTCCCTGAGATCCTATAACGGACATTGCTTTTCTTCTTCCCTGAAGGAAACTTGGACCATTCAGATTTTATGTTGGTTTTTGCTGTGAAGTGCTGCGGTAGTAACTGCCTTAGCAACTGTAGATGTCTCGGATAAAAGTCCTGGATTTTCCATTGGTTTTTCATAATGGGTGTTTATATGAAACTACTAAAGACTTTTTAAATGGCTTGATGTAGCAGTCATAGCAAGTTTGTAAATAGCATCTATGTTACACTCTCCTAGAGTATAAAATGTGAATGTTTTTGTAGCTAATTGTAATTGAAACTGGCTCATTCCAGTTTATTGATTTCACAATAAGGGTAAAATTGGCAAACATTCATATTTTTACTTCATTTTTAAACAACTGACTGATAGTCTATATTTTCAAAGTATTTGGAGAAAAAAGTAAAGTAGTCCCAAATTATATTAATTAAAAATATTGGCTTTGTCTCATGAAATAAATACAAAAAACTTAGGAGAAAAAACTAATGTTGATAAAGAGCAAACACATTTATTTTGTACTGCCTAAAAAATGCTTTTTTTTTTAAAGAAAATCACTTTATGTGTACTGGTTAGTAAACGTCATTTAAGTCCTTTTATGTATAAAACTGCCAAATGCTTACCTGATATTTTATTAGATGCAGAAACAGATTGGAGACAGCTAAATTATAACCTCTACATATGGCTATGTATTATTGTTTCTTCATACTGTGTCTGTATTTAATCTTTTTTATGGAACCTGTTGCGCCTATTTATGAAATAATAAATATAGGTGTTTGTAAGTAAATTTGTTAGCATTTTAAAGAGGTTTCTTTGACGCTTTAACTTTTGCTGGCACAAATTGTTCACAACTGATGATGTGAATACTTTATTTAGTTTTTACAGTGACAAATATAACAACAAACCTGCTTTAATGGCAGAAAATGAAGGTAACCAAGAACTATTTCTCTATTTCTTTGGTTGTTATGGAAAATAAAAAAAAGGTATTTTAAGTAATTCCCTTTTTAAAACATTGTAGGAGGAAGTTGCCCAAAACTAAGACTTGAACCAACAAAACTAACTGAATAAAGCTACATAACACTGCTTCTTGAAACTTCATCATGTTTTGTTAATTTGTCAAGTGGAATAAACATATTACCAAAAGAAATATTACCAAATATGCTTCAGCCATTTTATTATATATGCAAAAGTCCTACAGAATTTTAGGGAGTATATCAGAAATAAATCCTAAAATGAAAGGTAAGTTCAACAGCCACAGGGAAAGGGATAAAAATATCCAAAAGAAGGTATTTTTGGGATCAGGGATAGTGCTGAAAATATATTTCTGGATTATTTTGTCCCAGATGCCTGTCCCATTAATGGACACTACCACTGATTTGTATTTTCTGTGTGAAATAAAGGAAGCAATTCAGATAGAATACACATTTGGCAATGCCGTTGGTTTTTCTTTATAAAACAAAACAGAAACAAAGGCATGCTTGCTTCTGAATGATTTCAGGCAATGTACAATCGGAATCACTTGGCATGTAATAAGTAATAAATAATGCAGATCAGATGTGATTACTCAAATAACTGTAGCTGAGAGCTCTAATTTTCCTGTCTTGAAACTGTATGAGAACTCGTGATTAAATTCAGAGTTTATTGTTTGTCTGTTTAGTACTTTAGAAATATACCAGCACTACTAATTACCCAATGTCTTCTATTTATTATATTACAGTAAACTACATTTTCCACTCATATTAATTCTAAAGAGAAAAGATAATTACTGAGAATGAGAAAAATCAACTTTGATTTCGACAGGCAGTTTTCTTTTTTCTTTTATGGAAAAGAACTGTGTTATCTTCATTTCTTATAGAGCAGGTGCGCAGTCACATAAAGTTGTTAATTTCGGTATCCAAGCAGAGTTCGAAATACAAGAAAACTTTAATGTAAATAAAAAAATACATCATGAATAAAATACTTATTCTGTATGAACCTCTGGCTAGTTGGTGTCTCTCAGTCTGTCACCGTGGGAAGCTCTGGTGTGTGTGCTGTGCAGCACTTTACCCATCCAGTGGGGTTCTGGTACCCATCCTCTGAGTGAGGTTCTGTGTCCGGTTAGACAAAACAACTGTGCTGGAAGAGCAGCAGGTTTTGGCCATGGATATACTGAAACCATTTTTTACCAAAAGAAAGATCCAACTTCAATCCATAGATGTCAATTCTTCATGTCTGACCTCAGAAAAATAAATGGTTGCCAGCCATGGGCAGTCTGCTGTTTGGTTTTGGCTGTGAATTGACAGATATGAATTGCCAATAGATGGTTGGGATCCTTCTGGAAGCAGGTGAAATTCCAGTGGAATTGGTGAAGATGTGCCCTGTCCTTCACTGCAGCACTGTGCCTTAGGCACCACAGTAACACAGACACCCCAGTCACTGGTTGTAAGTCACCATCTGGCCTAACCATGTTAATGAGAAAGCACACAGGAACTAAACAACCTGCACATGGAAGCTACACAATAATAACACGAAAATATAATAAAAACATCTGTCAGAGTGATAGAAACCAAAGGAAATAGTTTGCCATTCATTGAAAATAATATACTTTAAAATTATTTTTAAAACATGGTGGACAAAATGCAAAGTTGGCAACATATACACTCTGCAAGTTGTAAATCCCATCTGCTTGCACAAGGTAAGCAGAGGTTTTAAAAAGGAAAAGCTCTTTGATTTTACTGCTTCTCTCAGTGTGCCATGATCTGGTGACAAGAGATATCCTGGTCTCTCTATCCCCAGACTCACGTGTGTTCCAAGCAGAAATCTCATCCAGCTGCTGCCTCTGACCAAAGAAGCCAAATTCTAATTCAAATGGGCCTGCCATAGGATTTTCCCCTCACACTCATCCACAGGCAGTAAGTAATGTATTCATAGAGGGCCCCAGCCATTCACAGGGAAATGTAATGTATTCATGCCCACTTCTCTCTCTCTCACCAAATACCAGCTCCTGATTCCAGTGGTGTCTGCCAAATATTCCCTGTGAGGCTCCTCTCTAAACGGGCAACCCAACAAACAAAAAGAGCTCATTACTGGAAGGTAAAACATGTTCTTACCACCTTCTTTAGCCTTTTGAGACATCACCCCATCCTGAACTGCCATCTCCAAGCCTGTTTCTTCCCCAGTCCTGTAAACATGGCAGATCCACAGAGATATTTTTCTGTGCTCTGGGAAAATGGAGTAGGTAAAAATCTGTGTTTTGCACATACTGTGAGAATTATCTAAGAGATGTTACGTAGCCCATAGAGGAATTACTCCCCTAGACTCCCATTGATAGGTGAGTATAGGTACAGATACAGTCAAAAAGACTAGATAGAGAGGCAGGCAGACAGATAAACAACCATTACCCTGTTAATTATTTTTTCTGGTGCTTTCAAGCCCTTTTGTATTGAAATAAAATATTATTTTGTGGGTATAGCAGCATGCTGGCAGTGCTGCAGGAGGTGCTGAGCACCTTGGAGAACAGGAGGTGCTTTGTGTCAGGTCTCACAGACACCATTTGCTTTCCTTTGCAAACCCATGTATTTTATTATTACCCAGCAGCACATTAAATCACATCTCAAATGTAGCTCTTACTTCACCAACAAGAGGACAAGTGAGAACAATGACTTGTTCAGAGTCTGTCACAGTTACTGCCTAATTAGAGAAACCCACTAGCAAATGTGCATCTGCATGGATCCTGCGACTGTCATCATTTCACATTCTATTAAGGACTTGCTGTGATAGACACTTTACAAAGAAATTTTGTTCAGGCTAATACCAAGCTGGCAATCATATAATCGGCCTGAAAATAAAATGAAAGAAGGGGAAAAAAAAGGAAAAAAAAAAAAAGAGAGAGAGGAAGAGGAAAAGAAAAGGAAGCCTACCTATTTGGAAAACAATCTGTGTGCAAAAATCCACAGTATACTGCAGAGAAGATCCTCACCCTCTGACAATTGTGTGTTTACAACGAGTCTGAGTATAATTGCTCTGATGGGCTGTCAAGGAAAAGATTAATTTGGCAAAGATTAGTATTGACTTGCTGTTTATTAAGGCTTTTAAACAGCTGTATCTGGCAACATTCCTATAAGTGCTTGTCATGTCTGAAAATCAGGCTCACACCCGGGTGCTTGCCAGCTGTTGCTAAACAATCTTACCACTTAGAGTATCTTTCTCCAGGCCAAACAGCAAGAGCAGAGTATTGCCAAATCAGTCTCTTTCATCCTGTCACTTTTCAGGGGATCTGAGAGCTCAGCTATCAGTTGATGGCTGAACGACTGAGCTGATAGCAGCTGCCAGGAGAAGCAGGGTAGTTGGAGACGTGTTTCACCATGCCTAGGGGAGGGGTGCTGCTCTCAGTCACCTCACCGACATGGAAAAGCACAGCTTGCAACCGGTGTGATGCCAAGGGGCTTTAAACCCCTGAACGTCTGGGATCCAAACTGGGTAGGAGGCAGAACTTCCCAGCACATGGTTCATTGCCTCAGGCTCTGATGGGTAAAGCCAACAGGATAGGAGGGTATAGTAGCCACCATTAGTCTGTATAAAAGGAACCAGCTTTTTCTGCTATGACTTTTTTACCCAGACTGTTGATAAATAAAAGTCATAAAAGCCATGCACACAAAATACCCTGGGTCAGTGGAAACCTGTAAAAAGAAAAGATGTCAGCTGTTATTTTTGTTACATTACTTAAAACATTTCAGCTGGCATTGTAGGCTTTAGTAGCAAGCTCAGAAACAAATAATACCAGTGGAAAGAAGGATAAACGGCTGCAGCTAAATGCCAATACAAATAGCCATGTGCTACAATTAAAGTTGATTTGGCCTTTCAAATAGAAGTCTGATTTTCTGGGATTAATCTCGACCTTTTCAAGTTGCATCAGGCTGAAATAAGTTGTCAGAACAGATGTGAATTCTGTTTGCAGAGAACAATTGTAATCCAGTAACCCTTGGAACATCAGCATTTTCCAGACTGCCGGCCAGCTGAGCAGTGAGGATGCGGACGGCAGACACCGAGCGCACACAGCAGGCAGAACCACAGAACTCAGAGCCATGTCCAGAGGCTGGATGTTGAGTTCAAACTCAAACCAAAATATTTTTCCTTTTAACTCTGGATTTGCCAAACATCAGGGTGTATACACAACTGCCCGAGGAAAAAAAAAAGTCAGATCAAGGATGGATGTCTCTGTCATTTTGATAAACTGTGTTCTTTAGCTAAATCAAACATACAAGTAGGTGATTCCATGCACCACTTTTTCACAGAAGGCTGGGCACACATTTTGTAATGCAGAAGTCTCTGAAGGCTCCAAGAATCACACATTTCAGATGCTGCTCTAAACTGCTTTCTAAGAAGTTCTGCCTTACAATCTGCTTGGCTCCAATACCTTCAAAAAAATAAAATAGAAAAGGAAGATGAAAAAAACCTCCACTGAACATTCAAGTTTCTCATACTTTGATACATGGAGTCAAAAATTTCCCAGCTTTATGCACAGCATATATGGTGACCTTGGTGCTCCCATAATGCCAAGTTTCAGTGGAAAGTAAAAAAAGTCCAAAACCTTTGCGATATGGGCTGGGGGTGGGGGGCACACAGGGTGCTAGCACAAAGCCTGCAGGCTGCTTTTGTAATTCCAACTTTCTTCAGTGAGACACCTGGATCCATGTTTGCACCATCAGTACAGTCATATTTTTAAATACTGAAGATACAAGAAAGATTTTTTTTCCTGCTGTCTATGTAGCACTGCTTAGATAGCAACATGAAGATCCAAAGTTCATTCAAAAACATGTCACCACTTGAATAAATAAGGCTGATGCCCTAATTAGCTGAGGAAGCCTTCATGTTTTGCTCAGAGTTCAAAATAATGAGCAGAGCCTCTCCTCTGGCATACAAGCACGTGCTACATGGTTTTGTTAAAGAATGAAAATGAAAGGACGTAAGCGATGTGCCCAAGGACACAGAGTAATTTAGAGGAAAGGTAGCTGAGATCTGAGAGTTTCGAAAAACAGTCTTCTGCTTTAGTCACAACTAAAGTTCAAAATCTGTGAAGTGGTGCTCAGATCCACAGGCGCAGTTTTAACTTAACTGAGATTTTACAAATAATAAATAGGGGAAAGTTGCCAGGTTTTATTTGTCTTCCGCAGTTTTCCACTTTTAAGTCATATGTGGACAGCTGAGTGCTATTTTCAAACTTAACTCCTCTAAATTAATTTTTTAAAAGTACAATAAAAAGAGAGAGACATCTGAGTAATCTCTGATTCTAGGTTCCTGGAATCTTTGATTAAAATATCAAAGCTTGTGAGACTGGAATTTTGACTATATCATTCATATGCCTGAAACTGATTTATTTCTCCTTTTTTTTTTTTTTTTTTTTTCAGAATTTCTGCCTAGGAGTCAATGAAGCTCTTTACCTACCTTTCTACATCAGACCTGACAGAGCACAGTACACAAACATGTATCTGCCACCAAGAAAACTGATTAGCCTCACCAGGAGAGAGCCATGACAGCTGAATGGGGCTGTCCTGCATCTGAGCCCGCAGCAGAAGCTGCCCTCTGCCAGCAGGCTGGAAGCAGCCACTGTGTGAGCTCCTGGCAGGAAGGCTGTGCCTCTGCACTACATGGCTGATAGATTTTCAAGGCTGAGTATTTCTGAACTCTCAAGGGAGAATTTTTTGAGGACAATTTCAACAGAAGTCAGAAATAGGCTATCTTATCTTCTTGTGTTGTTGTCACCTTCAAACTAAGGAACATGACTCTGGAAGTGGGAACCTTTCCAGAAGTGACCCCAGTACAAGGAAAACATTGACATACTGGTGTGAATCCAGAGGAGGCCACCATGATGGTCAGGAACTGGAAGACAGGGCAGAGGTGGAGGGCTGAGAATGCTGAATCTGGCCAGTCTCAAGGAGAGGAATTCCTTCTGCAGTCTCTAAGTGCACGGTGGGTCTTTACAGAGAAGACAAAGCCCAAATCTTTCTGGAGCCATATATGAAGGCCAAGAGACAACAGACACAAGCTGAAATAAGGGAAGTCCTGATTGCACATTATGGTAAAAATAACCACTGAGGGAAGGTTGAAAACACTGAAACAGGAGACCAAAGAGACTGTGGGATTTCCATACTTTAAAACATTCAAAAGTCAACAGGATAGCCCTGAAGAGCCCTTTCTAAGTTGTACCAGCTTTGCCTCTGGTAAAGGATAGACCAGAAAACCCACAGAGATCCCTTCCAGTTCTAGTCTGTGATTCAGTTTCACACAAAATCCCCTACACATGGGACAGAAACCCAGCAGAACATGGTTGTTTGGCCTCAAATTGTGGAAGGGAGTGAGAGTTGGTTGCTTCCTGTTACACATCTCATGCTACAGTAAATTGTGCTATTTTTAACTGAAGTTTCACAGTCTGGTTTTACATGTACAGAAAAAACAAAAGTGAATGCCATTTGTATCTGAGTTTCCTGTAGAGGTTTATTTAAAAAAACCTCCCAAGCAAATCATAAATGCTAGTCCACTAATCACTTTTCTGAAATGAATTTAGATTGCATTATTGGGAGCATAACTTTCCAGCAAAGACCAGAAGGAGTGCATTGGTTTTGCCCAAGCAAAACTAACTGGTTAAAGCTTGGACTCTGCAGAGCAAGGCCTCAGATAAATGAAGAAAAATATACAGTTTTCCTTTTTTATATTTTTGAACATATAGCATTCAAAATAAATCTCTGTGGGCTTCAGTATGTGACTTTACATTTTAATGCTTTCCCTCCACCAGATGGTTCAGATAAAAACCTATTAGTTTCATTTGTGCAAATTGTTTCATACAAGAAATGTCTATTTTTAACATTTTTGCCTCAAGGCTTAGATATAACTTTTTTTTTTAGAAGTGGAGACGTTTTCACCACTGTCTAATATTTTAATCATCATCCTTACATAAGATTCATATCAGAAAGTGGTTAATGACTCCTCTAAAGGGATTTATGTCCCAAAAAGTGCATAAAAATTACTTCACAATCTGATTTATGCATCTGTTCATACAACCTTTATGTATTTGCAATTTTCCATTAGCTTAGTTATGATTATTTCAATCTCTGCAGAAGCAGTGTATATGTTCTGTCAAACATAATGATGCAAACTCTTAATCTTCCTCTTTTTTTTTTGACTTGGTGTCATTACTTTGGAGAATGCATTCAGTGTGTGAAAACCAGAGGGGTTTCACTACTGGAAACTCTAATTCTCTAATTGCCATCACATACAAAATCCTCTCTAGTTTCTAGGAATAGGAAATTACCCCTAGCATTGAAATTAATGTAGCTCTGCTTACACTTTTTAGGGGGAGGTTAGGAGGGTATACCTGAGCAATTTTAAGTGTGTGAGGTCTTCCTATTTCATTCAAAGAAATCCTTTGGGACTGGATGAAGCAGAACATGGGAAACACCAGAATCTCTTCATGGTCATGATGGCTGGTTCACGTGAGACATTCCATTCTGTTTTATCTCATTTCAGCAGGGCTCTCCAGGTGCTCAGGGCTGTCCAGCACCCAGCCCATTGGTCCTGCAGAACAACAGAACGTAACAGTAACATCTGATGGAGGCACACTCTTAGGAATCTGGCCTCCTTTTGCAGCCTGAGAAGGATCAGTACCTCCATGGGCCATATTATGTAGGAAAAAATCCTCTCTCCTTTGCCTAATTCTCTAAAACACATGGAGACCTTAAAAACCTATATCTACCCTGGGATAGAATTCTGTTGAGTGGGAGTTGATCAGCTGGTTGGAGAAATGTAGGAGACAAAAGCTCTGACAGCTCCTCTGCATGAAGTCCAGGCATTTCACATAGGACTAAATTTGCTGTCTTCCCCTGCACTGCACCTCATCACCTGTAACTCAGCAATCCACACTCCAGCAATTAGGCTGATGAACTCACATTTAGACCCTGACAGGTATTTAGATATTTAGCAAGCTAAATGCTTTAACTGTTAACACAGAGATTTAAAACAAACAAATAAACCTTCCATGTGTTTTCCTGGACTAGGCATTTCAGGTACTGTGCTAGAAAAAATGTTGACAAGTAGCTATGGGAAGATGAAGTTAAGGGAGTCAAAAGCAATTTTTTAAAAAGGGGTAAAAGAAAGGAAATAAATTCCCCATCTGTCTTCAAGATGTGGGTTGGTGAAGTATCACATTCTGTCGGACATTCAGAGAACCCGAGCATATGTAAATAGAAACCACTCAGAAGAACAAAACTCTCCATGCAATAAAGGGATTTCCAGCCATGAGTATATTGCTTGCAGGGTTTACACCACAGGGGCAATGCATTGACAGGCCACGACTTCATATATACATCACTGTATTATTACAGCTCTTCGGATGCTCAGGAGGTTGTAATTAGTGAGCACCAGGGTGTGTAAGCCCCCTGCATGGTGTTGCCAAGGTTAATCCATGTCAGTGCCTACAGGCAGTGGTAGAAAATAAAACATTTCAATGAACAGCACTAGGAAAATCTAAGCCAGGCCAAGACAGCCACAAGCCCCTGTGATATGAAACAAAAGCAAATGAAATAATCCATGGGTCAGAAATAGCTGCTGATCCAAGACTTATTTTATGGTCTGCCTCCTGAATCAAGATAAAAAGCTAGAGAGGAAAATGGCAAATGGGGATGTTTTGGTGTTTATTTCCTCACTAAATAATCCAAACAGATATAAGCACATCTCTTGTACTAAGGTCTGGATGACACACCTCCACTCCACAGAGATTTTTTACACCAGGAATAGGTTACTGCCCCATCTGATGTTCCTCAATGGACTGTGAGATGTGGATCCATTTGCCAAGGTTAAAAGTTAGTGAATTCCTTTTGTCACTGATGACCCTCAGCTTTCCATTTGACAGCAGGTAAAGGTTTCATGGTTTTATTTTCTTTTGGATCAGTCTCTCCCTTTGGCCTCCCTGCTCCACCATAATGCCTTGGCCCCACTGCCTGCCCTCGCAGACACCAGCCCCAGGAGTACAGCAGACACCTAGACTATAGGAGATATCTCTCACAGGCTGGTAAGGAGTCTAATAAGTGCATTTTGGGGGATTTCCACACCTAAAATGCTGCATCAGCACACCAGCACAGCAGCAGGTGGATGGGCAAAGCTACTGAGTTGCATCTTCATTTATCTTTCTCCTCCAGAATTTCATTGATCTTATCTCCACTCCTCTTTCTGTGCTTTGAAGTCAAGTGGGTCATCAGCCTTTGCCAACTCTTTCAGTCACACCTGAAAAAATAACTATTGTATGCCATGTAAGACTGAGGTGGACTAAGAACCATCCCCCTGGCTGGTATTTTATGGAATTGTAACCATCCCCCTGGCTGGTATTTTATGGAATTGTATTCCAATTATACGGAAAATTTTCAGCACATTCCTTTGGATGAGCAGAACTTCCCTTCCTCCCTGTTCTCTAAGGGAACTCTCATCACAGCAGCAAATAATCATTACCATGAGTCTGTGATGATGAATGTTTATACCAGGGAAACAGGTTCCAAAAGAATAATGTGCATCCAGTCAGAGAAAATGGACCTAAACCATGACCTATGCACCCTCACAAGAGCTATGAGTTGAATTACAATGAATCATTCAGGAATGGGCTGCATCTCCAGAAACAGCCAGCTCATCTCTTTAAAAGCCAGGCTCACGGAACATATTTGAAACCGAAAAACAATGTAACTCATCTTAGAAACAATCTGTTGCAGCTGATTTGCCTGCTTTGGTTACCTTCCAAATGGTTCCTCTTATCTTATTTGGAAAAGAAATTGATCTTGAGATTTTCATGCCCTTTCCAAAATAAATCAGAAGGTGTCCTCTTGAGAGACACATGCAAGTGAAGAAGCCTAAGAAGGTATTCCTCAAGAAAGACCTCATTCTCTATCATCAAAATAAAAGGGACTTTTGCCATTGTTTTGAATGCAACTGAATAAAAAAGTAGAAAACCAATATAGCCTGCAGAAATATATGAGTGAAACCAAGCACCAAATGGTGTTGAATGGATGCCTTAATTCCTGGTATGGTATGCTATTTTCCAAAAGGAAACATAAAATAGGTAAAGGCACAGAAGCAAACACTTAAAATGAATGAAGCTGTGTTTCAAGAGAGAGAAAAACTTCCCTATTGTCCTCAAAATAGAGTCTTCCTTCCTTGTCCTCAGACAAGCCAGAGATTTAATTTGCCTCACACAAAGGAAGAGCTCCCAAAGGAATAAGCATCCAATTTTCAATATGACATATGAATACTTCACCTGCTTTGGGCCATGAAGAGAACCTTCCTCCTTCCAGAGGACACTGCTGCAGCAAGATCTCCATAGGGATTTAAAAATTTACAGCCTGTGATGATTTCTGGGTATAAGCAAGCTTGGTCTGAACAGTGATAAAAAAACACAAGTTAAAATAAATCTGTATTACACTTCAGCACATCTTTGGGATTTTAAAGGTGTAGCAGCACTGCCAAATAACTTATTTCACCAGCTCAGTCTTGGACCCTGATATCTGTGTTTCTTAAGTAGTTAAGTTTCTCCTTAACCCTCTCACTTCAGGGTTCTTTCTTGGAATCATAGAATCTCTGAATAGCTTGCATTTTAAATGTCATCTAGTCCAACTCCCCTGCAGTGAGCAGGCACAAGTTTTCAGCCCATCCTGACCTAATCCCTTCTCAGGGCCCCATCAAGCCTGACCTTGAATGTTTCAGGAATGGGGTGTCCAACAAATTCGTCATCCATCAAGCAGTCCATGCATCAAATCCACATCTCTCCAATTTAGGAAGGAGGATGTTGTGGGGACTCTGTCAAAGGCCCTACAGAAGTCCAGGTAGATGACATCTGTAGGCCTTCCCTCGTCCGCTGCTGTAGTCACTCCATTATAGAAGGCCTCTAGGCTGGTCAGAAAGGACATGTCCTTGGTGAAGTCCAGAAGTTTCTCTTCACTCCAGGCTTGATATGGTTTTAAGCCCATTTCCCTACAGAAACCCTTTGGTTTTGTCTTTGAGGATGAACAAGACTGCACCAACCCAGCACTATCTGCACAATGACCATCACCCTAAGGATGTTCCCTTCCCACACACAGCCTGTCTCTCCTGCTATATATTCCAACAGGCTACAAAACCCTCATCTCTTCATGCAAACTGATCTGTGTGTTGTGGCACTGGGATAGGATGGAGCACTGGCGTCCCTGGCACCATGGAGAAAAGAGATTGCTAAAATTATTCTTTCTCACCCAGCTGTGCTTATGTCCCTGCTTCTTCTGGAGTTGTATGCAGACATAAGGGCAAAGGAGTTTTAGTTTCAATTTTGAGTTTGCAAGCTATCTCTCTGAGAAGGTAAAAATATTTTTGTAAACGCAATATCATTTTTTTTAATGCAGGTTGGGACACACATAGCGTGCAAACTGAAGGAAACTCCAGATGGAATAAAATAAAACAGCGAATGGGAGAACATAATATACAATAGCAAGGGTAAGTATTTGATAGTTTCTCTCTACTAAGTATTATTACCAGTAGCACTATATTCAGCCATGTGAATTATTATCCTGAGTCATGCTTCATCTTATAATATGAAAAAGGCCATGTCTGAAAACTCTGATCAACATAAATTATGCAGTTAATAAGTAATTTCAAATTTATGTTTTGGTTCATTTAGTGATTTGTGGCTGTACTTATACCTCAAACCCAAAGCCCTGAAGGGTCTGCTATACGCCAACCAGAAATGCATCAATTCTGCAAACAGCAAATGGAGTGAGGTGGGCAGGGTACACAGCCAGATCTAGAGCTGTCTGGGAGGTGAAGAGGTTTACTAAGTGAGATTCCTGTCATTATCATAGATAATAAAATAAGAGCAGGAGAGTTCTTATCTTTGGAGAAAGAGAAAGTTATCTGCCTGGGTAGGCATGGATGGAATGGTCTGAGAAGCTGATCACTTGTGAGCAGTGACTGTCACTCACTTTGGGGGTAAACCCAGGGGTGTAGTTGTTGCTTGCAGTTGAGTACCACAGGACATACAGTCCTGAGTGATACTCTCCAGATGGTGGGGTCCTTTCCAGCCTCTGTACCTGGGTCAGGTGGCATTACCACAGGCCTTTTCTATCTCCAAGCCATGGGGTTTTAGGCCAAAGCCTAGGAGCAGTCTTTTCCAATACTGAATGAGACAGAGAAGCAGCTGCACAGATTGTCCCACTGTCACAGAGCAGCACATTACCATAATAGCAGCCAGATGGCCAGGCTTTGCCTTTATTATTGGAATTACCATTCATATCACAGGAGTGCTGAGATTTCCCAGCCAAAATTGGCACTTGAGAGACACATGATAAAATGCATCCTTCACCTACAGAGGTTCCCATCTAAAACATCAGGGCAGACAAAAAGGAATAAAGAGGCAGGTGCACAGAGAAGTTAATGGTTGGCCAGGGTTCTAAGCAGAGCAGTGGCAGACCCGGAGAGCTGGCAGTGCTGTGCTGCCCTCCTGGCCACACTGACCACCCCACAGCTGCAGGGGCCACAGCTTCCCAGCCTGCCTGAGACCTGCACAGGGCCCAGTGCAAAAGCTCCTAATCACTTCTGAGGCATGTGCTGGGATTACTCCTGCTGTGCCATGGTAAATGCTAGTGTGGCAATACCAGAGGGCAAAGTGAAGTTTCAACATGTTAAAGACAGATTGTTCCTGGAAACCATCCTATCCTGGCCACCCCTGGATTAAAAATGATGACAAATAAGTTTTTCCAGCATCTCCTTGCTGTTACTGATACAAACTGATAGATTTTATCTTTGTCCACTCCCATTAGGGGAAAAATATCTCAGGAGTGGTTGGTAAGAGGGCAGAAGAAGATCCACCATCAGATAGTACATGTGCACTGGCTTTGTCTATTGTAAATCCACAAGGAATCACATGCCTTTTTGTTTTTAATTTTGCTGAGATCAGAAAAATCAGTTTAACAGAAGCAATAAAAACTTACTCAGAAAGGTAAAAAAGCCCTGGGGTGAAAGATAACCATATGAGGGATTATTGAGGTAGGTCACATTTTTCTCTCAAGTTGAGTAAACACCATGTATTGATAAAATCTTGCAGCCACACTTCATTTGATATGAGAAAACATTTGTGGGAGGGAAGCATCTGTTCATTATCACTCATGGGTTTAATTGTAGGGTTCTTATCACCCAGTGGTGTTTTCATACTTACCACAGGCACTACTGCATATCCAACTTCAACAAGAGAGAGCATTTCAGTGATGAGTGGCTTGTTTCAACATGGAAGATAGTTCCAAATAACTTGGTTTTCTTCTGAGAAAAGGGAAAGGAGCAAAATTTGGGCAGTGGTGTCTCCTATAGCTGTTAAACTGATACCTTGGAGAATAACAGACTGTTTTGAAAGACCATTCAGGTCCATGAGTTAGCTATTACTCTGCCTAGCAGTCACTGGAGTTAGTGGGATTCCTTTATGGCCAGAGTGGAAGACTTACCCTTTCCCCTAACTTTAAAATAAATAAGTGAACCAAAACAATTTTCTATTTTTTTTGGAAAAAGCAACTTGGAGCTCAAAAACAAAAAGGAATTCAGGGTGAGGCAAAAAGCAGTAGGAATATAGAAAAGAAATATGAAAGGGGAACAAATTGATATGAGGGGTGACGTTATTAGACAGATTTTGTCCATGTTTTCTTGCTGTGATGGCCCTCAATGCTTGCCACCTCTCTTTCCCAAGCTCTGCTCCCAGACTCAGGTCTGTGCTTCCAGTTCTAGTTTCCACTCAAAGCCACCAACATCAGAAAATGAAAAAAAAAGGGTCACCAAACTCTTTTCACATCACTTTTCCTACTTTCCCATGAAAAAGGAAATAATCATTGCAGGGCTGAAATAGTCCTCTCAGTGTGAGTTTAATTAATTGAAGCAAGATAGTCTCCAGGAATTGAGTCATAATGCCCATCAAAAACACTGTAGTAAGTAACCCCATAGCTATAGATGAGGGATTTTTTTTATTACTGTTTCAATCTCAACCCTTCAGAAATCCTTTTTGTATTTCAGCCATGACTCAGCTGATTTAGGTACTTTAATTCCTCCTTTCTTCCTTCTTGCTTTCCATATTGTTCTGCACTCGCTATCAATAGAAACATGAAATTCACACTGTGAAAGATGAGAGGTAATCTCTGATAGCTACTTGAAAGCTCAAGTTCAAAATAATCTTCTGACACAAAGGGCTGCCTTTCCTTGTTCTGTAGATTTATACTCAATACTGGTCACATGCCAAGGAGTTTACCAAGATGTTTATATCCCCACATATGGCCATCTCAGCATGCCAGTCTATTGAAGTGCATTCAAGAGTAGCCACACACTGCAATTACATGATATATAATATTAAAAATTTAAAAAGAGCAAACATATTATGATGAAATCTGAGGATTTCATCTCCCTAATGCCCTAAGCTTAAGTTCTCAAAACTGTTTGTTTATCCAAAATCTTATTATCACAGACACTGAGATTTAGGTGGTTCAACCTCTCTTTTTTTTTTTTTTCCCCATTTCTTTTTTTTTTTTTTTTAACTGGAAATCCCTAGATTTGGCTGGGGTCAAGGCAGTAAAACAGAGAGTTTTGAATGTTCAGGTCCTTTTGGCTTGCACCCCCTCTGGTGCCTTTGCTGTGCTCAGAGTCCTGTTGCTCCTGACTGGTCCCAGGGTGCTTTTTTTGCTGCCCTGCAGGAAGGCACTGCCTCTGGCTCCCCACCTTCACAGGCAGTGAGCTGAGCAGAGTACACTCAAGCTGGTCTTGGGAACCTTTTCTCATCTTTCCTTTCCAGGATCGATCCACACCCAAGCTTGCTCTGTTGATCACTTTTTAAGCTGCCACAACTGAAATTACTGCAAATCCTTTAGAATTTGAAGCCAAAGAAGAAATTCTCTAAAATCTACTGAGCATGCACGGTACTCAACACTCTTTTGTTGAGGTACTGCCTTTCTTTTTCTCTTTTCTCTGCCCTTTGAGTAAAGCAGCACTAAGTGTCCTGCATATGCTGACACCGGCTCTACCATAGAGCCCCATGCCTGCAGCTCTGCCAACCAAAATTACTTCCTGCTGGAAGTAGCAGAGTATCCTTTAGGATAGAGCAAACCCTTCATTCAGCTGGTGGACCTGACCCTAGTCACACTTTTGAGTTCAAAATTAATCTAAATTCCCCAAATTAGGATTTTCAGATCTTGCGCTCCTCAACTTTTTCACATTTCCTTTGTCTGTAAACTAGATTAGCACCACTCAAAAGGCTTTGTCACAATTCATCTGATTCTGTGTCATTTCAGGTCTTTATTAAATCCAAGCATTTTAAGTAATATTGTGGTAGCTTTCCACCATTCATATTCAAATATAATTGAATTATGTTTCCTATAGCTGTTGACCACACAAAAACAGTACAGCATTATTGGAATATGATCCCAATATTACCAGGTGGAATGTGCCTGGGCTCTTCTGGCCCTTGCTGCTTGACCAGAGGCAGTAACTGTGGTGTTTTAACCTCAGAGACACCCCTGGCTGGCTGGATGTTGCAGCTGGCACTTGGAACAAGTCCAGGCAAGCAGGAATTCAGTTTTTACCTCTAAGGGAAAGGCTTTAGGCGAGGTGAAGAGGAAAAGGAGACGGATTCTGCCAGAGGGTTAATCCAGAGTTTTATTCCATGGTCACAGATCTCCGAACCTTGGTAACAGCTCCAACAGAATCCCGACCACATGGTCCCGTGTCTTTTTAAGCCTGGGGAAAGGGGAGGGGAAGGGGTAGGTGTGCCACCAACCAGGTGGGAGGGGGGGGTCTCAGGGGACAATGACACCTGGACTGGCCAATGACCCCAGGGCTGAGAAGCATCTTTTGAACTGCACCAACCAGAGGACGCCCTTGCTGGAATGTTAACATTGATGGACAGCACTTAGCAAGGGGGCAAGGGGGAGGGGAAGGGAGAGGTTGGCACACCTGGGAAACTGGGATAGCTAAAACAGGATATTGCTTCACACTGCAACACAGCATATCAAGATACCACTGGAAAAAGAGCACACAGAAGAGTTTGTATATGTCTTCTGCAGCCAAGGCATTGCTTCTGTGAGAAATGTAATTTTCACTCCGTTCAAGTTTTTAAGTTTTTCCTCTGCAGATTTTGTAGGTTTGTATTTTATTTCCTGATTTGGGTTGGATTTCTTAAACTATTGATTCTTTGGACATGAACTCCTAAGTTAAGGGGCATTTTTATGGTGCCCATGTGAGGAATGAAATCCTGGAGATGAGAGCTCTTTTCCAGTGTAGTAATTGGTAGTTGATGTTAGTGAAGTTGATAAAGTCTTAATTTGAAGTGTTGGTCTGTTGTTAGACATTGAATGTTAGAATTCTAAGACTTGCCTTTAGTTGCCGTTGTTAAATGTTACAATTTTACCCTGTATTTGTATCTCTCCTCATCATACTCTGTATTTGTACCCTGTGTTAGTCTGTTGTTAAACATTGAATGTTAGAATTCTAAGACTTGCCTTTAGTTGCCGCTGTTAGATGTTACTATTTTACCTTGTATTTGTATCTCTTCCCATCATACTCTGCATTTGTACCCCTTTCCGTCTCACCCCGGATTTGTATCCATTCCCGTTGGAAACCACTTCCCCTGCTCCCCTGCTCCCAAGAGGCCTTGCACCCGGACTGAATTCAAATGAGAGGCTGTGGGAACTATATGAACCCTCTCAAAACAACAAACCAGCACAATAAACTTTGACTATAACCCACCAGAACCACACTAAGTCACCCACTCTTGACCAGAGCCAGATTCTGTCCCATCACCAAAATTTTGATAGGACCCAGCTTGGAGGATATCCCTGGGCTACGAGCCAATAATGCCTTTTTAAGGACTCTCCTGAGGACAGAAGCCCCTGCTCTGCCAAGAGACAACCTCCTCATCATCATCGCAGCGGCGGTGTGCGCAACTCCCCAGGTTCCCCACCTGGAGCTGTCTTTGACAAAGGCTTTTTAAAGGAGCTGGTCTCCTGGCCCTATTTATCACACCCATACTTTCCTTACCTCATTAAAACACTGCCCTTGAAAAATAGAAAGCACTTTCTTGCTAGTTTTTGGGTTTTTTTATGTGTGGTCTGACATTTTCAGTCATAAACCCAGAATTTAAACTTAGAATGCATTTTCAGAGTGCTTTTTCTACCTTCTACTTTTTCTTGAACATGTGGTCCCTTGCTTACAGTTCTCAGTTCCCAAAGAAAGAAGGCAAGAATTATGCTTGGGAAACTTTTCTTGTACTTCCCTTCAAAGGGAAATTCCCATTATCACCAACTGCTGGTCAGCTAAATGATGGATGTCATTTATATCAGGACTGTGCAGTCTGGTGGGCAGCACCTTCACTCCCTCTGAAAACTTGTCTCCTGGCAGAGTAGACTTTTACTCCCCATTGCTAATGCTTTGGAGGATAAATCCACACATCTACCACACAAACCTGTTTCTCTACTCTCTTCCAAAATGTAATGCAAGTGAAAAACCAGTCCCTGTCCTTGACAGCTACTTATAAACACTGGAAGCACAGGGAAGCTGTTCTCCTACTGATATTTAGAGCCACTTTCAACACTAGGAAAGCTTAGCAAGGGTTTAGCTATTTACACCACTGTTACCCAGTCAAGGTACCAATGCCCTCTCTCCTAAGATATTAATAATTATATTCCTCTGTATTAAAATAATAGTAAGAATTATCAAATCAAAAAGGTAAACATGGAGATAATCAGAAAGGAGATTTAGGAGTTACAGTATAATTCCCCCAAAGCCCCCAGCCTAATTAGTGGAGAAGATAAACTGGTTGACAGATTGCACAGCGAGAAAAAACATAAAGCAAAGAAGGTTATAATATTTATTATTACTATATAAGACAGTGATTAGACCCCCAACGTATGTACAGATCTAATCACCATCCTCTGGAAAGGATAATAGCAGCCCTGTGAGTCTAGTTTGACAAATTAATCCAAGTCTGATCCAAATAAAGAGATTTGTAGTTTTCAATGAAAAATTAACTCCCTGGCTGTGCAGTGGGAACATCACCACATGCACTAATGGCTTTGTTACTGAGAGACAGTGCTGCACCATGTCTGTGCTCAAGGGTCTGTACACAGCACACGCTTTGGTGCTGCAGCAAGGGTAAAGAATTAACGTAAAAATTTGTGTGTTTGTGAATCATTAGTCATCATAGAACATAAAAACTAATCTTAGGAGGTAGACAGTAGTCTAAAAAGTGTGGGCTGGCAAAGTTGGTCATTATCTATTCTATGGCCTTCTTGAAGGAGCTCTATATCATCCTGAAAGGTTGCAGCAAGGATTTCTCACACTGAGTATCCCACCCACAGTGTAGAAAAAAAATCACACAAAACAGATTTTATTACATATTTGTACTATGATGTGGAAATTTGATAGGAACATGAGAAAGAAGCAACATGAGTAGCAGGTGAGATGTCATGTGGACACCTACGTTTTGTCCATAAAAAGGAAGAGAGCATGGAGGTTGAAGAACTTAGAAAGCTTCAGAAAATGGCTGGAACAAAAAAGCAGAATTGGAGCAAAGAATCTACCCAGCTGAAAAACAGTAGGGAAAGGTTTTGTGTTCTACAAGAGCTGTAAGGATTTCACACACTTCCATATATTTGAGGAAATGTCATGGCCATTTATTTTAGTGCTGTGGTCATTCCCTTGCAGAGTATGAACAAATGTTGTCCAGATTATCATCTTCACTTTATTCACCTGAACAGTACAAGAACTACATGCTGATATATCAAGCAAGCACAATTTCTGCTACAGTGCTTTTAATGAGAAGACTGAGACTACAAAGCTCAGCAGTTTGCAAAAGAAGGTTCCCACTTTTTATGTGTCTAGACTCCTGCAATAAAAGCCTTCAAGTGGAGTTAGCAGTAAGCACTCAGTGTGATCACAGGGCAAGCTTTGTGTCTCAGAACAGCTTCCACAGCAGCCAGCAACCTGAGACAGTTCAGGCAGTTACTGGGAGAAGTTGAGGACCTGTGGTACATCTTCCCATCTCCTGCCCCATGGCAACTGGTTCTGTGCTGCCCGGAGGCACTCACTGATTTTCCTGGGTTTTCTCCAAACAGCTTTCTAAAAGCATTCAGGAGGGACAAATTCCTGTTCTCAGGTGACAGCAGCAGCAACAACCTTCTGTCCAGAGAGCAGAACACCTGAGTTCATTTCCTGCTGTTGACAAAGAGGACACCAACCCATTGTTGTACAATGTCCCGAACACAGGACTGAAAGATTTCCTTCAGTGGAGAAAGGAAAGTTCTAAGAAATACTTGTGGTAAGGTGTGCAGGTACCTCTGGGATTAGACAGCATTTTCACAATAACTGACAGCTGAGTTTTACTTGGAAATTAGGCTGGACTGTGAATCTTACATAATTTTCTACCTACCTCTAATCTTCCTTCCCAAACTGTGCAAAATTCAGTGTAATCTTCCTTTTTGATTTTCAGTCTGAATGCTTTTTACAGCTTTGGCCAAAGAGCAGAACTTCTCAAGAGATCCCTTTCCAACTTTCTGAGATTAAAGCCTTTACTAAAGCAATGAGGTGTGTTTGCCATCCTTTGTGGCTGTATCTGAGTGATTTGGAGAAGCAACATTATGTTATTTTCTAGTGTCTTTTGAACAGCTGGGCTTTACAACAGTACAGACAAATAGTTGATGAGAATTCAGGCTTCTGTAATACTATGAACTCAATATTCAGAGAGCAGGAATTTTTTATAAATCTCCTTTTATTCCAACAGTTAAGTGTTTCCCTGAAATTCGTATTTGATGGGACTAGATAACTAGCAGCAATTCTTAATCTAAATGCCCAAAACACTATTATGCATGTGCTGTACAAAGATCATATGTGATGATAACTGGACTCAGACAGTGAGAGAGGAAAGCTTACATAAAACACTTTCTGGAACTAGTAAATGAAAAAAAAAAAAATACAATGGAAGTATAAAGATAAAAGTGAAAAGATTTAAAAGCAGGGGTTATTTTTTCCCAGAAATGGTTTGCCCACTGGCTCTAAATCATGTCCCAAGATATGGTCAGGTTAGGGAAAAGTTATCAGGAAAAATGTTTTCAAGTCACTAAGTCTAGCAAGGGCACCTAAAACCCACTGGTGCACTCAGATAAATATGAAGTGTTTTGTTGTGTGTAAGGTTATTTTTCTGTTAGACTGTCCAAATAAGGCTGCCTCTGGTGCTACTGATCTGATGGACCTTAACTTGCTATTCACAGTCCTGCTAAAGAGTTACACTAAAGAAAGCCACACAGTCTCATTTAACTAGATTGAAAAATTATGTAAGGAGAAGAGAGCACTATGATCACTTAACCTGCTGTCCTGCCTGTGTGGTACAAGCCTGTTTGACCTACACTCCAATGCAGGCACAGTCCTGAGTGCTGAGCCATCAGCAGATGGCACAGGAGATGACTCCAGTACTGACTGCTTATCCCATACAAATATAACAGCTCCTGGCTCTGAGAGACTCTCTGGGTGCAGGAGAAGTACTGAAATGGCTGGTATTCCTCTTCTCCCAAGCAGTGAACTAAATATGCTTGATTAGAAGAGTCTTGGGGTAGGATCTGACTCAGAGATCAGCATTCAGATATTGACCACTGGGCTTCACACAGCTGGTTCCTGCCTGTAATGAAAAACACTTTAAAGAGCATGTGATCTCAACTTAGATATTTCCAAATTACTTCACCATGGATTTTGGTAAACAATTAAAGTCTCCAACTACCATGGGCTGTTTGTGTCCTCAACTTCTCAAAGCTGGATGTTTTCATGCATCTACATCCAAACCAAAGAACCCTCTATTCTAACCTATTTTCCTCCTGCAGTCAGCTGTAGACTGTGACCAAAGGCATCCTCCTAACTGCTTCTTGTTGAGCTAAATAGACAGAACTCTTGCATTCCCTCTCTCTCTCTCTCTCTCTCTCTCTAAGGTATGTTTACTTGTCCTTCTGTATCTGTCATGACTCTTCCCGGAATGCTCTCCAAATTGCAAACATTTTCCTCAGGCTGCAAAGAAAACATTAACACAGGGTTGCAGTAACAGTCAGATGCATGCCAAATGAAGAGGGAATATATTTTTCCAGCTCTTAAGATCACTCTGTTTGCAGTCCAAGGATCACATCAGCACTGCAGCCTACTGCCATACAATAAGCACTTCTATTGAGCTGACCTATTTCTTCACTACTTGGTGATTTCATTTGCACAAAGAGGGTTAATTTGAGAGACGTCATATGTGACTGTCAGAAAAATAAAACTTGTTTACAATGAGCAGCTCATCCCTTTCTCTTCATCACTCACCTTTTCCCACAACACCCTTTACTTCTGCAAACCCAATCAGCAATGAGAGACATAGGAAAGGTTCCAGATCTGCTCCCAGTGGGAAGTAACTCTTCCCAACATGTTTCCCACATTTGCAAGGACTAGTTAGGAAATTTTCTATTCAGTTATATGTGCCATGTTACTTTCTATCATTCCAGCTTTCACCCCTAAGGTTACTCTGACCTCTGTCAAAAACTTCTAAAAGTCAAGCACCACTACACTTACACCCAGCTTCCCTGAAAAAACCTATCAGGCTGATCAGACCAGATCTATTTTCCAGCTGTGCATGTGACTTGATGTTAAATTCATTAGTACCATATTAACACTTTAAAGGAACTATAGCACAGAATAGTATTAGCACTCAGGTTTACTTATTCTGTGCTTATTATTTGAACAGGAAAGGGCTGATAGGTCCATAATTGCCTAGACTGTTACCTCTTGCCTATTAAAATACAATGGGAACTGTTATAAGTGTCTAATGGAATTTTTTTAGTGCTTCAATACTGACTAAATTTCAGCATTCGTGTTCATTGACTACCTTTGCCAGCTCTTTTAAACTCATGTGTACAGGATGACCAAACTGCTGATTTGAAACCACCCTCTTCCCCCTTCTTCCACAGCTGTTCTCAGACATATTCGTCAGTTACAATTGGAGAGTATATATTAGACATTGATACATTCTACACTATATACTGTACATACATATAAATAGAAATGTTTCCCTTTGTTTACAGTGCTATAGTACTGTCATAACTTGACATTTTTGCATTAGTAAGTTTCAGAAAGAAACACATTCTTTAATTTTTGATCATTTCAGAAATCAACATTTATGAATAATATTTATTACTAGCAATATCTCCTTTTTCACAAAATATAGAGGGATAATTTTAATCTTTTCTTTAAGTAAGTTTAACTGATTTAGGATTTTCTTTTTCAGTTGGAAAATATGGTTTCCAGACTACTGGATACAATATCCATAATCATTTGCAATTAATAATTCACATCAATTACTTATTACCAGCTTTTTTGCAAATATTTGGAAGTTACTTAGTTCTGTATGTCTGGCTTTCCCAAACTGTACATTTACACAGCTGCATAATATAATAAAGAGGAAATGTGCAATATAATAAAGTATTTGTATCAGTTTATTATTAATGGCCTAAAAATCAAGAGAATTTGGAGAGTCATGAAGGCAAATGCAAGTATCTTATGTTCAACATAATAAACAAAAGTGGAGCCAGTGCAGCTATGTGAGAGATGAGTATATTTGAAAGAATATAAATCTGAAAGCAGTTCTTGCATTCTGACTAGCTATTTCTTAATCAGAATTAGCTTCAGGGTCATAACTTCTGAATAAAGCTGAATGCTTCTTCAGAACTGAAAATGATCTTCAGCAAAACTCTTTAAAATAACTTACAACTCAGTACCAAGATTTTCTCTGGGAAGAGGTCACAGATAATACATGATCACACCATTAATGTCAAAAATTTGCTTACTGTAGAGAAGGCATTAAGATTATCAACATTTGCAGTGATCAACCTACAGAATATAGAAATGCAAAAGGAAGTACTTATGAGTGAGACAATATTGACATTGTATCAACAACATGTTTAATAGCTCTTCTCATGCTGTTTATATGATTTTGTTTAGTCCCATTTTAACCACATAACCTGCATTTTTAGCTTACATACCTCTTCTGAAATCTCCTTGACATCAGGAGAAGGTTACTTTTTTCTTTGTGCTATTCAAAGCACAGCAATGAAATTTATTTCAAAGTATCTGGTTCAACATTTGCAGCTTGGGCATATGTTTGTGTTTTTTTCTGTGCTTTTGTGTACAGAGCAACAATTTTAATTTTTTTTCTGATGAAAGGGAGAAAGCAGTAAAATTGGTTTTAACAATATTTTTCACATGTACACAAAGCAAATGCCTTTTATATTCATATATGTGTGTGTATATACAAATGTGCATGTGGATATGGATATGTGTATACACATATAAACACATTGGGAACACAGAGGGAAGATGTTATTCCCACATATATAATAATAAACACATTATTGTATAATGTGTTTATTAACACATTCCTTATTCCTCTGTTACAACTTTACATGAAAACAAAGAAAAAAATAAGCAAATTCTTCTTAAAACAGAAGCTTAAAGATCTACAGCTGACATCATGGATTCCACAACCATTCACAAACATTTTATCATATTTAAAATAACAATAAACCATCATAAATGAAATCTGTGCTAACATATTTTGTCTGTTGCATTCACGCTTAGATTTTGCATCCAGATGCCTCATAGACTATCAACTTCTGAATGGGATCTCTCTTTCTAGAAGATAGGAGAGCAGAGCAGAGAGAAGACATATAAAACCCATCTGGGCATGGTCTTAGGCAGTCTATTCTAGCCAAGACTACTTGAACATGGGAGTTCAGCCTTGACAGTCTTCAGAAGTGCCTTCTGAGAGCCCTGCCTCACTGAAGGATGAGATGACAAGGATTCTGCCTGCTGACATGTACAAATGCAGGAAAGAAGAGGCGAGGTGATGTAGTTATTATGAGTGGAGAGCAGGGATGGCATTCACAGGCTGCAAAAACAATCTCAGGACAGCATGCAGACTTCCCTGCTCTGCTTGGCGCAGGCCCCTGTACTGCTAATTTAAAAAAAGAGACCCTATAGTGGGCTGTAAGGTAAGGGTCAGATTTCTGAAGTGAAAAAAAGTCATGATTTCAATGACCTGTGAGGATGACCCAGTTTGTGTGGTGACAGCAGTGGTGTCATGGAGCCACAGGGGCGGAAGGAAGGGCAACACTGTTATCTGCAATGGTACCAGAGGAGGACTGTCAGAGCTGAGACATTAAAATGGAGGAGTGAGTAAAACTTCCTAACTATCAACTTGTGATTATGATGGTCTGGGGTCTTGGGGTCTGTGAGACCTGGCAGTTTCAGACTATGCAGGACCTCTCTATAGTGCCTTTTGCAGAACAAGCTTGTCATACATTCCTGAAGTCTGGACTCATCTCTTCAGTATTCACCTATACACTTCGACTTTGGGCTGACTGCAGACCTGACATATTTTTGAACAGGAATGCTTGTAGGATGATTTAAGGTAGTGGTTGTAACAGAGCTCATAAAGTTTGTTATTTTCTGTTATTGTCATCATCTCATTCACTAGGTTTTTATGTATTCTTTTATGGTTCTAACTTATAAAACAAGCACTGAAATATAGTGTTATTAATATAAAACTATGATAAGCACCCAGTCTTTCTGTGCTCCAAAATATGAGAAGATGTTATATGATGTAATTAATGGCAGTTAAATGAAGAACGAATTAAGGGAAATATTATTTCATGCAAAGCATGGGATTTACAGCCCCAAGAGACTTTTCGAGTGAAATAGTGAGTTGAGTGATTGGATTTTAAAAAGATCTAGATAATTATGTGACCATTAGCATTTATAATTATGCTAAGATAATTAAGTGTAATGAAACATCATGCTTCTTGATATAAACACATTACTTATATAAGTCAGAAAGCAATACGTTTTAGGAAATCAGCATTTCACAACTGACCAGGTGTATTTTGGTTTTGTTGTGCAGACCTTTTTTTTACAATTTCAGAATCAGACAATAAACACATATGTAGGCAGGATGATAGATTGAATGGGGTAGCCATCTATTTTACTCTAAAATACTCTATCTCCTCACCAGTTGAAGATAATGAAGTTTCACTGTCTATTTGTGAAAGTCTTTACAAATGTTCAAAATTGACTATTCAGATTTGCTGCAGAGGAAATCCTATTTGGAGATATGTCAGTAACCTTACCTGCTATATCACCTCCTTGTTGCTTTTTCACAACCAGGAATTTCATTGATGGACACTGTAGTCTCAGAAGCCAGGTGCTTTTCAAAGGAAATGTCATTGATCTAATAGAGGGCAGGCTTTTGGCAGAAGACAAAAAGTTACTGCATGTATAGTTTTAACATTGACAAGATTTAAAAGGGTTTTTTTTTTCTTTATAAAAAAGTGCAAATCAGAGGTACATCACTGCTGCTTTTGAGGTTGAAAATCTGTGTTATTTTATTGCCCAGCCTGGTTCTTTTTTATTTATTCATTTTAGATATGACACTTGCTACATTTTGCTGGTGAATAGCTTTGCTTTCAAGTTGCATGCCTGATTTATATAACCCTGCCCATTGCATAGATATTCAAAGTACACAAGGTAAATGTGGTTTGACTGAAATACCATTCTATTTTGGCTCTGTTTGGCGTTTGCTTTCACATCATATCATCACAAAGAACAAATCTGATATACAGCTTAGCTATTTCTTGCCCATTTTGTTCATTAGGTGATGAGCAGTAGTGTTTTGCACAGGCTGAAGTACAAATCTATAGTGGCTTGTTGCTCTGAAAGAAGCTGTACTTAAAAACTGAGGAGAGGTTTAAAAATTAGCTGGTAGTCAACAGACATGGCATGTACACCTGGTTCAAACAAAGACTTTCTGTGGTGGCAAGTTATGCAATAGTTCTGTATGTTGCTTTCCCTGGCTGTAATGTGATAACAGCACTTAACCACTCTGAAGCTGCAAAGATTTACAAAGCTGCTTGAGATCCACCCATCAAATGTTCAAAGGATAATGGTTAGACACTGAGAACTGTGGATACTTCTCAAATTTATTAAAACAACAATAACAACAAAAAACCAAAACAAGCAAACAAAAAACCAAAGAGACCCCCTCCCACAGCACACCTAGTGCACTTCAGTCACTGACAGGCATTCAGCCTATATGACCAGAATAGAATAAGCCCAAAGTAACACCTCCTGAAATGTATATAATTAAAATGTCTGCAGAGCCACTGCTGGATTCATCTGCATATTTGCTAAGGTAGGCATAGCCAAAGAGCTTTTCAAGTTAAATGACAATCTGTTATTTCAAAAACTAAATGAATGGAAGAACTCCTTTTGCACAAACAAGGTACACAAAATAAACTTGGTAGTTGGAGTTTCTGCTTAGACTTTTTTGCCAAGCAGAGGCTGACACAGAACACATTGCTATGTATTATGTATATGTATATATGTGTATATAAATATATGGTCCTGTGCAGGGCCAGGAGTTGGACTTGATGGTCCTTGTGGGTACCTTTCAACTCAGCTTGTTCTGTGATTCTGTGATTCTTTGATTCTGTGATTCTGTGATTCTGTGATTCTGTGATTCTGTGTATGAGCATAATGAGCTGTTCTAAGAGCTGAATGGAAAAGTTACACTCCCATGCCAATGGACCACCATAGCAGTTTATTCCTGTAACCAGAGCTGAGGTACCAGTAACTGGACAAAATTCCCCCCTCATTTGCAATAGCTGTAGAAATACCTGAATTCTGATTTCACCTCCATTGTGTCCTTCAGGAATTGCTCTTATCTAGTGAACAACCTGCAGCTCTGATAGTCGGGCGTCATCCAAGCAATCCCTTACCCAGACTGCAGCCTGAGGAGAGGTTCACCTGCATCTAATTGATGTCATACACATATTGATGGCATCAACTTTTGAGAACATTTCCACTAGTTTATCAGCCTGCCTATCAATCTATCAATCTTATACAGTGCATAGCACTGTAATGTCTGTAACTTGTAATACATGAGCAAACATTCAACTCTAGTTTCTATGTACTCATGAAGAAAGAGGAATCTGCAGACATTTTAATACGTCCAATGATTATTCCTGTCAAAGCAGCTGATGAGGCATAATTGATTGCGATGGACATCCCTTGTTTGTAAGGAAAAAAACCTGTTACTCTGCAGCTATGAAATAACATTTTCTAGTCCTCATAAAGCCCCTTGGAAGTTTCAGAAAAAGTAACATACTCCTGAAGTATCAACACACAGGATCTTTAAAGACTCATTTCTTGTTAAGCTGTCTCAGCTTCAGCCTGCCAACCGAGTCAGCCCAGCTTGGGTTATATTTCACTCTCTTTTCCAAAACCCACTGCTGCTGAGTCCTGGATTATCCCTGTCTAAAAATTCAGTCCCCCTGTGTCTGAAGGTGAAATTTGGTTTAACAGCAGGAAGGTGTTAACACAACCGCACTGTGAAGATTAACATTGCAGCAAATCCTCAAAAGAACCAGAAATATCCAAGACACTCGAGATATCTATTTTTGATGAAAGCTTCAAGAAAGTAATAAGAGAATAGCATTTTATAGTAGGTCAGTTATTAATTTTCTTGGAACACCAACAAGAGCTTGGCAAGAAGCAACATGTCTGCGATACAATTTTTTGCTTTTTATGTAATAAGTAGTTCTGTGTACCATTTAACTTTCTCTGTTCAAACTACATATTTATTGTTTCACCTTCTTTGAACTAGCAACTGTGATCTTATTAATGAAAGGTTAGAAACAGTGTTCAGTTTCATTGCAGTTGCTTTAGTATATACTGCTGCCACTGGTGAGATGCGTGTGTGAAGTCCCACTTTCCTAATGGTAGATCTGGAAATTTTTGAGAAGGAATCTGAAAATCTTTTAGAGCCAGTGACTCCATCATCACTCCAGTCATTTGAAGTAATCCCAGTAATTTAAAACAAAATCACCTGAAGTATATACTAGATGTAATAGATATAATGCTGAGAAAAGCAACTGAATGAAAATACATGCTTTCTAAGGGGATTGCCATCTATGATGTCTGCTACACCAACCTTTGATCCATATGGTTGAATGAGAACAAAGTGAAGTGGACTTACTCACCCAAGGGTTCATGCACATATTTCACAGGTATCTATGATGAAGTTTACAATTCGGTTTAAGAATTTTCCCATCTGAGCTCAAATGTTTCTAATACTTCTTTTATTGTAAGAAATAAAAACAGCAAAGGGAAAAAACACCTCTTCCCGAAAGCCTCTCACAGAAAGCAGTTTTTTAATGATAGCAGAGCTATCATTACTGCTTTAGACACAGCAACAAAACAAACTAAGATGTGTTTGGAACCACTGACTTAAAATCTGCAGTATGTGCACTCAAGTATGGGTGCTAGTCATGCATGTGCATAATCATGTTAAAACTGCGACCCCATGAGCCTAAGCTAAGGCTCAAATCACAGCTCTCTGAAATGACTTGGACAAAACAGGGAAGAGTTTTTCCTGAGTAGATTCTAGCTCTTCTACATCATATCCTCATATACTGTGTTGGGTAATGAAGAGAAATATGATTAAGGTATTTCAAGCCTGACATGAATATTTTTCCAGTGGAGAGAGTTTTGATAATGTAGCCTTGTGGACTGAATTTGGAATTTGCTTTGCTTCTGTAATTGGACTTCTAATGCCAGCAGAATCAAGGCCTGAGAAGCAAACTAAAAATACATTTCAAGGGAATGACACATCTGTGGTACACTAAAACCATTAGGCTACTGAATGCCTGTTTTGAATTACATCAAATCACCTGAAGACCATATGGCAAATGGAAATTATTTAAGTTAACATTTACTGCCTTATACAGGATTAAGAAAGATTTTTTGTTGTTGTTGTTATTTTAGCTAAACCTATATATGTAAACTTACTTGCTTTCATGCTTTTGTAATCGATAACTGAAGGCCAAATGCAATCTGCTAGGAATGCACAATCTGCTATGAATACTTAATCTGCAAAACAGTGAGCCATCTTGCAGTGAAGAAACATGTCTGCATTTTTTAAAACCCAGTAAATAAAGGACCAGTCATCTAATCCTTAGACAGTATCACTGATTCTTCTCAAATTCACTGGGGAGACCAGGACTAAGAATCTTAAAAGTAGACGACTCAGGTGCATAAATTTAGGAGCTAATATTTTTAAAAAATTTACCTATTTATCTATCCCTGAGAGGAAAAAGTGTATCAGGAAGTTTAATTTCCCTATGCACTTTTCTGTGTACATTCCATGCTGTTTGCATGTTGCAGATAGAGACAGTAGACAGAAGTCCTAAGAAAGTTTTTGTGCAATATGGCAGAAGATCTTAAATAAAATGTCAAACAGAATTTCATTATTTTCTAAGCACATTTACACATATACATGTAGCAAGTAGCCAAACTATTGCCCAAACCAGTCATCTAATAGATTTAGTGAGTCTTTGCTTTGGTCCTTACACTGACAAAATGTGAGTTTCACTGTGTATTGATGTCAACACCACTTCAACTAAATTGTCCCACGAGGATCAGGCCCATAGTCAGATTGATTCCAAATTCCTAAGAAAATCTGATCCTTTTTGTGAATGTCCATCACAATGGATACTAATTTAAAGGCCATTCTGAATATAGATTTCTTCATTGCTGAGATGTTTTCTGTCTCTCCAGACCCAGGATTTGTAATTTTTTTTCCAGCTATGCTTGAAGTGAATTTTCTACAGTGGGCCTTGAGCTTTCTGTCTCAAGAATATTTACTCTCGATAACTGAACATAAATATTTAGGAGTTGTAGTGCACAGATCAGCACTAAATACACATTTAAGGCAATAAGAATTGTGTGAGCATAGCTGAGTAATGACTACCTGGACTTAAATGTGCTCCTACCTAATGTTTTCAAAAAATAGCCATCTCTTGGTTAGTAGATGCTTTTCCTGGTTTGTTTGTTGTTTTCTTTTTCTGCCTTTTTAACTTATATAAGAAAGAAAGAACACTGGTCTCTTACAGATACCACCTAGTTTATTATTCATATACTTACTTCATCCCAGTGAGAAAAAAAGGAACCTCTCTAGATGGAAAAGTTTGCATTATGCATTCTGTCACATAAAACATTGGGTTTTATTACTGTTGGGCTCTGGTTTGCTAGGCATAATACAGCATACCAATGAGATGTGCTTGTTAAATATTTAGGATTTTATTTTAAAAGGGATATTTTTTTTAAGAATTACTGTAATGAAAAGTACATGCCAGATCTATACTTTGATATCATGGCTTATTTTTATGTCTTTACATTATGTGGTTACCTAAACCATGAGTAGGAAAAAGGGCTTTCCTATATTTGTACCTGCTGTGTTCTGTCAGGTGGCATTTCAGTTCACAGGGATGTTACTTGGCAACACCAACATCCATTATTTGTCCCTGATACTGCAGTGGTTGTGACTGTGGATGAACTGCCAAGCAACACCTGTTCAGGGACCATTCTCTAGCTCTGAAGTGAGATGGCCTGGCCTGGTCCTATCTACACCAGGTATCTCCTGGCCTAATCCTGTCTGCACCAGGTATCTCCTGTCCTTCAGGTCTCCTTCAGGCCAGTGTGGTACCTCTGAGGCTCTAACATACAATTATCATCGTATTTGTGAGTGCTCACACTGTTCACTGTAATACAGAAGGCACTGCAACTTACCAAAACAATGCTTTTGCTGCATAAAAATAAAATTAGGGTTACACAATTTGGATTTGATATGCTGATATGTTTGAAGTTTAAAAGCTGCTAGCTGCTAGCACAGTTTGGGAGAACTGTTGAGGGAGGAGGGTGAGGGTGGAGGGAGCCAAGTTGCATCACTCTTGTTGACACTGCCCTTTTGGGAATGGTCTTTAATGACTCCAAACCCCAAATATGACTCTGATCTTATGGTAGAGCATGCCAGTTGGCACAGGAAAAAATCATGCCAGCAGGCTACTGAGTAATCATGCAGATTACTGGCTGAGCAGAGTTTCTGTGAGTTTCTCTATGACTCCTGCTATGTAGCTGGGTAGGTGTGTGTTACACACTTCCCTGGCTTCCAGTGATTCAAGAGTGCAGAGTTCGGGTGCGTGCATTTATTTGGGTGAGAACATCCTCTGATCAGTTTTCCAAATGAGGCCATTAATTTTGATTTTTGATTTCGATCTAATTATTCCTGATTTCCACTGGTGACTGAAAGTCAAAACTTCCATTTTGTCAAGTTTAACCCACGATAATTGGAAAGCCACACCTATTTTCAGCTCTGAATTCTGGGGCTATACTTGGTTTCATAAACATGGCCAATCTGTCATCATTGATCTGGAAAGTCAGTTCTTTTGGTCTGTATAACATTTGCTAGGATATACTTGAGTTTCCATCCCTGGAGTTATTTAAAAGACTTGAAGGTAGACAGGACACTCAAGGTAGGACTCTCAAGGACATGGTTCAGTGGTGGTGGGCTTGATAGAAGTGGGTTACATGATTGCACTCAACAATCTGAAGAGTCTGTTCCAACCCAAATGATTCTATTCTTTAGAGAGGCTTTGTGCCTGTCTGCCCTGTCTGCCCCCTGCCCCCTGCCCTCTGCCATGGTGTCCTCTAGGACCCCCCAGCCTCCCAGGCAGTTTGTAGGAGGGGCTGCAGGACACAGGCAGGCACAGAAGCTGCAAAGGCTTCCTTTGGAGAGAGGGTGGCCATCATCGAGGTACTGCACCAGCAATGCACCCAACTACAATTGCAGTTCTTTGTCAAAGACTAAGTCTTTCCAAAATTTCACACTTTATTCAGGACTGGAATTGAGAGACTAAGAGAGGCATGAGCAGTTACCAATGAGGGGAAAGAAAATCTTTGCTCCTTCTACCAGATTTAAGTGCGAAGGGAAGCCAGATAAATTAAGTCTGATTTCTTGAGCAGATCTTCATGCACACAACTATTAATTTGGGTTGAAGAAATGTGATTCATTTGAACTCCCTAGGCTTCGTTATTATAATGACTTTTTAAAATTCTATTAATTTTTCTTTTGAATTCACAACATATTTCTGTTTATTTCAGTGAACAATATTAGCACTTTCCAGTGCCCAAAAATTATATGTCTTAATCTCAGTGGATTTTAACCAAGGACAGCACAGACCTGTGGATAAAAATTCTGCTTTATATTTCAAAGTACAAAGCTCAAATTTAGTAGGTACTTGTATATTTATTTTTATATTTTAATGGGCCAGATTCTCATTTAGTGTAAATCAGAAGAACTCCACTGATGTTAAGGGAACTATGTCAAGTTGCATTAGCTTAGCATCTGGCTTCCCAATATTTTCTTCTCTTTGTACTCAACTCAGCCTTCAGTATTCACGAACTAATAATTTGTCTGTAGTCTGTAACTTGATACCTTTTAAAAAAATTTTTATAATTTAAAATATGACTTGTGAATTTTTGGAAATTAGTAGGCTCTGTGAAAGGAAGGTTTATCTTTTCATTTGGACATTGTCCAAAAAGGATGGCCTATACCTAAAGAGTTAGTCAGGCTATCTGATAGATCTATCTATAGATCTATCAGATGCATGTATCCTAGTGTATCTGTGTGTACATAATTATAAGATAGAAGACAGAACTGAATGCAGCAGAACCGTGGGCCTGCCCTGTTAGGCAGCTAATGGCTGATCAGGGCTAAAAGGGATAAGCAATGGAGTTAGTGGACATGGGAAGTCTTCCTAGGAGCTTCCAGGAATGTTTCTGGTTGAGCCACAGTCATTTCTGCATTTTATCCCTTTTTATTCAGGTAGAAATGGTATCCAAATTGTTTGAATAGGGATCAGAAGGTTCCATGAAGACACGGAGAGGCAAGGCAGCAGTGCTCATGCCATTCAGGCAGCACACTCACCCCTCCACCAGGCAGAGCTACTCAGTTTCCCTGTGTCTGTCTTCGAAAGTCCCTCTAGCAGCTCTTCCATTGAATGCTAGATTTTTGATTAAAATTTTTACAGACTGATTAAATTTGCAATGTTTTTAAAACCCTTTAGAAATTTATAGATGTAGAACCAACTGTATGCTGCATGAACAAAAGATGATTTGAAAACAACATAAGGAGAGGGCAGTTTCTGAGCTGCATACTTACAACTATAATCAAACCTTCACATGCAATTAAAATTATGATGATTTTTTGCCATATAAAAAATTTGGATTTGTGATTCCACATCCCAATCCCTATTCTATGTGATTCCAGCACATGTATATGAAGCACAAGAGACTAAGAAATGCAACAATGAAAAACTTATATGACAGAGTGTGATATTGAAAGGACATTTTCTTGAGCTTTTCCTCATTTCTCTTCTTTGCTTTTCTGGCAGCAAGCTTGCAAATTCAAATTTGAGATCTTATGATTTTATTTATCATGTAAAAATAGACATGCATCTAAAAACTACACTTTCATCTACTATTTTTGAGAAGATTTTAATGTATATTTCTATACTTTCCTATGAAGTTAAAATACTATTTGACTGATACTGCATAGAACAGGGTGACTTTTCACATGGCTTATATTAGCTTAGCTCACATTTATCCAACTTTGTGAACAGATTCATTTGTTGTAGTTGGATTAAATTTAGCGCAGATAGCCATGAAAACAAGGTATTTTTTAAACCAAGATAGCCAAATTTGTCCTCATTTACCTCCTGTGGAAAGCCATTAACTTTCATGAGTAGAAAGGAGAGCTGAAATTGGCTTTGCATACTGTGGAAATCGCTTCAATGCTTTGCAACTCCTTTCTTTAAGCTTATCATGGTTTAGACCATATGAGATGACAAATGCAACCAAAATTTTGACACTGGATTCATTGGCTAGAATCCATTAAATTTCATTCACAAATGGATTCATTACAAAGAGTTCAATTAAATTGAAAATCTTCAATTTAATTGAACTCTTTGTAAGGTCAAAAAACTCCCAGAAAATACCATATTTATTTAGCTCAGTTGGCTAGAGCAGGGTGCCAATAGCACAAAGGTTGTTGGTTCAGCCCCTTCACAGTTGGACTTGATCCCTGTGGGTCCTCATTCAACTCAGAATATTCTTTGATTTGTGATCTATTTCTCCGTAGTTGCAGAATAATTGAAGATAGGAGCTTATGAGAACATGAGAAAGTGAAGCCCATCATGGCCTTATCTCTTCAGCAGTTAAACCACAACACAGTGAAAAAAACCCTGCAGATAAATGCTTCACTGTTCCAGAAGTGGTGAAATCATGGATACTTTCCCTTTCAGAATGAGTTCCATCCAAGTTTCCCATACTGCACATAGATGAAAATGTAATAGGTAATAAGAATGGAAACACATAGCACAGGTTTTGATTGTCTAGAGCTTAATGATGGTGCTGACAGGGTTGAGTGTTTGTGGATAAGAACCAGAGGGAAGACCAACAAGGCAGATATCCTCGTGGGACTGTGTTACAGACAAGCTAATCAGGATGAAGAGGCAGAATAAATATTCTATAAGCAGCTGGGAGAAGTCTCACAATCGCTAGGCCTTGTTCTCATAGGCAAATTCAACTTACCAGATGGAAATAAAAAACAGCAGAGATGAAACAGTCCAGAATGTCCTGGAGTGGGTGGAAGAAAAGTTCCTGGCAGAGCTGCTGAGGGAGCCAACTAGGGAACACACTCACTGAACCTATGGTTGTGAACACAGAAGGACTGCTGGGTGATGTGATGGTTGGAGGCCATCTGGGGCACAGCTATCACAAAATGATTAAGTTTTCAGTTCTCAAAATAAGGAAAGTGGCCAGCAGAACTGCCACCTTGGACTTCCAGCAGGCAGATTTTGGCCTGTATAAGAGACTTGAGGTTGAAGGGCAATCCTGAAGAAGAAGCTCAGGAAGGCTAGACATTCTTCAAGAAGGAAATCTAGGGATCAATTCTTCAAGAAGGAAATCAAGGGAGCAGGCTGTCCCCACAGGGCAAAAGACAAGATGGTGGGGAAAAAGATCAGCCTGACTGAACAGAGAGCTTTGGCTGGAACTGAGGAAAAAAATTAGGCTTTATGATCTTTGGAAGAAGGGGAGGCAACTCAGGAGAACTACAAGGATATTATGAGGTTCTGCAGGGAGAAAATTAGAAGGGCCAAAGTCCAGGTAGGACTGAAGTTGGATTTTGAAATGCAAGTAACTTTGTGTTGAAAAAGAAGTTAAAAACATCCAGAGAAAAAGCATTATGAAGAGGAAATATGTTCCTTGAGCCAAAAAAAGCATTTCTGGTTGCTGATCTGTGAAGATTGTTGAAAAATGTGGGTTTGTTTCCTTTGTAGAACAGGAAAATATGTTGAAAGAGCAAAACTTTCAACAATTAAATAAAAAGGCTCCCTTGCTACTCTATTAGATCCTGAAAAGTCCCCCCAAAAGTATCCATTTAACTGAGGATTTCTCAGATTTCAGTACAAATAAATACAATACAGACAGTTTGCTGGACAGTCTGTGAGGACATGCCTTTGTTAGGAGACAGAGTGGTCCTGCAATCCCTTCTTCACACATGTATCACAGCAGAGGCTTTGTATTACATGACTGTGACCATCCAAGCAAAGTTCTCTCTGCTTCACTTCCAATTCACACAATAAACCCAACATTTAGCCTTGAAATATTTGCAGTTTCCCCAAAGACACTGAGATATGAAAAAGTCCAGGGTGCCCACATGTTCTGTCTCATGTGGGTGGCCACCTGATGGCCACAGACTTTGGTGTAAATGTCACTGTCCAAAGTTTGCACATACTTCTCTCAGATTTTACATTGGAAAGCTTGGTTTGGTCTTTGGTGTACTACTTTGAAAAACTGACTTTTTTTTTTCTCTTGGAAATGCTACATATTTCATTCCATCATGGTATTTGTAGTATGTCATGAACTTTAACAAGACAGACGGAACACAGCCAGCCAGATTTCACTACTGCTTCTTGGGTTTATGTTTGTTTATTTTAATCTTCATTGTGTCTGAAATCTGCCCTCAACAAAACAAAGCACTTTGATCGGGCCAAGTCTTAAAAAAAGAAAACAAAACGGCACAGAAATATTCTTATGCTGTTGGTGATTAATATGTATACAGTGTTAGTTTAGTGCCATCAAGTGACCAAAAATATGAAACAGCACTCCTATTTTTTCCAGGTTTTTTGTTTTGTTTTATTTTTAATCTAAAGAAAGCTAAGAGGTTATCCTTTTGATATAAACACATGCAGATAGATACACAAGCAGTTTATCATCTACATTTAGGGCATTTCAAGAATGAAATTTTCAAGTAAAAATTCTAAAGTTAGTTTCAAAATTTCCTCCACACATTGATACCTCAAGGTCTCCTCTGTTTATGAGGTTTATGAGGTTTGAAGCACTTGACTCACCTCTGGCTGAAATCTTTGCTGTATAGAACTCAATAGAAGATCTCTCTAAGGTGAAAACTCATAACAGTTTTTTATTGTACGGTGGTATCCAAAGGCTTGGATAGAGGGTTTTTTAATGAAGGACGTCATAAACTGTGTGTATCAATCTTTATTTTGTTTTCTGAAATGCAGTAGCTATCTCTGTCAGAAACAAGAATCTTAAATGGATTGAAATGGATGGACCAAGGAAAATGTTTAGGTTTTAATATGTCCACTTATTGTGTGATCAAACTTTGCACAAACAAGCACAGGTAATGTAAACTTCTAAGAAAATATTTCTGGAAATTATTTTTCCCGATTTTGTCTGTCTAAAATAAATGTAAATAAATTTCAAACACTCATCAATGTAGAAGATGAATACATAGTACATTTCTGATTTATTAGGATGGAAACAATCTTAGAAGCATCAATTTAAGGTGGAGTGAGTTTGTTTTATCTTGTCTTATCACACTGATTTCCCACCAGAAGACAGAGATGTGTATCAGCCACCAGATAAACTTAAGGCCTAGAACTGGAAGAAAAGAAATGCAAACACTTTACTAAACACACTAGAGAGTGAAGGGAGAAGTTGGCAGAGTTTCCACAGACACGACAGTAAATAGAAGTGTTTTAAAAGTCCCAGCTCATGCCTTGGTGTGCAATAAACAAGCTTCAAGGTTACTGGCCTGTCAGGGCTTGCGGTGGTTGAGAGCAGAGCAAAATATCACTACAAATCATATTTGTTATTTGTAGTCCCAATAGCAGAAATAGCACCACAGGTGATTTTGTAAAAGTATTTTCTTGATAGTTTGTTGCATCTCCTCCTTTACAAATTAATTCCTGTATCGTCTGTAGACAGTTGGCACTTGTGGTTACAGCTTCTGGTGAAATATAAGCAAGAACAAACCTTTGTGGTGTTGCTATTTCACAAGAGCTTGTGGTTTACAGTTAGAAATAACCTGCAAAAATTGAAAGCTCTAGAGTATTTCATGTGTTGGGTGGCAGTGTCCTAAGTGCAGGAGAGCTGTGTAATCAGTATTGATATATTTAGACACTGCAGCATATTTAAATATGTGATAACTTCCTATCTATTCATTGTACTTCCTCAGGGTTTGTTTCTGACTTTCCTATCAAATTATAAAAATTTATAAGTTAAAAACTAAGTTATAACTAAACTAATTTATAAGTTAAGACTTTCTAAATATCTTGAGAAAAAGGTGGGGGAGAAAAAAGTTGTCCAGTGTCTGGAGACACATGACAAGAGCACAGATAACAGTACAGACCAAAGAAACACCTGCTGTAAAGATATATGCATTTTCTGGTGAAAAAAATTGAAATATATTTTTTTAAATATAATTCCTTAAAACATCACTCCTAAATGATAAACTTTCAAACTGTGGAAAAGTTTTGGTACTGTGATTGATTGAAAAACACTGGTCAGAGTAGAGGAAAACTTGAATGTCAATCAAATTCTGTCAGTAATTGACAAGTAGAATCTTACCCTATCCATCATAACATTTCCTTTTGGTAATGGCATTTGCTTATGCTCTCATCACTTAATTTAGACTTCTGGAGTCTTGCTGGTTTCCTTGACTTTCTTATCATCCAGGTGCCATCACCAGTGACTAATGTAGCTCTACTGCTGTAATTGGTTTAGTGTCATGGGCCACAATATCCTGTCGCATATTATACAAATACAACCAAGAGATGCTCCTTCTCCCAAAGAAATAACTTTTTTCTTACATAAAGAGTTAAAAAATCCTTACAGTCAGATGAAGGAAAATAACCAGAGTCAAAACCATCCAACACACAGGTACAACTGGCTAAAAGAATGCAGCCATGTGTAGGATATAGATATGGTGATCCATACACTGATAAAAAACCATACTTCTGTCTTTTTCCTTCTGTTCCTGTCTTCCCAAACCACCAAGCTCATTGCTTAAGCTGTCAACCAGAGCGCTGTATCCTTTAATGCCTGACCATTATAGATGCTGAGCATACATGCTTGGAGCATGGATTTCAGGTTCAAAATCTCAGAGGAAGAGTAGGTGCCTTTTGCTTTAGATTTCTAAAAATTCTTGGGTACTTGAAGTATGTCTTTGCAGCAGGTGGACTCTTTAATGTCTTTAACCTCTTTAATGTCCATCCATTAAAGTGACAAGCCAAATACTCCTTCATTGTCTAAACCATCTTTCCAATATCCTTTTAAAAGAAGAGATCAGGTAACTTGAACTTCTTTCATTAATGGTCTTTTGCTTTAGGAGTTTCAAAAAAATGTAAGTATCAGAAGGCATACAGCATGAGGAGCTGTTCAATTTATTTTCTGCATATTGCTGAGTGATGCAGTCCTAAGTAGTTTCTCACACCCTTTTCTGTTCCAATTCTTTGAACAAAAGGCTATTGAAGTCAAGCTATTATAATGAGGCAGCAATATCAAATACTGAATTTTTCTCTTTCATATCATACCAAGTAGGAATTCTAAATGTGATCCTGTAAAAACTACCATATGCTTATGAGTACTGAACAGAAGCTTGAAGCCTTGGTTTTGGAAATTTTTCAGAACACACAAAACCCCAAAATTTCACCTCTGCTCCTCTTAAAATGCAAAAGACTGCTTTTCCTCTCTCCTTCCAACCAGTCAGCTGATAGCAGATATGTTTCCACCACAATTAAAAGCACAACTTACAAAACAGCTATATGAGCAGTGCGCCTCATGTCCAGGGAACTTTTCCTCCACAATGCTGCCCGGTGTCCAGCCTGTCCAGGCATGTCTGATTACTATTAGATCGACATGGTCATAGAGATTTTGAAATGCTGAAAATGTGCTAAAGTTGCTCTTGCATATGTGTGAATATGGCAATGGATAAGTTTAATATTCAGGGCAATTTTGGGGTTGCTGTTAGCAAATAATGCAGATGGTTCATTTCACTCAGCTGTAGTACCTTAAAACTGAATGTCTAACCTAAGACAGTCATCTCGACTCTCCCCAGAGTGAGCAGAGATCCTATAGGAAGCAATCCATTCCCTTTAGGTGTGATGTCCAAGGTAAGAACAGTGAATCACTCATCTCTCTCCATGATGCACAGCAGAAGCATGGGACACTACCTTAGACTAAAGGTTTAACTTGCATATTGGCTAAATTTAGATGAGAAAAACTCATCCTTAGTGCTTTAAGTGCAATTATTTCCTGAAGAAGTTCTGTTCTAAACAACTGCTCTGAGAAGAAGTGTTGTTTGTATTCATTTGTCACTTATCCAGCTGCTATAAACATATATATATATATATATATATATATATATATATAACTCTATTGATTGGTGACAGAGGAGAAAGGGAGAAAGCATTTTCCACTCTAGAAAAAAATCTAGTCTTATATTCAGAAATATAGTCATAGGACTTCTCTACTATACATCATACAAAGCATGCCAAGTTTTCTAGATGGGAAAGAAGAAGGAAAGGCCTTTATATATTTGTTGTATGTTCTCCAATGTATGAAAAACAGTCTAATTTGTTTATGCAGGTCTTAGCTGTGCTGATCTTGTACATCCCCTGTTGATCACAAGTCTTAGCTTTTAGACAGGATTTATGATAACATAGGTTTGCTCTTTATCTTTTTAGGTTTAGGGAAAGCAGGATAAAGTCAACCAATACACAAGAAGATATGTCAAAAAAATAATTCATTTGTATGCATGTCTGAAAATTAATCTAAATTATGCATTTGTTTTACTGATTTAAAATGGAAGCATGAATATTATTCTTTAGTTCTTCTTTGCAGCAAGAATGCTGTTGGACATGGAGTTGAAGTATCTACTACATAAATGTCCTAACACATCTGGGACTCTTACCTATGCAAAAAGTACAGGCATTTTAAATATTCTTAGCTGAAACATTTTAAGTGTTTTAAAGGCCAACTACGTCAGCAAATTAAACAGTTTAGTTCTGCATCTCAATTCTTCTGCTTTATTTTCCCTTCCTTATATCCAAGAAAAGCACTCTCTGAACCCATAGACCACAAAAAATGAAACTTGTGGTTTTACCATTTATCAAGTAGGATTTAAACATCCCTTTGAGTTTTATACACATATACTCATCGACATCTAGTCACATGCCCTTGCTCATGAGCAAAGGAATGAAACCATGTATTCATCAGCTAACTAATGTTCTGCCAACAACTTAACTGTGCCCATTCAAAGTGAGGGAAAACCCAATGACATTACAAGTCACTTTTTAAATTTACATTTAAAAGACATGTTGTAGTGGTGGATAAAATGGAAACTGCTGTTTATTCTGTAAGGTTTTTTGAATACTTCTTTTGCAGAGAATATCTATCCTTAATAGATGCTTCCTCCTTCCCTAAGACTTTTCAGGTTTTCTCTCACCACCACCATCCATGTTTATTTTCATTACTATGATATAAATTACAGCTCCATTGTCCTGTGGACTATATGTAACAAGTTTACTAAAAGGCCTTTCCTTAAAACACCAGCTATACTGAAATATGACTCAAGGGCTCATCCATTTTTCAAATGAACATTTGTGGCACCACATTTAGCAGCTCTACAGCAGAGCAGAGTGACTCATGCATCTAATGACTTGAAGTATGTATGGGTGTTGGAGGGAAGCCAAGTCATCAGCTCCATAAAGTAGCTGGAACTCTGAAGAGGTGTGGGAGTATCTTACTCGATGAACACATTCGGCTGTTTTTTCCATGTCGTTCACATGTGTTCCAAATCTGTTTTAATAAAGTAAATATATTCTTTTCTGTTACAAATTTGTCTCTGATCTTTAAAATTTACATGCTTTTAAAGAGACTAAATTAGTATTATTTTCTTTCTCGGCAGTGCAGATATATAAAAGTGTACCAGATTATTTCTGGATTACCATGCACTCTGCCTTATTTTATGAGTCCTCTTCAGGATGCTTCCAAAATGAAATGCAGGGATCTGTATACACAGTGTGTACCAAACCAGTGGCTGAAAACCCAGCCCTCAAATTCTAGAGAGATTAACGTATGAAAACGAGCTTAGTAATGTTAGCAAAGGAGTACAGAGACCTAAAGGAGATGTAATCCTTCAAGGAGTACTAAAACCAAACCAATTTATAATCAAGTACTGTATTTCAGAATGGATGTGAACAAAGCCTACAGTACAAAATGAAAGATTTCACTAGAAACATTTATTTTACATAAAATCTTAAATTTAAATTGACATGTAAAATAATTGTACAAGTTTCTATCATCCTTGCCTTTCCAATTTGACTTATACAACATCTTTAAATGTTGACACTTTAAATCTGCCTCTAGGATTATTTTTTTCTCCGTGGAAAATGGTGAATTACACATTTGTTTATTGATAAAAATTGGTTTAACTAAAATTGATTTTAAATCCAACACATATTGTGTACACATATAAATTGACTTACAACTTGCTCAAAAAATCTTAGCAGAATTTAGTACAAGAAAGATGATTACAAACTAGTTTAAATGTGTTCAGAATGGAGCTGGCAATTCCATCATGAGGGTAAACTTTACATGATTGTTTTTAATCTAGTGAAGTTTCTGCATGTACCTCCAGGATGTCACTCAGATCAGGGCAAAAAGTAAACCATGACACGTCTAATTGCTGTTGATTTTATTATCGTTACTGTAGTAGAAGCAAGATGTACCAGATAAGGATTTATGTATTATTCTAGGCTCTGAGTGCACACACAGAGAAAAGACTTTGTGTGTTACAGAAAACTAGGGCCAGTGTTCCTCTTGCAGAAGTTATTCTGTCCTAAACTTCTCCTGAAAGCAAAACTATTCATTCATATCGTTCAAAAAATGCTTTCTTTACAAAAGTGCAAACTTATATTAAATAGTTTAAATGTCATTGCAATGAGAGGTAACAAGGTTGTTTTTTTAGCCATGAAAAAAATGTGTTTCTCTTTTCTGACTAGTTCTACTAACAATAAGCTAAAGTACTCTTTAATAGTTTTGTCTTTGATTAATGTGTCATAGGTTGGCTACTGACATATCTTTCAGAATAAATATATTACTGGATGAATCCTTGAACTACACTCAGGAGTGTTTTATACACTCCCAACAGGAACTTCACCACTGACTTCAACAGCTGAGTTTAAGCCTACTCTGAACATGTTTAAAAATGCCCAATAGAATGGAATGGATTGACAAGAAACACTTGAAGATTGTATTTAATGAAGCTCTTTAGATACCTGAAAGACAAAGCTTTAGTGGTTAAATACCATGGGAAATACCTGCCAGAAACCAAAAATGAAAAAAAAAATTAAAAACAACATGGAAAATTTGAAGTCAAATGCCATGGATCCAGTGAGACTATAGAAAAAATAAAGGTTTAGTAGTACCCCAGAGATATGGTAGCATATCATGAGTGATAGCTGTATATAGGAATGCTAGGGAAAAAGGGCACAGTAAATCAGGGGATGATGATTCAATGTGTATTGAATTCAGGAAGAGACAAAAAGATACCTTTCCTGCTGAAAATTAAAAGGAGGAAGCAAAATTACATTATGATTCAGGTCTATTTTCCATAATAGACTACAGCTGTACGCAAAAGGAGGAAGTTGGTGGTTTTTTCTGATGTATTCTGAGCAACTAATGAAGGTATTCAAGAAGCTTGCCCATGAGATAACAATGGATTTCAATCACTTGAATATCAGTTTGAAGAACAATATGGCAGGACACAAAATGTTCATCAAGTTCTTGTAGTATTGTAGGGATGAATTTTTGCTTCACAGTACAGAGGAAGTTACAGGAGGCATTACCAACTGGAACTGCATGACAAGTAGAGAGGAGCTCACTTTGATTTTAAAGGCAGAAAGTAAACTGAGTGAAAGTGATCATGACACATTTGACCAAAATAGACTTCCCTGCTCTGCGAAAAAGAGGAAGAAAAAGCATGTCAGCACTGCCAACTATGGATTGCATTGTTATGTAGAAATAGTTAAGCTAGCTTTAATCAAGCTAGTCTAGGTACTAAAAGCAGGCTCATCATAACAGCATGCCATTCCATATGAGTTAATTAACCTCCTTTCTGTGCAGTCTAGGCCTGAGCTCAGTCATTTAAAGCTAACCTAGATTTTCTACAGAGAACAATAGACTCATTTTTAATTAAACGTACAATAGCAAGCTATCTTGATGTGAACAAAAGGAAGGAAAGGAAGCTTAAGTGACTGTATTAACATCACATTAAAAGCTCTTCAAAGATTTGAAGAAAGAAGTCACAATAAGGGGACATAACTGAAGGGTAACATAAAAGAATATGAATAAAAGAATAAAATTACAAAGCCTACAGTACAAAATGAGTGACAGGTAAAAAGGAGTATAAAATGCAACAAGAAAATATTCTGGAAATACATTAGAAGTGCCCAGATACTTAGTTTAATTTATCTTACCACACAGCTTAAAGAAGGAATGAGCTAAAAACTATATAAATTTTATGTAATCAAGTTAATAGGGCCTAAAGAAATTTACTTAACAAAAACAATCTCTGAATTACTAAAAGACTATATAGGTTTAAAGAGACAAGAAAAGGTTAAAATTCATCTGTCTAAGGAAAGCTGGTCTAAAGCAATCCAGATTTATTTTCATGTCAAGGAATAATCTAGAATTTCACAATTAAGAAGTTACCATAAGGTTGTCAGGAACAGATGCTCTCACATTGCTCTAATGCCCTTTTTTACAATCAATTTCACTGATTCTGTAGAAAAAGAGAAACAGTACATCATCGGTCTTGAGTTTAGTATCATTTAGACACTGTCCCATGACAGCTCCATTAAAACAAAAAGCAAAAGAAACATAATTTTCATGAAAGCATCAAGCAATTGGCATGCTGTTTACAAAAATCAGACTTGGAGAGGACCTGTAATGAGAACCCATAAGGATTTGCTGTCATTTCAGTTCTATTCAGTATTTTCATTAGTGATTTGCAAGATGCAACAAAATGTAAAAAAACCTCCTTCTCACCACTGTGAGCTAGAAGACAGTATCAAATTTCAAAACTAGTTTCTTTACTAGGACAAATGTCTAAAGTTAGCAAGATTAAATCCTCATGGCTAAGGCAAAATATTATACCTGAGAAGAACTTATATATATAGGAGAAAAAGCGGAGAACTAGATGTCATTATGTTAGAATCAGTTTTGAGCAGAAATTTCTGTCACAATAAGACAAGCAAGTTCTTACTGGGATGTATTTATGAATGTTCCTCTTATATGTAACATGGGGCATAATTACTGCACCCCAGTTGGTGTTGATGCCTTATATCCTAAGATAAAGGCAAAAGTCATACTGGAATGTGACTTTTTGGAAGAATAAAGCTGGAAGAATAAATCATTTATGAGTGTAGTCTATAAAAGTGAAAAAAAAATGTTTAGTCTATGAGAGGATGATATACATATCTTCACATATAAACAATTATATGAATAAGTATACATTTATCCAAAAATATTTATTAAAACATATGTGAGGCGCATAAATACCTTTGACCTTCAAGTACTGCATTCAGCTCTGGGGTCCTCAACACAGGAAGGATATCAGCCTCTGGAGCTAGTCCAGAGGAGGCCACCAAGATTATTGTGGGAATTGAGCACCTCTGCTCTGAAGAAAGGCTGAGAGAACTGGGATTCTTCAGTCTGGAAAAGAGAAGGCTTCAGGGTGACCTAATTGTGTCCTTCCAGTACCCGAATGAAGCCTACAAGAAAGACAGAGACTATTTACAAGAGTATGTAGCAACAAGGACAAGGGGTAATGATGTCAAACTAAAAGAGAAAAAGTTTAGATTAGATGTGAGGAAGAAATTCTTTACTGTGAGGGTGGTGAGGCACTGGAACAGGTTTCCCAGAGAAGTGGTAGATACCCCATCCCTGGAAGTGTTCAAGGCCAGACTGGGTGGGGCCCTGAGCCATCTGGTCTAGCGGAAGATGTTCATGTCCATGGTGGGGGGGTGGAACTAGATGATTTTTAAGGTCCCTTTCAACCCTTTCTCAACCCAAGCCCCTCCATGATTCTGTGATTCCATGATTTCCACTGGAAATATGACAAGGAATGCAGCAAAGAAAAATCACGTTGGACAAATATATATACACAGATGCCTTTGGAAGTTTGTAGAGGCTACACACAAATGTTGCAGATTTTCTTCAAACAGGTGCTTTTACAAATTGATCAGAGTTCATGCAGATGATAGAAGTGGTTTTCAAACTGTGATCTGTTGCCTCCTTAGATTCTGTGAAGTACTCCTGAAGAGAACCCTGAAAGACAATTAGCCAAAGTAAACCTGCCTTCTGTAAATACAACAGTTCTCATATTTATGCCCACAAATTGAAAATATTTGAGTAACACTGATCAACATATACCTGAATCCATCTGAGTGCAGAGAGTACATCAGACAATCTCTTGAGGTCTAGAAGCCAATAATTCTTTTAATTCCTATGTGAAAAATTATATCCTCTCCATGAATCCATTCTTTCTAACTTAGGCAAAAAGCAAGATTTTTCTACTGCATAAGATATCGCGTCTGTAAATGCATAATAAATTGTTCAGATACAGTGGCAGTTTTATCAATTGAAGGGGTTTTACATTAACTAAGAGATTTTACTTAACTCCCTGTGAAAAATGTGTATTTTATGATTGGCTGTTTGCAAATATTGAAATGAATATTATATGTGTTGTGTTAGAAAGTAATGCTGTATTAATTCTCTTAAGTAGTGTGTTAAATATAGTTTTAGGTTATAAGAAATGTTAAAATAGAAACTATGCTATGTACGATATTTTTTTAAGAAAGGACTCGCAGCGAGATAGCCACAGGACACCTAAATCTTTCAGAGAAAAAGAATTTATTGCCCTCTTATCAGAAGAAATGAACTTTTTCCCGCCTCGAAGGCACTGTTAGGATTCAGAGGAAGAAGTTGACAATGACCAGACAGAATCCTGTGTTTGGATAGAATTTATACCTCATGTATGAGGTGTATGAATATGCAACAAGCTATTGTTTTTAAGGGTTAATCCTTTGTTAACAGGTGTCTTTTTTGGGCTTGTGCTGCCCAGAAAAAGGTACCAGGATGTCCATAACTCTTTGTTTCTATTGTCTCATATTGTCCTAATTCAAATTGTCCAAATTATTATTACTCTAATTGTATTACTATTTTTATAACCATTTTATTACTATTAAATTTTTAAAATTTTAAACACAAGTGATTGGAGTTTTTCACACTCCTCTTTCCATAGAGGTCTTTCTTGACAGTGATAGGACTTGAGCAAACGGCATGAAGCTGAGTCAGGGGAGGTTTAGGTTGAGTATGAGGAAAAGGTTGTTTAGCCAGGGGGTGGTTGGGCACTGGAACAGGCTCCCCAAGGAAGCGGTCACAGTCCCAAGCCTGACAGAGTTCCAGAGGCGTTCGGACAATGCTCTCAGTGCAGGCTGTGACTCCTGGGGATGCCCCGTGCAGGGCAGGGAGTTGGATCCCTTCCAGCTCCGCGCGTTCTGTGATTCCAGGCTTTGAACACACCTCCTGCCCGGACAGCTTCTGTCACACGCATTGCGGGCACAATGATCTCACTGCAGTGGCACTACATTCAAAACTTTTATTTTAGTCCACGTAAGGCAGTTGTTTCGCAATGTAATACAGCGTGCCCTTCCCTCCGTGTGCGCCGCGGAGGCCCCGAAGGCCCGCAGAGACACCGCAGCCCGGGCGAGGGCGCAGAACCCTCGGCGCCGACTGTCTCCGTTTCCCCGGCCTTTTCTCTGTGCCGCCTCCCCCCGCCTCTCCGGAGGCACAAATGGGGCGGGCCGGGCTCCCCAGCCCGGCTGCGGCCGCGGCCGGCCCGCTCTCCCCGCCTCCCTGAGGCGCGGCCTGGCCCGGCCCGGCCTGCTGTGGCGGCGGCACCGGCGGCTCGGCTCCATGGCTTTCATCCGCAGGCGGCGGCTGGAGCGGGAGCTGTACTCCAAGGAGAGGTGAGCGGCACTGCCCCACCGGCCCCGGCCGCTCCCGCTCGGCCCCGGCCCCTCGGAGGGCCCGGCGGAGCTGCGGGCGGCGGGGCCTCCGGAGAGGCCGCGGCGCAGGGAGGAGAGCACGGGCGCTGTGCTGCCCTCGCTGTTGTCACTGGGGACGTCAGGTGGCTCATGGGTCCCCTGAGTTAAGGCTGAAAAGGGTGTAGAAAGGACCTGGAAAAACAGGAGTGCTGCTTGCCTTGCATAAATTGCATGAAAAATAGCGTCTTGTAAATTTTTGTTTATTAGTTTGTTCTCAGTTGCGCTTGTGGCATGGAGCTGTGCTTCACTGTTGTTCGTTGTAGTTTGTTGTGATATTTTTTCCTTTTTTTTTTCCTGAACACTATAGTCAGTGTACTGTCAGCCCTTAAATTACAGACTCTGTGTTGTCTCTTTAAAGCGTTAAATTCAATTTACGCGCTCCTGTTTGCTGACTGTAATCTTTTTTGTTTCTGAACGTACAACAAAGGCTTATCATACATGCATGAGTGTATCCTGAATTTACTCTCTTATTTTTAGGTAGTGTCCCACTTCCTTTTGCCTGGCTTCACTGTATCTGTCTTGTCAAAAAGTTTCAAAATCTTTTGCAAGCCTAACATTTCCACATAGGAGATCTCTGTGGGAGCAGTAGGTCGGCATGGGTTACACAGTAGGACACCCCTTCTCTGGGGGGAACAGGGATCCCCAGGTGTCTCCTGCTGCGGGAACCAGGGAAACAGCAGGCTGGTCCCGTGTGAGCCCTGCGCAAATTCCTGCTGCAAGTCTCTGCTGGTTACACAGCACTGTTTATTGTTGATGAGAAAACCACATGATGGGAGAGCTGGACTCACTCTGTCCATATAAATTCTGATTCATAGCTATGCAGCCTATGAAGCTACCACATCCTCTGAAGTGTTTTGGGTTTTGTTTTTGGTTTGTTTTTTTTTTTAAAGTACAGATGTGTTCTGGATCACGTTTTGTCTTCTTGTATATCTTGTTGCTTTGGGGGTCTGCTGTGGTATCAGGTGTGTGTAAGGGATTGCAGGCAGAAAGGACAAACTTCCAGTATCGAAGGAAAAGATAAATATTTTTTATTGTAATTGTAGGAAAACCAAGTAAAATGACTGTGTGAGCTGTATTTTGGATTTAATGTAAATAGCCTTTTTTTTTTTTGAAAGCTAAAAAATGGCCAAAAATCAGACTTGTCCCAGAGAACCTAAATAGGGTCCAAATCTCTTCTAAAAAGCCCTGAGAACAAACTCAGCATATCAATGTCAGTATTACTGATCTACTGTTGTTGATGAGAACTTTTTTCTTTGCTCCTACTTGAAAGCATATCAGGATCTTATTATTTGAGCTTGTAATTTGAGCAGTTTATGAAAGGTCAGTCTTATTCTCATTTGCACTGGCAGCTTTTCCTGTATCTGCAAACCCATTTCTCTGCTTCTTCCCCTTACCTAACAATTGATATTAGTGCAAAATCTAAGTAAATTTACATGTTTTGTACCCTATATCAGGTCCCTCCCTCTCCCTATTTTCCTGTGCTTTTCTCAAGTAGGAAATCTTAAAAGCATTTAAGCGATTTAAAATATTTTGAGCTTAGAATTATCAGAAACACTGTATTTTTGTTGTGTGTTGTCCTTATAGTTCCATCTTAAAACAGAAAAAAAACAGTGTGTTATGACTTAATTGAAGGGACAGGGTCTGAGAATTTTTTCCCTAGGAACTGGGTAGCTGTTAGAGACACCAACTTCTGCTTGAAAGCTTTGCTTGATCTTTGTATCCTTGGGGAAGATATTTCCTAGTGAAATGAACAGGACTTCTAAAATTTTGTGGCAACTGCATTTGATGTGTGTTTTGGTTTGGGGTTTGTTGGGATTTTTTTTGGTTTTTTTGTTACTTGAACGTTGCTTTCTACAAAACTTTATGCTGTAAAAGTTCCAGTTAAGAGTAGTGTGAAACTTGGTAAGTAAGAAGTTAATCTTCTTATCCAGTTGCTTTGGAGGGAAGGAAGATCAGATTAGTTTTAAGTGATCTGAAAAAAATATTTCTTCTTAACTAATTAGTCCACTTTAATATCTAGTTACATAAACCTTCTTTTCTGTCTATATGCCATTTTCTAGAAGAAAACAAGAAAATGCTGAAATGTCCTCTGTCCAGGACAGTTTATTTAATCCCCCAAATATTCATCCTTCATGAACAGCAATCCTTTTTTTCAAGCAATTTAGTTACAAAACATCAAATTAGATGATGTGGTGTTTTGCTCAGGTTGTTGCTTTCTTTATAAATTGATTTCTCACTTCTGCTGGCAGTATGCCCAAATGCAGACAAGTGTAAACACTTGGTATGGGGACTCTCTATGCAGTGCTGATGGTTTGTCTTGCACCCTGCTTGGCTTCCTTTGTGAGGGGTTCATCTCTTTGCTGGAAACATCACTCACATGAAGCAACCTCCTGGCAGCATGTAGGTGCTGCAGATGGATCTTTGGTGTGATGGTTGCTTGGTCATTGGATTTATATATATATATATATAAATCCAATTTTTTTTTAGTCAGTAGCCTTATCTTACTCTCTTGAGACAAAATATGTATAATGAAGGCTTTTATCCAAAGATCAGCAAATGAGTCCTACAGCTGGCTTACAGATAATTTGTTCTTGTTGGGAGGAGGTTTAATTTTAGAGTTGGTTTTGCATAGCTGTGTGCTGCTGCTAGATTGGGCTGCACTGCTTTTTCATCCCTGACAATTTCCTTCTGTTATCAGGGCTGTACTTCTAGTTTCAGGTTAAGTGATTGTGCAAGGTGTGTTGGATCAGCCACTTGAAACCCATGTCCAAGTAGATTTCCAGCATGTGCTTTTCTGATGAAAGGACAAAAATAGTAAGGCTTCAATCACAGATTATGAATTTAAAGCATAATCAATGGATACCTTTCCTGGGTGGTATAAACAGGATTTTGCCAAGGCACTGGTCCCTGCATGTTCATTCCTGTATCCAGTTTGAGTAAGTCCAGTGCTTCAGCTGGTAGGTGAAACTGGTATATGAAAAAACTGTGGACTTGTTTTGTTTTCTTTTTTTTTTCCCCCAGATGTTGTCGAATGTCTGAGTCTTTTGCAGACTGAAGTATAGAGGGACATACACATCAAGCAGAGGAACAGTAAAATTCTCAAGTAGACTAAGCCTGATGCAGCACACTTTTGTTTGGAGGATATTTTGTAGCATCTTGGCAGGAGTTACAAACCCCAGGTTGTAGTTTGTAAAGGGTGATTGGCTTCTTGGCTGCATACTCAGAACAATGCTAGGAATGTGTGGGTGCCTTTGGGTTCCCAAACCTTGTGTATTGGGAATGACATCATACAAGCTGAAGTCTTGCAAGTGTTTTCTTGCTACTTAGTGCCGAGTTTTCTTATGCATCTTGGGTGTGTTCTTGACTCATATTCCTCAGACCTTTTCTGAATGACAATTATATGCCAGTTCTTTGAAAAAGGAAGTGAGTTCTGTTTTTCTTGGCAAGATGGTTACCTTTTTCTTTTTTTTTACCTGGAGCTGCTTCTCAAAGGAATACTGATTCCCTTCATAAGAAAATACCTTCCCACTGACTGGCATATGAATTTTTCAGTTATTCTTAATATAATCTTTCTGGGACTATACAAAGACAGGAATTTGAAATAGGTCTTCAAGCTAAATTATGTTGGCATGCTTTAATTTGCCTCTCCCCTTAAGTATAGGTGCTTATCTTTTAAGCTCAAACAGCTCCTTATAGACTGTTAAAAGATTAACTCTTTACCAAATTCTGTATACTTTTAACACTGTGTGGGGATTGAAGGTGTTCCAGCACAAAAGCTCTTAAAGCCTCCATTAAAGTTACCTGGGGGGGATGTAGAGATGTGTGTGATGTGTGATCATCCCTTGCTGTAGCTCCCACTGCCCCAACATACACCCTCGGACAGACAGGCACAACTATGGCTGAAAATCTTTTTTCCATTTTGGATCTGGGAGACTCCTTGTGTTATTTAAGTTGGTGGTGTTGGTTTTTCCAGCTGTGTGAGTTGTTATAATAAAAGATATTCCCTTATCTAGCATGTTCTTCTTTCTTCCCTCTCCAAGATGCTGCTGCTGTTGATTTTTGGACGCAGAACTTACACTGTTACACCTCAGGTTTAATGCAAGCGCCTTTCCACCCACTCTAAAGCTCAAGGCTTTGCCATAGTGTAGTGGTGGCTACTGATTTATTTTACACTGGAAAGTGAAACTGCCTCTTTCCTAGCATCTCTTGATAGCAAGAAGATAGGCTGTGTGGGTTTGCTGCATTCCAAAGGGTAAAGTCTTCTTCCTGACCACCTTGTTCTTGTGCGTGACCCATTCTCCTGATACTGTTTCTGGTGTTCCATGTACCCTTCCATGTACAAAACTATCCTGGGAAAACTCCACAGCTCTGAATAGAAGCTTGCATTATGGCCTGTCTGCTAGTGTGATAACTTTTTAAGTCAAAATTGGCTGGTCTCCACAACTGGAAGTAGTTTTTAAAGCATTACAAGTGTGTGGGACCAGCAAAGCTACTGAAGCCGCTTTTTTTTTTTCCTTCAATTTCCATTTTTCAAATATTACATGTAGTAAGAAAATATAGTCATCTTGGAAGCTCTCTGAAGCTTTGTTTGCTGTTGGTGAGACATTGAGGATAAAGGCTGGACTGTTAAGAAGCTATAGTATAAGGCATTGAGCATCTTGCAGAGTCTCAACCCTTACAGCTACCTTCATGGGGTTTGAACTTTTTTGAAAATCTTGTCTAATTTGTCTCTGTGTCATTCTGTGTCATTTTCAGAACATGTTGGCTTTTTTTTTTTTTTTTTGGATAGCCTAGTATGTCGAGTTCATTGTAGAAGAACAAAAATGGTCAATGATCCCTGAAGCCATGCCTGTGGCTTACTGACTTAATCAGTGTGTCACAAACCATTGAATAGCATAGTGGCAACAACATTTGTGGGCATAAACCTGCCTTTATTAGGGCGTAAGCATAAAAACATCCTGTAATGAACTTAGAGGTGTGAGTTTTATTGCTGGATTTCAAAGGATTTTTTGTCAACAGGTATTTGAGTTGCTTTCCAAGCTGTAGCATTACCTTTCTCTAAGTAGATTTTTAATAAAAACTCATTAATTATTTATACTTGGGAAGTTTTGATTAACAAGTGGGCTATTAATTTTGAAAATGAATCAAAATTACCACTTGCTGGTAATAAGAAAAATGTCTCAAACTGGATCCTTTTCTGTTTGTGATATTTGTTTGTTACTGTATTACAGGAATACAAAGTTTTAGAGCACCAGGCAAAAGTGTTTAATAGAAACTTGAAGGGATCTCCTATGAATATGTAAGAACCAGAACTGAGCTTTGATTGTTTATTGATTTATTTGGTGGGGGTTTTTTTAGATGCTGCTTCTTGCAGATAATTTAAAAATGGAAAAAAAAAATCAAAACCCTTTTTCATTTTAGATACCAAAGCATTTTTGTACCTTACCAGTTAAAACTTTTGATTTGCCTGACTAACTGCTTAGATTGAGGGGTTTTTACATCTTAGGATCAGACTTGAAGGCAAGGAAGGGTAGACTGGGGACAGACTTACTTATTGTTACTTGTGTTGACATTGATTTTTTTGATCCATGTTGCTATTGCAGGTCAGTGTGATAAAGTCATATGCTTACAGTGTGTGCTGTTAATTACATAGCACTGGGAACAGTACAGCTGCTCAGTGGCTGAAAACCAAAATATAGTTTTCAACTCTTACAGGTTTAACCAGTTTCTTATACAGGGTACCTCATGCATTCTCTGCCTACTGTTGCTTGTTGGTTTTTTTTGAAGTCTTCCTGTCATGTGCAGAATTAAGTTACTATTTTAAAAGTATGCTAAATTTTAATTTTAAATGTATGCATACAAATTCTTGTTGTAGAACCATACAGCAGTTTTGATAGTATATAAATGATGTATATAGATGTGCCGGTCATCTTGATATCACAAGTGTCTTTGGCATACTTCCTTTAGCTCTTTGGAAGGCAGTCAGCCCAAAGCCCAACTGCTTAGTTGCACTTTGAAGATCCCCATTGCTGTAATTTTATAGCTATTATGATTGATATCCTGGTTTTTTCAGGCCTTCACAGTACTGTTTGCCTACTTATGCAGCATGCCAGAGGCTGATCTGTGCCCTTGCTCTCTGTAGATACTTGTTAAACCTCCCGGCAAGCCTGAAGCATCATTATGTGCAGTGATGGTTCTCCAGAGGGACCCTGTTAATACAGTAACTATCAGAGGCTCTGTTTATTTATGTGAAAGATACTACTTCTGTGAAGATAAAAAGCTGGCTGCACTCTAGTAACACGTGATGAAATTTGACTTTTCTTTGACAACTCTATGGATCATTAACACAGGCAAATTAAATTTAAATACTTGAGCAATAAAGACTAAGATGAGTTGAGAAATTCCAGAAGGTTATTCCAGAGATCACGCATCATAATCTTCAGAGTTCATTATTAGCAGTAACTTGAACTGGTCTAGATTTGTTAGCCAGTAGTGAGATGCAAGTCTGAAAATTTTGCTTTCACTTACGGGATCATATTAATTTTAAAAGGAGCAGTTTTTGTGACATTTGTGGAGATTTGATATCTGGGCTCTGTCTGCCTGCAGAAGTGACTTGTTGCAGCCTGAAAATACAGGAAAATGCAGTTGGAGTAAGTGAACTTGCAAGTAGAGTAGCAACAAGCGTAGAAATGCTAGGAAGAGGCTTCAGAATACATGGAAGGCTCTGCAGAGAGTGGGAGGGGAAGATAAATAAGCAAAATGCACTTATCCTATATGATGGACAGTGTTTGAGGAAAAATGCTTTAACAGGTTCCATCACAGCCTTACAAGCCATTTTCCAGACAGCAAAGCTGAGGTCAGGGAGCAGGAGATCATTGCACAGGAGGTCGCTGGTCTCTAGCAAGAAGCTCTACAGCACTGCTGTCTCTGTAAGCCTGGAGAATGAGTACTCATGTGGAAGAGACACAGAATAGCAGAAGGATAAACTGGATACTGCTAGCAAACATGGTATTTAAAAAGGAGTAAACCTACAGTTTCCCCACACTACCTATTTAGCCTATATAAAGAGTTTGAGTTTTTGTGCATATATTTACTTTTTCTTTTTTTTTTTCCTTCATGACACCATCTGGTTCAGCAGCAGTAAGTGTTATACTGGGGAAAGAATACCTCAAATCTTTGCCTACAGCTTCTGGTTTTGGAAAGGTGAATTGATTTATAAAGTGACAAGCACACAAAGATACAATAGTTTCATAGAGGTGGTTATAATGAAAAATTTCAAAGAGAACTCTTGTTTTATGTATTTTGGCTTATGTTGAGTATATTATCGTTACTGTGAATAATAGCCAATGTTTTGATACAAAAACATAGCTTGTCTTGAATACATGAGGGATGCCTGCATTACCTAAAATCTTAAAAATCTAGTAAATACCAGTGCTGTCATCAGGTGAATTTGGAAAGAATATAAACATGTGAGGAGTTTGTTAAAAGAATTGGTGGAGATAAAAGAAAGAGCCCAAGCATGAATAATTTCAGAAATTAATTCTATTGAGCAGACATTATTGTTTTCTTGTAAAAAAATTAATTGTGGGACCATAAATGCCATTTCTCTGAAGCTCATGTTCTCTATGTCAATAGTGGCTGTTTCCTGATGAAAGAGAATAGATTTTTTCAAACAAACCTGGGTGCTAACTTTATTCTTGACTTTTATATTTTTATTACTTAAATAATAATAATACTTACATGTATAGTATATGTAGTGTGCTTATACATACTAGAAAGAAGAGCATTTTACTGGTGAATTGCTCTTTATACATCCATCTGTGATAGAACTTGCAAGATCTGCGTTTGTAAAATTAGAAGTTCTAAGTTTCTCCTGGATGATTTCAACTGGATAATATGTTGGAAAATGGGATATAATAGGATATGAAACATAGTAGCTTCCCCACAGTTACTGAGTATAATTCCATATGGCAGAGAATAACCCTTGGTCAGTTGGGGTCAGCTGTCCTGGCTGTGTCCCCTGCCAACTCCTTGTGCACCTTCACCTTCCTCGCTGGCAGAGTGGGATGAAGCAGAAAAGGCCTTGACTCTGTTTAAGCACACTCAGTGCTTAAATCATTGAATTATCAACAGTTTTCAGCACAAATCCAAAACAAAGCCCCATAGTAGATGCTGCAAAGAAAACCAAGCCAAGACCAGCAAAATGGGATAATAAAAAAACTGTTTTCAAGAAAGGAAAGTTAAGATAAGGCCATTTTACAAAAGCAGCAGAGCAGTAAGACAAGGTATCTTGGAAACACAGTTTTGAGTATATAGAGCCACTGTTACTTGTAGTTGCAGTAAAACCTGTATTGTTATGTTCTGTTTAAGATAACAACCACAACACAATCTTTAAGTGTACAAGATATATTTTGAATAATGTTATTTTTTCCATTGTGAAATATGCTTTTTTAATGAACAGGCTGTTTGATTCACTCAGTTCATTTTGTGAACTCCTGACATATTTACTGCTGTTTGAATACTACTCTGGGGATACTTGGTGTTTATTAGTGTCTTCACAGGCATTTCTAGTGAAGCACATCATGAATGAAGTACAAAAAGCTCAAAATATGGGTGTAAATAAATACTAAGTACTTGTGCAGATCAGATCAGCACTGCACACAAACAAGTTGTACTTCCAACTGAGGTTGTTTTGCTTCTCCTGCTGTGCCAGTATCCCCTGGCATTCTCTACAGCTGAAACACTCAGTGACTGAGTGTTCACCCTGTTAGAAAATTGAGTTTTGATCACTTGCAGTGGTTTTACTTAAGTTGGTAGAGAAAGCATTTCCATGTTCCCCCTAATCTGGCCTATTTGCATTTGCTTGGTACCAACGCTGGCATTACTATGATCCTGCAATTAAATATTTTCAAAGACTTCAGTTTCCTATTTTTGTTTTTTTGTTGTTGAGGTTTGTTGTTAATCACATTAGTCCATAAAAAGGCTTCCTGGGGGCTGAACAGAGGTGTGGAGGAAGTACAAAATGTGGTTGGTGAGGAGGGTAATGCTTCCTCAGAGGGCATCCATTGAGTGACGCACTCGTGTTGTAAAATCTGTGCCAGTGTTTTCACTTAACATTTTAGACCAGTTTAATTTGGCTTTGCTTCAAAACAATCTAATTCCATCTGTTCTAAGTGATTAATTCCTGCCCTTCCTTTTTGTGTCATTGCATATTTTGCCTGGCATACATTGATCAGGGCTAAAGCAGAAAGCCTGGTTATATTAGAATAGTTTCCAGCTAAGACATCAGAATCAAATATCTAACCTTATATGTGTTGGAAGAGAATTTGTTGATCTTCTTCACATGTACACAAATTTCCATATAGGTTGTTATTTTAAAAAGTTAAATTAATTCATTATTGGGGTGTGGGGTGCAGCAAAGAGATCAGAGAAAACTTTCCGAACACCCGAAATGTTTTATTAAGAGTACTAACTGTTATGGTATTTTCTCTTAGAATAAAATATTTTTATTTTTAATTTGTAGGTTTTCGCTGCTTCTTCTGAACCTGGAAGAATATTACTTTGAGCAGCACACAGCTAATCATATTATAAATAAAGATTGCAAAGATGAAAGGTACAAAACTCTTGCATACTTTCACCTTTTGGAGTCATTCTAGGCTCATGTATCTTGAACATATGCACAACTTTTTTTTTGTTTTTGTTGTTCCTTTTAGAAAATTCAGAGGCTCCCTAAAAATCTGTTCTAAGTCAATTATTTTTGAACCAGATGACAATATCCAGCCTATTATCAAGGTAAGCAGTGCAAACTTAAATTTCTTGGTAACTAAAGATTCTCTTTAAAAAGCTTTTAAGAAAGGCCATGTATTTTTATGACTTGCTGCAGATACCATTGCGGGATTGCAGTAGTATAAAAGCCCCAGAAGATAATGAAGCAAATAACCCTTTCACAAGGTAGGTAAATCTGGAATACTCTATGTATTTAACTTCCTTTAAAGCCCAAATTCCCATAATTTCAAATATCTTATTTACATTTCAGGAATACACCTGGAGGGATTTCTGTTGTATGTAGCCAGGTAAGACATGCATATAATAGATTCTTGATGTATAAATGGGTGAGGTTACATAAATGAGCAAGCTTATGTTCCTTAATGGTATTTTTCCTCAAAGCTATAATCTAAGAGTGGGAAGTTAACTGAAAACAAAACTAATTAGTGTCAAAAACTTAGCATTAATGTGAAACTGTTGATGCTGGAAATTGCAAACTCTAATGACTTAATTTAGTCATTAATTCAATAAACTGAACATTTTTGCCCTGTGCATTTTATAATGGAGCTTAGGGAAACCTTGGAATTGAATGAAAAAGGAGAATAGACTGTAATAAAACTTTATTGATCATCTTTAGTTTGATTTTCTTGCACTGCTTTCATCTACTTTCTGCAGCATTTTGGGGTAATGGCAAAGCCATCTCGGTCCCCGCAGTTCAGCTTTGTGAAAACTCTGGACTGTGCTGTGAGTCCACCAAATAGTTTTCAGAAGGTGTCCTGAAATATTGTCTTAAAGTTTAAGTCAAGAGTTGTGGTTGTGGATGTATTCATTCTTAGAGTTAAGCAAGGGGATACACTTTAAATTTTGGTAAATTTCAGTTGATAAGTGTTCCAAAGCTGCAAAAGTTAAAGGAAAAAAAAAAAAAGTTCATGTGTTCTTTCAGGATAGAACAGACTTGAGGCAGGAAATACAATTTTAAATATCCTTGTTTATTTCTAAAATCTGTCTTTACCAATGCCCAAAATTGATAGCCTTGCTATGTTATGTGCTGTTGCAGTCAAAAACAAACTCAAGCATTTAATACTGTCTATGCCAGAGAAGCTTGTGGTTTGTGTTGTAGTAATCAGTATATTTAATTTCATTTTGAAATTGCTTCTGTGAAAAATACTGTGTAATCTATTTTTTGAGTTGGCAGATTTCTATGTACTGAGTGATTTTTAAAAACATATTTCTAACTCCTCTAGGCAATGCTTCCACCATACATCATTACTCTATGTTTTGAAGAGCAAGGGATTATAAAAAACATCTTATAGGAAAGAGGAATTAAGTTTTAAGATGGCAAGTGTGGTTAGCACCCTCCACTCCTCCATTTGTAGCTTGCCGGTCATCTTCCTGTCTCTGAGGAAATGTTCTGAAATATTTGAATGGCATCATAAATACTGGTATTTTGTATAAAAGGCATATGGACTTCCAAGTGTCAAGTAGTCACTAGTTGTAATTATGACGGATCATGATGTAATTAAAAATATGGGGTTTTTAAGTAGAATTTTGGCCTTGTAGGAAACCACACATAGGGAGTACTTGGCAAATCTTAAACATCTTTGCCTTTTAGAATCAGAAAAAATTGGTAGTACACAGCTGGATAAGCAGCTTTTCCTTATGTAGCAGACAACTTAGAACTAATGGCTTTAAAATATAGTAAACAGGAATAATAATTTGGTATTATTTCAGTATTTTTTTCTTGAGATAAAACTGAGGGAAATCCTCCAGAGATAGGAAATTAATACAGTATGCTTAGGTTTTTGCTCAGCTTACAAGTAAAGAAAACCAAACCATTATGTCTACTTCTTATGTAATGTAGAGTACTCAGTATAGTTATCCTGCAGAAGAGCAATGAATGTGAAGCAGATTTCTCATTCTGATTCTCCCATGGTCTGATTCAGGTCTGTACATGATGATGTCAGATGAAAGGCACTAATTGCCATTGTTTTTAATGTAGCACTTATAGAGGCATGCTGAACCTATGGGCTTCCAAGCCTGCCACTTGCTTTGTTCTAGCTGGATGTTTCTTGGAGCGGTCATGGGCTGAAGGTTGGCTCTGTTGTCAGCTGATGGGAATGGGGAAGGCTGTCTGTAGCAGCCAGAAGGATTCTGAATGAATCTGGGAGTGTAGAACCGCAGGTGTGCTACCTATAGGAAGGAAACTGAGGCACTGGGAAGGGACCTGTGATCATCCAAGTTTCTTGGGCCAGGAGTAGAACACAGTATGTTATGCAGTTGTCACCCCACGACAGCAGTCCAGTGTATTTTGTTTAGTTCAGAACCAGTCCTGAGTTTAGGCCTGAGATTTAGCAAATTTGAGCCTTCTGTACAGGCAGCAAAACCATAACTTATTTCTGGCTTGTTGCCTTTTAGATGGTGGATAGTAAGGCACAGCGTACAAATTAGTGTGTTACCAGTCAGGTCTTTTTATAAGAATTGTGAGAATGTTCTGAAGAAGGAGAGTAGTTTTATGTGGGTTTTGGAGAGGAAAGACATTCTCAGAGATGAGGCTAGCACCAGAGAAATAAAACTGTTCAAAAACATGGTATTGGATGAGGGAGGAAATCTGGTGTTCGTTGTGGTTGGAGCTGGAAGTGAAATGTTTAGCAGCAGAAGAAAGGCATTCATTTGAGAAAGTTTGCACAGGGTGTGTTGCGTGTTGCCAGTCTGGAGTAATTCCTGTTTGGGCAGAACCTTGAGCCACTAAAAGAGGGGAAGGATCTGCCCCTCTGAATGTAGCTCCTTGAAGATCATATGATTAGGATAAAAGCTCACTAATGAACTGCATAAGTAAGCCTCTGAACAAAATTGGACTTTTGCCCTCCTTGCAGTTAGCTGATGTAAAAGCTCATTGTTTTTCTGCAGTTTATCTGGGGTAGTTAAAGCAGAATATTACAACTCAGTGTTTTGCTTGCTTAAACAGTGTTCTTAGTATTTACCAGTACTTCTGATTAATTATATTATTTTTTAAGGTGTGAATCTGTAATGTCTGTTATTCTTTCAGGTTTTTCTCATTAAAGAAAGAAATGTTATTGCACCCTATAAAACAGTAAGAGTAAGTATATATTTTTTCACCGCTTTTAGCAAATTGGAGTTTTGTAAGGATTTATGTTGTCATTTCTGAAAGAGTTAAGATAATTATCATTTGAGAAATACCACAGTGAAGCTTTTAAAAAATATTTTTAAAAAAATATTTTTAAAAAAATATTGAAAAAGCATGTCTGAATTCTTCTGTGATGGCTTTCTGATACTTCTTGGAGGACATGCTGCAGACTTGACACTTGCTATTTATCTTGATGTGCAGCTCTATGGGCTCAACAGTCAGAGCTGTCAGCTGAGTGCTCATGTACAGTGAACACTGCATCCTGGCTAAGTGTCTTCTCCTCAGTTCTGCTCAGACTGAGATTGCTGAGATTCTGCTCAGATGAAAGATTGCTAATTGATATTTCCCAGCTGAGTGTTTCTCAGTTCAAAGAAATGGTGGATAAGGCTGCTCACAGCAGAAATTGGAGCTTGCTCCTGGCTGCTTTCTGCTGAGAGGGTCGGTCTGCTCCAATTCTGAGCCTGGAGGATTCAAGGCATACAAGTAAAGGTTCTTTGCTTAAATTGTGAGATTAGTTAAGACACAAACACAAAACTTTTATTTTTCAGAGTTAATTCACTTTTTGCCCAAGAGTTGAAAAAGATAGAATTATATTTCTCAATGTTTTTCTTTAAGTAGAAAACTTCAAGAAGATGGAGTCTATAAATCCGTATTACTGTAGTGGACAGCAAAGGGACAAGAGAGGATCTCTGTTCTCTCAACAAGGGCTTTGGGTTGGTTTTGTGATTAGATCTGCCTCTGAACCAGGACTTAAAAGGTTTTTTTCTTTGTTTTTTTATTCTGATAATTCTTCATGTGTTGAACCTATTTTGTCTTGTAGTCCTTCTATGATCTGTTTTGCAGACATGTGCAAGATTTATTAAGTATCAGACAAATACCTTATCTCCAACACAAATACCCTATTGCCAACACAGTGGAAAAGGAAAGAATCAGAAGGGTTGTTTGGAAAGCTCTTCACTTCATTTTCTTCTAAGTTATGGTTCATCCACAGCTAAAACATTTCTGACAGTTAACCATCACAATTTACTCTGCTGAAGTGCAGCTTTTTCTCTGCATTTTGAAACAAGAAATCTAATTCACCTTCAATCTTTTCTGATTTTTTTTCTGTTGCTGCTAGATATCTTCTACTTGAATTGTTGCCAGTTCCATATGTCACTGAGTGCTGGAATTGAGTAATACTTTTTATCTTCCATGTCTTTCTTTGATTGTTTCAGATCAATTACAAAATACTGAGCTCTTGTCTTTGAATATGGCTGGAGAGCTACAGAAACTGCTCACATAAACTGTCACATTGTTGGCTGTAAGCAATACTTGTAGACCATTCACTAGGATTTCTTAGAGCTGTGTTTTTTTCGTGTTGAAGAAAAACAATGCTCTGGGTGAAATGTTGCAGGGCTTTTATCTAAATTGCTGCTGAATTTAATGTCTCCCTATAATCCAGTTCCATTTGCTTTTCGAAGCATGCTTTCCTCTTGCATTGCTGTCAGTTCAGCTCAGATCACATACATTACACTGAAGATCATCTAGATTTTCATGTCTTCCTTCCTTCAGTTAAAATTAATCCAGTTGTATCTACTGACTGATGTCTTGCTTTAGTCCTACTGATCACTTTGTTGCTTTTTTTTAAAGTCTAGCCTGAGAAATCACAAAACGCTACAGAAACACGTTGATACAGTTTTATACTGCATTCAGGGGTCATGAAAGTATTCAACAACCTTTGCTAAATATGAGTTGTGAGTAAAGCTAGTGCCAGTTGATCCATACACATACTTTTAATATACTTAAGTAAAAGCAGGAATGTCTCCTATAAAATGACTCTTAAGAAAGCTGGGAAAACTTCGTAGGAGAAAAATGAGTGTGCCACATAAGCTGGTTGATGTTGTTAGTGAGGCTTTTGTGAATGACTATTCAAAATAGACTGTTGACTGGATTTGGGATCTTTTCAGCGCAAAACTACTTATGTAGATGAGAGTGACTAACTTTTTTTTGCCTAGTCTTTAAAGATTTGATGGGCTGGTGTCTTTCATCTATAAGAAATAGAGTAGCTGTTTAAAATGTAACATGTCATTTGCTAGTTCTATATTTGCAAGTGTTTAAAATAGATGTTAAAATAGGCAGAACAGGTACTACTTTTCATTTATTGATGTTTGCACTACATTAACTTATTCACTTCAGAGCTATTGTGCTGTATTGTATTAAACAACGCTGCACAAAGAGCTTTGCCCAGGGAAGATATATTTGTAAAGAAAAAAGATCAACATCTGCTTTTGCAATCTTTGGCATATAACACAATCTTTAATAGCATAGTTTTACTGGGTTTTAGAGTTTTATTATTTAGGGGTCTTTCATTTTGTTTACTTTAATTTTATTTTTTCCACTGAGTTCTATTTGAAATTAATTCGTAGTAAATGTACTTTTAATTTTAGGGTAGAACAGAACACTTATTCCAACTGGATGTTGCTTGGAAAGTAGGAGATGTTGTGCAAACTCTACATCAGGTATGTGGTTATTTGATATCCCTGCATAGTTCATGACAGCATCTTTTGATTTTTAGTGTAGAGTTTTATTTGTACTCAAGGTGAAAACCTTGGATTATCTGTTTTTAAAATGTGGACTTGAACACAGCATCTAGTTCTGTCAGCTACTAGATTCTGTCAGCATCTAGTAGCTCTCAGTATGCAGGGTCGTGCTAAGCAAAGTAGTAACGTGGCAGTAGAAGTGAATAAATATTTCCTACTTTAAAAAGAAATTGTGATAGATCTTTTAGTATGCCATCACCAAGAATGCTAAAGCCCCTCCTGTTTTGTTGACTTCTGAGCTGTGTGGGACATCTCTGTGCAATTTCACTTAAAGCTCATTGTTTAGCTTTACAGGGCTTCTTGTCTAGATAAGATGGGAGATCAAGCTGCCATGGTGAGTATCTGATTATTTCTAATATCCCTGCTTAATAATGAAATTGTGATATCAGTGTTTAATAATTAACTTCTCATTGCATTTGAATCAGATACCATATTAACTTTTCTTTCCTTCCACATTAGATAACTGCTATATTACAATCACGCTTGGCTAGAACTTCATTTGATAAATACAGGTACTTTTCTAATCACTTTCTACTGGGAAATAATTTTCATCTTGTTGGTTGATTAGTCTACTGCACTGATAGTTAGATGGCTAGTTGAGTTAGTGTAAGTTCTCTAATTCAGAGAGTTAGCTTCTTAGTATTTTGAAGCTCCTGGAATGTAGAGCAGGAAATTCTGTGTTGAGAAGATGAATGTGTTACTTTGTCTCAAAAATGTTCATTTCTCTGTGAATTTGTTGCAATTGGGCATCAGCGTATGCCAAATAAAACTACAGTTCTAGAGAAGACGACTGACTTACTGCCCTGAGACTGGAGCAGAATGTAGCAGTGTTCCTTTCTGGAGTGTCTGTAAAAGTGGTGGTCCCAAAAAAGAACTTTATTCCTGTGTAAAATAGGCTTAGTGAAGTCCCCATTCTGATGTCCCAAGGCTATAAACTGACTGAAACCTTTCTAAGTAATTTAAGGATACCTCTACCAAAGTAAGAACTGGAGGTAAACTTACTCCTTTTCTTCACTTGTAGATTTCAAAGCATTTCTGAAACGCTGCATATGGAATGCAAAGCAGAAATGGTGACGCCACTGGTGACTAATCCAGGGCATGTGTGCGTTAGTGATGCTAACTTGTACTTCCAGCCTCTTAATGGATATCCTGTAAGTGCCTCATAGATGGTCTTGCTTACAATGTGAGCACGCTGCCCTGCTAGCAGACAGTTTTAATTCTCTGTACTTTTTCTCTCAAATGCACATAGAGCACATCTCCAAGGCAACTATTTTCAATTATTTTTAGAAGGCCATTGGTTTTCCTTTGATCTCTGCTGCATTCAGTGTATCTCTCTCTGTGAGGCTTCATTCTGTGCTAACTTGCTTAAAGTTTACCTCCTACTGACAAAGCACAAAATGTCCTTTGCTCATTCTCTATTAATATTTGAAGATCACTATTTGTTACATTTCATTTAAGATAAATTTCTCAATCTTAGTCTGATACCATTCCAACTTAGTGAGAGCTTTATATATATGTAGTTTACTTTGGGAGCTCTTAGCTAGGTTTTCTATTAAACTGACCATTTCTTTCTCTGGAGGAAAACTGAGTGTGTGTTGCACATGGATTATTGCTTTGGAACTTTGTCATAGAAACAGAAGTGATTGTCTCAGCAGGCCACTGACTTAGCTATGATATTGTGAAATACCTTTAGTGTGGACATGGCAGTAGCACAATCACCAGAAAACTTTAATTCTCAGATTTTTTATTTTTTTTTTCCAATTTGCTTGTCAACATGTGAGATTACATCAGCAGCCCTGGTGCTGCTCCAGCTGGCTATGACTGGTCCTGCAGGCTGGTGGAGCGCAGTCTGGCCAGGGGTGATGTACCAAGCTAGATCCATCCTCTAATCCCAATGCTGAACTGCCAGTTCCCTCCCCAGGGCTGAGGGCTGGAGCATTCCTCTAGTGCTCTCATCCGATGGTACCCTGTGGGGAAAGAAAGCAATCTGCCTGATTTGAGTGCCCTAAGAACAAGGAAAAGACAAGCAGAAGATTCAGTGGAGTCTGGGGACTCAGACACAGGGAAAATAAAGAGAAAGCTCTGAGTGTTCTGAAAGGAACACTGAATTAGAAAGATCATGTCTGTGACAAGAGGAAGGAATGTTTGGAGCTAGTACAGAGAAGGGAAAAGGGGATTGGAGAAAACATGTTTGACAAAGGAGTAGGAATTTGGGGGACAGACTTTATAGCAGGGCCTTTTGCTATAGGCCAAGGTTAATAGTTTTAAACTAGAACAGGCTAGATTTAAACTAGGTAGAGGAAAAAAAGGTTTTTACAATGGGGGTGGTAAAACACTGGCACAGGTTGTCCAGAGAGGTTGTGGATGCCCCATCCCTGGAAATATTCAAGGTCAGGTGGGACCACACTCAGAGTAACCTGGTCTAGTTAAAGATGTCCCTGCTCAATGCAGTGGGGTTGGACTAGGCAGCCTTTAAAGGTCCCTTCCTACCTGAATTACTCTGTGATTCGGCTGTGCTGGAAGTCCAAGCAAAGGAGTTTCAGGGGGATAACGGTGCCATTCTGGTTCCACCCGCCAGGTGGCACCCTTGGCACGGTTTGCCCGGCAGCCCAGTGGCTTCCCTTGGATAGAGTTCGTCCTGTTCTGCTTCTCTGGTGCATGAGCACTGCTAGGGGGGACTGACCCGGGATAATACGCTGCTGCTTACCTATTCCTAAACTGCTCTGCTGCTCAGGCAAAAACCAACAGCAAAGACAAGCTTCCTCTTTCTAACATAACTGCTTAGCATCACTATTCCACTGCTACAATAACATGGATGGGTATTATTTTCATATTGCTAATATCTGTAGTCAAGAAAAACTTCAGATTTTCTGAGGAGGGTTAGGTAGAAGAACATAAACCTACTAGAATGTCTCCATCTTTTCTTCCCCCTCCACAGAAACCAGTTGTACAAATTACACTGCAAAATGTGCGTCGCATCTATAAAAGAAGACATGGGCTGATGCCACTGGTAAGCTCAAGGATTTATTTTATTTTATTGTCTTGCTGTATATATGGTTTCTTAAACAGACCAGCTGTAGCAGTCTGCATCATTAGGTAAAAGCCATGTGTTCTTAAAATTTCTGTATTAAATAGTGAACAGTACTCAATGATCCTTTCCGGTTTTTTTAAGTGTTTCCTTTTCCTGTGCTGTCAAAAAGATGAAAACAGAATGAATTCTGACAAGGATGAAAAACTTCTTTCATAAGCAGTCAGCATAGGAGAAGGGAGTACCGTTAGGGAGCAATTAATTCCACTTATCTCAAGCACCTATCACGGGACAGAATGAATTTCTCTCTCTTGGTGTATTTTCTCTGGATTGATTCATGGAGGAAGTTTTGTCACTGCTTCATATTGAGACTAATGTGGAATGATGATTCCTGCTGTACATGACTGAGGAATGTCAAGAGCTCTGCAGTGAAGCCTCAGTTGTGTGCTTTCAGTGGTAGCACTGAAATTTCAATCTTGTAGAATTTTTTTGTCTCAAAACACATTTAAACCAAATATACATTTTTTTTTGCCTAAGTGAATGGAATAATGCAAAGAATTAAATGTCTATTACTAGGCTTAATCAATCCAGACAGAGACAACCTACTGGCTCAGTGTAAACTGAATGCTCTTGTGACTGGAAATAGAAAATTTAGTATGTTAGATTTTGTGGGCAAAATTGCTACCCAGTATAGAGTCATAAGGCTTATTAGTAAATAGAACATTCTGTTAAAAACTACAAGTACTACAGCTTGTTAATAATTGCTCTCATTTTTTTCTCCCCCCTTTAACATTTCAGGGACTTGAAGTATTTTGCACAGAAAATGATCTATGTTCTGACATCTACTTGAAATTCTACAACTGTCAGGATCGAGATGAGGTCTATCGCCTTATTGCAAAATATATAGGTTTGGAGTATTTATTTATTAATGTAGTGTGTAGTACCTTGGGAAGGGAAATTTGCCTGGATTTTGCTCTATTGGTGTGTGGGAAGAATGAGAAAAATATACAGATATATAGGCTGTAACAAGTTTTAATAGAAGTGAGCAAAGATCAGAATGAATGTTGTGAAATGGCACCAGTTTGGTTGTGTTTGAAGAGCTGAGTGTGAAAGCTGAGGAGGCATTATTGAGGCAAAACTAATTTTTTTAATTTGCAACTTGATATACACTGTCATTTAACAGCCCCCTTTGCCCCCTTCAAAAAAAAAAAAAACCAAACCAAAAATCAAACAAATGAAACAAACCCACAAAACACTATCTTCAAAGTAAGGGATAAATAAGATCCACTCAGCTAAATTGTGTTTTGCTGAAAAAATATAGACTAGCTTGTGTGTGGATCCCCCTAGGACTCAGTTAAGACCTTATTGAGAAACTTCCTGGTGGATTTCCAGTCTACGCAAAAGTACCTGAAATTTTCTCAGTCTTAGGAGTGGTTGATAAAAATTACAGTTCTGAAACAGTTCAGTTCTCATTTCTATTAAATCTTGTATACATTAATTCCTAGAAAGTGATGGTTATTTTTTTGCAGATTGTAAACAGAAACTTCCTAAAACATGTGTGTTCTGGAAAAAAAAGGGAGAAAAAGGCTGAGTTTTTCTGTAATTTGAAATATTGAAATACATATTTACTGCCAATATTGTAAATTTTGTGCTATTTTATTATTGTACCAGGACTCTGGTTCTGTTTCAATGAATTCACCTAAATATCAGTTGACATTTCCCTCCTGCTTCACAAAGAAAAATGGAAAGGCCACAAAGGAATGATAACTTTATTTTAGAACTGTTTTAGTATTTTCTATTTTTCTTTGGAAAGGAAATAGATTCTGATATAATTTTCTCTGTTGTTAAAATACCTGCATGCTGTTACCCTGCTTCAGACTTTTTCTGGATAATTTTCTAAGGTGAAATTTCAAGATGTAGATGAAAATGCTGGTGATGTTGGAGCTTAGAAATAAAAAATGGTGAGCCCTTTCCCTAGAAGCGTTTTTAGCACCTCGGTATCTCTCTGGCAGCAGAAGAGCCTCTCTTTGAATGTGCTAATGTTTTTTACTTTACTAGAATTTAAAGTCCTAAAGTGAAGGAAAGATTGGACTATGTCTTTCCAGTGAAGGAAAGATGGGAAAATGTCTTTCCATCCTATGCTGAAATAGAGGCTAAAATAGAGGCTTGCCATAATCTAATCCAAGTTTCTTTCTTTCCATCATGCCATGGATGCAGTCCTTCAGTTCTATTTCAGGCACTTGCCCAGGTGCTGTATACAGAATCAATGGAAGAAAGTTTAAAAGTAAATAAATAACCCAGTTTTCCAGCAGCATACCTTGACATTACAGCTAATAAGCAGGGTAGTGCAGTTTGAATGTACTGAGCTCCTGCCTATACTTCAAAGAGAACTCCAGGTGCATAATTCTTAGTTTTTTGAGTTTGGGCCAATTTTCTTTTCCTCTACTCTGTTTCAGTGGATGTGAAATTAAATCCTGTTCATGTACATACATGACTTCTTTCCACAAGTTACTGATAGTGGGTGTCCTTGGTTGCAGTAGGAAAATATATTTAACTTTTTTCTTGACTCAAGCAGAACTGCTTCTAGAAATTTGAAATCCTAAAGGTTACCAGCTTGCTGAGAGATGTTCATGGTCTGCAAATATTTTTCCATTCCTATGTAAATATTCATCCATTCTTACTGTGTTTGGTTTCAGCACTCCTTCTTTATGACTTTTTTTTTTTTGGCCAAATGCAATTGAGACCCCTGTGCAGAGATATTAAAAAATGCGTGGAGTATGGTAGCTATGGCAACACGAAGTTGCCAGTTAATTCTGACTTGTTCTTTTAAGAAACTGTGCCCTTAATTGTTTTACAGTATCTTGCATCATGTTAATGGCAGTATAACTTGGGGGCTAAACTCCAAACCTCCCAACTCTTAATGTTTTGTTTTATTTTATTTCAGAAAATCATATTGCAGAGCACACAGCTGAAAGTTATGTGTTGCAGTGGCAGCGAGGACATATATCAAATTACCAGTATCTTCTCCATCTCAACAATCTGGCTGATAGAAGCTGCAACGATCTCTCCCAGTATCCTGTATTTCCTTGGATCATAGCAGACTACTCTAGTTCAGTGTTAGGTATGTGCATATGAAAAAGCATGTTAGTGCATCATGACCAACCTGAAATGTGGGGGAAGGCATTTACATTGTATAGACTTCATGTTGCATCAAAATGAACCTGGCATTAGTGGTCTTGGGTGTTTTCTTGTGGCCTTACCCTTCCCCTTTAGCTTAGGGGACAAAATACCTCACCTTTGTCTGTTAAGTATTGCACTCCTCAGATACAGAGTATGTACCAAACATCTGCTTGCTTGCTTTGCAGATCAGCAGTACTGAGCATTCAAAGACACTGTGATTCTTATAAATAGAAAAGAAGCAGTAAAATTACTTTTTTGTTTTTTAACAAGTTAGATGCACTGAGATGTGTAGAATCCAGGTGTTCTTTTATGATTCTTAGCATTGCAGATTGAATGTAAGAGGCTGACAAGGCTTGTGCCTGAATAGGCTCCTTGATTAAGGGTCTTAGTGCAGTTTGTGTTGGGATTTTGTCCTTTTGAAGATTGTGTCCCTCTGCAAGAACCAGAATAGGGGAATCTTGTGGTATTCATCAGCACCTGCTCAAACACTTCAATCCGATTGTATGGTGGGACTTAACTGTAGCCTGACAGAGTGGTTAGTGAGTAGAAGAAGATGGTACCAGCTGCTTTTGTGCCTTTGGTAGCAGTACCTTGATTAGATGATACTACTTGTAATAACTGCCCCATAGATTAACTATTAGTTCTTCAGCAAGAGGTTTGAGATTATACATACTTGGAAGGAAGATGAGTAGCTATTTACAGTAAGACTTTATGGGATTGCAGTTAGTAGGGAGGGAAAAAACTACTGGAGGGGTTCTGGGTTGGCTTTTGTTTGCTTTGTTGCTGCTTGAATAGGCTGGGGGGTTTTTGGTTTGTTTTTAAATATTGATTAGAGTACATTAAAGTCTAGTAGAATGCTTGGAGTCTATAACCAAGCATTTGGTTTGGGTTTTTTTTTTAAGATCTGACAAAGCCTGAAACATTTCGTGACCTTAGTAAACCAATTGGTGCCCTGAATAAGGAAAGGCTGGATAGACTTGTGGTATGTATATCTTGGTATTCATATGCTGAACATTTTGTGCCTTGTACATATTGGCAATAAAAGGAGCTTTGTCCAGCAAGCTTTGGGAATTATGTCTCAGGAGTTATTCTATCAGAAGTTAGCTATAAACTTTATCAGAAGCAAACATACCTATAATCATTCCACATTTATTTTCCAGCTTAATTTAATCAGAACTGGTTTTGTCAGTACTAATTTAAAATTATTTGAATCCATTTCCTCTCTCTTACTACCTTTTCATACATATATACTTTTGAAAGTTTTGCCTTACTTTTAAAATAATATCCCAAAATCCAGTTAATGTATATATGGTGGCACTGAGATGCTATAAACATACATGAATTTATGAAACTTCAAAACCCATGGATTTAAGTATGTAATGTAAAACACATGTTTGAAAGAAATAAGAAAAAATGGTAGAAATCTTAAGTATTTCCATTTAAGAAAAATACTGAATTTGAGGGAGAGAACTTTAAAGGGAGGAAATTTGGATCCATGGAGGTCAGAGCACTAACTTGAAAATTCTATATACTTATAATAGTTTTTCTATTTCTCAAGGTAGGCAGGCTTTCCTTTCATAAGCTGTCAAACACATACTTAGAGACTTAGAAGTCGTCAGTTATTTGGCTTTTAATTATTTGTGTAAAATTATTGTCTTCTATGGAAAGTTAATTATTGCAAAATAATTTATGGAACATTAGAAAAAAATACTGCCAGAATAACTCCATTATGTTTATAAAAAAAAAGATAAAAATATTTCAAAATCATATAGTTTCCTAAGATTGTGGAAGGCAAGAGAATATGAACAATATTGTGTTTACACAATACAGTAATACAGTAAATACAGTAACAGTAAATAAAGTCTCCTTTCTAAGATCTGACTTCCCTCAAACTGTTATTAGCTTCATGCTTACTGCAGTAAAAGTCATTCTGTTTGTATTATGTTACATTTTAGAGTAATGCATAGGAGCTTCAGACAGGAAGGAATCTCCCAGGTTGATGGAAGTCACTATGTTCTTCCATACTCTCATGAACCTTTATGTGAAAGACAAAAAGGAAGCACTTCTTTGTTTGCACTTCTTTGAATTTTAGTCACTGCAGTTATGTGCTAAAGTGAGAGAGGAAAAAAACACTATAGTTCTGGATGATCAGTTATGACAACTATTTTGCCATATTGATTTACTGCTCTGATTAAAGCTGCATGGATATTAGAACTTAAATGTTTATTTTATCATTGGAAGAAAAATTGAGGGTGGGTGGTCCTAATCTGTGCCTTTAAAAAGAAACAGTGTATATGTATATTCAGAATTGAGGCAAAGCAGCAGTGCTGATTTGAAACAGACATTTCTTTCTTCTTTCTATGCTGCAGAAACGTTACCAGGAAATGCCAGAGCCCAAGTTCATGTATGGAAGCCATTATTCTTCTCCGGGTTATGTTTTGTTTTATCTCGTTAGAGTTGGTAAGGCACCTTTATATGCTCTCTGAGCAGACACCTCCAAAGCAGACAAGGTTTGGAGCAAGCTGATGCTGTTTTTCCTTCTCCTTAGCTCCAGAATACATGCTCTGTCTGCAGAATGGAAAGTTTGATCATGCTGACAGAATGTTCAACAGGTTTGTTTACATTTTGTCTATAACTAGGCTGGTTTTGTTTTCAAATATGCATCAATGGGGAGTGCAAAGCCTTAAATTTTTTTTTTTTTTAACAAATGTGTGATTGATCTGTCTTATCTAGCATTGCAGAAACCTGGAAAAACTGTTTGGATGGTGCAACAGATTTCAAAGAGGTAAATAAATGGCTGGAAAATTATTCAAGTGTTCTCATCTGTGCTTAGCTTTCTCATGTACTGTTGATTTGAGAGTGTTTGGTTGGAGTGTGTTAGGTTGTTTTTCATTGTTGTTTCTGCTTTTCAGTTGTATGGGTTTGGTTTTTTGGTTTTTTTGTAAGGCTGGTTGACTGCATTTTATGAGTCCTTTATTAACTGTATATTAATCCCATATCAACTCCATGTTTGCTCATCTGTGCCTGATTTCTGGCTTTTAGTTCAACAGAAGTATGAATGTGAATGTTAATGGAAATACATGGGAATTACCAGAGCGTAGATTAAGGCTGAAAAGACAGTTTTATATATTGTCTGCTGGAATGTTGTAAGGATTGGCTATATTGCAATGCTTCATCCAGAGAATGAAGAAACTGTGGAAGAAATTATAGAAGTAGTATCTTGGGGTTTTGAGCCCTGAGAAACCCTAACTTGTAGCATGTGTTGAGAAGAATAAACTGTCACATAGTAAATACTGTTAAACTCCTTTATCAAAGAAACATTAATACAGTGATGCTTTTAAAAAAATAATCTAGAGTTAATGGTTAGATATGGTGATATTTAAGTAATTGATTTAACCTCTGAAATTTGTCATAATTTTAGTTTTATTCTAGATTTTAGTCTTGACTCTTACTTGATGTCTTAAAAATGAGAATGTAGCTATGCAATAAGAGTTCTGAAGATACTCATAGATGTTATGGATTCATATGTCACACATTACTTGTTAAAATGTGTGCCACTCTGAATTTAGCAGTTTGGCTCAGAGAACTGTCTTGTAGGTAAAACCTGGAAAGCCTGCCCAGCCTTAGGGCTTGACATATGAACTTTAATAACTTTCTTTCCACTGAATGATATGTTTAAGTGATGAAAGCTAAACTAATATCAAAACTTAGTCAGTTTTTTTGTTTGTTTTTTAAAATTCCAGTTGATTCCAGAATTTTATGAAAATGATTCTAGTTTTCTAGTAAATAGTTTGAAGTTGGACTTGGGAAAAAGGCAAGGTGGAAAGATGGTTGAAGATGTAGAGCTTCCACCCTGGGCATCAGGTAATAATAGTCAAACTTCTTATATTATTAACTAATTCAAGATTGCTGGAATCATTGTTCTTCCTCAAAAATGTTCATTCTGGTTTCTTCTAAGTGAACTCTTTCTATAAAGCACAACATAATTAATAGGTGCTTTTAATTTTTTATAAGAAAATTGACATTTAGTGTGGGGTGTTTTGTTTTGTTGGCTTTTTAAGAATGAGGAGGAAGAGAGATGGATGCCAATACTGAAAGGGATATTTTCTCCTTTAATTAACCTTTATCTCGTCAGGTCCTGATGACTTTCTTCAGAAGTGCCAAGAGGCTTTAGAAAGTCCATATGTATCAGAACATCTTCATGAATGGATTGACATCATATTTGGCTACAAGCAGAAAGGAAGTGAAGCAGTTGCAGCTCACAATGGTAAATACACATTTATAGAACTAGCAAAAATAGGGGATGCTTCAATTAGGCAGGAATGGTAAATCACAACATATCTGTAATGCTTATTTTGTTTTGAGTGTTCATAACAGTGCTTTGAATGCTTGATTCTTATCTGGCAGTATTGCCTTCATGGTGATTTGCATCTTTGAAGATGTGCTTCAGAGGGTGGACAAGATGATTCTGTAGCATTGCTGGGAATTGCTTGCACATCATGGTGTGGCAATATATTATGGAATTAGTGTTTCCCAATTAAAAATAGAAGCCTGCAGGGTCTCCAGATAAACATGTATTTAGCCTTCCTCCACTGTAATTTCAGTGGGAGAATTTCAATACAATGTCCCCCTCCTCCTGAGAGAATTGGCAAGGGAAAGAATGGGCTGATGGGCTCCAGGTCTTTGGGGCAAGAATGAAGGAAAAAGTGTGTGTTAGTTCATCCTTGTACACATACACATAACTGCATGTGAGACATTTCACTGTTTGCAACCTTACTCTGAACATGTATCTAGCCACTATGGGCCCTTACAAAGGGGGATGTTATGTTACTGCTGTGTAAATGTGTTTATTTACACCTAATAGTATTACCAATGATTAACTTATTCATCAGTCTGGTATTTTAGCTGTGTATGTTACTACCCAATAAGAAAGTGCCCTCTTTAAAACAAGAGTAGCAGATCAGATTTTTAGGGTGTTTATTCCAAAAGCCCTGATCATTTTGAAGGACTTCTAGCAACAGAAAATGTTGAGATAGTTTGCATTTAAAGATATAATAAGTTTAGAAAGAACACCTTCCTACAACAGTGGTGAGAGTAGGAATAAGCAACATTTTGATACTTGGCACTAATTCCAGGGAAAGATAGTTTCTAATTCCAGGGAAAGATAGTTGAGATAGCAAGGATTGTTTTGCTGGGGTTTGTTTGGTTTTGGGGTTTTTTTGCTGTTTGGTTGGGGGCGGATTGGGTTGTTTTCCTGCTGTTAATTTCTTTCCAATATACTTTCTCTACATGTCCTTAACATATGATTGGCTATATTTTAGAGCTGTAGGGTTTGGCATTCAGTCATACTGTGAGGATAAGTGTCAATTACAATGTACCACAGACTTTAAATACAGTAAATCAGCATATAAATTATGGCATCTATATTTTTACCTCTCAAAAGAGACCACTAATGAGAGCACTTTTTATGCATAATGTGCTGCTTCTGATGCAGTATGGATTTTTATTAGCATAATGAATTGCAGACTTTTAAGTAGATAAGAGAGTCAGAAGGGATCTGGGTATGAATGAACTTCGGTCAAAGTAAATATTCTTAAGCAGAGGCCTCAAAGTCATTTGCGTCACGGCAATTCACCTGGAAAGGTGAATACACTGATCTTTCTGATCATTCTTTATTACTTTCTGTTCCCTGTCTGAAAATTAACCAAAGATCCAGTTATGTAACTGTGCTTGCTTTCTTATTTATCTGTTTATATATTTATTTACTGGGGGTAGGTATTTAATGAAGCTTGAGTAAGCAATCCTTCCTCTATGAAAGTACTAATTTTTTCTGAAACTTTCTGAAAATCTCTTGGAAGTCCTAAGTTTTTTCAGGTAAAAAAACAGGATTAAAATGTAAGACCTCAAACTAATGCCTGCTGAAATAACTTATTTGTGAGTAAAAATGCAGCTCTGTTTGTAGGAAGACAAACAAAATGAGCCTTGTATATCTACATTGTACAAATAAACTTTTTTTTCCAGTGTTTCATCCATTAACTTATGAAGGAGGAGTGGATTTAAACAGGTAATTAACAAGAATCTGAATGTTTTTGTTAAAGCAGTTAACTAAGTTTCTCAGTATCTCTCCAGGTTCTCTGCCAGCTGTAAAAGGGCTCTGTACATGAATGGTGTTGCTCTTCCATTTTATACTCCCAAATATGCAGAGAACCAGCACCATATTCTCAGTTTTAGCTTGCATTTGAAAGACTGTTTCTTAAGCATTTCTTCAGTCTGACTTTTCTGGAAGTGCTTCACTTTTTCAGTCATTGAGAATATTGTTATTTTACATAAACAAAGTTATGAAGCTGTTGTGATTGTAAATCTTCAGTAAGTCAGTTCTGTAAGAATATGTGATGGCCTGTAGTGCTGTAGTAACTGCACACACAGTTCCATGCTTTTGGGGAAGGGGAGGGGAAAAAAGTACTTGCCTCCATGGCTTAATTATATATCTTGCTTTGTAAAGTATTATGGACCCCAATGAAAAAGTAGCTCTGCTGACACAAATCCTGGAGTTTGGACAGACGCCAAAACAGTTGTTTACAACCCCTCATCCTCAAAGGAAAATTCAGAAACTGAAAAGCTTGTCTCGAACATCTAGTCACAGCACTTCCATAGCTGAGTCTCCAGGTAAATGTTTAATAGATAAACTAACAATGTGAAGGATTTGTAATTTTGAGTAGTTTCTTTCTCCCCCAGGATCTCATTATACAACTCTCTTGGCTACTTTCCCTGTAAGCCAACTCAAGATAAATCCGTGAACTAAATCTTAAAAGAAAAACAAAACCAGACCAGTTTCAAATTTCAATATACAGCTGTTGCCCTTATTTTGCCTTCTGTTCCAGTGGTCTCCTCTGGAACTGTTGCACCTCTGCTTCTGAAGCTGTGGGAGGGCGATCATCCCTGGCCTTTCCTGGCACTTTAAATTCAAGCTGATGTGACAGCAGTTTCAATGGCCATATCTGCAGGCATTCTAAATGATGCAAAGATCTGTTTGGTTTTTTAACAGGAATGTCTTAGGAGGGTAATTAGTTAATTAGCTTGATCAAAGTAAACCTTAAGAAATTAAATTAAGCATCTGAATTTTTTCTCCTTTTCCATGACTTGAATGAAAATCTGAAAGGACATATTTTTCCCCATATGTTCCCCCTATACTGTAGGGACGGAGTTGATTGAGTAACTTTCTTCTAAAAAAGGATTGCAATGCCCTCACAGGCATTACAGTTGCCATTCAAGGCAGGACTTAAACCACTTCTCCAAACCTAAGATGCTATTGTCTTCATAAATTATATAGTGATTTAACTATAAATTGGGCTGAAGATTCAGCCCAGGTATCACTTGGAAAGATCTTTCTCATTTGATTGTCTTCAATTCACTTACCATTTGATGGCCTTCACTTTGAAGCAAAGGAGTGACAATGAGTGCTACTTAGCATGGCAACCTGTAGCATCCAATGGCAAGAGAAGCTTTGAGAGTTGTATGTGGTGATAGTAATGGTCATGTATTAAATAGATTTGCTGCCTAAGTCATTATTTCATTCATCAATGTTTTCTCTTGAGTTTGACCATTTTATAATTGACATCTAATTATCTCAATTTCGTTGCATCTTTAATCCCTTAACTTTTGCAACAGTGAAATGAAGTTGTGACGCTCTTAACATAATGCAATAGAATAATAAAAGCATATACTTCATTGTAGCAGCAAATGGCTTCTCTAGCTTTTTCCATCTGGAAAGGCCTTGACATTTCAAAGGACATCAAAACATTGCTGCAGAGTTTTTAGGTTTCCATTTTTTGTTTGTTTGTTTTCCATTTCCTTTGGATTAGTCTAACAATCTTACTCCTGAAGCTCTGCATGATTTCTGTAATTTCATATTTATGTCAGCTACCTAGGTATTTGAAATATGTCTTTTTATTTTCTATTTGTGATGGAACTTTATTGTGGCATTTTATTGCAGTTTCTCCAAATGAAGAATCATTTGAAGATTTGACAGAAGAAAGTATAACACTTGCCTGGAACAATATTGCCAAACTAAAATTAGATACGCAGTGTAAAATTCACAAAGAGTAGGTACTATTCTTTCCAGTCAAAATTCTTCCACTGAATTGGGGGGGGGGGGAATCTGTGTGTCAATCTGAATGATGGGTTAGGGTTTAAGGTAAATACTTTTCTTTTGGAGATGACTTAGTGATTTGATTATGCAAGATGAACTTGAGTATATGATGGGTTATGAATCCAGAGAAGGTATTTGTCAGCTTGATTTTTGCTATTGTTTTTCCTTAGCTCTAGATCTATATAAGTTCATTATCATTTTAGTACCTGAAGCAGATATTGATTACTCTTCTCTAAAACTGATAACAGCAGCCAGATAAAGACTCCAATTTATTTTTTTTATAATGTCAGGAGCACACAACTTCATCCCATCAGATTTGAAAGGTTAAACACTTAAGTTGTTCCACTATACACCTCAAGCTGTTGCTGCATGAGCAGTTTGCCAAGTCTCCAGCTATAGGTTTTTAGTTTATCTGGGTACCAAACTGCTGTTCTGGTGGATTCCTAGGGATTCAAGGGTCATTAGGGGCTCTTTTCAGGTGAACTTTGAAAATACGTAATAATGAACAACGTCAGCTATGTGTTAAAGAGCAGGTTTTCCTTTGCACCCATCTCTTGTCCTAGTAACTGGGCTGGTTAGGAGGATTTCTTACTACCTTGAATCCAGCTACTTTCTTGTTGACTTGTAATCGAATCTAGGAAAACATTATCCTGTCCCTAAAACAAGGTAATATTTGTAGTGAGAAATCTGTTACCAGATGGTTAGCATTAAAAAAATCTTGATCCTGAAAAGAGACTCAAATTTCAGCTTCAGATTATTTTTATTACTTTTTTTTCCTGAAGACTGCTGAGAAATAATGAGACGCAGAGCTGTGTAACAGAACTTTGGCTGTGCAGTATGCTCTGTGCTTCCTAATTCCCTGACATAAGCTTTGTCTAAATTTCTTCCTATAGTGACTTTGCCAGTGTCAAATTAAAAGAGAAAAAAATGTGCAAGTTCCAATTCCCGACACTTGAGGTTTTCAGTATCTGCTTGTAGGCAGCTTCCTGATTATTTGTAGCTAATCCAGAACTGGAAAAACTAAATGTGAAACCATTTATCTTCTCACACGGGCAAGTCCCTTCTGATGAAGATGGAGTTCTTACAGAACACTATAGGGATCCTGTCCTGGTGTTTCACATTTTATGTCAAGGTATATTTTTGTCTCTAGGTAGATAACACACCACTGTAGTGTTTTTAATCTCCTTGAATGTCTTAGCTCTTACAGAGCTCAAATAACAGATTTCAGCTGTAGTCTATTTACAGTATGGTGGTTCAGTTTCAAAATCTATGAAGTCACCCACAAGCTTACTTGTATTAAACAGGGCAATTACTGGAATAGCAGTCACTTGCAATGGGTCTTCTGTTTTCACTACATCCCAGGGTAAGTATTGCACAGGTATTTACCACAACCTGCAGGGTAAATGCAGGTTAATGTTGTTTTTTTTTAACAAAATGGCATGAAACTGAAATATATATCTGATGTAATTAAATAGCTTAACTATATGAATTTGCTCAGTTTTAGATGATTTTGAGTCAAGCATTTCAATATTATCTAGGCTAGGGAGATAATTTCAGTGATAATAATAATGGAAGTTTGTCCATTTACATACCAGAGTTCTCTTAGAGTTTGATGAGCATGTGATAGTCCATCTGTAACTGGTACAAAACTGGGTAGTTCCAGGCCCAAGTCAAAGCCTTATAAAGAGTTTCTCAGAGACTATGAGAAACCTGTGTCTGCTTTTCATACTAAGATATTCAAGCAGGAGCAAAATTATTAGCTTCTAGAATATAAAATAGTCTTTTTATTTTCTATTTTGTGCCTTATCCCCAGATTCAACTTTGAAGATGTTTTCCAGAGACTCAAAAACCATCCAGAGAAGTGTGTCCTTTTCAAACATGGTAAGCTGCTGTCAAAATAAGAATGAGATGATTGGGAATCTTCTGAAAGCTGCTCAGTTAGATGGCTCTTAGCATCCATCAATGCATCTTTTCTTTCCCCTGCCTACTCAGTTGTATTGTGTGTGAATAATTTAGCAGAGTGAATTGAGACTCTCTCAGGCCACCAGAGAGACAGAGCACATTCTGCAAATATGGGGAAGAAGCATTAAATGGTTACACTGTCTCTGTTCTGAGTTGCCCTGCTATCCAGGGAAGAGCTTGTGGTAGACAGTCTGGCATGAGCAGGGATATCTTCCTGAGCAACCTTGAACTGCCATTGGGACCAGAATTTCAAAGTTGAAATTCCACCACATGCTCACACCAGCATTGCCTTACTGCACCCAAGTGTTTGAAGCCTATGAGTCAGCCAGCAGAGAAAAACCAAGCACAGGGAGTGGAATATGCTGGGTGAAAATGAGCCATCCTTCTTCCATGAGCAATGATCTCAGCAACTTGTGAACAACACTTTCCCCTTAAAGAGCTGGGAAAGGGATTCTGAATTTGATTTTCTGTGCTTGAGCACTGAGGCCAGACCTGGGTTATAAAAATACACTCCCAGTTGCCATATTCAGTCTTTTATTGGTGCAAGACACCAAGATACATCAGTTTTCTCTCTATCACCATCTCTAGGGGGAACAAGAATGGCAAATGTGTTGCCCAGACAGAAGCCATAACATGCTCTGACTGGTCCCCAAGTAAGTTGCAGGATCAAGACCCTATGGTCTGCCTTGGGGCACATGAGCAGGTGAATCTAGATACATCAATTCCTAATCTTCAGCAAAGGGAAATTTGGGAACATTGCCTCTTGGCACTGTGAAAAGGGAGCTCTTTGACTCCTAAGCCAAAAGTCTGTTTTTCATGAGGAGGCTTTGTATACTCTTATTCTTTTCCCCTGTAGTTTTAGTGCTGACCTAAACACTTCAAGCAATGCTAAAAGGAGTGGTGTTACAGTCCAGCAGCTTATTGTTTTTCAAACAGACCTAAAACATGACCAGTAATGACAGCAGGTAGAAGCACTGGGCTGATTGTTGGTTTTTTCCTTGCCATTCCTAGTGACAGTAATGTAACTGAGCAGGTACCTGTAAATAATGTTTCTTGTTGAGAGTAGTAGGAATCAGACAGTTGTATTTCTTCTTTGAAAGACCTGAGCTGATAAGTACCTGTGATGGAGAACAAACATCAGAAGAATCTGCATTTTTAGTTTCTGTTAGCGATTTGTGTCTAGAATTTAGAGCAGCTTACAAGATGAAGAGCTGACCCACTTACTTCTGAGTGAGGAATTACATACCATGTACTTGAAATACCAGTTTATTTGAAAAGTTTTATCAGTTCTGCATGTATTTCTGAATGTTTTTGCTACCTTTATTTAATAGAGATTAAGTATTCTTGATGTTCAGTGTCCAGCCTCTAAGGTTTTTCTTGATCAGTGTTCATATAACATCTGCATGTTATTTTTATAGAAGATTAAAATGCTTCTTGTTCTCCAAAAGCATGTTAATGTACTTGAACTGGATTTGGGGTAAGAAATTGAATATTTTTTTTTCTTTCTTGCAGGCTTTATCATCTTGTTTAATCTTACCAGGAGATACCACTGTCATAAGTTCTTCATGGGACAATCATATGTGTGTATTTACTTCCTGTTGACCTTACTGAATTTCATGGAGCGCCTTGGTTGCTATGTTTATGGTTTTAGATAATGATACAGAAAACCATCACATTTTAAAAACACAGTGTCTGCATTTCTGGCTTTTCCCACTAGATTTCTGTTAGAAACCACAGAAACAAAGTTACTTTATTTAAAAGAAAAACCCTTAAGTTTTACAAAATGTAATGCTTTTATAACCTTTCTCTGTTAGATATTTTTATTCAATTGCATTTGGAAGACAGCAAGATGTCCTATTGGGCCATGATGATGCAGTCAGCAAGATCTGTTGGCGTGATGGGCGCTTATTTTCTGCATCTTGGGATTCCACTGTGAAGGTTTGTAGATGGGACTGTTAGAGTTGCATGACTATTTATAGCCAGCACTTTGTAATATTCAGCCTGCCAAATGCTTTGAGATGTTTGTACCTGTTGTACTAGAGGAATAACCTGGCTAGTATCACAGTAAGTTTATTTCCAGAGCTTATTCTTCATTTAGCTTTAGCTCAACTGTTTCAAAGCTAAAGTGTTGTTTTCAGGAAATTTCATTCATTATAACCTACTGTAAAAAATGAGGATTCTGAAGACAAATTGTATTTGTTGGAGAAACTGGAATGTTTTGTGACTTTGGCAATTCTGTTTCTTGGGTGGAATAGATTTCTAAAATGTTTTTAATAATTTTGTAGTTTACATTCTTCAGCTAAGAGAAGCAGAAACTTGCTAATCTAAAGAGCATGCCTACAGTTAGGTGGAAAGATAATTTGGAAGCTAGAGACAGGAAAAACTTTCCTGAAGCCTGGTGTGTATGATTGTTTTGGTAAGTACACATTTAGTGCAGTGATATACCCACTCTTAGGTAGGCTCTGTAGGCCATGTGGAGAGAGCAGACTTGTGTTCACCATGTGGCTGTGCTTAGGGTGAAGGAGTTCAGGTGCCATTGCTGTACTCTGCCACGTAGGCGAGGCCCACAGTGAACACAAGCAGCCCCCCCTTGTAATGTGAGAGTTCAGCACTGAAGGAACTCATCTGGGGTTATATTACTGCTTCCTTGAACAAACTTAACTATCTGTGTTGTAGGTGTGGCACTGTGTTCCTGGAGAGACCTTGAGCAATAAAAAACACCACTTTGAACTGCTTGCACACTTAGAACATGATGTCAGTGTAAGTATGTTGATGCAGTGTCTGAGAACAAGAAAATTAATTGATGATTTAAATCATGATCTAGTGGTAAAGCACAAAGATTGGGTTAGGGGCTGAGGGTTGTATTTTGGGAAATGTGTGTAGGGCCTTTTTGTTTTGTTTTGGCGTTTTCACTGTCTGATGGTTCTGCACCAGTGTTCCCAGGCTTCCTGGGTTGAAAGGTCCATTTCTTGGGACTGAAGCACCAGTGTAAACAGAGGTTTCTTAACTTGTCTTGCTCAGCTTGAATGCACAGAATTCCTGTGGGGGGCAGGAAGGATTGGGTGGTTATGTTTGCCTCTTTGCTTTTAAAAACAGATTAATCTTTTTTCAAGTGTTTTGATTGTTACAGTTTCCTCTTAATGTAAGGCAAGCAAATGAAAAAGAAATCCTGAATTGTTTACCATGCTGTCATGGTAAATATCTAAGTGAATTTCACTGTAAATATACAAACACATTGTGTGCAATGCATCAGAAATGTGTAACTGCATACCTTTGTTTATGGCCTCTAACATCAGTCTGTGAAGATATTTAAAATTACTATGTTCTAAACCTTCCTAAGAGTTAGTTTTTTAATAGATCACAACGTTGGCAAATACTGAAATGATTCTGATAACATTTAAGAACTGTACCCAAGAGAACTGGAAACAGCTGATGGGTAGGAAGTTTTTTATAAGTTAAAAATTTTACCCTTAAGGGTAGAGTCTAGCAGTTAGATGGAGAGTATTGGTACTAAAAGCAATCTGAAATGTCACTTAGCATTTCTGATTCTGCAAAGCAAAAGCTTTTTAAAAGGTCTTTAAAGTGACCTATTTTTTCCTCTTATAGTTTGGATTTTTCATACTTGTACCTAATAAAGGATGTTGAGAATTAAATTCCAAGCTTTTCATAAATAAAATGTCCTCTTAGGGATAATGGGCTTGTTTTGTGTATGTTTAAAACCTGTCTCAAGATGGCTCACATGAAAGAAGAGGAGGAGTCATGGGATGTTTAACTTCCTAGGTAAATACAATGGACCTTAATGCTGCAAATACCATCCTGGCATCTGGAACCAAAGAGGGTACCATTAGTGTTTGGGATGTTACTACAGCAACAGTGTTGCACCAGTTGCCACATCATTCTGGGACTGTATTTCATGCTGCTTTTAGTCCTGGTACGTTGGATTTCAGTTTTTAATGTGCACTGTTGGGAGTTTCAGAGGGAATCTTATTCTTAATACCATATAATATATCTTTCTGATTGGAATTACTGCTTTAAGGGGGATGGTGAGATGTTTTGGATTGTCACACATCTCCTCTGTAAAGAATTTAATTGTACACAAGGCCATGCTAGGCTGTAGACCAGCGATGTAGACTCTAAACCAATCTTGTTTATCTTTGCTTGCTTAGAGACATAATTTCCAGTAAATTATTTATAGATACGTAGGTCAGGTAATGTCACATCCAAGATGCTGATCACAGAGTGCTTTGACAACTGGAACTGAATGTCTGAACATGATTTTTCTTGTTGTTTCTTTTATTTGCTTCCTTCTTTTGTACAGACAGCAGACATCTACTGAGCACAGGGGAGGACTGTTGTTTTAAAGTAATAGATGTACAAACTGGAATGCTTGTATCTTCTGTGACCACTGAAGAGCCACAGAGGTAATGCTGAGAATATGCAGGTTATGGAGCTGGGTGGAGATGGCTGGTGACAGCAGAGTGGGAAGGGCCGGACTACTGGGAACTTTGTTTTATTGAATCACTTTTTAGAGTGAAAAGACTGACATTCTAGCATTCTAGCATTCCGATCAAGCTTTCCAAACTGGGGCAAAATCAAACAGCTCTTGAAGTAAACAACTTTTCAACAACTGTCATGTCCCTTAAAGATGATGACAGCTGTAGCTAACCAGCTCTTCCAGCAGCTGAGCTACTGAAATGTCTAATGAGTTGAGTTTTCTTATTTAAATAATCTCTGTCACTAATACTGATTTTTTTGGGTTTGTTGTGGAGGTTTTGTTTCAATGTTTTCTTTTTTTGATAGTCTTAAAAAAAGACTGGCTTTTAAAATCAAAGACCAATCACCTTTTTCCACCAACTGAAAAGTATACAGTTATTTATGGTTTATCAGATAAACAGATGGAATGCTTACTCAGTTACTGGAGTAAAAATATAGCAGGTATACATGGAATACACTTCATTTTTTTAGTGGGTATACATAATTATATATGCATGTTCACATATATTTTCACTAGTTATTTACCTGAAAGTCATCTTTGCATTTTAAGTGATGGTTTCAGGAATATGAAGTGGCAGAAGTGAAAGTGGTGGCTCATGAGAGCACTGGGATATCACACACGTGCATAGCTGACTGGGCCCTCTTCTGTTATGGGATTGTTTCACACTCTGCCAGGGGAAGGCCTGGCTGGGTCTAGGGCAGTCACAGAACCAAGTCTGGGCCATGGATCTTTAAAATAATTTGGGAATAATCTTTCCAGAAAGACTGTGTTAAAAAGTAGTTTCCTTTGGTTTCATAATTTATTTCCAGTTCTTTTTTGACCTAGTTTGGAAATGTCTGGCTGTCATCATGCAAAAGCCTGACATGAACTAATTTCAGATTTACTTGCAGGTGCTTCAAATGGGATGGAAATACCATCTTATCAGGATCTCAATCTGGTGAATTACTGGTTTGGGACCTTCTTGGAGGAAAAGTTACTGAAAGAATCAAAGGACATACAGGTATGCCTGAACTATTCCTATTCTCAAACTGAATGTGAGATTCCTATTTTCCAGCTCTTCTAGTACTGAAAAGTTTGAGAGTCATCTGCTCGCCCAGCTTGCTGTTCCTGATGTCAGCTTTACCTGAAACACCAGAATTAGAAGTAGGTCCATGTAAGCCTTCTAGGAAATCAAGTAAGAATGGAGGAATATTGCTTTGTAGAAGACTGGCCAAAGGGAAATTACTTTCAATTTTTCTAATTACCACAACATTGCAAAAGTCAACATTTTTCTACCTCTTGGCCCTGAAATATAGTATAGACTGTACTGTATTCTTTGCCACAGTCTGTCCAGGCTGAGTCTAACAACATTAGGTAAAGTTCTCTAGTAAACTTGTTTTGGATGGGGATTTATAGGCAGATTAAATGTATCTATATAGTCTCAGTATATCAGCAACCAGGATGTGTGGGGAAAAACTACATAAGTTTTACTAAGTCAAGTTTTTAAGGCTATTTAACTAAGAACAGTTGTTTCAAACTTCCCTACTCTAAGTTTTACACTGGAACTTGACCTGTGGAAAGATCATTCTGTAGTTGGGGATTTTTCAGAAGTGGGCTTCTGAAGCATATGCTACAAGATGTGAATACACTTTTACCATGAAAATTCCAAATGTCAGTGAAAAAGCTCATTCTCCATTAATGCTTTCCATAGTTGCCATCTGCATTCTACATAGCAATGATGTCCCTCTAGTACCAAAAGTCAGCTGAGGCAATGGAGCATGAGATCCTTACTATGAATAAGAGCAGCTACCTAGGACCTGACTAAAATTCCTCTTAGCATATATGGTGTCAGTGTAATCCAATGCTCAGACTATGATAAACTCTCTCAAAGAAAGATCTGTTCTGTCATCTCAAGTACCACACTTACTTGCATTTGGATTTACTTGTTTGTGATTTTGTTTCCCAGGTGCTGTAATGTCCATGTGGATGAATGAACAGTGCAACAGTGTTATTACAGGAGGGGAAGACAAACAAATCATGTTCTGGAAACTGCAATATTAAGTGCCTTTCCCTCCAGTCATTTAAATGAACTCTAATTTTAAACCAAACCTTTTAAAGGAACTTAAATCTGTGCAATGATGGCTGCTGAAGTTCAACCAGATAGGAAGCTTTGTTCAACCACAACTTTCTATGTTATGTTGACTTCACTGAGAGCTCTTAACTTCCATAGAGTATGCATTTGTTTTTCATGGACTATCATATTGAAATTGCTTGTGTAAAATGATATGAAATAAAAGACTTATTTTTCTGTAATTAAAGAGCTCATAACTTGCAGTCATTGTTGGATTTACATGGAATGTATCATAGCTTGCTGTTGGAACTACTTTGAAAGAAGAAGCATTTGCATTCTTAATTTAAGCCTTTTAGGGTGTGTGGAGCTTTATGCTCTCTGTCATGTGCAGTCAACATTTCTTCTTAGTGGAGATGCATGTGATTGTAAATCCTGCTTTGAACACTGCAGCAGCTGTCCCCAGTCTGGGCTCCTGACAGTCCTTAGCTGTGGCTATTTGCAAAGGCATACAGCACAGTAAGAACAAATTCTCTCTTGCTTTTTCTTACTCAAAACCAGCACTAATGTATTGGTCTGAAAAGAAGACAAGCATAAAATTGATCTTCTAACAGACCAGATACACATACATGTGTTGGGATAAATATTCCCCTAATCCTGTGCCTGAAGTTGGAGCATAAAAGACTATCACTCCTTCTTTTCCTCATTTTTATTACTATCCTTTTCTTTCAGTAATCGTCAGCATTTTCATGTTTTGTTTAGTGTTCCCAACCTTCTTTAACTCAAATCTCCTTTGGGATGGAATTTCAGTATGGCATTTAAACAGAGCTACAGTTCCTGGGTTTATCCAATCCCTCAGCTGTCTTAACCCAGGAACAAAAGCAGTGTTGCGCAAGGATTACTTTCTCTGTAGGACTTCAGGGTATCTTTTCCTGGGAGGAGCTGTTCTGAAGTGAAAGACTTGAAATATTTAAATTATTTAAATGAAGTATTTAATGGTTTATTTATAGCAATAAGCATTTGCATTTGTAATGCTGCCTGAGTATGACTGAGGATCTATTTATTTCTCTGCTGCTGTTGAGGTGTCATGGCACTGTGTCCAGGGGAAGTTCTACTGAACTGTGTTCAGTCAGATACCCTGCCTTGGGTTTGGACACCCAATGCCTATCCAAGACACAGCTGTTTCTTGGTATTGTGAAACAATCAGCTTGTGGTTAGGTGCTGTTCTCTCATTCCCCCAGTCTTCTATTCTAGTATGCCAGAGTGAGAGCTTATTTTTCAGTAAGGTAAGGCTATTAAACCAAAGTGGTATTTATTTCACTCTCTCTTGGCTTAGCAGATAACTATTTTTATGTATTCAATGAGTGTGTGTGGTGAAGCCATACATGGTGAAAGGCTAAGCCATACCATGCATGCCTGCTGTACCAGTCTTAATCTTGCAGGAGAATGTCTGGTGTCTGCCCTGCTTCTTCATCTTTAAATTTATTTATTTCCCAAACATATCTGTGTGTATGCAAACATGTGATTTTTGTACACTTGCCTGGAAATGGCTTGGGTGAATTCAGGATTGTCCTTTGTCACTAGGGGGCCTCCTGCTGAGCTAAACCAGGTGAAAATAACTCAGAACTGAGAAAGAAGCAGAAGCTTCAGGGTCAAACTCACTGAGAGATTATACTCTTTTGATTAAATAGGGATGCATGGTATGCATAGCTGTTGAGTGCAGCTGAGGTTACTTTGTGCTGTAAAGCATGCTCACAAAACAGAGCCCTCACCCTGCTCCATTGCCTAAAGCAACCATAGCTTTTTAAAGGGGAAAAATCAAGTTAGCCCTGTTGACTGGATACTTCCTTCCAGTTTCTCTGAATTTATGTATATGCATTTAATCATAAGTTACTCTTCAGTGCTAGCTAATTTCTGCCTTAAAAAATGAACTTCTTGATTATCCTTTTACTTCTGGTTGCTATCTGCTATAGCTGGAAGTTCTTGTACTGACAGTCTACCACTGTTTTTTCCAGTGGATTGCCCCAGTAGTTCCAGCAATCTGGCTGATAACAAAAAATATAAGTATTGTCATCTTACATTCCCCCAACATATTGTTGTCTTGGTTTACTCTTTTTTTTTTTCAGTATTAGTTTTAGCATGATTCGTTTATTAGGGAGTCACAAGATTTAAGTAACCAAATGCCACTTGTTAAGCTGTAAACAGAGTTTTAAAACCCAATTACATCTATAATCAGCCCTTGCTGACTCATCTGCTCCTAAGTTAAAACTGGTTAGAAGCAGAGATCAGTGTCTGGGCTCCAGGGATTTCACAGCTAAGCAAAGGAGCTTGGCAAAGCCCTTAGAGATAACTGCAGGCACAGGGCTAGGCCCATGAGGCTGAATTATACCAATGCTACATGAAGCCACCAATTACTGCCAGTGTAGGCTTGCCACAGTGGTTCCAGAGACCATCATTTAGTAACCAAACAGTACCATTAAATTGGCTTGCAGGATAAATTTGATCACCTCTCCAGCCTGAAGTGCTGTAATGGTTTTCTCTGGGTTACCATAACAGAGAAATTCATTTGAGAAACAGCAAGCTACATACCAAGACACTTCTTCACTGCTGAACTTCAGTCCTTCCTGGAAGAGCAGGTCTCCCAACCCAGGAAAAGCTACAATTAGCTACGCATGTTAATGAGGAAGTGGTAGATGAGACTTTGTTTATTGCAGACTGCCAAGCTCTGAAATGTTTGCTTTTCTTTTTGGTGTGATCTCTTAAAATCTTTTGCATATGTCCCTTAAATGGACAAAGAAAGAAAGAATTGGGATGCCACCACCACCCCCAGACCAATTCTTGATCCAAGTAAATTCTGAAGGAATAGCTAAAGTGATTCCCTAAATATATCTTTACAAAATAATACCTCTACTGAACTCAAGTTCTTTGCTTTGACTTCATGCTGCTGCCAACTATGAGGGAAACTGAAGTTCAGTAATCCTAGATTTCATAGCTGTAACCTGGAACAGAGCAGAGGGGGAAAAATAGTAAAAAGGCAATCATTAAACTTCAAGTCTCAGTTGAACACGCTCCTGACCTGTTGTGGTGGGCTGAACCCAATGATCAGCTACTCGCTCACCCCATGCCACAGCAAGAGAGGCAAGAGACTCAAAAGTGCAAAAGCTACAAGAATTTATGGATTGCAATGGATAGGAGAACTAAGCAAAGGGAATAGAAAGTGGGGAAGAAAAAAGAAGTGATGCAAAGGTAATCATACCCCTATTCCCACAGCAGACTGATGCCCAGACCAACAACTGCCTTGGAAAGATTCCCCCCTAATTATTGCTGAGCATAGTGGTGTTGAATTTTCCTTTGGTCAGTTTGGATCAGTGGCCTCAGCTGTGCTCCCTCTCTCCCTCTGGGAACAGGGGACAGACTGAGGAGCAGGAAAAGCCTTGACAAAAGACTGACAGTCTACCACTGTTTTTTCCACTGGATTGCCCCAGTAGTTCCAGCAATCTGGCTGATAACACATACAACTCAGTGCACATACAACTCAGGAAACACCCTGCGGTGTTATCAGCCCTGCTTTGGTCACAGGCCTCTAACACAGCCCCACACCTTCTCCTACAAGAAAATTAAATTGAACTCCTACTTCATTACCTTCAGTAACGCAGCCAGGCCCAGTACACCCAAGAAGCTGTAGGCAATTTTACAGTGAAATTGCAACTCTACAATTAGTATAACAGCTGGCTGCTATTCCATATGTTAAGCTTAAGGTGGAAAGAGAGTTAGAATCATAAGAGGGCTTGGGTTAGTAGGGATTTAAAGATCACCTAGTTCCCAGCTCCCAGCCATGGGCAGGGACACCTTCCACTTGACCAGGCTGCTGGGGTCACATCCAGCCTGGCCTTAAACACTTTGAGGGATGGGGCATCTACAGCTTCTCTGAGCAACCTGTTCCAGTGCCTCACCACCCTCACAGTGAAATTTTTTTTCCATTCAACACATCTTACTTAAAGTAGTCCAGAGTTACCCCTTCTAAAACATTTCAGTGTTAAAAAGGAGTAAGATTTTTAAAATATTTTACACTGCATTTCCTATCTTAGTTGTTGGCTGAAACTGACCTCAACAAAATAAGCCTGTTTTACCTTAAGTAGGTACACACACAGGATGTAAAGTTTTGGTCATTTATTTGGTTATGTCTAAATCCTTAAAATAACATGGTTAAGGCGAGAGAGAAGCATATTCGTTACAATTCATATAACAAGTAATAAAAAGATTTGAGTATCTGTACACTACTTCAATTAATGCTTACTGATGCCTTGAGCTATATTCAGCTAAGTGGCATTTTTGTGTAAACAGTATTTACTAGAACAAAAAATTAACTAGTACTAGCCCTACTTCTAATATGCTATTTCAAATCTACTCTTGCAAACAAAAAGCAGTAAAAATACTCATTTGTCTTAGACATACAAAGCACAGCATTGCCCTGGGTAACAACATGTAGCTTTGCAAGTGATACCTGGTTCCTTTAGTTGCAATGGCTTATAGTAGTAGTAAGCTAAATAAAAGACCTACAAAAAGAAGTCATAACACAATTGGAATTTCACATTGTCAAGCATGTAAGGCTGCAAGTTTTACAGTGTGTGAATACACGAGATATGTTGAACGGTGACATTCCCAGCCATTATAGATGCAAATGCTTGATGCAGCATATCTTCTCTCAGCCTCCAGAAAGGCTCATGTGCAGAAGAAAGAGATCACTGAGTATAATAGCCCAAGTTTAGTGGAATCATCATTATATATATGTACACACACATCCATGGTGCAAGTTTAGACTTCAGGAACAGAGTGATCCATCAGGCTCTTCATGATGCTAGTTGCCATCCTAAGGAGAAGGAAAAGGCATTCAGGTTTGTAAGACAACTATAGAAGACCACTCAAGCCTCTGCTCACAGTAGCTTTGTCACTACCAGTCCTTCAATACAAACCCAAAGCTGGACTTTCACTCCACTTTTTTTGGATAAGTTGCTACAGACAGCTGCACAAAACTGCACCCTGAGATTGAAGAGAAGCCCACAATACTCAATGCTTCTATTAGCACCTGAGCTGTGTGGTTGGTATCTTTCAGGGTATGGGCATGTGTGCAAGCAGAGTACAAGCACAAGGGAAGGAGAGCAGAGGGAAAGGTGGCTGTTAGACTGAAAACTGCTTTGTAGAAAGAGGATACCAAGCCAAGGGCATATCCTTTTCCTTTACCCGAAAAAAAGACTCAGTTACACCTGAAGCACTATTAATGTCTACGAACTTCAAAAAGTATTTATGCAGGACAGATTCAGTTGTAGAAAGCCATTGCTTCCAAAGGATTAGGAAGAAACCCAAAACTATCCTGCCCAGAATCACTTTTAAGCCACAGGAATTACTTGCAGTACAAACAACATTTTAGTTAAAAGGTAACAAATATTTGTAGTATTCAGCTCTTAGAAATTCAGGCTTAGTCAAAAGAAGTTTAGAAAAGGCTTTTTCCAGAGAGGAAAAGGCAAAGGATCATCACAAATGTAGAATAGGTTAAAAACAGTACCAACACACACCAATTTGACCACAACATCAGATTAAATAAATTTTCAGGCATCCCCACCCCTCCTCCAGTCTTAAGTAAAGTTTGTAATTAGGTCTTATCATGAGTACACTTTCTAGTCACTGTCCACTGGATTATAAATAACACTGTGGCTGCTTTGTATTACCTACCTCTTTATTATATAGTCATAAATACTGGAAGGCATGACAGTGATGGTCACTACGTTTCCAGCTGTTGCCAAGATGTCTGCAACCTGTGAGTCCTGTCAGTAAACAAGAAGTCACATGAGTAACACAACTCAAGCTGACTAAGAAAGCAGCAGTTCAAGAGCTTTTTCTAGACCCATTTCACATGGCTTTGAGACCACCCCAACTCCTTGTCTGGAGCACTTCAGGACAAATCACTGAAACTGCAATGCCACTTCATAGATGTTTGGTTATGAGTATCTTGCATGAACTGACTAGAAAAGGGACACAGATGTCATACACAATTCCTGCTAAAATTTGATGCAGATTGAAAGGAGGAAGTTTACCCCTCTTTGTTTTGCCAGCAAGGTTGGACTACAGATAAAAAGAGAGGGCCAGCCTTGCCAAGTAGAAGCAGAGAGAATGAGAATGAGCTGCCCTAACAACCAATACAAAACTGCACAGAGGCCTAAAACATCTGTGTCTCTCCAGTCAAGTTACATCATGACTGAAGTTTTTATTTTATGAACACTAAACAATATATTATAACATTTTCTGTCTCTCCAAAACACACTATACAAACATAAAAAGCTCACAGCTATCCACACCCCACACATAGTAGTTATTTTACCTTCAACCCAATTACATTCTGGCCATTAATTTCACAGATGTTGTGCTCTGTCAGAAGTCCATTTCTTGCAGCAGAACTGTCTTTCACTATTGAGGTTATTTTTCCATTCTTGAATATGAAACCAACGTGTCCTGTGCTGTCCTTATGCATGGTAATAATTCGTTCAAAAGGTCTAAGAGACATTTTAAATAAAAATCTTCAGTCTACTAAACCATAGGAAAAAACACATTCTATTTTAGCATCTTTAGCTGATAAAAAGTAATTGTACTGTAAGGGACTCATATTTTCTATAATGAAAATTTGTTTGGTTTAACTTCATTTTGTTAATATTGTTGTATTAAAATACACTTGTTTATAAACCTTACATGTTTTCCCTGTTCTACAGATATTTCACCATCTGGATTATAATAATACAAAAATCCCATACAACATCTACCCACCACCCCAACCAAACAAACATCCACTAAAGTTCTCTACAAACATTACAAGGTCAGTAAAATAGCGCAGGCAGTTTTAACAACTGTAGGTAGACTACAGGATTCTGAGAGCACAAGGCTTCCCCAAAAACATTTCAACTGCTTTGGGGACAATAAACCTTTAATTTGTGTCTTAAAAAGGCAGAGGAAGAGGGTGCCATGTTGGGCACAGAAGTGGTAGACAGAGCAGGGAATCTACTGGCACAGTATTTTAATTCAGTGTTTGAAGAAACTGCCCCAATCAAAGCAGCTGCCCTCCACTGAGTCAGGCTTGGTTCTTAAGCAGGAAGAACATGGAAAAAGCTTTGAGGCATACACTTAGTCACATGAAATATCATCTGTCTTCTTGCAGCCTACAAGCCTTATGTTGAATCTGACCTGTGGTTACTACATACAGTTAGCTACAAGATCATTATTTAAAAACATATTGGGTCATCAAGCATGCTTTTAGTAAAATTGGCATTAATTCCTATGTAGTCAACAGAGTTCACAAGAAAAGCTATCATGCTACATAAAATGCAAATCTATTAATTAATACAGCAAACATTTTGTTACTTTTATTGTTGACTTTCACTTAAACTAAATTAAAAAATTGTATCTGAAAAAAAGCACAGAACTCTTCAGAGTTTAAATTTAACTTTTGCCATCTCTCACTCACTAGTTTATCTTGGAAAAATGTTATGCCTCATCAGGCCCAGGAAGTTTACAATTTAGGAACCATTTTGATTGCTCCCCACAAAAGGGAACATTTCTGAAGATCTTTACTACTGAAGCATGTGGACAAGCAGATTTTGCACAAGCAAGCAGATTTTGCACAAGCAAACAGATTTTGCACAAGCAAGAGGAGACCCATATCCCTCAGAATTACTCAGTGATGGATTATGGCAAATCCATATCTGCAGCTGGCTTTACCTGTCCCGAATGATCATTGAAATCCTTTCTGCAGAAGCCTGTTTCAGAACTTTGTGTGCTTTATCAGAACTCCATCCTGCGCAGTTTTCGCCATTGATCTGCAGAACTTGGTCCCCGAACCGCAGACCAGCAAGGGATGCTGGAGAGTTTGCCTGAACTAACTGGACAAATATACCCTACAAAAGAGGGGGAAAAAAGGGAGGGGAGGAGAAAGGGAAGTTCTTGCTTAAAGATGAAGACCAGTCACAGAACACACAGCCCCTAAAGTTTCACATTCTACACAATATCAGCCAAACAGACAAGACAAAAGGACCTGCTAATTATCTCTTTATAAGAGGCAATTTTGAAATTTCAGTCTGTTTCTAGATGTATTTAAAAGTCTGACAGACACTCAATGCAAGAACAAAGTTGAAAAACAAGCAAATCTATCTAGATCTCTAAATACTAAAAATATAAAAAAATATGAGTGTAACATTAAAGTCTTAAGCAAAGGGTTAAATACTTGTCTGTTCCAACAGGTGTTACAAAACTATTTCTAGTGAAACTACACCTAAAAACAAAGTAAAGCATATCAAAGCAAATTATAAATAATACCTTGGAAGAGAGGGGTGTTAAAAAAAAACACCACCCCATGCTACTCTAAGAAAAGCCCATTTTCTGCATTAGAAGAACTACAGAGAAGTATTTTAACCCTATATGCTCCTGTAGTTCAAATTTTCTAAAACATTCAGATTAAATGGCTTAAATGGTTTAAGCACCTTTTACAAAAAAGGAGATAGTTCTAAACTGTGGGCAGTGAGTACATACTGCTGAACATTAAGTACTGCACAGTATTTGCACAAAGGTAAAGACAAGCAGTCCTGAGCTGATAATAAGTATCACAGCAACTATGCAAGGACAAGTTCACACTCTAAAGTGAAACAAAAAATATTTTATGTATTTTTCAGATCTTACAAAACACAGGGCATTAAACTGCAACTGTAAATTCAGCTTCTAGTCCAGAGAGCTGGGAATCTAACTGGAAATCTAATCACAAGTCTAATGAAGGACTTTAATATTCTGGTAACAGATAAGAAATTGTTTTACAGAAGACTATTTTGTGACCACATCCTAACTTTACTACTAATATAGTCCAGCAGTAAGATCTCTAGAGGTAAAAGCAACTTCTACACTTACATTATCAACAGACTTAAGGCGAAGTCCAATTTTGCCATCTTGATCTTTACACAAAATTGCTTCACGGATGCCTTGCTTAATTTCTGCTCTGCGAATTCCAATATCATTTCCAGTCACCGGAGCTACCATGTAATTAGTAGAAGGTCGTGTTACCAGTTGCTGATTAAAACAAAACAGCCAGACAACTTAGTTTCAACTTTTAAGAACAGCTATATGTCAGTTTGTATGAAGTGATATTTAAAACAAACAACACACAAAATAAGCCACAACACCAAATCTCCCCCACCCCCTCCCAAAATTGGAAATGGACTTCTCAGTTTCAGAACAGACTGAAATAGGCACTGCAACTTAAATAATTCACCTCTCAGTCAAGTATGGTACTTAGGGCAAATAATAATCTGCTCTCTAGAATGCTAGATACACATTTAGTCTTTACACTTTTGTTTTCTAGAATATGCATGACTGGTACCTACACCCTGTGGCTGAGCAGCTGCTGCCACTGCTAAGTTTCTCTGCACCTCTTCCTCATTGAGGCTCAGGCCCATATACTGAGAAAGTTCTGGATACAATCTGGGGTACAAGCCTACAGGAGAAAAACAAAACAAAAATCAATACAACAGCTGGTTTAAAAGAAGGAGCAGTTAACTGCTTTCACATGCACAATTACTTCAACAACTCTAGTGCTTTTGTAATTATTTAACTGGAAAATTATGGCAGAAGACCCACTTGAATCAGAACTGTTATTCTGGCTTGGTTCAGAACAGTAACCAGCCAAGCAGCACTTCCGAGAGAAAGAACTTAGAGGAGAACTTTCAGTTTCAGTTACTCTATTCACCCTTTACAACACAAACAACAATAGACACACGGTGATGTTGCAAAACCAACACTGTGCTGCATTGCATAAGGACACGCCCTTCAACTCCAGAATTTCCGGGCAATTAGTGGAGAACTGCTCCCTTCCCCACCCCCAAACCAGGTGTGCTGAAGAACACACACAGGGACCTTCTACCAAGTTCAAAACCAGCAAGAGGCATTCACGCCAAGGATATTCCAGATCTGAGGCATGGGAAGGTTTCTGCAGAAACCTCCTGGTTCTAAGGTTCACACTACAGTCTGCTGTGAGTCTTCATGAGAAAGCAGCTGTCAGTTTGTCACCACTTCAAACTGGAGGGGCTTTATACATGCCTCTCAACAAGACAAAACACACACAGCCTTTAAAACAACCCTCTACACCCAAGCAAAGAGAGGCACAAGGAGTGGGAGGAAAGGAAGTTGAACTGACAGATTTCACAGACCTTGAGCTGAACAATTCTGGAAATAACCTTGATATTGCTCTTGACATTCCACAGATCATTAACTGGTGCCATACAACAAGTGCCAGATATGAGAACTCGTAAGAGTTCTCCTGACATTCTCACTAAATGGGTAGGGACAGAAAAAGCTGCCTGGAAAGAGAGGCAGTGGAAAGAAGGGCTTCAGAAGCAACCAGACTCCCCAGTACACAAGGGTTTCTAGTGTTCATTTATGGGTAAAAATGTATAAAACCAGCTATATTAAGAATCCATGTCTGACCAGCAACAGAAAGTAACTTTTCTGGGAAGGAGCAAAGGTCAATGCAAAGTGAATGCCAGTATAAACAAGAGATTTTTTTGCTCTTTAATATGCTGCTTTGCATGAGAGCAGTCTGATCATATTTCTGGACTAATCCAGAAGGTTATAGCTTCATCAATATTGATTAAAAAGCTTTGGATGAATAAATTTTCTATTTTTGCTTGCTTTTTCAAGCAAGCCCCTAGGATTATGCACAACACAGCACAAGATTTCTGCAGCTACACAATTCTTCTATTTCATTCTTTACTACACCAGATGCATCTTTGCTGCCTGAATTAAATTCTCATTTAAAACAGAGTGCTCCAAATAATGGAACACATAGCAGAACACAAAACTCTTGATGTTGTATAGTCTCCCGTTTCTGTCAGAACAGAAGCATTTCTAGTGGGTCTGGCACATCCTATAGGTGATCTAAGGCCTTCTTTCATTTGGGATATATTGAATGATTAAACATTCTCCAGTCACACAATTCCAGAGCAATTCACACACAAACTGATGTCAAAATTATGTTTTGGCTCCTGCTTGCTAAACACATGTAGGAGAATTCAAACTACGGACAGCAGAGCTGCCAAGACTGCTGAAGCAAATTCAAATCTGGTGTGGTGAGGTTAGGCCATGTAAGTACGTAATCCAGATAGGATCTACCAGAGGCAACTCTGGTGAGCTATGCAAACATCTGCCTTAAAGTCATCTTAGATACAGAAGCACCCAGAGAAGAACTGGAGACAAAGTTCCATCCTGCTCTGATCGAGCAGCGTTCCTGACCACCATTCCAGCACTGCTGCTGGTCTTGCTAGTTACAAGGCTTTAGGCCTTTTAGACTTAAGTTTTCTAAAGCAGAGCTCTAACCTCAAACATACCTGTGCACCTTTGTGGATGTACATACACATGGAAGAAAAGAAGGAGAAAGTACAAGTACAAATCATTCAGCTTTAGATCTGACGGATTTCCCACCACACGTCCAATTCCAAAATTTGCTGCAAGCTTTATGTTGGTTGCACAACAAGATGAAGTGCCAGCTTCCTGGGCACTTGTTGACAGAGATTTGTCTTTGTCCCAAAGCAAACTCAGTGTAAGAGGAAAGACTAACTCACGCTGTCCTCTAAAGCTTACAAATACATATGTGATAAATAAGGACAACTAAGTATCTGAGGTAAGAGTTACAGAGCCCAAAGGCATCAACATCAAATCTTGTTATGGTAGGCTCACTTGGAAAAGGTTGCAAAAAGAGAAGGGTGACTGCTTGCCACAACTTCCTTTTATAAGCAAACACTGTTTTTTGACTCCTATAGCACCTTACCAAAGTGGGTGTTAGCATTTCCAAAATGGAAATGTAAACAGGGTAACATTTATTTCCCTTTGTAAATAGGGTAACATATTTATAGCTATTTTTGACTGTACTGTTAACTTTAAGATTTCAAAACTGCTTTCCACAACATTATCCATAGGACACTATGTAGTACATGAGCTTACCTCCATCACAAGGAATTGGAGCAGAAGCTTCAGACAAGATTGCTGGATTAGCTGGATTTGAAGAAAAGGCAGTCTGAGCCTAAAAGCAAAGAAACTCACATATGTTATCTTGCATAAGAAAAAATAAATCTTAATTATGCAGGCAGGAGACTCATTATTTTCTTTTTCTCTTGTACATGCTAATTACTATTCATCTTGAAGTAATGAAGTCAAACTTTTTATGTGAAATAAATAGCTTCAATACAACATGCTGTAATAGTATCAGAACTACTTTGGCAGACCAACTCGTATCTTCCTCAGAGACAAAGCTACAGTGATAATGCAGAAAGCTTTCCTGTCAACCTGTTCTATTTACATCATCAAGCAAGTTAAAAAGCCTTAAAGGAAACATTACCTTTGTCCAAAAAAGCTTACAAATAAGTTTTAAGATGTGACCTTTAGCAGAGTGTTTCACAATTACTTTTTTCAGCTAGAGAGCAGCAGTTTTACTTCTTCACACCATTTACAGACATTATTAGTGAGATCCATAGTTCTTTTCAGGTGTCAAGTTCCACACAATCCAGTGCTACTAGTATGTCTTCTGAAAGAATCAGACCTTCCAAGATGATTTTTCTACAGCCACTACAGTGAACACATTAAGCTTTGTTTCTGTATTGCTGACTGGCTTACTTTATTAAGTTCTCTTACATTTGTGAGTCAGTTTCCTTCCTTCTCAATACCTCAGCTCTATTTTTTTGTCTTGTGTGTTCATGACCAGTGAAGAATACAGCCTTAGAGAGGCCTCTTAAGCATGATGGAAATAGCTATTCCAGTAACCTTCCTGAGGTTGAATGTCAAAGGCAGGGGGAGGAAGTACTCAATGCATACTGAAACGTTACCCTGAACGGGACACATAAATTTTCTAATACAACATGACAGTCCAATTACTTCATGATGTTAAGGAAACGCTTAAAAATAGAAAACTTCTCAGTCCTGTTCACTCCAGGAAGTTGTCTTTAAAAACAGGTTTCACAGCAAGAATGAGTCATTATTTAGCAATATCACGTGTATTTAGAAGCACAGGCTCCAACTCAAATGATGGACAAAAAGAGCAGGTTAGAATAATATTTAATGTAACAAGTCTGTTTGTTTTAGCCAGCAGTCATTTGAATCTTAGTCACTCATTGCAGATACAGACATCTTTCAGCACTCTGCCCCCTCTTCTCCTAAGAATGGCCTCAGACTTATTTAAAGAGACAGCATTTTTATAATGCATTCTTTGGGAGAAGGAAATAATTTAGCCTTTGATGCCAGCAGGTCAAGGGAGGTGATTCTGCCTCTCTACTCGGTCCTTGTGAGACCCCACCTGGAGTGCTGTGTCCAGCTCTGGGACCCCCAGCACAGGAAAGACATGAAACTTCTGGAGCAGGAAAGACATGAAACTTCTGATCACAGAAGCAATCAGAAGATGAACACCTCTCCTATGAGAAAAGGCTGCCAGAGCTGGGGCTGTTGAGCCTGGAGAAAAGAAACCTACAGCAGGCTTCCAATACTAAAGGGGGCTTATTAAGAAAGATGCTGACAAAACCTTTTAGCAGGGCCTGTTGCAACAGGACAAGGGATACAGGTTTTAAACTAACAGAGAGTTAGATTTAGATTTAGACCTGATATGAGAAACAAGTTTTTCAAAATGAGGGTGGTGAAGCACTGGAATAGGCTGTCCAGAGAGGTTCTAGATGCCCCATCCTTGAAGACATTTAAGGTCAGGTTGGGACATTTTAGGCTCTGAGCAAAGTGATGGAATTGAATATGTCCCCGCTTGTTGCAGAGGATTTTTATCCAAACTATTCAGTAATTCTATGAAAAGTATCAGTGAAAATGGAATGGCTTACTGATTACATTTATGAAAATTTTCAACTGTAATATATAAGCTCTAGCAGTTGGTCTATAAAAGGCCAAAGGAGCCTGTTCTTGGCTCCAGGCTACTCAATTTTTGGTTCAGCTTTACCAGACTGTAGATAAAGGACTGTGGTTACATAAGAAGAATGGAGTGGGAGGACACAACAAGGAGCAAACCAAACATAGCACCCACAACTGCAAAAGCCCCACCCCACACATACAAACACAGATGAGACAGGGCTCTGCATTTTGGGATAGCACAGGAGAGTTAAGAAGCTCTTCTAGTAGTTTGCTTGATGGCTTCCCAATGAAAACAGCAAGGACAGAAGTATCAGCCACCTTAAAACACACTATAACTTCTTGCTGTTGTTTAAACCAGGAGGGAATGCAGGTTAAGTTCAGGAAGAGGTAAAATGTTTAAGAAAGTAAGGAAACTCCTTGTGAAATACATCCACATCAAACTTCTCATAGACTTGTTAATCCATTCAAGTGTTTTTCATTATTTTGTTTCACAGATTATTTTTTAGTCCTCATCATGTCTAATAATAAAACTACCAATATTCTTACAAATAAAGGGTTTTGCACAAAGGTGATAATCTTGGATGTACTGTAAGAACTGGTCACTACAGTGAAATGAAATAGCCACAGGACAAGTCTGATTCCAGATGGCATTAAGACAGCCAGTGCTGCTTTTTTGGTTTGTTTTTTTACTCCAATGACCACAAAAACTTTCTGCCACAGATTTGGACACTGGGAATGAGATGCAGCAGATTTATTAGTTTAGTTATCAGTGAAGACACTGACTATATTTGTCTACTTAAGACCATGTATCTATACTTCAAAAAACCCAAACGTATTAAAGACAAATGAACACAAATGAATAGATAAAGCAAAATATATATATATCCAGGTGGTAAAACAGGCATTAATCATATTAGATAAAGCTACAAAGTAAACAGGTTGTCTTTTCCAACAAGTTCTCAGCTACAATAAGTCTCTCCTTTCCTGGATTAAATATCAGATAACTTATTGTCATCAAAACTCATCTTTTTTAAGTCCACCATACCTGAATAACTTTGTCCACCTTCAGATCTTCTAGGGAAGGATAGAGAGACATTTTGATGAAGTCCTACTGACCAAAGGGCAGACTAGAAAAAAAATCAAATGGGAAAGCAAACAAACAAGAGGATTAGCTTTCAGATATTTACTGAGTTTAACTCCTTAATTTTTTTTCTTTTAAATAAATTAAGCAGACTAAGTGCTAAACAAGTGTTCTGTGACCTGCCAGTCAGCAGTAAAGATATCTGGCACTACAGATGAATTCCATTAAGACTACCCATTTAATCTGTTATCAACAGCAGCCTTTGGCTAATAGGCTTTATTTAATATACTTAGCACTGTCAAAGTTTAGGTCTCAATGAAGAGAAAACCTACACAGAGCAAAACATTTTGCAGGAAGCAAAGAAAGACTTTAGGAGGCCAAGATGCAATTACAATGAGGGTTAGGAGGAAAAACCTAACCACTCTTGTCCCAACAGGGACAGCATTTTACATTCAACTGTGGAAGCTTCCGCTCTGTTGTCTAAAATATTTAAACACTTTCAACACTTCTAATATTCCACTGACCTGCTTTTGGCTGGGATAGAGCTAATGTTCTTCCTAGGGCTGTGTTTTGGATTTAGGATGAGAATATTAATAACACACTAGTTGTTTCAGTTGTTGCTAAAAAGTGTTTATACTAAGTCAAGGGCTTTTCAGTTTCCCATGCCCTGCCAGTGAGAAGTCTGGAGAGGCACAAAGAGCTGGGAGGGGACACAGCCAGGACAGCTGAATCAAACTGGCCAAAAGGATACCATGTGGCATCATGCTCAGTATATAAACTGGGGGAAAACCTGGCCAAAGGCATGGGCATTGATCAGCAAGGGGTGAGCAGTGGCAGTGTGCATCACTCATTTTATATATTCCAACTATTTAATTTTTTTTCTTCCTTTTCTGTCACATTAAACTATCTAATTACATCAACCCATGACTTCTCACTTGACTCTTCTGATTGTCTCCCCCCAACATGCTGGGCAGGGGGAATCAGCAAGCAATTTTGTGGTGCTCAGTTTTAGGCTGGAGCTAAATCATGAGATCCAGCAAGAGGCCTCTAGACAGACCTTGGCTTCCATTCACAACATATTAATTGCAGCAAGAGACCTGTAAAAACTAGGAAGATTCAGTCAGTGGCAAGTTTCAAAACACAGGAATTCCAGGCTGGCTGTCATGTGATGTTCAGAGAGCCCCTGTGACAACTTATGAGGAAGTAATTAAAAAAAAAAAAAAAAAAAGGGAAAAACCCCCAAACCCTAAGCAAAACCAAAAAAAACCTAAACCACTTCACATGGTACTCTAAGGCACCATGCTCACCATGCTGACATCCAGCTCTCCTAGAGCGAGTCACCTGAGGCTTCAGGAAATCCCATTTTTCTAGAGCTGCTTAACTCAGACTCTCACTGAGATCAGCTGAACTTTTGAAACCCACAATAAAACATTCCACATCAGTCCATGGGAACATTTTAGTGAGAGGGATGGAGTGGGACATAACCAGAAGACAACAAAATGTGGATGCAGTTTAGCAAGTCACAGAAGGTACTGAAAACATAGTTAATACAGAAGTTTTACTAAAGGTTTTTGTTTTGGGGATTCATTTTCTCATTCAAAGAAAAGAGGTTCTTATTAAAGTAGCAACTTAGCAAAAATTTCAGACTAGAAGTGACCATTGCATAAATCCTTGAGAAATTGCTTCTTTAAGTGCAGACACAGTCTATTTCTAAATGAACACCGCACACACAGATGCCTAATGTGATACTGCAGTAACACAATAGACATCTCTTCATGTTACACTAAATTCATCAACAGCTTTTATGTTTGCTCAGCAGTGCCCAACAGCTCCAGTATCATGTCAAACTGCAATTAAAACTTCAAAAAAAGCATGCTCTAAATGTGACAGAGATCTAAACTGTAAACACGTGGTCTGTTATATTACAATAATTAATTGCCACTGACTTTTTTGATTAATTGTTGCAACTCTACCAAACATAGTTAAAGCCTGGAAACTATAACACATGCATTTAAGGTCAGTTTGAAGTTCTGTTTTAATCCAGTATCAACCTGAAACAATGAAATGCTTCTGCTCATCCAAAATGGGCAATAGCAAATGTAAGCCAAAGCCTTTGGTCAGGAAAGTGGCTCCTGGATGCTCCATTCTGCTGCTGACACCAGTCAAGGCATACACAGCATCGGACTCAGCATCTCCTTCTGTGCTACAGCAGCCCTGGTAGGTTCAGGAGCTGGTCCCAGCACTGGCACATGTTCAGAGTCAGCACACCCCTGGCAGCAGGGGAGGGCAGGCCAAGGACAGTGTGTTCCCAAAGGAGTCACCCCATGGCAGGGTGAGGAGAGGCACACCAGCAGCACTTTGCAGGTGATGATCTTGGCATCCACAGAGCGGCAGAGCACAGCACAGGCAGTGCCAGGTCCCCTGCCCCAGTGACCAACTTCCATGGAACACCCTGGCCAGCTTTACTTCTCCTCCTCAGACCAGTCAGTCTCTGCACACAGTTACTTGATTACCAGAAAACCCCAATCTTCCGCTAGTTTATAAAGAGGAGCTCAGTGCTTTCTGCATTAGCAAAAGCATTAGCAAAGCTAAACAAATACTAGTATTCAGATTACATAAGACAACACTCCAGAAGTTTATCATGCCCCTTGACCACCTCCTCAGCCTTCCATCTCCAGCCAAGGGTTAACAAACCCAAGTGTTTGTCACAAAGGCTGGCTGACTAGGCTGGCTCCCTCGCCATAAACTCACCAGTTCCCAGTTTTGGTTTTCCAACTAAATAGCCAGAGGAACAGTCACCACTGTAACTGTATTGAGTGAGCTGATAACTTTGCATATGGTAACACAAATACCCCACGTTAGATAATGTGAGAACCACAAGAATATTGCATTTAGTTTAAAAAAGGATTGTTAAGTAATAATTGCCACTGTCAGGGACCACCAGTAATTGCAGGAAGAACTTGTCCACGATTTCTGTGCAATGTTATTCACAGTATAAACATGAATTTCAGCTGGTGCTGTAACGGCTTTAGGCACTAGGGAGTGGATACCACAAAACGTGAGTCACTACAACCGCCTCTCCTCTCTTAAAAATCTATACCAACATCAGAATTACTGATCATTTCCATACTGTGAGGAGAGGAAGTGTTTAGGGACGTAGAAATGAAAAGGAAATGCATGGGGCAGGAGCTGTAACTCAGCTGGTGACCCGCAGAACCTGGCAGTAAAGACCTCGCCCCTCTCTTCAGTACACTTGGCTGGGAAGTCTGACTGCCCCTGCCAGCACGTCCCACTAAGGAGAGATCCTGTTTGCCAAAGGGAAGTACCGGGCCACCGATGGGAGAGGTATGAACGGCGTCACTCGTGACACCCTGAGCCTGCCAGCAGGAAGTCTCCAAGGTGGGAGTGATCCCGAGCTGCTTTCGGTGGCCTGGCTGGGAGGAGACGGGCTTCTCGACGCATTGCTCAGCTCGGAAAGCATGAACAAAACACAGCAGGATGGTCCTGCGAAACCCCAATCTGGTCAGCCTGTAGTGACTGCTGTCTTTGAAAGCACCAGCAGCCAAAACTGTGGGAGGGGAAAAAAACAAAACAAAAACCGCCCCCCCCATATGTCTTCCTCCTGTAGCCCGTGGAAAAAGTACAGCAGGCCACAATGCTCGAACCTACAGTGGAACTGGTTCCCACTTCCAGAAATTAGAAGCTTATGAGCCCCGAAATTCATCTTTAGAGCAGATCGAGGACAAACAACACTTCCCGAAGGTCAGGCTGAGACATCACGAACCGAGAAACGGTTTCGTAAGACGCGTTCTCCACTAATAACTCAGTATTTCCCTTCTGATACACATCTAATTAGCCTGGGAGCAATTGCCCTCATTATGCGCTCAGCTCCGAAACCTGCTGCCTCCATTTCAGACCTGAAGCAGGGCTCGCCTGCCTGAAAAGGCCCGTCGTGTCAGTCCATTGCTGCAGCACCTTTCAGCCCGTCACAAGAGAACTCAATACAAATGCCCGAGCCTCCGCCGTGCAGTGGCCGCGGAGCCCCAAGGAGGGGCCAGAAGGCGCTCCCAAACCCCAGGGCCGGGCACAGGCAGTCACACAGGGCCTTATCCAGGCGCTGCTTTCCCTGTCCGCGGCCGGAGGAGCCCCTCGGGCCGGCAGCGCCCCAAGCCCGGCTGAAGCCTTCCCCCGGCCGGCTGCGGGGAGCGGCGGCCCCGCAGGAGCGCGACACGGTTCCGCGGCTGGGGCGGGCACCCACACCGCCCTCGCAAGCGGCACAGCGGGGCCGCCCCGGCGCCGGCCGCCCCCTCCCCGCTCCGCCATGCCCGGCCCGCAGCCCCCCGCCCGTCCGCCCCAAGGAGCGCACAAAGGACCGCGGGGAGGTGGCCCCGCCCGCCGGCCCCTCGCTTACCTCTGGCCCAGGGGGTTGTTGGCTGCCGTCCGTCGGGGCCCGCAGTACGGAGAGGAGCGGCAGGGGAGCGGCTCCCCTGAATCCCGGCAGCGCCGCTAGGAACGGAGCGGAGCGGGGGCGGCGGCGGAACTGGCCCGGCCCCGCGCATGCTCCGGCGGCGGCGGGGAAGGGGCCGGGGCCGGGGCCGGGGCCATGGCTGGGTTGGGCTGCCGGCGGCTGTGGGGCAGAGAGGGGGCGAACGAGGTGGCAGTGGCCTCGGTCCCCTCTGGCCGCTTGTTTCACTCAGAATCTTGGCATCATCAAGGTTAGAAGAGATCTTCAACGTCATCCAGTCCATCCGTCTACCTGGCATTACCGCTGTAACCAGTAAACCACATCACCGGGCGCCAGATCCAGACTCCTCTTAACGCCTCCAGGGATGGTGACTCCATCACCTCCCTGGACAACCTAGTTCAGTGCCTGACCACTCTTACAGTGAAACAATTTTTATAATACCTGAGTCTTCCCTGTTTCAGTTTAAGGCCATTTGCTCTGGTCTCCTCACTGCAGTCACGGCAGAGTCCGGCCCCCACCTCAGCATAACCTCCAGTCAAGGGACTGTAGAGAGCGATGAGGTCCCATCTGAGCGTCTCCCTGAGATTTCTTTGTTTTTGTAGGGTCTTAGACACATTCGTGTGCCTTTATTGGTTGATAGCTGCTGTCTTCATGGAGAAAAAGTACGATTTTCTGCTCATTTTCCTACTTTTTTTTTTCTGCTGTAATAAAGCACACTCCACTAACGGCCTCGTGTGTGCCTTGTTTTGTATGTCTGCCGTGGATGGGCAAACTGTGACACATCAGAGCTGGAGTGACCACATCACCTGTCCCACGGTGCAACACCTGCCTGAGCCTTCTCCTACAGGCAGGTGTCACAAGCAGAGCTTTTATCCTGGAGAGGCTCCCCTGAAGAAACCACAATGTAAAGTGTACCAGCAACAGAGAAACCCCAGAACAAGCTCGTAAAGAGACTTTCATAAGTCAATTACCATAGTTACCTGTCTTTGCCTTATTTAGAGTATGCACTTCTCTAGCATCAATTTTTTAGTCTTCCCTTCTTCATTACAATTCTTTGCCTGTTGTCAAATATTGTTCATCACACAGATAATTGAATTTGCTGTGAGTGCCCTAGAGCTTCTCTTCACTGAAGAAGAGTGTCCAGTAGAGGAGTTGAGCAGTCCTCCAGCACCCACCAGGAAGGAGGTTTGTTCCCACCTAGAGTCTCTTTCTCCTGCCCTCAGCCAGCCCCAGCATTTGCCCAGCTCTTCTGAGAGAAAGCTTACTCATTGCTCCAGCAGAAATCAAAACACATGGATGCTTTTCTGCTGGTTAGTGAGCCATACTAGCAATAAAAGGCTCTCTCAAGCACAAGCATGAGCCAGAGCAAGGGAGTGTGTGGCTGGAAACAGGAGAAAAGAGGAAGCAGGAAGAAGGAGATATGGGAATGAGAGGGAAGGTTGTTTCGCTTCACTCTGGCTCTAACAGGCTGTTTCATCATTTGAGCTGTCTGCACAACCATAACCTTAGTTAAGCTAAACAGAAATTTTGTTGCAATATATATTTTTCTGTTGTTGTTGCAGTGTACTTTCCAGTTCTTGATTCTCTCCAGTTGCCAGCATCTTTGGCGAGCGCCAAGGGTCTGGGGTAGCAGCCACAGCAGTGCTGAATGCAGAGGAACAGCAACTCTTTGGCTGCTCAGGAGGCTTCTGTTTCTATATCCAACAATCAGCCAGACCTGGAACCTTCCTGCATGCCACTACCTGAACCATTGGCTGCTGAGTCATGCAACTATGGCTTATTAAATATATATGAAGTGAAATCTTGGGTTTAGGGTATAAGTTCACAAAAATCCTGTATTACATGTTTTCTGGGCCAGGAGGAAGGGAGGGAATGTAGCTCTAGTTTAATAATGACTGATGATTACTGCTTTAGAAGTGCTACATTTTCTACATAGCCAAAGGAGATTTTAACATAAGTGCAGTGAAAGTTTTAAAACTGTGCTCAGACAAAGTGTGCCACTCTTCATCCTGAAATGAGCTCAGTGCAGTGAAGCCCTGGACCCGCCCTGTAGAATGATTGAGAGTTTTCCAGTGCAATTCTGCTGAGTGCCAGTGCTGACAGCTGAAGGATGATGTTTTCTTTTGGTTTGATGTTGAATGCTCCTCTAATTGCAAAGACCTTTCTTCTCTCCAGAAAGCTAGGCTGTTATTTGCTGTTTTCTGCATTACTCTATCTCTTTGTGGTCTTTCAAGACAGCCTGCTGCTATCCAGGGAGCAGTCTTTTCCAGTGACTTGCACTGTCAATGCACCCTCCCTGATTTTACCCACAAGACTGTAGTGGATGTTCATTTTCTTTATGAAGATGTCCTAGCCCAAAAACTTGGTTCCATGTGGTCTATTTCTCGTTGAGCATACCATGTGTGTACTATTGCAGATACATAATCTAAGAGCAAGCAAAGTCCAGGTTATGGGCAGTAGCTCTGGCACCACGTCCACCTGCAGGACATCCATCTTGGTATCAAAAGTGAATCTTATCATCCCCATCTCCCAGTATATTGTGAAACATGATTTCAATAAAGATTTTGAAAATCTGCATAAAGCTGTTTCTTCTTGCTTAAGAACAGCTGTTGGAGAGAGAAAGAGAACACTTTTGAGAAATTGTTCATTTAAATGTAGGAACAAAACATAATAGACCAGAAAGATAATTGATGAAAAATCGGTATGTCTAATCTGTGCAACCAGTGCAGTTTGGCATGTCTCAGGGTCATCATCCTTTAAACAAACAAACCAAAGACAATTCCAGCTGCTGGTCTAGTTTCGTTTCTTTCCCAAGGAAAGCAAATTTTGTAAGGGGGTAGCATGTGTCTCAGTCATTCTGTGACATGAACTGAGCACCTGGGACAAGGGAGATACTTCTGTGTCCTGGAGTTTGGAGGAAGACAGAAGAAGGGCCAAGCCATATCTTTCTAAGAAGTCCACTGAGACTGGGGAGCTCTAAGGAGCCAGAGGTGAATTGCCCAAGATTAGTTCCTAAGGTATGTGCATCTGTTGTTTGAAAGAAGTAGAACAAATAGCCAAGTTATTAGAGCTTGCTTGTTTAAGTTAGAATACCCATGGGCAAGTGTGATAACTTTCCATCATCAGTGTACTGTTTGTGGGTTTTTTGCTGGCCTAGTGCCAATTTCCAAAGAATAATAGAAACCACCCACTGATTGGTATCAGTCTCAGTTGTTGAAAAAAATCTTTACAAAATAATACATAATTATTACTGAAAAATTCACATTTCTCCTTTGAAGCTGAAAACAGGTTGTGCTTTTGTTTGTAAGGAAGCTCCCCACCCACTCCACGATTAGTGGTTGCTCAAAACATGTACCAATTGTGCAAGATAGCACCCTGTAAGCACTGGAAACAGAATAATTGTATTAAGGTGGTTCCATACCTGGGGTAGTTATGAGGGAGTTAACAGGTCCTGCTCTAAGCCAGCTGAAAGGAGTGTCCAAACATGTTGTTTGTACTTCTAGAACAAACTTACCACAAAGTGGCTTAATTAACTGTGGCTGCATTGCACTGAGCTGTACCTCTAGATTTCACATACCAGAATTTTTGTACTTTCCATGTGGAAATAAGATTTTTCAGCATAAACCCCTGTTATGCAGAAGAGATTACATTACAGGAGCTTTGCCCCAGTAATGTACTTAGCATTAGATACTGCTAGGTCACTTTTTTCCTCATTCCCTGTTCATATTTTTTGATCTTGCCTTTTAAAGGCATTATAACATATTACTTTCATATTATTGCATATTACTTTTAAGAGCATAACACCCATGGGGTGGATGGCACTCAGTGAGTTATTTTCCACTGTTCAGTTGGCAGTTTCATGCCTGATTTCCTGTCTACTATTCAAAATCCACTCTAAAGATGGAAATACTAATGTTGTCCCCATCCTTACTAAGTAATGCTCTAAGTGCTGTGCAAACAGTTGCTCAATTATTTTCCATCATAATTCCTGGGGTACAGACAAGGCATTCAGGCACTCAAGTTGAATATGCTCATAATGCATTATTCTGAGCTCTCAGTTCTACAAACTCATGTCTCATGTTTGTGGTAATACAGGAGATATTTTGTTAAATCCCCACCTTCCTGACTTCACTCATGATTGTGTGTGCCCAACATTTCTGCAGATTAGACCTAGAGCCTCTGTGGGGCAGATAGAAAATGAGCAAAACACAGGAACTGCTTTGTGGAGAGTCTGAAGAGAGGAGTTATTTGTCACTGCCGGACAGCAGCATCCAACTCCACTGCCTGACAGTCTAGGGTGTGAGCAATATGTTCCTCTGTCCTCCTCATTCATTAGACACCTTGTAGCCTTTGCAACAGATGAAGAAGAGGTCCTGCAGACAACAAGCTCCTTCATGATCCTGAGCCAGTCCTAGGAGACAGGAGACAGGAAAGAAAGCCAAGGAAGGGGTGGATTTGAACTCTATGCAGGCAAGCGGGAGGAGTGACTGTACTCTTCCTGTGTCTTATCCACAAGTGGGATTTTGCTGGAAAGGACTTAAATAACCTGAACAGTTCTTTCCTACCTCTGACATACACAATTCAGGGTTTAAAAATCTATATTCTTTGTTTTCATGTTGTAAAGACTACGTAGACATAGCGGAAATAAGGTGTATATTTCACAGTAGCTGTAATATTTTGTGTTTAACTGTTTTTCCAGGGATTCAATGTCTTTTCCTTTCTCTTGGTATCTCTGAATTCACATTTTATACCTTCATGTTAGATATAGTCTAGTTCAGGCCAAGGCCGTCATCTAATATAGGTGGTGTTCCATAGTCTAGATGAAGCATGAAGCAAGACAAAAGAACAGATCCCTCTGCCCTCATAGAATCATAGAATCACAGAAGAGTTTGGGTAGGAAGAGACCTTAAAGATCATATAATTCCAAACTCCTGCCATAGATAGGAATACCTTCTACTATACCAGATTTCTGGTCCAACCATCCAACATAACCTGGGCACAAGTGCTTGTGGTAAGTACAGCATGAGGAATCATGAGGTCTGATGCCTCAGTGGGAGCCTGGCTCTTTGTCTTAAAATGCCTCCAAGGATAAATTTGAGCAGACATTTGCCTCTGGGATGGGGTGGTGGGACAGAGGTGAACACTCCTTTTGCTCTGCTCTGGCTATTGGGGCCGTAACCTCTGGAAGAAGCAAACGAGAGCAGAGGCCAAGAGCAGCTGCTCCAGCAAGGCTCACTGGTGTCACCTGTTGGAGAATTTTTCTGGTACCTTCGAGGTGAATTAAACACACCCTTGTGCTTCATTACAAAAGCAGCGAATGAACAATGCATTGGGCAGAGTCCCCATCACAATATGCGCTTCTACGGGGATCTGCAAAGATGCATCACAAACAGATGCCTTATGTACACAGCACCAAATCCAAGATTATTTGCATGGGGCACCTCAGCCTGTGGATCCACCCTTCACCCAGCTCTACTGTTCAGAGTTTGCCCCTGAGCTTGGCTCCCTGAGCACTCTCATTCCAGGATGGCTACAAGACAAAGCTGAGACTGTTTCTTATCACCAAGGGAAACTTCGCTCCCTTGGAAGGAGTCTGTTCTGGCTCTGGCATTCCTGCTTTCAGCCAGTTTAACCCCTCCTTGCCCTCCATGCCAGATCATTCCTCAGTCACAAATTACCACTGCTGAACAGTTATAATTAGAATTTCGTCTTTTATGTCTGTCACCACTGGAAGTCTTTGGACCGAGCCAAAAATTTTGGGGGAGACCGTCATGGGAACTTGAGTTGCTGTGAGCAATCAGGAGATGGCTCATCCAAAGGCATGTGTTGGTGTTGGCACAGTGCCCTTACTTTTCTGGGGAGCTGTCTCCACGCTGACTCAGCAAGTCAAATGCTTCCCCTAGCTCAGGAGTGGTTTTTGGCAGCCTGCCACTGCATTTCTGACCACAGCAAACCTGTTTAACTTATGAGACCAGTCTTGAGCTATATAACTACTGGAGCACCAATGTTTGTCTACCTGTTAAAAAAGCAATAATTGTCTCCATTTGTAAACTAACCAGCTGTTTAAATGCTTCTATCTTTTACCTTGTGTTGTGTCTTTATTTTCCTGTTCTTTGCAACATCTACCTGTCACCCCTCTTCCATCAGCTTCTTTCTTCCTGTTACCCTGTTCTTTTTGTGTTTTTCTGTTTTAATTTTTGTCTTTCTACCTGTAGTTTGTCTTTAAAACTGCAAAGCAAAGCTGTAAGAGGTAGAGCTCTGATCTTTGCCTATTTAAGTCAAAAATAATATAAAAACATATAGAAATAAATACCTAAAATGCAATGTTGCAGCAAGGCTGGTAGTGAAAAATAATATTACTTTTCCAAATTAGTAATCTGTATTCAGTTGCAATTCAGTTTTCCTAGGCCAGAAGGCTGATTCACATGTAAAACCAGTGGGCTGTGCTTTGGACAGTTTATTTAGTCCCATATTCATATCTTTTTAATCTATCTGGACAGTTGAACAGCCTTACACTCTGAAGTTGGTTTCATATTATGTCTGTGACACCACCATGCCTTATTTTTCCTTTCTTTTGCACAATGAAGACATTGTTCACTGCCACAGTTTGCTTTCTCCAAAAAGAAAAAAAAAAAAAAAGAAAGAAAACCAAAGAAAATGAAGAAAGCTTTGGCAGATTTCTTCTGTAATATAGAAAGGCACTCACTCTTCAATCTTGGCTTGTATCTTCCAATAAATATTGTACTATAAAAAGTAGAATATAGTTATAGGAAAAAGAAATCTTTAATTAAATCTAGTAGTAGAAGAATGTGTATTTTCCCTTGGAAGAGTAAAATGTGGCGCAGTTGCATAACTGTGTGCCCCACACTTCTACTTCCTTGCATTTTTCACAGTCCAGTGAAGCTCAGATCTCCATTAAAAACCATATTTATATACAACCATTCTTGGCAAAATTTTCTATACCTAGGCAACAGGCTTGCATAAATCCACCAGGGATGCTCTCAGAGGATGATTCCTGTGTTCATGTGTATATGCAAAAGAAAAGCAAAAATATTCTGAAACCAAAGAAAAACTGTTCAAAGAAAGCTGTGCTGATGACACCCACCATTTTCAGGCTGTGGATCCTTTCCAGCTGCACTGTCAATCCAGCTTCTCCATTTTCCCCAAACTTTTGGAGACTTCTAAAATCCCAAAGTGGCCTAATAGCTGCTGAAATCACCATCAAGGGGAAGTTGCTGGTGGTTTCCAACAGCTATCAGCCTCTGTCTCCCTTAGAACTGTAGAGGCCATAGCTGAAATAAAAAGTCCCCACTGTGACTTCAGGTGCCAAGCTGGCTGCCAGGCATATTGCCTCTTGCCAGTAAGGTGGTGAGCCTTCTGATTTCCTTTCACCCAGGAGCAATGGATGTTGTCCTTGCACAGGTGATCACTTCAGGAAGAAAAGGAGCATGAAGCCAACCCCGCAGCAAACTGATGTGAGGTTTGCCAAAGTGACCAAAATCCAGACTGCGGGACCAGAGTAATACCAGCACTTGCATAGAGAAGATGGAGACAATAGAGAGGTTCTTAAGATGCCACCCTTCTTACAGAATAGGTACGGGTGTCACTGAGTCTCCATGGCTTCTAAATGCAGATGTAGAGTGAATTCTGAGTCTAATGAAAGAGGGGACATTAAGTAAGTGCTACACTTAATGGATGCCAAACTCAGGCAGTGAATCATATAATCATAGAATAGTTTGGATTGGAAATGAACTAGATGGAAAAGACCATCTAGTTCCAACCCCGCTGCCATGGGCAGGAACACCTTCCACTGGGTTGCTCAGAGTCCCATGCACCCTGGTCTTGAACACTTCCAGGGATGAAAAGTCCACAGCATCTCTGGGCAACCTATTCCAGTGCCTCACTATCCTCACAGTAAAGATTTGTCTTCCTCATATCTAATCTAAATCTACTTTCTTTTGTTTTAAAGCCTGTACCACTTGTTTGATCACTACATGTTTGTGCAAAATGTCCCTTTCAATACTTCTTGAACGCCCCCTTTACATAATGGAGGGCTGATAGTTAAAGAGCAACTATGAAGCTACAGGGCAGTGCACCTCTTTAAAAGGGGGAGAGGGAAGGAAGGAAGGAAGGAAGGAAGGAAGGAAGGAAGGAAGGAAGGAAGGAAGGAAGGAAGGAAGGAAGGAAGGAAGGAAGGAAGGAAGGAAGGAAGGAAGGAAGGAAGGAAGGAAGGAAGGAAGGAAGGAAGGAAGGAAAAGAGCATCAGCAGAAGAAAAGCTAAGGGAAGCAAAGAGAGGCAGATGATGCCATTGCATTCCCTGCTCCATCTGCTGGAGGAGCCCAGAACAGCTTGTAGTGTTCACCCAGACAATTGGATTGCTGCAATCTTCTCCTGGCTTGCTACCTAACTACCTTTCTTCAAATAATTATTTGGTAGCAGTGAGCTGCATCATTTTTGTAATCACATCTGAGATTTGATTTCTCCCTGTTAAGTGTTTTGAGCACCTGCAACTGCGCATTTAGATGTAACAGGATAATTTAGAAGCTTCTGTTTTGTTATGAAATGATACTATACAACTCAACTCCAGAGTTTTAAAAAAGAAAAAATTGCTTTAAGAAGATGCAGTTTGCTGCACTGGATGAGTGGTAATAACTCCTCGTGGTTTATTTTACAGCCATTTCCTTTTCCTGCTTGGGTTCCCATATGAGTTCTCTTTTGTCTCCACTTTCATAATTGCTCTCTTTACAGCTTCTCCTCAGCAATACTAGAAAAAGGTAACTTTCATAAATCTTAATATTCTCAATTGTTACTTTAATCATATGTTTAATAGTTCCCTTTCCTTTTTTTTCTATTAAAATTCAAGTGAAGGATGGTGTTTCTGATTGAGTTTTAGTTTCTAATGCTTGATATTAAAGGGAAGATTGTGGCATTGTAAATCCCAGGTCTGATAGGAAGGTTACTGAACTTTCAACTGACATTCCTAAAAAACAATGAAAATCCCAGAGAGAAAATAAACTGATATGGTGCAAGTAAATCAAGTTGCTTATCTGATACATAAGCACATTCAGAAGATACTCTGAGATAAATATGGAAATATTAATTTGGTCATTAGAGGAAATATCTGTCCTAACTATTATTTAAATGCTCAGGGCAATTGTTCTGAAACAGGATGCGAGTTCCCAAGCCTGTCTAATTTTATAGCCCATCAATGTTGGTTATCCTAATGTAAATACAAGGCATTGTCTGTGCAGAGTGCTTCATCATGAAAAAAATGACAGGGTCAAATATATCGAATATATAAGTATTGTAATGTATACAATGATATCAGATTACAAAAGAGTTGTACCTCTACAGTTGACATACAATCAGCAGGAAGAAAAAAAAAAAGATGATGGTGATGATGATTTTTTAAAAATTTTATTTTTAATTTTTTTAAGGAAACAGGAACATGCTATTTTGCTAGAGTCAGATGACTCACAAATTCTGCAGAAGGTAGAGTATAATGTAGGCAAAGTCTGCCCTCTTAACAACCATGACAGTTGCTAAAATAGAGCTGTGGAGTGATATTGTAATAGCATGAATTTATTTTAGGTTGTGTAGATCATTAAATAATTAAACTATGACATTATTCTTTACAGTGTCTTTAGTATAATTTTACTCATATTCTTTTAGATAGTCTATTATAATTTAGGTATACAAGACTTCTATCTATTCTATTGACCCAGGAAAACTAGGGGAAAAAGGTGAATCCAGCTAGGGATCTGTTGGAATTATATCTGGAATTACAGTCTCTCTGGGGAAGACACTGCATTTCTGACATGATCACTTGGTAACAGCAGCTGGTTTATGGGGGCAGGCTGGGCAATGTTGTGCCATGGTGTGTCAGGTCTGTTGTTGTGAGGGGACACGGCAGCCAGTGTTCTCTTGCCTGTGCCCAGAGCGTTGCTGATGCCTTTCAGCTTGCAGACATATGATGGCTCTGCCAAGTCAACACTGATGCTGCACAAGGACCTTCAATTTCTGGACTGTCCCCAGTACACGATCCTGTGTGCTGACAGCCATCATTCCTCTTGAAAAATAGATGTTTCTTGTGGCTGGTGAGGAGTAGAGCCTTATTTCTTCTTCTGTTTAGCATTTTCAGTGATCCCAAAAAAGCCAGGTTTTCAGCTTGGCCCTCAGAAACCTCAGTGATCTTACCCAGCATATCTCCATATCTTCATTAAAGTGATACCTGATGTAAATGCAAAGAAAAATATATAGACTCATGGAAGAAGTACCATTTTTGGTGTTTAGAAACAGGAAACAAATATTGACTTGCCAAGTTCAGTGGCTGTTGTAAAACACAAGTGCCACACAAGGAGGTTTACCAGTAGGTGGTGACATATAATTATTTATCAGCTATTTTTTGGCTGCAAAGGTTCTGAGCTACAAGCAGCTTGACCGTGCAACTTCTTATTTAGGCTTTCCTTTTGTATTGCTCCACCTTTCTGAGATCTCTTTTACAAGTTTCACAGCTGTAGACGTGTTTCCTAGCTGCAATTGCATCTTCTGGCTGTAGCATGTTAGCCTGCTCATGTTCTGTGAACTGCAGGGCTGCCTTCCCACCCCTGGGCAAAATGCTTGGTTTGTGTGGTTTCAGGGATTTTTATCTATTGATGGAAGAAAATAAACCAGTTCTCACAACACGTGCATGGGGAAAAAAAGTCAATCCTTTCTTTGTAGAGTGTATCTCTTTTTTACTTCCCATGAATGAACAAGTTATAGAGTTGGCTGTGCGGAAATTTATGTGGAAATCTGCTATTTATTGCCAAACATAATCAGCAGCCTCTCCTAAGTCCAGCACACCCTTCTGCACATTAGTGCTCCCAGATTATGAAGCCATTAGTAACCCTGGAAAAACGTTATTCCCCTCAGCTTGGTCTATCTATTATTTTCTACTCATTTAAATACCATGTGTAGGTTGTGACTAATGAAAGCCATGTAGCTACAGCATACGAGATGAAGTTCAGGTTTAGATAGTGAGCAGTTTTGGAGCAGCAGGAGGAAACAAGCCTAAAGGCTTCTCTTAGGCTTCAGGAATCACCACAGAAATGAGCTGTTTTATTGGAAGGGTACTGGCTCCATGGAGGCCACAGCTCAACTTTGCCAGCTGGAGCAGCGGTGATAGATAAGAGCGCTCCTGGCAGCCTCTGCCCACAGCCAGTGGGTGTATCTGGGTGAAAAGTGCCCTCTGGGGGAAAGTGGTGCAATCTAACCATGCAGCAGTCTCACCACAGTTCCTGGCCCTGAAGACACGAGCAGACCTTGTGCAGACACGGCTGCCCTCGGAGCCCGTGCGGGCAGCCAGGCTGGGCTGGAAGCGGCTGCTAAATGCGCGGTACTGGGTGGAATGTCAGCGTGCCTGCATCCACGTGCTCTTGAGCTGCTCTTTCTGAACTGGTTCTAGCTCAGTGTTCATTAGGGCTTGACCAGAAGGTCCTATGACAGTTCTTAAAAGGTTTTGCATTTTCTAACTACTATTTGATACCTTGCTGAGTTTTTGATGAACGCCCATGCTCAAACCTGCAGTGACAAAGGCTTATACATTCAAACATATGCAGTGTTTTATTCCTGATGCTGTCACTGGCCTGAGTTGAGTCTTGAGCCCAAGTTGTGACAGTTTTTCACATTAATATTCTTCTTACCATTTACACAAGGAGTTTTCTTCACCGAGCCAGGTCAGTATATTTTTTCTGACTGCACCCATAACTCTTGTGGGTTATCCCCTTGGGGTGGGGAAAGGCAGTCAAGCTCATACACAACACACAAAGGGTTGCAGAAAATGTACTCTCTGTCAATCAGTAGGACCACATGGTGCCTTTAATCCCTGCTGTACAGACTGGCAACTGCCTCAGCTTTGTCTGTGGGAAATAGTGTATTTGTCTGAAGAACACCAAAATACCACACCCAGAACATCAGGGCACTCCACGGTGCTGCTGAAAAATCAGGAAAGCCTAATGCCCACTAATATTAATGGAAGGAGATTCACACTTTTCATCTGCTAAATTTGGTGGAGTATCTGGGGCAGACAAGACTCCTGCTTGCCTTTTATCACAAGGACATAAGTCACAGCCTGCAGCCTGTTGTAGTACAGGCTGGCTTTGGGACTGTAGATTGGCCTATATAAGACTTTCCTGAGAGAAAAAGCAATTATTTCAGCTAGGTTGCCAAGCAGCTCCTGTGCTCTGCCTACACCTGGTTATACTTTTAGAACTATTATATATATACAAAGCAGAAAGTGAAAGAAGGTGGGCAGCTTTAGAGAAGTTACTGCTGCTGTTTGCTGGCATCAGGATGCCATTTATAAATGATGCTGTCATCACTTTGCAGCACAACAACCCAAAGCACAGAGGGAAGAGGCAACTGTGATGCAGCTCTACCTAGTGCAACACAAGATATGATGAGGGGACACAGGCAACTGTTGCTGGTTAAATGTTATTCCTGGTTGTTGGACACAAAACTGACAGTAACTTCTGACTTTTTCAGTGTTGTTTCAACCACACATCCAAAGAGAATTAGACACCAATATAATAAAATTATTATTATTTTTAGGATGAAGAAGTCACAGGATGAAATCAAAGATGATGCCCAGAACTGAATTTTTCAATAAAGCAAACAGGCAGGAAATGGAAAAGCAAGGTTTTTATAAAGCAATTATATAATATCAAGCTAAATTCAGCTGGTGAAGAAGAACTTTTTATGGGAAAATAAATTAAGCACCTGTGCTTAAATGAAAATTGGATAGAGGACTGGAGCTGACATGCAAAAGGAGTGATTTTTAGATTAAGTGAGGGCAAACCTTGATGCTGCAAATAAGGTTAATTTCTACAGTATAGTAATTTAAAATTTGACTCAAATGTAATGACATGTGCACAGTTATCCCATGCCTCACTGCCTGCCCTGGTTTGAAGCCAGGACAATAGTTCCACCTGCCAGATTTGAGTGTCAATGCCTTCACTGTAGTGTTCAATTGCAACAGCAAGATGTCCACATCTTTACTGTTTTATCACATAACTGTAGGGACACCAACAAAAATTTGTACAAAAGTAAGTCTGAAAAACCCTTCAGTTTCTCTCTTAGAAACATATTAGCCTTGGATGACTAATGGAACATCACTGTACCTGAGCTGCCTCCTTGATGGCTTGATGCCAGTTCTAGGAGCAAGCCAAAATTTGAATTCTCATAAGTCAACAACAGAAAGAAGAAAATATTTAGTGGGAAAATAAAAGGTGGTCCAAGGACAATGAAAAAAAAAACTGAAACCAGTGCGGTTGTCTAGATCTACTTTCCTTTTCTTCTTTGATTCACTCTATGAGTCTGTGAAAGACCATTTTTACCCTTTCTTCCAGACAAATGTTGTTAGAGGAAGTAAGTCCACCTCCGCAGCCATCCCTTTGCCCAGCAGCTGAACCCCGCCGCTCCCTCTTGCAGTGGCACTCCAGAGCCAGGGCAGCCCACAAGGAGCAGGGAGGGGGAACAGGCTGGCAGCTGAAGGGCAGCACGGGCTGCAGCCACCAGCTAGCACAGTCTGAATCTCCTGGACACCGGTCAGTAACCATTTCATATATTGCTAAACTTGAACTATAAACTGCAATTGGTAAATCTGCAGGATTCATCAAAATACACCTGGCTAACCTTGAAATTATCAACTATTACAGCTGTTTGGTTACTTTGGAACTGCTTCTGCTACGTGACATTAGCTCAAGGCCAGATCTGCAACTGTCTGCATCAATCTGGCAAAGCTTTCTGCAGAAAGGTGACAGAGAAGAGAGGGAACAAGCTCTCTCCAGAAATGGTTAATCAATACCTTGCTAGGTTGACTCAGTGCCATTAGATACAGTAGTGTACCCATTGTATATAAATTGTGACCTGTCTTCTGTTTCATTCTCAGTCACCTCTCCTGCCATCCTGATAGTTACCCATTTTCCACTTGGAAGCTTTTGGACATTACCAGAAATGTTCCTGGCATCCTGGATCTGGGGAACGGCAGTAATACTTTGTTGTGTGTCTTGGTTTCTTCTAGGGAGGAGGAGAAGGTAAGGACTCTTTCTGTAAAAGCATTTCAGTGTGTGTGGCCTTTATTTGTGTCAAATATCCTCTGCACATCACTAAGAGAACTGTGGTCAGACATATGCAGGACAGCATAGACAATGCTGTAGTTTGGTCTTTTGAGAGATTTTTGCCCCAATCAAATTTTTGTGTATGAACTCTGCAATAATAGTGTATTGATGCCTAGAGGTAGCTGTAGATACAAATCTATGCATCAGTAAGGTAATTAAAATATGAATATGTATGTCCTGATTTCCTAATGTTCTGGGCTGTAATTTCACCTGTATTGTAATCACAGAGAATACCTACTTATATGTAATTATTGTTTAATATCTACTTACAAAGATTTTTATATCTAGTAACACAATTTAATACAGGTAATATTTATGTATGAGGTATATTCCTTAAAAGCATTTATCCTACTGACACATTTATATAAGGAGTGAGTAATTTGCTTAACTCTTCTTATTTTTTAATTTCCACAGTCATTTTCTAGTTTTATTTTAAAAAGTTTAATTGAAAAAAAAAGTTGAAAATAATTAACTTCATTTACTGCAAAAGCTGAAATATTATATGAAAGTTATTTCAGCAGTCATAATGTCCTTATGCAGGAAAGCTGTTTCTACTTAAAAAAGAAAATAATTTAAACATATGCTTCACTTTAAGTATCTTAGCTTGATTTACAGCATGTGCTTGATGACACATTGTCTGAAACACTAGCTCTTATGCTTACTGAGAATCATAGCAAAATTCCCATATTTTTAGAAAGATCTGGTCTATTAATGGGATATGCCAATAATAACAACCTTTCTATGCTAAAAAGTTTCTTTGCTTGGTATTCAAAGTAAATTGTGGAAAAAATTGTCCAAAAATGTATGAGATAATATTAGTGTGATGGATTATTTATTAATGTGACAATTTCATAACTGTGTTTTAGCTAATGGCAATAATTTTACATTTGATGAAAAATATACATATGAAAAATACAGGTGAAAAATATATATCTGATCCAGGGAAAAGAAATATTACATAATCAACCTGGTTTATTATGTGTATTATTATGTCTATCAATAGTTAAAGTTGTTCTTTCTTACATAGCTTAGCTCTTAAAGGGGAGAAAAATATCTGTAAATAAACTACTTATTTGGGATTTTTTTCTTCTTTTTTTTTTTTCACATTACACAAAGCCTAACATCAGTATTTTACATACCTGATAGTCCTGGAGAAGAGATCTTTATACATAATTTTAAATGGAGCTTTTGTTTGTGTTTTGTAGGCGGCAAGGTGAGCCACCACTTGAGAATGGGTTCCTTCCTTACCTGGGCTGTGCCTTGAAGTTTGGTGCCAACCCCCTTGAATTCCTCAAAGAAAAGCAGAAGAAGCACGGCCACATCTTCACTTGCCATGTAGCAGGGAAATACATTCATTTCCTCACTGACCCTTTTTCATACCATGCATTGATGCGCCAGGGAAAACACTTGGACTGGAAAAAGTTCCACTTTGCTACTTCTGCCAAGGTATTCCTGGTTTTACTATCTAACATGCAAAGTATCTGCTGACATACTCAGTTAATCCCTGTAAACATAACTATGCCTTTGGATAGTTATGGATTGGTTTCACATTTCTGCACTTTTACTGGTATAAAATATGGAGGTCTTTTTTTTCCTCTTCCTAAATGGAAAAGAAATTTGCTGTGATTTGGATTGTTCTAAGACTATACATTATTCTAAGACTGTACATTATTTTATTACATTGTTATCCTTCCCTCTAGTAAGCTATGAAGTTATACTTTGGCTTTTGTTTCTGTTAGACTTTATCACCCAGGTAATGACAGGCCTTACTTATCATGCATACAATTTATTTTGTGACAGGCTTTTGGGCATGGTAGCATTGACCCAGCGGAGGGAAACACCACTGAAAATTTTCATCAGACTTTCATTAGAACCCTTCAAGGCAATGCCCTAGATGCCCTCATTGAAGCAATGATGGAAAACCTCCAGTATGTCATGCTGCAGTCAAGAGCACCTAAGCTTCAGTCTAATACCTGGGTGACAGAAGGACTTTATACCTTCTGTTGCCAAGTGATGTTTGAGTCTGGCTTTTTAACACTTTTTGGTAAAGAATTTAATTCAAATAATGACAAAAACCTATCATCAAAGCAGGAAACTGAGAGAGCTCATATCCTAAATGCCCTTGAAAACTTCAAGGAATTCGATAAGATTTTCCCAGCCCTCGTGGCGGGGCTGCCTATCCACCTGTTCAAGAGTGCCTACAGTGCACGTGAGAAGCTGGGAGAGGCCCTCCTGCACAAGAACCTCCTGAAAAGGGACAACCTCTCTGAGCTTGTCACCCTGCGCATGTTCCTGAACGACACCCTGTCAACCTTCGATGACATGGAGAAGGCCAAGACCCACGTGGCAGTGCTCTGGGCCTCTCAAGCAAACACCATTCCTGCCACCTTTTGGACCTTGTTCTATCTTCTTAAGTAAGTCCCAATACTTGTTGCTCCCAAACAAGAAAAATATTTATCTTTCAGGAGCCGATTCATTAATACAGGCCAATTCCACTCCTCGATACCTCATCAGTGATAAAACACACTGTTTGCAACAAAGTGCTGTGTTGTTCAGGACTTCCACAGAAAAGCCCTTCACCCGTCTGAGAACAAGTGTGGTAGCACAGAGCAATTCTTTAGAAGCTTTTTTTTTGTTAAGAAACAGCACTCCAGGGCAATGCTACACTTTGTCAAGAAAGCTTTGGAGTAAATCTGTATGATATGACATTAAAAGTGCTAGTTGCAGTCAAAACATTAATTGTATTAAAGGCTACAAATATAACTAGACATTTTTAGACCATCTCACTAGTGCAGGCAAAATGAGGTTTATTATTGTTTTCACAGATACTTAATAGAAAATAATTTATATTAAATTATAGATCCCACTGAAGCTCTACTGTAGATTGCACCTGCTGAGCTTGCTGCTTGTGAGAGAAGTGCACAGCTCAGATAATGCTATCAAACGTCCATTTTAGAGTAGGCCCTTTCTGGATTATCTGCTTCAGCATAACTAACTCTAAAGTATGTGTATAAATTCCTAACACTTTTAACTTATCATATCTACTTGCCAATGCTATTTTTTGAAGTTATTTAGTATTTTTTGCTCCAAGAATGCATTTGCTTTAGATTTCCTGGACTTGGAGTCTTTTAACACCCTGATTGTGTCTTCGTCAAGACACAATTGCACCCTCTTTTATTGTGGTTATATATTTCACCAAAGCTCATATATTCCATGTCTGAAAGAAAGGCTAGATGGTGAAGGATACTATGTGGGCTCTTAGTATTAGGAAGATTCTTTTCAGCTAGACACAATATTGTCACATCAGCCAGAATAAATGATGTTATAAAACTGATCTATAATCCTGTTCCTAAACTTTCTACCTGCAGTGGGGCTATTTCCTAATCTACAACTGGCTGGTTTTTTTCTTATTTTTGGCATTGCTTTTTAGTGCCGTTACTGTTTGTTACCTGAATTACACACATCAGTTCTGTCCCACTTGTCATTGCAGACAAAATCAAATACTTGGGATTCCTTTATTTTTCTTTTCTTTTTCCTTTGAAGTTCTCATACCTTTGCCAAGACAGGAAAAAATGGAACTGCAGCATTTTGCTGCAACATTTTTATTTTAGAAGGTTGTACTTGTCGGTCAACAAAATAAATTTTGGTCAGAAAGAAAGTTAATAGCAAAACCACTTCTTAAAGAATTTTTAAATTTATGTTATACCTTTTCTCTTTTGATCTTAGGAGTCCAGAAGCAATGAGAGCAGCTACCAAAGAAGTGCAAAGTGTTTTGGAAAGTGCTGAAGAGAGTATCAGCTTAGATGGCAAACCTATTTCCTTGAACCGGAAACAGCTGGATAATATGCCAATACTAGGTATGACTATTTCATGCAGGATTATTTTATGCAGAAATCACACTACAATTTCCATGGTCTTCTGTTTATTACCATATAAATGCTTGCTATAGAATTCCTATGGAATTAACAAAGAAACAGTAGAACAGGAAACTATATGTTCCTTAGCAGTAGCCAACACAACCAGGCTTCCCAATGTCCCAGGTGGTGAGACTATCAAAATTCACATGAACAGCATTTTTTCATGGGTAATGGCATATCTCAATAATCCTACACTGCTACATAACATAGACACATGGATAATTCTGAACAATATTTTGTTTGATTATGTCTTTAAATCAAATAAAAAGCTGTTGCCAAAACTTAAATCCCTATTCTTATCATGTGAAGCAATGATAAGAATACCATTACTTCTATTTCCTCTCAATATTTTTCAAATTATAATTTTTCAGAACTTACAGAGAGTTGTTATAATGCTGCTTTTTAACTACTGTTACTTAAAAAGAAAGTCAGCTAATATTGAAACGAAAACTTCCCATATTACTTTTATTCTGAGTATGGGTTTCTATACAGGACCTCTTAAAGCTTTAGAAAATTCTACTCACTGTACTGTTTCTTTTTCTTGTTATATTTTCAGTTTTCACTGGTTTGGTCTTTATAGCAGAGTGAAAATATGTCTCACTTTTGAACATTCTGTTTCGTCCATTATAAGCATTCTCTTATAGTGGGGAAAGCAGATTAGGCTCTCTGTGGTATCTGCAGAAGTGATAGAAATGCTGAAAAGAAATTATAAAGATAGTTTTTTAGGCATTTAGAAAGTTAATATTAACATATTTCTTCTAATAAATTCAGGGTTTGATAATGGCTCTGAAATAGTTCAAAATCCATGACCTGCCCCCAGTATGTGAATACACTGTTTCCATGGCAATCATTCCTTGTCCTTTCCCAACAGACAGCATCATCAAGGAGGCAATGAGGCTCTCCAGTGCATCCATGACTTTCCGAGTGGCCAAGGAGGATTTCACCTTGCACTTTGAGAACGACTTTTACAACATTCGCAAAGATGACATTGTAGCTCTTTATCCTCAGCTGCTGCATTTCGATCCAGAAATCTATGCTGATCCCTTGGTAAGCATTTTTTTTGCAAATTGCATTAAACTTGGTGCTCTGGCAGAAGCTAACAGGCCTTTGGATAAAGCACTTATTGAGGTGCCCCATGGCTGGTTCTCTGCTGTACCCCAGACAATCCATTCTTACACCTGAAGATGTGATAACAGGAAACAATAAATAAATAAATAAATAAATAAATAAATAAATAAATAAAGCATTATCTGCAAAACATGTTTGAGTGTTACCAAAAGGTGTGCTATCAGCCTCAGACAGCCCTTTACTTACTGTCTTCCTCAGTGAGGGAAGATCACCATGATGAGGGTCTTTGAAGAAGGATAAGGATAATAGTTTTCCAAAGGCAGAGAATTAGATTTCTTCCAGTTCTCCTTTCTCCTTCTGCCACTTGAACAAGAATGCATGTTACAATCCTTATTTTTAGAGGTCAGGAAAGAAAAGGGGAGTTATCAGCAAAGAACCTGGGATCCTGTCCCACATAACAGAACTTCTCAGAGGCTACTCTTTCTAAGACAGCCCCATGGGGGATGGTGGTACTGTACAATGCTTATTGCTGGAGACATCCCTTTCCCAGCCTGCATTTTGTCTCTTAGCAGCTTTATCTGGCTTTTGGAGGTATCCAAATACCAAGGAACCCTTTTGTGTGTTTAATTGCAGACATTCAAATACGATCGCTTCCTGAACGAGAAGGGAGAGGAGAAGACCGACTTCTACCGGAACGGCCGGAAGCTGAAGCACTACTACATGCCTTTTGGGACAGGCATAGCAAAGTGCCCGGGCAGGCTGTTTGCTGTCCATGAGATCAAACAATTTTTGGCTCTGATTTTTTCATACTTTGAGATAGAGCTTGTGGACAGTAATGTGAAGTGTCCCTCTCTAGATCAATCCCGTGCAGGACTGGGTATTTTGCAGCCATCCAATGACATTGATTTCAGGTACAGGCTGAAGTGCTTATGAATATGTGTTTTGTATTATGCATATACACTATGTACTAGTAGTACATAAATACACTGTATATACTAACAGTACTAAATACACTGTATAACATATGCTTTATATACATTTTATGTATATATGCAAATGAAATGCTTCAAGTCTTGGGTGAAAATCTATGTGAAGATGCTAATTCACCATTTTAATGAAAATTGGGCACCAGTTTGCTACCACCTACAGTGGGTTTAATGCTCTATTTTGATGCAAATGTCTCCCTTTTTACCAACCATTTTGAAAGGCAAGTTAAGATTTTCCATTGTGTGTGTCCAGCAGCCAGTTTTTTTTTTCTGTCAGCAAATACTTTCCCACAGGTAGAATTTCATGAGCTAATTCATAATAATTTCAAGATTGTACTACAGTTAAAATATAATCTTTTCTATAATTGAAATGTTGGGTGGGGGGCTAGGCCTCCTCACAGGTGAAATAAAGTTTTTGTTGTATAAAGGCATATTCACAGTGGGGAGGGGAGAGTTTCCTGGGGAATTACATTTATGGTTTTATGAAAAACTGGAAGAAGACTTGAAAAAAACCTACAGAAATATTCACGTTCAAGTGAAACCTCAAAACTTGTATTATAATCTTTGTAAGATACTTATTTTTAGAAAGTGCTAACTGTGTTAAAATAAATTATATTGGCTGAACCAAATGCATCTCTAGACTGTTTGTTGTTTTAACATCTTAACATTAGGGTTTATGCACTCATCCAAAGCCACCCAAACCAGTTTTAAACTAGCCAACTCAAATACCAATATGGAGATAAATAAATAAATATCTACCATATATTCACCAGTGGTTCTGGCTGCATTTAGCCTCATTGCCTAAACTCCATATTTCCATAAGCCTCTTTAGGTCTTCCTAGTCTAATTCCATTAAAGTTACCATAGGTAGTAGTATGCCCACACATTTTATTTTCAGTGGTGGCATGTCCATAAGAACAATAGTTTCAGGGTTAATATAATTTAGTCCTCTCTAACATCCCTGTGCTTTTCTGCTGCAAGTGGTAGATGTATGTGCATATGTCACAAAAGTCCATTTTTTAATGAAATTTGTTTGGTCTGAAAGAGATGGCTTTCTTATCATTTGCTGATGAAAAGATCAAATGGACTTAAAATATTGTTTTTGTCCTGCTTTTTTCCAAGAACTTAGGTCTGACCTTTTGTCCTTAACTCAAAAGATGAGATACAGGACTACTTGATATTTTCAGATTTCACATTCTGGCATGATATCCAGCTTAGATGATAGAACTCTTCCTTTATAAGGATTTTTTGATTGAGTTCTACAATTACTTTGAATTTTCTATTCTTTTTTCCTCTCACTATCCACTGTGCTAAATATTCAAAGGTTAATAAAAAGATTATGCAGCATGTGCATAACACTTTATTTTGTGTGCAACACACATTCATTATCTGTGTGTTGTCTTTGTAATTTTATTTAATCTTTTTGCATTTTCAAAGGAGAACAGAGAACACCAATTTCTTGCACCATGTATAATATTAAACAATTATGTATAATGCAAAGGGGTTGAATTATTACTTTGGTTCTCTTGGTAAGGGTAGTATCCAGTACAGCTTGTTTCCAGACTTCTGCCAATTATATTTTGTATGATTCATATAAATTATAACATATTCAATGTAAGCTAATTTGGAGAGTTAATGCAAGCCTGACATGTGCCCTGGTACTTGTTTTTATCATTAGAGTATCTGCTCCTTCTTTCTTAAATAAATCCTGCTTGAAACAGCAATTTTTGAGGGCAGCAAGGCTATGCAATATTTTAAGAAAAATACACTTCCTTGAAGAAAAGGAATTTAACATGGAAAACAACAACAGAAAAGAGGTAAGAAAACTGCTAAGCTAATTCTAGATTGCTTCAAAAATTATGCCTCTTTTACATCCCATTGTCTGCTTCAAACCAACTGCTCCAGACTTTTCTGGCTGTGGTTTAAGGGGTTCTTGTGAGTTCCTTTGGTCAATGAGAAATTGAAGTATTCAGTAGCTCCTCAAGCTGATCTTTCAGCTTCCCAAGAGTGGGAGAGTAATGGAAGATTGGTGAGGAAGATTGTGAACCTGGTCAAATGGCTTGCAAGCCGAGGTGTCAAAAACCATGTACATCATACCAGTTATTGTTTAGCCTCCTGCTGGACAACACCTGTGTTCAGATAACATAGTCCTGAGACAGATTTAGAGGTATCCTGTTGAGCATGGGTGAGATTCCTGTCCTGATGTGAGAACAATCAAGCAGTAGTAAACTACACCTGCATGAATCCCTGATATAGAGGGAAAAAGAGAAGGTTTGGTGATCCCCTAACACTCAGAGAGCTCCATGGTGCCTGCATCCCTGCCTGTGTGCCTCTGCCTGGGTGCTGCTTTGGGAATCCCCCCACTGGCATCACTATTTAAACCCAGACAACAACCAAGCACCAAACAGCCAGTCACTCACTCCCCCAGCATTAGGATCAGGGAGAGAATCAGAAGGGTAAAAGCAAGAAAACTTGTGGTTTGGTTTCAACAAAACCAAATTTTCTCTCCATTTCATGCATGCTGTTTTGGTTGCTCCTGTGTCCTGCCTGAGCTGGCTCACACACCAAGGAATACTTACAATAGAGAACTCAGGGGAAGGTAAAAATATCAGAGGATCAATCCACAGATTAAAGTCCAGTTCTGAACACTGTGGAGAAAATAATGACTAAAGTGCAGAACCACAAAGTGGTGGAAACCAGCACTGTCACCAGACAGGGCCCTGCAAGGGTGGCTCAGGAGCTCCTGCCCAAACTCCTGTGGCACCATGGTCCTCACCACTCAGCCTGGGCCAGTCCTCTCTTGCTGGGATAGCAGCTCTCCATGGATGGCTGGACCACATAACCTATAGATTGATGTGCAGTGTGTATAGAACAGGGTCAACCAGCCCTTTCTGCTCAGCTCAGGACTCCTGTAGCCTGAGGATGATAAAACATGTCTGCAGGGGACTCTTCTTTTTTATATTGACCTCATGTTATGCAGATGAAAAGTCCCAGTATAAGCCCCTAAGTATGCTTCCACTTTGTGACAAAAGACACAGATGAACTGTTTGAATAGCATGGATATGGATTTCCTTTTTTTTCTTTCCTTAATATATATTTCTATTTACAAGTATTAATATATATTTCTATTTACAAGTATTTCTATTTACTGCTGTAGCTGCTAATTTTCTAACCTCAGTTAAACCCCTGTTAAGGGGGTTGCACAGATGCAAGTGAGGGGAGAAAAGAAAGTACAAGGTCTGTGGCACTATGCCTCAGCTAATGTAATCAAATACTTCAGCAATCAATACTCATCTGCCTTGCCAGGGTCACAAACACCACAAGGTTATACCAGGGCAATTCTTTCTGCTGCCTCTCCTAAAAGCAGGACTTGTATTAAGACAGGAAAACAAAGAAAAATAATACTAAAACCATAGGAGCAATTAGAAATATTTTGGACAGATCCAGGCTGGTAACAAGCAGGCAGCCTCTACTGTGGGCTGTGTATTTCACATTATATACTTACTATTTAAAATGCATGAAGAGGTAGGGGCAGAAGAGGAGCCACAACCTCAGCCTCCAGGTGGGCACCCTAACCATTAGGATAGCTCAGGCATTTTCTCAGGGAATTTGTAGCGTGTTTTCTCCAAAAAAAAAAAAAAGTAACAGACAAAACAGGATGATTTGCATGACTTCCTGACAGTGCCCTTAGAGCCAAGTGCTCTCTTAGTTGAGAGAAGATTCAATTTCAGTTTGGGATTGCAGTCCCTGAGGAAGTTAGTGAGTTCAGTCTCTCTCACACCCCCAGGCGACAACTCTATGCTTGTGGTTGTCCTGTATAGGGTGAGTAAGAGTGAGGGATAACTCTTGAGGAACACATAAGTGTAACATAGATTAGGCACACCAGGGAGATTAAATGTTCAGATTTTTTTGGACCCAGATGAGCTGGACATTGGGTGGTCAGATGCCTCTGAACAGTGATTTGGGGATTAGGAGCAAGGCACAAGTCGGCTGAGAGAGACCACATGGCTCATAAGCCAGCAGAAGGAGCATTTTGGGTGAGCAGATTGAACCTAGGCACTGAAAATGTTCTAGAGTTTTTTCAGGCTAAAAGAAATCTTTACTGATCCTGGAGATCTTGGAAGTGACATGGTGACTACTAATGAAACATGACACCATGTCAGAAAACAAGACAGTTTTACAGTTCTGAAACCATGCTGGCCGCAGCTGTTGTAACAGAGCTGAGTTCAGGCAGCCACTCTTCAACATGTCAACAGTGGTTTTGAGCATAGATTTTTCAACCCTTCTTCAATTTTTTTTTTTTATCTTACTGGAAGAATATCAGGATAAACTGGTACTTCTATTATGAGACCTCTTATGCAAGTTTCTGATGAAATAAAAGAGGAAGCAAAAAGAGGAAAAATCATGGGATAATTTTTCTGAAGTCATGAAATACATTTTAGAGATAACTATTGCTTAGCTGATGATAGTGTGCTTCAATTTGTTCATGGTCTTGGTCTAAACAGAGAACTGTGGCACCATAAATAGGTATTTGCCATTTATGAACTGTGTGACTGCCTGTTGACTTTCAGAGTGCTCTATCTGAAAGTCAACAGGCTGAAGATTGGACCATGATCTTCTGATGCTCCTGCTCATTGTAGGGAATTAGACTAGATGACCTTCCCACCCAAATTATTCTATGATTCTATGGTTCTATTGTCTCCTCTCATTTACACCACCAGCTCCACACAGTTAAAGAACAGGCAGATGAGACTTGATCATGCTCATGTTTTGCTGCATACAGGGGTTTTGGTGGTAAAAGCAGTGATTGCCTCCTAATAAACTTAGAATTAAATAACAAAAAGGTTACATACTATTAACAGGAGTGCTATCAGTGTAAATACCCACCTTGCTAACTCTTGTTTACTTTAATTTGTTTTCTGCCAAGACAGACAACTCTGTGGGAGACACATTTCAAATCAAATGATCTTCAGTGACCTGTGAGTCATGAAGGGAGAGAGAGGTCACTTCAGAACAATTCACTAAAGAGACATAGATTTTTTAAATGAACAGTTTGTTATATTTAAATCACCTATAAATAAGATCCTGTGGGTTGGTTCCAATTATCTTTTTAAAGATAACAGTAATTACTAAAATTTGTCTCATCAGATAGCAGGATCCCATAGAAGTTTTGAAAGATTAACACACCTTGGCTGGCTGAATCTCTGCTGTTTTGAGAACTCTTTAGTGCGAACTGGCCGTGTAATTATTTCTCAGTAACATTTGTGTAACGGCGACTGGAGAAGGATTGGAAAAGGCCCCCAGTAATTTCAGACTTGAGACATAAAAACACCCAGAGGACGAACATTAAATACCATAGGCTGGAAGAAGTCAAGCTAGAAGTCACTTCACCCTAGGTGTGGAAGGAGGTCCCCTTTACCCAGGGCAAGAACAAGCAGAGCTTTCTTGGGATGCTTGTGCAAGGTTCCTAAGGAACAGACTTGCTCTCAAAGGTGCTCAGCAGCTTTCAAAAAATCAGCTGGCTTTGTGTTGGGCTCTGGAGGGCTTTGGGAGGCCTCTCTGTTTGTGTTAGCTGCAGTAAGCACCCTGTGCACAGTGCTGGCCGGCAGGAGCACAGAGTCAGTCCCTGCTGTCTGCCCCGGGATGTGCCTGTGCTCTGTCAGCTGCTCCAGCCAGACTCGCCTCTCACTGGGTTTGGAGAGACAACAGCACCAGACCCCACCTCATCTCAGCCCGTGTTCCATATGGACACCTGGACTCTAAAGGTAAGCCAGATCCTGCAAGGGAATTGGAGGCAGATACAAACATTTTGTGCCTGTGAAAAAAGCTCTGTTCCTCCCTTGCCGAGAGCTTCCATGTCTGGTTTGAGGCACAGGGTGAGGGAGATTGGCCCAAGGGTTGAATCACTGGGTGAGAGGGGAACTGGGCCTTGATGACCTGCAGTGACCTTAGCTCTGCTCTTCTATAATGATAATCACTCCTCAGGCTGAGGGAAAGACTTCTCTCCTTCATGCAACATTTCAGCTTGACTGCTCCGCCCAAGTAAGCAAAACCTTGGAAAGGTAAATAGTTAAGGGAACACTCCCTAAAAATACATCCTCCACATTGAACGGAGAATTTCATGGCTATTTTGTTTCTTCTTGGAACAAGGGATAATGCCCTTATAAGAATGAAAAGCTGATGTTAAAAACAACAGGGAGAGCCATTAATGATGCAATCACATGAGTTGTGTTCACTGTGCCTCATACTCTTGGTACATTAGCTGCTTACATGTGTTATTTAGACACAGCAAACTTGGCTAAACAGACCAAAACAGCTGCTGTCCATTGAAGTTCTATGTCTGGACTTAGAAGAGATTCTCCTGTGTCTGGAAAGAAATTACAGTCAGAGGACTGTCCCTAAAACCCGTTGATTTAATAATCCTGTGAATTTGCAGAAACCATAGCCAGAGAATAGGGGTGCTGGATGCAGATATAAGACATACACCACACTGCAGAGGTGTCTGCAGATGAAGTTCCTAGTGAAGGCACTGCAGGGCCACAAGAGAGTTGCCTGGCTGCAATTCAGAGGACCCCAGCTCCCTGCTGATGTTTGTGGCACAGGCAGAGCAGAGGTGAGGGATGAAGGCCAGCACCATCTTGCCCCATTAATGATTTCTAAAGCTAAATGGTAGCAATTACTTTCTTATTCCTCAGCCTTCGCTGCTAAGTATATTTTACAATCCTTTTTTATTACTAATATAATTTCCACCCAGATAAGGACTTGGTATAAGAATTGTACAAACACAGAACAAAACCACCATGCTTCTCCCAGGGATGTCACAATCTAAGGAAGAGACAAGGTGAAACCACCCATCTAGAAGAGGGCAAGGAATGAATGAGGCAGCATTGCCAGAAGGACAGCTGGTGTCTGGAGAGACCAAGAGGTCAGTTAAGGTCAAGTGTATCAGTGACACCAAAGCATCTTGATCTGGTCAGGTCTAAAACACTAGAGCTGGGCAGTTAATACAGATGATAGAGACATGAGGATTAAGGTCCTTGGAAGCAAAAAAAGTTTATATTTGGTACTATAAAGAATTCAGGATAAGGTAGCAATGGAGGAGGGATGACAGCACGGATAAATGCTCTTTGTGGCAAAAATACCAATGGATGTAGCAGGAGAGGAGAGGACAGCACTGGAAAATTACTGCGGCACAAGGAGGAAACACTTGGGTGAATGTTTTGTTAGGAGAATGGCTATGGAAGGCTATATCTTATCAGCAGTTTTGCAGAAGGCAAGACAACATTTGAAGGAGGACACAGACAGTGACAGAGATTGCTGATGGGTGACCAAGGGAGAACGAGGATGGGGTTCTGATTTTGAGTCTTGAGCCCAACTGAAGACATTGTGAAGCAGCATCACTTGAATGAAGCAGGTATAAACTCAGTTGATGGGGAGCCAGAATAGCACTTCAAAGCAGTGCTCCAAAATGTGATTTTTTTAATGTGCATTCATCAAGCTGTGAAGCAAGAAAGGAACAGAACATGAACAGCACAGAAATAAGCTTGCATTAGGTAACAATAGTTAGGGAGGAACAAAAGGTTAAGGGAGGGCATGACAGGGTGGCTCTGAGGAGATACAGTTGGATGGAGTCAGAAGATGAGAAGAAGAGGTCTGCAAGAGCATGGCTCTGTGGAAACCGTGGATCTCCATTTTCAGAGTAGATCTCAGACAGACCCTATTCCAAAAAGTTACTCTGTAAATAAAATACAACAGGCTGAGTCCACATGCATGTACTATGCAAATATTTGCCACCACTCTGATCAAAGTAATTAGGTGATAATGTCCAGCCTTGAAAGTGGCCTCGAACAGCGTTTATTAAGGTGTTCCACTACTACAGCTATTGCTAAAGATCAGTACATCAAAGTGTACCATCAATCAGCCTTGAACCTTGTGCAGGGGACTGCCACTGAGCCATACAGAGTATAATGTATCTGGAGCCTGACAAATAAGACACACATGCAGCCACTATTACAATTTATGTATTGTCAAAAATATGCTGGATAACAAGAGGTAGCTAAAGGAATACAAGATTTTACTGCTTCTTATGCTTATCTGGGGAATAATTCTAATATTTTTGGGGCAAGTTTTTTTCATAACCTAAGAGACTTTATTTCTAGTTCCCAATTTCAGTGTAATAGTGATTTTGGTAATGAGTATGTGGTAAGAATACGAGAAAGAAAGGGAAATAATGGGTGCCACATATGAAACTATACTGTAGTCTGAAAAATATTGTTTGTGCCGCCAAAGACTACAGGAAAATAAGACTAAAAAAATATTTTAAGTCCTGTTTTGAGAGTGACAGACACCCAAAATAAGAGTCAGTTCACAGGTTATGAAACATGAATTAAGTTTCAAAATTCATACAGACAGTGGAGATCTGGCCAGCACATGCAGGCAGCTGAACACCAGCAGCTGCCAAAGTATGTGGTGTTACTTTAGGGTAAACCAAATAAATGTCTAAATCGACATGATGGCACTCACAAGGGGTTTGACTCATTTGTCCCCACACAGGAAGTAGAGACATTGAAATACCCTGCAGTAACCCGTGTATCTCTAGGCTCCCTTCATACAGACTTACAGCCCCAAAAGTCAGGTGTCAACTCTGTTGACCTCATGGTGTCTTCAGAAACTGAAAAGCTCCAGGAATCTGTCTGTGGGATAGCTGCCTGATCAAGCCCTAAACATCTACTGAACAGAATGGGAGCTGGGCATTTTGCCCATACATAAATGGGCACAAGTAGATACCTGCATTTAAGTGCCCTAACCTTTGAACTGAATCCCATTCTCAGAGTTTTGAGGACCATCAAAGAAATGCAAGCTCTGAATTCAGTTTTGGTCATCAGCTTTCAAAAGCAAATTTTTATATCAACAGGAAAAAAAGCTATTGAGCATGTAAATAATAAAACTGCCCTGGAGATTTCTGCTCTTGATTGTACTCTGAAAGGAGGTCCTGGAGAGACAGTGTTTTTGGTTCAGGAATTGTATCATGCAATTTTTGCATAAACTAGGCAAGTCAAGATTGCACCTATCTGAAAAATAGTTTGGCCAACAATTTCTGAGGGAAAAATGCAAATTGTAGCCACTAAAACCAGATATACAGGGTTCATATTTCCTGAAATACAAATTTCAATTGGAAATAAGAAAATTAATTATTTCCTTCTGTTCTATTCAAAATGACACATTCCTGGCTTTCTTCCATTTAAAAAGCTTTCATTTCAAAATTACTTCAAGTGAAAAGATTAAAAGATGGAAAACATATGATTTTATTAAATTGATCTATACTGGCTGTCAAAATGTTTTGGTTTGCTGAAAACTCTGACATATTGGACTTAGGTCAAATCTACTAAATGGCTATAACCCAATTCTTTCTGGAATTAATTATTTTCATAACTTCCTTAGTAACTAAAAATTCTTTTCAATCTTACTGATAGAACTGTTAACTTTCTGCTACCAGGCACTCATGTATTGAAACCTATGAAGAACTCATACAGCATTTACTTTCAAAAACATTTACCAACCAATTCTTTGGAGTTCTTACACAGTAAAAGTTCCCCAAGACACTAAGCACTCAGAAGGAGCTTAATCTAAAACTTTCACCACAGGAAAAGAAATCATGGTGTATTGCTCTTGAAATTGTCCTCTATAACATTTAGAATAAGGACAGAAAGTAACTTTGTATATTTCTATTAACTGGAATGAACAGATGTGTCTGAGCAGATTCCAAAAATGATTTTCCATCTATTGCTGTATGCACAAATACAGATCCATCAGACTAGAGAGATGTTTCTGTCTGCTGACATTAAATTTTGGTATGCAGTGTCTCATGACTATCACAGCCATAAGGCACAAAGCAGTTGGTGAGATGGATGTTGCACAAACCATTTACAATAAATATTCAGGTGCAGTGCTGCATCTTGGTTTTCTACTTTAAAATATAACAGAAAAGACCAATTTCCAAATTCCTAATCACTGTCAAATCCAAGTCACTGACTGGTATCTTATAATACTACATTTTTTGTTTTCTATTTATTTTGATACACTTCTACACATTTACATTCTTTGCTGCATGGAAAATTTTTTCATTTACTTGCTTATGCAGAGAGCAAAAGAAAACAGTCTCAGAAGGTAAAATAACAGAAGGTAAAAAACAGAAGGTAAAAAAATCCTGTCTTTCTCAGCTCATAGATGCATGTCAAATCTACTTCCATTGTTACTTCTTCCCCCCCGACTCTGAAAGAAATTACATTCATTAATCATAGAATTCAAAAGAATAATTCAAAAGAAAACTGGAAAATTCTTCTTGGTGAGAATTCTCACTAGTATACAATAAAAAACTAAGTCATATTTAAAAAGTTCATAAAGTCATGATTCTAAGAGCAAAGATTATGTTTTAGTCTTTGTGGTCATTCCCTTTCTTAATGCCTATTCCCAACATTTGTGAAATAAAGGGAAAGAAATCCTTCTTCAAAGAGTTGTCACTGGTGACAGGGGTCCCAACAGGTCCACACACCTTTATCTTCCCATTTGACATGTGCACCACATCTGCCTTTTTCCTCTGCCAGGCAATTCATAGACTCATAGAACAGTTTGGGTTGGAAAGCCCAGACCCCCCCTCTGCAATGAGCAGGGGCATTTTCAACTACATCAAAGCCCAGTCCAAGCTGACCTTGAATGTTTCCAGGGATGGGGCATCTACCACTTGTCTGGGTGTCCAGTTCTGGTGTCTCACCACCCAGACCATAAAAAAATTTGTTTATCTCTAGTCTCCTCTTTGAGTTTAAAAACTTTACCCCTTGTTCTGTTGCAACAGGCCATGCTAAAAGTCTGTCCCCATCTTTCTTACAGGCCCCCTTTAAGTACTGAAAGACTGCAAGAAGGTCTTCCTGGAACCTTGTCTTCTCCAGGGTGAACAACCCCAACTCTCTCAGACTGCCTTCATAGGAGAGGTGCTGTCTCTTTACTTTTGTGGCCCTTCTTTGAACTCACTCCTCATTCCTGTGCTGAGGACCCCAGAGCTGGACACAGCACTTCCAGGTGAGGTCTCGTGAGAGCAGAGTGGAGGGGCAGAATCACCTCTTCTTTTGATGCAGCCCAGGACATGTCTGGGTTTCTGGGCTGTGAATGCACATTGCTGGATCATGCCTAGCTTTTCATCCACCAGCACCCCTCAAGTCCTTCTCTACAGAGCTGCCCCCAATGCCTTCATTCCCCAGCCTGGGTTGGTACCAAGGGTTGCCCTCATGCAGTTACCTGACCCTGCACTTGGCCTTGTTTAACCTCTGATGCAGTGCTCAGATGAAGGTCATAAGAAGTCACTTGCTGCTCAAGATTTGCTTTGTTTTGTTTGTCTTTTAACTTCCTTATCTATAAAACCCATTAGATCACAGGATGAGAACAAATTCCTGCTGACTTCTACAGCAATTCCATCTGTTCTGCTTTAGAACACAGAGGAACAACAAAAAATAAAAGAAAAACAATAGAAAAGGGAAGTTCTCCCAGGCTGCACTATCTGCAGTTTTTAGCATGTCACGGGTTGACAGATCAGCTGCAATGATGGCTAAAACCACAATTACTGGGGTAAAACTGGGGTGGTAATACTGCCAAAGTGCTCTGAACTTAAGTTAAGCATGATAATTGTCCACTTAGTCAAAAAAGTCAAAAGATAATCAAGGTCTTTGATATGAAAAATTTAGCTTAGCTATGGGGGAAAAAAGTGCAGAGTGTAAAAAGCAGAATCCATTAGTCATGTCTGAATGAAAAGTGACAATCTTTCATTACTGAGTTAAGGAAGAGTTGTTTTCTTCTATTTTAATATATTTCTTCCAAATAATTTCTTAAATATGGACAAAAATATAGTTCTCAGAAAGAAGGTGAATCCTTGGAATATAAACTGGAATATAAATATCAGCCACACAAGCATGTCATTACTTGAACAGAAGAATTAGCTACAGAAGACCAAATAAAATGGATGAGGTGCAACATAACAGATGAGATCCTGACAGTACAGAAGTAAACTTTGTTGTCAGAGGATTCCCTCAGTTTCAGTGGCAGGTGTTTAAGAAGGCAAGAATAGGAAAAAAAAAAGGAATGACATTTATCATTTATCAGAGGTGGGCAGCTGCCTTCATGGGAAGTATAGACTGAAAGCTCTGTGGGTGCTAAGATAGCTGGAGTAAGAAAGCAGTGTCTTTCATTGTCACTCACATCTGTTGAAAGTTTTCTAGGAGAAATACCTGATATGAATGATAATCTATTCCTCCCTCAGAACATGAAGATAAAGAGAGGAGAAAGAAACTCCCCCTAGTCATTTGCCAGGACCTTAATTATATAGTTATGGGTTTTTTAAACTCTGAGTTGCAGGAATTAAATATCCTTATAACTGTGAACAAGCTTTCTATAACAATGCTACAGAATCTCAAGTTCAGTGACTATATTACAAAAATCCATATTATTGACTATCACTATTGTTACACGACAGGAAAGAGACTGATTTGTTCATCTAGAGTATTATGGAATCATAGAAAGGTATAGGTTGGAAGAGAGCTTAAAAATCATCTAGATTCCAAACCACCTGCCATGGGCAAGGACATCTTCCATAAATCCCCATCCAACCTGGCCTTGACCACTTCCAGGAATGGGGCATCCATTACTTCTCTGGGCAGCTTGGTCCTGTGCCTGGGATGCAATTAGGTCACCCCAGAGCCTTCTCTTTTCCAGGCTTAATAATCCCAGTTCTCTATCTTTCCCCATAGGAGAGGCACTTTATCTTTCTGACCATCTTCTTAGTAAGTCTATTAGGTAAATGTAGCTTTCTTAATAATAAAGACATCTCACTATTTGAAAAGCACTTAATAAGTGGTTAGTGTGCTTGTACAAAGCCAGCAGCACTCTCTGAGCTTGGAAAGGCTACTGTTCTAAGAAAACTCATAAAATAAAATGTGTGTTTATTGGTGGCCTTGACTATGAGTAAAGGCCATTTGGAAATCACTGACTTTGGGTCAGCTCTACCTTCTCTGCTTGCGCAGTCAGTTGGGAAATAGCACCCACAGAGACAGCGAAGGCAAACAGACCTTGCCAGGTCGACATGTTCTGATACTGGATATCAGTCAAAGCAGTAGGAGCTACAGTTGATGGGAACAATAACACAGTCATGAATCTGATTTTTTATTGTTTCCAAGTTTTATTGCAGTAGGGCCTGAAGATTGCAACTACAACAAGGCTGACACTATTTTTCAGAACTGCAATCATGCTGAGAGACATGAAATCAGCCACAAAAAAACCTAGGATGAAAGCATTGAACATAAAGTTCATTATTCTCATGGGTGCCTACAGGCAGGCCAATAGGAATTGCATAGGAAGACAGAATTTAAAGAGACTTTCTATACATGCACAAAATAATGTTTAGATGAGTAAATAAATTAAAACCTCTGTGTGGGAGAGGCCAGTGTAAGTTAGAGAAGAAAGATGAATAGTCAAAGTTCCTCCATAATTCTTTCAAGGTTCTAGTTTTCTCACATTTATTTATTTGGTGACACTATGACTTACTCCATATCCTTATAACATACATGACTTAAGCTTCTTTCTTAACTTGGGCCATGAGATACTATTACAAACACACAAAACCCAGACAGAACTGGATTCCAAAGGCCTCTGTGACAACAGGAATACAGAACATACTAGCTGAGTCAACCTTACATATTATTGAGTCCTATGGTGGCAAGGTGTGTGTGGTTTATCCAAACTTTTCAAGTCTTAGGATTTAAGAGTGAGGGGGAGGAAAAAGTGAGCCTGAACCCTGTGCAAATCCTTTTAAAGTCTAATTGTCTGATCTCTCCGCTTTAGTCCTTTCAGCAAGCAAATACTGGCTTACAATTTTTTTATGTAGTGACCAAGGTTAGCAAGCAGTTGCTACCTGGTTTAAGGTCTGTGTCTGTTTCCATGAAATACAGTTTTCAGGAATTGGCCTTAGAAAATGAAACAAATTATTAGACTATAAGAGCAGGAGAAAATAATTTAATAAAAAACTTTTTGACACAACCATTTGCCTATATCCACTTATGCTCCTTCCTCTGCTTTCAATGATTCCTTTTAGTCTACAGGATGTGAAGGCTGCTATGGGAAGTCACACATTAATAACAATATGCAGAATATAATTTTATAGTTCAAAGAGGTGAAAGCATACATGGGAAAACAATATCAAAACAAGAGAACCAATACTAAAATGTGATACATAAAGAAATGGAAACTACTATTAACATGTATTGAGATACTCATTCATGGACAAAGAGTGGTAACACTTTTCTGCATTTGGAGACAAAGTCTTCTCTATTGAAAATTTCTCGGTGTCTTATACCAAGAATCAGTTTGCTAAGTAAAGAGGACTTCAAATGCAAATAGATAGTTATCTATGTTTTTCTCTAGTAACTGCAAGCTTTCAGAAAAACTAGTACTTACACTTTCACATTCAGGTTGAGGTATTGGTTGGCAAAATCTAGTTTAAAAAAGACTAAATTGTCATGAGAGACTGTAAGGAAATTTACATTGTGAACATTTGATTAATGATGACAGTGTAATTTGATTAGGAACAGTTATAAGATAAACAGAAATTAATTCTTTGCTTTGAAATGGAAATTTGTCAGTGGTTTACACAAGGCAAGCACTGAAGTCCTAAGGTTTCCATTGGTGCAAAACTGTAGAAAGCTATTGTCATAGAAAAGTTCACAAAAATGAAAATTTAATTTGGAAATCAGAAAATTTACTTTGTCCTCAAAGTGCAGTTACTTGGTAGTGGTAAGGTTAGAGCTAGTAAACACTATAAATGGTTTTGGTTTTTCTTTTTCTAGAACAGACAATAAAAATCCTTATATCAGCACCTAGTAAGACACTACAAATTCTAAAAAACAAATACCAATATTATGGCCCTGAATAAACAATCCCTTCTATTCAAACTTCAGCTAGAAACATCAGATTAGACAAGTGATTCATGGTTATTCCCATTTGTGAATTCTTGTTAGTATTTAAATGGTCTAAGAGCTCACCAAATTAATTTGGACTGGAAAAGGTTTATAAATGCAAAATAGTTGCTCTCCCAGAATAATTCCTTGAAGGATTTTTAAAAATTTAATTTTAATACAGTTAAGAATTTCTCTCTTGATTTATCTTAATGCGGTGTGGAATAACAAAACTACCTTCTCATATCCCTGAAAAAGAGCTAAACCACATAGCTTGTAGATCACATATTTAACTCCAGAGCAGACAGCTCCCAGTGAACAGAAAAGAACTCTCCTCATTTCTCAGTTTTAGATGAAAAAATTTTTGAACATAGTTTCTTTACTTTAACCTTCAGATATGCTGCCAGGGAGCTCTTATATTATGGGCAGAAAAAGACCATTACTAAAGGAGAATTACAACTAAGAAGTGTAAGAAGTTCAGTTCTAGTATCTGAGTTCTTTGATATTCAGCAGACTTTTTTTGGAAGGCTTGTAATGGAAATTTTGAATACATACAGTGATATACATAGCATCTCCAGCCCATTGAATATGAAACATACATCAGAAATTATTAATTATGACTAGACAAAGGCAAAGCAAGTTGCTTTTCAAAAACTAAGCCATATTTTTTTACTTTATTTTACATCAGTACCAAACCTAAATAAATTTGGTATAATTAAAGCAAATCTTACAGAAGGCCAGCATAACAATAAGATTTAAACAAATAAAACAAACAAAATAACAACAACAACAACAAAGTTGATTTTTAAGGCTGCTTCATTCCAGTAGTTCAGCTATTGAAAAATGTGTTTGAATTTCCCTTTGAGAATACCTGAGTTGAATTGCCAGCTTTGTACAAGCTTCTAATTAGTGTTATGCTTTCCTCCCTGTGAAGTAACTGCCCACTTTAAATCACCTCATCCCTGTTTTCTTCCTTGTAAGTTACCAGTTTAGAGCTTTTTTAAGATAAGAAATTTAACTTAGGACCAAAGACTCAGTGGAAATGCTCTCTCAAAAGAGAGGTCGTTAAGAAGCAGAACCAGCATCATAAACACAAATTTGATCAAACTCACTAATAACAAACACAGGGATTAAAATCATCTCCCAGTCACAAAGTCAATTCTGTAAACCTCAAATTGGTGTAGATGGTTCTGCTGCACTGTTTTCATCTAACCCCATTCCAGGGCCAGTGCTTTCCAGGCTAAATAGAAGCAACCCTACTTTTATTGTTTTCAGGACTGATTCCAATTATACTCATCCTACAGAAACCCCAGAAGCTGACTGCTTGTGGCAGGCCATTGATTCAGCATTTCCCCCAGACTCTTGCTGCTGTCTCACCTGCCCAGAGAGCAGCACATGCCTACGCTGAGGCCTGCCAGCTTTAAGCAGCATGAGCAAGGGGGAGATGCATCTATGTCTCTTCTCCCTGCACAGCATAAGACAATTTAAAGACCATGGGACCTGTAACTTAGTGCAAGCAACTAAGCAGGGAGCTAGCAAATAGCTCCTCAGAGTACTTGTGTGCTCTTCCTTGCTTCATTTAATATTGGACAGATTTTCACCAAAGAGCAAGAACAGCGTGGGATAACTGCTAATATATGCTAATTATACAAGTGTGTCCAGTAGTTTAATTAAAGCACAATGCTTGCAAACATCTCAGTGGACTGCTGAGGAAAAAACCAAAACCCAAAGACTAAGAAGGCTGTGTTTATCCAGAATCAATTATTACTGAGGAGTTTTCTTTAAGGAAAACATTCAGGTTTTGATTATTTGGCTCTTGTGTGCTAAAGGATTTCTAGGAAAGTCAAGCAGAGGTGAAGCTTGAGCCTTTCATAGGCTGCTACAAGAGCAAGCAATGGGATTATTACCTGTATTTAAGGGAAACTAAATGGAACGCCCAAACTTAGCAGCCTTACTGTGAGAGAAAGATCATCATCCTCTACCAAGCTCTTTCTCCCTTGTAGCCAGTCTTAGCTACATATGCACATAGGTCTGCACTCACAGAACAGTTTTGTGCCAAAAATGCCAAGATATTAGCTATAAGTGACAATTTATATAATAAAAGTTATGACATAAAATAATGAGGTGGAAGATTCCATAGGCTTTCAAGTACTGAGAAGCATGAAATATTTAAACATAAGCATTGATACATTTTCTTAGTGCTTGACAAAATATTGTTAACTTCTGGGACTCCCAGTTACTCTCAGCTGCCATTAAACACTGAAATTGAACAGATATTTGAAACAAAGAGACTGTGATAATATGGACTTACAGGTTTTGGCATAAAAGGGAAAAACCCCTTAGTTAACCCCTTTTCTTCATACATCACTGCTTAATCAATAATGGTCTTCAGAAGTAATAAGCAATGTAACTTTACCTGTATCCTGAACCAAAATATGCCCAAACCACAGACTGCCCAAATTGACATCACGAACTTTGGCCTTGCATTTACATAGAGAATTTTTAGTATATTGGATATAAAATACATGCACAGTACATGACAATTCCTTTATGTTTAGGCTTAAATATTTGGCACACAACACAATCACCACTCTATCACAATGTAAATTTGGAATAACACAAGAAGCCTTGTCTGCGAGCTTAAACATAAAGCTTTAATTACTTAGCACATGAAATGAATTATGATTAAAATCATGCAGATATTCAGACTGCAAAACAAAATACTTCAAATACAACTGCATGTTTAAAATCTACTCAGTCAAATATCTACTTTGAGGTAAAAACGTAAGAACATACTAAGCAATTATAACCTTAACATAAATAAACAAGTATTGATATTTTCAGAACAAAATAAACATGGAAAACAGCAATTTTCAACACATATTGGTACAAGAGATACAGCCCACCTACTCTCCTTCAGTGTGATCCACTCATCTGATATAAATCCAAAAATACTAAAAAACTGCATACTACTAAAGCACAGCAGCCAGTTTCCCCCAACATAAGACTCCTACCTGCTTAGTGCAATGTTGGGGCAGGTTTTTTTATAAAATATGTAATTTCAAAGATGAAGGGGTTTAATTATACAGCTTCCAAACAAGCACAGTGAAAGCTGTACAACCAAATCCCTAGTGAATACTACAAAATACCTTTGGCCAAAATTCCAAATATAAACAACTGAAATTTGGGTCAAAAATACGTGACCAATTAGCATGTTTATGCTGTCACTTGCATGCACAGAAGTAGACCAGTTCTGTGTTTGTGCACCTCAGTGTATTTTTGTTTGGGGTTAAGTAACTGTTTGTGTAATGTATCATGTTGTTGCACAGGGTCCAACTGCATACTCAGATTCATAATACCAGAGACCTCCTCTAAAGCACATAATTTTCCCAGATAACAGTGGTCTCTCACATTTCTTTAACTTCAAGAAGAAAAAAATTCATATTTATTTTCATCACAAGTAGTACAACTAGAATACAAATAAGAACATTCTATTATAGTCTGCAACAGCTGAGGTTTGCATCTCCTGAACTGATTCACTCATACGAGCAACAATACAAGGAAAATGACATAAAAACTGTAATATAAATATTATACTACACCATGAAACACTACAAATAGAACGTACAAAAATTATATTAGGGCATTAATTATCTGTAAACCTATTAAAAAGAACACCTTAATATTAATACAGTTTTTAAGGTAAACATAACCTACAGTCTAAGTTTTCAAATGGCTGTTTGTCAATGCAGCATAGAACATTTCCATAGTGCAAATCTTACCAACTCTATGAAAGATACTGTCCCCTTCAGAAAAATGCTCCTTTCCCCACCCCCCTCAAAAAACTGAGTCACAAAGTCCTATCTCATTTCACATTTAGTATAAGATGTGGTTTGAAACATATTAACATACAGAACCTTAATTTTAACACTGAAAATAACCTGAATAATATTGAGAAATTAAAATTAAAAAGTTAGATATGTTATAGCTGGAAGACATGAAATCCAAAAATATGATCCCTGGAAAAGAGGAAATAAAAAGACATTGATACCTCCTTTCTTTCATCTGTTGGAAACATATTGTATGACAGTACAGCAGGATCCCTATGTTGTACAACAATCACAAGATCACTTTAATTGCTGAAGAATCACAGTGTTAAGTATATCTGCTTCTTGTAGTGTCAGGCTTTCATCTGTTAGCTCTTTATTTGGAAAGGTAGTCACAAGAACAAAATCTGTTGTTGCAAAAGCTGGACGGGACTGGATAATGAAATCTCGAATATGCTTAATCCTGTGAAAAAGAGATGGACATGAAAACTTTGTATGATTACATCTGACATACATCTCTGAACATTAACATGATCAGAGAACACAAAACCATTAAGCAGACTAAACCACTAGGTAAGTTCTAGATTTCATATTTCTCTCTGATCCAGATGTAATGATTATAGCTCACAATTTTTTGGTTCTTGCATTAAAAAATCCCCTGAAAAATGATAGTGAATGTTGCTTGTTTCCTCAAATAACAGAAACAAAATTTTTAACATTGAAGTATATTGCAAACTGATACCTAACACAGGAAGTCAACTAATCTCAATATCACTGTCAAAAGTTTCATTATTAATTAGTATATTCCAAAAAAGTGAAGTTGTTAGAAAGAAGAAAGAATCTTAAAATATATAGTCACAGTGAAGAGGAAGCAGACAGGAATTATTAATGCACTTCAATAGCAAGAGCTTTCCCCTATTTTCACTTGGTAGTGAACTTCTGAACAATAGTTAATAAAACAGTCACATAAACAGTATAACAAGAAGAATTTAATTTTTTAAGACATGGATAAAAAATAGTATTTTAGAGATAAAATCCTGAAATTTGAGGGTTTTCTATAAAGACATTAAGCTGAGAATAATTCTGTGAAGATCTTTTGTAATTAATAAATTGGCAAGTTTACTGTAGCCAAATAAGTAGTGATTTCTGCTTTCTATCAGTCTTCAAGGCCTTTGACATAAATAATGCACTTTGCCATATATATGATCAAAATCAGCTGCTGAAGATAACGATAAAGATTCACAGTCAAGAAAAAGTTAATAATAATTAAACAAGTTCCTGTCAACACAATCTAGGTTGTTACAGATGTTACTGGCAAGTTTACCACTTCTACCCTTCCATGCAAAGAACACACAACTCAGCTACAGAGGCTCCCAATAAGCCCCACGGTTTGTCTCAGTCACTTCTCAGCACATGCTGTGAAGAAAGGATCTGGGCGTGCACTCTCAGCATATATTATCAGGTCTAAACTGTCAAAAAGTACTGTTGTATCTTCCTCCCTACTGGAATCTCAGCTAAAATATCCTCACTGTGGTCTGTGTATACTGTCAGGTAAAAAAAGCTACACTTTGTCCTTATTCTGTGCCAGAAGGAAAAAAGGAAACAGATGAGCTCTCCATGTAACAATATTAACATGGAAATGGGTCCATGCTAACACCACCTCCAAGTCAGGATTCAAGCTGCAGCCATGTTCTAACACAATTGTGCAGATTTCAAATTAAGGCTGGCTTTCACAGTGCTAAAGCATGGGTAGAACTGCTGCCCAAATCTCTGTCCTCTGCCCAAAGATCTCTCAGCAGTGGAGAGTAGAGCTTTGCAGAACCCTGCACTAACATAACATCATGGGGTTGGCTAACACTGTTAGTGGCACTGCCCCAACATCAATAAAACTGGTGCCAAGCTCTAATCAGCAAAGCTACTAACAAATCTAAAACCACCATCAAGTTCACACACTGCCAATTCTGAGGAGATGACCATCCAAAACAGAAGTTAGCTCTCAGTACTATATCCAACCTACATGCTGGAATTGCAAATGAGCATGAAGTGTCTATATATCCTCCTGCATGTGGGCTGCAGTGTACACTTACAGCCCATGTCATGTTTGTAATAACCTTAAGTATAACAAGGTAGAAAGCTGGAATTCTTGATTATGGGCCACAGGATTTCTCTGCCCATAGTGTGGACTATATTCCAATTGAGACCATACTTCACACTTTGCAATAAAGAGCTTTCACAGTGTTTCCCAAGTCATCCACCTGATCCTCCCAAGGAGGGCCCAGGGCTGGGATGACTACATAGTGGGGCTATACTGATTTCAGTTGTCCTGGGAACAATTATGGCTCAACTATGTCCTAAAAAAACAAAGGACATCATTGGTTATAAAAGTTTGAACAGACGTTGCAGTTATCAAATATATTGTGTTTCCAAGTACAGAATTTCTGACAGTCAGTTCATCATATAACCATGTAATGAAAGTGACACAGAATGATGTATTTCAGCAAGACTGGTATTTCCCCCTTTTTGATGTTTTGATGAGACTCATTTAACAACAAAACACAAACTTATTGAAATAGTTACTGTTACCTGCATTGATGCAGAATCAATTTACCTGTGTGTTTGATTAAATCTTTGTATTAACCGGCTTCCATCTGCTAATCTAATTTGAATTTTAGTTGCTGGCATGGAATCATCAATCAGAACAGGTGCATTAAGAATGGATTTCTCCTCCTCCTCTGGGGAAGAAGGTGTGCTGACTATTTCAGGTGTAAGGCTATAGGATTGGAAAAAAACCAAAGCAGATGTTACTAATGGAACCATGACAAAGTAGTCTGAAATTTTCAGTCATAGGAATGAAACAGTATATGAATACAGAGCACAGAACAGATCTAGCTTTTTTCACCTTCCAAGCTTCTGCCCTTCACCACTGAAAGCTTTGAATCGCAGTCTGGGCTTCACATATTCCTGTTCTTGGTGATCTTCCATATCCAAATTTACCTGGCCACCATGAACAAGTCGCTGCAGTTCCAAAGGAATTTCCCTGAATTACAAAAATAATACATGACAATAATTACACTTTCAATTACATTCTGAACTGCAAAAAGAAATCATCCAAAAAGTACACACACAGTATGAGTCAATACTAATATTATGTATACTTTCAAAGTCACATTCAATTGGTTTATGAATTGATTTCACCCTAAAAGAAGAAAAAAAAATCAGTGAACTAACAGTCAAAACTTAGAATATACTGACAGCTGAATCACAGAATGAGCTAGGAAAAAATTGTGAATATAAAAGCTGTTGTAGCAAGTATCATTCAGAGTTAAACCACCAAAAGAACCAAAGTATTGCAAATTTTTAAGTGCCCCATGCATCTGGTGACAAATACAGACTATATTTTATGGGTTCAGGCAAAGAAGAAATCTGGAGCTTTTGATAAGTGTGTGGAGAAAGGATTTTTGTCCACTTCACTTCAAACACATACCTCAAAAAAGTTGTCATTTTAACTTACCCTCTTTTAACTGACTCAAGAAACTGAGCATTTGTTGGATCTGAATAGGATCTCAACTCGCCATCATCTAAACTGAATCCATTCCTCCACAGTTTCAGCAAAATTTGAACCTATGAAGTAAAACAAGTTTAAAAAGTAAAGAAAGACAAAAAAGGCAGCACAATTTCATACAGACTAGTTATAGAAATTTTGATCTACACTAAACAAATTTTGTACAAGACCACAAACAAGAAGGCAAATGACAAAATAAGAACAATACCTCACTGTATTGTTAGAATGTACCGCACTGTAACTGTCATTGTTAGAATATTTTTGAAAAAGCCTGGTAGTTAGAAACTACTGTCTTCTTCTAGACCATTCTCCTACCTTGGGAAAAATAATCTCTTAATCTGCTATCCATGACATAAAGTATGATACAGTGAGGGTGTAGTGATATTCATCATGTTCCAGTTATTTCCAAAAGCACTAAACATTTTTATTGAGAAATTAAGAAATAAACCAATAAAATTACAAATTACTGCTGATACATCAGTTACAGCAAAACCTACACTTCCCTCAAATTATTACATGCTGAGCTCCAACAAAGCTGAAAGTAGCTCCATTCAGCTCAAAAGCGAAGAATCCTGGAAACCAGCCTCCTTTGCTCCTGTCTTATTTTGCCACATCCTACATGAAAAGTCCAGCCAGGGCCTTCCAGCTTCAAAACCTGCATCCTCTCTTCCTTCTAAGTGCTTTGTCATCCAGCAAAACTAGGCTTCCCCAGCCAGTATAACTGGCCTTCCCTTATAAAGCTATTTATGTTCCCAATTATGGAAAGTCCACTCCAACAAGAGTCTGGCTGGGTACAGCTGGCTGTTACTTGGAGTAGAAGGATTGCTGGAGACCAAAAGGCTCCCTGTGTGGCACAACAGCACCCCCTAGCCAGGACCACATCCTTTGGCCTTAGTAGCTGTTTCTAGACAAGCTGAAAATTTGCTTTAGCCATTAACAAAAATAACAAAATGCAGAGAACTTCTTTTCTCCTCACCCTCTCCTTCACATCCTGCTTTTTAAGTGATAGGAAAGAAAGGCCTCAAGCCTGCTGCTTCCCCTTCTCTAGAAAACCTCCAGTTTGAAATGGGCTGCTTTGCAAGCCATAACAAGAATCAATTCCTAAAAGCATTAAAATGTTAGCACAGCTAAGAGAATCCAGGACAACACCTGGAAAGAGCAACACTGAAAAGGAGGTGTGCTAAGAATTTCAAAGTAATTTACATCTGACAGCTCCATAATGGAGGCCTTAGGGGTATCCAACAAACATCTCTTCAGAAACTTCAACAATTTCTACTGAACACGTAGCTAATATTTAGATATTATTTTCTCCTCATAAACATAGTTTCAGTAATTGTGGCATTTCAAGCTGTAAACATGATTAAGCAGGCCTCTGTTGGAGGTTCTGTTTTCTGCTATGAATTTTACTTACATCCTGATTTTCTCCATATATGTATTCAGAGTGCTTTTGTGATGAGTCACCCAATCTGTATCCACCACCAGAAAATGACTAAAAAAGTAAAAAGAAAAGCTTATAAAATAATTATCTAAAACAGTTTATCAAAATTCTTACCTAGGTGCAAAAAAAAAAAAAAAGAGAAAAAAAAGCTTGCTTCTGAGATAAAAAGCAAATACTGTTCTATCATGTATTTTCTAAGTGGAAAATTATATCTAGCAGCCACAGTCAGACTAAGAAAGCTTTGTGACACATTTCAGCTTCTGTTCTGTACACTTTTTCAAACATAAGAATCATAGAATACTTCAGGTTGGAAGAGACCTTTAAAGGTCACAAACTTGAATGTTTCCAGGAATGGAGCATGCACTACCTCCCTGAGCATCTGTTCCAGTGTCTTAACACACTTACTGTAAAAAATGTCTCTCTAATACCTAGTGTGAATCTACCCTCTTTTAGTTTAAAACCTTTACCCCTTGTCCTACCAAAACAGGGCCTGCTAAAAAGTCTATCCCCATCTTTCTTATAGGCTGCCTTTAAGTATTAGAAGGCTGCAATGAGGTCTTCCCAGACCCTTGTCTTTTCAAGGCAACAATCCCAACTCTCTCAGCCCTTCCTCACAGGAGAAATGCTCCATTCCTCTGATTATTTTCGTGGCTTTCCTCTGGACTTCTCTAACAGGTTCATGTCCTTCCTGTGCTGCGGATCCCAGAGCTGGATGAATCACTCCAGGTGTGTGCTCTCACCAGAGTGGAGTAGAGGGGCAACATCCCCTTCCTCACCCTGGTGCCCATGCTTCTTTTGATGCAGCCCAGGACATGTCTGGCTTTCTGGGCTGTGAGTGCACATTGCTGGGTCATGTCCAACTTTTCATCTACCACTACCCCCATGTCCTTCCCCAGAATTGTTCTTGATCCTTTCAAGCTCCAGCCTGTGCTGATACTGGGGGTTGCCCAGAGGCAGATGCAGAATCCTGCATCTGGCATCGTTGAATCTCATGAGGTTCCCATGAGCCCATTTCTTAAGCTTGTCCAGATCCCTCTGGATGGCATCCAAGACCAGGCAGATCAGCTGCAACACTCAGCCTGGTGTCACCTGCAGACTTGTTGAGGGTGCACTTGACCCCACTGTCTGTGTTACTGATGAAGATATTGAACAGCACTGGTCCCTCTACGGATACCTTGTCACCAGCCTGCACCTGGATGCTGAACTGGTGACCACAACTCTCTAGGAGCAATTCTGTAGGTAAGATTTGGGATGCAAATTTAGTCCGGTTTCTTATTTAATCAATTGTAATTAAAAACAAAGCATATAATTCCAGTTCATGATGATTTCTAATGATTCCCACTGAAATAGTGTGGTCCTTTATTTTCTAGAGCAAGCTGTTTGAAAACAGACAATAAAAAACTATTTTGAGCAAATCTGCTATTTGTAAATCACAGAAGGAGGCACTTGCTCTCCTGTGGTTTGATGAATTTCAGAAACACAAATGTAAAGAGAGATCAACACATTTCTTAACTTTTACCTTGGCTTTACTGAAATCACCAGATGCTCTTGAGGCTTCATCTAATGGGACAGCCCCATGTTCTTTTGCTTCCTTGAAGAGTTCAGCAACAATTTTACTTGGGTTTGTAGAAGCCGCAGAAATCTGTAATCCTCTATATTCTGAGTCACCTGAATAAAATCTTTAGAATAGTAATGCAAATAAGCAACAATGCCTTAAATAACAAGCACAATTTTTCTCTTTCCATCAAAAGAAAAAAAAAATAACAAAGAGGCAAATTTGGCACAAATCCTTTTCATTCTAATAAATGCTTCATTTGGTTCCAACCTCCTCAATAATCCAAGCAGCGCTATACTAAAGACATTTGACTAACAAAGAACCAAGGTGCCTCCTGGAACAGATTCCAAAGATCAGAGGGCAAGGCCACAAGTTTTAAGTGAACACAGTCCTGATGGAGCTGGGCATCTTATGTGGCTGTCACCTGCTCCCAGAAAGACTGATTTCCTCAGGGGTGTCCTGTGCATGGGACTGTGCCTGGATTGGACAGAATATAAATTCACAGCTAATGCCACCTTAGCAGAAAAAGTTGTAAAACTGTTCTTGGAAAACCTGAACAGTGCCACAATTTAATTTTTTAATTCAAAGATCTAGCATACATTCATTCCCAACAGTATCAGAAATAGAAATTTTAAAATAAATATTATTAACTTCCAAGGCATTTTAAAACCTGCAGAAAATGTTGTGAAAGCTAATTTGTGGGATTTTTTTCCTTCACAGCACCATTACTAGCTCTTGAAGACAAAATGCTAAACTACAAATAGTTCTGTTCAAAACTGTATCTGTTGGATGATGAAGATCAAGATATTCCTCAAGAATTATCTAGAGAAAGGCACTACAATCTCTAAATACCATTGGAATAGATGTAAAAAAATCTGTAAATAAATCAAAATCTAGCAAACCTGATTGTTTTGCCTTTGATTACAGGAAGCATTAATAACTAATAACTGCTTTCCACTTTCCTCAACTTTTACATTTAACCATTTGGGGGAAGGCAAGTCAATCCATGTGAAACTATTTCTCAGACCAATGCCTTCACAATGTGTCGATTCCATCATATTTTACAATTACCAGAAGAGAGTATTTGGTATGAGGTTACTGTACAATCATACTGTTTTTATAATGCCACATAACTGTCAATCCCTGAGTGACATGTCTCCTTTATACATAAATTTGTCTTTATTCCCCCAACCACCATTTATATGGAAAATCTATAATTATTAGATTTAAAAGAATGATAGTGGTAAGGATATGAAACAGGAATTCTTATCAGAATTTGTATTCAAGAAAGGAAGTGCTCAAATATTTGAGCAATAGATACACAGAAAAATTCAGGATATTCAGAATGACAAAAAGTTTTTGAGCACAAGTGTAAGTTACAACCTTTATGACCATACAGGTTAAGCCATCTACAGGTCCTACATCACTCCAGCCAGATTCTGCTAAATATAATTTTACAACAATAGTGTACAGCTAACACTCTAGTAAGTCCCCTAGCTCTTTGCAGAACAGATCTAGCTCACATGCATTTTGAAAGAACATGAGGGAGAAAAGTGTGAATGTGACACAAACCCCAATTACTTTCACAATTATTAAACTGTTTTGTTTTAAAAATACCTTTGGTTTTCTTTGTCATCGCTCATGCTTCTCTCTGGTTTTCTCAATCTTTTAAGAGAATCCAGCTTAAGACTGCCAAGAGAATAAAAGAAAATATTTGAAGATGACTGGCACATAAACTTCATATCTAACTTCTGAAACTACTTCTTTTTCAAAAACTAAGAATATTGAGTTGTGTTTTTGGGAGTTTTGTTTGGTTGCCTGGGTTTATGTTTTGCTGAAGTACACAGCCATAAATGCTTCTCAGTGAACAAGGAGGAAAGAGCACACATATGGCAGTCATTTTGCATTAACAGTTGCACTGGATGGTCACTATAGGTCTATTCCAACTGAATTATTTTTTCTACCATAGAAGAGCAGCACTGTTTCCATGCAATTAATGCACTGCTCTCATCTGAGAGCAAACTGAAGTCTACTAATTCATCTCTTCCATCTCACACAGATTCCAGTATGAATACCAGCAAATAACAAATACTTGCCAACTATCACACTGAAGTGTTTGAGATTTGGTACTGCAGCTTCTCCTTTGCTTGGGAGTGGGGAGTTTTAACTTCATGAGATGTACTGGGAAATTGAGCTGTTTGCTCTATTTGTTTGTAAACTTAGTTCTGTGTAGCTGGTTCGTCAGCTTAGGTGCGTTCACCGAAACATACAAAAAAACCCATCAAAACCCCCTATACTTCCAAGTGTCCCATATTCTGTCTCTCTTCCTGAAGAGATTTCTGCATTTGCAGTGAACTTGAAGCATAACTGGTGACTAAATCTTTTCTGTTGCTTGACCTCCTTTAACACTGAGATCCATACTGGCAGCAGTGATTCAAAAACAAGCCACATATTTGCTATGGCATCACTGTCAGTAGTTTTATAAATATTTATCTTCTTTAAATTATTTTATTTAATTAATTAAAAACTGGCAAGATAATTTTATAAAAAACATCCAAGACTATGCTGAATCTTCAAATGTTATGTGAACTGCAAACACTGCAGTTTAGTACTATTCTAGGAAAAGCTGGACTGAAATATGCATCTATCCTTCCACCTGCCCAACCCAGACAAATTCATTAAGAACTTCTTCTTATTTCTGTCACCCCATAGGAACTTCCTAATAATTTTTAGAATCACTATTTGTCTCATCAGGCACTGCCATAAATACAATACTGAAAGCAGTTCACTTGCCAAGTTTCACACAAGCTGCTAGTTTACTGAATTTTGAAGAAACAAAGAACTGCAGTAATTTTCTGATACAGCAAATTTCCAAATTACATCTGTGTAAAAAAAGAGCAACACAGCATTTTGCTTATAGCATCTCACATGAAATAGATTTAAAGTGTTTTGGAATACCTGGAATACCAATTGGTAAAAAAGCTCCTAAATAAATTTTAAAAGCATTCTGAGAAGACAGACAATGCATTATTGCAGGGATTCACAATTTTTGATTATTAATTACTGTAGATTGCTTTTAATACGAGGAGGGATCAAGCAGGAATGACAAAGTTTTGTGAGCTAACAAAACACCTAACCACACATTTCTGAAAAAAACCCCACATCTTACCTCTGTGATACCTTTGGGTTACTGGTCTTTGTAGCTGTTGGCTTGTCAGAACACAATGACTGTCTTTTAGCTTCATCTTCATATAACTCTGCCAAGGCCAGCTGGAGGAAACAAAACTCTTTTTTGTAAGTCTGTAACTCAAGAAGTACATATAATAAGAAATAAGACAAAAATTAATGTGAAATATCCATCTCTCCAGAAAAGTAGAAATATCAACATGAGGAACCCCAACTAAAATTCCACTTCCCTTGTGCTTTATATAAAAAAATCAAACTACACAATGCTTAAATGCCATTATGACTTGGATCTTGCACTGTGCTGTCCTTTAGTTTCCACTGCTTCACCAGCTACATAAAATCTGTATTAGATTCAGCCATGAGGGTAAATACCCAAAGAGATATTAAGCATCAGCTCATTAATGGTAACAAATTGAAACAAAGCAGCAATCTAACCCTCTGATGGAAGCAAACAATAAATTTTACAAACATTTTACATAGAAATGTAAAAAACATAATTCAAATAAGCTTGTACTGGGATGAAGAACAAATTCAGCCTTGCTGGCTTGAATTCAAGGCATCACTTCACAAAAACTTACACAAACCCCAACAACTTTTTCCCAAAGATTCTTGAAATGCTGCCATATCACTGGCAAGCTCATTTTTAGAAATGTATGTAAGGGACCTGCAATGTCATTTCAGCAATCTTTCTTTTGTCCTGAATAAGACTCTACTTTGTCAAATCATCCTTAGTTTTGTCCCCAAGCCATTCTGCTCACATTATGTGATTGACATAGAAAAGGTACTAGGCTACAATTTCATTACATTTTTATGCAGAGGGGATACACATTAAAATAAAATGAAACATCATCTGTCCTTGAAAACACACTGCTACAAACACAGGGTATTAATCCCATATTAATTTTTGTTGTTTTTATAATATTATGAGGTATTTTCTGCAGGGAAAAGATAAATATGAGGCATTATATCCATTAAGAAAATTAAATTGAGAAAAGAGAGCCCAAAAAAAATCTGCTGAAGACCTCTATTTCATCTGAGGATAGAAGAAAATACCTTTCAGATATGTAAAGCTGATGGGTAAGTCACAGACTTACTATCCCTAATGCAAGGATTGAGGGATGCTGAGAGAGCATGGAAGGGCATGGCCAGGTTTCTGTGCTTTCCTCATGCCCCATCTCGTATGGTGGCGCCACAAATCAAGTACAGACTCAGGAGGGTACTTCCGTGGGGTTTAACACTTTATCAAAAAGTATCCAGCCAAAACGCCAGTCTGCTTCAGCTGACTAAAACCTTATAACCAGAAGTATCGACACAGACTTTGTTACTGTTACATATTGTAGCAAAAAATAGCAATCCCAGGGAATAACACAACAATAACACAGGAGAAGAGGAGGCTCCAGAGAGATCTCACTGGGGCCTTTTGTACTTAGAGGGGGCTAAGAAAAAAAAGCAGGAGAGCAACTTTCTACATGGGCAGATAGTGATAGGGCAAGGCAGAATGGTTTTAAACTACAAGAGGAGAGATTTAGATTAGATAGTAGGAAGAAATTCTTTACTCAGAGGGTAGTGAGGCATCAGAAAAGATTTCCCAGAGAAGTTGTGGATGCCTCATCCCTGGGAGTGTTGAAGGCCAGGTTGGATGGAGCTCTGAGCAACACAGTCTAGTGAAAGGTGTCCCTGCCCATAGCACAGGAGCTGGAACCGTATGATCTTTAGGATCCTTTCCAACTCAAAGCATCCTATGATTGCAGCAAAATTAATCTTAAGAGGAACCTATGAAAATTCCAAATAGTAACCAAGAAAAAAACTATACGCATCTTTGTCTGTCAATTATGTGTAATTAAATAGAACAGGGACAGTTCCAGTTATTAAGTTTCACCTGTTTACCAGTTTCTGGCTATAAGATTTTGAACCTTCAAAAAGTGTCAAATCACGTGTAAAAAAAAAAAAAAAAGGAATACTGCTAAAATTAAGCTAAAATTAAGGTTTGTAATACTGATAAAGGGTTTGTAAATTTAAGTACTGATGCTGAATTACATTTGTGATCACACTCTACTTTTCCCACATACACCTGGGAAAAGATCTTGTCCTTAGTCTTACACCACATCTGCAGAGACTGACATTTTCATACGGGAGAAGACATTCCTATCAAATAATCAGGAAATGCAATGGCACTTCAATAACTTCAAGGACATTTAAAACCCAGCTAGTGAAATGTCGGGAGAGCCCTTCCCGTTCCCTAGAACTGAGCACACACCTTTTCCTAAAGGGCCCAGTGCTCCTCCAGAGGCGTCCTCCCCTTCCCAGCCCCAAAGGGGCGTGGGAGCTGAAGGAAGCAAAGCCGAGTGGGTGCAGAGGGGACGTCGGGGCAGTCCCGCGGGGACCCCGCACACCGCCCGCTGCCCTCAGCGCCGGCCCGAGGGAAGGCCTGGGGCGGCCCCGAGGGGACGCAGCGCTCCGCCCGGCCCGGCCCGACCCCGCCCCGCCCCGGGAGCAGGGCGGCACCTCCGCCCTCTCACCTGCAAATCCCGGGCGCTGGGCGGGCGGCCGCTGCTCCGGGGCTGCCGGTCCCTGCGGGCGCCGGCGGCCGGAGCCGCGGGCACATCCCCGTCCGGCTGCGCGGGCGCTGCCCCGCCGTCCGCCATCTTGTGGAGGCGGTGGCCAAGGCCGGGCGGGGCGGGGCCAGCGCCGCCGGGGCGGCCGCCATGGCAACGGGAGAGGCCGCGCCGGGCCCGCCGTACCGGCCCCGGGCCCGCCGCAGGCCGGTGCCTCCCATCGTCAGAACTTTACCGTGCTTGTGCACCTCAGCGAACAAAGCCGTTAGCATCCATTCTTGGCGAATTGCATAGCTTGTCTATCCGTAGTTAAAGCCCTGCTTGCTGGTTTTATGTCTTGCTTCTCATTCTACTTAGTCTGCAGGTGCAGTTCTTCCCTCCATTTGAGTCTGGGGTCCATTTTACTCAAAGAGTTGGTGGTTGCCCACTGCCGAAATTACCTACCACACAACCAAATGGGCTGGAACAGACCTCTGAAATCATCTTGTCCAACCTGTGACCATACACCACCATGTCAACTAGATCATGGCACAGAGTGTCACATCCAGCCCTCCGCCACCTCCCTGGGTAGCCCATTCCAATGTCTTATCCTTCTTTCTGTGAATAAATTCTTCCTAATGTCCACCTTAAACCTTCCCTGCCTCAGCTTAAGACTATGTGGTGTCATCCTGTTGCTGGGGAGAAGTGGCCAATTCCCTCCTGGGTACAACCTCCTTTCAGGGAGTTACAGAGAGTGATAAGGTCATCCATGAGAGTTCTTTTCTTCAGTCTAGACAACCCCAGCGCCCTCAGCTAATTCTCACAGGACTTGTGCTCCAGACTCTTCACCAGCTTTGTAGCCCTCCTCTGGATCCTTCTCTTCCCCCAGTTACTGCTCAGTTCTGCTGACTTCACTCCTGATGGCTCTTGTCCAGACAGAACTTCCATCTTGGGAGTGTCTTCTCTTTTCCTTAAAACAGCTCCTTTTCCTTAAAACTTAGCATGATGCCATATTTTATGGGGTGTCCCTGCAGTCATTCATGTTCAGCTGATTTGTCTGTGTGCCTTCCAAACTCCTTGTGTACCTCCAGCCTGCTCACTGGTGGGGCAGGGTGGGAAGCAGAAAAGGCCTTGGTGTGTATAAGCCCTGCTCAAAGGTGCTCAAAGCGCCACTGTGTTACCAACACTGGTTTTCAGTCACAAATCCAAAACACAGCATTTATGGAAAATTAACTCCAGCCTAGACAGGATGAAGAACTCTTGACTGTGACCAGAAAGCTGAATTGCAGTACTGTAAAGCTGTAGCTGTAGCCAGCCAACTATCCTCAGTTTTCTCTAGGGCTGTTCAGCTCAAACACCTGCTGCCTTCTAATCAATCTCTCTAGACCCTGTTGACGCTGGATTACAGTCCAGAAACACTGGTAATGGTGACTAGTGGAGCTGGCATCCCATAGAACTGTTTAAGCTGGACTATTAAACTCTGCACTTCATGCCTTCACAGTCAGCCAAACTCTCAGTGAGAATGCAGACAGAACATTCTGTCCCAGTCCACAAACAGCACAGAAAAAAGCATATGATCTGGTACCCAGATGCATCTCAAGGGTGAATGGTGACACTGGTGACACTGGTCTCTACACTGGTGACAATATTGTTCTTATGGAGTATGTAGATATGAATGATTGGGTTTTTCCTACAGAACTATATTGTGTCCTTGACAAAGAAGAATGGCACCACTGAGAAGATATATTCTATGTATACATATTTATATAACATTGCATATAAAATACATTTCATGCAGCTCCCACATTCAGAACTTTAAATGCTGATGACGTATGCTTGCAAAGAACTCTTTGCTTGATGTAGGAAAAAATGGAACCTGAATAGAAATAGATCTTCCCTCAGCTAGCTCCTGTACTTGAAGCATTCATGTGAGGACTATGCCAAGTGCAAAGCTTTAGTCACTTTATTTCATTCAGCCTTCCTTGGGTTGATATGTGGTGTGCAGCTTCTGTCTAAGTCAAAATGTTCTGTGGTGATGCAGACTGAATTAGCAGAGAGGATGTCTAAACTGTAATCACTTTAAAAGCCAAATAACTTTATTATAAAATCTGTTTTTTATAATTCGGTGTTCCATATTTTGACAGGCATATCCTCCCTAAACATTGGCGTTATTCTTGTCTGTCTTTCTCTGTGATTGCCTCCTCTGCTTAAGGCTGTCAACAACATTTCAGGATATCACCTGAATATAGATCAGCACATAATTATTTTCTCAGTGGAATTTATATTGTCACAGATATCTGGAAATTTAAATTTGTGCAACGCAAGCATCCATTTTAATTTGCATAACATTATTCTTGTGACCAATGTTTTCTCACAGAGCTGTAGATTTAAAACAGTTAATTACTACCTGGCAGCTCTAGTTCTTTAATAAAATTTGATACTGTATCTTTTTTTATGTCTAAAATATGCTTCAACTATCCTAGATATTTTCCTCCTAGAGGCTAAAACTAGCAGCATTTACAACCTTCTTTTTGGTAGTCAGGTCTTTTTTTCCCCAAAATTTCACTACAGTGTCAGTGCTGTCCAGAAATAAACATAAAAACACAAGTTAAAAAAATAGTAAATAAAAAGCACATCCATAAAGTGAAAAATTCTCCATGCCAGAGTGTGGAGAATGCAGATAAGTAAGACAAAAACTTTTAAATGCACTTCTGAAGTCCCAGTGAGCTATAATATTTTCATGATTAGTGAACTTGTATCTCTCTTACCCAAGAGGCAAATGAGTAAGTGCTGACATAGCATTTGCATTTAAATTAATTTGCTTTTTTTTTGCCAAAAATGCATAGTCCTTTATAACTGGTTTTGTGACTAGTGGGCAGCAGCGAATTCACTGATGCTATTACTTCTCCATGAGTTTCAGTTCCATGAACTGAAAGAGAGAAATGCAGTAAGGAGGAGAGCATCTGTGCTTTGTGGTTGTGAAGTAAACTGTGTTAGAGGGAAATTTCCCACAGAAAATAATTTAGGAACAAGAAAGGGCTTGGTTAAACACAATGGGTTGTCAAGGCCTATGGTCACAATGTACCAGCTGTTTTGCAACTGATAACATTGTATGATAAATTAAAGGAAATTTCTTAGGGGCTGAGAGATTCACATTTGTATTAAAAAAATAAAATCACCACCAAACTCCAAAATAAATAGAGCATAGTCTGTTAAAAATCAACATGTATTTCTAATTTCTAAAGCACTACATTTCTTAAACTCAGTATGTTAAAATGGGCTTTTTGTTGCTATTGAGGTCTAATGTTCTGCTATTTCATCATCATTTCAACCTAGAATTGCTTTGGCCTAACTCCACAATTTATATTGGATTTTGTTACAAGCTTTGTATTACAATAACTGCAAAAGAGCAACAGTGTCTTCATTTCCCTGCTCACTTTGGTTGTCTCCAAATGTTTCATCACAGACAGCATTTTGCTGGTTTTATTTATCTAGGATGATGAAAAGATTTAATAATGTATCATTCAGTTACAGGATCTATAAATGACAAGTGTTTGGCTTTTACTTGATGAGAATTGAACATGGCAAAGTTTTCTGTCAAAGCCTAAACAGTAGAAAAAAATGAAAGATTAAGGCAGGAGAGAAGCAAGGAAAAATAAACAAACCCAAGCAAACAAAAAAAAAAAACACCCATCAAAACCAACAAACAAAAACTCCAAAACTATGGCTTCAGGTGTAGCACATAAGACCAGAACTGAACTGGTTCCAGTTACAGTGGACAAATGAGGCTGGTCATTTCAGTATCTTTGAAAAGAAGGTAGAGGTCATTAGGATCCCTGACAACCTTAACCTTGCAGTTCACACCATGAGCAAAGGATTCAAGAACACACAAGAGGGCTTTAAGGACATCAGACAAACCTTCTGTATGCAATACATAAGAAATAAAAAGTAAAGTAGATATTTTATTGTATTTTTAAGGCTATTTTGAGATCAAGCCTTTCTGCTTTTCCTGCAGATGCTCTGATATCAGGATATTTAAATTCATTCTGCCAGTGCTAATATATGTTTATTTCATTTTGATGCTCCAGTAGCCATGCCCTTGCCTCCCTCAGGGGAAATAATGGATGCAGAGACATAGTACAGGCAAAGATGAAACTTTCAGAGGTTTGACAATTGGTCTGTAGTGCAGCAACCACTGCAAACTAGATTTATGAGACTGCAGTAGGAAAGCATCTTGATGAGGAAAAGCAGTGAGGACATATTTACATCGATGTGAGAGCAAGCCTACAGGCGGTGGGTCTGCAAAAGACCTTCCACTGCTTCTCCTGTGAGGGAAGCTGGAAAAATAGACATATTGAACAGTACAACAGAACTAAGGAAGCCAAATACCTACAAATCTATATCCTGCATTCCTTATTTCCATTTCTCCCTGTGTATCTCCTCCCATTATATCTTTTCTCCAGTTCCAAGCCAAAATATCAGCTTCTTCCTTTGTGTCCTCCCTAAGGCCATTTTAGAACCTCCAGCCTCTCCTGTAAGTGCCATTAGCATTTTTATGTCCCCAGTATACTTGCACTGCAATGGCCCATCTCCCATGCCATGTATGATAGACACCTATTTTGATCCCTCACTTGGATCATGGACATCATTTGCTGAGTCTTGTCCAGAGCTGAATGTACAGCTGACTGCCTCCCAGAAGAATGAACAGGCTTCATTATCCTTATGTTTCCCTTTTGCAATGCATGAATAAGGTATCTCCACTTCACTGGGCATCTATTTGGTAGATCTGACTATCTAGCAAAAAGGAAGGAGAATTCGAGTTCAAAATAATGTAAAAATAGTGATATATTTTGTCAGCTAAAAATAAAAGATGCACTCAGCTGGATTGGAAACATACTCCTGGATGTTACTGTGTTAGGTGAGATGAATCCTCCCTTAGAAATGTCTCAAGAGGTGAATCATACTGTGTGTACACATCTGTTCAGAATCATTCACTGTGCTGATGAATCCAGTTTTGTTTCAGTTCCAAAATATGATGAGCTAGATAACATGTGAAAAAATTATGCAAACCAGGAGTCAACTCCCTGGATCCTTTCTATTGGTTTCAGAGCAGTGTTTGCCTAAGTTAGGATTTAAGACATTTGAGTAAACCTCTTTCTCTGTTCTCCTTAGATGAACTAACATCAGTATAAATTGTTCAGTGGGGTCTCCAAAGAGATTAGGGAACAACAATCTTTCTTTCTGACGCCTCCCCAAATATTTTTAGAGCTTAAATGAAATGTTAAGGGAAAACTTTCTGCCAGCATTACAATGGAAAAGAGGTACCAGCAGGTGGTGCTGATACAACAAGTAAGCAGGATCTGCGGGATCAGCTTTAAAGCCAACATTTCAAGACTTTTCCTTCCAGCTGATACCATCACCACGTCACTTTCTAATTTTCAATATTGACATCTTATTGCTGTGAAGGCTAAAAGCCGTAGCTGTGTACCAGTGCCACACAGGTCTACGTTCTGTATACACAGAGAACAAAAAGACACTATACAGCATTCTGTTCCTCTGCTGGTTCAGGCAAACAGGTTAAAAACATGTTACATGGCAGTCATGGAAATTCTCAGTTTTGACAAAATGCTACTAGTGAACTATAGGTCAAGTTGAGATGGTTTCTTTACCTTCAATATGGTTCTCACCTGCATGAATACCTTTGTATTACTGCAAACATAAAGAGATCTGCCTGAAATGTTGCATTGTATGGCAGGCAATTGAAAAAGAATGTGCAGAGAAAACTCTCTGCATAGAATAACATCCCTACCACTTCAACTTCTTATCTGAAATGGGATAATTTACCCTCTAACTTATTCAAAGAAAAACATATTTCCCAGAAAGTCCTCCTAATACAAGTGTCCCATAGTTATGCTGTTGGAGAAAACATCAGTTGTCCTTGTTTTGTTTTTTTTCCTCCTGTCTGTAAGAGCAGAACTTTACCATAATTTAAGGCAAAATTTTAGGAAACATCAGTTGAAGTTCAGGTAATACATTATAAGGAATTTAATCCCAGGAAATACTAATTTGTTCTTTAATTTACTAGTGGTAATTGTTAAATTTGATTTGTTAAATTTCTGTTTCTTTTAAGTAGAATTACACACAGTTCTCATGCTTACTTTCCCATTATTTGCACTGTGTGTTATAATATTTGATTTAGTCCCCAGTTCTTTTGGGAACCACCACAATTCTGTCTTTTGTTGTTGTTTTTCTATTTAAATAAGGAGCCTAGTTGCAGAGTAATGCTCAGAAAGACACATCTAGTAAAAAATCCCCACATTCAACTGTGTTCTTATCTCTAAGGGATGCTTACTCCTTTGGTCTTTGTTTCTTTTGTCATTTGTTACATCTTAGAACACAGTTTGACTTGATTTTTTTTTTTTTTTGAGAGTGAAATTAAGACTGTACCTGGAAATATGGGCAATACTTCATCCCCATTCACTTAAGCTTCTGACCTTTAAATCAATGTAAGTTCTAGAAAGTCATCTACAGGCATCCTGTCCATGCAGCCTTTCCTTTCATTTCTGAATTTTGCATTTCTCATCTTTGGCAGTTCTTTAATCTTCCCTCATTGCTGAAAGAGTAAATGGAAGCAATGAGGAGGGAAAGAAGAATTAAAGGAGGTGAATAACAAGAGACAGCTGTTGGCTGCTACTTCTCAGCAACAACAGTATCTTCTAGGCTCTTAGAGACAAATGACAGAAATCTGGATCTACAAATCACCCTCCCATTAATCTGCATTAGTGGGGGCAGCCCATGGTGAAGTCCTAGAACCTGCCACACCTTTCAAGCTGAGAGGTGATGAACACCACCTGTGCCATTTGTGCATGTGAACTTTGGAAAAAGACAGCACCTGAAAAATGTCTATAAGGAAAGAATCCTGGAAAAAGAGACATCTCTGCTGAGTCTTTGAAGTGCTCTGTACAAGGCAAAAGCAAAGGAGTTCAGGAAAGGTCACTTCTTGTGGCATAAATTGGTAGATTGATGATTGCAGAATTCTGTTAACTAGAGTAGCTGTGAGTCAACTGCTACTTATTTTTGGAAGTAAAATGTTTTTCTTTCATTAATTTACTTTTTTAATTTCAGGTTTGGCCCTTGCTCAAACTGAGATGAAGAACTGAAATCTTGAAATATATTTGTGAACAAAATTATATAGGTCACTTTTTTTAAAAAGGATTTCTTCATTATTTATTTTACATAGCTTGAAGTATCTTGAGTTTCCAAATAAGTAGCTTAGTAGATTTGTAGTATCCCAATTAATAATATGCTAATAGATATTTTGACAGATTCAAAATTTACTGGTTTTCCCCAAAATATTTTTAGAAACAAATTTTTGTTAAAACCAAGGCCCTTTCCTCACTAACATATCAGCTGTGACAATCTGGCATTGTGGAGTCAAAAAATCCCTGTAGTGAGAAATTTCAGCTCAACTGGATTTATAAGAGGGGAGGGTTAGGTAGTTCTGCAGCCCTGCTGTTTAGGTTTTCCCTGCAGATAACTAAGAAAGTACTCTTGAGCTTCTCCAAGTTCCTCACTAGTAAAGTCTCTTGCCTGAGTCAAGGCACTCTCTTGTTATGTGCCTTGCTGAGGCACTACATTTCAAACTGATGTGAAATCATATAAACAAATTATGGTAGAGCTAGTGAAAGAGTAAGGTAAGAATGGTCCCAGATTTGACAGTGAGGGAGGTTTGTGTGCATCCTGGTGATCCTGGGTATCCTCCCATTCACCACGAGTTAGGGAAAAAACTGCTGGTTGCTACAGCACTGAAAAGCAACATTAGCAGGACTTAGATTATTTAGAGAATTTCTGAGGAGTTAATTCATACTTCTGTTGTGATTCGCTATTTAGGAGCCACAAAATGTCCATCAGTCTGTCTGTCTTCAAAAAACAGGTTGTTGGGAGTTTCCTCTAGTGTGTTTATATAAACCTTGATTTTTCTCTCTGACTTGTTTTGTATTTAAGTGAAAAGCACTTTAAAACAAAAGGGTCTTCAACACCCCTCATTTTCATTTTACTGTGTAATTCTACATGATGATGCACTAGTAAAGGTGAAATCTTCCCAAGATGGATATTTCAAGGTCACACAGTTATGATGGAGCCAAACTCCCTGGAAAGACTCTTCCGCATGGAATATTTTACAGACTCCAAATCTCACAGGTGTCTGCACAAGTAGGCTTTAGGGCATTTTGGTTCTTTTTGAAATTACTTGGTGTTACATGGTATCAGTTTCTTACTCTACTGAATTTTATTCAATTTGCTATCAAAACTTTTCAAATTTGGTCACTATTAGGAGCTGTTGATTTGTTAACAATTACGTTGCTTAACTCTTGTGACTGTAGAATTACATTCAGTATTGTTAGCTTCACCAAGTAGCTGGCATTGGCACAGGAGTCAAAAATACTAGCAAGGTGTAGCACTTTCAGATGTGCTGACATTAGTCTAGCAGAGCCAGAACAAATGGTATGGGTGATCTCTATCAGCAATCCTCTTCCAGGAGAGAAACAATAACAAGATAAAGATCTTTGATCAACTGAGAGATTTCTTTTGTAGTGACATCTCTGGCATGGCACAATCTGTGAGGCAATTAGATGCTGCATTTGTGTAAGGAAACAAATGAACCGATTTTTATTGTGGAAGAAAAGGGGAAAAATACAGTGAATTGCTCAGCAGAATATTGTTGGATTAAGTAATTCAAAATAAGCACATTTTAAGCCATTGAGGGACTTTACTAAATTTCTCTTATTGGCAATGACATTTAGCTCAAATTGCTTGTCTAAATATACTCTGAATTTTCAAAATCCCTCTGCTTCTGAATATGAGTGGAGTATTGGATTACATTGTTGAACTTCTGGATCATTTCACTCATCAGAAGTTCCTTTCAGTGCTAAACCAAGGAGGCCACTGTGTGGAATTTGTATTGGAATCTGGAGGTTTGATTGTGTGGAAACTTCTGGTTTAAGGTGAAATGTGGATTACAGGGTTCACAATTGTGATCTGTGATTTGATGAGTTGCTACTTGTCAACCACACGGAGATAGCTGTTCATGTGAATTTTTAGTCAGTGACAAAAATGAAGAAACATTACTTAGATTACCCACCTTTGAGTGGATATTGTAACCTTACAAAAAGTTCAAGTTAGAAAGTTGGGTGTTTTTATGTAGGTTATGAAACCTTGGAAAGGGTTAAAAATAAGAGTGTTGAAAGAGACATAATGTAACCAGGAGCAGTTCAGTCATCAGAACAATTATACTGATAGCAGAGTCCAAAACTTTTTCATATGTGGAAGAAGTTGGAGAGCCTTCAGGCTGTAATGTGATCTCTGCAGGTTAACTGTCCTGACATAGTCAATTATTGTATCTTCCATGGCAACTGAAGGTGAAGTTTGCCAAAAATCAACCACTGAAGACTATAGAAAGCAAAATTCAAAATCTGAATTCTGTGAATGTTGAGAATTGAGATTTACAAGGAAGCATTCTTTTTATCTTAGTTTACCAAAGTTATCAGTTGAATGTGTACTTTATTTACTTCCACAACACCTCTGAGCAAAGTCAGCATGTCTATCCTCTCCACAATAGAATTTTATGACAGAGAGGCTGATTTTTTCCAAGTTACCCAAGTGGCTACAGACACAGAAAAGAATGTTTAACAGGATTTGGCATTTAAATACTTTAAAGAATCTGTTCATAAGGGATTTGCTTAGGATTACAGTGCAAACCTGTGAAGGAGACTTGAATTGAGGTTTTAGGAAAGGTCTCTCTGAAAAAGTTTCATTCCAGAAGCATGCACTAATATTTGCCAGGTTTTTTGCAATGACTTTATTTCCATCAACTTCTGACACAGTACAGGTTCTCTTTTGTTTAGCTTTGCTGAAATTGGGGATGAAACAGCTTCCTTCCTGTAATAACAAACTACCTCTTTGCATCCTGGAACTCACTTCTAATATAGTGTTTCTAACTTTGTTCTTTTTCTGAATATACATTTAACTCATTTGTTCTTTGACTTTGAGAGACCATGGCATGAGGTCAATACTAAGAAGTGGTCAGAATTTTAAATATAGACTACAGACAGAGTTCCTGTTGACATTTGAAAAATCTGAGCTTTTCTATTAACCGTATGCATTATAGGTCAGTTAAAAATTAAGGCAGGATAGAAGTAAATTACTTCCTTCTTCATGGTTTAAGGAAAGGAAAATGAATCTGAAATTGAAAGCTTTTTTAACAAACCAGTCTCATAGGGCTGAATAAATTAAACTGTCAGACTTTAGTCATTACACATCTTCCTGTGTGAAGCATGGAAATTGGAAGCACAGACTGTGCATATTATGTTAATACTATTTACTCTACTTGGTATCCATGACATATCCTGGCGAGTCTATGCTACAACAGAATTATGCCTTACAGAAAAGAAAGAGAAATAAGGTTAATGAAACGGCATCTTGGCACTATAGCTAAGTAAAACACATCTCTGACTAGAGTGCTGAGCAGTACTGGGGGTATTCATGAGCTATTCTGCAGATGCTATGGCTCACATTAGCATGTATAACACCAAATCATCCTGTCAAAGAACCCTTTTTCTGCTCAACGGGGTAACAAGGCATTGATTGTGATTGTTGGATTATAGAGTCTGTCTACTGAGATTTGTGCAAGATGTTAAAATGACACAAAGGACCATATTCTTCACTAGCATCCAGAAGTGCATCTTTCATAAAATACATTGTCCCCAAAATAGAAGGAAAGACTACATTTAGGAGCGACTTTCTGTTTCATTATACTTTAGTATTCTGGGGTGTCTTACATGGTGTTTCAATATCACAGCAAAAAGCTTCTCAGTTCCACCAAAGAGATATTTATTTTAAAATCATTCACAGAACACCTATTGATTTTCCCCAGGACAGAGTTTTATTTTGTCATATTGAGTGACATCCTGAAACCCGGGGTATCATTTGAGAGTAGGCAATTTCTTTTCAGGTAAAGATGAGAGAATGTTGATGAGCATTTTAGTCTGCTCTACATTGCATTGACTTTGACAGAGCAAACACCAAAGCACTGTTGAATATTGGACTGTTCTTTTCTGCTATGTAATGTAGATTCTGTATAATGCAGAGCTGAAACTTTGGGAGTTACTGTCTATCTCTAGGGCTACAGGTAGCCTCCCATCCTCCATTATGCTGTCACCAGCTAGTTTTACTTTGGAAAATGTTAGCATTAGTTCACTAATAAAACATACATGCAAGCTGTGGTATGGATATGCAGGTGATGCTCATGCTCTGGCCTTAGCACTGTAGCATCTTGTGCAGCTACGAGGTGATTCTGCAGCTGGAACAAGAATGACCTCACTACATTTGCTTTGAGGTCAATTCCAAGAGTCATAGCCCATGCCAGCAAGGGATTGGAACTAGAGAATTCTTAAGGTCGCTTCCAACCCTTAATATTGTATGATTCTATGATTCTCTATGAGTGTCTTAGCAGGAGTGAAATGGTGAAAAAATGTCATTTCAGAATGACAGAAATGTCATTTCAGTTTTCATTGAATTTTTTTTCTTCACAATAAGGCACCACAACCATTTTCCACCACTTGGGTCCCCAAATGCATGGGCAGTCAAGGTGGAAATATGCTAACTAGGAGAGTCCTTAGCTGGTGTTGCTGAGTGGTGTTCTATCCATGGACTGGTCTAGAGATATGCAAAAATAGGTAAATATATATATATATATAGTGGCAGTAAGTGTGATGAATTGGAGATGAGGAAAGGGGGGAGACATTTTTGTGACTTAAAACAAGACAATATGTCCCTAAGAGGGGCTCAAAACTCAAGAATTTAGTCTGAGTCTGAGAGCAGTTGAAGTCATGCTTATATCTGCAAATACCATATTTGATGTCAAAGAAGTTTCTGAAAGAGGTTATGAAGCTGAGTACATTGACAATTTTCTTGCCCTTGCTATGCATCTTGAAGGTTGCACTATGATACAATTTGGAGGCAGATATTTCTGCTGAAAGAAAGTAGAATTTTCTAAGCCATTGGTCAGAGACACAAAATGATGTAACATGAAAGCTGAATTATGGCTCTGGTGCAATATAATGTATAAGAATCTATTTAAAAGTGACATATAGCACAATTTTGAGAAGATTCTAATTTATTTTTTTAATTAGACAGGAAGTGACTGATGAAATTATTTGCATTTAGCACTGTGGAATGCAGTGAATTAATTTATACATCACATTAATATTTCTGTTTAAACCAGCATAACCTATTCTTAATTTGCTTTGCTGATGAAAATATACAGCTGTAATAAATTTGAGGATGAGAGGAAATTACCAAGTTCCAAAAGGCTGTTTCACAGCATGTTTTACCAAGTGAAAATTTGGGCAGAGCATCTAAAGAATCTATAATCCAATTTCTCTTTATTAACAGTAAAGCTAAATTTGTTACTTCATTCGCTTTAGATTCAACAACAAGTAAAACAAGTTATGTCTGGATAAATTTATCATATGAAAAGAGGAAAAACCCAAGTATAATTAACTATAATATATACCCCAGGATAATACCTTGGAATGATAAAGGAAGGTAGGTGTGGGAAAATGAGGGGAACCCTTTAGGAACACCTCAGATACTTTTGCAGTTGACTTGGCGGCAAATATATTTAATATACAGTTAGTTGGTTTTGCTATTTCATTTTAAAATTTAGTTTGAACAGGTGGTAGGAAGACACAAAATTCACTGGATAAGTAATATATTGCTGCAGAAGAAAAACATCTGGGAATGAAGTAAGATTATGCAAAATATGTGTCACTTAGGAGGTTATACTCTAATTAAAAGAATTAATCCTAGGCAATATTACATGAGAAAGGAAAAAATAATGGAAGCTCAGTGTGGTTTTTTGTGCAATCTTAAATTTATTGGACTTCGTGCTTTTGTCCAGACAACATAAGTGGGCTGTAGAACACAAGGCTGGAAAAGTGCTGTGTATCTGCTTCCCTTTGTTCTGAGTTAGTGACAAATATGCTTCCCACCAGACTTCAAAAGACCAATCCAAGTGGTTGAAAGATACAAAAACCTGGAACTGTATAAATACACATTAAGTATTAAAAGAAAATGTTTAAATCCAAATAACAGGACCTTTCTATAATCTACAAATATTTCAGTACATAAACAGACCCCCTCAGGGTGGTGGAGAATATAAAGGGAATGAGTCTCCTTTGAAGGAAGGCTTTTGCACAAAACTGGCATTTGAGTTAAAATTGCTCTTTGATTCAGACTGCACCAACCTGACAAACCTCACACACTCTGTAAGACACAACGGCTTATCGAGCAGGAAAAATGTCAAAAAGCAACATGATTTATTTGCCATCAATACAGGAAATGCATTCTACACTACAATGTGCTTGACCTAAGGTCCTTTAAATTTAACAAGAGAATTTTATAAGTCCTGAGCAGCTACACCTTCAGGAAATCACAGACAAGAAGAAGCCACTTCATCAACGGTAGTACTGGTGTGACTGTACTGACTGTACTATACTGGTGTGGTGGTCTCCTTAATATTTTCTCTCTCACCTGCATCTGGTGCTAGTACTAGCCTAATGTTGATATACTCATTTGTTTTCCTGCTGGAAAAAAACCAACCAGTTTTACAGCCCCATGTCCTCCTTTTATAACAGCTCTATCAGCAGTGTTAGGCTTTCTCTAAAAGTGCTGGGCAAACCTCAGCATCCACACACCATCATAGTCAAAAGGGGCCACTGGTAGCCATTACAGCCAGCTATGCTCCAAAGGTGAGAGTTTTGGCAAGCAGTCCTTGGGAAGGGAATGAATTTTTGTGTTTCTTTTGCATGGGGAAGTTTTTTTAAAGAGGGAAGGACTCAGGACATTGCACAGTGATGTGAGGCTTGGATTTTCCTTTGAGAAAATATCCATGCATGGAAATGAAATACAGGAACATTTTTTATCTCCTCACTTAAGTAACAAGGTGCTGGACTGCATCCCCAAGGCACTGGGAGCTCGTGGAGCTGAAGTAAATAGCCACGTGACAGAGAGAAAACTTTTTAAAATGCCAGATCTGGAGGTCTGGCTATGCTATTGTCTGTGCTACATTTGAGAAATAAATATATCAGGTTAAAGTACAGTGAATGGCATTTTCCAAGCATTAAGGGATTTTGGATCCCATGTCATGCAAACCCTCAGCAGCAGGTGTGATTTCATGTCTGCCCTTGAAAATTCAACCACTGGAGGTATGTGCTACTTTTGCAGAATGTAGGGAGGATATGTCCTACCTACATTATAAATAGTATAGCTTTGAAGACAGTATAATGAAATTTTTCAGGTGGTCCAGCCATGCCATCTCTTGTGGCTGGGTTGAGATAGGGTTTGAGGCCTTGCACAATGTTTTGTGTTGATGGGTTGTTGTTGTTGAGTTAAGGGTTGGGTCATGCAAATATTGTGGGAAAGAAATGTCTGCAGTCTCACTTTTCCCTAGGTACATACAGTGCATAAATATTTCAGCTCTAAGTGCTTCATCAGACAGTACTGCCAGTGTTTCCTTTGTGAAATGTGGTAAGTCAGAGGGATTTCTCCCATGAAGCACCAAATGAACCCTGCTGCTGTAAGTGACCTTTCAGATATGATTACTTGGATTTCTTTTTCAAATATTATGATTATTTATTCTACTAGACAAATTTATCTTGCTAGACTGAGGTTAGAGTCCAGGTAGGACTGAACCTTGACATTTTAGCAATATTTTATTTTATAAATTTAAGGCTATGTTTGGTGAATTTTATTATGTTACAAAACTAGAAGGAAGAGAATGGATGACTTTTTTGCCTCTTCATGGAGATTTTTATATTGAGATTCATCAAAGGCAGCAGAGCCTTAAAAGCCCATACAACAGCCTATTCTACTCAGTTCCAAGAATATGTCATGTGGTTACATACTGAACAGGGCTATGTGCAACAGAGCAGGCTTAGCTGAGCTGACTGAAGAAAATGTTATCATTAGCTCTGTAGGCAAACAACATTAGGAGACAGAAAACACTTGTGGAAGCCAATATGATTAAATCACCACTTGCTAGTCACAATCATGTTGCCTGTCATGTCCAAAAATATCAATGCAGTTATTGAAGGTAGGACTAACAAAGAGTGCAAGTGTCAAATCTTTGAGGGGAGAAAAAGTACCAGGCTTATCCCTTCCTTTTATTCCAGGCTAAAAAAGAAAAAGTCTTGATTAAAGGAAATGATATCATGGGATTTTCTAAGCAACATTCAAGATACTGAATAGAAAGATCAGCAGTAGAAATGAATCAAAACGTCAAGTAGATATTGTTAGGAAGTCTAGCTTTTGCAAAAGGTTCCTCATGATTTCCATACTAATTAACCAATAGAAGATGATCCTTTTTTCTCTGGCAAATTACTATGCTCCAACAACAGTCACCGTGGCTTACAAGGTATCAGGCAGTGACTTGTAATGAGTCACCTTAGGACCAGAATTTATCTCACAGTGCAGTCAGCCCTGCCACCCTACACATCTGGGCTGCATCTGGCCACCTGCTGGGACAATCCACAGCAATGCTGGGCAGCAGTGCTGCATTGACCCACTCAGACATCTGGGTTCCCATGACTCTGAGTTCCTCTGCAAGTCTCTCCTTTTTGTGATGTAGATGTACTGCCAGCTGCATGTAAATGGGTGTATGAAAGAGGCCAAGTGTCACTGACTTGCTTGTATCCACAGTACTTAGCATTCTACTACTCTAGAGTAGGTTTTTCAAGGAGAGACCCGGTTGAAACAGGCTAAAACAGAGCAGGCTGGCAATTAAGTAATACAGGCACTCAGGGCTTTGGTTTCTGAATTCACTTCTATGCCCTCTCCTGTTTAACATTATAGTCCTGACCATGCAGTGCAAAGACATTCAGTTAGATTGTTCCAGGTCATATAATCTGCTACCTTATCCCACTGCAGTGTCCTACTTGGCATGATACATAGATGTGTAAGTTATTGTTGCTTGGAAGCAACAATGATAAAAAAGGACTCATTCCTCACTGTACTGCATGTATTATATAAAAATTTGGTATGTAATTTAGTTCTCAGACAGTGAAAATTATGTAAACAAATGTGGCAAAAACTTCAACCTATGAACAATATCACCTATCAGAAAAAAAATATATGCAGGTTGTGTTATGAAATTTAGAGAAACAAAATCAGTTACCAGGCAGTGATTTACAAAGTATACATTAGTAGAGATGAGACTTTAAAGTCTTTCTGCCACCACACAATGAAATGAACTGTATTGGAGCAAATGTAATAAACACTAGAAATATAATAAGTATTGTAGCCTGCTGCAAAAGGAAATGGTTTCCCTAGCAATAAAAAAATGCCAGAAAAGCACCATTTCTCTCCTCTTGCTTTCTTGCTGAGAATTTTTAAATTCTCATGTTTATTGGCTGACAAGAATAATCAAATATCTACTATCTAGGTTCAACTGATATAAACAGATGCCCAGTGAATAGATTTCATGCTGATTAGTGACTGGTAAATTTTATGCTTTCAGGCGCTATTAAAAATACTTATGATTCTAACATTAGTGTGCATTTCCTGATGGATACCGTGGGAAAACATTGCATTATATAACTGGCATGACATTTGAAATGGTGAACATTGGCATATCATCTACAGTGATTTCAGTTCTCATACCATTAGGTCAGAAGAATATATTTAATGCTTAAATCAAATTCTCAGATTTTGTACTTGGGGAAAATGGTAAGAAAGGATTTATGCTCTCACCCTATCCTAATAGATATTAGGAAATAAATATCTTTCAGGTACTGATTAATTTTTGTATTCTTCTGTTGAAACATATTATGGAAAATCAAGCAGGGATTCTGAAAATCGGATTCCTGTAAGACCTGATTCTTCTTTACATTGGTACCCAAATACTGTTCTGACAACATGAAAGGACTTGAAACCATACACAATTTATTCTCAAGACATAAGAAAAAATTGTTATTCCCAAACACAAAAAAGTATGTGCTTTGTAGATAGAATGTATAAATCTGTAATTCAGATTTTAAAAATCATATTCTCTAGTAAAACAACTACATACAAATTTTAAAATTCTGTATTGCTGTCCTTGAAAGAAGTAAACAAAACCAATCCTTTCCCTGCAAGTCTCTTGCCTATAACTTTTGTGACTTAGTTGTGAACCTTAGAGCCCTGTGTTGTGGGATGTGCAGAGCTGGTTTTTGAAATAATGATCATAAAATATTCTGAACAAAGATGAGGTGTGCACAGCATACATTGCTACTGTTTTGAAAACATATTCAAAAATGTAACAGTCTGAAAGAATTTCTTCCTAGTGGGTGGATAGGGCAAGGGACTAAAGAATAGATAGGTGAGTGGATGCTGCACAAAGCAGTAGGACAGTCACACTGAATTAAAATGATATGGGTGGTCTGCAGTGCTGATGGTCAGGAAGAGTATTATGCTTCCACACTGCAGGAATTCAATGGCAGTCTGGTGGATCACACACAGTGTCAGTGAATGATCTAAGCACAACTTGAGTATCTGCAGTGCTGCCCAATGTTTAACCTCCACTAAAAGCACATTTCAATGTCAACTAAAAGGACTCCATACCTCAATAAATATGAGAAATCTTGACTGTAGTTTTGCTGAAATACTTACTATGGCTGAAAGTAAATCCAGCATTTAAGAGATTTACATCAGATTCTCATTTCTGCCATAATGTGTCTTTATGTGGCTGAAAGACAGTACTTTAATTCCTTTTTGGGCAATGGATTGGATGGCAAACACGTAAAGTACATTGGCCCTTGAGCCTTCGAGACACTTGGGAAGCAGTTCTGGTTTTGTGGTATGAAGTATAGATAATATAGTTTAATTTGAAAAGAAAACTTTCCCATGAAAAGCTGAGCCACAAAATATCCTAAGGGAAATGATCAGATGAATATTATCTGCTTGAATTTCCTCTTTTCCTGTGTGCTCTGCCTTCCAGACCAGCTTGGAGCAGACTCCAAAATTTGATAAATTCACATGAAGTCATCAGTCTCAGAGCCTCTCAGAAGAGCTTGACACAGAACACCAGGCTGTTGATATTACTGTATTGCTTTTGAAAGGGTGAAGGTGATGACAGCTCAGCCATGTTTCAGGGGATGTGAATGTCTCTCATGTTACAGAGAGGTCATCAAAGCAAAGTATTTCTAATATAATCTCTTTGCCATGAGTCTCTGGTTTCCCTCTACTGAATATGGACTTCAGCTTCTCCAGCACAACTTTTAAAAATCATAGCCATTGAATCTTCCAGAGTTAGTTCACCTTCTTTTTCTGACTCTTATTCCATGCATTCAAGGCAACTGTCACTGTTGTTGAGTCATGTCCACATGTGGATATATTCTTCATTGTAGAGGGAAAAAATGGTTTTATCTTAATGGTTTCACTAGATACAAGGCCAAAGCATTCTATGGCTCTTTACTCTCAATAAGACTTTATTTTTGCTTTAGCCATCTAAAATTACCCTGTAACTCTTCATCTGATCTCTGAAAGGGAGTGTCTTGATGCAAGAGATAGCACAAGCTGTATATATGCTCTTAGGGATGCTTTCCTTCCATTCATTTATGGTGCCTTTTCATTTCCTAGTCCTCCCATGCTGTCAGCTTTATTGTTGATAGTTGTTGATACTATGATGTGTATTATTATTATGAATGCATTAAATATAAATCACATAAACTTTTTTTAATCAAATCAAAACTTTTCTTTTTCCTGAAGAACACCAAGAGTTGTATATCTGTGATTTTTGATGTTATAAGTCATATAACACCAGCTTGCAGTGCTCTTTCTTTTTCCTTTGCCTCTTTATTTTACATTCACCACTACCCAGCACTGGAGTTGGCCAAGGATTGCAATGTTATTGTAAACCTACAAAATATGTGAGAATTGAATCACAAGAATCATTTCAGACTGGAAAGGAAGTCCAAATTTGATATCACCTTTCCTTCTTCCAAATATCCCATCATAAATTATGAGATGCAATGTTTGTTCACAGGGTGTCCTAAAAGTGCCTTGGAAGGACTGGTCGCACTGAGTGAAGAGTGGGGTAGGTTCACTCAGAGAGGCATTTCTGTCAGACAGTTAAAGGGTGAGGAGGCTATGCCTGGTGTGTCACCCCACAGCAGACACAAACCCAGATGGCCAGTCCCAACACAGCTCCTCCCATAGGAAACTTCCCCATACAGCTTCATAGACTTCCACCCTTCCTCCTACTCCAGACTCCCAGTCATGTGTTCTACCTGCTCCATAGGTATTTCTGAAGCAACTATCTCTTTTTGTTGCCTCTCTTGCTTTATTGCAGGTCTCGCTGACTTCAGAGTTACTATCTCACCTCCAGCTTCAAAGCTGAGTGTCCTGTCCCAGATGGCAAGGAAGGAGGCCACCAGTGTGACTGTGGAGAGAGTGTGTTGGTAGCAGTTCTATGGCTCCATCCATCAGGGGAGGTTGCAGCAGCCTGGAAGGTGACTACACACAAAATACAGGGTCCAGGCATGCCTTCCGAATCCTAGCAGCTTTCACAGATTCCCTTCCACAAAGGTCCTTGATGAGGTTTTTGGAAGGAAGTTGAGGACAGAGAGTGATGTGTCAAGGTACTGCTGAGGTTGCTCTGGTGGCTGAAAAAACATATGATTGGCAAAATATGACAATCCATCTGTGGTGATGCATAAAATTTCCTTTGTGCCTTCTCAGACAGTTCACAGCATCATGGCAGAGCACTCAAAGGAAGTGTTCAGCATTACTGGCAGTGGTGGTACTGCTTAGATTGGGCAGTGGCATTTTCAAGTTTTCCAATGAAATTTAAAATATCACAGCTGGCAGGATTTCCAGCATCAGTTGCTAAAACTACTTTGATAAACTGAGTTTTCACTTCTCCTTATTACATTGAATAAATTGAACTCCCTTCAGCTTGCTACATGCTGAATATTCAAGACCAGACTCCAAATGCTGCGTTTCTGTCAGAGCAGCACTGACATTAAAAAATCTCCTCGCTAGTTTCTGAAGTAGCTTCACCTTTCTGTGTCAGCCATGAATTCTCTGTCTCCAAATACTGCAGCTGTGCAGTACCACACGAACTACCATCAGTCTTTCACTCTTGAAGTAGCTTTATGTCACTGCTAGAGGTTGTGTATCATTAAATTACACTTTGGCATTCTTTTGTGTGTGAGGACCTATGGACATGCATTATTCAAAAAAACCCCCAACTTTTCCAAGACAGCTAGGTTTAGCTGACTGCTTGCTCTTCTGGAAAGGACTTGCAGAGTAACCATGACTTAAAGCAAGCATTCTCAGTGATGTTGACTGATGAATGGCATTCAGCAGGCAAAATTAATACAAAACTCTGAGCATTCCTGCCACACAGCTTCTAGAGTTTCTCTGTTGCCAAAGTCTTCAACACGTTTTCCACTTGGTAAATGTTTGGCTGTTTGTTTGGAGATCTGGGGAAAAGGGGTTAGCTTTTTTAAAAAAATACTTTCACTGCTTAGGCTGTGTTTAAATTCACTGAGAGTAGGTAGTGCTGCAGTGAAGGCAATGGGAACACATTCTGATATCATGTGAGGAAGTTCAGTTTCAGGCCACATGAGTCCTTTCCTGAGTGTGATCTATAATATTTCCTGTGGAGTTATTCCTGCCTGGCAGAAGGACTCCATTAGGACATGGTGCTATTACAAGCTCCTTTTTACCTTCACTATGGTCTCTGAGGGACACTCTCTTTTATATTCTCTCAGACTTCCTGAGGAACTAATTTATCTTTGCAGAGCTTGTCCTGCTCTTTGGAAGGCAGAGGCTCTTATAATTAAAAATCTGGCAAAGAACTGTTCTGGGGAAAGATATATACCTCTAGAATACAATTTAAAAAAAAAAGTGTATAGAATATGTTTTTTTTTTCTCCCTCTCTTTTAAAAGCACTTATCATGGTGAATAATTAATATGACCTGGGAGCACATGGCAACTTTTATCTGAAGTCTCCTATTCCAGGCGGAGATAAGTGTTCTGATGACAGAAGAAGGAATGAAGCATTCAGAAGCTTAATTTGGGACAGATAAAGCTGTACAGGTCAGAGAAGATGCCACATGGACTAAAAGCAGTTTTGGGGAAGGAAGTAGCCACTGAAAACAATGAATAGTTTCCTTTCTGAGTGTCTTTCACTAGGGAGAAAAAATTACAAGCAAAATGCTCAGTGAGATTAGAGCAGTCCTCAGGTCCAGGACCTAGAAGTTCAGAGCCATATGTCAGTGTAGGCAGAAAGCAGTTATCTATCTGTACAGCACAGCTAGCTCTCTGTACGTGAGCTGGGTACTTCAGGTACAGCTAGGCATCCTAGAAGTGCCTGAGTTTATTCCTTTCCACATGCAGGAACATCATTTTGACAATGGAACCTAGAAACTGAACCATAAAATGTATTTGTTGAAATGCAGAAATGAGCTTTCCCCAAATTATATAAATTGCAAATGGGCATGAAGGGAAGCTGATTTTCTACATGACTGAATATCCAGTTTCGGGAGACTAAAGATGAGACTTTTGCAGGGTAATGGGATCCTGACAGAAGCCTGTAGTTCATGAACATTGTGGTGAACCTTATGGTTCATATGGCCTTGTTGTCTATGAATCAGCACGTTACAATCTGCCAGGCCCTTTTGTTTGGTTGGTTTTTAAAGTCATGGCAAAAACGATGCATCAAGTTAGCTTTACATCTAACACAGCTTCCTAATCAAAAGAGAAAAAAAACTTGTCTCCTCTACCAGGGTTTTCCACAGAGATGAAACATGCCAACAAAGTAGATAAGCAGATGCTTTCACCGAAGTCCCAAGGCTATGGAAAGATTATATCTCTCTACCTAAGTCAAACACGCTGCAATGAAATAAGGGTTTTTTGTATAAATGCTGAAGTGTAAACTAAAGGTTTCTCTCATGTACAAAGAGCCTATGAGCAAAGCTAATTTTGCTCCATTCGCTGAGCAAGGGTTCCTTAAGGATATGTTCTTACAGTAGTAAACTAAAATTCTCTGGACCCCTTCCATGGTAGTGGTGGCAGCTGGAACCAAATATCCCATGTAATACTCAACTATCAGGTAAAATAGGCGAGCTGCATGTTGGGAGTGGTCCTTGCCTTATACTATCTCCCACATGATGCCCGAGAGCTGTGAGAAAAAGTGCAAATCAGTCAATGCCAAGTACATTCTGGAGACTCTTCTGGTGTTTAAGAGTAAATATGATTTCAGTTTCTGTGCCTGTGGACACTCCTTCTTTCTAGAAGAGAGGTTTTCATTTTTTATGATCTATAAATGTATATTTTTAAGAGTGGCTGGTGTTACACTCAACATCTACAGTGAAATTTAGAATAGCTTTTTTTCTCCTTGCTGGCTATTTAAATGGTTTAATACTGTCTCCAATGCCCAGCTCTTAGGCTGAACGTTTTTGCAAGTGCAAACAGATGTAGAAACAGAGGTAAATGCTTTTGTAGCAAACAGGCTACCACTTCTGTAATGCCAGTTTTTGAAAGGAATTTTATAGTGCTCATGATTAAATGGATGGATATACACACTGGGATAGCTTCTTTTTCCTAACAAAGCTAATCCATGGATCACTTTCAGATGATTGTGTTTATGTTTTCCTCACTGTTTTGGCTTCCATGAAAATCTGCTTTAGAAAAGAACTGTGATCAAGAACAATTAAGATCTGATCTAACATTTCCTAGTAATAAGTATAGGGAAAACAGGTGAACCTTGAGAAAATCTAAAGAGGAATTGTAGTGAAATACACACTTTATCCATTAGATTCACAGCCTTCTCATAGGAATTTACATATGTCAAAGTAGCCTCAGGAGAGCTGCTATTCCTTGCTAGCAGCAACATCATGCTGTGAATTATGAATAAAAACATACATGGCTCACACAGAGTTGTTGAACACAAAATACCAATCTGTCTCTGGACACACCTAGAAAAAATACCATTCCATTCATTTCACTAAGCCATTATACCAGCCAGGGGATCGTTTGGAAATAGTAACAAGAATACAAGTGAAATTATTAAATTTGGATTGATTCACCTCATCCAATACCCCTCACTTTATCTTATGGTAGAACTTGATAAGGATCAGGACTTTTCATTTTAATTTAAATAAACAGATCCATGTAGCTAGAGGAACTACATTATTTGTAATTCTTAAGAGCTATCAATTCTGCTAGACTAGGTTTATAGCTGCAATAAGTAGAAACCAAATTAATGTTAGGTGATCATCCCTTTAAAAAACTTGGGTTTGGGCCTCTCTATGGAAATTAAACCAATTTGGATGAATTCAGATAACTCCAAATGCTCCAAATCCAACACACCTACCAGACTGGTTCCAAGCTGGTAGCCAAATATGAATTTAGTATGGTGCAAAAAAAGTACCATTTTATTTTGAGATCAGATAAAAGAGTGGTTCACAAACCTCTGAGGCATGTGGCAAATATCTAAAGCATTAATGCAAGTAGTACAAGGGGAGAAAGTCTTTGTCAGATGAATTAAAGTCATTGGGTTACAGTCTGATGGTCAAAAAACCTCTGCTCTAGTCTTTCTGAGCTGTAAGTGAGAACTCCCTGATCCCTCCATGTTTTCCTGTGTCAAAAAAGGGACAACTGTCACAGAAATAGAGTTTTTGACATCCATGCATATGAGTGCATGTAATACAATGATAGCTATGGCCATAGAGAGTTAACAGGTGGGGTCCAAATATTGCAGTAGAATAAATCTCATTGGTAAATTGTGAGCATGTGTGCAATTGTGGGCAGGATTGAAGCCAAAGTTAGGAAAAAAGCACAATTTCAGTGATCTTGCTGTGTCTGCATACAGTGTAACGACAAAAGTAATTTAGACCATGGAAGTTAAGGGGTTTTATTGACGAGGTAGATCATGTTGTACTGTTCCCATGTGGTCCTATAAGCACACCATCAGCCAGCTAACCCAGCTAGCAGCAAGTGTAACTCAGATGGATTTAATGAGATATGTTTAATAAGTACATTCACAATCAAGTTCAACACAGAGGATTTTTTGTTTTCCCCAGGCTTCTGACAAAGCCTGTGACCAGCTGTGAAAGTTAATTGTATGTTATGCTGTAACTGTCTGGGGCTGGCAGAGAGGGCTTTATCCTATGGTATATTTTTGTCCCTTGGCAGCAACACAGAAGGAAGGAAGAAAGGTTGAATTTCATTTTCCCCTGGCTTGATGTATAACTAGTATGGCAATGTGCTGGGACATGGTTTTATGCTGCAGTGAGTGCTAGATGTGCTCTTTTTAAATGTTGTCTTTTTGCTTCCATAAAGTGGAACGTAGACTCCCGAGGGTTCATTTTCGTTTAGCACAGGTAAATCCTGCAATAGTGCTTGCCTAGTTTACCACTGCAGTAAACACTGAAGGAAATTTTCCGTATTCTTTTTTATCCTTAAAAGGCCTTGCTTTTCTCATCCAGGACATCACTTGGTGTTTTTTCTGCTTTACCCTCTTACACCTTATAATTCCTTTATTAGTGATACTTTACAATTCCTTTATTAATACCACTGTGATACCCATCTACTCCAGTTGTGTGGCTGGTGGTATTTGCATTCTAAGCTATCCTATTTGGCTTTTACTGATTGAGTTATTTGAAATCATAGCAGCCATTTTGAGTGGTCTGTTCCAACAGCAATTATTAAAATAAAACTACTTATATCAGTCAGATGATTTTCAAACCCTCCTTTTCTTCAGCTTTGTGAGTAGTCTCTGCTGTATCTGCCTTAGGACTACACAATCACATCAAAACCAGAGAGTAGCTAATTTTTTTTTCATGGGGTTTATATTAAGAATGTGCTTGGGCATTCCTTATCTCATGTTGGGTTGGGGGTTTGTTTCTTTGGTCCTGCAAATTCATAGATTGGATATCTTGCCAGAATGAGTGGCAGTGAATGGAGTGGATGGAATGGGCATATAGCAAGATTCATTTCCTTGTGTTTCAGAAGCATCTGTTTTTTCTTTCTTCAAATCAACATTTTATGATCAAACAGCAGAATGACCTAATCGTCTTTTCCTGCTTCCCAACATTCCTAAGAGATCAAACTTTTTGTGAATGAAAGTTAAATGTTTGCAAAATAGTAATTACGAGTGTGTGACTTGAAAATTAAACAGTGACTGAATTGCATGCCCTTATGTGAAAAATTTTAAGATATTTTCTTCTGAATGTCTCTATTTTAACCCGCCCCCTATAGATTATTATGTATCAGCTGAGGGGCTTTACAAAAATTATGTTCAAAGTTATTAAAACCAGAATAAAATCAGCCTTCCCAAATTCACAGTTGCATGATTTATATTTACAATAGAATCATAGATTTGTTTAGGTTGGAAAAGACCTTTAAGATAATTGAGTGCATCCATTAATGTATTATTGACAAGGCCACAACTTAACCATGCCCTACGTACCACATCAACACATATTTTAAATATCCCCAGGGACAGTAACTCCACCACTTCCCTGTGAAGTGTGTTCCATTGTCTGACCACCCCTTTAGGTAAAGAAGTTTTTCTTAATATCCAATCTAAACCTTCCCTTGCACAATTTGAGACCATTTCCTATTGCTGTATCATTACCTGAGAGAAGAGGCTGACCTCCACCTGGCTACAACCTCCTCTCAGGAAGTTGTAGAGGGTGATAATGTACCCCTTGAGTCTCCTTTTCTCCAGGCTAAACAACCCCCAGCTCCCTTAGCTGCTCCTCATAAGATCTGTGCTCCAAACCTTCACCAGGTTTGTTGCCCTTCTCTCTTTTATAAGTCTTAAAAAAAAATCCCAGCAGGCTTTCTGGTTACATTTTGAACCTAAACTGACCAGTCATCAGTTTGATCTAAAGTGGATCCTCTTAGATTGGCTTGTGGTTTGTTTGTCTGGCTTTTGCTCTTCTTCTGCTTGGCCTCTGCAAACCTTTATAAGCTGTGCTCTTGCTCTTGCTCCTGCTCTGGGCAGCACTAGAGCTGAGCTCAGGGATTCCATGCAAAGGATGTCACTCCTTGGTGTAACTTGGTTTCCAAACATGTTTAATTAAGCTGATGAGGCTTTAGGAATAAAAAAGAGAAGGCACCTGGGAGAAGCAGGAATTCTGCCTGGAGGTAGTTACAGTTTATAGGGTGTGGGGACTTTAGTTCAAATTGGCTCCTTCAGCATGAAAACAGATGCAGTGGGCTGCCATCACCAGCACTGTGGGCACCTTGGTGCCCCTCTGCAGTCCAAGTGCTGCAGGTAGCTCTACTGTGCTCTCAGGTGTGAACCTGCTGTGGCATGGGACCTGCTTGTTAGGCAAATGACTTGCTGCTGATAGGGGGGGATAAAGGGGGATGCTCTGTGGCTGCTGGCTCCCAGACTGGGAAAGTAATTCATCTTCAGCTGCAGGTGAGGATAATAAAAATCAGGCCTTGTAAGGGTGATAAATTACTCATTTAAAGGTTACACTGGTAGTCTAGTCCTAATAAACTTTATCAATTCTTGTCTGCTGTGATGTTGCTTCTTTCTTATAGGAGGCTGATAGAAAGATAACACTGCACTTGGGGAAGTCATCCTCTCATAGTAATTAAAATGCAACACTTCACCACAGATACCATTTAGTGTTTTCAAATAAAAAATGTTATTGAGTTGTGCATTTCCTGTGACCAGTTTCACTTTTGCCAGTTGGCATTCCCTCAATTCTTCTCTGAGCACAACCCCAGCTGCATCCTGACATGTATGTACTTAAGGTATTTTCCCTTTTTCTGTGTGTTTCTTTTTTCCTGTTCTAAATATTTGCAATTGATAATTTCCCAGATTCCCTCCCAGAGCCCTTTTGTCAATCAGCTTCTGCTGTCCCTTCCTGGCAATGACTGCTTCAGCCCAAGTTCTGCATTCTGTATATCTGCTCTGTGCACAAATTCTTCTTTAGCATCGCAGAAGATACCTTGAGAGGATCATTATCTCCACTGGATAGGGATCAAGCACTTTACAGAGCTGCTTATCCTTGATGTCCACCTGGAAGCTTTGACCAACATAAGACATGCTCAAATTCTTGTAGATAGAGTGAGCTTTTACAAAATCACATCTGCACTGGCTGTGGACATAACCTCAATCTGGGTTCAACCTGCACACCTGATTGCCTCAACTCTTAAGTTATAAAGTGGAAATCCAATGCTTATCAGGTAGTTTGGAGTAAATGTGTTCAAAATTCAGAGCTGGCATAAAATGCTAAGTAATTCATATGGTCATGGAGTATTTAATCTCCAAATTAGCTTTAGAAACAACTTTGAGCTAAGCAGAAACTGAAAAAAAAGAGGCCTCTTGGAAATTCTGCTGCTTCAATATTATGAAATATATAGGTACAATCAAGAAATTACAGAAATGTTGTTTAACATAATAGCACTATGACTGTAGTTAACACCCGTAGGAAAACTACAAAGTGTTGTTAAAAATTGAATCATCCAAGAGAAAAAAAGCATCCATCTTATTTCCTAATGAGGTCTTCCAAACAGAACCTTACGTAACCTTTACTCAGTAGGTACCTAACCTGCAAAAGGTACTTGTACATTCAGTGACCACAATACTGTACAAATATTATAAATGAACAAATGTTACATCGTATACCATAGAAAAATGCATTTCCTCCATTTATTTCCTATTACTAAATCTTTTCATGAAATTGCAAGTTCCAGAATGAAAGGTCAAATGCTATAAAATAAAGATTAAATATTCCAAAAGATTTCTCTCTAGAGTTACAGCATCAGAGTGGGTTTCTTATAAATTCCATAAATGGAATTATTTTTATTTTGCTGCTCTGTTTCCTGTATTAAATGGGGGAAGGAGTCACCATAACAACTGTTCTACCACCAAGAAAAGCAGCATTTTCTTAGAGCAGTACATCTATCATATAAATAGATCTATAAATTTATATTTGGAGTGTATTGCCTAAGATTGACAGCAATTGCATCACTGTTGACACAATTAAATGAAGAAGCACACCAACATCCTGTGTTCTAGCACCCACAGGGCCATAATTTGTCCTTTTTATTTTCCTCTCCTTATATGCATTTGACCAGGTATATTCAGGAATATTTTTCCATTGCACCACACAGTTCTAATGTTTCTATTTTTTCCTAGTGCAAAACCTATAAAAATATATTACATGGCACTGACAAAGTTTAGCAGAGAGCAGGATCAGTTTCTTTTTTCCAAGTGGACTTGGACTGCTGGGGCTATTTTCTTACAGGGAGAAGCTGTCCTACTGACCATTGCACTGGAGATAGGTGAGTAGTCCTAGAGGATGTCAAGGCCTGGAGGTTTGATGTAATGTTAATGTTTAATATCACTACTGAGCTTCCTGTGTTAAAAGTGTCTTTACCTCGTTAACTACATCAGTTCTTTCTTCCCATTATAAAGAAAACAACATTTGATACAAACGAGAAAGCAATCAAATCACAGTTGGAGTATTCCCTAGTTCATTCTAAAGTTTAAGTGTAGCTGGATAAAATAATTACAACACAGCAGTGTTGGTAAACAAAACTAATTTACATATAATATCTCATTCCATGCATCCAAAGAGCTCTCTTAATCCCAGGTGGCATTTTCAGTCACAAGATTATGCATGTAATAGCAATAGACCTTTTTATCCCTCAAGTCTTCCGTTTAGCCTCTGGAGGCAGATAATATCTCATAGCTTGTCAGTGTGACAAGGAAAATGCTCTAATCAAACACTCCTGTGGACCATTATAGCACATAATAACAGAGGCTTTTGATGGCTTTATCAGACATGCATTGGAAGGTTCCCTTTCAAAAGACAAACAAATTATTTTAATGCAAGGCTTTGGGATATACATACATTAAGAAGGATAGAAACTGAGAGACAAAATGGAGGGACAAAACTATTATGTCTCCAGTGACACAGAATAATGTGGTTTATAATATATTATGTTTAAATTGAAATGCTCTCATCACTGATTCCCAAGTTTTTCAGCATGATTTCCAGCTCTGAGAGCTGGTAGTGTGCAAAAATCTGCAAAAAACCTTTGAAGTTTAAAAGCTGTCCAGAGCTGCCCCACTTGAGGGGTGGTTTTGTCTTGAAAGAATGAAATCAAGCCAGCATGGAGGAAGCTGGTGTGCCCGAGCCCTGCAAGGAAAGCCTGGGGACCACACGGGGCAGTGTGGGTACCTTTCAAGCCATCCTATAGAAGAAATAGCTGTGGAGGGTGTTAGATTGTCTAGCTGAGCTGTCTCTACCTGGAGAGGGGATGTGGTGAGTTCCTGCAGTCTCTGAGAATCTGTCATGAACATGAGCAAATGTGCATGTGTACATTTGTACATGCTACAATTTTGCTTACGGGTGAAAAAAGCAGAAGGTGGACTGTGCTGTGCACACTGCTGGGGTGTGGAAGAGCACAAATAATTATGCAAAGGAGTGAAATTATCTCAGGTTGAACCATGAGCTAATGAACACTGTGTTGTTAAGCCTTTGGAAGACCCTGTCCTTACTATTTTAAAGGACTTTAAATATGTGTTTCTTTTCAATCTCTTTACTGTTCCTCAAGCAGTTTCTCTGTATTTTCCAATACCAGAAAATGGTGCTATAGTTCTTTAACCTTATGATATAATAATATATTTTAGGGTGATCAATGCACTCTTGTTTTTTTTAGTACCTCTTTGGTTTCTCAGAGAGTAGTTGAGGTTAGATGGGACCTCTGGAGACTGTAAAATCCAAACCATTTGCTTAAACATGATCAGCTAGAGCAAGTACCTAGGGTAGTTTGGATATTTCCAAGAATGGAGGCTTCACAGCCTCTCCCTGGAAGAGTTTGGCTATAAGCATCCAATTAATTACAGCTTGTCTTCCTGCACTAAAGTGTAGCTTTTCCTACACTGCCAAGTGATGATTTTTTTAATTTGCTCATAAAAATATTACAGAAAACAATTGTTTCTAACTCCACAGCACGTGGTTAGTTTATTAAGAGTCAGAGACAACCTCTTGCCAGAGGCTGGGTAGTGGTGTTCTTGTTACAGTCCAGACCACCAGAAAGTTTACTAGCCAACTTTCCCAGAGCGTAATGACAACACAGGCGTGTCTGTGAGGAAGCTAAGGAGCAATACTGTGAAACTCTGGCATGTGTTAAAGTATCCTACTCTGAGAATTTTTATCTGAGAATTCTCCTTCTAAATATGTCCCAAGAGACCAGGTTAATGCTGCAGAATGGGTGTACCTGCTTTGAAATCTTACAGGCAATGTGCAAATGGTTCTTCTTTTATATGATACAAGCTTACCATGCAGATAGTTTTAATAAATCTCTTTTAGACAATGAAGATAACTTTTTTAGAAATTCATTTGACAGAAGTCCTCATAAATAATGTCTTCACATTATACACTGTCTCAAAGACTGTGTGCCATCTGAGCAGATATCAAAATTCTGGGACTGAGCCTATGAGCTGGTGCAGCTGTGGAGGCAATGGCAAGCTTGATGCCACAGCAAAGATGCCAGACACTGTACTTAGAATACCCAGCAGGTGGATTAATTCACAATTAAGCAACCATCTCTTAGGAATCTATTCACCTTTTCCTCAGAGCTGAGGTAACCCAGGAAAGAAAAGTGATGGCTTCAACAAGTACAAATGCAATCTTGAATAACTTAATTCAATAGGGAAGGTGTTATTCATTCCATTCATATAAGGCAATATTCACAATGTAATGAAAACAGTAATAATAAGCCATTGTATTCAACAGCACAGGCTAGTCAAGAAAATACTCTCTCTATATCACATTTTGACACTTTTGGAAACATAAATTGGTTATGATTAACTCTAGAAGTGTTGCCTTGTCTTTTGCAAAACAGATGAGTGGATTTAGGAATTCATCCAGCAAAAAAGGCAGCCAAGGGCTTTGCCAGTGCCAACAAATACTCCACAATTTCCTCCACATCACTCTCACACTTGACCTCACCTCTGAACTGCAACAATGTCTCGTGCTCCCCCTGCCTCTTGGTTGTTTCAGGGTTTGTACTTGCCAGATACTCTGTAGGTTTATTAGATTTTGTTTTCTTCTTTCTGAAATATAAACAAGTGTTGCCCAGGGATGACATTAAAAACAGAAGACTGATTTTTGTGGCAGAGCAAAAGAGAGCTGTGCCTCCTGGCACAGCAGGCAGGAGTGGGCTTGCAGAGGTAGACTCTGACAAGACCTGCTCCATGCACTACTCTGCCTACAGCTCGGTGCTGTTGTTGGGATAAAAACCACAGCAGGGTCTCCTGAAGCCAAACAATGCCTCAGAGAAGTTAAAAGCAGAGGGAATTGACTAGTTAGCTTTTTATTCTGTGTTTTTTTAATGATTAAAAGTGTAAGGCTAATACTACAACCAAATACTCTGACTTCTTTAATCATGACTCTGGCAGAACATGAAGATGAAAACTCACAGTTTGGCTCATTGTCACATATTTCTCTCTTTCAATAAAGATTAATTTCTAAACCCTGTATCAGCTTCAAGCACAGTCAGTGATGCTTTTGGAAGGATCCCTTCTCCTGTAACACCATTTCTTCAGCACTCGTGGCTTAAGTTTTTTGCCACCACTGATGTCCATCTTCAATATTTTTCCAATCTCTTATTTACCATTATCACAAATAAATATGCTTCAACATGTTTGTGTTCCCTGCCCATGAATTATTGTACCATAAAATAACAATTCTAAATCCTAATATTTCCTATCCTAGTGCACAAGAAATCTAAATTATTCACATTCACCTCTGCTAATGTGACCTATGGCAAGAGAATAAAAGTTATAAAGATCTGTGATTTTCCCCAACTGTGATTGCATTGCTTCAATTCTGTCAATAACACTTTCTCCTCCAAGGTAGTGCCTTTGATACACAATCTGATTTTTTTCGTGGCAACCTGTGATTAATCATCTTCTTGCTCATGCCAACATGGTCTCCAGGACATTTTAACAATGAGTTTCTAACATCTCAAGTTGGGGGCTAATTTTAAAATTACAAAGGAAATTATTCTTTTAAAAATAACTCATATGTAGGAAACCCTAATATAATAGATTTGATAGACACAAAGGATGAAAAGGAGAATTATGTCAACAGCACTTGTTTTTGTAAAATTTGTCAGCATCCATGCTTCCCAGGGAAATGCTATTGGTTTAAGTGCAGGAATTCATAATTTTCTCAAATTTGTGTGATAAATATGACCATTGACACTTTAGGCATATATATTACCAAACCCAAAGGAGCTATTTTTATCCTGAAATAAAACCATGCAACAAGTAAAATTTTATGTCTTCTAGTCATTAATTTATTTTTCACCTTCTCCTTCAGGGACAACAAATATAGGTTTATTACCAAGAGGAGCAGCACTGCTTTCCTTGGTGTGATAGATAAAGAATTTAATCATTTGCCTTAGGCTTTGTCAAGCATTCTTTTCTGCTGTGTTGACAAAGAAATGTTTAGATTCTCAGAGCACTAATTTTATTTTCCTTATTTGTTTGGATTGGTAAGGAATGGCAATAGAAATAACTGTTTTTTAAATGAAAACATCAACTTGAGCAAATTAACTACTCTTGTGTCATTGGGAGAGGAGCTGCTTCCAGAACACCTGTGTGTCAACAGATGAGAAGGGGACAGAAATGAAGGTAATGGAGCCTGGTAATTTTCTCATTGAAAAGGTCATAATTCATTCACTGCAGAGAATTACTTGCACTTCTCAAAGCTGAAATGGGCACCCAGCTCCTTTAATCAGTGCTTTGTGGGCAGCAGCACGTACACCACATGCACAGGGACTGGCCTGTGAGGCTGGATCTTGCCTCAGCTCAGTCTCCCAGGCTTTGCTATCCAATGGCATACAAAGGTAAAATTTGTGAAACGTCTCTGGAATAATGATACACAAGGGATGTATTTTGATTCCCAAGAGGTGTGAGCTACCCCACTGGCCTGCTGAGGAGGCTGGCACTGAATCAGATCCCATGGCCAGTTGTGCTCCTCTCAGCCTTTTCCTCCTTCCCCTCTCCTACTATTGTGCTTGGAGGCAAGGTAGAGTTTGCCAACTTCTTGGGTGCTTGAATGTCCTACACCTGTATATTGCAAACTTGTGCAAAATACAGCATAAGTGCACAAATACTGAGCTCCATCTTCAGTCTGAGTTGAGTTTCCTGCAAGAAAGGGCCTTTCACTTGACTGTTTCTGGGGTTATTTGGGATGAAAGTATTCACTGGGAGGGAGAGCTACTTCAAAAGGCACAAAGTCACTCCTTTGGGAGCACTGCTATCTGAAATAGCCTCTAAAGAGAACAACAGATCCTATTCAGGCAGGCTCTGGGCTCAGGGTCAGACATAAACCATAGCTTTAGACCAAACCAGAACACTGAGTCAGAACATGGCCAGTTCCAGGAAAAAATCAGCTACAAATCTAGACCTGAGCATCATAGTTCAGAGCCTGTTCGAACACATGCTCCAGTCCCTGCTCTTTGCTCCATTCTGAGCAGGCAGGATATAAGCAAGAGGCTGCAAGCTGCTGCTGAGCACACTGGGTCATGTTCTGGTAGAAGGATGGTGGCAGCAGTGGGGGCACTGTTAATGCACAGGGTCCTGTTAATCTGTACACATGCACAAATGCAGGGACACCACTTTTGGGACGGGGAACCCTTGACCCACAGATTGGTGGGGGCGGTGCTGAGGGAGTGCCATGGGAGGTATTGCTGTCTTTGCTTTGCTCCAGTATCCTCCCAACCCATCTGCTACAAGTTGCTGCTAACTATAGAGTGAACCAGGTGAAGCTCTTGGCTGCTTTGGTGTGGCCAGTCTTAAATGCTGAAACATAAAGGCATCATTTAATACAAAAATGCTAAAGATCAGCACTGGCATTATGAAGAAGATAAGCCAGAGCCAACTGCACAGGCTGAGAAACACCCTTTTGCACTGCTTTTATGGGGACTTGGGGGATTCTGAGTCTCAGAAGTTGCTCCTCTGCCAGCCTTTCTTGGTGGCCTCCTTCCCACCAATTCTCAATGAGAATTGAGAGTGAGCTGTGCTCTGGTTATCTTTGACTGCACCAGGGGTCTGGTGGGAGCCCTGGCCAATGAGTATAAGTCAAAAAACACTTGGCAGGCTCAGCTCAGTACTGTCTCCTGCCCCCAGAGTGATCTCACAGGGAGAACTGAGGAGCACTGCTCCCAGCAAAGTAAGACGGGATGCATTTTCACACAATCTGATTTTCCCAAGGAGCCACAACCTCAGTCTCCTCAGCAATGGGAATCAGTGCAGTAAGAGGGATGGTGCAGGTGGACAAACACTTCTGTCATTTAAAGGACACTTGAAATTCTTCAGAAGATAGTAATAGCTCTTACTTTTTTCATTTTAGAAAGACAAGATACCATTTAGAAGCTGACAGGTCTCAGAACAGCAAACTGAATGGGATATTCTTTGCCAAAAGTGTTGTTAGTTAAGTTAGTCCTTATTCATCCCAGTGGAAGATTTTAACTAAGGTGGAAGCTTTGGGGCTAACCTCAACATCCAGATCCAATTTGTTAAACAGTGATAGTGATGCCTCCTTCCAAATGCAGTTTTAAATCTACAGAGGAATAGGGCTATGAAAGAGGATGGTGCTGCACTGACACTGTGTTAATTACTACATACTCATGACTATGTCTACCATTTGTGGAAGTCCAGGGAACTGGCTCAGGAAATGAAGAACGAGACAAAGTTTGTAGCACAGCAAAACTGAAAAACAGATTTCCAGGAGAGTCATCCTCAGCAAACCCTTTTCTGAGATTACAGCTGAAATAACGGCAACAATTGGTAAACAGGCATTAATCAAGCCAGCAGATTTCCCTTAGTTAGAAGAGACTAGCGGCTAATTAGCTCCTCTGCCAGCTCCCAGTCTGCTCTGGAGGGTTGGTTGGCTGGTAGAAAATTTTCATGGCAACATATGAATGTACACACCCGTACACAGATCCTGACCAGATTATAAATCAGCTTCACTGTGGAGGCTTCCATGCATAAATGCTATTTTGAGAAAGAGAAATGCTCTGTACAAAGCCACTTAGTGTGATGTCTTAGTTCCATGGTTGGCAATAGGACAATTTCTATTTATTTTTATGAAGCTAGGATTTTACCATTGGTTTTACTCACATGTATTCTTTCTCCACAAGCATAATCTTCAGGGGGTTTTGAACATCTGTCAGACTGAAGTGGCAGAAGGAGCTGGGCTGGTTTCTGTGCAGTGAACATATTTTGGAATCCAATAATGGATTCAGCTAAAGCATGAATTACCCTGACAGCAGATACACTTGGGTAACCACAACTGAAACAAGGGCTAACTCTAATTTTTGAATCTAATCTGCCACCCACCTGTAACACAGAGGAAAACACATGGGAGGACACTTCCTCTGTAAATGAAGTTACTCAGTTACCTTTACTTGAGTAATCCCTTAGTTTATTCCATCCTAAAGCATACTCCTGTGCTAAACTGCAATTGAAGAGTCCATTTGATAGAGTGGATTGGCAGCCTGGGACTAAATAATCATGGAAGCATAAAAAGTAATGTAAAAGAGAATGAAAAGACAAATACTTACCTTCTGTGGGGTACATTCACACAGAATAATGCTTCTGAAAAGCAAGTAACAATTCTGAATTCTCAAGGAAGTTGATGACAGACAGGTCATATTTCCAGATGTCTGATGCTGAGGGCACAGGAATGCTGCGTCTGGGATCTGAAAAGTGAGGAATTCAAAATTGTTAGTCACTCAACAGAAATATTGGCTGATATTCCTAGATTTGGTAACATTCCTAATTTTCAAACCTTCATCTGGGTTTATTTTTTAAACAGTTGTTTTTCAGTTCCAGTTTCCTCTTTTAATCTCCTGCTCTTTCACCTTCTTTCATGAAATAAAAAGATAGATAAATAGCAGAGTTGAGGGAGCTCATTTCACCTGTCAGAAAACACAGTTTTTTCAGCAACTTCCACATGTTTCTCTCTTCCTTTTGCTACTGCTGTTGTTTAAGTGCTGGCATGAGCAGCCCATGTAGCTGGAGGAGGTGTGCATGGTGCAATCTCTGAGAGTACAAATCTCTGAGATTACACAATCTCTGAGATTGTGTGAGATCACAAGGGCAGCACATAACTGCATGGAGGTGCTCTTATTGCAGAGAGCCAGTAATATGCAAAATGCTATTTCCCAGCTGTTCCTTTCATGTATCAAAGAGTTACAATTAAATTACTCAAATCCAAGGCCATACAAGTCTTCTACCTCTCTTGTAGTCAGCAGCTTATATATGTATGTGAGTCAGACAGCAGAGCTGAAGTCAAAGGTCTGAGTCTTGCAAAACAAAGCTATTCAAGGATGTTAAATCTTCACAAGACTGAAACATGACTGGAAAACCAAATGGATAATAGACTCTGTGTTAACCAGAAATTTCTGCTGGAAGGATTTGTAACTCATCAAAGTAGAGGAAATCATCTGCATTAGTGTTTTATACAAACTATTAGGCATGTCTGAGCTTTCAATTAAGTAGACTAGAAAAAGAATCAAGCACTGATTTCATTAGAATCTTTAATTTGTTTTTTACCTTAAGGGTGTATAGATATAATTTATGGGCTTTTTGTTTACAATCAAAAATAAAATAATAAAACTACTTCTAGCTACTTCCTTGAGAAAAGCAAATATTGCATAGCAAGTCCTGTTTTTTCAATATTTATACAGATTGGTAAGGCAATTACGTGTACGTGTCTAACACTGCAGATGTGTATATACAACATACATACATATTTTCTATCCTATAAAAGCATGAAGAGAAGGAAGGCCTTCTGGGATATGTCAGAATCACTAGGAGGACCAATTGATCCAGAATTTGAGACAATCATTTTTGGCACAATGTTATGCTGTGAGAGATGCCAAATCTAGCCCTGCATAAACCTGTTGCATTGTCAGCCATGTTTAAGGGCATTGTGCCAAATGTAAAGATGCAGGACCAGTTTCTACAGGGCTCATCTGGCTATTTGACTGTTCCAGACCAAACTTAATGAGACATTTGTTCAGTTTAGAGCTCTCTGTTTCTGGCTTCTTGAATATTGTTCACTTTCTGTACAGCGGCACAACATAAACAGAGGGACAGTGCCTTGCTTTTTCTCTATGTATCTCTCCTACAGCATCAAGACTGGGACATCTACTGGGAATGATCAATGTATGCATGAGCTTAATTTGCATGAACTATTTGCAAATTAATGACATTGTTTGTCGCAGAAAAATGCAAGTGCCATATTTGGAGATGGGGACCAAGTTCAGGTGCTTGGTCTGGTATTACTGAGGCAATATTTATTTGGAGGAATCAATATATTTTGTTAGATCAGCTGATGAAAGTGGGAAAAAAATTAAGTACTCAAAAATAAAAAAAAATTAGGAGCCTTTCTGCTCATCCTAGACATTATTTGTGTCAGTGTAGGAGCCCAGTTTACAAATAGTCTGTATGCTAACTGTAGCCTTTGTGTTTCTTTCTGGCTGTATAAGATAAGAGCTTAGCTTGTTTGTGCATAAATGTGTCCACATGGAACAGACACTCTCAAAATCAGAGAGGAAAAATCATGGAAACAGTGACTACACTAACCTTTAAATTTCTCATGTGAAAACAATTAACTTTTTTTTAATATTACTTTATTAGGAAGTAATAGAGTAAAACAACTCAAAAACTCTAGGGCTTTTCTAATAACTCTGCTGGCTATAGCACTGCTGATAACAAGACACACCTGTTGATTATGCTGCTTTGAGTGCTCCCTCCTTTCACCTTTTGCTCCCCTCCACACTCTTATTTTGGCACCTGTAATTAACTGTGGCCCTCAATAATAACCACCATCTCCCAAGCCTGTCTTCTTCCCGGGGTTTCAGTAGCAGCATCCATTTCAGGGCCTCAAATCAGGCAATGAAGGAAACTTGTCCTGTTCATATAAAAAGTACAGATCATTTCTGGGTGCAGAGAAAGGAAGAGAAAGATCAGAAAAAATTAAAAGACAAACACTCAAAAAATGGAAGAATAGCCTGTGTCTAGCATCTCAGTGAGGAGGCCTGGGAGCATAGAAGGAGGTTTTTGGGTCAGTGATATCCCTTCCCATCCAATAAACCACAGCCTGTGCTCAACACCTCATCCATCATGGCATAAGAAGTGCTGTTAATTTCCAGGGAGTGAGGAATAAGAACAACTCCTATACATGCACACCCCCTGCACAGGCACATTTGAATGGCAGGAGCATCTCTTCCCCATAACTACCCTGGAGGTGCTTCTCTTTAAACAACCACACCATGGGACATGTGGCAGTCCCAGCTGCTGCTGTGAATGTCCCATAGGATACAGTGCCCAAAAGGTCAGCTTTGATCACACAGAGGCCTCTTAGTAATTCACAGAGATAAGAGGAAAAAAAGGGAAGCGAGTGATGAAGCACAAAACCCAACCTAAGTGCATACACAGAGCTGTGGGTTCCTGCTGCACCAGGGTATCTTGATGCAAATCCTTCCTGGCCCAAGCTTTGGGAAGTCACACAGAGGCTGAGGGAGCTGCTGTAGTTCCACAAATCCTGCAGAGCCAAGTGTGTGGGGAAGGACCTTTGGCAGCCAACCCTTTATCCCTGGTGCCTGCTGCTTGTCCCTGCAGCTGAGCCCCATCTGCCAGCATGGCTGGCACAGCTCACCCAGGGCAGGAGCCAGCACAGCAGGGCAGAGGCCAGGAGGGGCAGAGCTGCTCAGGGAGCTCAGCCTTTGGCAGACACATCTGGCATGGTTTCCTGCAGTGGGGGATATCTGTGGCATCAGGAGACCTGCCCGTGCTGCAGGGAAGCTAAGCTCACCTGGCTTTTGAGACCACACCAATCTTCAGAGCTGACAGGATTAAAAATCCCCAGTAAGTGGATTAGTGCAATAAGTTTGGCTGCTGCCAAGCATAAATGGGAAAAATCTCACAAACTTCTGGTATTTATTGATGAACAGTCTTCATCTTTTCATTTTAACTGGAGAATGCTCCCTTGGGAGTCGTGGCAGATAGATAGATAGACAGATAGATAGATAGATAGATAGATAGATAGATAGATGATAAATGATAGATAGATAGATAGATGATAAATGATAGATAGATAGATGATAGACATATGATAGATAGATGATAAATGATAGATAGATGATAAATAAATGATAGATAGATAGATAGATAGATAGATAGATAGATAGATAGATAGACAGAGGTCTGAACAGCAGTCTGGGCTCTGTTATAGCTGCAGATGACTGAGTGCAATCAGATGCATGCTCTGCCCTACTCGTGCAGCAAAATCAGTCAGGATGGGATGCAATCTTAAGGCTGACTACACTGTTTTGATCCAACTTCCCCAAATCAGTGCCATGCAAAGGAAAGTGATGACAGTTACAGAAAAGTGGAACCATATTTCCTTTGAGGATTCCCTCCTTTCCCTAAGAAGTATGTCAATTTAATGTTACCATTAGGTCCTGTGACTGGTACATGTCAAAATGCTAGTGCTCACTCTCATCTTTCTGTATCTCAGCAGAGAACTGCTTATAAAAGTGACAGTGATTCCTGTATGTGAGACAAATGCTGATGTCTTTCTAGAGAGGTTTGCATTTTTCAATCAGGAAAAAAAAATAATTAAAGGAAACTGGGTATTAAAAGGGCATTAGCAAAGTTTTCCCTCTCAAGACTGACAAAAAAGCCCTGAGAATACAAGGGACAGCACAAGGCAAACATCTGTTCAAATAAAGGGAGTTAGAGAGCTGCCTTTTGTTCCACTGAAGTAATATTCCACCCGTAAAAGTTAACCACTCTCTGTTTCCTCATACTTTATACCAGACTCAGTTCTTAGGATTATGTTTACTGGAAAGTTTTGATTATGTCATTTCTTTTCACTGCAAGCTAATTTATGGTTCCATGTAACTTAATCACATTTTCTTCAGTCTTCTATTAACAATACAAGTCTGGGACAGATAAAAAGCCATCATTCAAAGGAATAACATACCTCCTTAACACAAACTGACATAGGCAAGCAGGCTGGAGCTCAGACAATCGAAGACCTGCTCCATTAAGAGATGAGATTTTTAACAAGAGATCTGTTGCACCCCACTGGATATAATGGGCCCTCATCATGGCACGACAGGTGATTATGTTCTGGAAATGTTCCAGTGCCAGCTGTGTTGCTGCTTGTTATTTGTAACCTCTGTAATTGCAGCTTTTCAAAACCATTTTTATTTGGAAAGCCAGTATAGAGGACAAAAGAAAAAAAAAAACCACCAAAAAAAAACCCCTAAAAACAACCTACCACCATTTGTTCAGAGAAGAAAAAATCAGCATATCAAAGCCTGAATGGTAGTGGCCTGTTTTCTGAATTGCTGGCTTAGACACCCTTCTTCTAACTAACCCCCAAACCTTAATGTAATCATTGTTCCATGTTTTCCCCTTTCCTCATAGTCCAGTTACTGTTCCTGCTTACAAATGAATGGATCAACAAGCATCTGCTTAATGCCTGCGAGGGCAATTCCCTCGAAATATTAAAAGGCTGAGAAGCTGAGCCTGTTCATGAGGGCTACTTGAACAATAAGCAAGGACTCTTCTGTGTGTCTGGGGTTAAACCAAGGAGGAGTAAGAGAAAGGAGCCTCTAAATTTCCTCCCAACTAATCTTCCTGTGTCTTTTCAATTGCACTTGCTTTTAAAGATCCTGGCACCATCAGGCTGTGCCTAGAATGAGCCTGAGCAACCACATGAGCCCACTACCACCAGCTCTGGACTCTGCTGCTCCTCTGGTTTGGTCACTATTGCCACACCTAGTCACCATTCATTCAAAATCACACGTGGAGAGAGAACAATAATTTCCTTTGCTCTGTACAGAGCAGAGCAAACTTTTGACCTCCACATAAATTCTAATTCTTTCACACTGTTCATCTTGCTTGCCTTGGAATTTAAGGAAATTCAGGCTTAAATTCTAGTCCTTTAATTTCTTTCCTTAGGTCACATCCGAATATAGATTTAGAAATCAGTGGGAGAGGTTTACTCTGCCCCCCAAGTTACAAAAATTGCCTGCCTGTTATGCAAGTGATGGATTACTAAGGCAGTAATGTGGGTAGTTATATTCCTGGTGGAATAAATAATCCAGGCATGAATCACCTTTTTTCCATTGCCATATATTCAGATCAAATACTTTTATATCCATGATTTCTCAAACCATCCAAGGAAAAAAGTATATAAAAAGAAGTCACATGAGAACGGAAGGAAGTTTAAAGAGCTTTCCTGGGATTTTTAGTTGCCAGGGTAACTATTTTACTCTGTAATCAATATATTTGGCATTCTTCTATTGCTTTGTGACTGCTCCCACAGACGACATTGAAAGGTGTTTGGGGAAAACACTGGAAGTGAAGACAACTACTAACTTTGGGAAAAAATGATTCAGATATGAAAAAAGGAAATAACTTATCCTGAAAATAATCTAAAACTCTATCTGATTATCTTGAGAAATAGTGGAGTAATTTTGTTAAATAGCTTTGCAGGATTTGAGAGGAACCTTTGGAGTATATGAGTTTCAGCTCAATGTCAACCAAGTTCCACAAAAACTAATTATAAGATTTTTCCCTCATGTTAAATGCACTACATTGTGCACAGTATTCTGTGTCAATCAGTGAAGACTTACCTTTTGAGTGGGCACCTCCTAAGTTTAAAAAAACACATAGCAAGCCCACCACCAAGCAGCTTTAGCAAAATAACTGACCAATTACCGATTTAAATTTATTATTGATAAGACAACACAAATATTAACCACTGATCCAATGCACATTCTTAAGAATTTAAGGAGCATCACTATTTTTGCAGTGTTTTCTAACCAAGGCTTTCAGAGCATTTTTGTAAATACAGATAGGCATCGTTCTTAATCTAAAGGCAGATATATGCTGGCAAAAAGCAATCAAACTATTTCCTCAACACTCTCACAGCAAAGCAGGACATGTCTTGTGGCTACAATCACGGCTTATTCCTCTGCAGACATTTCCATCAGCAGGACATGCCTTGTTGCTACAATCACGGCTTATTCCTCTGCAGACATTTCCATCGTTCCTGTGTCTCCAGCTGCATGGAGCAGAAGCTTATGACCCAATCCCTCTTACTCATCTCCTCCTGCCCTGTTTCTTCTCTTTCTTGGAGTGGTGCATCACAAGGCCTGCATCAGATGTCTGTGATGGAGCTGACCTAGGTTAAGGAGGTTGCATGACCTGAAGCCCTGTGTTTCAGAAGGAAAACAGCAAGGGAGTTTTAATGCATTTGCCGTTTGTCAGAACCTCCTCCTACCCCCGCGTTCTGAACCCATGAGACATCAAAATGTTAGAATAACTATTTATTCAGTTCAGCCTATTTTTTATTCCAGTCTTTTTCAAACAGAGAATCTTCAAAAAATTCACAGATCAAGATAAAATTAGAAACTGCTTTAAAGAACTTGCTGCAGAGATGACAAGATTGCCAGAGAGGAGACATAAGGAGATATGTCAGAACAGAAAAGGAAGAAGATTTGATTAAAATGAATGTCTGTATGGATGGGCATTTCCAATGGCTACAAGGCAAAGAAAAAGGGGGGAAATAGAAAAAAAAATGAAATTAGCTATTAATTTTATTCCCTGGCATTTACTTAGTTCATAAAGCATCCTTCCATTTGTTTCTGGGTGTTACTGTGCAGATTTCATAGTGTCTGGCCCATGTGCAGATGCCCCATGTGAAAATTGCTCAGTTCAATCAGTTGTTACTGAACCAATCCAAATTTTCTTTCTCTGAAGAAATATCAGAGGTCTTGTGGTAAATTTAGTGAAAGGTGACAAACTCTTTTGTCATTGATCATGCCCCTGTTAACTGGTGGTGTAATAAAGGCTGTTTCCCCTGCTGGAAAGTGTTGCAAGGCAATTCTGAGATATTTAAGTCAGGTATTTGCTTCATCTGTGGCACTTGTCTTTCTTCATCTTACTTTATCTTTAAATAATAACTACTATTGGTTTTGCTTTCTGTTATAATTAAGGACTTGTTTTGTGGCCACACCAGTGGGACCAGGAGCTCAAGTATCATTGCCTGAGGAAAAATCAGCCTGTGGAGTACCAGCCTGCCATGCCAGCATCTGTTGCTTCTGGTAAAGAAAAGGGAAACATTATTTTTGCAAAACAAACTGTAAAGGCTTCCCATCTCTGATCAGGAAAAAAGCTGGACACCCTGTTCACTGTGAGCCACAGATGATGGTCTCAGTCAGCTCCCTCCAGGCAGGTCAACACTGCAGCTCCTGGATCTGCCCTGAGCCCAGCATGCATCCAGCTACAGGAAGTAATGGGTAATACCATGGCTTTTGCAGGGTCTATTGCAAAATGCACCACTCCAGACTGCATTGAGACATTGGCAATTCATCTGTGCTGTCCCCTTGGCTGTAATGCCTGGAACATCAGCAGTACAGAGATGGGTGTTTCAGGGCTGGGTTGGATGCTCTCATGGTGTTTTCAGATACCATCAGTGTTAGCCTTACCAAATCACTTTTTTTTTTCCCTTAGACATGTAAGAAGTTCATCCTGCATAAAGAAAAAAAGGCAAAACCACTTTCTTATTCTCACACTTGCAAACACAAAAATCTCTAGCCCTTTTCCCCATATTTATTTTCAACCACATGATCGTGATGTGGAAGCCTCTCATATATTTTTTTGCTTCTTCAGGTTGACAATACTATGTAAAAGTCTGTTTTACCAGCAGGAAGGAACCAGCAATGTGATGGTTCCATTTTTTTTTTTTTGAGTCTAACCCCTCTTGGCTATTCCTATGGGAAGGATAGTAATGTGGACAGGGTACATCTTTCCCTCAGAGACACTCCTGACTTCTAATTTCTCTGCTGCACCACATGCTTGTCTAGGCTACATATTAATTATTTAAAAATACATATTAAACTAGAGTTAGGGTTGAGAATATATACCAGCATGTTAAAGTAATAAAACCTTACAGGGACATTATAATTATCCCATAAAGAAACATGACAATTCCAGTGACTTCAGATGAAGCATAAAAGAAATGAAATTGGGTAGAGATAGGCAAAATGTCTCCATATAACCTTTACAAGGCTCTCTAGTGAGATCTTGAGAATTAAAAAAAAAGAAAAAAAATCAGTTTAAAGTAAAATATCTTCTTCATAAGCAAGCAATCATTGCTTTATGTTCCTATGTCTTATAAGAACACTATACCTAAACCAGACCAGCTGATGATGGTGTTTGAAATTTAATTAGTATTGCTGATTGCAATGTCTGGGCCAACTCTGTCTTGGTTTACAGTGCTCTTGAGAGACAGGTTGCAACACACTGGAGTTACAGTGAGGACATAAACATGGTTTTTGTTTGGACAGAGCTTTCCCAGTCTTGCTGAGAACATGCTCTACTCTCTCTCTTCTCTTAGGAGAAATTTCATTGTTCACACTTGACACTGTTCTGTTGTCTGCAGATGTTTCTTAATTGGTTTCAGTTTAAGTGACACCCAGATGAGACCTACAAAAAGAAAAATAAAACAAAAATTGATTAAATGTTATGGAAAAGGGAGCTAAGCATAAAACACAAAGATTTCATGAGTAAAGAAAAAATAAATAAGCCATAGTGGGATATAAGATGGCTTGATTATTATGGTGCATCTTCATTTCCATATTGCATCTAAATTCAGTGGTGTTGTGATACACTGACTGTACAGCCAAGCTTATAACAATATCAAACTCAATCAGACTTCACAGGTTCCAACCTTTCCAAAGGCAGCTTGAGATGATCTAGTTATCCATGCAACTGCAAAGCAACCTGTCAGCACACAAAAGGTGGAGAAATGTCAACAAATACCTGTGGTGATGGCCACTAAGCTGGAATTACAGTCTGGTTGGAATGCTACAGTCATGCAGAAGATGACTGTAGCATTCTCCCCATGATATGTGGGAAAATGAAAGGAGGTGCCTTAATCAAAGCAACTTTCTTCTCTGTGTGTGTTTATGCACTTAGGCCTGTGTGCCTGAAGTAATGAACATTGTTCTTGCCTGGAGGAGGAGGAATAGGCCAATGCCAAGCTGGTTTTGATGTTGTGTTTGGGTACTTGAGGTACCAGGCAGCAATCAGCTCAGGTTTAGCTGAGCTCAGAAACCAGCTTAGTTGTAGCCACAGTTCAGTATCCAAACTGATTTTGTGTTAATTCCCCCCTTGTGTATTAAATGCCATCTGTTCTCACTGTTGTTTTTTCATGTTTATATTCACCCTTTATTATTCCACGTTGCAGTACTGTCCTTTATTAGTAATGTCAGGATTAGTGTCTCCACAAGATGAGCACCAACTCCTGTTACCACTCTCTGGCACTGCTGCTCCTCTGGTTCAGCCCCATTGCCATAGGCACATGTGTTTGGTATATAATTTTACTTGTTCTTCAATTAATTTTGTTCACAGATTGAAGCATCCAGTGGACTCCCTGATTTGTGTAATATATTATATTCCATATATAGTTATATGTTATCCCAATGATGAGGCAGAAAAGGGCTCATCTTGATTATCCTTCTGATAATTGAGTTTCTGTGTTGGTTTAACTTCTCATATCAACTGAAACATGGTAAGGGCATGATGGCTTTTACTTGTGTGCTCCCCATTTATGCTGTAGGCATCTATTTTGCTACAAGATTAGTCTGGATTGCTGCACTTGAGACAGTCAGAGCCCTGGCAGGGAGGAAGAAAAGGCAGCAGCAGGGAATGTTTGTGGGTCCAGGACTGGGCTACTCAGGGACAGATGCTGCATCAGGGAGAGTGCCATGCAGAGGGGCTGGACACTCCTGAGCAGGGGAGGAAGCACAGAAATGCAGCCAGACCTCAAAGGCAATGGAAAGAAAGAGGTTTCCCCAACTGTGTAAAGTTTCTTGCAATTAGGAAGTCAGTAAAAGTTTCTGGACTGTAAGCAAGACTGAAGGAAATTACCTACTCTGAAGAGCAGGGGCTTGGGATGTGGGGAGGAGAATATTTATTTACAAGATGTTTTTTCCTAATCTGTTTCAGATGCAGCTGGTTTGGGTTTCCTTGTCTGCAACAGTGACTAAACTCTAGCCTGTCTTTTAGCAAAATGGATCTGCAGAGACTAAAACTGTTTTCATGTGCTCAGCAGAAGGAGAAGTGTAAGGAGATCTACCTCACAGCTCTGCCTCACATCGGGTTGTGTAATGTTAATTTGAGTAGAAATCCTTTTTCACCTTTTCATATCTAATTCAAAACCCCTCTATTATGCTTTTCTTAAACAGAGCAGACAAAATCCAGCCAGATTTTTAGCACAAAAGCAGCCCTCTGCTCCAGAAACCAGCATCAGTCCTGGCACTGGTTTTTTCCTTTCTTGGTGGCTTGAGCATACATCTAAGTACTTAAATCATCCTCAGCTCCCTTCTGAGGACCCTCACAGAGAGAGAAAGTCACTTTAATAAATCATTTTCTATTTAACAGATGAGGATTCTCTACAAAGCCAGACTTTCTATTGCAATTAAGTGTTAAAGATGTTGCCCAGGCAGTTTACCTCACATCCATCTTAGTCTGTTAGCAGCATCCATCCTGATCCTTCATGATTTTCAGTCATAAGTGCTACTATTATAGATGCAATCTGTGCCCTTGGATATTTTAATAATCATCTTTTACAGTAGTAGTTGCATTTTTTTATAGTACCTCTCCCACCTTCTTGTCACATGTAAATGTCAGCGCTGCTCCAATGATTCAACAGTCTTCTTGTCCTTCTCTTTCCCTACTTTGATTTTTTGATCCAAGTGTAGTCCAGACTCTTTCTGTTTGTGCTTACAGCCATTGCCTTTAGGACATGACTGTTCTTTGTGAGCCTTTAAATGGGAGGTTGTTAGAGCCATCGATCAAAATGCGTGGTAAATGAAAAGTATGACTCTCCCTGCTTTTAGATATTATTGTTTGCCACTGTCTACTTTGCCCTCAGCCATTTTCCTGTACCTTTTAATCTCTGCAAGCCTCATTCTGTTCAGGTGGCACTGTCACATCGAGGTGCTAATGAGCTTGCAGCTCAAACAATGACACATATGTTGCTAATATAAATGCTAAGCACTTGCGTTTGCATGCAAAGTATGTTTTGAAAAATGGGCCGATTACCATGAAGAGAATCAGGAATGTGCAGATGGCAACTCCATCCCCATCCTGCTCCCCGAGAGTGACCCCTGCTCTGTTGTGCCACGAGAGTCCATTATCCGGGCTCACAATGCTGATACAGCCGGAGTCCCTTCATGCATATGTAGCATCAGAGAATTTTTCCTGTGGCTGTGTCAATATCCCTGTCTCCTTGATTTCAGAGGTCACTGTGGCTCAGATAACAGGATTTTTATTTACAGAACATGAGTGAAATTTGGCTAATCCTCGCACAGCATTACAAACTCATTTGGTTTAAAGTACTTTCTTTGTGTTGTTTTCAAAGATTGCCAAGACACTGGGCTTGCTGTGAGGTTCCTGCACGTTCATAGCAGGACACAGCACACTGGAGATCATTTTTCATTAATGCCACTATGCATTTCTGAGACATGGCAGCGTATAAATCCTTCTCCAGCATAGCTGAAGAGCAGAAGGACTTGGAACATTTAATCAAATTCCCACATAAGAAAGGTGAGATTTCCCACCTTCCCATCCCATTCCTCTGCAGATCTTTCACCTGCAGCATCCTTGCCTTTCTGGCTCGTGTGCTGCTCTCCCACCACAGGTGTGCAATATCACAGCACTACAGGCTCTCTCCCCTTCAGCCTTTCTGACTTAAGTACTGTGGCTACCTAGCTCCAGGGAGATGTTTCCTTTTTTTCCTCAAGCTTTTGTGTTATCTAAGGCTCATGTTCTAGTTTTTCCACATAATTCTGACCTCTTGTGTCTGTGAGGATACTAAGTCTGCCTTCTCTCACTTGCTACATATCTTGCTTGAGATGATATCTCTACTTCCTCTGCCAAAATCCACTTTTCTTCTCATCTTGACAGATTTACAAATTCAGGCTCTGAACTCCCACTTTCTTCAAAGTCCAGTGTCTTTGGTCAAACCTGGAAAAAAGAGGGGTGCACCTTCTGCCTATGGCATTGCCACCTTTCTCCCACCCAAACCTGGTAGGACCCACAAACACACCTCATTGCACATGAGCTTCCCAGAGCTGCCCTGCCTACCTCCAGCCTCCTGGTTATCACTTTCCCTTGTGAAATTTTTTACTCTTTAGCTCCCTCACATGATTATTATTTCTTCTCCTGTATTCAGCATGAGAATCTTCTGCACATTCTTCAGAGCATGAGCTCCCAGCCTCAAGCGTTTCCCTTGCACGCTCCCATTGCAAAGGCTGGGCTGTACCTTGCCATGGCTTGGGAGAGGTCTTGGCACCAGCACAGCTTCTCCTTCATTGCAGTGGGGCTGATGCTGCCCCAGGGAGCATTAATACTTCACACCACTGGTGAAGCTGTGCTGGTGAAACCCCACCTCTCTGCTCACATGGGTGCCAGGTGTAACTCTGCTCTGCACTGCCTGCGCTGGTGGGAATGGGTGTACAAACCAGGAGAGCATGTCCAGTTTAATTTAAATTTTATACATATTCTCTGTAATAATGAGATTGCAGGTACAGGCATACTAACCATTATGTTATATGAAAATTATATTTCCATATTTTCCCAGATGAAACATCATACAGATTTCATCTCTTTTTTTTCTCCTGGAAAGGTCTGGAGGAGAATAATTTTTTTAATCTACTTTCAATTACTGCGATTGCACAACCATAAAAACCCTACTAAGATAAAAAAAAACCTCTGGAAACTATTATAGAGCCACAGAAATGAACTCTTAAATTGCTGTGCTACATTTATTACCTAGCTCAGTAGGCTCTCAATGGTTTATTATAATTTTAAACTCAATAAAGAGTGTGTTCCTCAAAGGGCAGAAAAGTCTTCCTGCCATTATTTTGTTGTTTATCAAGTTAATGCAAAATCATTTCATAATGAATACACTTTTAGTTTCTAGAATTTTTCTATTTTAAAGCAATTTTCTGGGAAAATAAATGCTGGTGAAACTGAAAATCTCTACTCTTTGTCAGTTTCATTTTATACTATTATTGTTTGGTTGTTTTCTTCCCTAGTGAGGTACTGATCTGTAGAAATACAATCCAAGTTACAAGCACATTTAATTTAGGTATTCCTATCACCATTTCTGTATACTCTGTTTTTAAGTGACTATTGGAAAAATGATGATTGGTTTGCTGAACATTTAATTTACTAAAAAAAACCTGTTTACATTGTCCCTCCACAATTAAGTCTTTTTTAATAGAATATTTCATTGGATCTGAAATAAACATTTCTTTCCCTCAGGAATAAACAAAGAGTTCATTTTCTTTTCATTTAAATTCTTTTTTCCCAACCCAGTCTCATTTAAGTTCTGTACTGATGGCTCCAAACTTTACAGTTTTACTTACAAGTGGTGCTCCAGTCTTGGTAGAAAAAATTTGTCTGGGCACAGTGGTCACAATCTTGCATGAATTGTACAGATGCAATTTAGGGATACCAGTGTCCACTATCTATTTTCAGGTATTTGGCACATATAGATAAATACAAGTAAACAAAGTTCTAATGTAAGATAGGAATAGAAAATCAAATACAATTCTTAAACACCTTTGTGATTATCCCACTGTCACTAAGTAAAGAACAGTTTAGAGTCTGGTAACTGCACTGGGAAATTTCCTACCAAGTTTCTGAATCAAATTAATTTGATGCCAACTGAGATCACTCTTTTGTGAGAAGTATTACTCAGTCAATGGAAAATGGTTTAATCAGTGTCAGGACATACATGGAAAGATGGAGATGTTCCACATTTTGGGCATGTTCAGCATAGTGCTGGACTGGCTGTATGGACAGAGCCATCTCCTCTTCCACTGGTGGACTTTCTGAGTTTATAATCTCTTAAGAGCAGCAAGAAGTTCTATTGTTTAATATTGTTCATTTTTTTTGTACTAGTAAATACTTTAGCTATTAAATAAATAGGGTTTTTTTCACTTTTCTTAAAAAAAATATTTTCCAAAAGCAGTTAAAAATAACCACTTAAATCTACTTTCTAAAAAAAACCCTTTAAATATTTTTCTCCCAAATTTGCCCTAAACCAAGACAAACCTCCAACTACCAAGGACTCACCCTGACTTGGAAGGAAAGGCTTGACAGATGGAGAACCTTCCCACCAAAAGAATAGATTCGCTTTAGACAAAATTTCAGTACACAGTGTTCCATGAATGCATCAAAAAATTGTGCGTGTTGGTAGCTGTGCTGGATTGCCAAACAAATTGTATTCTGTTTGCCATCTGTATGGCAGCTGTCGTCTGTTAAGTGGGCAGTTTTCCTTATCTCTTCCACAACCATCCTTCCCTCTGGGGAGATATCTGCTGATAACAGGCTACTGAATGTCACTGCACGACTGATAAGAACTACAGCATCCCATTGTGAGATGCTCCGCCCAGAGGGAGGAGCCAAGCATTCCTACCTGGATGTAGTCTTGAGGTTCTGGAACACCAGCACAGCTTCTCCACTGGATTTCCCAGAGGAACAGCTGCCTCTTCCACTGGATCTTCAGAGGAAGACTACACCCTCTCTACAGGATCACTGCTCCAACAGAACCACACCTGACACTCCAGGAGGACTGCAGCCACAATTCCAATGGGACTGCTACCAACACCCTGACCAACAGGGTGTCAGGTTGTGTTCTGACTCTGCCAGTGCTGTTTTGGCTTACTGCATTGTTTATTTTATCTTTTTATTTTCTTCCCTAATAAAGAACTGTTATTCCTTCTCCCATATTTTTGCCTGAGAGCCCCTTCATTTAAAATGTATAGCAATTCGGAGGGAGGGGATTTACATTTTCCATTTCAGGGGAGGCTCCTGTCTTCCTTAGCAGACACCTGTCTTTCAAAACCAAGACAACAGCTCAAAACCTCCTTTGAAAAAAGAACTAGCAAGGACAACTGTCCAAACATATTTGCCCTGCTTTTGTCCTCAACCAGGGCTGTGAGATCAGCAATCCATCCCTTCAGGGAATTCTCCACGGTTCAATCAGTAGGTTAAAAGCTAGACATACTTCAGAGTGCAGATAACTGTAGTCTGGTCCTGGCTCGAAAATCCAGTTCAAACCATCATCCCAAGGCCTAAGATGTTCTGCAAGCATTACAGTGTGCTTACATTTCTGTGATTTCGTGGGCACATACCCAGCACTGGCAGTAGAGAGACAGAGATGAGTGTGTTCTCAGGAGCCTCACTCCCTCCTTCAGGATTGCTGATGAGGTCAGAATTGGTACTTGGGAGAAAGTCACAACAGTTTCACCATTACCCTGGGGTGTGGGCTGTGTTTTAGCCACTTGTAGCCCTGTGGTCTGCAGCCAGTCCTGGTATTGCCTGTGAGGAGTGACTTGCAGTGTGTGCCTGGAGCCTCACCCCAGCCCTGTGGTGTCCCTGTGACAGCAGCAAACAGCCCTGAGTCTCTAACAGGAGCACACCCTGCACTGGCATGAGGTACTGGGGCTCAGAGGGCAAGTGCAGAAGCCTCCTGGAGATTGTTCTCCAAAGGCAAATATACAATAATAGAGAAGAAACTTAGTTCAGTCAGTCAGCACAAGTGTGGATTGGCGGGAACTTAACAGTGCTTCCTACCTGTGAGCAGCTTTGAAGGCCTACAGACCATCAGATGCCTCATCTACTTGTTGAAAGGTTTGCCATTAAAAACCTCAAAGCAACAGACCTCCTTTGTACTGCAAGTTTGCTTTTCTTGCAGTACAACAAAGGAGAAAATATATGTGGAGGGCAGGGGAAGAAGAATATGAGAGTGCTTTTAAAGCAAAAATGAGGAAATAGTGGAGAAAACTGCAGAGAAGATTAAGAGCTGCACTCTTCCTTCTGCAGAATGGAAGACTGCAAGAACATACACAGTGAAAAATTATTATCCCAGGACAGCTGACTTTATGAAGTGAATTGCTAAGGATTCTCTACCCTATTGTGCCAATGCTCTGAAGATGTTAGTCATTACAACCTAGTGAGATACTGATCTGTAGAAATGCTGTCCAAGTTACAAGCACATTTAATTTAGGTATTCCTATCACCATTAGATTTAACACATCTAATATTGGAGGAGCCTCACCCTGCTGTCTCTTGATCCCTAGGTAGGATAAATCACTGGATGTCCTCTTTTAGCCCAGTAATAAGTCTCTAAAGTGTTATTTTCAGTAATACCTTCACTGCATTGTTCACCTTGTGCTAAGCAGTTTTTCACACAGCTTTTTGTAGGGCAATAAAAGAAGGGCTCAGTTGGTTGGTCTGGCCACTTGTGAGCCTCCTCAGACTGGGTTCCCTTGGTGTGGACCCTCAATCTTTGTCCAGTCTAGCTTGTAAAGGTGAAAAGTATCTTGGTACAAAGAAATTGGACCAAGTGCATCTTCTCATAGCCACAACCCCTGTGCAGCAATGTGTTATACGGCAGGAGCAGTGGAATCTCCCCAGCTTGTGCCAAGAAGTGGCTCCCTTAGTTGTAGGAAGCAATTTAAAATTTTAGAAAGGTTGCTTACTTTGGAAAGAATTTGAAGTCACAGGCTGTGAAACTGAAGGTGTCAGGTTTGGTGTTTCCATCATGCTGGGGGACACTGGAGGTGAGAGGTAAGAGACCTTTTTGGGTGCAGCTTCTTTTTCTACAGGAGAAGGTGTTTTTTTACCTGTTTCTTTGTAGATAAATAATTTGAATATAAGAGACTGTGATGAGTAACTCCAGGTGTATTTTGGCTTATGTGTTTGTTATGGTAGCTGCACCAAAAAAAAAGTGAAAATAAACCTTTTACTTAAATGGAGATTTTTTGTAGGATGGGATGTGTGTACTCTTCCTGTCTTGCTGCATATATCTCAGTCTTTTTTCTGCTCTTTGACTTCTCCTTGTAATTATCACAGAACAAATAAATAAAATATCAGTGTTTGCTAGTAAGGAAAGTAATTCAGATCCAGAGAAGCCTTGTGGATGCTTCTGCTTCACACTACCCCTTATTATTCCATCAGGCTTTTCTTTGCCATTTACAGGTTCATTCTCAGCAGCAGAGAAGTTGTATTTTGCAGAGCATGGATTCAATACCACCAGACAATAGGGAAGCTGAATGGTTTTAGAAAGTCTACATGTCATATAAGGCAAATACCATTGTTTTCTTTCAAACCAAAAATGTCAAACACAAAAGGTCAGCTCAACTCTAGCAAAAAAATACTACCATGGCCAGTGTATGCATAAGGTGCCCTGCTCATATTCCTCAGGTCTTAGCAGCTGACCTGAGATGTGAAAAGTGAAGAAAGACAGAGCAGTGGCCCCTGGGGTGCTGTGATAGTGTTCCAGGGGCCTCTTTGAAGGAGACAATGCCTTAGCTCACCCTAGGGACACCTAGGTTGTAACCTGTCTGGTTACACTTCTTTAAACTGGGTGTATCTGGTTTTCCTGCACAGCTGTAATTTCTTTCTTTGGCCCTAAAAGTTTTCAAAGGGGAGGTCATCACTGCTACTGCAGAAATCACGGACTTTGAAATGTCAGAGAGATCAAATGCCCTATGGAATGCACTCAAGTTCCCATGGACCAGTTTCATAACTGAATGAAGGAAATATTGTAATAATTAGAAGAACCTTGTGATTATAATCACAAGATATTAGCAGATAAGAGATGAGTGTGTGCTGAGATATGAGTTCAAACAAAGAACATCTGCTTACTGACTGTGGAAAGTCTTACTCTTCTGGATGGAGTCTCTACCTTTTCACAGATTAAAGTTAAAACAGAGAAGATGGGAAAAGTGAACTCAAATGCTGTGTTGATGCAAGATGGAAAAAATTGTCAAAAGAAAGAGACACTTTGCCATTTTCATATAAATTTGTCTCTAGAGTGAAGAAATGTGTAGTGGATAGCTAGTGTTATGCTTCAATATATTTACTCTGGTGAAATGTCCAGCAGGTCTTCCAAACCTTAGAGCAAGCAAGACAAAAATCACTGCAGTATGCAAAGACTTTCACAGAGTTATCAAAGGAGCCTGGCCAATACTTAGAGGCAAGTTTCTTAGAAGAGATTTGTAGAATGCAGAATGCAAGCTAGGATGTACATGTATGTGTGGATGTGTGTGTGTCCAAGGGGACTGGAACAGGCTCTTCTCCTGAGACCTGACTCTTGCCACTGGCAAAGCTGCAGGCTGAGAGTTCTCTCTGCATGGATGGTGAGAATAGCACAGCCTCCCCTACTCTTGTGGGATTTGGCATCTTGTTATCCCTTCAGCAGAGGATAATGGGAACACAGTCTCCCAGAAATAGGAGGATTTACAGGGTGACTTGCTAAGGGAGAGGGCATTCAGCTTTCCTGTGGTGCTCCTGCCCTCAGACAGCTCAGCATTACAGTGTAAGACCTCATCTTTTGCCTCTGTTCTGGATCCATGTATTTATGCAGGCTCTGTGCTCAGAATTGAAATGAATACAAAATGCAATTAACAGCATTCCAAGGCTCAGTTATAAAACTGATCTTTTCCCCCTCTGGTGGTGTCACTGATTCCACGTCCTTCCTGTATTTCTTCAGCCATCACCTTCTCTCATCACAGAGGTGGCACCTCTGTGTGTGTGGTGAATTAAAGGCTTTTTTCCAGCATTAATGAGCTGAGGTGCTTTTCCTGCTGTGAACACTTGGTGTGTTTCTATATAAGAACCTTGCAAAACCTCAGCACTTTTACTAAGCTGCTTGGTGTTATTGATTTCTCCAGGTTCTGCTGCGAGGGGTTTATGGTAAAAAGCAGTGACTCAGCTGATGTGCTCAGTGGAGCTATTTTACAGGTTCAGACTGTGCTGCTGATGCTGCTGAGTGGTTTAAAAAAATCACAGAAAAACCTTTCAATTTGTTTGAGGTAAAGTGTAGGCAGCAGCAAGGTTTTCTGGCAACTTTGCAGAGATTATTGCAAATACTTTTAATGGCAAGCCTGATTCTGGGGGACAAGCCCATGTGCAGCACCAAAAGGGGAGACAGATATCAAGGCTCCAATTTCCCTCTTGGATGGAGCATGATACACTGAAGCTAAGAACAATCCTACCTCAGGTATTTGGGAGGGGAGATGCCTGGAAGTGCTGGCCCAGCTACTGAAAGAGTTCAATGAATATTGGGGCAGGTTTGTGCTGGTGATCTCAGGTCTCTATCTGCATGTGCCAGCCTGGCTATGACAGTGATTTACTCATGGTGACAACATCCTTAATGTGGTTCCATGGAAACCCACAGATGTGAAATTCTTGCCATCTCAACACTGAACAAAGTTTAAACCTCTCTGAAGTTCTCACAGACAGGAAATTCAGCAAGTGGGCAACCTGAGGAAGGAGAGGGAAAAAGTACAGCTGTCCTGGGAGGAAAAGTGCAGATTGTTTATCTGTTTCTGAAAGATAAATAAGCTGTTCCTGCCTGTGATCTTGCTTATCTGAAGAGCAGGACTCCTAGAAGCTTTCAAATCACCATAGATTCATGGAAGTGTAGGTCAGAAGGCACCATATGGAGCTGTCTAGTTCAAACTACTGCTAAAAGTATGTTTATCATCAACACTGCATGAATTCATGGCTTTGTCTAATACTTCTAAATATCAAAAAGCTCAAAGGATGGAGATTCTGCAACCTCAATGGATATCATGCTTTGGTGCTGCACTGTCACCTCAGTAAAGAGGTCTTGTCTAGTGCCTGTGCTGAACCACTGAGCACAGAGCTTGTGGCTATTGCCCTTCATCACATGGTCTGCCACTACCAAGGATTTGTATAACCTTTGCCACACTGGTTATATTAAATACCCTGTGTTATTTATTATCTTCATTATTATTGACATAGATGAAGGGACCAAGTGCACCCTCAGCAAATGTGCAGATGACACTGAGCTGAGTGGTGCAGTTCACACTGTGCAAGTGTGGACAAGTTCAAGAAGTGAACCCCCATGAGGTTTAACAAGACCAGGTGCTGGTGCTGAACCCAGCTCAGGGCAGCCCCCTCTCTCAGCACAGGCTGGGGATGAACAGATCCAGAGCAGCTCTGCAAGAAGGACTTGGGGGTGTTGGTGGGTGAGAGGCTGGACATGGCCCAGCAATGGCACTCACAGCCCAGAAAGCCAAATGTATCCTGGGCTGCATCCAAAGCAGCATGGGCAGCAGGGACAGGGAGGGGTTCTGCCCCTCTACTCCACTCTGGTGAGAGCACACCTGCAGTGCTGCATCCAGCTCTGGGGTCCCCAGCACAGGAAGGACATGGACCTGTTGGAGCAAGTCCAGAGGAGGGGCCACCGAGATGATTAGAGGGATGGAGCACCCCTCTGATGAAGAAGGGCTACGACAATTGGAATTGCTCAGCCTGGAAAAGGCTTCAGGGTGACCTCATTGTGGTCTTCCAGTGCCCGAATGGAACTTACAAGAAATATGGAGAGGGACTATTTACAAGATCATGTAGTGACAGGACAAAGGGGAATGGCTTCAAACTGAGAGTAGATTTAGACTAGATGTTAAGAAGAAATTCTTTACTGTGAGGATGGCGAGGCAGTGCAACAGGTTGCCCAGAGCACCTGTGGATGCCCCATCCCTGGAAGTGTTCAAGACCAGATAAGATTGGGACTAGTGGAAGCTGTCCCTGCCTATGGCAGGGTGGTTGGAACTGGATGATCTTTAAGGTCCCTTGCAACCCAAACCATTACATATTTCTGTGATTCTGAAAATCTGTAGGCTCCTATTGGATTCCCTCCAGCCTTCTCTTCACCAGACTAAAGAAGTCCAGCCTTTCATTAAAGGATTTATCCTGCTGGACTTTCACTCTCCTGTTAACCTTCCACTGGATATTCTCCAGTTTCTCCCAGAACAAACAACTTGGAAAGCCTGAGAGCCCCACCAATGGAGCAAGGCCAGGACTTCTATGTTTCTCAGGATATGGAGCTGAAAGACTCAGGCTTCCCACCACAGTGCTGAAAGCCCATGCTGTGACACCACGTCTCTCATCTCCACATGTTTACTTGGGATTCAGGAGTCTGTAGCAGGTAGCCAGATGTACCAAGAGGCACTTAGGCAGTTGTACACAGGAGGCAACCTGGGGACATTGAAACAGAACTTTCTTTTTCACTGAGCGTTTATGTTTTGACACCTTGATGTTCTTCAATTCCAGTAAAACCTCTGAAATCATATGGGTTACTTCAGGAGAAGGGTGTTGGCTGGAGGAAGGGACTTTTGAGGGGCTTAACCCATGCACATGCTCTGAATTGCTCAGTTGCACTGCCTTGCAAAGCAGAAATGGAAAAAAACAGAGAACAGACTGACCTGAATTCAAAGAACCTGAAAACAAGCCCAGTTGTTGAAAGACTCCGACACAGAAACCTCACAGTGGGATCCCTGAAGGAAGGAGACCTTGGGAAAGAAACGTGGGCATACTGACTTGTTGTCCATAACAATCTCTTGGGTATCAGTAGATCCATTACATGTTGTTGAGATCTCAAACTGCCAAATGTAGGAAAAACATTTTCAGTTGTATTTAACAGTTTTGCAATGTCAAGAAAACTCTCTCACCCTTCTGAGTCCTAAGAGAGCTGCTCTGGGGAAACAGCTGAGCTGCTTTCAAAGTCTGTACTCTCCCTGGATTTATGCATTCAATGACCTTGGCAGACGTACAGAAGAAACCCTTTACCATAGCAATGGATTGTTTTTCTTTCCAGATTAGGCACAAAAAAATTTCTCTCATCAGATACAAAGATTTTGAAATTCCACCTTTTTCCTCCCTCTTCAATAAAAGGATTTTTGAGTGCAGAGAAAAACCACATACTCCAGCTGTATGGTTTCTCTTGCCCTCCTACAGCATCCCAAGATAGTAGATAAAAAGACTGTTTGAATTCTCTTTTTTGAGTCCAGCATTTAAATTGCAGTTGAAGTTACTATCTACATTGGCAATTTTAGCTCTGTCATGATTGAAACCAATTCTTATTATCTAGACGTATGAAGATGTGGTGTATTTTTCTTCATCTGAGAATATGCAGGAATAATGTTGAGACATAGATGAAGGGAATTTGGAGGATTCCCAACTTCAACAGAGTAGTTGCTGTGGAATAGCAGAAACCTGGAAACAGGTTTCCCATCCCACCCCTCTGCTCCCAGTCAGGACTGCTGCATTTGGTAATGACTGGGATTCATGCGAGGAAAAATGAAAGAACCTATCCCTGACTGATATTCCATGCCAACAGTGCAATGCTGAAGGTGGAGAGAAGGCATTTTCCTTCTGACCTTGGAAAAGAGCAGCTTAAGGAAAGAAGTTACTGTTATGGGATCCAATAAATGCTGTAGTTAATCGTAAAAATCTGTAGTTAATTGGAAAAAGAAGGTAACACTGGATGTGAAGGCTATAGCAAAGGCTATAGTACAATCAAGGGACACCAGCCAGTTCTATTATTGATATTCAACAGATTTTGTTTAATGAAGTGTCTGGACATTTACATACTGTAGAAGGTTTTCTTATAAAATGCATATCTTTTTCAAAGTTTCTTGACTTTCATTCTAGCCCAATGCCTCCCCACATTTCTAATTAGAATTATTCTTTCTTGCTGAGAAGCTGCCTGCAGGATGTACTCCTACAAGCATAGCAAGAGCCATCTCTGGGTACAATGAGTTCTTTTCCTAGAAACTTCCTCCCTGGAGTTATTCTAAAAATCCTTGCAGGCTTAGCCTTCAGTTATACAGAAAGATAGAGAACTGCTCACATTTTCAAAGGAACACTTGTGTGTCTTGCTCTTATCATGATACGAGTTGAAGCCAGCAGATTACAAAATGTCTCAATTCAGGACAAGCTGTTATGGTAATTGTCTGTATATATGTATTCCAGAAAGCATTACAGTTGGTGTTAGTAATGAAAATACTTGATGAAGCCTTTAGATTAGAAATTGGGTGTCTTTGCTAAATTGTCTGATCTGTATACTCATAGCCCTGAAAATGATATAATTCCTTTTGTATAATCCTGAAAGTGTGATTACCACAAGTTCTTCAGTTGTAAAAGAAAATGTTTATGGTACACGTTTTAGCAACATCAGCTTTTACAGTTTTTACTCCTAGCCTGCATGCATGGCTCTTTATAGACAGTGGCATCAGCAGCCACTCTAAAAAGGTTTGTTCACAGAAACACGACTGATGCCAAATATTTTCCCAGTTCCAAAAGATTTCCTTATTTACCTTTTTGTTAAATAGTGCTAATGTGATTTTCATTAGCCCCCCTTGAAAAGCTAATCAGCACAATTTACCTGAGCACACATCACACCGAGGGGCTTCTCAGCAGATCATTGACAAAAAGGAGCTCCACTGCTGCCATTATGACAGCCCACATTTACAGGGAAGGTGTGGTGTAATACACAAACAGGCCAAAGCCTTTTGAATCGTGGTACAGCTCTTCTGGCTCAGCTGCTCAGTGGTTTATCTTCAGAAGGGGTTGCCCTTCCTTGCAAACAGTGTGGCAACATGAAGGGCAGAATGGAAACAGCCATGTTTCCCCTAGAGATAAGCATCAGTGGTCTCCAGCTGTTCAGTGCTGCAGTAGTTCTCATGAGTGCAGCCCACTGTTTTTGTTCCAAGTCTGGCTCCCCCTTTTACCATGACCTGGCTGTTGTCATGTGTGGGAGAAGGAAAGCAGGTCGTTCTGCCAGCAGCTTCCCCCACCATCCTGTCCCTGGACAGGCTCCAGGGGCTTCACACACACCACCATGCCAGCTGGGCTGGCCAGGCTCCAGCTGTGGCTGTTTCTCTGCCTTTCTTCATGTCTGGTGTATTCTCACAAGAATTTCTGGCAAGCAAGAGGCACAGAGGGTCTAAATTCATCACAGAAGTTGTTTGCAGAGAGTAGCTTGGAGATCTACATCTTCCCATGCAACTCAGGTGCTGTGAAGAAATACAGACCTCTGAGGAAGACCTGGCTTTGGCCATTCTCCCTCTTTCTTGTCTGGTATTGCACATTCATTCCTAAAATGCTGTCTGCCCTCCCACAGGGTGGGGAAGAGAGCCAGAGCAGTCAGTGCCATGCAAGGATGTGGGCACAGGTGACACAGCTGGGGAGAGACATCCATGCTCACCCAGACATGCTGCTCCCTGAGGCTGTCAGCAGAGCAGGGAGCTGCAGGCAATGGCTCTTGGACACCTCTACAGAAAGAGACTGTCATTTATAAGTCTGTCATTTATAAAGATTGGGAGCCTTAGTGAGAGGAAGGGGACATTCAGCTCACACCAACCTTCCCTGGGAAAGTAATTCACAAGTAAATTTATAATGTAATAGTACATGTAATGTTTCCTGTCTTGACTGGGCCATAAAGAAGAATAAATACAAGATAGAAGGAGGTGTGTATTTTGTCTGTCAGGCCTTCACTTTACAAGCCATATACTGGTCTAAGGCAGCCACTATTCAATTTCAACTCAGAATTCAATTGATAAGAAACAACCTTTTAAAACCTAGTCTTCTGCAGAAGCATTTTTTACCTTAGGAAAAATATTCTGTACTGTCTTTAAGCCATCTCTAGGCAGAGAAGAAAGCAAGATAAAGGATTTCCTCCTGAACTGAGAGCTCTGCTCGGACCTTGCAGTGGGAGTGAGACCTCTTCTGAGCTTGCGGAGACACACCGTACTCCACCTCCATTTAAAACCCCAACACAATATCCACCCAATGAAAATCTCTTAGACATTATACAGATGTGACTCTGCTAAATCTTCTAAGCACTGATGCAGTTCTCTCATCCTCTAAAACCTCAGCAAATTACTACCTCAGCCTCCTACAGGTGAAACATGGTCCTCCCCATTTAAGATACAAAGCACAGAGACAATGAGTGGCTTCACATCCACAAAATAATCTCTGTCACACACCTAGGGTTTGAACCCAAACTGAAGGTGTCCCAGGTGAAAGTCTCTCCCCAGAACAACATGCTGGTGAAATAGTGCCTATGGACACATCCTGAAGCTGGATGCTGTGCTATTAAGGGCAGCTCACTGCTCACAGGGATGGCAAGGACTGCTGCAAGTGACCATAATACTTTCCTGGGGCTCAGAATAACCCAACTAACACCCATTATTTTCTACACTAGAGTAAGGGACCCCAAGGTCAAACCCATTAAAAACCTGGAAAAGGGAACACAAAGACCTGGGAAGAGACATTTGCATTCATACTAAATATCATGAAGGTGTCTCAAATTCTCGGGGTTTATCTATGCTGAAGAAACTTTGCAGTTCTTACACCCTTCTCCCCTTTAGTAGAAGCACAATGTAAAAATATACATGAGAGATTAAAAAGACCTCACCTTACATTTTTTTCACATATCTGTACCAGGTCTTGACTAACTTAAGCTGTCTCTTAACAAGTATCTTAGCTCCAGCTGATCAGAGGCTCTCTGTGAGCTCAGTGGGCTGGCAGAGCAGTGCTCTTTCTTAAGAACAAAAACTTTTCACAGCTGGGTGCTGGCTTTAGTGTGAAGCCTTTCAAGCAGGTTTACAGCTGTGCCATGGCACTTCTGCTCTGAGAGGTTTATGCTCATTTGACAGCAATCTGGTAGGTTTGGTACCTGTGCCCAAGGCTGACCTCTCCTTGTTTAAGTTAGAACACATGCTGGCATGGACGGATGGTCCATAGCCACTTGGACCACATGGTTTTTTTGGAAATAAGGCTGTCTGCCTCTCCTAAACAACCTTTTGGAAAAGAAGAACTAATCTGTCTTCAGCTCTGATGTCTTAAGTCCTCAATGGTCTCCATCCCACTTTCTTCTCAATCACTGGTGCAGAGTAGAAGGTGCTTGAAGGAGCAGTAGTTCAGTTTCTCTGCTTTCCAGTCTTTGGAAATCCTACTTTTGTTTTCTAGGACATAGTTATTCATCAATATAACTGTGAAAGGATGTGAGGATTCATTTAGATGTGTTCTCTTTCACATACCAAAAGCATAGTTGTGGGGATTTTGTCATTTCACAGTTAGTTTCCCAGACAAAATTATGATTGAAATCTTTTGGGTTTATTACAGTCATGATAATAATGTAGTGTATTTCTTTAAAGAAAGAATTCTTTTAAACAAATATCTTTCTGCCAACACTGTAATTCTAGAAATGGTACACTGCTATTAATCTTATCCTCATTCTACCAAGCTTTGGTTAATTCAGCCTTCTTTGCTTTAGAAAAAGGCTTTCCTTTGATGTGTCACCATCCCTGGAGGTATTTAGAAGATGTGTAGTTATGGCACTTAGGGACATGATTTAGTGGTTACTTGGCAGTGCTGGGTTTATGGTTGGAGTCAAGGATTTTAGAGGTCTTTTCCAACATGAATGATTGTATGATTTTATGGATCTTATGATGCTGCTTCATTTCAGCTGCCACATTGTGTGAGCTGCAGTGACCTGAATATACCTAATTCCCAGGGCTAGCCAGCTGGTTTTCTCAGTGTGTTTCTTCTAGCTCTTTTCCTTCCAAGACAGCTTAGAAGTCTCACTTCAGACAAGGCAGGAGTAAGAAGTGGATAAAGGGACTGGAAGAGGACAGAGCTGAGTTGGCCTTGTCTTGTAGCAGAGCTCAGCAGGGGCAGAAGGGCAGAGCACTGCAGTCCCTCCATCCATCTTCTACCTTGCTGCCTTCACAGCAGTTTTGGTAAAATATCCTGGAGGAGGTCAGAAACTTTCTGCAGTAGGAAGAAATGAAAATATTATAAATTTTGCTTCAGTAAGATATACTTTCTTTCTCTATCTCTCCCTTTTTTTTTCTTTAATGTAATCTGTTGCCTAAATATTTCTGTGCCTTTGTCTCCAGTTTCTATTCTGCTCTTATTTGAAGGCAGCAATTTTGCTCAAGAGATTCATAACAACAGAAAATAGAAGAAATCTCATTGATATTTTAGACAACAAAGGAAAAACTGAACAAGAAGGTAATTAAAGTAAAATCGTGAAAGCTCTTCATTCTACAAGGTAAAAAAAGCGTCTCTAAATCCCAGTTTAATTTTTCTTGTCATGTTGACTATCCACCTCCAATGAACAGACACAATGTTCTAGTGTATCTCCCTTTATGTACATATTTTAAATTCTTTTTCTTGTACTTATATTACAAAAGGTTGAGAAGCTGGAAGTGGTTATGCACACAAAGGAAGAGTATTTGCTCTGCAGTCTGATGCTTATTAGGTTTTAAATCTGTTTGAAATAATGAATTGCAATCTACTGTAATTAAATGTAAAAAATTGAGTGTTATTAACTAGGCAAACCAAGAACAATTTGCAAAGTTTGTATTTTCTTCCACAGATATTTCCCTGCATATGAGAACTCTGTATGCTAACCATTAAACACTATATGTCAATCACAAAAGACACTTTTCATTTTCAGATGGGAGAATTGCATTTTTTTAAATTCAATGTAACATTATATTATTTGAAATTCAGAATTATTGTATGAAAAGCTTATGCAAAAATTTTAGCAGTAAGCCCCATATTTCCCTCATTGGAGATATTTTGCTATGCACCAGTTCCAGCAGAAAGGTTAATATTGGTGGTATCACTGAATGACTCGAAGACACAGAATATACATTGCTTGATAATTTGCCTCTGAAAAACCACACCACACACTTTTATCTTGACCACTCTGATGCTAAGAAGATTTCCTTACAGCAAAAATTCCATCCAGGAGAAAGTAGTTGAATTTATTTCATGTAGCTCAGATTCTAATCCTTAAGAGCTAATTGATTCTGCCCCATATATTATTTTGTATTATTTTGAAGGGCAGTTGGTGAAAATTACTTTGGGGCAGAAGGTGCTTGTCTTTGGGAGACCTCAATGAACCTAAAGGCTTCTTCAATTTGGAGAAGCACAACATTGCCCAGGATAGGGGTATGATTACAGATGATTACAGAAGCAAAACATCTTTGGTTGCCTGGCATTGTGTACCACTTATTTTCTTTTTTTTTCTATCTCCCTGTTGCAAGGAATCTGCTCACTCCAATATATCACTGAGTTGCATGATGTGCCCTGCAGGATCCAGCGAGGTACAAACCCAGGTAAAATTGCTCTTTTCCCTTTTACTCACACTAAAGGCAGCCAGTTTCCCAGCACACCAAAGGAAATAAAGCAATTCCTAAAAACTCAGTAGCTGCTGGTGTTTTGAAAGAAAAACACTGTGAAGAAAAAGTTTTCTTCCAGGCTCTGAGGGGAAAGAGAGCGAAGAATGGCTGCAGTGTACAATGAGGATTTGCCTTCAGCAGCATCCAGATGCCAGTATTTCACCAGAAGTGCAAACCTCTTCTGCACCTTGGGTCAAGTCCAAGCCTAATTGTTAAAGTAGATATTTCTATCAGGACATGTGACAGTGTGCCCTGCAAAAGTAAGGAGGCTGCACAGCCTCCACCCTGCTCAGAGAGCAGCACCAGCTGTAGCCTACCTAGCTGTATGCAGAATGATGTCCTTTACTCCCCCCCAAGGAGGGTTTTTACAGGATTTCGTCCCCTTGTTAGTTTTAATTCTGTGACATGGATTAGGAGTAAAGCTGAAGCTCTGCAATCCCTTTAGCCCATTACCTCCCAGCTTCTCAAGACCCAGTGTCAGTAAAAGATAGATGGGTTCAAGTTTATGTCTTTAGCTCCCTGTCCTCCTAAGTGCAGGGGAGTGTTTGCATGGGTTTTGTGTATCTATCCTTAACCAAACCTCAGTGTTCAACCTGGTTAATCCTCATGACTTCTCTGTGCACACATAATCCAAACAGCCTTCTTTCCCAATATTTTACTTTCTTATTTTCTGTTTGTATAACTCCTGGGAGGTTTGCAGGCTGCATCTAGTTCCCTCAGGGAGGTGACAAAATCACAGCAAATCAGGCTCTTTGCTCAAAAATTTCCCAAAGATCAAAGTTTAGTTATCATTAGAATGTAAATGTCACAATATTATGGAACTGGTGCACCAGGAAAGAACATATCTTCCTCTTTGAAAGTGTTTTTATGTGATGTGACATTTTGGTAACATTTGAGGTAGGACTTTTTTTTCTTTTTAATGATCTAATGATCTTTTCCCTTTTTTTTTTTTTTTTGGCCATTATAAGTATGATGCTCCCACCTGCTAAAATAACATTTAAAATATAGTATTTCACAAAATCTTTTTCTTTTTCAAACTGGCTCCAACATCCACCTCATTGTTTTATTTAATGAGTTTTTCAGGGCTAGAGAAATGCAAATGAATTCATAAATATTAAGAAAGCATGGCTCCTAATCTCTTCATAAATATACTCAGATTATCAATATACCACAGCAAGAAATGGGTTGGTGGGTGTTTGGGAACAGGGGACCCACTTGAAAAATTATTGATGAAGAAACAAAAACATGAGATGATAACATGCTACATCTCACATTGGAGGTGCTCTATGCCAGTCAGGATTGAAGCATCTCACAAAAGCAGTCATTAAAGTCACTAAACTAATGGGACAGAAATTTCCAAAAATGTATTGTATAATGCAATAATACACATGTATCTGTTGGAACTGTGTCATGATTCTATGAGGAAATGTTGATACATTGAGTCATTACTTTATGCCAGCAGCACGAAAATATTCATGCCCACAGCAGCCAGCTTTAATAAATTACTAGTGATGTTAGTCACTTCAGCCTGAAATCAATATTTATTATTAGTATGATTTTATCTCAGGCCCTGGAGGTGCTGGTCAGCCAGTGCTGGGCTGCAGATGGACATCTCACCTGCCAGTCCCTTCATGGTGCCATGGGTCACCATCCAGAGCACAGGCAGGTACCTCTCACCTGGCATGGCCTTCATGTGTGCAGGGGGAGGGGGAAGCAGCTCCTGACTACTTTCTAGTGCAATAAGTTCAAGTTAATAATTGTTAACTGGTGGATTTCTCCAGTCATAGTAAATATGAAAGCAAAAATGGAAATGGTCTGTGCAAGTGGTTTGGTTGAGGGATGATTTTCTTTTTTCCATAAGCATTAAAAAACATCTCTATTTTGAATTATACCTTTTTGAAGATCAAAACTTGCAACTGTTGAATCTTGGCCTGGAAGTTTTAGTGGAGTTGCCCCTGAAGGATCCTAATTCATGACAAAACTCCTGAAGACCAATGGCACATTTTGGTTTTTAACTTTACCACTCAGAGACTCCTCCAAGTCAGGAGACATTCTGTACCTGTTTTATTACAAAAATCTTTAATGGAAGTGGTAATAGCTATTAAAGAGAAATTTATTAGAGAGTGCATCTTGTGAAGAAGAAAACAAATCCAGACTATATTTATTTCCACATTTCAGCTTGGACATCTTAAGGAATACTTGCACTCTTAACTGGCTTAGGTGTTTGGTTTTTTGTTTTGGGTTTTTTTCATTTTAGTGCAGCCAGAATTATACCCTGTAACAACTCTGATAAGACTTGGAAAGGAAACATATATTCAAAGAGTTTTAACTTGGCCTGTTTTATTTTCCCTTTTTGAAAATAGCGTTTTTCAGATTATGCTTATATTTCTAGGGGTTTTTCTCCCTCTCTAGATAAACACTATCAGCTTACACCATCATATCATTGTTAGTGTGCAGCAGACTACTTAAATAAATTCTGGTTTTCAGCTTCTGTTGCTACAAACCCGTTTTTGTTTTAATATGACTAAATTGGTGTGGAAAGGTAGGAATATTGCCTGTTATTGCAATGCTGTAAATACATTGTCTGTGAAAAACCTAAGTGATAAAGAGCTTAATTAAGTGTGATTTATATGGATCTATATGATCATTAAATCACCAGAGTTTGCAGAAACCTAATTTGTTTTTAATAAGTGTTGCCTGAAAGACTAGTAATTACAGTCATAAACCAATTACTGAACTAAAGCATAGTAAATTTGAAAACAAAAGCGGTCACAAAATATTTCATTAGGAATCCGACTAAGTTAAAACAAAAGCTACTTCATGTTTATGGCAGTGGAGCTGCAGTAGTACCTGTGACAGGTGAATTTTCAAGCAGTTTCCCACTCTAAATTTACATTTTTGAGATTTCCAGAAGTATTTATGCTTTGGCTTAACAGTTGTAAGCATAGTCCTAAAGCTGTCTTGTTGATTTAAGTGGATGCTGTTAATATTATTTCTGTGCTGTGTGTGGGTAAGAGGCCCTGAGTAGACCCAGAAGTTGGCAGGCTGGGGTGAGGCCACAGTGAAGGACTCTGGAGAGCAAGCTTGTGGATTAATAGAGCAAGAGTCACCCTTGGCAAAGCCAACAATTGTTGACTGATATATGAACTAGACTAGTGAGAAGCAAAATCATCATTTTCACTCTTTCAAGTCAAATACAGTTCAGCAGGAATAAGCCAACATGCAGAGGTCAGGCTGTCTGAGAAATGATGGGAGCCCCACCCTGGGCTCCCAACTGGACACTTACACACATGTAGCACCATGTTTCATCTCTCTTCTGCTGAAAATAACTTCTTTTTTTTTTAATTTACATATTTCTAAGGAACCTGACAGGAAGCTTCACGTGTGACGTCAAAAGGATAGTGAAGACACAGCTGTACTAACATTTCCACTGTGGTGACACTTCATGGTGCCTGTTGTAAGAATCAGTTGCTAGAGGAGACATGAGTCCTCCTGAAGCTTGTGCTCCAGGCCCCACGACACTGGGGCACCATTTCTGAGGGAATGGGAGAGAAAAGGGAGTCACCAGGAGAAGGTAACTGCTCCACGTGGTGAATGGAGACTGATGAACACTGCAGCTCTCTTTTCGTGATCTCTGAAGACAACATTGAGATGTCTGTAACCCTCAGAAGTTCCCACAATTGTGTCAGCAGGATTCCTCATTAAAATTTGGCAAGGGCTTACAATAATAATTCACTGAAAGAGAAAACTATAAAACATTATCAGTAATAGATCATCAATCTTGAGAACTGCAATTGCTTGAGAACTTTGAAGAGCCATTGGCTTTTTTGTAACAGATAAAAGAATTAAGGAAATCTGAAAATGAGGCAAAATTGTTTTGGTCATGCCAGAGCAAGCAAAGAGCCTGACAAATGCTGCACACTCTAGCACAGCAAGGTGCCTGCTCAGAGTGATGTCTGGTGAGCTTAACCATCAGCCAATACAAGGCCACGTGTATTGAAGGGACAGTGCACAGCTGGGTACTCATTTAGGTGTAAATATTCCAGAAAAAGGGGTTCCTAAGAAAGGCTGTTCAATGGAATGTGCAGGTGACCCAGGGCAGCTGCTGATGCAGTCGCTCCCCAACCCGGTTCTGTCACTGGGATCTGGGTTAGCCTTAACACCTGGGGCAATGTGTTGCTTTTTTCCTGATGGTTTGTGAATGGTTTCTTTAACATGGATCATTGCAGCTGAAGTGGGTTAGGGAGAAATGGCATGGGGTGTTGTGCTAGCAGGTTGGGTAACTCTCTCCCTTGAGGATGGCAGGAAGGGGCAGGGCTCTGGTCAGGCAGGGAGGGGTAACTTCAGACATAGACTGTGAAACTCCAACACGTGCAAAGACTGCACAGAGACAAGAGAGTATCATTAACACTACATCCTAGGTGCATGCAGGCTTATCTTGGCTGTGCTAGTCACTTCTGCTAGGACAGGTAGGATGAAAATTTCTTCATCTGACAGCTGTTTAATGTACCCAAGAAAAAGTTAAAGGCAGACACACTCACAATCTCTGTGCAGTGAGCAGAGCTGTGGTAGTGGGCTCTTCAACCTTAGCAGCAAATGTACAGCACTACCTTGGGGCTGCTCTTTGAAGCTGGACAAATTCAGACTGCAAAGGAGATTACAATTTATCTAAGCACGGGGTTATTAACCACTGAAATGATTTAGTAAAAGCTGTTGTGGGTTCTCCATCACTGCATTTGTTCAAATCAAAATAGGATTTCTCAACTGAAATACTGTGTAATTCGAATGGGAAATAATTCATGCCTGGATATAATTGGTATTAGAGGGAAAGGCAAAACAATTAAAGTGATCTCATCTGGCCTAAAAATTGATGAGTCTGTTTAAAAGGGGAAAAAAACCCCAAACTAAATGTAACAAAACTGACTCAGGGGGAATTAATTTCTAGAGGCTGCATTTCACAACACTGTCTCTTTCCACTAGCACAAATCCATACCTTGGGTGATCGTGCTGCATTTATAAAAAAAAAACTGTTTAAGGAGACAAGTTACTTTTTAAAAGAAGTCACAGTTGTAATTCTTGGGTGAAATCAGAGCCTCAGTGAGAGAAATAACAGGAATTTCATTTCTACAGGAGGTCAGAATTTTATCTGCTTTTCCCCTCCTTTCATAGTCATAAGCGTGTCTCATTCCGAAGGATTTTATAGAAGGATACAGGGGATTTTCTGCTCTGCAAGTTGTGGTGTTTCTTTTGGAAATGAAGAAAACCCAGCATACACTGGCTGAGTGGTTGGCTTTGATCTGATGATGTCTTGAAGTCAAGGATTAGACGAACAGAGGAATGTCACTGGTATTTTTCAGCTACAGAGGGTTGCATTTATATCAGTGTGGCATCCTTAGAAATAATGATCTGGATCTGGTGGTTTTTAAAGTTTATTGTTAGGAAGGTCTCAAAATCAAAGTGAAAATGCAGAGTACATGTCAAGAATCACTGCTAGCAGCTGAGAAATTTGACTACAAATGAAAATGTATATGATGCATTTTAAACACATTGAAAGAAAACAGATTAGGTGAAAGAGATAATGGACAAAGTTTCCAAAACAAAGGAAAGACAATAACCCTCTTTAGAGCAAGGTTACCAGGAGAGAAGTTGGAAAAATATTGGGTCCTGTTGTATTTTGATACGCTGACATGTTATCTCTGTGCACATACTGAATTGTCAGAGACATTTCACTGAGCATCCAAGGACTCCAAAGAAGCCTCCTGTTTAAATTCTGACCGGGGCTGAGTGCCAAGCTGAAATGCAGCATTTTGTTTCTCACGTTTTCCTTCTGAGGTGGCACTTTGAGAAGGCAGCCAATCCAATCCTACCTCTCAGTGGTTGCCAACTTGCAGCTGTTTTGCAGTCTGTAACCTAATCTGCATAAAGAAAAATCTGTAGCCCCTGTTAATTTTAGTTTTCAGCGGTTTACATGTGACAAATGTACATATTTTAGAATATTTGGTATGTGCACAGACCCTTTTTGTGAACACTCTTGGAAAACCTCAGAAAGGGAGGTTTTATTCCTACGTTTTCCTACAGATAACACATCCCTGTGTTTTTCAGATTTTTTTGGAAAGAACTGGAAAAAGGAGAGACTGCAACTGCCATTAATGCCTGCTTCACCTTACAGATTAGTCTGAAACAACAACTGGCAGATGTGCTGACAAAAGCAACCCTGTCTCAGGGAAGAATTCTCTCCAGAAAAGACTGAGATCTCAAAATTCAATTTTCAAATAATTTTAAAAGCTCACAAAGAGCAGAAAACATCAGCCTTTGTGGTACAGAAGTATAGGGTCTCAGAGCAGAGGTGACTTGACCATGGGACATATTGATTTTGATGTGAATTCTCCAGACCCCAAAGATCCACCCAGTTTAGACATGAGTTGCCAGATGTGAGCTGGTACATCACAGGACACCAGCTCCTTGGCTGTCCATCACCAGTTGTGATGTGATGTTGTGAAAACACCTTCACACCGTGCCAGGTGTGCGCTCTTAGAGTGCACCTTAAACAATTCGTGGTGGTGCAAGGGCTGCTCATGTTTTTAGAAGGAGACAAGTCTTTAGGAAGCAGGGCAAAGAGAACTTGGTAAAGCAGCTGCCATCTTAGAGCAGCAACTCAGACAATAAACTAACTCATCTTAAAGATGGAGCCTGCTCCACTTGTGAGCAGCAGGCTCTGAGCAGTGGGTTGGGACAGCATTGAGGTGGGCTGAGGGCAGCAGCAGGGCCCTTCCACTAAGTCCACACATCCCTGGGAGCAGAGGTTTGCTGCTCTTTCATGGCTCACTTGTCAATCAAATTCTTTGCTAGAAATAATGCAGAACTGTTTCAACCGAATTATTTGATTTGGAGTTCCTATAACTTGAAGGTGGCTTTTTTATTTCCCCTGTTCCGCATAAAATTTTCTCAATGTCAGCTCTATTATGCACTTTTGAAAAATAAGCAGGGCTCAAAATGAGTTATTTCTTGTGGGAAAACAGTCTGTTGGGAACACATTACACATTCCATTTACTAATCAGAATCTTCTGATAATTTTTACTGTGCATTGCAAATGCAGGCAGCCTGCATTACATCTGCAGTGCTCAGATAGACTGGAACTGCTCCAAACTGCTCCTCAAAAATTTATTTTTAAAATTTTCCATGAACTTACTGTTCCTTCATCCTGGTCACAAATGCATATTTATGCAATGGAGTAACTACATGCATGCAATAGCTTAGCAGAGTTACATGTATCATAGTGCTAAAAAATAGACTGTCTCTTAAAGAATGTAGAAACTATTGCATAAAGAAACAAATGCTTCAACCTGAGGAAGCTGAAAGACTGAAAACATCAGCAAGGAAGAAAAATGGCCTTATCTCATAGTAAGAAAAAAGCAACAGGAAAACTAAAATTTTAGTGATATGCTTCATGAAACAGTTTCATATGGCTGGTCATAAATAAAGTGGGGACCCAGGTTGTTGTCAGAAAAATTTCAAGGATAAGCCAAACAGCTGCAGCCTTGGCTTCTGGTTTCACCACTCAATGTCAGAATAATAAGGTCCAGGAGAAAGGATGTTCAGCTCCTGAGTAGAACTGAGATGTTCAGTTTCCTGATGTAAAAACATGGGGCTGGGAAAGAAACAGCAGTGGTGAAATGCAGGGCAAACACAGAGACAAGGAGCACTGCAGAAGTATAACTTCCTACACCATGGTGGGAAGGGACATGTGAGCCTGAGTGTGTCATTTCTCCCCACACCTACTAAATCATTGTAGAAATGCTGCTTATTTGTAGCAACAAAAATGTGGTGGCGTGTGGGGCAGGACTGACAACAGCTGCAGTTTGTTTTCAGCAGAAACTCTGAGGGTGCCTGGATTTAGCACCTTGTTCAATGAGGTGGACAATTCCTTTCCAAAACCTTTAAGGGCTGCAGCTCCTGCCTCCACTGTTGCAGTGCCTCCCCCAAAGGGGGCGGTTTCTGAAGGAAAAATATCCTGGACTCCTGGGCCTTTCCTATTGCTCTCATCTCTGCTGTGCTTCACTGCTGAGAGTACAAAGACCTCCAGTATTCTTATCTTGGCACTCCCCACTTAGAGGAATGAGAGACGCATTACAAATGAGTCTGTAGGGATGTATTGTGAAAGCAGTAATAAAAACTAAAAAGCTGGCACCGGTGGCCTTGGCCAGTCAGATCCTTTGGGAGCCCTGGGCAGCGAAACTGTTCCACATCCCTGCTCTGAAACGCCTGGCATTTAAACCTGGTGACAAGCTCTGCTCCTGCACACTGCTCATGAGGAAGATCTTATGGTCAGATTGTCATAGTTAATATTATTTTCAGGTCACATTTCTGTTCTCCCTTCTACTCTCCTGCAGTCCATGTGCTAAAGCAGCCAACTCAGCCCTTGCTGTCCCTCCATGCCAGACCTGACATGATCAGGATACACTAACATCAAGGCTGCTCTCAAAATTCATGCTCTCTTTCCTGCTTTCTCATTTAATGGTTTTAAAGACAGCAAGTCAATCTACATTTTTGGAGCCTTACAACTTACTTGTAGCTGTTGGGAAAGACACATGCAATAGTCAGCATCAGTCATGAAAATCGTCTCTATGTTTTATTTTTAATAATATTTTTCTGAAGAAGTTCATCTTCATAACTCAGCTATTCATAACCTACTAACAACCCTATATTATTATCTACATGACCTGGTCTCATCTGGCCCAGTAAAAATAAGGTGCTGTATGTCAATAATTGCCAGGGGTTCATACTGAACTACTTCTTTAACTTAATAAAAAAACCCCAAAACATACCACTATTCACAAACATATTTAGGCAAGGGATTAGATTTACTGCATGTTAATGTGAGCCTATAAATTATTCTTTAAAATACTGTATTAAAACATAATTAATTGCCTAAGCCTGGCTGGTGGCATGGCTTTGTAGAGCTAATCCCTCCTTCCAGTGCACTCTGTCTTCCCCAAACCAAGCATGTTCTGCTGCATCACAGAAGGGGCTGATGCAGCTGCAGGACTTCCATGCTCCTGAAGTCAAACAAGCTCTGCCCTTCAGCAAGCCCATCAGACCACTGACCTTTGCCCAGTACCTACTGAATGAGTGCTCTGCCAAGATTTCAACCATGGAAATGCCATTTTTTAGTCAGCAAAACATGGTCAGGAAACCCCTTTCCATAAGTTTTCAGCACATTCCACAATTTCATGGCATTACACATCTGCTCACTCAGCACCCCCTGAACACAGCACGACCCTGAGCATCAGGTCTGTGTGGAACTGGTGTGGGAATGAGCCCACGAGAAAAATCTTCAATTTCACACCACAGCTGCCTTTGAGTATCACACCATCCATGTCTCTGAGCGATGACAGCATGTGGATGACCTGCACATGGTGGGGGAAGAGCCAGAACAGGGCCCTGAAGAGCTCTGCTTGCTTGCTCTTGTGTAGCAGAGCTGGAAATAGGACAATGACAGAAGTAAACACTTTTCCATGGTGACCTCCAAGGAGCAGGGTCCATCCCAAAAAATTCATAAATAATCTCTCAAATAAATAACAGCCCATAAAGGTTTTTGACATCACAGCTGACTATATTAATGTGGTTTGGAGTAGGGCAAATTTGTTTTCAAATAGCACTGGTCGTACACTGCTCCTGTAAGACCTCATTGGTGGTTAGAGATGAGCAGCAGGGGCACCCCTGAGGCTTGATATGAATATTCATGATGACTCATTAGTTTGTAGGTTTTCCATTATCTGCTCATTAGCTGTTCAGTAAAAATTCAGAGAACAAATATGTGCTACATATGTGTAGAGACACACCCTGTGCTGGGCGGGTAGGTCCCAACCTTCTCCCCACACCAATACTGTGCTTCACCAAACCTCTGTGCTTCACCAAAGCTCTTCTTTGCCTCGTCTCTGCAAGGTTCCACTCCTCCCATGGCTCCTACCTGCAGTTTCTGGAGGGATTTCCCTCTTGTACTTTTTGAGATGGCAGAATAATAGGTGAGAAAGTGGTAGAAAATTATTGCATGATATTCACAATGCAGAGAAAGAAACCTCCATCCCCAAACAGGCCAAAATATTAAGTTCTCACAGTGGGTGAAATGCTGTCTGCCCTACTAAAGATCAGTAGTAAAGTTCCCATTGACTTTAATGAGGCTAGAATTTGGGTATTCATTTTTCCATGCTCTTCCCAGATGAAGTGTCCAGAGATGTTTCAAGATTTCCTTACGCCAAACAAGTTTTAAGGTTTCCTGAGGGGAAAACCCAGAATCATGGAATGACTTGGGTTAGAAGAGACCTTTAAAGGCCATCTAGTCCAATCCCCCTGCAATGAGCAGGGACATCTTCAACTAGACCAGGTTGCTCACAGCCTAGTCCAACCTGACCTTGAATGCCTCCAGGCGTGGGGCATCCACTGCCTCTCTGGGCAACCTGTTCCAGTATTTTAGCACACTCATAGCAAAAAATTTCTTCCAAATATCTAGTCTGACTCTACCTTCTTTCAGCTTAAACCCATTATACCTTGTCCTATTGCTACTAGCCCTGTGATATATTTTTGCACTTTGTAAGTGCAAACACACACACACACACACACACACACACACGCACACACACCACACTTTATTAACTTCTTTGGTTCTGTTTGACTGTACAGCATCTTGGAGGAAAAAAACCACCAAACTTGCAATTTCATTAAAAAAAAACCCAGCTAAAAATTGTTTTATGCTATGGCTCCATGCCTGTTCTCTATTTCCTTAATTCAATACCACAGAATATACAGACTGATTAAAAGCTCCTATTTTCACTCGGTCTGTAGGAGAGGAAGAGGAGGATGAACATTCTCGAAATAAAACCAAGGGAAACTGAAAGCATTTTGAAAGCTCGTTGTTCAGCATCATTAAACACAAAACAATCACAAAATCTGTTAGGTTGGAAAAGACCTTTAGGATCACCAAATGCACTGCCAAGCACTGCCAAGTTCACCACACAAGAACAAAACCTATGTCCCTGAGTGCCACGTGTTCATATCTTTTAAATACCTCCACACAATGACTGACTCTACCACACAATGCCTTTCCCCCTTATTCTGTCACTTGTTACTTAGGAGAAGGTACTGACTCCCACCTGGCTACAACCTCCTTTCAGGTAGTCCTAGAGAGCAATAAGGTCTCCCCCTAAGCCTCCTTTTCTCCAGGCTAAACAATCCCAGCTCCCTCAGCTGCTCCTCACGAGACTTGTGCTCCACACTCTTCACCAGCTCCATTGCCCTTCTCAAGAAATGCTCCAGCACCTCAGTGTCTGTTTTGTAGAAAAGACACCAGGTGGACACAAACCCATAAGTTTACAGAAAGCATTTTCAGATGGGATGATTGAGTTTTGTGCTAGTTTTGTGTAAGCTGATATGCTGTGAGGTATGCAAAACAATGAAGAAAATGAAGTCTTGCCAAAACCTAATATTGTAATTTTCATGCAGACACATTCATCTGTACTTCCCAGTCTTATTTGCAGGAGGTTAATAAATAAGACTCTGTTAGTTTTCTATTGCCCCCTACAATCATTTTAAAATTAAGAACAAAACCCCCACTATCCAAAATTTTAGTAAAATAAGGTTCACATTCAGCTAAGCATCCTGTTACTTTAAGTCACTCCAAATCATCGTTGGTACATTTCTAAATGCTGTGTGCTGAGAGTAGCAAAGCTTTTACAGTTCAGAATGGCAAGACAGACTTAATAAAAAATTAATATACTTGAAAAGCAGATCATTTATTAAGAGATCTTTTAAAAGCTTCCTTTCTTAAAAAGCAAAACTATCTGCCCACCTCCGAATCTCGTCTAAAAGCATTTGCATACACAGCTGTTCTCCAAATTTCAACCATGTTCCTTTTTGTCTTCATGTTTTAAGACATGAATAGCAAGCATTTAGTGAAACAGTACCATGGTTCAGCAAGTGCCTTCTGCTTCCACACACTGATTTATCCTGTCTGGACCCAGACACTCAGGTACCCTTCTCTCATACACAGGATTAAAGTCTCAGACCTTTAGGCCCAGGGCTGCATGAGATGGCAGTTTGGGGACTCCAGCTTCTAAACCTTCTCTTACCACAGCTGAAAGTCTTCCACAATAGTCAGGGTGAGGAGAGACTTTGTCCCTCCTGGATCTTCCACTGTCCTTTTGTTTACAAGTCCTTTTAGGCAGTGCTCTCTCACCAGCTGCCTGAGAACTGCACACAAAGCACAAGTGGTCTGGATGCCAAAGGTGCAAGACACACAGGTACCCTGTTACCAAACAGCAGAAGGCAAAAAAATAAATATTTCTTGGATAGTGGACCTGTAGCATTCTGCTCACTGGAAATTGTATCACCTTTGCATACTGCTGTCCTCAAGGCAGCATTTTATATGGAGACAAAGAAATAGCAGGACTCTGCATTGAGTGAGATATGACAGAGAAAAAAGAACAGACAGTTTTGGACCAAGAGATTGATACTTCTGAGATATGTTTGACATCCTGCAATTCATGAGTGTTTTCACTCCCTGCATCTTCCTGAAGAAGCACCTCTCGCTGTTTCATCTTGCCTGCAAATAACATGACACCCCAGAAAATTTAAAATAATCCATTAAAAAGATTACCAGCTTTTCAGGACATGGCAGCTCAACTGTAGCCACAGAGTTACTCTCTTGGGAACAGGCTGTCATGAATACAGCGGTTATAAAAGACAGAACAAGTTGTGGGAAAGTTGCTCTGAAAGGAGGTTAAATGAGGAGAGTATGATGACCTTGGTCGTAAGTTTCAAAGGAGAGATGATGTAAAAGTCAGACATCACAAGGGAAGGAAGACAGAAAAGAAGAAAGCTGGGAAAACTCAAGAAAGGGCAAGACACCAAGAAGGTGGAGACGACTTGCTGTGCCAAAAGCAAGAAACAGTAATAGCAGAGATACTAGCACTCTCTTACTCTTGTCATAAGATCATCATGCAAATTACTTTAGATTTAGAAGAATGACATTCAAGAGACTACTTTTTTGATTATAAATGATTGTTTTTCATGTTTTTTTTTTAAAGTCACTGCTTATTATTAATCAGTTTTGATGGGCAGCCACAACCAAGTTCCTAGGTAATCAAATGTAGAATATGCTTGAAGGCTGCTCATACCTACCAGGTGTCTCCACTTTAGATTGCACTGCAGACCAAGGGACATCAACTGAGTATTTAGCAATAATGTAGTGACTGTAACAAATGGTAAAACTCAGCTATTGATCACCATTTGGGCTTTCAGGGAGAAAAATAAAAGGCATTTATGGGTTAATACTTCTGACTGCAATGTGCTTATTTAGAGGTTCGCTTAATAGATGCCATCATCAGGAGATAAAAGTCCTTACACTGAACAGACAATTTTAATGGCCTTTCCCATTAAGCTATGGATGACATATTTCAAAGGGCAGATTATTGGAGTCTTTCTGCTGACAGCAAGGAATGTCAAATGAATTCAGAATATCAGTGAATATTTAAGCCATGGTAACAAGGATTTTAATATAGAGCTATCTTATAATTCAGGACAAAACATCTTGACCAATTTATTCTCCTGTATAGCACATTTATATCCACATTTATATTAAAATAGGCAATGGACCCTTACTGCTCATGGGAACAAAACTCCAGATGCTCTTATATTCTAAACTTAATGTGTTCAGTTACTGGTGTAGCAGCATTAATCACAATGAACAAGAGTTTTATGGCCTTGGAAAAATGGAACCTCCCAGATTTGTTAGACTACTTTGCTCAATAAAATGTTTCCTATAAACAAATGAGCTCTGAATATAATGTACTAAACATTATCACCCCATAATCAATAGGTATTAGGAAGACTGTTTTTAAGGTTAAGTTCCCTTCCCGTTCTCCTGCAGACTGCAATTATTCAGCTCTGTACTGCAGAGCTCCATTAAGCTCTTTGTTTTTCATTCAATGACTAGAATCAAGTGCGTATGGCCTCCACGGATGGATAAACTGCTGTAAAAAGAGATAAGTCAGCAATACCGATTGGCTCTGTTGTCTGAGCGTGCCTTTTGATTTTTGAATTACAGCCAAAAGCATCATCATTCTGTGTTTCCCCTTCAAAAGCCCTCGGTCACTCAGATGGTGCATACACTCACAGCACAGAGCTCTCCTTTGCAGAAACAGTATTCATTAAAAAAAGACAATTTCAGTACTTGTATTTGTTGAATGTAAATTTGTGGCACAGATGTTTTATCTCTCATCTTTCATGACATTGTTACTATATAATATGAAGTGATTGAAAGACCAGCTTTACTTTGATGCCCACCTCTTTGACTCAGATAAATGGTTTACCTCTGTGCAAAGCTGTAGGTAGCTTTCAAAGTGTAATTGGTCACACCATTTTCCTCTTCCCTTCCCTCTCTGGCAAGTCAAAGTAACAGAACCACCATAAATCTCTGTGGTGGTTTCTTCTGTCTGTGTGTATGTGTGTGTGTATGAGCTCACACCAATCACTGAAGACACACTGCATTTTTCTTCACTGCTGAGGCCAGTACTGTCACTATCAGCTTTCACAGGATGGGCTTGCATTTCCCTCCAGAGCTGCAACAAGAGCTGTTGTTTAGCTGTGAACACCTGCTGTGCACTTTGCACCTGAGTAAATGCCTGCTGGACACAGGAGGAACAGGACCAGAACAGGTCCCTGATGAAGCATTTCAGCTGGTTACAACTCTTTGTGAATTCAGCATTCAGCACTCAGGAATCTCCTAAGGCAGAATGCACTCTTGACATGACAGGATGACCTGTCTGCAAAAACAGATAATATATAATATATTGTATAGAATGGTTATTCCCATTTGAATACAAAACCAATCAGACACCAATGATTTGGATTTTATGCAAACGTACAGGTAAAAACAAGACCATTGTCCTGGGATGACTAATAATTAAATAATATCTGCATAAACGGCAATAAAGTGACAAATAAAGGCAATTGTTACCTGCTTGTTTAAAGCCTTGTGAACATTCTGCAATCCCATGATTTCTATTACTGCAACCTCACCAGAATTGCAAGTCCAGCTGACTGTGAAGGTCTAGGCCCTGTAGAATCTTATCCACGTGCACACTGTTTTTGGGTGAGGAAACACCCTCTTACAGATAGCTTACAACCCCTTTTGTGATTAAAAGGAAATTAATTTGATTTCTTAAGAGCTTATGGCTTCCCAACAAACCTTGGGAAACAAATTCAGAATACTAGCATATGCTCTAATCCATTTTCTAGTTATAAAAGCTTCTTTATTACTGTTTTTGGCTGACAACACTTGAGATAGCATGTTTATCATCATTCTTAAAACACTTGAGAAAGAACAATGTGGGTGGATTTTTTATTTCGGTTTTAACTTCTTTATTTCATTGCTATACAGCTGCATTACACTTGGCTTTAATCCCTCAAGCATTATTTTTCTTGGCAAAACAGTCACTGAACTGAGTAGAACTTACTATTGGAAAAATATGCTTGAAAAACCCTTGTGATGTCAATGCCAACTGAAACCCATGGAGCTTAAAATGTCACAAACGGGCCTGTAGCTGAAATACAGAGCTCCTCTTTTTTTTTTTTTTTGTCTGAGCTAGGAATGTTGTAAGTCTTAGGTTGTGAAGTCAACTGTAAAAATCACAGAGTAGCCTCCTGAAGCTGAATGTGTGCTGAAACTGAATGTGTGCTTCCCTCCCTCCATAAACAAACATTTAGAGAACAATTATATAAAACTGGATGTAGGATAATTCCATAGGAAACAAATGACTGCATGGCTCCACTTCCAGTCTTGCCTGCATTAACTGTAGCTGTCTGTTATAAGCTGGGCTACAGGCTTCTCAGAGAAAAGAGAGAACCCGACTTTGTAAAACATCTTTAATATTCAAATATATAAATAAGCACTACTGAAGAATAATTCAGAAGACTGCGGTGATTCATTACGAACAGATGCTATAAACGGGAACAGTAACATTGCTAGGTAAGGAAGAAGCAAGCTATTTTAGGAGTCTTGAAAATCTCTTCTAGTTCTTCAGACAGATCATGCTGCTATAGTTATTTTATAAAAAATTATAATCTGAAAAGCACTTTAGTAAAAGAAACCTTTTACTGGAACTATTATTTAACCAAGACCTTCTACAGCACTAGAACACACAGCAATTGAGTTCCTGATACAGTTTTAAGAATGGGAGGGGTGAAAATAAGAACAAAAAAACCCTACCATACCTGCACCAGGAGCTATTTATTAGCATAACACTCTTCCTTTTAAAGATTTTGTAACAACTGAAGTATATACAAAGTCTTACAGCATTTACACAATAAAAAAGTTTCCTATTAGCTGATGTAGTATAAGGTAGTGCTGCAATTTACTTCAAAGCATGAATACAATAATAATGAAGCAGACCACTGTACTTTCAACTTCTCCACTACTATACCACCACGGTCAGTTGAAGTGACAGTTAATTAAACCACTGGGAAGACAGATTGTTGAAAGATTTGTAACAGGTTGATTCGCAGCACTAACCATCTTAAGGAGATAAAAAAAAGAGAAAGGAAAAGCTACATACTGTCATGTTTCTACACTTTCCTAGAGCTGGAACAAACTTTCACAGCCTTAAGATATAACATATGCAAGACAACATAATCACATTTTTTCAGATATAGTTCAGCTACTGAGTGTATTTACTTCTGAATAGGAGGCGTTATATTGATATGGCTGTGTGTTTCCATTTTTGTTCATTAACTCTTCAAATAGATCTACAAAAAAAATTAAGACAGCATGGAGTTCGTAGTCATGATGTGTTTTGACTAATAAAGGCATTCAATATCAGCTATAGGATCTAATTATTCCTGTCAAAAGTTTAAGACCAGGAATCTTTGAGTAAAAATCAAACCCACAAAATCCTGCACCTGCGCCATTTTAATCTGTTGACTCCAACCTTTTTAAGCTTTTCCAACTGGTATAATACAAAATCATTAAAATGCTTACACCAACCCAAATGAAAGTCTCGTTTAGTTTATGAGAGGTCAAGCAGATTCACTAGACTACTTCTGCTGTAAAACAGAGGGAGCTTACCTAGGAAAAATAAACTTTTTACTGAACAGTGCCTTACTACAAGTAGGGATATATAGTTTAACAACGATACATAATTTAAGAACATAGCATTCTTTGCCTTTTAGAAACAGCTTTCGTGTGCCAATAATGCACTTTCTACAAGAGATAAGGCTGCTTTGCCTATCGTTGTATGCCTAAACCTCCTATTTCGGCCAATTCCACTTTTCTTCCCCCCAAAGGGATTCTGTTTCAACTTGGAAATGAGTAAAGTCAGTTGACAATATCTGTATTAAGACAAAAAGTGACATATATAAAATCCACGAGGAACCACATAAATACCAAAGAAGTCATATAATCTTTCCATGTAAACACTTTGATTATACTGAAGCCCTAATCAGATTCTTGTCTTAAACTTTTGGCAGATAATGTGTATGCTCAGCCAGGCTTTGTAGTTAGTTACTGTTCAAGTGGAAGCCAGGTCAGCTCACATGTTGACAGGCATGCAACTTGGAAACATTGCACAACAAGCAACACAAAGAGATTTGAGAAGGGTACAAGACTTCAAGTAGACTTCACAACCCTTCACAAACTGAATATTCACAGACAAAGATACAGTCCTTGCTTTTTTCTACGGTGGATTTCTCTCTCACACATGGGACACTTTCTGTGACTCTCTAGCTTGCTTGATGCTATACAACCACTTGATGATTCTGGCATTCCTTTCAATGGCAGAAATGCCATATGGCACACGGTCATTGGCACTGTCATCATTTCTAAGGTCACTGTTGCTGTCCTGAGACTGTTCACAGTCTGAGCTAATCATGCTTGCACTGCGAAAGTTGAGGGATATAATATCAGAGTTAGCCCTTGCAAAGTTTTCCATCCCAAGGTTTTCAAGCTCTTCAGGATCCAGTCCGCAGTAGTTAAAGAATCGTTCAACGTCTGCGTCAACGCGAAAGTATCTGTCGCTTAAGTCTGATTTTGACCGCTGTAGGGAGGGCCTTCTGCTAACTCCGCATCCAGACTCCACTGCCTCAATCTCTGGGGATTTCAGGGTGGCAATGGCAGCAATTTTGGGCTTTGGAGGCAGAGGTGGAGCTGAACTACTGCAGGGTATTGCTTTTAAGGGCTTTGCACTAGTTACTTTCCTAATGTCTGAAGAGCTGTGAGAGACATGCAAGAAAGTCTCTGCTGACTGATCTAGGAGCCTTCTGCTGACATTGGAGCTGCTCTCCTGGGGGCTGCTCCGGCCCTGCGTGGGGTAAACCTTCAAGGATTCGGCGAATGAGTGTCGGTTCAGCTCTGTCGAATCGGCCCTGTGGGGTGGCCAATTTCGGGGACCGTGCTTATGCCCTGAGCCTGAGCTGGAGCCTTCAGAGCTGTTGATGATGTTCTTCAAAATCTCAAGTTTCAGATTTTCTCTCTGGACTCCACTCTCAGTCTTTGCATTGTTGCTGAAGACTTTCAAGGTGGGGCTCCCCAGCGCTCGCTTGGCCGCCGGACAGACCGGCGGCTTCGCCAGCACTGCCGGCTTCACAGGCTCCTGCTTGGCATTGATGACCTCCTGGCTCTTGACGTATTTCGCCTTGTCGGCTTCGAGCCTCTCCACTGCACTCAGTCTTTTTGGATTAGGCTCCGCCTGCCTGCGAAAATAGTCGGGTCCTTTGTTCAGGATGCGGAGAGGAACAGCAGATGTGAAAGTCACGGCAGGGCTGACCGGCTTCACCATGCTACCTGTCGGTAATGTTTCTGTAGGCATGTTTGGTGGTCTTTCCCCCGCAGCCGTTTTGGATTCTTCTCTGGGATCTCCTAAATGCACGGTGCAGAAACATGTACATTAAGCACAATGAATAGCCGATGAATCCTGGGATCTGAGCGTTAGCAGCAGTGCCTCATCTCACAGCTCATTAAATAGCACTGCGTTTCTCTTTTGAAGGCAGCCTTTGTAGGGCAAGGGCACCCGACACAAGTCCGTATTAGTCCGCTCCGCTGGCTCCTTTCTTCTCGCTGAAAGATGTGGGAGTCTGGCCGTCCCCCCTGCGCTCCAGGAGCGAGCGGCAGCGATCTGAAAGGCAGAATAACCAACCACACGTTAGCGGGAGCGCCTGACATCAGAGCGATAGCAACAGCCGCCTCCCGGCCCTCCTCTGCCTCCGCCGCCCGCTCGGGCAGGCAGCGCGCACGGAGCCCCTGCCCGCTCCTGCCCAGCACCCCTCTGCATCTCACAAGATGTGAATCGTTTGATATTTACACTCTGAGCTTCGATTTAACAAAATTACACTGGGGGGAAAAAAAATTTCCAAAAAAACTAAGCCTCATCACAATACAGCCATACATTTCTAGAGGGAGAAAGGGAAGCAGAATGAGACAATTCAGAGAGTTGAAGCCACACATCTTCCAGTAAAAAAGGACTTCATATTAATGTATTTGGCTTAGTTAAGTAGATTTGTGAACATGTTTTATCTCTAACCCCCAAATATTTTTCTCCTTATAGAAAAATATAAGGGGGTTAGAAAAATATAAGGGGGTATAAATCTCAGCAATCAAGTGTATTTTCCTTGCTCATTAAATTGTGCAGAAAACAATCTGGTCTGAAAAGCAGAGAGCAAACAGAGACATGAAGAGTTTTAAGTGCAGTGCACATCCTTCATTGCTAATCAAATATAGAATCAACACATAAAGCCAGGAGATGTCACTAAATCCACCAATTCCAGTTCCTTTCTGTTTGAACATTGGTATCCATAGCACTGGTGCTCCAGCAATAAAAGAAGGCCTTTCTAGCTCTCATGATCACCTTACAGGCTTAACAGAACAACAAAAAATGTCTTTGGTTTTTTATGATTTTAAGATTTTGGGAACATGAAAAACCATTGTGACTGGGTTTGCAAAAGAAGAACTTGTCTTCAACATGTAGATAGATATAATAACTCAGGTTTTCTACCAAGCAGTAAGTACAAATAAAATTTCTCTTCATCTAAATTATTTTAGGGTTTTATCACTGAGATTGTCAAAACAGTCTAAAATCCAACACCATGGATGATATTACAAGTGCTGAAACAATTTTTCCTAAATGAGGCACTGAAGGGCACTTACCATGGAATCTACTTTTCAAGCAGTGATTTCACTAATGGGTCTCATTTGTTTTATTACTGCCCCATTAATCTATGCTGCCCTCTTTAATATCCCATTTCTATTATCACTGTGATCTTCAGGGAGAAAAAGAAAAGCAGCTGCTCCATCTTCACTCTATCTTAAAGAACACAGAGCAGCATCCTTCCCTGGGATGATTTGCTTTCATGTTGCTGTCATCCTATGTGTTCTCATCCATCAATACACAACTTGAAATTCCAGCTGAAGTTACATTAACAGTAAAAACAAAACAACCTCAATCACTGATGACCAGAATCATGTGATATATATACATTAAATACTTTCTACATATTATCCAAGGTCAAAGCGAGCAAATAAAACATACAAATGCTATAATGAGATTATAGGAAAAAGCTGAGCTTTCTCCTGAGGGCTCACTGTCACAAGCATTCTTCTAATACAAACTAACATATTTAGGTGGGTGATAAACCAGACACAGATTCAATGCAATTGAAAGGGTAGGGAAACGGTAATTAAGCTTCTCTTTCAATGTTGTTTTATAAATCCTAGTGCTAACTCCTCAGCTGTTTGACTTCCTGAATTTAAACTAAGTCTCCCTGAAAGAGAAAAAGCTTTCCTCATTTGAATCAACATATTTATTGGTACTGTTTTGAAATTAAGTATGAAACTTCCAAATGCGCAGAAGGCAATTCCAACTTGCATCTGCACACACATTTCTCTTCCGTACACACAAAGCAAATCTTTCCACATTGCCAGCTCAGAGCTGGATGGCTAAGTGTCTGTATAAATACCCCATTGATGTGTATATTTAATACTTGTGTGCAGAAATCAAATCTGTGTGAGAGCAGGGGTTTTGTCAAGAGGATGAAAACCCCACAAACAATCTCAGTACTTAACACTGTCACCCAACTGAGTTAATACTACTTGAGCAAGCAAGAGAACTCTCCTGCTAGACCACTGTCATTAAAGGTGACCATGTCCTGCCCCTGAGGACAGCTGCCAACTCCATTCTCCTCTGGTAAGTGGCTCCGCACACCGCTACAGATCAGAGCCATGGGAACCAAGGCCTCCAGCTCAAGGCTGCTTTTGGAAGTCTTTTCCCAGCATTTAACAACTTCCTCACTTTGGATAGCTTTCATCAATGTCAACAAGCATTGCCCAGTAGGCTGAGCATCCACACTGGCTTCAGCACCACACTTAAAAAGGAAAAAAAAGAAGAAAAGTAAATCCCACCATGCACGCATGTTCATCTGAGAGAACAAGTGTGTTTGTTTGCAAGCACATATGGAGCCAGGTGCCCCGGAGTCCATGGAAATATGCTGCAACTGGCAGTGTGCTTCAGGCATGTCTAGAAAGAAAAGCAAAGACCTGGTGAGGAGCCAGGACAGAAATGTCCACCTGAGCCAGCACAGGGAGCCTGGGGGGTAACAGCCAAGTGGTTTTGTGGCCAGCCATGGAGGCTTTGTACCTGTGGGGCTGCTGCTATAAATTAAGGAACATACAGCTATGAAAAGGAATCAACTTTTTGTGTATCGTTTAAATTGCTCCATTTCACTGAAGTGCCGCATTAAAGTATCACCAGAAATCTTATTCAGTATTCTCATCTCAGAGAGATAAAAATTACTAACCAGATACAGTAAAAAAAGAAAGTGTGATGAAAGAGAGGTGGATGAATGTAAAATCTAATGAAACTTCTGCCTGTGCTGGTGATGGCTGCAGGCTGTTCCTACTGCTAACTGGGAAAACGAGTTCAATTTTTACCAGCTTCTCTTCTGTCCATGGGCACCTGAAACACCACAGCAACACTACAGAACCTTGCTACTTATTAATTTTATTGTTAATAGGAGGCTGAGAGCAGCAGTACAGTGATGTCTCAGGAAGACTCAGATTCCAGTTGTGAAGATCATCATTGCAGCAACCAGGGCATAGAAGTGGCTTTTTTTCTGGCTTGAACTCCAAAGAAACTCATGGCTTAGGCATCTGAATTCCCTTTCCCTGTTGGGTACATCTCTAGTACCAGTAACATCCTGAAGAAACTCAGGGGCAAACAGGTTTTCTTCACCCACTCCCAGAAAACATGTGAAATATATCTAGGGACTCAAGAAATGTTCCTTTCTCTCTGTTTACATCCAGTGGTCTGCTGTATAGCTGTAATCCTTCTATGGACTGAACGGTCTTTTTCAGGATTTACTCTGGATTTCCATTACTGCTCTTCCTTACAAAACTACTAGACTTAAGAAATTATTTCAAGAAAAACAAAGACAAAAATCTTACAGATGCATTCAAACATAGTTCTATTTAACACCATGTATACATTAATAAAACCTTTCTGAAAGGTCTTACTGAGCTCCTCTAATATCCCACAACTACTGCACACCTTCTGAGTAGAATACAAAATGCACAAAATTTTGGGTTTTTAAAGCTGCATTTTCAGCCAGACACTTCAATTCAGGATTCCTTTGTGGCAGAGGCAGAGATTCAAAGCACTTAATTCATTCTAGGCATCACAATTTAATCACTCTTGAGTCCATAATATGCTTGTCAGATATTCATATTTAAATAACCAATGCTCTATCTGCATGATTTAGGGGAACACAACACAGCCCAGAGCAGCAATAGCTATACAAGTAACATTAACTACGAATAAATCTCCTGTAACATATTCTTTCCTTACTTTAAAACCGAGGCGGTAAGGAAGAGATAAACTATGCAGAAACTTTGGAATCCTAGGTCCATATATTCTGAATATGCAGTTTCTTGAAATGTATGAGAAATTTATGAACAAACCCCATTGTGGCAAGTATTTATTTCTAGCACTATTATGAATACAATAGCATTGTGCAATAACAGAGTTCATTTTTTCCTCTCATACCTAAAACTGCATTCTAAACACAGACTGAATGGTGTCAACTGACAGTAAATGACACACTTCCCTCCTCCGTTCTGTGGTGTCCTGTAGCTCCTACGCATTTGGCCACGTTTCACCCAGTCTTTGTCTAAAAGTATCCACAGAAAGGCATGACATATTTTAGCAGTATTCAAGCTACAGAAAAAGCAGCAAAAAAGCCATGTGAAAATGTGGTCCAAATGAAACGAGTGAAATTTCTGTCCTTGACTTTGGTGAGGACATTGCTTCACCTGACAAAGTTACAATGAAGCTCATTCTCCTAATTCATCCCTCTGGGACAGCGGATGAAGGGATTGCACAGAAGGGAGGATGATGTACAGTGGATAAATATAATGAAGGCTGACAGCCTTTACTCTGCCTTCCTTGATATTTAAAGGCCTGTGTCAATTTTATTTTCCAGGTGATAAAATATAACTACCACGGCCTCAAGATGCACCATAACATGACATAAATTCCAGTATAAATAATCAAGTGGCAGCAACAGGACTCAAAGAGATCACACAACAAAACTTACACAGGAACACAGGACACAGATGGAAAATCTCAGGTTCCCCTAATACCTGGGTGCACTTCAGAGCTGCAGGCCCCATAATGAAGATACTGTTTATTTAACAGTCACTGCAAAGCCTACAAATGAGAGCTTCACTGAGAATCACTGGCTACAGGTCTGTGTGCTAAGTTATACTAATATGTATGCCTAAAACTGATACAAGTTATTCTGTGGATAATTGCCATTGTAAACCTCACATATATATGCTACTAAGTTTAAAAAAAAACAGGCAAAGCCTAAGTAAACTTGGCTGAAATTGATAAAAGGTCATCCATATCCAGAATGGCAGCAGTATTTCATTTTTTAAGCCAATTTTAGATAAAGATGTGTATGCTGTGTAGTCTTGGTCTCACATAATATTAACTGTCAAGATAAAGCATGAGGAGATGAAATAGTCTTTCAGATCTACCATCACTCAAAATACAAATGAAAGTGCCTGTTTTCAGGCTCTGTTCCTCCCTAAAACACGGTACAGTGAACAGCAAGAGCAACAGGCATCTGTTCAAGTATACATTTAAACCTTCAAAAGGTCATGAATAATGTGAACTACAGTGACCTGAAACTAAGGGTGGCAGAATTATGTAGGCAAGAGAAATTCCCACCAAATGGGAAGGTAGTAACCTCGGCGGTCACTTTTCACTGCTGATGTGTTACTTCCAACCAAAAAAACCCAAACTACAACTAGCCTTGTTTGCAATAGCTTGCATATCAGCATAATACAGGCTGATATATTTTTGTTAATTCTGCTTGGCTCTTACATCAAAGGCTTTTAAGACAAAACTCTCCATAAATAAAACAGTGTCACCACTGAGCACTCTTTCTATTTCAATGTGCAGTGAAAATGATGAGGCTTAAAGCAAGACATTGCCATAACCAGAAATGCTAACACTGCTAAGTTGAAATAGCTGCTGGAAAATCCATGGAGGTATAAACATCTGGAAAGCAGGAAAGCAACCTAGCAGCTATACTTACATACTAACCCTGTAATGTATGCCTAGGTCTCACTGGGAGCTAGATAGAGATGCCTCTTTGAAAGAAAAAACTTTAGAAAGTATTTTGCTTCTTTTTAGTTCTGAAATCCATCACTGTTACATCTCCTACCCAGTAGCAGTAATCCACTCTCAGTGATGCTTCTGGGTTAAATACTGCCCTATAGATATCTCACAACAATGAAAACTCTGATTTCTTTCAACAGGCTGCATAAATGTAGAAGAAAGCCCAGAAATGAAATTCCCCTATCTTCCAATGAGACAGTACAAACCAAAATAAAATGTCTTATTATTTAGAGCAATACTACAGGCTGTGGTTGTAAAAGCTGTAGTGGAAATCAGTTCTGGTTTTTCTTCGGATGCCTGTGTTGCTTAGACAGCATTGTGCCCTTTGCAGTAATTTCAGCTGTCATTTAAACAACAAAACAAAACAAAACAAAACAAAACAAACAAAAAAAAAACCCCAACAAACCAAAGAAGGGGCTAAAAATTCTCATAAGGAATATAACGTTTTACTACATTTGTAGCCTTATGTGAATATTTCTATTTCAGTGTGCATTTTATGGGAATGGTGCTCTAAACACTTCACAAAGTTTTAGGAAACACTCTTACTGCTTGTTCATCAGCCAGTGTCAATGGTCTCAAATCTAAACTGTTTTTATACTTTTAATTCCACATCTCTCCATAACCATCATGTTTTAAATTTAAAGCCTCCTCCTTACAATAAGGCCACAATTCCCAGTTTATCCTGTGGTGTCCTGAGCCTACACAGTTTTCCTAGGATCTTTTATGCACTTTTAGAGATCAACATAATCCCCTTTTTCAATACAGGATACTTGGCTCTGGTGTTCAGTTACATTTCAGAGGTTCATCAAACCTGATATAGGTCCCTGCTGTACCAAGTCCCACCTGCTTGGTCCCTCTTCTCTGGAAAAAGGGAGGTTTTTACTTCTCTCCTACTTCTGCAAGATGCAGTAACTCCTGCTCTGCTCTGATGGAAGGAGCAGTGCTATCTGCACTACACCCTCCCTTTTTTTCTACTGATAGGAAAAGCTAGCATCTCATCTTCTTGCTCCTGGAGGATGTCTTTCATGGCCATGTTTGGATTTGGCATCCTGGTAAACCACCTTTTTTTCCTGGTAGTAGTACTTCCAATGTGTGGGGGGAAAAAGTCAATTGGGGGGTCACTGCTGCAAAGTGGGGAAAAAACAGAGGGAGACAGAAGAAAAAAAATTATTTCAATTATGAAGCTCAGCAAAAATGTTTTAAATTGAAAACTTTTCATTTTAGTTCTCATCTCAAGTCCATGGTAATTCTTAACAAGCCCACTTTCAGAGTGAGACATATTTTAAGCCACCAAAATCTTATGGCAGTAAGTTCCATAGAAATCATATGCACTTGCAAAGAAGGAAATAAAAATCTATCTGCAAAAATGTGGAGATACATCTGCAAAACACCCTCCTCCTTCTAGTTTTACTACAGACACATCACCTCACTAGCAGGATTCTCAGGCTCCATCACCCATGTGGTACCCCCAATAACACTGCCAAGTCTGGCCCTCAACAGCAGAAGCTCAAGTCTCATCAGTAATCAGGCAGCTAGGAAACAGCTCAGTAACTTCTGCAGCATCCCTCACCAAAAAAATTACAGCTATTAACTCACCTACAGAACATACATCTTGATAGCAGTATTTTCAAAATGCCAATTCTGAACCATTTGTCACACTGGGATAAATTAAACATAGTCCCAAATCCTTTAAATGTTTGAAAACTTGTATGAATGTTAAAGCACTCTACTGCAGCATAGCAGTGTAGCTATGGGATAGACTTGGCCTTAATTACACTATGGGGGGTAAGCCCTAAAACATAAACCATTTTTTCTTAGAAGAACTTTTTATCTTGGAAATACTAAGAAATCAAACCAGATTTAAATGGATAAAGTGCAAGTATAGATTTTCAAAATGAATGTTTATATTAAATGTGCAGTGTGCCTACCAACACAGCCTTGTAGTCAAAGACGTAAGGACCCATGACCAGAAGACTTCTGTAGGTTCATCTCCTTTCTGGCTACTGCTGCATGGCAACATCAAGCTGAGCCTTCAAAACTCATCAGCACTGAAACACACACACCTAAATGGCATTTTCTGTGGGGAAACAGAGTCTGTGCTCACCATTTATGTGACAGCGGTACTCATAAAATCTTGGGTAGATTATATTTAAGCTTGGATCTCACCACAAAGCACGTGTTCCTCTGCCAGTACTTTTCTCCCTCAACTAATACACTGAGAATCACTTGTGAACTCTTCTGCCTGGCTACAAGGCCTCAGCTATGTCCTGAACATCAAACCAAGTCAAAACCTGGACACTTTCCTCATCTCCCATGTGACTTCTATGGCTGCCCATCTCCCCTGTTTCACATCTATGGAAGGGAACTGTGAAAAATCTGGAATGATCATGAGCATGTAGGATAGAAAGCATGTTCAGGGAAAGAGACCCCATGGGCATGTCCTGAGCACCCATGCCACCTAGCATAAGTGAAGTTCTTATTTCTTCTAAAAGACATGCAAGCAACTAAGCCTAATGATATTCCCCAAACTGTAGAAAAACCAGGGACCTCCTCACCTTGGTCATCCACACTGTCTCACCCAGCACGTAGCTGCCAGACCTCAAAACACAGTCAAAGCTGGGGAGGGTGACAAAGAAAACACTTCCTCCTCCATTGGATTTGGAGTCCAGACTGGAAGCAGCCTTCCAGGGCAGATACTCAAAGTACCAGGCTACACCTTGTATTGTACAAATATCTCAAATGTGGCTGTCCAGGGTGCCAGACTCTTTCCAGTGGTGCCAGTGACAGGATAAGGAGCAATGGCCAGAAACAAAAACAGAGGAAGTTCCACAGAGGAAGAACTTCCTTACACTGAGGGTGGCAGAGCACTGGAACAGGCTCAGGGAGGTTGTGGAGTTTCCCTCTCTGGAGACATTCAAAATCCACCTGGACACCTTCCTGTGTCACCTGCTCCAGGTGACCCTGACTGGGCAGGTGGGTTGGATATGAGGTGATCTCCAGAGGTGCCTTCCAACCCTAACAATTTTGTGATTCAGTAGGTAGAGACAGATCCTTTTCCAACACTTGCTTTCAAAGACTTCCACTTCAAAACAAACAAACAAACAAAAAGTACTAGCAAGGTTTCTTTAAATAAAGAAAAGAGCAGAAAAAGACCATATATGGTACTTGACAACGAAATTGGGTTACTAATCCTGCTCCAGTGCAATTAAGTAATTTCTAGCAAGTAGGACATTTCAGCTGAAATAGGAAGACCAAGTCAGTTCTTCCTCAGGAGGTCAGAAACTCACCCCAGTTTGGGGACTGGGGATTTGATCCAATCACTCATTTCACAAAAGAGTTCAGTAATCTCTGATTTTATGTACATAAACACTGCTGCCAGCTTCTTCATGTGGGAATGGCAAGAATTTACCCAACTGTCATAAAAAGGCCCAAGGCCCTGAAATATCAAGCTGCCATGTTTAGACTCTTGGTTATTGATGAAAGTTCTCTAAAACTGTTTACAATGAGAAATCCATTAAAGGAGCATAATATCATAGGTATGAAGAGATTTTATGTGAGAAATAACCATAAACTCACAATGAAAACAGCTTCAGTTAGACACTCCCTTGCAATTACTCATCCTGCAAAACTCCAGAAATGTTCAAATACATGAAGACCCAAAGTAAACAAATACAGCCCAGAAAAGAAAAACAATTCCAATAATTTATGCAGTGAAAAAAACAGAAACCATAAAGAGCTATTATAAATAGAAAAAGACACCATACTTAAAATTTCCTTTCCTTTAGAGATGTATATAGTAAAAGAATCTTTTGAAAATACCTATTTTCAAAGTTTCAAAACAAAGCTTAATAGCACCTTCCTGAAGTTTCTTACATGTTGTGAAAACACATTTGAAAGAAACAGTGCCTAAGCATACAGAATATTTCTTATAATACTTGTCAAGATTTTAAAAGCAAGAACCCAGAAAGCCACCTAATTATTTATATTTAAATATTTTCTTACTTTAACAGCTTGTTACATGGAAAATTCTTTTTAATAAATTCTATACAGGAACACAAGCATTTAATCTTTAGAAATAAATATTAAAATAAAGCTAATTAATGTCTGCTACTGAGATTAAAAACTTACAAGGCCACCTTTGAGAGGCAGTACAGTAGGCACAATTAAAAATGAGCATAGTAAAACCAGTACCATCAGAAAAATGATAATGTTCAGCCAGGGGGATACAATAGAGCGGCCTAATTCTGACAATTGCAGACTTTGAGCTGCTCTTCTGATTAGCTGTGGGGTCTTGTTTGTCAAAACTCTTTGCATTAAACAGCCTTTTCTGTAACATGAGATATTACTGCAGTAAGGTCAGAATGGCTATTTAAAAATAATGTCTACAAATGAATTGCCCTGAGTTAACCATTTCTAAGCATTTCATTTCTAAGCTCTACACACATGAAATATTGCATATTTTTTTTTCTTAAATAAACACACTATAAAAGTTTTGACTAAGGAAAAACAAATCTAGTATTTTTAAAATTACATTTGGAAAAAAAAAAAAACAGCAAAAATAAACCATACATGATTTACAGCAGTGTTCTAGGGCACTGCAACCCTCAGAGCAACTCCATGAATCATTTCTTTCATTTTTGAATGGTAAAATTATATTTCTCTCTAGATAAGAGAATATTTTCCCATACCACAGGATAGTTCATTCTCCGTTTCTCCAACCTCATGTCTAAAGGTACATGTTGTTAGAAGTCAAGAAAAAAAACTGAAGGCATGCATAGCATTATGTCTTGAAGATGTATCTGTATATTACAGAGTTCTTCAAGCAGATGGTTGAACATACCAGTTTTGGCACTGGAACACAAGGCAATCTAGGTCTTCATTGTTATGATGATGTTGCAATTAATGATTACAGCTGTAAAACTAAACACAAGTGCTACACTTGTGCATGGTCACACATTTGTGTGTGTAACCACTCAGACTATACCAGCATTGACTACAGCTGTTGAGGTGTTTGCTGTTAGAATACACTGAGTATATTTTCTTCTTGGCTGCTGTATGGGAAATGGATGCCACAGAGTCCACATGTTAAGCTACAGATCTTCACAAACTGTTCACAACCTATTTAACTGGAGATGAACATCCAGCTCCAGAAAGGCCAGTAAGGCGTTTGACCCTGTCTCTCACAACAACTTGTCAATGAGCATCCAAACTTTTGTTTAATATGCAAATTTGACACTCAAAGTGGGGCTTTGTATTACTGATTAATTTAATGATCTTCACTAAAACAATATTCTTGAAAAGCCTCATTTTAGAAATCAGAATCTCCAGATTCTTTTGAATGGTTTTTGCCTATCTGAGGGGTTAGGTGAAGTTATGATGATGATGATGCTGGAAATTCTTCCTGACTCTGATTTTAAGAAACCATAAAATCCTCACCATCTTAAAGAAAACAAAAGCTATATCAAGTCATGACCACTACATTTAATTAAATGGAGAGAGGAAGGCAGTGCAGGGACTCTGCAAAAAGAAAGAAACAAAACAAACAAACTAAAGAAACCCAAAACCTGGAATTGTGAGTGTGGAGACAGACATAAGAAAAGTGAGAAATGACAAGACACAGAGAAGTAAAGAGAAATGCTATTAGCCAGGCAAAGAGAGGAGAAGGTGTTGGGAATAGAGGAAGAAGCACTGAAGAGTGAGTTGGGAAGCAGGAGTAGATTACAAGGACAGAGAAGGATTATAGGAAAAAGGAAGAGACAGCTCAAGCTCTCTTCCTCATCTCCTCTCGCAGCTCCTCCATCCTGCAGAAGGAACAGAGCTGGCATAAGGGCATTGTGGAGAAAGGTGATGCTCTCAGTGAAGCTGCTCCTGAAGCAAAGCTCCTGCTAACCCAGACCATTTGGTTTGCAGCAGAGAGATACATCTTCTCTCTCCTGCAGCCTCTGTGCCTGGGGCACACTCTCTGCTGAGCTCAGAAGGCTGAGGGCAAAGGAGTTGGCACTGGGTGGTTGGCAGGAACATATCACAGAGGGATGCCAGGCTCAGAGCACCGTGCACTTTCAGGATGAAAATGCATAGTGGAGTAAATCCAGCAACCAGAAATACTGACCAGTCAATTGAATGAGTGCTGAGGTTTGCTGCAGACTCCTCAGTAAATCCAGTTCTTCTTTTTGGCAATGCTTCAGACCCCTTTCACATGCTGATTGCATGACCAGATACACAACAGGCTTGTCCCTGCGATGCCTGAACTAGGGATGCTCTCCACCCTGTCCTCACAGGTGTCACAGACTATTGCTTGGAAAGTCTGCTTAAACCACTCCTCCATTCCTGCCCTCCCTGAGAGTATCAGACTACCCTAAGATTACTACATATCCATTCTCCTCTAAGATATGTGATACACAGCCACACTTATAGATCTCCCCTCTTCTGTAAACAAAAGTAAATCTCCCAACTGGAAGTTAATACAGGATTGATATTGGCTGCCCAAAGTAACGTAAGAAATTCATCCCAAACTCAGAAAGTGGATAGAGGTATGCCAGTCTTGTATCTACTGCTTTATCTTTTTTTAAGAGATGAGTATCAGCAAAGTTTTCTAGTAGTTGACTGAAACTACTTAACCCTGCATGGCAGAGTTAAGATGCCTAAACCAGACAAATAATGGGATGTGGAAACCAAGGTGCCAAACCTCAAATGAGGACACATGGTGTCTCTTTTTTCATCTGCCCATGCCTGCTTCATAAAGGTAACCTCTCCTGCCAAGCTGCTCTGCCAGCACACCATCCCCAACTGCTGGGGAGCTGAGTCCCTCCACTGAAGGTGTCCCTCAGTCCCAGTTCCAGCTCATCACTGATCTGGACTGGTTTCAAGGCATTCTTTAAAAGTTAATGTAAAGGGAGGGCTGGTTGTGTCACCCCAGCCAGGACTGAATGCTGCTTTCATCATAAATCACAAATCCAATTTTTTCTGTTGACAAAATGAGCAATATATTTCCAACAAAACCACAGACCTACTGGAGCATCTGTATGAACACAAAACATTAAATCCCATTTCTAAGATGGCAGAAATAAATCCCATGCAGCATGACATGAAGGAGGTAAAAATATGAAATGTGACTGTAAAATTAGTGTAGGTTAACTTGTGATCACAAAAATTAACACAGATCTTTGAATGTTCCTCGTGTCAGTCACAGCTAAAATGCTTTTGCTGCCTTAATTTCATACTATGTATCTGGAATTTCAAGTTCCCAATTCCTCAGCTGATAGAAATGGCTTCTGAGATGATTTTCACATTCTGGGAACAGATTTTTACCCTTAAATTAGCCATGTGTACTCTCAGACTTAACATTTTGTCTTGAAATAAAACAGCAGTGATAATTGTTAATTTAAGACCCCACACAATGCAAATTTATATTCTGGAGCCAAATATGCTGGTTGGAAACAGATGAACACGAAATGCCTTTTACTGAGCAGAATTAAAACTAAGTATTTGTGAAGTGTGTTGCTAATTTGACACATGACACATCAGACATTGATTACTGATTTTTTTTTCTTTGCTACAATGAAATACCTTATCAATCTTTCAAGAATTTTACAACCATGGCTACGAAGTGCCACATGGTCACCTCCTGTCCAGTCCTCTCCTCATGGGTTTCAGCTGGTTTACTTGTACTCACCAAGGATGAAGTTACTCTTTCCATTATTCCTGACACTGGATTCCTGACACCTTTTGTTTTGGAGCTTTAGTGACAAAAATAAAGATTTTTAAGCTTTAATGATCATCTTCTGCTCAGGCCTTGAGGTCAAGCTCAGTGTTGTGGATGGACTTGTGCCTGAGGACTGGAAAAAAGCACCCCAGCTTTCAAAATGGGCAGAAAAGAGGATACAGGGAACTACCACCCTCACCTTCCTCCCTGGAAAGGTGATGGAGGGGCTCATTCTGGAGGCCATCTCTAGCCACATGGATAACAAGAAGGTGCTCAGGAGTACCAGTTTATTACCTCACTAGTATCAGTTTAATACCTCACTAAAAGTAAATAATGCTTGACCAACTTGATTGCTTTCTGTGATGAAACAACTACCTGGATGCATGGAGGGAGAGCAGTGGATATTGATGACCTTGACTTCAGTAAGGCTTTTGACCCTGTCTCACAACATCCTCACAGGCAAACTCTGGAAGTGTGGGCTGGATGCCTGGACAGTGAGGTGGATTAAGAAGAGGCTAAACAGCAGACCCCAAGGGTCATTTTCAGGGGCACAGGGTCTAGTCAGGGGCCTGTCATCATTGGTGTCCCCCAGAGTTCTGTACTGGGCTCAGTACTGCTTAACTTGTTCATCAGTGGCTGGGATGAAGAGGCAGATGCCTCCTCAGCAGCTTCACTGATGACACCAAGCTGGGAGCAGTGGTCAGTTCTGCAGAGAGCTGTGTAGTCCTTCAGAGGGACCTCAACAGTCTGGAGAGATGGGCAGAGAAGAATCTTCTGAACTTTAACAAGGGCAAATGCAGGGCCCTGCACCTGGGGAGGAACAACTGCATGCACCAGCTCAGGCTGGGGACCGACCTGCTGGAAAGCAGCTCTGCAGAGCTGGTGGCCAAGAAGGCCAAAGGTGTCCTGGGCTGCATTAGGAATGACATTGCCAGCAGGTTGAGGGAGGTGATCCTGCCCCTCTCCTCAGCCCTGATGAGGCCACATCTGGAGTGCTGTGTCAGTTCTGGGCTCCTCAGGACAAGAGAGACATGGAGCTCCTGGAGCAGCTCCAGCAAAGGGCAATAAAGATGATTAAGGGAGTAGAGCATCTCTCTTATGAGGAAAGGCTGAGGGAGTTGGGCCTGTTCAGCCTCGAGAAGAGATGACTGAGAGGGGATCTCATCAATGTCTATCAGTATCTGAAGGGAGGGTGCCAAGAGGATGGATCCAGGCTCTTCTCAGAGGTGCGAAGCAACAGAACAAGAGGCAACAGGCAGAATCTGATCCACAGGAAGTTCCACCTGAATATGAGGAAGAACTTCTTTACCAGCAGAACTTCTTTACCAAGCACTAGAACAGATTGCCCAGAAAGAATGTAGAGTCTCCCTCACTAGACATATTCAAGAACTGTCTGGACAAAATTCTGTACCATGTACTTTACCATGATGCTGCTTAAGCAGGGAGGTTGGACCAGATGACCCACTATGGTCCCTTCCAAACCTCACCCATTCTCTGATTCTGTGTGACTCAGTATTTGGAAAGCAGTAGTAATAACCAAATAAGTAACAGAAAGCTCTGAAGTGCTGAGCCTACCAGTGCTCGTTTGCACCGAAGGTCTCTGTTACAAAAAGCTAGCGTAATCTACTGAATGGAAAAACAGTAACCAAAGTACAGTCTGGGAATAAAGGATGGTAAAAAGCCTGGAACTACTGGAATACTTCCAAAAAGGAGTCAGGTAAGTAACAAAAAAAAATAGAAAGCTCTGGAGGACTAAGGCAAGAAGTGTTTACTTGCACTGGAGGTCTCCATTGTAAAAGGTAAAACAAATTTACTGAATGGAGGGACCGTAACCAAAGTACAGGTTGGAAATAAAGGGTGAGAAAAAGCCTGGAACTACTGGAGTACTTCCAAAAAGGATTCTGCAACACATCCATGGCTGTGTGACTGAGGCCAGCAAGAGAAGAGAAAGCCTCAATCTTTCTGAAATGGCATTCAACAATATACTCGCACTAATGAATCTGCCAATCCAATGGACTAGTAAAGGGGGAGGAAGAGAAACTCATTATCACAACAAGATAGCAGAGGAGGACATAGTAAAATCATTCTGGAACAGCTTTCCTTTTATCAACCCCTGAGGGAAAAAAATGTGCATTTTAATTCAAAAAGGTACCTGTAAAAGCAGAATGCCAAACCCTTGTCCACACTCCAAACAGGGGAATGTAATGCTCCAGAGGACTCTGAAAAAAAAAAAGACAAAAAAGATTATATGAAAAAGGCATTAAAAAACCCCAAAACACAACATAGCAGTAACACTGCAGGTGCATGTACGTCAGTGTTGAAGGTCATGGAAACAGGACACCAAGGCCAGCCCATGCTAGGAGAAGGGAGGGGAAGAAGTGCAAGACAGCCACAGCAGCAATTGGGACTATTTCACATGAAAGGTGAGATAAATGATGACATCAACGTGGCTGAAGCCTGTGAGCTGTGTAATAATAACAACAATAATTAATAGGTCATTAGGGAAGTCTCAGAACACAAGCTTGCCTTGATGCAGTATCTGATGTGTGAGATGAAATGCATCTGTGCTGGGGATCAATGAATAAATGCAAACAGGGCCAAAATGTCAAAATGCAGTTTTTAATTCACTGATGAAGGACAAAAAAAAAATTGTGCCTTTTAAGTTCCTGTTATAGATAAACGATCCCTTTTGTTGTGGTTTTGGCTATTTCCAAATAAAGGAGAGAGAAAATACTGCAAAGAAAAAAACACAACTCTGTTTCTGTGATAAAAATTTAGTAGGGTATGGAATCAATGTCAGCTACTTTACAAGTAACTGAGGGGAAAATATCAATATGTAAATGTTAGTGTTATTTCAGGGCAGCTGCTAGTTGATTTTGACATGAAAATATGGAATCTACAGTGATGGTCTATTTATCCATACTCAAAGTTAAGGCCAAAGAGCAAAATATTTGTGTGCTCAAAAACCCTCCACACCTCCCTTGCTGGGAGGGATGACAGGATATGTTCCAAGCTAACAACAAAAAAGCACAAAAAATCTACTATTTAATTTTTATATGTCTATATGCAAAAATTTTGCTTTTTTTTCTTAGTCACTTTCCCTTTTCTAAAATATTTATTTTAGACAATGCTTTTTAAAACCATGGTATTGTCTTTACAAAACACTACTCCCATCTAGTCAATCAATACATCTTTCATTTCATATGCAACATCTTCTCCTTTTTCTACACAAAATTATTACCTACTTTTTGGAGTTTTAAATCAGTTATTAAAGTCCACACAGAAAAAAACCCAAACCTTTATATTTTGTGTCCCCTGCTAAAAATGATTGCAAATATCCTCACAATAGACTGACAGAAAAGCACATAATTTTAAAATTTTGAGATAATTTTCCTGTAATTAAGCATTTGTATATGCAATAGGTAAGGGAGAAATAAGTCAGTGTATTTCTTAGGGAGGAAAACACCTGTGCTGTGGGATGCAGCTTTCTATACATCTTTTTATGTGGAAAAAAAAGCAGTAATGGAGGAAGGGGAGAAGCAGTTTTCCTTTCTGCTGTGAGGCTGGTGACAACCAGCAGAAGGGGAGAAATGCCAAGCTAAGGAAGACCCAATACCATAATGGCTTTTAAGAGAGCTCCAGAACACAGTTATCACATAAGTGCATGCACAAAGGAGTTCTCATCTTTCTGTACCAACAAGAATACACTTTTACTTTTTAAACAATACAAGTATATAGACATAATGACTAACATACATGTGGTTTGTTCCAATAGTAGTAATTCAAACAGACACATTTATGATACGAATGTCAGTGTGAACTATGAAATACATTGTTGTTTAGTGAACACCAGTGTACACTAGGTTAAGATTGTATAGCCTATTTTATGTTCTAAAGAGGTCGCAGTAATAAAAAGTGGAAGTATTAATACTGCAGTAGTTATTGTACAGTGAGTTGCTGGAATCCTCTGGTGCCACAGTAAATACACGGCTCCAGGTCTCAAGGATTTCCCAAGAGGGTCTCTGTTAAATTGTGAAACCACCAGGAAAGCACACACCACACAGGCTTTACTGAGCTTGGCTCTGCACACAGGACAGAAATGACTGAAGGAGATATACATACAAAACTCAAACAGATAAATGTTCTGTGGAGCTTTCAGTGCATGACTGGTTTCATCATTCACGCCATGGAATAAAACCCCAACGATGCTATTCAGTGCCTGCAACAGCAGAGTGCACTGACAAAACTGTCAATGGTTAAAGCTTACAGAGTAATGTGGAGGCAGACCAAGTTCTGAACTAAGTTACAGACTGTGTAAATTCTTCAACATAACAACAATAGTCTCATGCATGGGACTGTGCAGCAGCAGTGTGGACAACCCTCTGTGAGGACTCATGTCTCTGCAGCAGGACAGCAAATCCTCAGGCAGCACTGGCAGATGCGGGATGAGCAGCCCAAGGCAGAACTCTGTACTAATTGCCCTGTTTGAGCAGATGAACTGCTCTGGTAATAGATGTCCAGTAGCACTTTATCAGTCCAAAACAGTGCCCTTCAGCAACACATCTCAGACAAATCTCTTAATCAACACAGCACCCTTAACACAGCTGAGAAGGGCCACATACACCACAGTGAATATTTTTAAACATTAACGCAGAACTGCAAGAAAAAGTAGAGAAAATGAAGAATATAGCATAAATTTCAGTAGAATTTATGAGCAAGGACTTATCAGGATAGCTAAAAGCACCAGATTCTCCTTTCACAATTGAATATACTGTTTAGCATAAGAGGTCTCACATGAATATTTTCCAAGTTCTAATTACTCACGCAAGTGCAATTCTTATGTGTTTAGCAAGCACCATGCCAGACCCCTGTCACCAAATTTTAGTTACTCCAGCTACCTCCCTGTATGGCCCAGTTCCAATGCAGAAGAACCCAGAAAGGCCACCAACAAGTTACATGCACTTGTTTTTCTCCATGAAAATATGAAACCAAGATGATAAATAGACAAGAAATGAACAGACTCTGCTTGTCCCACTCCTTCCATGGCATTTACAGTAGAATGCCAGGCCAGCCCTGCAGTGGAAGAACCAACCTACTTGTGATAAACCAATACAAAATGCTTGGCCTCCAAGAAGGCAACTTATGTCTGACAATGACTGTAGTTGATTCTTAGGTGCTTTTTAATTCTTTCTTGCCTTCTTCCTGGACCTGGAGGCTCAGGATTTCATTTCTCCTGCAGTTGTATGACTCAGATGAAAATACAGCAGGATATGTTGCTGCACAGCTTTACACTGGGTGCACAGTAGAGTTTGAAAATGTTTGTTACCACTGAGAGCTCAGTGCTTCTTCCTGGTGATGGACAGACCTGCTTCCTGCAGGCAGGCACCGTGGGGCACAGCTGCCATGGTGTGCAGTCACCATTCCATTCCTTCCTCACTGACAATCTTAGATCTTTTTTTTCCCTTTAAGCAACTTAACAAGGCCTATGCAAGCAGATTTATACAATAGATTAACCCCTGGGTTCGAAGGGACCTTAAAGATCATTTGGTTCTAACATCCCCACCATGGCCAGGGACACCTTCCACTGGACCAAGCTGGCTCAAAGCCCCATCCAGCCTGGTTCACTCCAACAGGAAAGATTGATCTCTGCAATACTTCCTCTTAGGAACATTAGGTGCCTCCACAGTGCTTCTCTTAAAAATCAATAATAGATATGCTGATCTAGTGCCAAACACACAGTAGCTGAGATATGTGCAAAGAACTGATTGGTCACTGGCTCCTACTAGACAGGTGCAAATGGCCTCAACATGAATATTTAAAGCAACTGTCCTTATCTTTTCAGTTCTCTGAAAAAAAAGAGAGGAAAAAAAGAAAGAGAAAAAAAATAACAAAAAAATACTCTAAACCATCTGAGATCCAAAACAACATAAGGACAGCCAATATCAGACTTCTCAAAATCACAAAAATCATGACACTGAGTGGCATACACAAAGCTGGTTTCCCTTCTGAGCTTCAGCTAAGATTTAATCTCCTCTGTAAGGGCAGAAAATGCCTCACCTAGACAGGGAGCACCCAAACCAAACCAAGATAAGAAACTCTGGACTAGACTCAGACTGTAAAAAATATTAACTTCTTTAATTACATGGGTGTGAGCTACCACTTTCTCCTCTGAACTGACATTTCTCTGTAGCTTTTTTCGCTATAAAATCCCACACTCATTCAAATTTCTTTCCAAAAAAATCCTCCTGGAATGCCTAGAAAAACAGTCCACAATGGCTGGGCAGCTGGCATACTGCAATGGCTCATTATCCTAATTTCAACGGGAAATCACTTATCTGCTGCTGAAATCAAGGTCAAGTGGAAAATTTTAACAACCAATATGAGGAGATTTGTGCATCTAAAGTTAAGTTTGTAACTAGATAAATTCTAAACATTTTTACCATTTTTTAGAAATGTATTTTTTTAACCATTTGGTAAGCAAAAGGATATGCAAATTGTTCAGGCAGGAGTGATGCTCCTTTTCAAGACAGACTGACTGACTTGGGGACAGCCACACCCAGGCTGGGTACTGGCAGAACAGAAACTCTCCTGCCATTTGTGGTGCCAGGCCACTCCAGTATTACAACACATTTAGAAGACTCATTAAATAAGATCTTCACAATGAGGTTGAGACCTTTAGAACTAAGACTCATTGAAATGTGAACATAACACACAAAACTACAGAAAACTCCACCTTGTTCCACCAGTGATCCCTTTAGCTGGTCCCTTGCCAGTTGAATATTCTTACAATAAAAAGCACCCATGATATGAGAAAAACAAATCTCAGAGTCCTGTGACTGGCATTGCACATTCAAAATTTAAAAACCCCAAAGGAAGGAATGACCAAAGTGTTTGCCACATAAGCAAGAGCCCAGTGAGGATTTTAAAATGGAGAAGGAGGCCAGCCTAACATCTGGATTTCTTATTTGAGATACATCTGAAGAATGGAAGAGACATCTGTCCCTGGATATTATCAGCAGAGGGACACATCTCATAACAAATTCTCAAAGGCATTGTCAAGGATGTATCTTCTTCAGCATCTCTTAACTCAGAAGCATGGTGTGCCCCGTGCCTGGGGTAAGCATGCAGGCACTGTAGTGAGGATTCAGGGATTGTAGCTGATTTTTCCTATTTTTACTTGCTGAAAAACAGGGAGTTTTATTCCTCAGACTGGCTCTTCTTTAGACAACCACAACCTGAGAATTGCCAAAGCTTATCTCAGTTTAATCTCAGAGATATGAATCTTAATGAACAATAATTAAGGCCAAGACTGTTTTGCCTTGCTGATGGAAACTGAAATGAAAGAAAAATGGGATTAAATTATTATGAAACAATTTTCAGATAGACACATCATGCCAACTAAATGCATCTTATGAAAAGCTAAAAAATTTATACCTAAATATACTTTCTATAGCTGCTCTCCTTTTTGCCTTCATACAGGTTGGGAGAAGTCTTGCCCTTGAACACTAAAAATCATGAAATACCACAACAGGAAAAGTGAAAACCACACATGAAACTTTATTTGAACTACCTGGGTGACAACAAATCTTAATTAGGACACCACACACCAACATGTGCAGACAAACAGAGAGGAATGCTCTGTGCCCAAGCTGGCCAAGCTGTAAATGAGTGGAGAGGGAGCTTGAAGCTGCTGCCCATGCTCTGCTGAGGAGCACACAGTGCATTAAATACACCAGGAGGTGGGAACCATAAGTTGCATGACACAGAAAAGCTTACTTCCAACATGTTTCCCATTAGGTTAAAAAAAAAATTAAAAAAAAAAAAAAAAAACAAACAAAAAAAACACCTCCTAAACATACTCCTTTACAAAAATCAAAAAATATTAATCTCACAGCTTTTTTGAAAAAAAAATGTAATAGAGGGGAAACAAAACAAACCCCAAACAATCAAGGCAGTGACATAGCTACAAAAAAGAAATGGAAATGTTTAAGAGAATGAAATTCAATTCATCACCGACCTCTGCCTGAATGAAACATTGGGAAATTTTGCTGGTTTTGGTAACTGCCAGCAAAAGGTGATTTGAAAAGTGTGATGGTTTATATGAAATATTCATACTTAGATGTGTCAGTGATCTTGCTCAGAAAGTGGACCTGGTGTTTCCCTTAATGGAATTCTCTGTTTCTTCACTTCCATGGTGGTTTTTTGTGTTGTTCTCAAAGGTTTTTTCCAACCTAGTCCATTCTGTGATTCTGTGTTTTGTTGGCTTTTTTTTAAATGAGTCTCACATAATTATGATTCACAAATATTGCAGGTGGCCTCCCATTCTGAGAGTTAACATTGAACAGATTTTTAAACAATTATAATTTTATTTGGTATCGCCTAATCTACCAAAAAAGAAAACAACTTTTGAAATAAATAACTTAATTTGGAGAAATGTAACTGGAGCACATTTGAATCTTACTATCTTTCCCAACAGTTAATCCACATTATAGACATAAAAAGGTTTTTATAAGCAGATTTACTTTTTTTGTAATTTTTACCAAAAAAAGAATGATGAATTCAGGCACTGAAAAAGCTAGACTTGTATCTTTTGTGGAAATGCTTAATTAAGCCTAAATTCAGAAATCCTGTGTATACTTTCAAGAGGTACTTAGCATCCAAAAGTCAAACTGTGACCACGAAATAGGTGCTTGGTGTCTGTGGAGACCAAACTTAGCAAATCAAATTGGAATGTACAAAGTTGAAGACTGCCTTTTGGAATATCAGACTTTGTGCACTTTTGCTACATGAAGCAGGCACCATGCAAGTGGAAGGAATATAGTCCATTCCTGCTCACATCCCTGGCCCATCACCCTTGGCAGCAGATCATACACACCTATTATTAACACCTCTTGCTGAAGAGGAGGAGATGAAAACAGGACTTAGCTGCATGTGTGCTGAAAGTACCAAAAGGGGATTCTTGCTTCCTGTCTACAAAAGAATCCCTTTGATTTTATGCAGTTGCCTAATTAAATTTCACTGTGCATATTAAGTTTTCGGATGTCTAGCTATTTTAAGCTCAGCCCCAAATCAAAAGAGCACATATTCATAAACGACCCTTTCACTAAAAGAAACAAAACCAAAAACCCAGATAAAGTTTGTTGTACATAAAGATATCCCCCACTCCAGATGACTCCTCAGTTCAACCAAGGAGAAGAGATCATGCACATAACTTTTAACTAGGTCACAAACTCTACCTGTCTAATATTTTATTCATGCACCTTGTAAAGGGATGCACATTATTTCAAGTTCCAAGAGGAGCATCATTCTATGAGCAACAGCTCTTCATGAGTGCTTCAATATTGTGTGGGGATTACTTTATTTTAGGGACGGAGAGACAGATCCAATTTCTTCAGTCAGTGAGAAATAACAACATAAAATCAAGTTGTCAATCTCTTGACATACTATTTGCTTTAACTTATACTCAATAGTTCCTTGATGAGTTGGTGGATTACTCTAGAAGAATTCTCAAATACTTGTAAGAGGAAAATGAATCGTCCCAAGTCTAAATTAGCCATGCAAATTTATACATATATTAGACAATATTTAATGGTCATAACGTTTTTAGAATATATATACAGAATAACTCTGTGTGAATTTTCAGCTGGGAGATAGTGGATATCTTTCAAAATTACATGAGAATTCATCAAATGCCATAGCTGTCTGCTCATTAACCTGAGTGTTTTAGCATGCCTGATCCTGCTTCTTAGGATCTTTACAATCTGATGTCTTCTTTTAGGCCAGTAGTTGTTACACCCGATTCACTGAGATTCAGAAATTCTATCTTGAAATTTTCTTTTTTCTCCCATAGCTAGGAAATGTTGGATATCTACACCACACTCAGTGAAAGACAAGGGCCTTTGCAGAGGTTAAAAGCAGGCTCTGGGCACTGAGCCAGTCTCTAAATGTTTTTTGCCCTGCTAAACTGTTTGGATTTGCTGTGAGAGTATACAGCAAATGGATAGAAACTCTTGAAATACCAGGGGCAACCTAATATAAAAAAAAAAAGGGAAGCAGCAGAAGAAACTATTTAAGAGCCATTTTTCTGCTTCATTTGCTAACATAATATGACTTACACATAGATACTGGACTGGAGTAGCATCTGCCTTTTTGGGTTGGATGTTTGCATTTGACTGCAATATATTTAATTTCACACTGGACAACACGTTTTAAGTGCTTCAAGAAAAAAAGCTAGGATCAAGTCTTGCTGGATGGGTATAGTTGTAAAAATTAACATGATGAGAGATAAAAGCAACTGAGCTAAGACTTAACAGTTGCTTTTTTCTTTTCTACTATCATACATAGAGTTTGGTGACATCATACCATACTATGATGAAAGCTATAGCTTGAAAATGCAACTGTTTTGGAGATGTCATGCAAAAAGTTTGAAAAAGGAAAGAAATTAAGGTCAGTTGACATGAAAAGAGAAACCAGTCTCGGGGTACTCATGGGATGCAGCACAGAAAATAGTTTTTCCTGCCAGGAGCAGCACAGGCTGCCCAGTGCCACAGCCAGCTGAGGAGCTGGAGCACAGGAGGAGAGGGTGAGTGCACTGTGTTTGCTCAGTCATGAAAAGAGAGGGCTACAGGGAGACCTACCCACTACCTGCCACTGCCTGATGGGAGGGGACACAGACTGTCCTCAAAGGTACACAGGGAGGAAGGGGAGCATCAACCAGAGCTGCAACATGGGATATTACAGCCTTATATGGGGGAGAAAACTTTTTATTTTCAGGGAAGTGAATCACTGAAACAGAAGTCCAGAGAGTCTGCTGGACTTTCATCCTTGGAGATAATGAAAAGTGTCCTGTGCGTGGCCTTGAGCAACCTGATCAGATGGGATTCAGGTTGGTCAGCAGGATGGGCTAGGTGACCTCTGCAAGTCCCCTCCAGCCTATACAATTCTCTGATCTCATCTTGCCACCTCAATGCAGTGGTGCCAAAAGTCAAGAGTTTCTTTGTCTCACCCTCTCCCCAGCAGCAGATGATCCAGACATGGAAGACAGAGTAATGAATAAGTACATGTTTCAATTCATCACCATCTATATCCACCTCTTTCCATTCCTCCATGCTTGATAGACTGGAATATTTGCTTCTTAGTATGCACTGGGCATTCCCTCTGCTCTTTTGCTTTTTGCATCTCTAGGTGATTTACTTGCCAACAGCAAACAAAACAGGATGACTTGAGAAAATCAAGAAAACATGAGGAAGAGAACAAGAACCACACAGAGAAAGAAAAACATCATCTCTTCCTTTTTAGCAGCAGGCACCTGCAATTTATTCAGCAAGGCAGTGACTTAACATGCAGTGCTGTGCAGGACTGCTTTGTGTACAGCATTAAGGAATCGGTCCAGGAAAGGGGGTGAGAAGGATAAAAAGCTGCTAATGCCAGCATTTAACTGTGAGTAGAGGCTAAGCAGAGGGCTGATGGGCTGTGCCATTCTGTGCAAGTCTGGTTGTCATGCTGAAAACATGCCCCAAATTCCCTGTATTGGTGATACAGATATGCAGGGATACACAGGGACACACATGATATACTGGGACAAAAATCAAGTGACGGGTGTAACAAATGCTGCTATTTAGAAATTGTCTAATCAAAGGAGATGATGCCCCAAAACATGTATTAGGCAGGGAAACTGCCAAAAGTGCTCCATAAAGTTCTAAGGTACATATCACATGGACTGAACTAGACAGTTCAACAATGATGTCATCTGGTCCTTGCAGCTCAAAGAAGGCCATGTTGAGGCAGAACCGTGCAATGATTTTGTCAAAAGGAAATAGAAGATATGTAAGCAATATTGAGTTAGGCTGTTTGACTCTCCCCACTGCTTCTGCCAACAGTACAGGCAAGAACATACCAATATTTGCAGCCATACAACTCAGTACCAGTACTGCCAGCGAACACTGAGCAACAGAGATCACTGAATTAATTTTTTCTGTTTAGTGAAAGTAAATAATAGCATTATTAGAGACTGACAGAGGACAAACAAACTAAAGCAACTCAGCAAACCCACACAAAACTTGGGTAATTAAACTCCCATTTTTCACAGCAAGGATGCCTGGAATCTCAACACTGCAAAGCATGTGACACTTCCCCCATTCAATTTTCCTTAAATCAGCTCTTTTTCTTCACTATCCCCACCAAACACAAACTACATTTTGAAAGGATCCATTTTAAGAGATAAGCACAACTCCATAATGAAGCTACTGAAATCAAAGCCCAACCCTCTGGTACTTTGTCACGTGGCTCCTGGGAAATGCTGCTGGGAGTCATTAAAGAAGCAAGTACTCAGTGGATTCTCACCTTAAGGATGTTCAGTGCAAGACAGATTCACAGTTATCTTATCTGCTAGTTACTAATGCAGATAGCAAACTTTGTGCTCACCACCAGTGAGCCTCCAAATGGCTTTGCACTGCAGATGCTGCCCCCACTGGATGATACTACAAATGTGGTTCACAGTTGGTGAGGTTTCCAGGCAGCGTCTCTGCACTGCCAACAGTCTCTGCTTCAGTTAATTTTCTCATCTTATTGTCTATGCTGTCATTATCCAATCTGACTATTACACCAGCAAACCAGGAACCTGCTGCAAAGGAGTACTTATGAGGGTAGAAATGTTTTGCTTTAAATATTTTCTATGAAAGAATAAATACACACAGCTCCCACCTCTGCATCTTTGCTTTCAGGATCCAAGCATTATTAACAATCCTTTTGATAAGGAAACTATTATTGTTTTCACACAGTAAGAAGTGGTGCTAAGGATTAATAATATACATATATAATGCTTTTTCATTTCATAATGAACAACTTATTTGCACTTATAACCTATACTTCAGCTACAAAGACAGCACAGCTGCCCTCTGTTTGTCACCACAGTTGCATTGGTTTCATCCTACAACCCCTCCACAAAGAAATGCACAACCAATATAAACTGCATCATTTCTGAATTACTGCTTTGTGATTTATGGGAATGCCATAGCAGCCACAATGTATTAACTGCAAAACACTACACCTATCCCAGGTTCTCCTTCAGCAAACTGCATACCTGGTGGGACCAAGCACCAGAGCAGAGATAGGTGGGGGGCAGCCAAAGAAGTGCCTGCAGCCCTTTCAGCTGGCCAAGATAGCTCACCTGTTGGATGAAAGCAGCTTAGAGTAGGATCATCCTGGGAAGGGGCTGTGTTACAGCAGCTCTCAGCCGAGCCAGCTGCTGCAGTGCTTGCTTTGCAGGGGTGCTCACAGCTGTGACAAACTCTGGAGCAGGTTCCTGGAAGCATGAGCAGAGAGGGGCAGGACACCCCAGCCCAGCCCAGGGGAAGTGGAGGGCACTGTTTGCACTGCAGGCTAGCTCCTGTTCCCCTGTCTGACAATGGCAAATCTCTTTGTCCCTTGGCAGTTCTGGGAACAGAATATTGTCTTGTGAAATTCCAATGCTGTTTTAATGCTATCATTATTAGCATTGTCTTCAGACAATAAAATGTTCTGTCGCAGTTGCTGTGGGCTCGCAGCAGTGAATACACACTGAGTCACCCCACATTAACTTAAATAGCACAACTGTGTGTGAATACATGATCTTCACTTAAATCTACACACTCAAAAGTAAAAATAAGCAGATCTCCAAGGAAGAACTTGCTTTCTACATAATACAAAACCCTCACTGTGTGCTTCCACAACCTCAACAAACATGTGGCAAAAGGCTTAGTAAGACTACTCCTATTTTCTGATCTGGTAGTAGATGAGAATACAAAGCCACCCCCAAAGGGTTATGTAATTAAAAAGATGTGTGTGCCTAAACCTGGCTTTATCTGTCCTGGGACCTCCACAACACAAGCAGAGGTGGTACCCACAAGCAGCCACTTGCACCACGATGCCAACACAGAGCAGCTTCTGCCCCTGTCCTTTCCCTTCAAATCAGCACCTCTCAAGAAGAGTAACTGATCAGATGCTTTCTCACTATCTGTAAGAACACACCCCTCATGCTATGTTCAATCCCATTCAGAGCAGGAGATACCCAGAAGATTTCAAGGTGGAGCACAGGGACAGTCTAAGGCCCAGACATTCACTCTTATCACAGGACTTGCTGTGCTGCCAATTCACCACGCACTGCTGACACCAAAGCACATAAAAGCAAAGCAAACAACCGATCTGTGCTCAGACTTGTCTGTGCTTCTGTCCCTTAACTAAGCCCTCACTAGGAATAGAAACTGCATAAAGTTATATAAAGAGATTCCATACTTTGAAATGAAACTACAGAAGGTTAAAATGAGTGCACTTTTTTTTTGTTTTACACCTCTGAAACCATCCAGCACAGTCCTCCTCACACCAAAGCTGCACAGCTGCCTGCAGGCACATTATTTTACACTTCCTAAAACAAAACCTCCTACGTCTAACAGTTCTAACACACAATCAGATATACTCCAACCAGGTATCATCATTTTAAAAGGATTTTGCTATTGTGTGTGCTCAAAATATTGGGCACTGGAACAACTGTCATGATAGAGCATGACTTCAGTACGATATGAATTCAAAGGATGCAAACTGAGGCAAATAAAGCATTCATACCACCAAAGATACCTTAATTCTCTTTCTCTAGGAGGAGTTCTGATGTGCTCACCTGAAGCTCCTGTCCTTGCCTTACTTCTTGCAGGAACTTCTCTCTCTTCCTGTCCAGTAATTCCTTGTGGACAAGAACTAGGGAAAGGAAGTCCCCAGCTGCCTGGAAGTTTTAAGCCTAAGTCAGAAAACACGAGTAAAGAATACAGCACACAAAAATGTTCATGGGAAGATCTAGCTATAGGAAAAATAATACTAATAAAAAGCCTTTGTTTTTTACCACAGAGTATATCTGATGGAGACAGTTTCACAACTCCCCTAAATTTTCAATCTCTCCCTCTTTACCCTGAAGCACAGTGGCTAACATAAAGAAAAGTTACTTTCTTGCCTAACTGTGAGGAAAGCTGTGGACCATAGCTTCTCACATACGCAAAATGAAGATAATACATAAAAATCTGAAGAAACCATTTTTTTTTACCCCCATATATGAATCCTTAATTTCTGCAATTGCCTGTACAGAACAATGAACGATGTTAGATAAACAGCCAGCAGTCTTAAACTTCATTTAAGCCCGTGTTGGAGCCGTCTGGGAGGAGCTGACAGCTGGCCACCTTGCCAGGGACCAAGGTGACAGGACACACTATCTTTTGGAGCTCCTTTTCTCCTACACTGATTTCCCCTTTTATCCCTGGCAGGTCTCTCGTGCACCCGTGCAATGCAAGCCTGGTTATCTCTGCCAGCCCAAAAGAGCACAGCCCAGCCCATGGGGTCCCTCCCAGGGGCTGAATTACAGACAAAACAGCAGTGTGCCCTTGCCCAAAGCATACACTGTGTGCTGCAGGTTTTGTGGCTGCTGGGGCTCCCTTGGGTCTCTGCAGCACAGTTTATGTGGTGGGCAGAGTCAACAGCTTGTCCAGTTCTCTCTCCTTCACCCAACAGCAACAAAATGCAACACGCCCTGTGCATGGAAACCAGCTGGAACAGCAATGCCAGAGGTACTTGGGACACCACAGCGTGGTGAAGAAGGGCAGCATGCTAGTGTCACCAAACACTGATGAAATCTTATCATACTCACTGAGGAAACCAATGACTTGAAGCCCATGGGCACAGGGAAAGGAGTAGGGATGTGAGAAATTTGTAGGTGTTTGCTCCCAGGCCCTCCTGGCCCTAAGCTTATCCTTTTGCATGGATTTCCCTCCCCCAGATGAGGCCATTGAAAGCCTTGCAGGTCATGGTCGGGCTGGTGTCACCCTTGCGTGTGACAGTCCTCTCCTTCTAGATGAGACAAGGCAGCCAGAAACAACAGCTCCAGTACTGAATACAACTGGCATAAATGACAAAGTAGCATGGGGATTGAGGGAAATGTTAACACAGTACTCCTGACCTACAGTTTTCACTGTTCTCGCATCACTAGCACCAAGGGAAGGGAGGAGGTTTCTGGGGCAGGTTGTTACGGCAGCCCTGCACCAGGATTGCCTAAATGGCAAAGTGCAGCATGTCTGGCTGAGGGCTAACTCCTCCTGGGAGCCACTGCTGCTTACGTGGAATCGAGATGGATATTTTTAATCACAATTCCTAACTGCTGGCATTTTCATAGTATTTGCCAAGCAGGTGAATCCTTCAAACAATACCATGCAAAAGCTACATAAACCCTCAAAATTTCAGGTCAGACAATTTCCTCTCCTCCTCAGCACCCCAGATATTTCAAACAAGGAGACATGTGCAGTGCACAGGGGTAGTCTTCCAGAAAAGCTGACTTTCTGGGGCTTACAGTTTATCCTCTGTAGCTCCTGGAAGGCTTATACTTCAACCGTGTGAAAATGCTATCACTTATTATTACACTATATTTCATGCTCAATATTTATGCCCTTTTCTCCAGCGCCAAAAGCTCACATTGATACCTTAAACTTTACTGTGCAAATGCAAGACTTCTATTTTGGGGATGCCTTTTTATTTTTTTCCTTTTCTTTCTTGCCCCTCCTCCCTCAGACATGAAGGTAAGCTTTAAGATTTATTCAAAAATCCAAGAGCAATGCAATCTTGGCAAAAAACAATCAAAGATGGCAAAATACCCTGAGCATTAAAAAATATTAAAAACACAATTTTTTTTTATTTCACACATTCAATCCTAGAGTGATTTTTATTAGCCTACAGAACATTAAAGCCTTGTAAAGTCAGATTTACAACAGAACTTGAAACGGAAACGGCCCCATCTATAGCCTATGAAGTGCTGTTATAACACAAATTCTAAGTGTCAAACCTTAGTCAATTATGTAACTCAGCACTTCCCCTCTTTTTAGCTGTAATCTTATATGAAAAGCTGCTATCACAAAAACTGCCTGACCTTGTGCTGTAAATATCTCATTATTTTATTTATCTTACAGCTGTTACAAAAGTAAAAGTGACAAACCATGCATTAAATTGCTGATTTTGTGAACTGTTCTGAAAGCCTGAATTTCATTATGAGTTCTGGATTAAAATACATGGATAAAAACAAAAGGATACGATAAAACAGGAATGAATAGGTAGATCAAAAAATCAGGATTTTAAGCTTTATCTTGTAAAATGTATGGGAGGCAATACTCAACAAGAAATCTCTGTCAAAACCACCAATTTGGGCAGTATTTAAAATAAATAACTGCATATTCCTTCTTCTTAGATTCTCTTTGTTTCTTGTAATTGCTCCAGGACTTCAGCACAAACATAGAGTATTCTGATTTTTGGGCACAATCTTTGGGTAAATCTTTTTTGTTTACTTCTCAGTAGCGAAAAATAAAATTTAACAAGTATGAACATTTACCTAATTTCCACAGTTCACAAAGTGAACTACTGCTCTTTCTGAAGAAATTTATGTCAGTAAATATGTAAGATCTACATGCATACATATTTGCATTTCTCTTGAAGTACATAAAAGCACAGTAACTTGGAGTAAGAACCAGACAAAATTGCTAAATAAATCTGAAAGTGCTGCATTTTCACAGTGAAGCACCACGTTCTCTCAATGTTACACCTTTTTAATGTGATGTCATGCATGCACTGAAAAGATAAATATATACCATGCTGATAGTGAAAACTTCTATATCAGATCATGAATTTTTTTACACTACCTTACTAATCCTTATCAAACTCCTTTTTTCCCCCACACTTGAATTCAATTATATACTTTCATTCATCAGCAGCAGAAAACAAGTAACTGAAATGTCAAATGTCACCATTAATACCAGTGTTGCAGGAGAAAGCTTAAAACCTGAAGAGATAATTAGGATTATAGAATCATTAAGGTTGGAAAAGGCCTCTAAGATCACTGAGCCAACCTTTAACCCAGCACCACCATGTTTATCACTAAGTCATATCTCCACGTGCCACATCTACACACCAGAGTACCAGGAATGGTGATCCCACCACTGCCCTGGGTAGCCTAGATCAAAATACTGAAGAATAGATGATCATCATCCTCCCAGATCACTCAGATTCAGAGAGAGGAGAAAAAAAACCATCACTTCTAGACTAACAAAAGCTACAGGATATCAAATATAGTCATCATATCTTGTGAAAACTCTTCATATTTTCCTCATGATGCAAATTAAATCTCCTCCTCCCCCCCACAAAACCTTCTCTTTCAAGACATTTTCTGGATTAGGTCCAGGGGAAGGGAGAAGCACAGATGAGCTAAAACAAGTAACCCAGCTTATCAAACACACTGCAAGGCTGGATGCATATGGAAATGAAATATATTCACAAGCAGATAGACTAGATATGTCAGTATGTTTTTGCCATCTCTGATATAAAAATAGGTGTCAGCGAAAACCCAGTATAAATTCTTGCAAGCCCCTGCCTGCAGGAATGCTGCTGTTTTCCTCTGGATGGTTCAACCAGCACAATCACTCAGAAACGTCTCATAATTAAGGAAAAAAAGGGGTGGGAGGGGATCCAGCCCAAACCCTCTCTCCTGTTGTGTTCAAAACCCCCACCAAAACCCCCCAGATTTTTCACATTAGTTGTCTAAAGTATTCCTGGGTCACCACCACTGACCCAGGGCTTGTCCCTTGCCCAAGAGGGAACGACAGGATTCCCTTCCTGTGGTACTGGTGCCATCACTGGGGGTCAGGAAAGAAGTCAGGAGCATTAAGTGGCCTAGAAGCAAACCAGCAAAAACATATCTGCTTTTAACAACAAAAGCAATGCCAGGCGTGCTCCTACAAGCTTCACCTCACAGAGGAAAACCTCCCTGGCTTTTTCTGGGCTGTGTTTTTCTGTGAGCAGGCACCACAGCCGGCGTGTGTGGGGGCTGATGCCAAGCTCTCCTCAAACTCGCACTCCCACATCTTGGATGTGTTTGCCTGTGCTCATGCACGCATAAAGGACCCTGGCAAACCAAACCGTGGCAGCCGTGACCTGAAGGAAGTACCAAGCACGGTCAGCCACCCTCCGAATCAATTTATGCAGACTGCACAGATGCTCTCCTCCAGCACCAGTGTGGGCAATAGCACTGCACACAAAGAAAAAGGAGCTCTCTCAAAAAAACTAAAACAAAAAGAAGTTAAAAAAGGGAATTAAATATGTTTCGCCTTCAGGCAGCTCTTGGTTTCTCCTCCCACCCAAAAAAAGCTAATGTGTTGCTTTTGTAAGCTATTATTAATTCCTATATACATAAATACAGTGATTTCATGCCTGTTCTAGAAAATTAACAAATTGGACTGCCAAAACACACCCCTCTGTATGACCAAAATGTTATGTTTCACTCAAGTTTCTCAATTACAACTTGTCTTTTTCTGCATTTCTTTCTCTTGCTTTCTGTTTTCCCCTCGATTTTGCCCCAGATTTCCAAACTCCAAATTTTAGTAGATTAAATTGGTGGAAATCTTGCTCCTGAACAAAAAAAAAAAAATCACTTCTTCATCAGCAACTGCAGTAAGCAGACAGGCTGCAGCCTGAGGATGCTGGATCAGCCACGGAGTATGGAGCATTTCAAATTTAGGTCACTTGTGGTGCTCTGACCCCAGTGAACAGCGACGGTGTGTTCTTCCACACTTGACTGTTCTCCTGCTGACCTGCGTCTCAAACAAGACAAGTCCCAATGTCTTGTTTAAATTTAATTTAAATTTAAAGAACAGGGTCAGCACAGAAGTCACTGAATGCCAAATATGCTAGGAAAGGGGCAAAGTGACTGGGAAGAAGTGTTCACTTCCCCGAAGTTTGCTGATGGAGACTGAGGACACAAACACTAAAACTGCACCGACACACATCCTTTGACCGTGTTTGCTGCCTGCATGACTGGATCCAAATGGGGGACCGATGGCAGGCAGAAATTGTCACCATGTGAGGCAAAGCAGAGCTGAGCCAGCAGCGCACACGATAAGAATTATCTCTGCTGGAGGCTGCTGGCTGCCGCGCCAGCGCCTCGACTCAGCACTGACAAATGCTGGGGGGAGCCGGCGCCGAGGCCAGAGCCCGGCGATGATAAATGCGGCACCTGGGGCACTGAGGCTCTCACACCAGCAGAGCACCCACCTTGCTGCAAATGAGCCAACCCCGCCACATTCAGGAGAGTAAAACTCCTTGAGGAAGTGGCTGCCTGCTGCAGGAAGGGGGGAAATGTAGCCAGGTGCCATGGTAGTGGAAGGTGAAAGGGAGCAAGCTCCAGCTCTCTTCCCTTGGGGCTCTGCTATTTGCTGGAGGGTTGGAGCAGGAGGCAGGGCAAGCTGCAACTGCACCTTTGTAACAACACCTACTCAAACCGCTTTCTAGTTGTTGGACTCAACATTTGTGTTTATTCTCCTGTAGTTCTTGAAAAAAAATAAAAATTATACACTTTGCACAACACAGAATCACAGAACAATGAGGTTGGAAGAGACCTCTAAGATCATCGAGTCCAACCCATGCCCGAACACCTCAACTAGATTATAGCACCAAGTGCCAGGTCCAGTCTTTTTGTAAAGACATCCAGAGATGGTGATTCTACCACCCCCCTGGGAAGAGCATTCCAGTAGTTTATTACACAACAACTGTTTGTACAGTGTGGGGAAATATCGCGAGGTCTCGAGATATCGCGAGGTCACGCAGAACCCCTCCCCTTTTACTGTTAACTGACCGTTACCCCCTGTTATAAAAGACCCTCCCTAACCGTTAATAAATGCCAGTTACTGTCCACCACATTGGTGTAGGCATGTGCTTGGCCCATGTGGCAGAGGCGCCGCCACTGAACCGTCTTCGACCTGGGACGCCACGCCCCAAGCGGCGGCAACAGTACAGAAGAATGGTTCCTGCTCAGCTGTGGTGTTTAACTACACATGAATCCAAAGGGGAAAAGCTTAATGGGCAGCAATATGAGATATTTTAGCTTGCCCCTAACTCTTATCCTACAGGTTCAAAACTGCAACACGCCCCTGTGGACATCCTCAAGCACAAGCAGCATGAGCAGTCCAAAGGAAGGTAACCTGGAAGGAACTTTGCCCAGTGGTTATAGGTGTAGACAAAGATTAACAGAGGGATCTACCAGAGAAGCAACACTTACTGAGTACCCACTAGCAAATACAGCAGCCAAGCTTGTCACTGGGCACGGCAAAAGACTCCCAAAGGGGAAAACCAATCTGGACAGGCTCTAGTAGGAGGAGGAACATTGTTTTAATGAGTTTTGGATAAATGCATGGGTTACTGATGTTTTACCCATGTTTACTGATGTTTTAGGATGAAATAGTGTGGCCAGCAAGACAAGAACAGTGATCTCCTGTACTCTGCACTAGTGAGGCTGAATTTTGAATCCTGTGTCCAGTTTTGGGGCCCTTCACTACAAGTAAAACATTGAGATGTTGGAGCATGTCTAGAGAAGGGCAAAGGAGCTGGTGAAGGGTGTGGAGCACAAGTATTATGAGGAGCAGCTGAGAGAGCTGTTCATCCTGGAGAAAAGGAGGCTCAAGGGAGTGAGACCTTATCCCTCTCTACAACCACCTGAAAAGATCTTGTAGTGAGGTGGGGTCAGTCTCTTCTCCCAGGTAACAAGCAATAGGACAAGAGCAAATGGCCTCAAGTTGTGACATGGAAGGTTGAGATTGGACACTAGGAGAAAAATTTGCATGGAAAGCACTGGAACAGTCTACCCATGGAAAGGGTTGAGTGGAGTTACGTAAAACGTGGAGATGTGGTGCTTAGGGACATGATTTAATGGTGGCCTTAGCAGTGCTGGGTTAAGGGTTGAACTTGGTGACACTGTATGTCCTTTCCAACCTAAAAAATTATTTGATTCTCAGTTTTAAAGAATAGAAAAAGAGGATGTGCCAGAATAGATCCAACTTGGGGGAAAGAACCCCTCCCACTTTATGTAGATGGAGACAGGTTACATGGAAGAGCTGAGAATAAAATTATAAAAGGAAGAAAAGTCAGTATCATCTCTGTATTATGACAACAGAAAGCAGATCTGTCACAATAAGTAAAGTTCATATTGCCTAATTTAGTTAACAGGTTTTTAGAGAAACAGTAAAGTTCATTCACGGGTACAATTTTTTTTTCACTGGTGGGAGATTTGCAGGAGAATCAGAGACAGGCATTGTTCTTATAACTTTCACACATCTAAAAGACTAATAAGCAATTAGGAATTATAGCTGTTAGGAAAAGGGACTGATCTTTTCTGCAATCCTACCAATTGAAGATTATTCTGTACCACCTCTCAGCTAATGGCTTGTAAGACCTAGAACTAGAAACCACAGGTGGTAGAGCCTTTTCCCAGTTTCTATAGCAGTCCATTCTCTGGATATATGCATCTACAAAATGAGCACTTTTACATTTTTCTCTGTTAATTCCTGATTATTCTTACATCACCTATATTGAAAGTTTCTTTTGTACTTCAATTTTATTTCGCCCTCAATTTCATTTCACATATTTTCTCTTTTCTCTCCTGAAATACTTCAAATTTTGTTGACAGTATCCCCCAAGGTATAAAGCATCTACAACTGACTGCCTAGATGAGGTGTCCACACAGGAGAAACAGAGTTTGATGCAATGCTAACCAACATCAACAGGGATCCAACTTCAGTGGGGTGAGAATCAAACCTTCAGAGCCACTACTCCCCCCTGCAGTTGAGCATCTTTATATGGCTAAACGTTGTGAGGCTCCATCCCACTGTATTTCAGGCCCTTCCTGGTATTATTCCCAAGTATTTTATGGCATTACCCTTTTTGAAGTTTCTCCACAACATGCAATAGTTTCACTTGGGATACACTTCTGTTAAGTTAATTGCAGTTTTGCGTTTTGTTTTATGTTTCTGACCTCTTTAGGTTCTTTTGAACTTTGAATATTTGTCCAGACACGTATTTTCAGCTCTTCATAATTCAAATATCATTCATACACCATCTGAATCCTCTTTGTATGATTAGTTTAGTTTAGAAAGGACAAAAATTAAGCCTTTTGGAGAGACAAAGCAGGACCAAGTTTCTAAAGAAATGCACAGATAAATCCTGTTTTATCACACTCCCCATCAGATTATTTTGCTGAAGTAATTTTGACTGGAAATCCTAAAATACTGACAGAAATGAAATAGAACCTATTTTGAAGGAAAAAAACCAGACAACCCAGAATTAAAGTTATATAAGCTTAGGCTGACTTCTTTAATAAAGCAATAGGAAGTTGCAAACAGAGGAGAAGACAACAGTAACAGACCCATGGATCAGAGATTATATTGCTGTATTAGAGAAAAACAGACATGACAGAGATGCCCACCTACTGGGAATACTAAATAACATTGCTGCTTAAAAAGTAAGAAATTGCAGAAAATAATTCTTTACAGAGTTACAGCAAGGTTATTTTTAGCACCTGAGGAGTTTTTTTCATTTGCTAGTCTAAGAACAGCAACAGTGCCTCTGCAAACAAAATACTGAAGCTGAGGAAGAAAAAGAAACAGTTTGAAGACTTGAGTTTGGAAATGGAGGATTGTTTTCAATAATTTTTCTGCAATAGACAAATATAGAAAAGAGAGGTGATGTAAGGACCATATGGTGTGTTAATTCCAGTTGTGACAACAGCTCTGTTGTCTATCCCTTTGCTAGACTGTGAGAAAACGTGCAACTTGTGTCATTGACACCAGGAGCACAGCCCAGTCTCATCAGGCATGGCAAATATTAATATATAGGCAAATAAAAGCTTGGAACTGGGAACAAAAATTGAATGACCAGCCCTGCAAGCCACCTCTTTTCTGATGGGAAGCATTGCTGAGTGCACAAGGAAGTAACAACTTCTAAGGTGTTCAGGGAAGGTAGGGCAAACCAAACAAAAATAATCCTGGAGTGAGGATGAAGCATGCAGCTTTTGAAGAAGAGTGTCGCAGACATCTTTTGTGAAAATCCTTTTCTTTAGGATTTTTTCTTCTGAGATGCTAAGAGGCCTCAGAGACAAAATGTAAACGGTGGTTGGGTGCTGCTGTGGAATGCAACAGGTGGTCTCGTGTGGATGTTTGGATTTAGTGACTGCTCACGGCAGAGCTGGCTCTCTCTGTCTGAGCCACAGACCTTTGTTTTTCATTCCTTTCTATTCTTAGCCAGCCTTCTGAGAGGAAACCTTTCCTTCTATTTCTTTTTAGTATAGTTATCATGTAATATATATATATATATATATATATATATATATATATATATATATATATATAAAAAATAAAATAACAAATCAAGCCTTCTGAACATGGAGTCAACATTCTCGTCTCTCCCCTCATCCAAGAAACCCTGTGAACACTGTCACAAAAGAGCATACAACAAAAAAAAAATCTCCATTCAATGTGCTTGGAAAAGAAGTCTGGAACACTCTCCTACAAATCCAACCAGTCTGTACTGCACTAGCACAAAACTTAAATGTCAAGAGCCAGGTGGTGATGCACCCACGTCTTCCTTCCAGGTGAAGGAATGAGGAGAGGACAAGGCTGTCCTGTACTGCCAGTCCACAAACTGGCCACAAACAGCCTGCATCAGGATGCTGGAAGTGGGTGTTTGGATCTGGGGCATGGAAAGAAACAAAGCAGCCTCTGCTTTCACATTCTGTACCGCAGCATGGCAGCGGGTGGCTGCTGCTGTTGGAGGGATTCAGCTTTGCCTCCCTGCATTTTTTCCTCATCTGGCAAGTAGGCAAATAGTACACTTTAGAGAAAACAAAACAAGACAAACAAATAAAATAACTAACCCTCCAAAACCCAAACCCCTCCCAAACCAAAACCACAACCCAAACAAAAATCCCCAAACCAAACCCAAGGACTCAACACAATAAAAGAAAAAAAAAAGAAGGAAACCACCACCACTGTACCCCCCACTTCCCCAGAAGCCCTCTGAAATCAATTAAATTATGGTTATAAAATAATCACCCTAATCTATTTCAAGCTTGAAAAACTATAAGATACTGATTTTCTAGCAACTGAAGGTGAGAAAACCTCTCAGACATCCAGAAAAAAAAAACATTTAGTAGCAAAGGGATATAGAACTGGACAAACAAAACAGGGTGCTCAGGCAGGACACAAATTCTTAAACTAAATGACTGTTGTCAAAATGTATTTTTAGTAGCTAAATCCAGACAGACTTACAATTTTTTTTTTTGTCTCTAGATAATTCCCCAATGTCATTGCTGCTGCTAGCGAGCTCTAAGGAGCAAAGCACATGAAAAAAGCACATGCAAAAAGGAAATTGTTCTTGCTTGATAATGTAATTCAAACTCTAAATATTTATTTACTCTTGCAGGGGAAAGGGAGCAGCTGAAGCGCAGCTGGGATAACTCAGCAGCACGAGCTGCCACGTGCTCCCCCACGCCACGGCCTCTGGCTGGGCCAGCAGGCTGCAGGAAGGGGGAGCAGAGCCAGGCTGGAACACACAGCTGTGGTCTCAGCAGCTCCAGCTTGCACTCCCCACCCAGCACACAAACTCAGCCTTAAGACATGCTCTACCTGTCACCCATGCTGATGAGAAGCGCTCCTCCCTCTCCATGCTACCTCCAGTGTCTTGGAAAGGTCCCACAGATGTGTGCCCCAACCTCCCCATGAGATCTGGTCAGGAGCCCATCCCAGTCTGAGACCAGCTTCCTTAGGTACCATTCCTGCACTGGTAAGTTACCTCTCTGACCTAAAAGGAGACCATTTTGGCCCAGCAGCACATCCCCAGGATGCTGAAGACCATGTGTCTGGCAGGGACAGGCTACCAAGAGAAAAGGCTTGGTGATGAGGATGGCTGCAGGCACTCTCTGAAATTTAATAAGGCTGCTGGGATCTGTACTGCACTGGGAACATGGCTTTGCCTGCCTCTTGTGTGGCAGCAAGACCTTTCTCTCGCCTCTGAAAAAACCTTGGGTTACACTGGTGCAACTGCTTGTAGAGGGACAGCAAAATCAAGATAAAGAAGTGATCCAGGAAAAAATTAATGTCATCTCCTCAAAAGGAGGTAGGGACGACAGGGAGGAAAAGCATAATTTGTAGCTGAGCTCAATTGTGAGTAGATTTATAACTGTGAGAAACACACATGACCTCCGTTAGCTTGGTTCAGTTTTTCTTTAAAAATTTTAATTTTAACTACTTTGTGAAATACATATGACATGCCCTGTTCACAGCACTGGTTACTCCTTATAAATTCATACCTGCACAGCATTAATCACGATGGGAAAGCCTGAAATCCTGGCACGAATGCAGCACCACCTTGTTTTGGTTTGGGGTGCAGGAGCTGCAGAGGAGCCCTGCACACAGGAGCACTCCCAGCATGTTCAGGTGAGAACAGCAGATACAGGCTGATGCTGTTCTGCTCCAGAGTCAACACCTCTTGGGCTGGTGTGGCACGTGAACCATCTCTGTAGCACAGAGACTCCTGAGAATCTGTCAGCTGCATTCTGCTCGCAGATTTAACAGTAATCCTTCTGACCAGAAGGGCTCAAATCACCTTTCACTTTTTTTCCTTTTTTTTTTTTTTAAATAAAAGCTCAGAATCCAGAACATTCTCATTTTACCCAAGCTGGTGTTACAACCTAATCCTGCCTGCTGATTTCCAGATCTGCCAATTCAGTATTGCTTAAAAATTAAGATTAAAACCTACCTCCACTCCCAAAAAGGGATTTAAGAAATTATCATGAAACAACAAGTACAGCAAGTTGCCATAAAGCAGACTTGGTAAAGGAGATTACTGTTTAGCCAATTCTGTTCTAACTCTATTTCTTGATATTCCAATCTTTTTGTCACTTATTTTCATGCAAAAGTCTTTAGTTAGACTTTAGTTTAGACTGCAGAATCAGTTCATCCGAGATCTAATAAATAATGCTTATTTCCCATGCTAAGAATTGTTTTGCTTAATTTAACTGAGTTGGGTAAAAGAACTCACAAATCCAGTTGTGTGCATGTATATATTGATTTGAAACAGAAAAAACATGGTACTTTCCACTCTGAGGGAAGAATTGTTGCCAAAAATCCCCTGTAATGAACCAGACCATAGCTTAGCAGCACCCCAGGCATGTTCAGGCCTTGCTAATCCCACATAACTCCAGGTTCTGCCAACCTCAGCCAGAAACAAGGGCTCATGGCAGCCTTTGAGGGTGTTATGAGCACAGGTTCAAGGAACTGAGCCTACAAATTTCTCTACCACATAGGAAGTCACCCACAACAGGAAGTGTAACAGGCACGATCCCTACTTCTGGCAACTTTTTGGGTTGTTTATAAATTGAATATCATAGTACAAGCTACATAGCACTTCAACATAACTATTCTTTTTCTAATACGCAGTTAAATGGCAGCAAACTCACTGGTCCAGCAGACACAATTCAATGCCACTGGAAAAAATCTGTGACCACACACAAGTAAGATGATTGCAGGACCTGGTAACCCCCAGGACTCAAAGTGCAATTTACAGTCCATGTACCAAGAGAATGAAGCAAGTACCCCTAATAACAGCCCCCTGCAGCTGGGGGACAAAGGAGCTGCACCTAACATGGCCTTCACAATGGGACCCCAAGGTCCAATTCCAGGAAGAAAACAAAAGCATTTAATGAGAAATGCTGTAAAACCATTAAGATAAATCTGGTTCAGATATTTTTAACAGTATAAGCAAATCTGGATCCTAATAGAAATTTTGAGGGGAGGAAAAAAGTCCACATGTATCTAAAGGGCTCATCCTAAACATTTAGCAGTTACTTTCACAATAAGTCTTTTCATGTTTTGGTATACTAGTGCAATGTTCGTGTTCTCAAAGCTAGCCTGAAGGGTTTCTAAATTAGTATGTCAATGTTACCATGGTAACACAATGTACTACCAAAATGGACCACTTTTTATACAGCCACTATAATCAAGTTAGTGACCAAGCAAGTTATAAAAACTCTTGCTTTTTGGGGGGTTGGGGTTTTATCAGGCTTTTTCCTTTGTTTGTATTTAGTTCTTTTAACTTTATGATTATTTATACTATTCCTATTAGGATGATATTTACTATTACTATTCACTATTCCTACACCTATTTAGAGTATTGTTAAGAATTTGTTTTATCAAGCAGGAATAAATAACAGAAATAGTATCACCAACATCAGCAAAAAAAATCAGCTCTCAGGACTTGCTAAGGGTAGTCATAGTTTCATTTCCTAGGCATACAAAGTTTTAACACCCCACCTCTGGTTTTACTTCTGCAGGCTGCTCACAAACAGAAGACATTCTTTCCTTGTCACAACACTATTTAAAACACAACAACATCTCACTCTCAGAGCTCCTTACACACCAGGATCCTGCCCAACGTGCTGTCTCTGATACCCTGGGGCATGTTAAATGGCACTGGATGCCCTAAAAGTCAACCTGCCATCCTTGATCAGGCAATCTTCAAACTGAGAATACTCAAGTTTAAAACATTCTCATGTAAAGTTCAGTGTTCAAAAGACATCATCTTCACGGTCATCACATCCACACAGACCAGAGTATCTGTCCTACATTCACCCACATTTGTTATACACATGAGTTTCTTTGTATTTCCCAAAGAAAACCATCACCATAAATGCTCTGTGTACAGCCAACCCTCACCAACAAGGGCCACTACAGGATCCCATGTGGACAAGGAGCCACATCCACCCAACAACTCTTCATGCAATGGTCTTTATTCAAACAGCATCAAGAATTTGAATTAAAATCCTGAAGACTTGTTTTTGGATACTTTCTATAAAGAGATAGTATTTAATTGTCTATTTTTTGTATCATAAGACTACTGTAACAACATCCTTGGGGCATTCCTGTGGTTTTTCTGTCTATAAAAAGAAAAATTTTAAAAATATTGAGATTATATGAACTTATTTCTGACTCTTGTTGTGTTGAAATGAAAGAGGAAAATAAAAGTCATTGATTTATGGTTGTGTCAATAGGAGCTTGATTTATTGGTTTACAATATCACTTGCCAATAGCACTGATATTCTTAGTTGATCTCAGTTCAATAATTCATCAAGTTAGATACACTTTTGTTATGAAAATTAATAAGAATGTTTACTCCCTTTGTTAGTGTGAGAATATATCAAATATCCATCTTCCCTGCTTTTGGCCTGGCTGACTAGTTTTTATTCTTCTATATGATAGTGCCATTTATAGTTGAGAGGTAATGCCTAAGCATATTTGATTAAACTACTGAAACAACATGATATAATTTATATTCCATTCAGAAAGCTGGAGGAAAAGGAAGAAACAGTGTCCAAAGACACTATACAAATCCTTCCAAGAAGACTTATAAGAGCCCACAATTGCTCCTCGTCTTCCTTTGCTCCATAAAACAACAGTAATGGAGAGAGTACCATGGGATTCCCATCCCACTCCACCTCCAGCTTTCCAAAAAATTACATCTGGAAGCTATAAAGGAGAACAACAGTCAACATATACTATATGTATGTGTGTAGTGGCATATATACATATATATGCACATACACACAATCTCTCGTGTATGTATATACAGTGCAACAGTTTAACTTGTGTGATTTGCAGTGGGGATGCACTCAGGTATGAGTGACTCTGCTACATGGGTGGAGTTTGGGGAATGGCTGTACCACAGTCATTTCAAAAAACAAATATGCATGAATGAGGCACCAAAGTGAAATTACACATAAAGCTCAAATCATTGTTCACCTTCAGCCTGCTTGACTTCCTAACTTTAAATGGCTTATTTAACACAATTGTCCAGTCTGCAATACACTGCAATGATTTGTGTGTGTGGCTTCCTCTTCTGCTGATTACAGCTTTTAGGCTACAGCTAAAACAAAAGGAGGCTCAGGGATTTTTCATATACAACACTGAACACATACCTGAGCAAAAAAAGTTAAAAACACCACAATCTTATTTTCACTCCCTAAAAAGTACAAAAGCACTATATCTGCAAGTGCTCCAAATGTCACAAAAAAACCAAGTTCAAAGGCATTAGCAATTGTACATTCCCCTATTATGTTGTAAAAGATGCAGTGTGAAAAATCCTTTAGGATAATCTTCTCCAAATCATTAATTCCCTTCCATTTACATGAGAAAAGAAACACCAGATCTTTTTACGCAGTTTGTCACAAAAATCACAGCCCGGGGTACTTCTCACTAAACATTGAGGCCTCACAACCTGGTCTTTTCCCAGCTGTTTTGAAGGACAGATCCTTACTTTAGGATTTTTCTATTTATATCATTAGATAAAATAATCCTCCCTCACTCCAGAAGTCATAACAGCTGCATCTTAATTGGAAAGAAAAACCAATAAAGACCAGAATCAACAACTGTTACTGCAAACTAGTGGCTCTGAATGCCAAGCAGCTGCCTTTCTGCCAAAAAAACAATACATGACTTGTAAAAGTAAGGTGCTTGAAAATAAATCAAATAGCAAAACTAAGCTACTGCCAACGAGGACATTGTATTTTGGTGATAAAAATGCATGAGACACCAGCCAATTTCAAGCTGCAATCACTTGAACATAATCCTCACACATAAGACATCATTTATAGGAAATAATTTGGAATACCAACTGTAGAACTTATGACTTAATAGGTGGGATGCCAACTGCCAAAACAATTCACACACCTGGTTGTTTCTATAGTGTGGGAACTGATGGGGTTGTGTAAAACCTTAAGTTATTTTCTATGATGACTACACTGAGAGCATTTACTCTTAAAGGATCATCATCATTATCATCATACCTATCATGTTATGCCCCTTTCCTTCACAATTGTCTTCCTTAAAACACCAAAGTTTTACTGGAAAATTTCACTGTTTGTCAGAGGAATGTTTAAAATACAGCATCTTTTCTTGTTGAGAGCAATCTTTATGTACATGGCAAAAAAATGAAACTGCTGTAACAGGGTGGAAGAGTTGTGAATTTGCAAGGGGAGCACAGTACAAGATTGGGTCCTTCTCCATCTCCTTGGCCATCAGACACGGAAGGAAGGAGAGGGGCTTCTGGGCAGCCACCCCACAGTGCTCCTCACTCCCCCTCTCCTCTACCTGCCGCAAAACAGTCTGTGGGTAAGGGAAAAAAAATCCCATTTTGAAGTGTTTTGCAGTTGCTTAGCAACTAGCACGGAACCTTATGAGATTTCAGTCAATGGACTGGCACACCCACCTCTCAACATGCAAACAGACACATGAGGAACACACCAGCTCAGCCCCAGGATGGCCCCAGCCCCAACAGCAGCATGTCCCTCCTGCTTTCTTACACATTCCAAAGGCCCCTGAACCACAGAGAGGCACAGCCAAGCACCCACGTGCCGGTTACGGGATGATTTGAAATGGCGAAGATTCCAGCTACATCCTTTCCTCAGTTACCACACGGACAAACCACGGCTGCCTTGAAAAGCAATTGAGATTGAAAAGCTGTCCCTGAACCTGCCCTCCTGTGGTAGAGACCAGGTTTCTTCCCAAACCACGAATTGTACAGGCAGTGACCATTGCAGGCAATTCCCACACCTGTTATCAGTTTCGGTGGGAAGCACTGGCCAAATTGCACAAAACCTTTGGCCTATGTGATCACACACCATTGTCATGCCAAATGCTTTCAGATTTTAAAACTTTCTATTTAGATACAGATATATACATGTGAGCACACACAGATTTTGATGTGGAACAAAGATTCTTCCATCACTCTTTTGTAAACTGCTACTAGATGCATACAATCTATACAAACTATGCTGGAAAAAAACATTTTATTTTTTGAAAAACATCTTATTTTTAAAAAGTGCTTCACTCCACAGGAGTGTACATATGGAGGGGAAAAAAACCCCACACCACACTGCAGGGCAAAAAGTTTGACATTATCAGTATAGGAAACACTGCTAACTAAAAGTGAAAATTTATGCTGGAAATTAAACCATTTGTAACCACTAAAGGAGTTAGGTTCAGAAATAGCTTTCCAAGTACAGCAGTGCAGTCAACAAGCTGCAGCCACATAAAAGCCGTGCATCCTGTCCTTTCCAGAGCTGGAAGGGGAGAAGGACCCCCCCACCACCCAAGCTGGTTGGAGAAGCCATACCCACACCTGCCCATTTCTCTTCACTGACAGCACTGGCACTGTGGAACAGGATTGGCTTAGCCCAGTCAAAGGGATTCTACCCTGGAGGTGATCTGTCCCCAAGGTGAGGGGCTGTAAGGGCCATTCAGAACCCCTGCTTGTTCCAGCTTCTCCCACTGCAGTCCAGGCTAGAGTAGGGAATTGCCCGGCCCCTGCGGTTTTGTTCATTTTCTGTGATCCTTGGAAGCAATTGTGATCTTCTCTCATGTGTTACCTTTACACTGAAATAACTTCAACAAAATGTTGCCTCTGTGGTAAACCCAGAAGAAATAGGCCACCATGTTTCTAAGACAGAGAAAGGCTTAGAGTCCATCTGAATTTCAACATGCATCTTGTTTCCTGTACTTACTTCAATCCAGGAAATTCCTTAATTTTACTATGTTTGTTCCCTCTTTTACACTAGTACTCAGTTCTGTTTGAAAATTTATCTGCCCTAATTTATCACCAGCAACTTTCACTTATGAAAGTGTGGTGCTACCAAGTGGACCTCTGTGATGGCATTTCACAAACAACTCACTTGGCACCTCTGAGGGACCTGTTACATTCTTTACGCTCATAATTCTCGGTATAACAAAACCAAATAATACTTTCTTAATTCTTAAAAAAAACCACTGTTAGCAAATCTCTCCTAAACATCAGGTAGCAGTAAATGTTCAGAAGCTTTTTTGAGTCCTTTCATCAGTGCCCCATTGATTTTAATAGCTCTGTACTTCCAGGTGTTTTTCCAGATGAACACTGGAAACAGAGGCAAAGACCTCAATAAGTAAGTTTGGTTGAGGGTTCTTTAGTGGTGGGTGGTTTTCTTTTTCCCTTTGGTAATTGTTCTCTTTTTGTGAACAGAGTGGCCTCACAGTACCATTGCCAATTGCCTCCACTGGGAGCCAGTGCATGCAGCACAGTTTTAAATAATCTGGCAAACAAAACTGGCCTTAAGACTTTCAGGCATCTTTTAAAAAACCCCACCACCAAACCTGAGGCCAACAATAAAACCCCCACTGGTTTTCCAGAACAGTATTAAAGAGAGTTGATTAATGCTTGGAACCATGACATGGGTTTGACCATGTTACTTCTGTTTTGTACATAAAGAAAAGCACTCAGTCAGTGGAAGAGAAGTGCAATAATTATTGCAATTCCTGGCTCCTAAAGGTAGGTTGCATCCCCTCTGCTAGGCCACAGTGCAACCCTCAAGTCTTCCAAAATGACACGTCTCCCTTTGCTCCCACAGCCACCAGACATGCACAAACCATTTTGGGAAGCTCCAGAAAACACATACTGAGATTCTTCAGTACCTTCAATACCAAATAGCTCCATAACAAATTGTATTTTGTTTCATTATTCTTTAAGATTTCCTTTATCTTGTATTAAGGCTACACTTTATCTTCCTTCCCAGGACAATTTACTTTTGTAACTGATGGTATTTCTCACTGCAGACAAAACCATTCACCTAGAAATGCCACTAGACTAGACTTGTTCTCTGTAATCAGTGACACCACAGCAATTTTCTGTTGCATTACAAACCTTTGCCTATCATCTTCACAGAAAACTCTTCCCAGCAGATATGACTCTGCAGATGCAATGCAAACACAAACATAGGTCCTTCTGAAAAGATCTTTTCCTAGGTCTTAATTCAAATGTTACTATACTCATTTTGCAAGATTGCCTGTTGATACTAGGTAAATTAAAAGAACAGTGGAGCACACTGAATTTATTTAAACAGTATTAGCTCTTCCCAAGTGAAAAGGATGTAAAACAAAAGGATGTAAAAAACAAAGGATGTAAAACAAAGCACAAAAATTACTGTTTGAAAGTGTAACAATAAGGTGACTTAAGATGGCATTATGGAGACAACAAACCAAAAATTTTGGTAATAAGTCGAAGATGATGGATAATGTTAGAATATCTTACCAAGAGTTTCAATATTGGGTACAACAGAGAAGAAGGAACCAACAAAAGATGTAAAGCCAGGTGATATGATCAAAGCCACAGGCTCTGGCAAATGTTTTTTCAAGCAATATTCAAAATTGATGTAAGTGGGACAAGGCTGCTTTCATCCAGGCTAGGAAAGTGACAGCAGAGTACCTCAGTAGTAGGATGAGACACACGGATGGCAGATTTATAGCACGGGCAGATAGAGAAGCCTGCATCTCACACATGTGGCAACAGGATCTTCCTAGTACACTACATCCTGGTATACTAGGGAAATCTTCAATATATGGGCTTTCCCTGCTTGTGAGGGCCTTGGAAGAAATAAAATAGGGGTAGGAAGGATTGGTCAGTTTTTACTTCACCGCTATGGTATCTGGCAACGACTGCTTTTGTTTACATCTCCATTTTTCATAATTATTATTACTATTATAGAAGATTAACATGTTTAAGACAGGAAGAAAAAGATATTTCTGATTCAAGAGGATTGCAGAATTTTCCCCTTATGGAGAAATTATGAAAGTGGTTTAAGTGCTGCTTTGTCTGGAAAGATCATCACAAAAGCTCCTTAAGGTACAAGGCTCTCAGCAGACTAACTTGACAGAAATTGCACTTCCTACACAAGGTAAGTGACCTTTATTGACAAGAAATATTGGACACTTCAGGGGTTTAAAAGGCTCTGAAAGCAAATTAAAGATTCCAGCTGAGCAGAGGACAACTTAAAAGGGACATTAATGCTAACCCTGTTTTCATGTACTTAAAAATTATACAGACAAACCCCACATCTATAGAGAAATAAAAGTTTTAATCTAACTATATCAAAGGCAATACAAGCATTCAAAACTTAGGTAGACTATTTAAGGACTTCAGTTTCAAGGGAGAGTACATTTAAAGAAGTACGAATCACCTCAGGTGACAGCTTATGTGAAATAAGGAAATCTCCCTGGATTCCAAAACCAAGCTAAAATCATGCTAGATACAATAGGGACTGAAACAAAATTACACTTAGTATGGTTTTTCTCTTTGAGAAGGAAAAATGCAATTACTTTTTTTGAGGCTGTATCAGTTCTGCATTAGTATCTGGGCCACCTGACTTCTCCCACAAGCGTAAAAAATTGAAATAAACCAGTAAAAATTGAAATAAAGTAATAAAAATTGACCTTATCCACCTGCTTCTTAGTCCTAGTTACTTATTTTCTAAATGCAATAAACAATTTCATTTTGAAGACAAAACTCAAATGGAGTCCCCAAAGGCATCACCATAGCTGGGTTTCTCTCCTCTTCACAAAAACACTCAGAGCTTCCAAATTTTTCCATAGCAGAGCAAGGGCACTGGTGCAGTAGTGCAAAGTACAGAGTCATGTTTTGATTGGTACCTCTGGCTGAAAGAAACCAAATCTCAAGAAGTCCCACCTCTGTCACAGTGCTCAACACAAAAGCCCCTGGTGCAAGGTTAGCTTGGTGGAACTTGCAGTTGTTTCACCACCACTGGGCTTGGTGTGACAGAACCCTCAAACTGGCAGGCCCCAGGAAGAAACATCCTAAAAACAGAGCTCATCCAACACCTTTACACTTAATGAAACCTCCTTTCCAGCTGTGAGGAAAAGCAGGAAAGTCACACCCTGATGCATGCTGAAGGCACTGTTGCTAATCCCATTATGGAGGTCTGATACCAAGCTCCTAAAGAAAACCCAGTAAACTCCAAGCAAACCCTTCCTCAGGGAACACCATGGAAATGCTCCAAGTAGCTGAACAGGAACTTCTGACAATTCCTTTGTCTCTTCCCTGTGGAGTTTGGAAGGGAAGAGCCATGCAAGAAGGCAGTGGTCACACTGCTGACAGCCTGTGCCTGTTCACTGCTGGCAGCCTCTGACTTGCAGGACAGCTTCAATCACAGGCAGCTTCAGTCCCACTTCTACTGAAGAATGTCACATACATGTGAACTTTTCCAGATATATCATGAAAAGGAAATGAAAAGAGAGTTTTACACTTTAAAATATGAACACGACTTTTTCTTGCTTCAGATGGCCTAACAGTCCTTGAAATTGAAAATCACAGCAAATATGAGCACTACAGATTTGGGAAAAAAAGGGGCTGGAGGACAGAGAGAGGAAGGGATGATCAAAAACACACAGGCAAGGAGGTAAAGAAAAGCAGGGAAGAGAGACTGGAGCTGTCAGTGCAAACCCATTCATTCTTCCTGCATGTTTGTGATACCTGACAAGACAACTTCACTACCAGTGGATACCTCTAAATGATTTTCAGAAGACAACTGCACTGGCCCAAGAAAGTAATCTATTCAAGTGTAAAAGGCATAACTGCTAAACCAAAATGAATGGTACAGTTCATAAAAAGGTTTATCAGATTAATTTTTGAAAATTCAACAGCAAAAAAAGACTTCCAAACTTTCTAGCAGCTGTGATTGAAACTGGTGGTTAAACACGGAGCTAAGCAAGCTCTTAGTACCAGAGTTTGGTTTTCTTTCATTTTCAAAATAGGTTTTATTATTACTGTTGTTATTTCTGCAAGTGCATTTTAAGAAGTTATTTCAAGACCTATGAACAAGCAGGAAAAACTAAACCCCACACCATATTTGACCACAAGAAGTCAGAAGAGAGAACTTGGCATTGCAATTTACTTAAATAAAAATCCAAATGCTTATGGGAAGAAAGATAATGTTTTTTACAACTTTATATATAAAACCTCAAGTCTGAATGCTTTGTCACCTATCTTGGCCAAGTTATAAACAAATAAAATCTCTTCCACCCCAAACAACATAATGGTCATCATTTAAAGAAGGGGAAGGAAGATTGACTTTGATGTGGGTTGGAAAGGAGAAAGAAAATGCATTAATACTATAAGGCAAGATTCACAGCTTTGAAGGGACATGATGAAGAACTGTGCAAGTGTCTCCTTTTCACCACAAGGTATCCAATTCATGCTACAAAGGATGCTCTCAGACAGCTTCCTTCAACACTACCCCCCAGGATCACCTCTATGCCAAGAGACTACATGTAATTTTAGCAGCCTTGTCCAGCTTCCTAGTTTTAAAGAACATGCTAAGACACCCAGACACAGCTGTGGGCTGCAGAAATAGGGCTATATACCAGCAAACCCATAATTAAGCACATGTAGGACTCTAAAAAGTGAAAAAATCCAAAGTATTGAGTACTCTATATAGACACAAACTCAGGCCAATTTTTATGTGTTTGCTGCTTAATTTGGAGCTACCTTTTTGAGAAAGAGGAGTCCAGATGAGGGTGAACCTCCCTCTTCTGACCCAGAGCCTTTTGCTCTCTGCTTTGTCTCCTCCAGATCTCCTCCTAGATGATTTGTGTCCACTTCCACTCCATGTGCACCAGAACAAAGATGCAATTATGTATAAGTAGTGCCCAAGAGAAGTGATCTAATAAAAATAGCTTTCTTTAAAGCAATTTTATCCAGCATTTTTTTACTATACAGACGTAGCAGATATATATGGGGAAGGGAATAAAACCTTCAATGATTGCATAAAGCATGTGTGAAATGACATTAGATTATTTAAAAAAAAATAAATATTTAAACATTCTACTCCTGCCTTTTCCATCTCTGATATTCTCCAGCTTGTCCAAGTATGTTTACACTGGAGACAGAAATAGGTAGATGTACACATACCTATACATGTACACTCATACCTAGGGTATACACAGCTATAAGATGTTATACTATTTGGATTGCAAAATTAATATATATATTTAAAAAAAAAGTTGCCTAGAGTTGCAAGGCCTGCTTGGTCTGCTGTTTGGAGACTTCTAGTTACAGAATCCCAGAACAGCTGAGGCTGGACGGCACCTCTGGAACCTGTCTAGTTCAAGCCCTTGTTGACAACAGGGCCACCTGCAACAGGCTGCCCAGGACCACATCTCAGCTGGGTTCTGAAAATCTCCAAGGGTGAAGACTTCACCACCTCTTCATGTAACTTCTGCCAGCTTTTGACTATCCTCAGAGTATAAAAGCATTTGCTATGGAATTGCCTGTATTTCAATTTGTGCCCACTGCTTCTGGTCCTGTCATGGGAAACCACTGAGAAGGCTCCATGTTCTTTACTCCCCCAATCAGGTATTGATACACTCTGAAAATTCCATAATTAATTTTAGTGAAAATCAGGGGAAATAAAAAAAAGCACTGTGTAAGATCCTAAGGATCTTAATGCTTCCAGGACTATTTTCCACAGAAGTAAGAGTAGTTATAAAAAAATCAATGGTAATTCATCACCAGATGGAATTTGTATGTGTAATGTTTTCTAAGAATGGATGTGTTTTAAGAGTTAGTTATAGACATGGTTTTGTTGCAAATTTAGGCTTCAGAGTTGCAAATTTAGGGTTCAGTACTTCATGCTGAAATAAAATATGAAAGTGTAAGTTGTTTTGTGGCATAAGGAAAGAGAAAATACTTGCAAAAACTCTGTCTCTCTAGGGAGCTCAAAATCAGAGTTGATAGTAAAAAAGCATCCCAGTTTTTCTACACATACCATAGCTCTCATCAAGTCACACTACAGATGAAGAGCCCAAATCCTGCATACTTTAGCACAGGATAGGAGCATCATCTGCTTGGCTGTTTTTCTGTGAGGATTTAATGAAGGCAGTCTGAAAAACCTTCTCCCAGTGGACAGCCTGTGGCAGGATCCTTTAGGCACCCAGTGTGGCAAACATGCCAAGTGCCAGCAAAAGAAGAAGAGCAAAATAAATGTGACTTTAAGGCAGTTAAGTACCCACACATCTTGGAGCCCTGGAGGCACCAGTGAAGCTGTCAAAATTCAGGTCAGAAACGTGCCACAACTGTCTGAGATGCGTCTGAAGAGAAGGAGGAGCAGAAGCAGCTCTTTGGGTCAAGCTTTACAGAAACAGCTGGTGTGAGGTACCTGCATGAAGGCATGACAAGAAAGGAGCCCTGTTTGCAGAAAGTGGTCAGCAAAGCTCATAAATCACTCGAGAAAGGCCTGATCTAGAGATGACAGGAAGATGAACAGAGATGCTTGCTTTCAGTAAAGAGGTAACTGGCTGAGAGAAAAAAAGCAGATATGTCAGATTTGAAAAGGTCAGGGGCCCAATTTATATTTGTCAGAATGAGCTTTCTAAGCAGGAGCCAAGGACATCTTGCTCCAACAAATAAATACATAATAACTTTAAAAAATCAAGGCTCTTTGGTAAGAGAACTTACATTCTTCACCTGTGTGCCGTCCTTGGGCACCTCTGCATAAGTGATATTTTTGGATATTGTTGTGGCTTAACTCCTGTCAGCAACCTCTTTCTTACTCTCCCAACCAGCAGGATCAGGGAGAGAATAGGAAGGCTAAAAGCTAGAAAACTCATGAGTTAAGGACAGTTAAATAGGGAAAACAAACCAAGGAATTACTTTGCTGCTTCCCATGGGCAGGCAGATGTTCAGCCAACAGTGACTTGGGAAGACAAACACCATCACTCCAAACATCCACCCTTCCCCCTTCTTCCCCCACTTTCTATACTGAGCATGATGCCACATAGTCTGGAATATCCCTTTGGTCAGCTGGGGTCACCTGTCCTGGCTGTGCCTCCTCCCACCCTCCCAAGCACCCCCAGCCCCCTCACCAGTGGGGCAGCACAAAAAGCAGGAAAGGCCTTGGCTCTGTGCAAGCCCTGCTCAGTGGTAACAAAAACATCTCTGTATTATCAACTCTGTTTAGCACAAATCCAAAACACAGCCCCATACCAGCCACTGGGAAGAAATTAAACAACCCCAGCAGAAAGCAGCACAGATATTCACCTCCCAAACAGGGGGGGTGGCTGCAAAGATGTCAAAGAGCCTAAGGTTGAATGACAGGTAAAAACTGAAGCGCAGAAAGAGGGACTGGAGAAAGTGGGGAAAAGAGAAGATTAGATTTAAATGGGAAAATGGAGCAGACAAATTTAGAAAGGTGGTGGCAGCAAGGAGAGGAGAATTGTGGTGAAGAGAAACAAGAAGCAGCAGAACACTGGAGGGTAATGACATCATCATATTTGGAGGTCCTCTTCTGCTGCACCCTCCATGGTACCTGTGTTTCACAGAAAATTTACAGTAATTGCACAAATCCTGCCAGACTTTACCCACTCCCTGGAGAGCTAGGGGCCAAAATAGCAACCTCTGCACTCCTTTACACAATATAGTAAAGGAAAATAGGGGACACCACATGGCACAGAACCATGGATTACAGTAGGGCTGATGTAACAATAATGGAAGAGGAAGGGATATAATTTATCACATCCCTCATACATCTTCTGACTAGACTGCTGTTGTAATGTCACAGTAGAAATACAAAGCTGCACACTCATTTCCAGATGACTGCAATGCCCAAAATATCCAATGACAATTATGACATTGAGACAGAAGGAAATCATCCTTACCCTGGGAAGTTTGTGCTATACAGACAGGAATAGTTACACCGATCTTATATTTTTCACTCTTTGTAAAGACATTTGCAGTGATGGTTTATAATCCTAAAGCACAGACTGTTCAGTCTACCTTGCAACTCCACAGTTTGTGGTCACATAAAAGATAATTCATCTTTATTGTCTCCATTTCTCCCTTCCACTCTAGCCTTTTTCTGCCTAGATTATCCAGGCAGGAAACATTTTGGCATAGACACTGTATCATATTGTGCTTTTATATCATAAGCCAACACACCACATTGTATTAACATCTCTCCTTCAGTAACATTATATACAAAACCAGACCTTAAAAAAACCTACTTACATCCATGGACTCAAGAGAACCCAAAATAGATGAAAGAGCCAAATGTTAACAAACTTGTGAAAATGTGCATATCTAGGTATCCACATTTCTCTCCAGTTAAACAGCACTAATAACATGCACAAGTCTTTTCACACATTGCATCACTTTCTTACAGCATTGTTTTTATAGACTTCCTAATCAGGAAGTAAAATAGCCTTTGGTTTAGTCTACCAACTTTCATAATATTAAGCTCTCTTAAAAAAAATTAATAGCCTTCTTTGCCATTCATTGGGGTTTTTCTATTACACACATTCAGGAAAGTATTGGTGATACAGTAAAATTATTCTACAATACCCAACAGATAAGCAGGCAAATAAGTAGATGGCCATAGGATCATCATCAATGTATAAAAATTGTTTCAACTAATAAACCAATATACTACAGAAATATGTAACAGCTACACAACAGGGCACAAACCCAAATAATATCTGTTATGGAACGGACAATAATGTTTAAATTTGACATATATACAAAGTGAGGATTGGGTTTGGAGGCCCCAGGTGCTTCATGGAAAGATGCAGCAAATATTTGTGTCTACAGGTGGCCAAAGCACATCCATGAAAGATAACGTGAAACTAAGACAGGAATCTCATTACCAGGATTATGCAGACAATAGCATCCAGGATTACTATTTGCTGGCTGTATTCTGCATTTAATCTATCAAGTCACACTTAATACTGCAGGTAATATATTTAAGAACAATTTAAATTAATCACAACAGGAGATTAAGTGTAAAAAAAAATAATATCCATTTTGCTTTTAATTCACCATACCATTGTGAGAACTGCAAAAAAGAGCCACTTTCACTTCCTGCTTCATAAAACACAGTTCTACTCTTAACATTGCAAATGTCTGACACACAGCTGCCCAAAGCTAGACATATTTCATTTACCCAGTTTCTAAATCCACATGGTTGGTCCCCAGGGTAACTTGTGCTAGGCAAAGAGCCCTGGAGGAGGGGAAGGCAGGGCAGGGCAGACATTCCCTGACACCAGCTCCCCTGTGCCCAGTCCCAGGGCATGGGAGGCCACATGTCCCTGAACTGGAGCAACAGCTGTCTGCATACAAGGAACATTTTGGAGCCCATTAAACAGTGCTGCTGCATCAGTGAGGGAAGAGTGTCACAACAATAAGGCCATTCCAAGCTGATGCACCAGGAGGACTCATCCTGCATCTTCACCCAGCCCAGTAGTCTTCATATTTGAAGAATGAAATGATCTTCACTCAACAAAATACAGAAAACAGGCTATTGATTTCCTGTGAGCTCTCAAAGTGTTATAATAAGCATTTAGAGATGGGCTATTGAATGTCCCAACCATTTAAGCAGACAGTCATTTCATCAGCAAAGTAATAACTGGAGTTGGCTCCAAAAACAGAGGAAAAGCAAAAAGGAGCTTTAGGGCACAATGTCACTTTTCTTATTCCAATATAAACCTTTATGCATATATCACTGGCTGCTACTCGACTTAAAAACTGTAAGGCATGTAAGTACAAATCCTGCAAAATAAACACTGTGGTAATACTTTAAATCCTTACGACTTTTTCTGGAGTATCTCTTTCATTGCTAGCAGGCTACAAAAAAAATGCATTAACCTTAAGTATCATCTTTCCCCTTTAGACTTGGTAAGGGTTTAAGTAATGCAAAATTTACTTATATGCATAGCAGTACAAGGACATAATATCTTAAAAGGGAAGAGCTAGTGCAGCAGTGTTTATTACAGCCACTCAGTTTACTACATATATATCCCATCTCCAGCCAGCAGCCAAATCTGGTAATTCTAACATTACTCTTCCAAGAGTATTTCTATTGGATTATTATGACAATACTGGTATGACGTTGAAAGTGTTTTCTACACAAACATATGTTAGAGTTATATGGTAGAAAATATATATGTATTTATACATGTTTACCTGCATATATAAATTAAATACTTGAGATCTTGATTTTCACAGCATACTTTTGTGTCTTTACCACACATCTGTATATACACATACATACTGTATTCCTGTTGGGGAAAAAAGTTTCCTTTTCACATAACAAAGGACTTTGAGATTTAATTACAGGCAACACATCGGAAATGACAACAGCTCATAGAGGTACGTAACAAACTTGCAATGAATACATCTCCTAACAAAAGAGTAATTAAAAACTTTTACATCAAGAAAATCCCTGACAAAGCTTGAATACAATATCTCATTGATAATAATCTGAAGTGTGTTAAATTTCCTGGAGCAATACACTGGTTATAGTTAAAATATGCTTATAGCAACAAGGATGTCAACTTTTTAGAGAGCAATCACAAACTGTTGCTTCTACTTGTTTTCTTAGTTTACCAAGAAGAAAAATGAGGTTGTTACAAAATGAAGCAATAACAAAGTAGCATATTCCTGGCTGCTAAGCTATTGCAAAGTTCAATCACAAGGTCACCAGTTCTAGTTTCACTTCTGTCACGTTTTCTTGTGAGGTTTGCATAGATCATCACAGCTCTTTCTGGAGGCGAAATAGCTGAATAGCTGCTGGTGCATCACTTCAGTTCCAGTGGGTGGTGGTATTACCTGTATCCACCACCAAAAATACAATAACTTTTACAGTGTTTTTCCAGACATACTTTATGCTGCTTACAAATGAGAATAGCCTAATACATGGAGTAGAAAACATCAGCCTCTCCTCTCTCATAAACCCACTCGTCTGGATATGGTAAACATGTGATTCAGATGAGGATATTTACCTTCTACACTTAATTATTACTAACATTGATTTCAGTTACTCCTTCATGGGATGCCACTGCAAAGGTTATAAAAACATAGATAAATTATAAAAAAAGGCAGAAGCCATAAATCAGCTGAGAGCACCTTTAAAACACTTTTGATTGGTAACTTGGGGCAATGAGGGAATATGGAACAGCTCAAAAATAACATGCCTTCACATCCTGAGTCCTCCTTGTCCAGGTTTAACTGTCACAATGTAAAAATGCCATTTTCCAAGTCTGCCTAAAGGAAAACAATTTCAAAAACAGCTCCTGGAATATGAAAAAACAGCCTGCTCTTGACTAAAATAGATACCAAGTTACCTGTTTTAGTCAACAGCAAAACTTCAAACCAACTGTTATGTACCAGCTGTGATTAAACCTCCCAAATACTCTTCTGTCTGAATATACAATCACAAATAATCAAGAATGTGTCTTTGCTGTACCCACTGCCATATAACATTGGTAACTGAATAAATGCTCACATTTGAGGGTATCTACTCAGAAGGTAACACAGTTTCACAACACATACTTTAAAAGGGAACAACCTAAATTATACTTTGGTTTATACAGCAGAAAAAAACCTGTTCAAGGATAAGTGCAGAGGGAAGAATGAAGACTAATACCAAAATAGCTCCTGTTCTTAACACCTTTCTGATCCTGGCTGAGACAATCTACTCGTACCTCGGACGCATGGTGGCAGCCAGCCAGCCAGATGACTGGTGACTTAATATACAAGTTCATGTGGGCTCTGGAGTTTGACACAGACAAGGGCATTAAACTCTGGAGTCTCACCAGTCAGCCTTAATATTCAGAACTCATCAAATGAGTCATGCCTACATTATGAGACTTTTTTTTAATACTTTATGCTAGCTTTCTTTTGTTCTGAACAGCTTTCACTGTAGAATGTTTTCATTAATTATGCATGCTTTTTATAGGAAAAGTTGTGATCAATTGATGCGTAGGTCAAGTATGAAAAAACTTAAATGAGTATGACACTATGACAAATACTGTAATAGTGTCAGAATCACAGATTAAAAGATTGGCATATATATATCTTGTTTCTTTCTACTGCTGAAGGCAGTTCTCACAATAAACAAGGCTATGGGCCAAAATTCAGCCTTTGAGAACAATAAATACATACAAAATACATGTATGTGCAAGCAAAAGATATATTGAAATCTACCAGGCTGAATAGCTTCAGTTTCATTTTGAAAGCCACTTAAAATAAAAGCCAGTAGATGAAACAAAGAATCCACCCAAACATGAAGGCTCCAGCATCTTTGTTGAAAGAACAATAGCATAATACTCCTCCATCCCTCTACCTTGTTGCAAGAGAACCATCAAGATAGTTATTGCTGTGATCATATTAAAGAATACTTCACAAAATTATTCTTTAAACTGATAAATATTTACAGATTTATCTTCATATGCTAATAGTTATAAATGCTCTAATTCAATTGCTCGGCAGAAAACATTCCAATAAAAGAAATATTTCTATTAGCATAACAAAAGGCAACCAGTAAAATCACTCTCATGCACAGGCTCAAAATTTCAGATGAAAGCAGTATTCTCATAGAAATGCTCTCTATTTTTGAACTGAACCCACTCCAATGATATGTTTTGTAATCTGACGGCTCTCCCACCGGACTATACATGACATTAATGAAAGCAAGATCAAATTAAACAGATGACATGATTAACAGTATTCATTTCATGCATGACTGTTTTACCGGAGAGATAAAGACCTGAAAGTAATTACCACCAAGTAAAACTCCTTCACTGACCTCTCCGCTCCCAGGCTAGCAGTCCTTAAGTACTGATGCTTTGCAACAAAGACCAGTGCCTTTCATCTGTGGGCTTTCTTTTACGCTACAAGCTGAGCACCTCTCCCGTTGCATGCACGCAGTACCTCTCTGTATCTATGTCTGTAATGCAGCATAAAGATTACTGGGGAAACCTATCAAACCGGCAGGCAGCAACCCCGGCCGCCAATAAGCGGGAGGCACATGCAGAATCCAGCACATGCTCGCTGAGGCTCGCAGGCTGGCACCGCTGCTGAGCAGGCTGCTAATCTAATTATAGCCCTTCGCCGAGCACAGGGCTGCCGAGGGAGCGCAGCGCTGCCCAGGGAGCGCAGGGCTGCCCGGGCACCCGCGCAAACACGGCCTTGCAGCCCGCAGCATCAGCGTCTGGGACTGCTGCTTGTCTGGGTGCGTCACCATCAAATCCCTGGCTGGGTGTTTGCGGTGGTGTTGTTGTTTTGCTGAGTGATTCACCTACGAGGGGGTTTGTCTCCATCTCTGAAAAGCAGGATCTGTTTAGGTGTGCCCTTTGAGAAGCTGACCACTCGCAGTTTGCTAGGTCTGCTTTAAGGAGACAATAAAACGAAGATGTTTGTTCAACCAGCAGGAATTCTTGTTTTGAATGTACACATTGCCAGCACCATGCAGAGCAGATCTCAGCTTTTGTGCATTACTGCACAGGCTACAACGTGGACCTCGGATCAGAGAGGCACCACACACATGCTTTCAGTGCACAGCAGCCCTACAGAAGTCAACAGGACCCCCTCTGTCCTTTACATTTACCCGTGGGCGGACACCCAGATGATCAGAGGGCTTCTGTGTGCATTGGCACATAAAGTCCTAGCTAAGCTTTCACGAGGCTAGGGTGCAAATGCCAAGGAAATTTTTGCCATTATACAAAACAACCTAAGTCATTTGGGAAATACTTATCATGAGCAAAGACTACTTAGATGCATGGGGAACTAACACAACCAAGTCCTACATGCTTACTTATGCTTATTCTATAAATAAGTCCACAAAACAAAGGCATGTTATGATCCAAGAGAGAACATTGTGTATTTGAAAGATGCTGGGAGCTTTTACAAAATCAGGTAAATAATCATGAAAAAAAGATACAGACGCTTGTTTAGTCTTCCTTGGTAATACACTTCAATGAATCCTCACTCTGTTTAGCACAAACAGAAAAAAACACTCTTCAGATGTTTCCTGTTCCCACATGGTTCATATAATCACCTAAGCTCTACACTGACCAAAAGGTTTTCAAACATCAGTGACAAGATGGAAATAGCCTGACTATCAGAAAAACCAGTTGTGGTGCCAGCTCTCTCTTGTGAGATACAGTACATTTTTCATGACTGATATTACAAAAATATCATAAGGCTACAGCATTATGCATATACAAACTACAATGCATTTCTAAGATGTTTCACTAAGTTACACATAAACCATACCCATAAACATCACACTAGCAAGATCTTGAAGCCCACTGCAATAATGAATTCCACTGCGCCCACACTGGCATTTCTCCTAATTCTTTACTCTTATCACCAGCACCATACAGTATCAGGCACAGTCCAAGAGCATGATATTAAAGGCTGTCTATAAACACTTTCTAGCCATTGTACTTACTTCAGTACAAAAATTATATTTGGTATTATATAAAATTTTACTAATGGAACAAGATCTCAATGTGGAAACACTGCAAGACCATGTTTACTGGCAATATGTAAATAGCTATGTCACAGCCTTCTTAATCTGTCAGTGAAAATTGCTCATAAAGGGTTGCTCTCTGTTAGAAGTAAACTTCATTGCTATAAGAATAATATTTTCAAAGCTATATATGTCTGGAAATAAAAATGAAGTGCAGGAATAGGGACATTTCACTCTTTGATTCAATGTTCAGTCAAAATGAAGTTTTGTGTTTTGATAAAAGAAGGCTGTTTTATTAAGTCTCTCTTTTTAGATTACATCATCCAAGAAGCTGATCAATTTTTATAAACTGTGTTTCTTTAAAATACTGTGGAATATTTCAAGTTTCTCAGCTATACTCCTTGAAACCAGGAAACTATGTACTTAATGAAGAAAGGCAGGAGAGGCAGTTATACAGGGGTTAAAAACCTAATTGGAAGAGTTCAAGAGGCATGTGAAAAAAATGCACAATGATTTGATGATCAGATCAAAAATGTTATTTTTCTAATGACATTTTGCCAAAGGCAGCAACAGGGGAATAAGACCAATAAAAGTCTTTACCCTAGTCCTCTGATTATTTGGAATGCTAAGAAAAAAAAAAATGTCATAAACACAAACAAAAAAATAAAGTCAAAGAGACTCAAACCATTCTTTTAATCTAATCCCCATTCACAAACCACACAAAGGCACGTATGACACTTCAAAAAATGACCAGAAAAACTGAAACAGGAATCAACCAGGCTTCAGCTGCCATGGGACTCTCAGTTTTGGCTCCCTCCCATGCAGGCTGCTAAGCCTACATGTGTGTCCCCCCTCTGCCCAGCAGCTCCCCAAGCTCTTGCTGCTTCACCCTGTTCAGCTCCAGCATGGCTTCCCAGCAGCCAGCCTCTGCCTCCTCCCACAGAGCTGCTGCCTCCAAGGGCATTCACCCACAGCCCCAGCAAGGGCTGACCTGGCAGCACACTCTCAACACACCATTGCAGCAGGCTGTTTATTCCAGGAGTTGCTTTCTTTTTTAAAACATCATGGTAGCAGCAGTAGTTGAAGGACCCACAAAGAGCTGCAAAGTTGCATTTCAAGAAACACCTATTTGTCTCTGCAACAGAATCAATACTCACTAAACCTCTGTGCTTGACTTTGCAGATCAGCCAGAAGAGTGCTGATGTCTATGGCAATTTTTACACTTGCTTTTAATCACTGTGATGCTATGCTGGGTCAGGAAGATATGGGGAACTGCAGAGAGGGGCTAACATTTAGGGTCAGTGGTCATTCACAAGAATCCACATTTGGCAATGGCAGATGGCTAAAACTCCAACGGAGGCCGATGCAGAGCTCCACCAGCCTGCCCTGCCACCCGTGGTGATGGCACACGAGCACCTGGAGCATTCACTGGACCTGTGACAGGACAGAGCCATCTATAGATGCGCCAGCAAGAGAAGCCAAGAGAGGTTTCGTAAGGACTCAGTCACAAGAGACTCATCAGATCCCAGAGAACACAGGTTTCATGAGGACACAGTCACAAGAGATTCCAGCAAGTCTCTGTTGGAAATGAAGAAATTGTGAAAGGTACACAAGTTGGCCAATATTCGGCAGACTTTCATCGAAAGCGAAAGCCTGTCCCTGGCACAAGCTACCCGCCTGTGCTAAGCTTCAAGCTCCCGCTCCTCCGCATGGAAACAGAAGGTCTCTACAACATTTTTAGCAATTATAAGCAAGTTAGGCTTTCTCTAGCTCAGCTCCTTGACAGAAGAATTTCAATTAAAATTTTCCAAAACCATATGGTCCGAGGCAGATGCCCATCACAGAGGGGAGGAGAGAGGAAAACCTATGAGGGTATGATGAATTCATCATATGACACTAAAACCAGCTTTCTACAGTGAAAACTGTCTAGCTAGCACATTAATGAATTATACACTTCATTTAGGCATATCTAAGGGAATTAACAAACAGATTACTATTTTGGAACAAATGACGTTTTCCTATATTATTATCACTTGTGTAAGTACTTACATATCCAATTATTTTAATACAAGAATATCTAAAAAATTTCTGATGTGTCTTGCAACTGAACAGGTTTTACTCGGGATATCACATAACCTTTGGCTTAAAAATGTATCAAATACTGCTTGCAAACTGCTACCTCAGTTACTTAATTAGATTTTGCAATGTATAGTAAGCATATGGAATGAAAATGAGTTGAGTAAAATGGCTGGTGAATCAACATGCTGCATTTCTAAAGGCAATAGTGTGTATATTTCCAAGCTGTAGCCTTGAGAGGTTGAACTGAACCAATTACTCTAATGAATATTTTACTTGGCTTGATGCATTCATTAGACTTTTAGAAATTAAACCATCCCATGGTTATGTTTACATAATAACAAAGTTTACAATTTTTGGATGGTACTTCTGACATTCACACAATTTAAAAGATAAGGGGACAATTTTTTCTTCCACTATTTTTTCTACATTCCAGTTTTCCTTCCCAAATAAATTTATCTAGCATTATTTTCTTTTTCTTCTGAAAACAACCTTTGATTTCACAATAGCTATTTGCTGAGCTCTTTCCTTTCCTAGCAAGTATATGGGAAGTCTGCCAATTGGTGGCAAACTCATCACTCATCATCATAATTTATGGAGGAAAATAAAACATGGTCCAAGTGTTTGCTGCATAAACTTTTCTCTGGAAGTCACAAATGCCTTGAAGTTGGCACTCAGCGTGAACAAACTTATTTTCATTTTGTGTAGCACGAGGACATTTCTTGGACGACCCCAACTGTGATTGGTAAGCACGCAGTTACCTGTCCACATGTGTGCATTTGTCAATGCTCTCAATCATATTTTGAAGTTGGACAGATAACCTGGAACTTCAAGCTTTTTTTTTTTCCCCCAAGTATGCTCATTATATCCATAAAGGCCCCAGACATAACTCCTCTGTAAGCTTAAAAACAGGCAGAGATGTCTCTGTATTAATGCCAGAGACTCGCTGCAGGATGGCACAAAGATTGATCCCTACAAACTATTTTCTATGGCATTCTTACTCACTTTTATCTCAGAATCATAGTAAAACCAAACAAAAAAATCCCCCACACCCACATTCCAAGGTACATTACCATCCCTCACCTCCACAGACCTACATGCTAGCAGCATCTTCACTGCAGCCCTAGCTGACTGAAATGATGACACCAGTCCATCACTGGCACCTCAGAGAGCCAGGAGAGGAGCAGTTCAGCTGTCAGTGAGGTGTATTTCATCCCATTGCTGATGCATGTGGCATAAAAGGATCTGAAATGAAGCCTGCAAGACGTTTGCTATGCTGAGCACTTACACTTCAGACACAAAACCAAAAGTGGAATAATGACACAGGTCTACTCTATTCTTAAGAACACACAAGTCCCAAACAAAAGGTCATGTAAAAGACTTCACTTCACCCTGAAACATGCCACCTAACACATCTTCATACCAATGTCAACTTTCCATTCCTCCTCAAGTTCCATCCATTTTTCCTTCAGTGCAAGGTTTTCTTCAAATCTATACCATATTTCAACAGTCACCTCATACTACACCGATATGCTTTGTGCCCTCTTGTATTTCCACCTTACTTACTCTTCTCTCCACTTCCTTTCCTCACAGCTACCAGCAGAGGCTCAGTATGAACTGTCCATTTCAAAAGGAGTAACACCTGCCAGCACAACCAAGGCCTTCCCAAGACCAAAACATGTGTCCCTTGTAGCCACCATTTCCCAGCCTCTGGCTGAGCAGCCAGATGGCCACAAAAGTTGGTGAACCACAGAAAGGGACCACACTGTTTACAATAAGCACAGAAATAGCTTTAAACAGTGCATCAAGACCATGGACCCCATAAAATGCATGACTGACTCACACAGAACCAATGATCGTGACCCTAGCAAGTCAAAGATTGGAAAATGTATTATAGAAAAAACAGCCTCTGCTTCTAAATGGTTAAGAGAAAACAGAAAAATGTGAGAAAGACACATTTGCAGACCAGAACAAAAAAGAGTGCAATAAAAAAAAAAAAACAACAAAAAAACCCCCAAAATAAACAAAAAACCCCAAACCAAAACCAGCCCCCATGACTGAAGTAAGATATTGAAGTCCTAACACAAGATGTAATGGTAGCAAAAGTTAACTGCTTAAAAACATGGACAGAGGAGGGTAAAACTACACTGGAACAAGCCACAAAAGGGCTTCATAAGTGGAGAAACATTTTTTGTAGTTGTTGGTGGAAAATAGGGACCCTGAGAGCATCACCTAACCCTGAAATACTGATTTCCCTAGTGGAAAGGCAGAAAAAAGAGCTTGCAATATAGTAAGCAAACTTCCAGCACCTCCACATTAATAATCTTCATCACCCTGGTGGCATTTTCCTCTTCTCAATTAGGTAGTGTGCTCACTATGATTACCTTGCTGAAATGGGTGACACAACCTGATGCTGAGTATATCCAGCTGAGATAAGACTGGCCTGGGAAAACTTTAAATAGAAGTCTTCCATTAGAGGACAGGTGTAATTTTTCAAAAATGCTATGCTGCAAAGAGTGCAAAGCTGAAAGATGAAGTATAGCATTCCTCCCTTTGAAGAAAAAACTCTGTCAGACCTGCTCAGTTCTGTAATTAAGAATGTTATTTCCAATTCTGAGTAGAAAGAGCAGCCCTAAGGTTTTCTTTGATCTTCTGTGATGACAATGAAGACCCATCAGGCTCTCTAAACCCCATTGTTGTTTTGTTCTTCAAAGACTGTTTTTCACTCTCTTACATCTCTCTATGCAAGGAGGTGTTTATGTTGAGCTGCAAGATGCAACTAGAAAGCAAGTCAAGGTGTGACTGCTGGAACATGAAGTGGTTCTTTGCAGACAGTAATGCATACAGGCACTTGCACAAAATCCTCCTTGCTCCCAGGCAGCTCTCTGGGAGGTCAGAGATTGCAAACCTTTGAGACTTCAAGTCTCCAGTCCACACCCATAATTCAGGGTTTCAGAGCAACTCTAAGATCTTATTACTTTACACCAGAATTGAAGATATTTAGCACAATGAATCCCAGAAGAAAACTATGCAATGGCTTTGGTTACCTCAGAAATCAAGGCTAATGAGTTTGAAGACAGCCTATTAAATGTCAAGCCCTTTTAGCCAAAAGTAAAATAAATTTAGATTCTAATCTTAGAAAGATTATAATTAAATTTCTAGAAATTGTGTCCATATAAAACCAGCAACTGTGCCTCACCATACTGGAACCCAGTCTCACGGTCTTCTTACAAGAAGCCAGAAGCATTTTGCTGGCACAGATGAAAAGCCTCTCCAGGAAGAGATTTAATTATTTAATAGAGCAAGCCAAAAAGCTCTTTTATGAAAGAGTCATCAGGACTCTTATTCCATATAATGTTCCTAAAGAAGAGCATACTTTCATCTTGGGCAGCTTGTACACCTAGCAAGTTAAATTTTGCTGAGCTGATAAGATCCTCTGACCCTTCTTCCAAGAACTGCTTGATGCTAATATCTAATCCTCTAATGCAAAATGAGCACAAAAGTCTCATAAGAAGGGCTATAAAAACTTAGCATAAATGGAGACAAAAGAGTGGCCATTCCTCAAGCCAAGTAGCTCCCACCCCTTCCTTTCCATCCTTCTCTGAACATTTGAGCAGACACTTCCCTCCCTGCGTGGTGCTCCAACTAAGGTGAAAGGGAGAGCGATGATCCTACCAAAACTAGCATGAGCACTGAGAAGTGCTATGAAGAAGACAGGAAATGTGCACTAGGGGAATTCTGCCACACTCTAGGGACATTAATACTTTCTGTTCTGCCTTTCTTGGGCAAAGCAGCAGGCCTTTTCTTCATCCTGGTTTCCTAGTCCTGGGAGGGAATAAAAGTGCCCAATTTCCCAGAAGCACACACTTGCATGACACAGTAGCCTCACATAAGCCACCAGTAATACTACTGGTGTCAACTACCAGAATTTCTTCAGGTGGCAATTCTTATGAAGTGCCCAAACCAGATGGAACCTTTCAGAACTTGTCCCAGATATAACTCCACTGCACTTCCAGAAATAGTTTCTAAAAGTGCAAGCATTAGAATTTTTAGTTTTAAATTAAGCAAATTGGAAATAAGTAACAGCCTTCATCTCAGAGGCACTGTAATTTAACGCTGCTTGCACACACATCACATTAGTGGGCATTTATTATTTTGTCAAGAATTTATATCAACATAAGATTAGGAAAATCAGGGTAACAGCTACAGGCCTGAACCTAGTCTTCACTGTAAACTCATATACAATTTGTGAGCATGAACATACAGCAAGTACAACTCAGCTTTTCTAATAATGTACTGAGTGAAGCTCAGTGCATTTCTGAGATCATTGACTTCCCACTACATCAAGTGGATGGCTCTCAGCAGTGAGTCTTTAAGTCCTAAACATATCAGAGGTAGGATGGGCAATCAGTAATCCCATACAACATAACCTTAATAGCATTGCAGGAAACATTTTTGTCCCTACAGAAAGTAGGCACAAACAGGGGAAGATAAGATCAAAAGGTGAGCACTCAAAACTTAGTGAAGTCAGAATTGGACATTTCAGTCAGTCTCAAATATTTATCTCCTGAATGTTCTACAACAATGCAGTCTTTACTGGCATAAGCCAAGAAAGTCTCTTGCCTGAATCAGGATTTATAGAAGAAGCTGCTCCAAAAGTAATCCTCAAATAAAACACACTGATATTTTCAAAGCAAATTCCAGTAGTCTGTAGTCAAAACATAAGCAGCATAACCACAGTAAAAGGGCCACTAGTAAAATGAAACATTAGCAAATTTCAGAGTTGTCAAAGTGTTTAACACAGACTTCACTGTATGCATTATTTGTATCCTCTAACAGAAACTGCCTAAGTATGAAAAATTGCAGAACTTGAAAAATGTCATAATTTCTATACACAGTTGTCTGCTGCTGGCAATTCCATCATATCCCACTCACTAGCATGAATATTCCTATTTGGAAGGACCAAGTGGAAGCAATGTGGATAACCCTGCATGCAGGACTGAGTTCTCATGCTGATCAGTTCAGCACACAGGCTGCAGCATCTGCATAGCTAACTTGCAAAAATCCAATCATTTATCTCACTTACAGTATTCAAGCTGTTCAGAGTACATACAACTCCCCCATTTATATAATTCCATATCTGTTTCATTTAAAACAAACTGAAACAGCTTTGACATATTGATGTTGGGAAGAATTTAGAAGGCTCATTTTCTCTTAGGGTACTCCACATATAATAAACTTTCATGGTAAACTAGTACATTACATCAGGTAAAAAGTAGCTTCTACTATTGTTTTGCATCACCTCAATAAAACAAGACTAAAACCCAACCAAATTAGATGTACTATTTCTCTTTTAAAATCCTACACTGTACGTTGGAGCAAAAAACTCTTTCAGAAGTCTGTATTCATTCAGAACTTGGATTTAAATTTACTTTCTCAGACCTAAGAGTGCATAAAAGAGAAGTCTGAAAATTATCTATCATGTTTTGCAGTATTCACATCATTTTTTGGGTCTCTTACTATTTCAATTCCCAAAACTAGTGGAAGAAAAAAATTGGAGTACGACCAGAGACTTGTTAAAGTCCTCCCAATTATATCATATATTAGAACATCTTATGTCTCCCAACCCATGACACTCCTCCAGCCTTACTGCAGCAGAGTCTGAGTTAATGTTTGGTAGAACTTACAGTAACTTCCTCAAGTAAATAAAAATACAAAACTAACTAACTGGGGATAAATGATCTGGCCTGGATATTAAAAAAATAAAATCTGTAGAAGCTGCTGGTGGTGAAGGAGATGCATGTCTGCACTTCAGAAGTACATTATGTCAGAAAAAGCCTAAACACAACAAAACAAAAGGAAATCAAAAAAGCATGTCAAAGAAGAAAAAGGCAACAAAAATACACATAAAAGGTATTAATAGGCAGAGAACTGCAGAAAACAAAGGATGCCTCCCAGGTGGCAATATATCTTTGCTCACCTCATCAACTCGCAAAGCCTGCTGCAGGCAGATCTACACAACTTGTGAGGAAAACAGTAGAGTTGTCATTGTTGTATAGATTATTTGCATCTCACTATTACAAAGCTCAGGGGAACTTACCAATAACTACTTTGGAAACAAAATTATCCAGGCAAAATCCTTCCCAGCAGCAACACAAGCAGCAGCTCATATTTGCCAAATGTATTTCTTGTAGTGTAGACATAACTTTTTTTACAGACAGACAGATTTAATTTACATAGTCTTTGAGGCAATCAGATGGAAAAAGAGTATTGATTTCTTGTCTAACCCCCTGCAATTCAGCACTTTGATAGGATTAACTGGAAGGGCTGACCCCCCACCATGGTTAAATACCACGCTCTGTGGCACACAGCAATCCCTCAGCGGAGGGGGAATGTAGCTAAGGCCAGGGTCATGCCTTGGCAAAGACCAACCACCAAAATGAAGGCACCGCTGCAGGTAGCAGAGAGAAGACATCTCTTCTTAAAAATAGTATCACCTCCAACTGAGAAGTGCAGCCTGTTGGCAGGTTGGGGTCAAGTTATGTTGTGTTTGAAGGTACTGTGAAAGGAGATGGAGAACTTATCCTCCGTAGGTCTTGACCATCCCAAGTGAAAGCCTGCAGAGGCTGCATTCGTGAGAACACTTGGGAACACTTCCCACATTGTTTTGGGTTTTTGTTTTTCTAAACATTAATTAAACTCACTGTAGCCTACCACTGAGAAAATGAAGATAGAAACAAGGATAAGAAGATAGAACAAAGCTAAAGATGGGTATAGTTACCTGATGCTTTAGATAACTGGTGAGTCATTTGAGTACTTGCACTAGAATTAAAGCATTCAAAAATTAAAGGCTGGTGTCATGCAATCTATAAAATAATGAAAGACTACACTATGTGCATATCCAGGCTGCATCTCATAGATCCCTTCTGCCCCTCCCCCCCTTGCCAAGATTACCTGTACTTTTTGTTACAAGATAAATCAATTGCCTTTTTTATACAACGTTCTTTAATACAAGGAGTACCATTAATGTGAAGAGACTCAAAATACTAAGTTAAGAAGATATGGAGCAAACATCATTTAGGACACCTTCTCTTGCTTCCCTTAACACTGATATTTAAAATGTTGACTGTAACTTAAATAGGTGAGTGCAGTAACTTAGTATAATCAAAAGCAAGTGTCCAAGGAAATGTGATCTAATACTTGTAATTTAAAATTATCTTGCAATCTGATCTAGAGAATAAAGAAAACAGAGACATCATTCAGGTGAGTCAACATTTTCATTACAGGCTGCCTATTGCAGTGAAAAAAGTGAATGAGCAATGCAAAAGATGTTGTTGTAGAAATGAGTTAAGATGCAACTTGAAACACTCACAAAGTAAGCACTGTTTATATAGTTTTATTAATTTTTTTGAACCTGTTCTTGTTAATAGAACACAGAAAGAGAAGAGAGACGACAAACAGAAAGCTCTACAGAAGACAAAACCCTACAGGAATAATCCACAGGCAACAGAAGACTTCATTTACAACTGATGCAATTATAGCAAGCTTGGAAATTGGACTGATTACACTTTAATGCCAAACAGTTCCAGATAAAGACAACTTAAATCACATTGAAATTACCGGTTTTTTGCTGAGGTCATGTATTTTGGTCTTTCTTTATTTGAGTGGCTCACTCTTGGGTGCTTCTGAGCAAATACTGTTTATATGACATAGGAGAAAATACTTCACCTTCTTTGAAAGCTTAGAGCACCTAACCTAGTATAAATTACAAATTGTGGCTGCAACAGGCAGCAGCAATAAAAGAGACACAGGGATATTATTTTTTAACTTTTTTTTTTTTTTTTGGTTAAACAGTATTAAACAGATCTATGCAAAAACATGTTTCTGTCTGGAAAATACTTTACAGATCAGAAAACTATTTTGAAGATGTCAACACATACAAATCAGGGAAGGCTGACTTAGCTTCCAAATTGTGTATTTATCTACCACAAGTATTTATACTTAAGTCTATTAATAAGAAACTTGCTAATTGTTGGGAGTAACAAGCTCTTCTCATTACATTGTATCATTGCAGGAGGACTCAGGGACAACAGTGGAAAAATAGAATCAGCCGCAAAAGAGTTCACAGAGAATTAATTTTCTATTCTTTGTACTATTCGGACTTCAAGAGATCACAAAGCCCAGTACCAGTTCCTCTGGAAAAAATAAATAGGGGTTCTTTTCATTCAACACAACTTTTAAGAAACAGGCCTAGGTGGAAACATTTAATTTTATTGCAGAGCAGGTAATTCTGGATCACCCACTATCACCACCATGACATAAGCTGCCCTTATGGAAGGATAAAGACTATCTTGAAAAGCTGCATTTGGTGCCATGATGTAACTTCTGGGGAGATGGGAGACAACTCCAGAACGGGCAATGACAGCAGTGAAATTCCAGGACTGAGGTCCTCCACTGGAAATTCACTTACAGCTCACAACCTTGCAGATAAAGAGAGCTGCTTCCTCCATGAAGGAGAGGTGCAGGAGTTCTTGGTGCAGAAAACACGTAGCTACTGCCCTCTGAACAGCTCAGTGCCCCATATCACTACTGGTCAGCACTGACCAGGCTTCAGTGAATAATCCACACTCAACACTCAAGATCAGCAGTCAGCTGATGACTTTGATCTACTGGCCACATTTGGTACATCAAGTCCCTTATGCAACCATATCTAGCGGATGCAACAGAGGGTTATCCCACCCAATGCCTCAATTCTGTAAACTTTCTCACTTGGACAGGGCCCCCAGAAAAACTTCTGGTTAAATAAAAATAAGATTCATCGCAGAGTTAAATTTCTTTAAAATAGAGAAAAGATCTGATGTAATTAGAACAAAGAAAACAACCTCCCTCATAAGCTACATGTTTTTGGAATATGCTTCTTCATAAATTTAAGTTTAATCTTCCTTATAGAAGTTTTACAAGGGCCAGAATTTGGTTGTTTTTAGGTTTTATGGCTCTTTCAGGGAAGTAATAAGATTACATACCTGGTGTTTTGATGGCGTATGTCTGGTAATTAATACAGCTGAAAATGTCATTATCTCTGAACAGGTATCCACTGAAGAAACAGCAGGAACACCTAGTCAGTTCAGTTACTAGGGGTGAGGGTGGAAGATCTGAGCATCTCCTAGGAGAATAACTTTACAATTGTCACAGCTGAAAGAAAAGCTTCCAAAAGAACAAAGCCTACAACTCATACCAAGTCACTTCTGCATATCAACACTGACTAACAGCTGGGATATTATTGAGCTGTTGATTGTTGGCTTTGGTTTTTTGAAAGCATTTATCAATAAAAAATAATCGGAAGAAAAGTGAGAGGCGATCCATACACCTCTGCCCTTCAAGTCATCTCCTCTTGAGAAGCCAACTGCAGAACTTCTGGTTGACAGGAGACAATGCAAAAGCCACACAACTCCTTTAGGTATCTGTGTGGTTTCCAGCAGTGACTCCCAGAGCCACCTGGGAGACAAAGAACAGGGACCACATGGGTTGTGACAATGAGTACTTCACAGGACACTGTACTGCAGTGTGAATACCACTATTCTCCTGTGGACAGCCAAACAAAACATTGGCTCTGATCTCTGAATATTCATAAACGTGCTCAAAGATTCTCCTTCCCATCAGCATTTTCTTCACCGTATTGGCTTGGAGGCTATCGTAAGGTGAGACCTGACTGCTTTTTTATCTTGATGAATGCTCATTTCCTTCTACTAACTTCATTAACTTCAACATTATATGATGGAAAGGGCTAAGTCCTAAGGGGATCCTCCTAGCAGTTAGGGACACCTTAAGGTTTGAAGCCGACACACAATGCAGACAAAACAGTGCTGAAAAAGATAACTTATTTCTCTTTCTGCAGCTGATGACTTTCACCTAATTCTCAGAGAAAATGGAAAATGCTGAATAACAGAACTCCAGCAAGGACCAAATAAAGCCCAGAAATCTCTCAAGAAGCAGCAAGAAATGGTGATTTGCTGTTTATAAAAGTTTGTGTAAACTGAATAAAATTCTAAGACTTAAGAAGGACAGAGTTCCCCAGGTATGACTTCATGGTAAAGAGACTTTCTTGTAGTCTTTGGAGTGCAACTGTATAGAGCTACACACTGTGAAATGTGAGTTTCATTCATTGACCTCTCTCAGTATCACAGCAAGCTTTGTGGTCCTCTTTTTCTCCTTCATCAACTTCAGATACTGTTCACCAGAATCACACTAATATGGCTGGGTTTGAAATACTCTGAGAAGTGTGGAATGAGCTGACACCAAACAAAAGAAAGAAGGAGATCTAGTGGTGAAAGAACAATTAATCTTACAGGATCTCATCCCCTCTTCTCTCTGCCTCTTGCAATTTTACATTTCTTCACATGTTGGCATGCCAACTCTTGATGGGACCAACAATTTTGGGTGATTCTTTCATGGCCAGAAATACCCTGCCAGACTCTCTCATTTCATCATTTCATTGCTTCTCTCACAAGCACTCTACAGATCTGCATCCGTCTTATTTTCTGGACTTCACAATGCTAACCCCACTTCAAAGACACAGCTCATAGGGCCATATCTCCCTCCACTAATTTCCATCCACATGCTGTCCATGCTAGGCCCTCCATCTCTACTTTTGCCTCTCCACCAGTGTGTCTGCAATGCTTTCTTCTGGGCAAGTTCTGTTGTCTCTCCTTGATGTCTGTGAATATCAGTGACTCCTTCCTTCCCCCACCTCCCCTGTGCCTGTTCCTCCTTCCCCAAGAGTTCCCATGTACACCAACCCGCTCACCCCAGACTCTCAGTAACACAAATCTCTTCACTAAGCAGCTTCCAAACATGGCTCAGCAATGCTGCTGGGCAGCACAGCAACTTCAGTCTCACCACCAGCCACCTTCTACCTCCACTCAGCCTCATTTTTCTAGAGTGGCAGTGCATATACTTAGTCTCCAAACTCTGCTATTCTAATTCTTATGAACTAGAGCAGCAGAAATGGAAGAAGCAGTAGCAGCATAAAGTGCAAATTCAATAATAAAAAACTGCTAAAAATGCAGTCATCAGCCAGAAACAAGGGAAGAATAAAGAAAGACCATAGTCTTAACTAAGAGCTGCTGTAATGAAACCACCCATGACAGCGGTGCAAAAGGTATCCCTGAGCAAAAGGTATCCCTTGAGCAAAAGGTATCCCTGGAAGTGAAAAACCTACTACAAATGATGAACTTTCACTAAGGTGGAGATGTGCGGCCTTGTCATCTGAGAAAGTGAGTTAAAAGAACAGCAGAACACTTGAACCAGTTGAAGAAAGAAAACCACATTTTCAGCTACTTCAGCAGGCAAACAAAATGAGATCTTGCATTTTCCAGAGATACGCTCTGAGTGTAAACCACAATGGCAAGAAAATTTTCACCCGCATTTTCCCCTTGAACCACCAGGGACATAACTGTTCAAGATACATATTGGAGGAAAAAACCATTCCTTTAGAGGAACAAGGTTTCTATAGCTCGTGGAAAACAGACATCAGGCCTATCACATGGAACATGTGATGTCCCATATATTACCTGCAGCACAACCGCTAAGATGAGCACATACCCATGAATTCATGCATCACTATTCTTTCATATAGGAGTACAGCTGTATTTTTATATCATGTAGCAGAGCTGTAGCACAGCGTAAGAAAAGCTGGTGCCAGCAGAGGGAGGCAGTTGCTCTCCAGGACATGCATCTTCACATTCCCCGATGCACAGTAGGAAGCCAACAAGTTTGTTTTTGTGGAAGTGAACTCACCCCTCAGCCATTGTGTAAATGTGGCTTTAAATCAAGCTGTAATTAGATTTTTCTGTATTTAACAAAACCCCTCTTGTGCTCCTCTTTTCCAGCTCTAGACAGGAAAGAAATGTATTTGTGAAAGAAAAAAGGAAAAAAGTTTATGCCTCTTCCCAGAGCATGTCCTGGCATGCATGCAAAAGCAAGTACAAAACATAAAACAATAAGCTTACAGGACACTCAATCTTCACGTTACGTAGGAACACAAGGATCTCTCAGCTGGTCCACTGTTAAATGTCAGCCCATTATTACCAATATTCTGCTTCACCACATTAACCTTGTCAAAAGATACTAACAGTCCAACCCCCGGAGTTTAGCTTCTCTTCATAAATTTAATTTGCTTGGCAGAAACAGAAGTGGAAAACCTCTGCTAAAGACTCAGGCAAATTAAGACTGCCACGTAGCCCTTCTAGGACAGATTTTTTTTTTTCCCCCCCCTCTCAACTTTTATAGTCAGAGCATTCCCATTTTTAACCAAACAGCTTTATCCCCCACTAGCAGTATTTCTATACTTTGGTAAATCCAAAATAAAACTCTGTGGTTTTTTTGGTTTTTTTTTTTTCAAATCTGCTTTACTATAATACAGGTTGCACAAGGTGGTTTTATTTTGTGTAAGTTCTTTATAGACTAAACTGCATAATTCCACTGTGCTTTACACTGCCATATGCAGAACTGCATAGGAAATTAAGTTGAGTACACTCAGAATAACAAACAGCTTCAACTGTATTTTGATCACAGGCTTACAAAGAACTTTATGGTGGTGACAACAGCAGTGGATACAATGGTAAGGTGGTGCAAGGAAGTCAAGAGGACATGCCCAAGGGCACACAGCAAGTCAGCTGCTGTTTTAACAACAAAAAGTTTCTGCTCTTAATCCAGGTCTTCCCAGTGAGTCAAAACCTACTGATAACTATCTGGTCTGATAAAAGTTTCAGGTCCTTTAGAAAAAAGGAGCAGAGACAACTGCTAATTACCCACACACAGACATCTAACCACTGCCTAAGATTAGATGATTTACAGAGTAACTAATTTTTAGGAGAGCCTGAAAAGTGTGCCTTTTCTAAACCAACTTATTTCAAGAACATATACTCTAGCAGCCTAATTCTCTACAAATCATCTGTTATGCTGCAAGTTTTAAGAAACTTAAGGTTGATTTAGACAACTCAAAAGATAACCTCATTCTGAAGTAATTTTTCAGTTTAATCTTACAAAAGATCAAGGTAAGAACAAATATTGGAAGTAGATTATCCTCCTACACCTGGAGGAAAATTATTAGATTTGGTTGTTGTTGTTTGTTTTTTTAATAGCCAATACTACCTCGTCCTGAAGCAGGATAATGAAGTTTGATTCAGCACCAATCCAAAATGACAATACAAAAATTCTTACTATGTGCAAAGAGTTTGTGATTTTGAAACTTATAAATCATCTCAGCAAAAGCTCACAGGTATTCAGTATTCTAATCCTTACTCTATCTCTACTGATACATAAATAAAACAATTTAAACATCCTGTACAAAAGAAACCTAAATTTGCCACAATCAAAGAGACTATAGGTAAATTTATTTTCTCTCACCTTCTTCGACTTGTAGAAAACAAGAGCTGGTTTATTTTTCTGTAAGTCTGAAAGTTGACACAGTATAATGCCATCTACAACTGTGTGAAATATTTTGAATAATAATGTCTAGCCAAGCCAGCAATTCAGAAAAAAAAAAGGAAGAGGAATCCCATAAAGCAGGTAGTGATTGGTATGGAGCTCTTATTACGAAAGGCAAGTTTCTACACTACCTCTGAAAGTAGAAGCATACAATAGGATTAGCCTTATCTTATTTAAGTTTCTTAACAGCAAGACTGCAGCCTCCTGACAATACTGTTTCCAGTAGGACTCAAATTCCAAGTAAGAGCAATTCTTAAAATAAAGTAGCTATGTCTGGCAGAGCTGGAACCATCAGGACAACATGAACACCCAAACCAGTTTATTCAGGTTTGACTCAAGAGGAAAAACTATATTTCAGGCTAGACAAAAATAAGACCCAACATACCTAAAGAAGCTTTCAGACTACCATTTTTAGGTCATGCCCTGAACTTTTTCCTGCTTTTCAATTCATATGTAGGAAGGTCAGATCATAAAGTGGATTCCACTGTGGCATTTCAAGTCAGATTATTCTCTATAAAATAATTAGTGTCGTTCTTCTCATCACTTGCAAACTGTTTTGCTAGTCTGAGAACGTTTTTTTGTGTTTATTTGTGAAAAGCTTTTTTTAATCCCTTCAAAGTACCAGCATCCTAAGCACAGCTATCTCATGCTCCATGAACTTTAGTGCAAATGCTGTAAGCGTTTCCTTTCTTCTTAACAACTTCATTACAGTGTTTACACAGGAATACAGTGCTTGTACTGTAACCATGCAAAGCAAATATTCTGTAGTAAATGTAAGCTTTATTCAAAGTGTGGCTTTAGAAGTCTTTATGGCATCCTCCAGCCTGGACTGCCAGTGCTAGTGCAGGGAAGATGGCAAAAGGAAAACTATAATGACAAACCCTTCTGCTCACAAGAACTTTGGAACGGTCAAACAGAAAACCAATGGGCCAAACGTATTTCCAAAATGTGTCTGCACCTCTTTGCTAACCCATGACATCCTGAGCTATCCCTGCAAAAAGGACCTCAATTCCTCCACACTGTCTTCTCAAGCTGTTTACTCATCATGACATTGTTAAGTATATGAGAGAAAAATGGCTGGAGGATTAAAAAACCTGGATCACAGTTGCATGAGAAATGGAAGTAGAATTTTTCTTCTTAAAAAAGAAGATGAAATGCCCTTTTGGCAAGCTACCAATCAAATTGTGATTTTCCTTCTGGTAGAACTGTGTCTGGTATGACCAGGACACAGACCACCAGTGACAGACTTCCCAAAGAAACACAGCATTCAGGGAGAAAAGTAGTGTCAAGGATCCCTAAGTGCTGTTCAAGAGAAGACCTTCTGCCAGAAGTAAAGCTCTTAAGCAAGACTGAAATCCCATTAAGGAAAAAAAAATAAGGAGAGGAAAATCAACAGCTTCTTACAGTGGAGAGTTTAAATAAAGTCAAAGCTATTAGTGGAGACAGTGAAGGATCAGAAAGAAAATAAAGGCAAAATAGTTGGTGTACAATGAAAATCTGCAGTGTTGGCTTCACTTACGAAAAAACACCATGGTTCTCCTCTAAAAACTTTTTTTGGGCTCACAAAAAACTCTTGCATTTTACCTCTTCTAGCAGGAGAGAAATCAAACAACATGTAATATTCAGGGCTTATTCTGTGCAAAGTAGAAAATGCTTATGCTAGCCCTTAATGCTCACACTGAATGAGCATTGAGCTTTTTGGTGCTGCTCTTTCTTTTGTTTGTTTTTAAGTGGGGGGGGGGGGGGGGGGGGGGAAGGACTCTGCTGAAAGGAACACATGGCCATGTATGTAGATCTGCTGTTGCTGATATCACTACCACAGACCTAAGTACTGTAATTCAAGAAACATAGAAAATCACTGAATGATTTCATGAAAAAAATATCACAAGCCCACTGAACCTGCTATTTTGAAATCCAATCTAGTATTAATGGCAATAAAGCAAAGAAGAAAACCCAACACCACAACCTCAGAGATACAGTGATGCCTGAATAAATCAAATTCACCAGTTCTGGTTTGTGGTACAGAAGTTTACATTTGAATGCAGCTGGACTGCAGTCAGCTAGCCAGCTCCCAGAGCAGCCCCTCCAAGCTGTATTGATTTCTAGGGAAGAAAAGGCACTGTAAATCTGCCTGAGCAGCATTGCGTCATACTTTTGGTTGGCTTGAAAAAAGCAAATTAAATATTTTCCATTAGCATGGTAAAGAAGCTATACAATTTTGTTTTTATTTCAAATAGAGTCTCAAGTTACAGAACACTTTAGCTAACTCTGTGGCAAGGACTACATGCTCCGTGTTTGTGAAGCCAGCAATTCATGCTTATGTGAAACCAGATGTGTGCACTGCACAGTTCCCAGGGCTGGGAAGGGCTTTTAAAGCATGTTGATTAAAAAGGACTCTGCTTTTCACTTAGATCAGGGAATATACTGAAGCAGAAACAAGACATTTTTTCAGAGGAGGGGAAAGATGGGAAGAGCAAAGGGTCAGAAGCAGAAGAAAACTTTAAGGCTATAAAAACCACACAGACAGAACAGCATAGGAGCAATTCTGTAGTTCAACAAAGAGCAGTTCTAAACAGTTCTAAAAAGCAATTACCATAACGTGATTTGAGGTAACAAGAACTCCTTGATCAATTATTCATATAATTTACAACAGTTACAGCTGCATCAATGAGGAAAAGGAAAAAAAAAAAAAAGAATCTAGGGCAAATATAAAATCTTCACAGCTATGAAGTGTCCTTGATTTTCACCAGAACATTTGGCTGTCTCATATCATGTGTTTCTAGTTAGCAACAAACCCCTCCAACAAAGGGAAACGAGACAGAGAGGCACAGAACAAACTGCCTTGTTGGAAGCAGTGAGAGTGTTCAAGGCTGCATTTCACTCATGGATGCTTGCATTACCAAAACCCAACACTACACTAACACTGCTGTGTTTGAAACTTAACCACCACCCCACCTAGATACATCCATGCACCCCATGGGATTATGAGGATACCCTCTGTGAAGTCTTTACTCTCTCAATGCATAAAATTGCACTTCAAAAATAAATAAATGTTTAAGTAACTCCCAGAAGAAATGCTGTGTCTTTGCAACGTATGGTTATCTCAACTTGTATTGCTTTGTGTACTCCTAAGGCAAATGTAACAAAGTGAAACACTACAGAGATAAGTATTTCTGGATGGGTTTTTTGCCTTCAGTTTGAAATCACTCTGTAATCATCAGCAGCAGCTTTTCTGCTCTGTCAGGGTTTGAATACAATGTCCCCAGTAGTTCAAGATGACCTTGCTAGTGGACTGGAGAAACATGAGTGCAGCTGAAATCCAAGAAATGTGAAGCAAAGAGAGAGGCCATGGTGCAGCAAAGGGATGTGGGGGCCCAACTGTGCCTACTGCACTCACCCCCAGTGTGTACAGCAGACCCTGAGGGAAGGTTATGAGTTGAAGCACTGATTCTACTAATGGGAAAACTTAACAGCAATTTTTATGTTACTCCATGGATGGAAGGACAATGAACTCAGGTCTAGTTCAGAGCTCTAATTTCAGTTTAAATTAAGATCAATAAAGGATTAACTAGAAAAATCTGCAATTCTTCTCAGGTGAATCAAGAAATATTCACTTAAGAAGCTTTCCAACAACAAAGTCAGCACCTTACAACAGGTAGTTTTTAAAAATGGAGTAGCTGACAACTTTAGAAGCACCTACATTCAATCCTAAATAAATCTGTGGGAAACATTTCCACTACTACTCACTTTTTTCAGCCAACTCTCTACATTTAGTTCAATTAATCTTGTCAGTATAAAGGAAAAATCCTGCATATATCATCACTACATTCAAAACTCTGGCAAACAAAACCATAGCAAAACCATAGTCAAATCTCTCTAAATGTGTGTAACTGTAACATTGGTAAGTTCAACAAAGTTCTTGGGGTCACATGTCCTTTTCTTCCATCAGTATTTATCCTGTACAAGCAAAAATGGCTTGTGGATGCTAAGAAATTACCACAGTGCTGATAAACAGAAAATCATCAGATACAAACCTCAATCTTCTCCCATTGCTGAAGATACCAGAGAGTGTTTCCATATTTTTGTGGCCACTCAAAGCAAGCTCTGAAGTGGGATATGTTTCTAAAAACAGAGCATGCTGTAGAGCTCAGAAACAGCCTGTTCCCTTGCCAACAAAGAACTGTAGATGTATCTTCCTCCTAATAATCTAAGGAATTACTTCTGGCTCTAACCTACAGTGCATATTATGTTGTTTTCCTCTCCCCTCCCACAGAATTTGCTATTACAACATTTGTATCAGGTAGCAAGGAGCTATACACACAAAAGAAGGAGAAAGCTCAGAGATGCACTTGAGTGTTTATTTCACAAGAAGAAAAATATTTATTTTGAGAATTGTATCACACAATTCAATTTGTTTGAAAAATGAATCACTTTACCTTGGTGTAAGACTTCTGAACTCCTGCTAAGGCTATCTGGCCTGTTAGGAGGTCTCCAGATCAAGGCAGATCTCTTCACCCTGGAACTCCCAGAGGCTCCCTGCAGCAATGCCTGGAGACACAGCAACAGGGAAGGCATTTAGCTTCATCATCAAAGTCACAGTTTTAGAATGGATAAGAGAACAGTGTCCTTAAAAGCTGCACCTTGGTTTAAACAATGTAAATTTCCAAAATTAGAACCCTACATCTTCTTTTGGAGACTTAGAGGCTGCAAAGATGTGTTTAGCAATACTGGACAAGCATTCAGTCAGCTATAGATGGTCTCTAGCCTTTATATTGCCAGTCCCAACAGCATAATCTCCAAGCTCTGAAATTTAACAGGTGATTTACAGGTATTAATTCTGAATTTCTCTCATGTCATTATTTTCCCCACATTGAAACTGCTCAGAGACATGCAAGGGAAATGCTTCAGGGCAAAGAGCACAAGTGTGACACATCATCTTAAGGGACTCATATAGTCCTGTGCCCCTGCAGGCAAGAAACACCATCTAGCTTCCCTGCAGATGACCTCCACCCAGCTGACAAAGCAGTCCTTGTCAAAAGTCCACTCCAAAACACTGTCTTAGGCTTAGAAAAAATAAAAATAAAAATCCTTAAATTCCACCATCAGAAGGGAAGAATAACCACATTGCCTTACTGAAATGAATGCATTTCACCACTGCTTTTTACATGCAAAACAACCATACAGAATTTGGTAGTTTACAAGCTGTGACCTAAATCCCTGTTTATATTCTTTTTCTCAAAATGCCACCTGAGGTAAGACCAGCTCTAATCACACAGAAAATGTACTTGGGTACATGAGATTTCTGTGGTTTGGTTTTATTTGACAGTATGTGGTCCAGCACCCTTACTGGCACAAGCAGATGGCACAGCAGCTTCCTTTAAGCTAACAATTCTGAGTGGTTTCAAATTACTTTAATTTTCTAATCAGCCATTCACTCTAGAAACAGGACTGCAGTCAAGTAACAGACCATGAGATGAAACATGGGGCTCCTTTAGCAAAAACCTCAAAAATACATGCAGAAACAGCTTAAGCACAAGTTCAAGAAAAACATTTTTGGTCTCATACTGTTAACAAACCAAACAGGCAGCAATATTAGTCAGATATCAATTACTTTTTCTTCACTCACAGTCCTGCTTTTTTTGGGGGGGTCTAGACATCAAATCTGACTGAGTTTGGGTCTTGACAATAGTAGACTGAAGATAAGAGTTTGTTTGTGTTGGGTGGGTGGATGAAGTCTCATCTTGGGAGACTGCCTTTGAAACAGTTGTGCAACAGAAACAAGTAACAATGGGGGGATTTCAGACAGATTGGTATCTGCATGTAAATACTTAGAATTAGAAAAAATAACAAGAGGAAGATGAAGGCATAAGCATATTCAGAGTGACACAGCATTACAGCTACACAACTATTATGAGCCTGCTGTAGTAGTGTTATTATGGTATTTGGTAAAAGATAAAAAAAACTTAAAGCATGGCAAGAAAAAAAAAATGTTTTTCAACCTTGCCTTGTTTAGTACAACAGAGCACAACAACAGATAATCAGCCAGAGACACACTCTTGTACTACTACAAATTATTCTGATATACAAATTACTGTATTTAAGCAGCAATTCTGAATGATGGTCATTTCAGTCTAAAAACCAAAGCAACTGTGTAGCAAAAGGATCCCTGTAAGTTCATACTTGACAAGTCAAAGGGAAAAAAGTGAACATGGTCATTAGCTGCAGCAAGTAAATCTGTTCCAGCCATGTTGCTTGGCCAATAGCCTGAGCAAGTTCAAGTACAAACACTTTTATTTCCAAGTTGAGTGACAAATTTAAACAGCTATTAACTGGTCAGGATAGAAGACATCTCCAAAATCCCCAGAAGACTGCCAGACATACTGCTTAAAATCAAACACTTGTGACAGAATACTATAGGGAAAAAAAGGTTGTGACTTTTTGTGCAGGTAAATATTCAGCTTCACAAATTCCTTCCCTTCTGCCTGCTGAAATTAGAGTTCCTTCTGCTTTGCTTCTCCACTAAATTGCTGGTTTAAAAATCTGAAAAAAATATGGTCCCAAGTTTATATCTGGTGTTAGTAATGTTACCAGTCTTATAAGGGAAATAAATATCACTGAATTGAATATATTCATGTTTAAAAATGAAAGTATGGTATTGAATGTGTATATGCATCTGCACAAATATATTTATATTAAACAGCTGAACAGTTATGTGTCAGCTTTTCTAAAGTGCTCAGAACTGCACTTTAAAAATATTTTTATGAACCTGTTTTGTATTTATAGACTACATCCTGAGTTTCAGCCTTTTCCAACAAACTGGAGCCTTTTATGACACATGTAGTTTCCTGCTTTGCTGTCCAGTATCAACAAGTCTTTAGGCTTTTTTTTCTGAAAGGACTTTTCATCCTCAATTACTATGTTCTTCCTCTCTTGCTAAGTATAAAATCAAAGTTTTAATACTTACAAAAAATATACATCTTGTGGAAGAGAAGCCAAATGTAATTTAGAAGGATTCATGAATGAATGAATGAATGAATGAATGGCACTCTTATTCTAATAATCCCAAAGGCATCAATCTAAACCTTCAAACCTGACTCAAGTCTACCATGAGGTTTCCATAATCCAAACTAAAGTCTTTAAAAATGTAGGATTTCCTCAGAAAGAAATAAGCTGATGTGGAAGCTCAGCAGCATATGATTAAGCATTTGATAACTTGGTGCTTTGATAAGGAGCTACCTTAACCTCTGTCACGGGGGAGAAGTCAGGGAACTGAAACTAGGCAGCTGGAGGAATCCAGCTACTCAAATAAGTAAGATATACTTTCTGTGTCAGAAAAAATATATATGAATGCTCTCTGCAGACAAACCTCTCTGAGAGAATTAACAAAGCAGAAGAGGTGGAGAAGACCTCAGTTTTGTACGCAATTAGAAACAAGGGAATATCTAGCAATGTGTATTGTTGAAAACTATTCAACCTTTTTAATGCAGACCCTACATTTCCACAGGCAGCAGGTACAGACTCACTACTCTAACATTTCTCCATAATTTTCAAGTAAAAATCTCACATCAAGCATAAATTAAAAGGTATAGTCAATTTAGAGAACACAATTTTCAGAAACATTAGTGGAGTTTTGTTAGAAAGGGTCCATATCCTCTAACTCTGGCAGCTTCTACTCGTGCAGACAGCCTTATTTTCATTTACATCAACAATAAAACTAAGTTTCAATCTGTTCCCATATTCAGTATTAAGCCCCTGAAAAGATGGAGGAATCAAATTAAAGATACACAGAAAAATCTCAGGTCAGGCGCTTCCCACAATTAGTACATTCATACTTCACACACCACTACTTTAATTATTACTCTATATTACTTTTGTTGGCTAGTAAAAAGTATCTTCAGTACTGAAGGTTTTACTTCTGAGGTGGAAAAACATTCATGTTTTCTGACTTGGTGCCCAGCTGTTAGAAGTATTCATCCCAATTCACAACAAGACTAATAATTTCATTGCAAAGTAAGACACCTATAAGATACTAAGAGGAGCCTTACTCCCTGCAAAGTTTGATGAAAATACTGCTAATTTTCCCAAGCAGGAGTTACATCCACTGGACAACTGGAAGGTAGCAACATCTTTAAAACTTTCAAGGTTTTGCTACCACCATTCTTGCAGCCGTGACTATCTCACTAGGAGACTGGTTCAGCACAGCTATCTAGCCACTGTCAGGGAAAGTCACAGTACATTTGCAGAAGGATAAAAGTGCACTAATCTCCTAAATGTTAATTATACTGAAACAAATCTTCAATTAGAAACAGATCCCCAAGTCCAACACACTAATAGTTTTGTTTTTGAGAAATATATCCACAAGAAGATACAAAAAGCAGGTCTTAGTCTTCTGCCCACATTCTCAGCTACTCTCTTTTCTACTCTCCAACACCAAGGGTTTAATTTACAGTTTGTATCAGTTATTAAAATATAATAGGAACCAAAAAAAAGAACACAGAAAAACAGATTTTCTGGCCAGCCCATTACCTGGTTTTACAGGAGAGGATTTGTTTTTCCAAAGTTAAAAAATAAATGGAAATATGTATAGACATCATGACAGAGTAATTAGAGTGCTTAAGCATCAGTGGGCAGCCTACTAAAACAGGGCTCCAAAGATGAAGAAAAAGAGATGGTGTGTTTTTTGAGGAGGGAATTCTTGTAGAGGAGAATGAAGGGCAGGGAAATTACAGTACTTAAACAAAGCAGCAGCACGGATGGACCTGATGGGTTTCCATGCTGTCACTTTCTTTGTGCACCTAAGGAACAACTGTCAGGTGCCAAACAAACTGACAACAAAAAAGCAATCAGAATTAGGTCTGCTAAGACAGGTGGCTATCAAGAGGATAAACACAATTCTTATAGAAAACCATTCCTTCAAGAAACTCCACAGAAAAGCAGCAGATGATAAGTACAGGTGGGAACCTGAAAGCACAGTTCAAGGGGTACCAACTAAAAACTGCAACTGGGAATTTATGAACTTTGTTTATGGGAATTTATGAACTGTGTTTATATGCTAATGTACCAACCACTTCCTACCCACCCTCCTCAGTCTTTGTGAATATACAACTCTTGCCAAGGGACTTGAAAGAAGAAAGCCTGTAAACTTGTGAATGTTCCTGGGTTTGGTGACAACAGCCAACTAAGAGTTCAAAGAAAGGCTGCAAAAAGAGGAAAATGAGGCACATGATGACAAAGGAGGAGAGGAAAGGAAAATGAGGCACACAATGAAAAGCAAGCATAATGATTCAAGAGTGGGGTGATGTGAGAAGCAGAAAAGGCCTTGACACTGTTCAAGCTCTGCTTAGGAATAAGAAAAACATCTCTGTATTATCAATACTGATTTCAGCACAAATCCAAAACATGTCTCCAGACCAGCTACTATGAAGAAAATTTACTCTGTCCCAGCCAACACCAGCACAAAGTGACACCAGAAGATAGGCTTAAGAAGGGGCCTGGTACCATGATTAATTTTAAGTAAATAAGACCAGGAAATTTATTCAAAACAATTGGGTTTCTTAAGTTTTCACTGTGAAAGGGAATAGGAAAATGCCACAGTGCCTTATTACTGCAAACATTACAGAGAACCATAAAATAGGGAATAGAAACTGAAATTAAGACAAAATAAGAGACCTTTTGTAAGAGTTTTTGGTGAATTCTCTATCAGTTGAAAAAAAGCCATTGAAGCTCCTAAAAAGGATATCATTAAAGTAGTAAATTTTGAAATTTTCAAAAAATAATGTACTCTCTGAGACCTCACTGATGATCCAGGGAAGATGTCGGTATACTCTGTCTCAAAGTTATTTCCTAAATATAATGGTTTCTGAATGACAGCCTGGGTATAACCCCAAAATAAGCCAAATTCTGAACTGTGCTGCTTTTCAGTTTGCCATTTAGCTTTATTCATTTTTCATAGTCCCCATGAAATCATAACCACTTTGTCGTTCATAAGATGCAAGCTAAGTAATTGGTTTGACTTTGGAACAAACATTAGAAGCAACCATATGCTATCACCATCTTTGCCTGCTATTTGGAAAAGTCTGAAGACAAGACATTGATGCAAATGTACATGACAGCAATTAATTATTTGCAGCTCAAAGGGGAAACACGTATGTTACACTGCCTGCCTGCATTCTAACAAAAAACAAACTTTCTGAAAATCAGTAGCACTTAATGGGCAGAATTGGAAATCTACTAAGCATAAGAAAAGCATGGAAATATAAGCAAAACTATGCATGAGACAGACTTTAGATCTAACATGGGTGACACCTCTCTCCGGCTTTTAGTAGTGATGCCATTATCATTTTAAGAATGATAGTCTGGAATACACAGACACTTTCAAAAGTCTTTGCAACATCAAAGTTACACAAATGTTCCTTAATGACTTCAGATTTGGACTCATTATTGTTTTTGTTGCAAATCCAGCCACAGGAGAAGAAGTAGGATTTTAATACAAACTATAAAACAAATTTGCTGTAGCCTCTAATCTTTCCATCATCTTGGCAGATCTGCATAAGATAAGCTGTGCAAGAGATATGAGAATCCTAACCCTTCCTGGTAGTGAACCCCCATATGAGATGTGTTACTTCTCCCTTGGGACAGTGACCAACATTCAAAGCAATAAAAGTGACACCCAATTCCATCAAATAATCAGATCAAGGCAGCTTTGAGGTTTTCAACTCACAGTTAGATGCTGAAGCAAAACCTGCCCAAGCAATTTTGCCAGGGAATGGTGCCAGGGAACTGCAAGAGTGGTTCTCCAAAGTACCTGAATGACTAGAGGCAGTACAACACTTCATCAGGCCTACGGGAAATCAGGAAGTAAGAAAGTGCCAAATGGCTCCAGAACACCAAGCCATGTACATATTTTGGAAGAGTTTTAGGTCACCTTTGTTTGCTCACTGGCCAACACAACAAGAGCTGAATGTATTATATAAGCTTCAGAACTAGAACAAGCACAATTATTAATAATGAGATAGCTGCAAATGCAGAGGAAACCCCACCAGCCCACCCCCTAACCACCCAAAAGAAATTCCCACCAAAAAAACCTCAAACAAAACACTTCAAAGTGTTAGGCCAAAAAAAGTTAGACACTTCATAAAAAGTAAGAGACAACTAGCAGGAGGAATCAGCTGAGGTAAACAGTCATTGATTTATCAATTTGTTACACACGACAGAAACACAGATGGACATTACAGCCTGTAAAGATGAATTTTCCTCTGGCATGAAAGACTCTCCTGCCCACATTTCTACGTTCAAGTTTCCAAGCAAAGACTTTCCAAGCAAGTTATTAAAACCCCAGAGCAGCAAGAATTCGCTTTAATCTCTATTCTGTCTCTGCTTGAGGACATCCACTTGCTTACCCTGCTTCCTACTCAGACTGTCAGTTCTCTCTTCTCAACTCAGTACAACCAGGAAGAATAACTTGGTTCCTGATTATTCAACTGTAATTGTTTCTCTTTGGATGTTTTACAGCTGGAGGAGCAAAAGATACAAACAGGTGACCTCAGTTTTGACTTTAAATCAATCAACAAATGAAATGTTAGTAATAAGAGACATGAAACAGACACATTACCCATGATAGGAAATACTAAATCTACAGCTGGGCTTCAAAACAAAACCCTACAGTCCACTTTGCTGGGAATGAGAAGATATACAAAGCTTTGACTTGGGGTCAGGCCACAGGGTCAAAAATACAAAGAGGATATAAATCAGACATTATTTCTAAAACTTACTTGCCAAAGGACAAGACAGCGAGTACGGAAGTATTTATGAAAACATATCAACATTGAAAAAAAGGCAAGTACAAGGGCATGCAGATGTCAGCCAGTCACAGATGTGCTGCCTGCTCTAGCAGTCAGACCTAATCCCTGTCCCCAGCCAAGCTGGATGGAGGACTTGGCTCTCACATCCAGGTTTTAAAGCAGCACAGTATACAACCAGGGAGTACCCCAGGACCCACACTACTGACCAAGCTGGGGATGCAGCAAGGCTCAAGTCAAGACACCTCAGAGAACACACATTAAAAACTTTTCTTAGAAATTACATTCAACCATTACTGTTGTTTATTAAATGTACCCAATACTGGACCATAACAAAGTACAAGGAGTTTGTTGCTTCCCTTTGTGACCTGCTCCAATACTACACTATCATCATTGATAGAACAGTAAAAGAGTATCACACTTGCAGGCAAAAAGTGCTGGCTATAAGATATCGATGATTTAACTTTAATGAGGCTGTGGAAAGAGTCCTTGCATCATTCCTGGCATACCATGGAAAAGGGATGTCCTACCAAAAGCCTTTCCCTCTGGACAGCAAGGAGTGAAGCCCATCTCCAGGCCATGGACTCAGCATGTAGGATTATTCAGCAGATGGATACTAAAGCAGGAATTAAGTGTAATGTGCCAGCTCTGCAAAAGCCTACCTTCATCAGAGGTATTTAATCATAACATCTCTGTCCTGCACACCATAATTTTGAGAATCAGAGAAGCAAACAGCAATGTAGTTACTGATGCAACTCCAGCTTAGAGACAGGCCCTTTGAGGCAATTCTGTACAGAAGGAAAAAAATACATATGATGCCATAATTGATTACTTTTCTTTGTTTAAAGCTAGTTATAAAAAAATTGGTTCTTGTTTATGCAAATCATTACTAATCAGAATTTCAGTGCAATGGCAAAGCCTTTCCCTACCCCAAAGAAAGCAAATCCAGGACCTGTTCATCTCCAAGTAGCAGGAAGCTGGCAAACAAGCAAGGGGCAAGCAGCCAAACCAACCACTACTGCTAAGAGCAGCATAAATCAACAGTTTGAATCAGAAGGCTTTATGCTTCTTTTCTGAGGACTCAGCCACTTATTGCTTCTTTTAGAAACATTTATCAACCTTGTATCAGGTCACTGTGGAAAAGAATGAAAGGGGCAACAGTTGCAGAGTACCTCCATGGGTTTTAGCTTGATTTGAGCCACTCGACTGTCGAATGCCAAAACAGGAGTAAAACTTAAGAGACTACACTCTCATACTGTTCTGAATTAAACAAAACTCAGCTTAGCATTAGATAACAGAGAACTTTGACGCTTTTCTTATACTTTAAAAAGATCAAGCAGTCACATCATGTCACCAGATGCAGGACAAAAAGCCATGGACAGCCATAGGCATAGTCTTCCTTTGACAACTCTGACCCTCATTCAACAGCACTGAGTCCAGGGAAGAAGGAAAGAGCAGAGAGTATTTAAAAAAAAAAAGCCCCAGCTTTACAAAATGGAAACAGAATTCACAAAGCAGATAGCTACTCCAAAGCACCAGTCATAAAAGGAAAGGTGCATGGGAGCTTGCAGCTGGTGAGTCCATGTCATCAGTCCATACAGCAAGGATGCTGCTCTACCCTGAAGCCAAAGGGCGACTGAGAGATTGTCCCATCCTGTCACTCATCCTGAAACTACCCAGCAATTCTTTTGAAATAATGAGATGGACTGCTAACACTTACACTGGTTAACCTTTGGAATCTCAAAAGAACGCACAGCTAAGAAAACTATGCTGGTCATTAGAGTAATAAAAAACTCAAAAAAAAAAAAAGGCAACATCTTTCTACGTCAGAACAGGTATTCTTCACTGGAGGCACCCACATATCCCTAAAGATGCACATTTTGATGATTCCAACAGGCTAATAAAGTGTTGATGTAGCATTCTTCCTTGTGAAAGTTGACAATATGATGTTCCTGCAGAAAATTCTGTGCAAGTTATTTAGGAAGACAGGCATCCAAACAAGTACTAAATCCCAAACATCCAATTTGAACATTCTGAAGGTCAGTATTAGGCATCTAAGGAGATGCTTGTGCAGCACACAAAATTAATCAGTCATCTAAAGCATTATAGACAGAAGAAACAAACTTTGAAAATAAGTCCAACATCTAAAGAGGTATCTATCTTAATTTTTATTGCAGTACTATAATTTCTACTCCTACATTCACACAGTGTAAAAACATTGCATTTAAAAGACCAGTTATTACCAGAGAATCAGAGGAGTTTGCAGTGGAAGAGACCTTCAAAGGCCATCCAGTGCCACCTCTCTGCAATGAGCAAAGACATTTTCAGCTAGATCAGATTGCTCAGACATTCAACCTGACTCTGAATGCTTCCAGAGATGTGGCACCTACCACTGCTCTATGATCATAAAAAAAGAGATACATTTTCAGAAGTACGCTTTCTCAGACCCTGCTGAGAAAATGTTTCATACGATGCAATTCAAGAAGAATGTTTCAATCTGCTTGAATGATTTCCAGAGAATTATTTTATTGTGTTTTCTGTATTTATTTAATACCAGAGAATTATTTTATTGTATTTTCAAGAAAAAGCAGTACTAAAAGTCACCATTTGATCACTAACTAAAAAAAGTTAAAGTAAAATATGTGTGATGTGGACAGAATTTGACAGGTATTCCTAAAATACATTTGACATTATTCTTTCATGTGTTTTATGTTTTTAATGATCGTGATAATCTTTGCTCATCTTACATGCAAATAACCTAACTGTGCAAGTTAGCTTTTTAATCCAGCAAAATTCAAGTGAATTTCAACACTTTAAGAGTTGTTGGGAACAAACTTTCTTTGTATTGACAATACTTGAGCATTTACAGTGCATAGCAATTTAATCAGGATGTTATAATTTGGTTCTGTGTGGGTGTCAACTGACTTGCTTCAAAGTCTGCCTCACATCTACAGAAGTTATTCACAAAGAAGATGCAATTATATTAATCACATGGGCTGACTACAATGTCTGAGGATTCAGTACATCTCCCTTCAGGAAGTTAGGACCTGCAACTCCACATATTGAAAGACTTCCCTTGAAAATAGTAAATATATTTCTTGACTTGTTACACAAACCCAGTTTTGTGGGTCCTGTAGCAGCACATAAACAGTTTCCTCCTATATCCACAAGGTCTTGGGCAGGAACAGGAGAAAGGGAAAGTCAACACAGGAATCCTTAACATGAACATTTCAACTAAAAACTACCTTTTCTCCCTCAAGTCTGCCCTCTTTCATACAGTGCCAGACATCAAAACACAAACTAAAGTTCTAAATCCTAATATTTGAAGGAGCTAAACAAGAAACAACTTCAAAATGCCAACACAAAGGGCATCTAAACTTACCTAATTTTTTTTTGTCCATAGCTTGCAAACAGAATGTTTATAAGAAGACTCTTATCTTGATTTACATAACTTGCAAATTAATGGAAAATTCATTACATTCTCCTGTGTATGTTATTCCATGATTAATTATCCTAATTTAACTACCTTTGCTTTCAGGTCTACGGTGACACAAAATATTAAGACAAAATTAAAGGCTTCTGACAATTATTTTCCCCAAGTTTGTTTAAACCTCTAATACAACCGTTTAAACCTGTAAGAGCCAAGAATTTGTCTATTCCTCCAGTTTAACAGCACTCTTCCCAGTGTTTCCAGTTTAGATATGTAATAGCAGGCCAAGTCACTGGTGCTGTGCAGCTACACACACAGGGCAGCAGCTGCTGAGGAAGAGGAAACCTAGACAAGGCCAAGTGAGAGATTTCATGTTTTAGCATCGCCCAATGAACCATAACAAGAACTGGCAAGCTTCCATATTCATTTGTTTATTTTGCTGATGGGGATGTATGTTTTCAGGAAAGCAAAAACATGTGGCCCATTTTGTCAAATCAATACCACAAGACCTCTTTTGGGTAGAGTGTGGTCACACATGGCTCAGGAGGCTGGGGACACGGCCTGGAGCTGGACAGCAGGCAAGGGGAACTGCCAAGGACTCCCAGCCCCAAGCTTGGCCCCACACTGACAAACCCACAAAGCTCAGGCTTCCGTGAGGCTCTGCGGTGGTGCTCAACACGACACAGGGGAAGGAAGATATTGGGGTGCTGGAGCACATCCAGAGGAGGATGTGCTGGAGCACATCCAACAATGCTGGTGAAGGGTCTGGAGCACAAGTCTTATGAGGAGCTGCTGAGGGAGCTGGGGCTGTTTGGTCTGGAGAAAAGAATGCCCAGGGGGGACCTTACTGCTGCTTACAACTACTGAGAAGAGGTTGTAGCCAGGTCAGGGTCAGTCTCCTCTACCAAGTAGCAGGACAAGAGGAAATGGCCTCAAGCTGCGTGAAGGAAGGTTTAGATTGGATAATTGAAAAAAATTCTTCACCCAAAGAGCTGTCAAGCATTGGAACAGTCTGCCCAAAGAAGCGATGGAGTGACCATACCCCTGTGTAGATGTGGTGCTCAGGGACATACATTAGTGGCGGACTCAGTTGACAGTGCTAGGTTAATGGCTGGACTCAATGACCTTGGAGGTTCTTTTCAAAATTAAATGACTCTGTGATTCTCAGATGAACATCTTTACAGCCTGATGGAAAGGAAAATGCTCCCATCCATGTTGGAGAGCAACAGTGCTTCCCCAGTGAGGAGCTTTCTAGCTATGGAGGATAATTTTTGAGGAATAAAGCTTTAAGTTATTAATAAGAATGAAATCTCTTGACCTAGATTTTCTCCAGCTTAAAAAAAAAAGCATATACACACACAACACAGCCTTCCTCTACAAACACAAACATATTACACCCATCATACAGCAGAGCACTTCAGATATTTCACAGTGATAACAAAAAAAGGCTTTTTGTGCTCCTCCCTCACCCAGCTTTGTCTTAAGAACGTGAATACAGATGATGTTTGATTAAAACAGAAACCTGAACCCCAAGTTGCATGTATTTACTTTTCAAAAGCATTTTACAAGTTGATTTTCTTCTTGCCTGCTGTGATAATTGATGAAAACTACACAGGGATTAAAATGAGCACAGGTGCGTGTCTACATAGTTCAAAGAGATTTGATCTTGAATGAAAATAATAATAATAATAATAGAAAAAAGCTTGAGTATTTTTAGGAGCGGATTTGACATAGCCTAACCAAATAAGCCTAGATTAAAAGTAGGATTTTACAGCCCAGATTTCATGTTACTGAAATTTAAAAAGTGTATTTCATAACGTATCAGAAACTTTTGAGAGCAGTACCTGATTTACTTGCATTTACAGCCCTCCATATCACACAGAGCAGATCCAGAGAAAAAATAAAGGCACTACAAATGGTAAAGAGAACTAAAATACAATACAAGAGCATGTGTTTCAAAAGACATTTGGCACTAAATCAACCTTATTTTTAAATTTGTGAGAGGTAAAATGAAAGTCTACGAGCTGAGAATATCTTTCTGCCAATAGACAAATCAGCACAAAACCCATGCTTATTTTCTTTGCCAAATTTATCCTGCTACAGCTGAATCACAACTTCCTTGCACCCATGAGGTCAGGAACCATTTGAAAAGAAATGCACAATACAGCTAATCTTTGTGTCAGCTCATCATACCTAACGCAAAAAACATTATTTTCCCCATTTTTCTGTCCCAGCTTCCTCCAGAAAAGCTAACTACCATGTTGCTAATCCCAAATTTGTTGCACTACTTTGTTAAACAGATTTAAAAGACAAATGCACACAAATCACACAGGATAAAGAATTTATTCTGTGGTCAAGGCTTACTGCTGAGCTTCTATTAAGAATTGGAAAAAAAAAAACTAAACCAACAGCACTCAATTGTATAGAAAACGAATTTATTTGTCTCAAAGGAAGACTCTACACTTATACAGACATTTTAACACAACAGCTGCTTTCTTGCCTAAACTACCTAAAAGACTGTTCCTACAATAACATGTATTCAATCTTCTTTCTGAAGCAGAATCCAATATATTTTTAGGCCTCTGAAAAAATAACAGCAGGAGATTACAAATATATGGATCAGAGATGGAAGAATTCCCTATCCTCCCTTCCCTCCCCATGCAGGGGGGGCAAGCTCCTGACTGCATCATATGGGACACAAGAGTTAATCAGCACTTCCTCCCAACAGGCTTAATTTTCACTTAAGCACCTTTTTGAGAATGAGGAAACACTGGCAATCATTTCACAGAAACACATCAGTGAAATTGTCAACATCTGAAATTTTCCCCAGTGGCCCCCTGCAACTTTATTTACCTCCATACATTTTCCTGTACACCTTAGCCACAGATTTATACTTTTGTAGCCCCCAAATATAAACTAACTCCCTGTCAAACATCTTATTGACTTAGCGGTTTTTAAACCCTTGAAATTTTGACTTTATATTTTCACACAACCCTCACAGGACCCACCAGGGTCCAGTTTTGCAATAGGCTGGTACAGAAACAAATTAAGACATGAAAACCTGAAAAAGAAAAAAAAATTACCCACCACAAACACATGCTTCTAGTATGTTTTCTTTAATCAAAAACCCATCCTATGCCATTACTACACAATTCAAAAATATTTATTTTAAATCAGTTAGAACACCAAGAAACTTATTTTCCTGTTGCTTACACCATCTTGCATGCTTGCTATTGATTTAAGTTATAAAGACAGCTGATTTAAATAGCTCCCTATATGCAAAACTTTCAAGGATAAACAAAAGACTGCATAACGAGAAAACAGTCTTTTACCAACTTGTCAATTAAACATATTGCTGAACAAATTTCATTGCAAGATCTTGTCCTGGCCAATATTAAATCTTAGATGCAGTTCAATTTCTGCACACCACATTTAAAACTGCAAAGATCATAAAAGTACAAAAAGCAAGGCCACTAAAAAAGTGAACAATTATTTTTCACATTTCACAAAATTCTGCAGGTCAGGTCAAGCCCTAAAGAAGACAAACACTGGTTTGCTTTTTTTTTTTAAATTATAGCATATAATTCTGTACATAAGAAACCATATATATTTACTATAGTGTTTGAAAGTAACAAAGAGGGGACTAAGGCATGCATTGAAAAACACTTAAGACTTCAAATCCAAAATAATTTAGGCACTTTAAAGTAACCTAAATATAAAATTGCTGTCATTTAGTTTTAATTAACACATAACCAATTTGTTTTCTGCATGAATTTGCATAGCACATGGCTAATTACTACCTTGTGAAGAGTCTGAGTGGGGGGAAGGCATAAATCTTTACACAGTTCATCAACAATAAAAACCAAAATACCACAGTGAGAGTCTTTTTTTTTTTTGTGACAGCAAGTATAAATAAAAACATGCTTTTTAAGACACAGGCAACTAAACAGGAATAAGGCTGTAAAGTGAATCAGTGCAGGAAACCCAGGATTAAGGCTGAAACTTTATTCTAATCCTTGTGTTCACAGAAGGAGCAGTCACCAGGCAGCATGTGGTCCAGGCATGCACCTGCAATACACAGGCAGGATTTAAAAGTACTTACAAAGAGATCAAGTTTTCTCTGAGAAAAGTTTCTCTTCGAATTAGGAAGTGGTGTTTTTTGGTGCCTTCTCCAAAGGCAAACAATAACCACACACACGTCAGCTTGTCAGTGATTTTGCCAGAATGATAGCCTGGATGTGACACATGCACAACTCATCATTCCTGGGGATTGACTTGACAGTAAGAAAAAGCTCAAGAAAAGACAAAAAAAACCCAAAACCAAAAACCCCCTGGCTGTGAACATATTAAACAGTTTAAATTGACAGCCATACCACACTACTACTCTGTGAACTTTGCATCACCTTTATGTAAATTCCTGTATTAACTGATGAAGTCTACACACTTGGTAAAGGCCTCAACAAACTGAGGAGCAGAGGAAGAATCCTTCAAACACAATGGAATTCCCCTTACAATTAAATAAAATTATCATTTATCTGGTGCTGCAAAACAATTAGTAAAAGAACAAGGCTAATCTTTAAATATCATCTGCTTTTGCCTCACACAACCTTTTCTGATACTTTTGTACTGCTACATTAGGTGCTGCAGGAGGAACCTTCCAGCTGGGCTTGGCACCTCAGGAATTCCGGCTGTCTCTATCTGGGAGCCCTTCTGGTGCACCTGGGAGCTAAATGAACATTCTCCAGCCCACAGATCCATTTTGTATCACAGAAAGGTTGGGTCACTACTAAAAAAGTGCATGGGGGAGGGGTTTCTAAATCCTGTGATTCTAAATTTGGCATAGAGTACAATAAAAAGAGAACCAGAGACAAATATACTTTCCAGTGTGGCAGCTTTGGGAAGCATCTGTTTGCCTCTGAGATTGAAGCTACTCCTTTCAGTCCTAAGTCATTTTGTTACAAAAGTTTAAATATTAACAAAGCAAGAGATATTTTGCTTACATTTGGTGCTGTTTCTCTTGAAGTGGAGTAAAACTGAATTTGGTGAACAATACCCATAAACTGGGTTCAACTCCTACTCTATTATTAGCCAAATATTGACAATAATAAAACCACAATTCAACACTGTGAAGTGGAAATGCCTGGAGGCTACTTTCTGACCTTTCCCTCAAGCATACAGGACAAGCTGATTGCAATCAGGAGTGGTTTCATACCATTTCATACTCTACCACCAGGCTCTTCTATTGCCTGAAGAGTCAGCTGCAGTCCAGCAACAAACAGGTATCACACAGCAAGGGACAACTCACTTATTCCCATACACCATATGGATGCTTGTTCATTTGAAATCAAGCTAGAGGATCACATCACTAAGCAAACAAAGAATTCTATGGCATTCATTATTATTCTAAAGCTCTCAGACATCAGCTGCCATATCTGACTATGAAGAAACTGTCAGAGGCAAGTTAACAAGCTCCTAAAAATGGAAGTCACTGAGCCGATACCAAAAGGTACTTGGAGAAATAAAATAACATTTCAGTTTCAAACTGTAAACAGTTATGGTGACATAATTAAGATATGCAAATAAGGATAAACAAAAAGGAAAGGAAAAATATCTTTAAAAGCTCTGACTATATCTGCAACCATTCTCCTACTTACAAAGCCACAGCCTTGACTGACAATCAAGTACTAATACTAATAGTTATTTAAAAGTTCATGGTAATTATATAACTTATCCTTTTAGACCGTTTACTGTATTAAATACTAAACACCTTTATCCTGCATAAAATCAAGCCAAGATACTACAGTGCCCCTACACTGCAATTCTCATTTTTTCCTTTGAAAAGCAAACTCATTATGTTCTATAAAGAGAATAAAGTCTCTAAAAGAAGACTAAATTCTTTCTTTCTTTCTCAAAGGCAGGCTCTGAAGAGATTGCATAAAAAGAGATTTTATTCTTGGCTCAAATATGAACATTTGGGAATCACTACTTTTGAGAAAGGACTCACCCACTTAAAGGCAGAAGAATTTATTTTGAAAAGTGGTGTGAAATTTCAGGGGAAAAAAAAAAAAACAACACATGTATTTTGCACTTCCCAGCTTTTGGTACTTTTCCAGTTAAGACAAAAATCTCAAAACAACCTCTTCCCCATATAACTGTTTTCTCATAGATGCTGCCAAGCTATCTTATACCACCAGCAAGAATATCTATAAGAAAGTAACTATTTCCAGACAATCCAACTAAGAGGACTGATAGGAAGATAAAAGTAAGAGCATTTCAGATATTTTAGGAGAGAACCTGGGAGAAGGACCTGGGAATACGTTTCACTGGATGCCCAGCTCAGTCTGCCTTGTCACCAGCCTGTTCAGCACCCTTCAGAAGATGTGGGAGAGCAATGCTGCAGCTCAGAATCCATGGACAACCTCTCCAAGCACAGGGCAGGGCAAGAGTTTGAGCCCAGCCCACCTGCTAAGGACTACATTCCTACCATAGCTAACAGTCCTCAGAGAAGCTTCTCCTTTGGATGCAGACCATGGACTGGAACTGCTTCCCCAGATTCAGTCCAAACCAGCTGTATAAATGGAAAGCTCATCTAGAAAATTAGATCATTTAAGACTTTAAAAAACAACAATATTATTTGTGTGTGGACGCATGTGGACACCATCCTGTTACAGAATGAATTCCAAGGGATTGAGAGGAGGATTCAGTCTTCTGTCTCCAAGATGACTCAAGATCACCTGCAGACATCCACATAACATTTCTCGACTGTTGAGGAATGTTGCAGATCCCAGAGTTAATGGAGCATGTCAGAAACCAGATCAACTCCTTTTCCCCATCTCACGCGTGCATGCTTTCCTGAAAACGTTTTTTGTGTATTCTGATCCTGTTTAATGTGAAGGATTTATTATTTCTCTCTATCTAAGATGCAAAATCTCAACTATGACCTGTGAGTGCTCTGCAGGGCTGAATTCCTGGCACAGCATCCAAGGAATCATCTGTCATTCTCCTGTTAAGAGCCTGTCACAGAACTAGAGACACCAAATGATCCAGCAGGGATGGCCAGGTAGATCCTGTGTTCCAACTCAGAGGCCAGCCATGCCCTAATCCAGGAGAGAGGCAGGGCAGGCCATGTCCCATGGGCTCCTGCAGGAAGCCTGAACTTGGGGCACAGCAGGGAGGCTCTGTGCTTTCCAGGAGCTGCCTCTTCCAAGATCATTGGGAAGCACAGCTGCAAGGTGCACCCTGCCGCCAGGACAAGCCCAGCACGTGCATCCTGCCTTCAAGATGGAAAGGAGGACTGAGGAATGACTCTGCCCAAGCAGGCCCTTGGCCTCTGCCTGGCTGCACATGTGTCTCCATGAGCTGCCTTCACAGCAGGAATGGGAAAAAATGGCATCAGATGGTGGCTATTTTGATAACTACCCACCTATCACAAGTACCAGTCTCTAGCTAGAATTACTGTACCAGGTACCAGCTCATCTTTTCCCTTTTTACTTGAATATCCACACCCTGGAATGTACATAGGAGTAAATTAAGGCACTTGTATTATATAGGTCATGTCCTGGCCTGTTCATCTCCATACATTAGCATACAGGTAAAAGTACAACAGACATCAAAATTGAAGCATTAATGGTTAGCTCAAATACACATCCTAGGCACTGTTAGAAGGAGGGGAAAAAAAAAACAACTAAAAAAAATTTAAGACAACAGAAAAGTAACAACAGAGACAGTAAGGCGGTACTTCATTTGAATCTTTTTCCCAATAAAATTTTCCCTTGTGAACACTTAGATGTATTTTATTAGTAGACAACATAATAAACCAGACATCTTAATTTTATTTCACTTTACATTTTGTACACAGTCAGGCTGAAGACCAAATACATAAATCAAGGTAACTCTGATCTGTCTTGAAATGTGCTTTTAAATCATCTGAAAATTATGTACATGGTTTCCATGTAGAATACATCTCTTTTCATGAGCACGTATCACCTTTTTTCCCAAGTCAGAATAGAATTGGTTAAAAAAAACCATCATGTAATTCAGAACACATAAGCAGGTATGTTCTGTTATTTCCCATCAAGGAAAGTTCTCCTACACTTTAAGATCCCAAAGTCTGTGAATTTGTGATCAGAGATATCACAATATTTTAAAAAAAAAGAGAAACTGGGCAACAACTCAATGGCACACTCCTTCCACTGTCAGAAGCCTTTAGAGGTGCCAAGCACAGAAGCCACAATTAACTCGGCCATACTCTAGCATTGTAATTCCCTCCTCCAGATCCAAGCTCTGCCTCTTCTTTACCCTTGGAGAACACCCACTGTAGGTGCCAGTGAAGCTTACAGGGCAGTGACCACAGAGTTTCTGACATTCCCATTTACACTTCTATTAACTGCCATGTCAATGAGTTAGTTGATCATTGAAAAAAATTGTAAGAGCTGATCAACTTGGTGAACAAGATATACCTCACTTCAGTTCTGTTTATCTTGTTGTCAGTTTATCTTGTTGCCACAATCTTAGCGATTATGAAAAAGTGAGTTCTGACACTGACTTGAGAAAAATCCCAGCCTAGGAAAAATCCCTGCACTTCTGCGAAACTCTGCAAAACAACTTCAAAGAAGGAAAGAAAGAAAGAACTTGTGCCCATGTGACTGCTCTACAGAAGAACAAGAGGCCATTATCTCCACCCCAACATATGAGTTATTCTAATAACACTTAAAGTGAATTTTAGGAGTTTGGCATTCTATATACTGCCTATTAAGAAGAGAAAGGTATTAAGGAAACTATGGAAAACACATAGTTGCAACTCCAGAACTATAATGCAAAAAGGATACACGGAGGACTATTTTATTGCTTCTTTCAGCTCAGTATGTTATGGTACTAAATTACAGTTCATTAAAGCCAGACTTCATGGGGATTGTCAGCACTCTTCTGCCTGGTTCAATGTCAAGAGCAGCTGACATAATTCTCAAATATAAAAACATGGCTTTCACAATTTGCACTAAGCTGAATGAAGTATTCCATGAAAGCAAATCACACTGATTAAGGAACAGGTTTTTTTGCTTCTCATTAGAAGTTCAGCTTTAAATTAGTAAAAGTTCAAGACATGGGAAAGACGTAGGAGAAAGACTGGAACCTCACAGCAGGCAGCTTCACATTAGACAGTGCCTGTATCCCAACTACCATAATACAAGATGCCTCCTTCCTTCATGCCCAGCTCACACAGCAATTCCTTCAGCCTTGAACCTGCAGCAACATGTGACAGCCTCTGGCCTGCAGAGCTGCAATACTAACCATCTCCACTGCAAGGACTTTTTGGATAGCAGTCTCTGTCCTTCCAGTCTTCACCTTGCTGTCCCAGCTCAGCTGCAGCACCTACAGGGAACAGCATTTTCAGGGCAAGTGTTCTGGGCACACAGCAAACTGGAACAAAGAGAGTGAGCATGGATCTGTCAGGTGGGCAGCTCCTCTACTCAGCATCTATGCTGATCCCCTCTGAGCAAAATATACAACACCATCCTGCTATTCATCAGAAAAGCAAGCCCTCCTGTCACTAGTAGCACTTGATTAGCCTTGACCATAACAACAGCACAGGAGGCAAATACTCCTCTGTGCTCTCTGGCTCAGTAGCACAGCCCACACAATCCGGCAATGTATACGTAGGAGGTGGAGTGTGAGGATCTGATTTCATACTGGGGCAAGGCACCTTGTAAAAAAATCTTTTCAGCAACAGTCACCCAGAAGTAATATGGAAATCAAATTAGTTGACTGCAACAACCTAAACAGCATCATTTGATACATTCATAGAGGTTCTTGGATAATGAATGTTTAGAAGGAGAAATCCTATATTTTATTGAATTCAGCATAGATGGAGGACAGGGCCTCTCCCTACAGCTTTTGCCTACTGCATTTTAGGGCAAGTAATGAAAACATTAATGCAGCTTAGCCAGCAAAGCACAAGTTAATTCAGCTTCTATCTCTCCAAAGCCTGTAATTCTCTGGTCTAGTCTTCATGATGAGCACTTAAAAATGTTTCAGATATAAGATGAACATCCATATAATCATCTCTGCACATGCCTGTTTATGAGAGGTATGGATGCTACTCCACAAGACACTGCAGAGCACACAGTTCTCTTCCCAGGCACTGGAAGCACAAGCAGCTGTACTTGCAAGGTTAGGATATAAAAAGGAAGCCCAGGAAATGACATGGAGGTTTCACCAGGACACTATGGCTAAGCCAGTCATGAGGACACAGCTGTTCACAGCTGCACACACATGGAAGCCCAGCATGAGCTATAAAGTTGACACAGCATGGGCTTTGGGGACAGAAGTGGGACATAGCAATGCAGGACACCAACAGAGGGAACGTCAAGCAAAATTCAAGAGCTGCTTAAGATGTGAGGTGCCAGTGGAAGCCAGGGAGGCCACCATACTCCTAATTCTCCATATAATGCTTACAAAGGGGTCTTCCAGGACAGTCCTGTACCAATGCTTTTAGCCCAGTGTCTGATTTCTCACTCTTCAGCAGATAAGCCCTTACCTCCTGGTGTTAAGGGAGGCTGCCTCATTTTTTCATTCACCTGCAGCATTTACTCAGAAAATTTTTCTTCATCCTTGATCCCTCCAGCCTGCATAATAATACAGGTGATCAAGAATAGTAGGCCACTGACTCAATTTTGCATTTTTATTACATTTGGCAGAAAGTCTGCTGCAATAATCTTGTTCTAGCCCATCAGCACTCTGTTCTTAAGTATATATTCTGGATAAAGCCCATGCAGACAAACTAGCAGGGTGATATTTCACATAATTCTTTGTCTTCCTGGCCCAATCTCTCATTTAACTCATGTTTGCTGCCAGTTTCCAGGTTTCTAGGTCAGGAGATGGTGTTTCACACAACTGCCTAGTGTGCCAGGATGGATGGCTCCACAGCTGGGGCCACAGCATCAGAACAGCACCAAGGTGTACAACCAAGAGACTTTTAGGAATAAACAGTGTCAAAAAATAAAATCAGAAAGGCCAAAGAGCAGTTGATAGTCCCACCTCTTAGAACTACAAAATACCCATTTAAAATTCCACTTCCAAATGTGAAGAAGCTTCCAGAAGGGTGTGCAGCAAATTACTGCCCTGGATACTACTAATTTTACATTCGCTGAGTGAAAACCATTTGTCTATTTGTGTGCATTTCTGCAATTGCACTTTTCATTCATTAAGATGAGAAATTGCTTTTTTTATGCAATCTGCCACTATTCAGATAGCAAAACAAAGTAATGTCTGGTGGCAAGCTTGCTGTTTTTTGGCTTTAGAAGGGTGGGGGGTTTTTTCCTTCTCTTCCTGTGAGAGGAAAGTTTTTCCCAAAGGATTCAAGCAATTTCATAAAACAAATGTAAAAACAAAGACACTTTTGTTTAAGGACTGAAGGGTTTGTTTTGGTTTAAGGGAGATTGAGAGGAAAGGAAGAGAGAAATGATACTGATCATCTTTCAATTAAACAGGGGGAAAAAAAAGTTCTCAGTCCTAAAAGAAATTTGTGTGCTAGCACAAACTTGCTATAAGAAACAGGCCATCAGAAAAAAAATCAAAATTTATTTTTTAAATAAATAAATGTATTTTAGTCACAAGTGAACACCTCAAATGACTACAGCAAAGATCAGAGGAAAACAAAAATAAAGAGAACATTGTGTACTCCTATACGGTATGTTTCATTAGAGTCAGTGTCTCTTTTTCCTCATAGTCTATCAAACAGAAAGAAAGGGGCACAAGGGGGAAAGACCTGAAATCTGTAGTTTTAAATACACAAAGATTTGGGGGATTCACTTCAGCTAGAAGTTCTGAAGCTCAGCCTAATAAGCATCATTTCATTTGCAGGGAATAGGACCCAATATTACAACAGGAGTAAACCCCAAACTTGCACAGAAAACAGTGCAAGACAGCAAAGCAGCAATAAATAAAGACAAAATTAACTAGAACACCTGAAATCCTTCAGTAAAGCATGCATGAAGGCATTGCAGGAAGTCTGAATAAGCAGGCCCTCCCATCTGCAATGCTCCCCAAGCATTTGTACAAACACACTGCAAAAATCACACATGGAACTGCGATTCCAGTTTCTGATTAGCAGATATTAATTAATAAAATTAACTGGTTTATCAGTAAGTCCCTACATATTGTATCAAGTTTTACTATGTAGAGAGACTATCACAAGTGATCTTCAGTGACAAAACAACATCTATCCAAATGGAGCAAAAGAAAACCATGAAGTTCCATTCACACTGCCTACCATTTAAATTCATTCAGGATTGACACTCACTGCAATTATCACTGAACACCCAAACTAACACACTGGAACAACCCAACAGTAATAAAATTCAGCAACATTGCAGCTCAGAAAGGCAAAACAACACAGATAATATGAATCTAAATATTAAATGCAATTAAATACAACATGCACATGGAACGTGTCACATTACTTATCGTACTTACACGAGCAATTTACAAATGTTAGTAATAAATATGCAATTTTCAAAATATAATCTTGAAGTATGTGGCTGCATGTGACAAAAGTGACAAAAGGTTCTTAAGCAGGATTTTAAAAATGGTCCAAACCCACTGGAGTTAGACAGGAAAACAAATAACAGATTGACAAACATATCACAGCAACATTAAGTTTTATATATATAAAATAAAGTAAAATAAAATTCATATTATCATCATCACCATCATCTCAAAAGTGTTCTAACCAAGCATTACTTAAATGATTCTCCTCCATCCTAATTCAAACTGCATATATCTATATATGCACATGCATACATGAGGAACAGCTTCCTTGTGGTTGCCTGACCTCCCAAGTAGTAGCACTCACAGATTAACTTGTCAAATAGAGAGAGACAACATACAAAGGTCATTACAAATCCAAAGGTCTGGGTCCACTCATGAATTTGGGTAGTTACTTAAAACAGACTTGTCTAGTACTGTGGAGAGGCACTGGATGAAGAAGACAACTCAGACAATACTCAACTCAATTATTATCTTCCCTGTCCAGTAAAGCCTTAAAACATTTCCTCCCATTTTTTAATGCAGACTTTTCCAAGACCTCAAATTGTAACAGGAAATTATTTGAGTGATTTTTGTTTTTAAAGAACACAGCAAAGCATCAAGAGACAAGTGCTTTGCTCTTTGATTTGCTAAAGACTCTTTGAATTTAGGTTTAATCTCTCCCTTGTAAACGTGAAAAAACTTTTCCACCACATTCATTAATATCTGGGACTTGAAGGCTGTCAAATGAAAGATGTTATAATGCCCACCACAGCCCTCATCTCATCTTTTTTAACTATACTTTTATTGCATAATAGGGCAATAGCAGTAAATGAAAAATAACAGTAAGCAAACAGCCTAATAATGCATGCTAAAAGCTACCAGGACAATGCGTTCAATTTTCCCTAGGATTGTCTAATTATTCTTCTGATGGCTCAACACAATCTTTTCACAGTTACTTCCTATGGGGCATGCTGACACATTGAGTTCATTATATAGCTCCTCTCTAAAGCAAAAAATACACAGGCAGTTAGAGCAAACTTAAAATTCAATAGCAAACTTAAAATTCAATAGTTCAGATTTTTAATAAACTACATTGGAAGGGAGTTTACCACTGGATTATTTCTAAGGAAGTAAGACACCCGCCTTATAAATTCAAAACAAATAGTCATAAAGCAATATCAAGATATTCATCTTGCTTTCATATACAAACACACTCAAAGCACCTTATTTTTTCCATGCTTCTTCTCAGAATACATTCACACAGGTGACATATTCTTTTTTTTCTTTTTGAAGTCATCTCAAAGCTTCCACAAGTTTCACTGGGTATACACAGACCAGCCACAGGACAGTTTATAAACCAAGAGAGACTGACACTATGACAAAGGTCAAACAAAGTCAACATAGCCTTCAAACCATACGTGCCATCTTTACACTTCCAATGGGGCACACATCTCTTCACGGTGAAGTCTTCAACGCTGTCACTAGAGGAAATGTGTCTCAACTGGCACACCTCATACCCCAATTTCTTCCCAGTGGTTAGGTTGCATTGGCCTTGGCATAGCTCAGCACCAACACCTGGGTCAGGTACTGCAAAACAAAGCTGCAGACAAGCACAGGTCCCCCCAGCTGAGAGCCCCCACCATGGGTTTTTAACAGCTCTGCACTTCATCTACCCCATAAGGCTCTGCCCAAGCCTCTCCCCAGGGAGCCCCCTACCCCCAGGAGCACAGTCCCCAGCAAGAGGATGCAGCCAGTGCCATGAAACACTCCTAAGACCAGAGCGTATGAAATCAGGCAGAGGATAAACACAGGCACTCATTCGACAGGAGAACCCTTTTATTTATTTATGGGCGCAAGTCAGCCAACCTGACCTCCAGCCTGCATGTCCATTTATGCATTTTCTGTCCCACATATATTAATTTGTGATTATCTTAAATATTTTATGAGTTAAGCTTCATTCCACTCCATTATGCACTAAAAAGAGAACAAAACAGCTACTAATGTCATAGATAAGTGTTTTTACTTGCTATATATTCCATCCACCATCATGTGACTAGACAACACATGCTCCCCAAAAATAAGTGCTTCTGCTCATCACACCTCCTTTACTGAAGTAAAGTAAGTACTATTTCTGTTGATTAACTGTGAACACCAAAGCATAAAATATAACAGTTTCAGTTACCTGAACTGCTCCATTCCTGAACAGTCACACTTCAATACTTAGCTGGGACTCTGGATACATACAGCTAGGAAGGCATCCAAAATCTGACAGTAAGGAAACTCCTTTCAAATTCCCCATGCGCATTATTCTTGTACTCATCCATCAAATTACCCTTCTGTACATCAAGTTTTTAACCCAAAATCACAGATGAATCTTCAGTTTATGACCCTTCCTCTCCTCCAAGAATTTGCCCCAGGGAACTTCTAAGCAGCTGCTATCTCCCATCTCTGCCATTACTAAGACACAAAAGCCGGAGCAGTTTAAGATTTGATCTCTCATCTAACTCCAGACTGTTCACACTACATGATCTTTGTAGCTTGGATGTCCATCTACATGTTCCACTAGGATTTAATATTTTCTGTACATAAGTGCCCAGAACTATGTACAGTATTTGACACAAAGTCACCCTAATGCCTTGCCTAATGACTTGTCTATCTTCACTGAAGAGCTCTTCCAGAGCACCACGTTTCCTCCCATTTCATGGTCAGTATCAAACAAGAACCATCCCTGTTTGACTATGTTGGTCCGGCCTTTTCCTCCAAACCTGTTTTAAGGCATGACTTGCCACCTGATAGCAGATGTGTTGTTAATAATCACTCAGTAAATAACTCTGCTTTTAGAGCTATTCAACTTCCTGACATTCCTATTGTTTCAGTCATCACAGACATTCAATTCTTCCTGTGCAATAATCCAACCCACCTCAGTGCTGACTACATTTCCCAACTTTGCCTCACCAGCAATTGTCCTTCTCATACAGTTATTTCAGCCAGTAGGGTGAAGTAAAGACACCAGCTCCCCACTAATACAGATGCAGGGAGGGCATGAATAATTCCTTTATTCAGGCAGGCAAACTCATAATTTCCCCTTCAGGAGACACCTTTAGCTAAGCCTCACACTTCCAATTTAGTTATTTTTGGTGTATATACATGGAACTGAAGCCTTCTGCTCCTATTGTCTAGGACATTCAGTATTTAGCCAGTAATAATATGACTTTAGTCTCCCATGACCTAATTGTGGCAAATACATGAAGCTCTTTATCCTGTTTTCCACTTAGCTTTATATACTTAATTACTTTTTCCATTCCAAATTTTTTCTAAATCCTTAAATTCTATTGTGACCAGAGTAAAAGGTGTGACGATATCCTTCTCTTCTCTTTGTAAAAGAAATGGAACTATACATCTTTTGCTGTCTTGCTATCACAACTGCTACCTTCAGCCTAACCAGTAACACCCAATTCTATTTTTTAACTTTGCTCCAGTGCCCTGCCCCACCTGTTTCAGAGCACAAAAGCAGAGACCCTTAGACTTAGTTTGACTGGGAGTAGACATAAGACATTTTTTCCAGTCATTTCCATTTGGCACCCTATCTTTCTCCCATATTCAAATCCTCATGCATATCTAAAACTAAACAACTAAAACAAGAAGCGCTAATTTTAGAGGTATCAAGCATTTTTCATACAGCCTGCTCCTCACAACATCATAGCCAAATTCTCTTCTGCTCTTTTTCTTTTTTTTTTCCCTCTCTTCATCTTAAATTTCTTCATCCTCTAGCTTTTGGCAGTTCACATGCTATCCCTGCAGTTTCTGCTCTCCAACAATCAATCCCCTCCTTTACTTCATTCCTTTTAGGTTTTCTGGTAACTTGCAGTATCTTATTCTCACAGCAAGGTCCCCAGCCCAACTTGGCAAGCTTTTCCTTCTCCTTAAAATGCAGTTTCCAAGCAGCTATTGTACCTTACACTTAAGACAGTCCAAGCTTTTTTTTTTTTTTTCTTTCAATTTAAACCTCCAACTCCTACAGGCCTTTAGCTCTGTGGACAACACAAACTAGTTCTTCTAACTTCTCAGAACTTGCCCTACTAAAATAAAGCTTCCTTGAAAGAAAAACACTTTGTAGTTGACATATACTTACCCTCCAGTTTAATTCAAAATTATTAACTTGTGGCTGATCAACACATGTGCTTAAGGCCTTATGGAAGGGAGCCATAATCTAGCAGCAGAAAACAAGACATACTGTTAGCCAGTGAGAGACCAGAGATGTTCCAGAATTCAAAGATACACCCTCTAGTTCTGGGCAGGCTGTAAACATAAGCCTTCATTTACTCTGCATTCCACTACAATTAATGGCCAAAATCTACCCTATGATAATTCAGTGTACTGACATCTAACTTAACTAGTCAGCACTGGGAAACATACTTACAAGAGCACATTTGAGAAACACCTTCCCTTTACACACTAGCACACTATCCAAAATGAGCTCTGTAGCTTTGAGCAATCAAAATTTATTTGCAAAGTTGCATCCTACAATTTGACTCAGTAAATCAACCTTAGACCTCCAGATTTTGAAAGAGAAGCAGGAACCTTTAAGAGAAAACCATCTCCTATCCAGTGGAAAACTGCACCTATATCAAATGCAGCAACAGCTGGCTCTTCAGCATGGTTACCACAAGCCTAAGAGGGGCAGACAAGGAGGGTGCAGGTGGCCAACTGCTACAACACAACACAGAAAGAGCCTCTCCAGCAAAGTGACAGTGAATGATCTCCACAAGAACCTGGAAAACATGGTTAACTCTCAACTTCAGCTTGTGATACAATTTGCTTAACATGGATGCACTGGCATGAAGGCAGTCCAGGCCTTCTGTGCAGCAGAGTGAACTTGCTGGCACAGGCTATCAGTCCCATCGAGGCAGTAAATCACACTTAGCACCACATTCCCAGTATGCCTGCACCTACACGGCAGCGCACACTGCCTGCTGCCTCCTGAAGAAAGCCAGAGGGGAAACTCAGTACCGCAGCATGAAATAGCAATGCTAAGTTACCAACCCACATGAAATGGGGGCCCTGAGAGGGCACACAGTTTTGTCAGCTCCAGCAGCCCCACAGCATGGCCAGGGCTGCCCACCATCCATGAAGGATTCATGGTGGTCTCTGCATCCACCTCCCTTGGTCGCCAACACCATCATGTTCATCTCCCCGTGGAGCACCTCCAGGCTGCTGGCGCCTTCCGCTGTCATGACCAGTCTCACCAGCTTAAGCCAAGCCTTTCCAGGTGTTCTGCCACCCTCCAAACTGGGGAGCATGGCACTGGACACCTTGAAAAAGCAAGTCATTGTTAGCCATGCACAAGGAAACAGCATCCGACCTTTCGCTCCAGAAGCGCTTAAAAGTGTTTTATCCTGTTAATTCTAGGTCAGTTGAACACACGTGTGGTATGGATTACACTGACCCTTTTAGAGCTCTCAACATTTTTAAGTAAGTAGGACACTTACCATTAGATGCCCATAAAGCTGCATACCTCCTGTACACCACACACCAAGATCTGCCAGTAGGCTTTAAGGAACAACTAAGGAATAGCTGCTTTATAAAGCATGGCTCTTATAGCACACAAGTACAAATGTGAAATAATTTATAAACGCCAAGTCTGACCCTGTACCACATTAAATCAATACAGGCGTTTTACAAAAAATGCCTGTATTGGATGAACTGAAGTGACCTTTGCAAAGCCACCTAACAAATCGGCACCAGATTTACAAACAGTGCAAGTATTTAGTACAGCTCAATACAGCTGAGTGATAAAAGGGTCTACATTAAGGATAAAAGTTGTCCTGATGTTTACAAAACACAACAACATTGTCATTGCAAGTGCAAAGAATATGTTTCATCCTTAAATACCTGAGTATCTAGAGACTTTAAACACGAGGAACAATCAACAAGCAAAGGACCATAAAATTCAAGCTTAAAAAGTTAACACTACGATTCACTGGAGATGTTAATTTGCCAGTGCCAAGTCTTTGCAAGTTTTAACCTTCTTCTCTGCACTATCAGCAGCCATACGTATTGGACCCCTAGACACAGATAATCCCATTGCTTTCCCTCCTTTTCACAGATGCCTGGCCTGAGCGAGGGAAGGAAGACGAACAGGGAAAAAACCCAACGCGTTAAAGTAAATTACCTCTTGGAGCAGCCTCCTTCCCTCGCCCAGCTAAAGTTTTCTTGGGGTCAGATTAGCACTCCGAAAGGAGAGCAGGCGCCAGCAGGCCCCTTGGCAGGCGGTGCAGTGACAGACGCGGGGCAGACCCAGGGGAGGCAGCCATGTGCTCAGCCCCGCATCCCCCCGAAAGGGCATCCCGGGAGGAAGTTCCCACTACGCACCGACTCGGGGAAATAACTCGGAGGAGTCCAACAGCTATCGCTTCCAGCGGCTTTCTCCTGGGCCATATGCCTTCCCCTGCCATTTAGCGAGGCGTTTCAGACAAGCCAAACCGCCCTACCCGCTCCGCCGCGAACCCGCTCGCGGGCTGGGGGTCGGAGCCGCCGCCCCGGAGGCGGGGGGCGCAGCCGGCTCGGCCGGTGGGGCAGCGCCCGCGGCACCCCCCGCACGGGGCTGCGCTCCGTCCCCACCGGGAGCTGCCCGCCGACCCCCGGCAGCGTGGCTGGGCTGGACAGGGCAGGGCTGGGCGGCTCCTGCTGCAGCCCCCGGCTGGGGCCAGCCCCCGCCCGCCCCCGGGGCAGCGCGGCGCCCCAGCTCCGCTGCAGCCCCTCGGCCAGACACCCGCCGGGGCTGGCAGCGCGGGGTCCCGCCCGCCCCCTCCCGGGGCCGCCCCGAGCCAGCGGGGGAGCCGCGGGACGGAGCCACTTTCGGCCCCGAGCCGAGCCGCGCCTCGCCCTTACCGTCCTGGGCAGCGCGGCGCGGGAGCCCCCGGAGAGGAGCGAGGCGAAGCCGCGGAGAGCCGCGAGGAGCCGGGGCCGAGAAAGGCACCGCCGCCGCCGCCGCGAGGAGAGGGCGGAGGGGGCGGGGGATCGGCGGCGGAGGGGAGGAGACGGGGAGGGCCCAGGCCGCCGGCAGCCGCCCGCCAGCCGCGCAGCCGGCGCTTCCTCCCGACGCCTTGCCGAACCGAGCCGGGCCGGGCCGGGCCGGGAGCCCGGGGCGGGCGCTGGGCTCGCCCCTTGCCCGACCCGCGGCGCACAAAGGGGACCCGGCGCTGCCGCCTTTGTTCGGCCGAGCGGCGCCGGGAGGGGAAGGCGGCGCGCTGGGCGCTTCTCCCCCGCGGAGATTGTTCCTCCGGCACTGGCAGGCGCGGACCAACTTCACTGGAGTTAATTTGGGTCTGTGATGAAAACTCCTCCACCTGTGCCAAGCGCTGCTCGGCATCCAGCACTAAAGTCAGCCTACGCGCGGTGCTTCAGCTGCCTGTTTATGCCTCAGGAGCTGACTGGTGACTCCTGGTAAATTATGGGGGGGGTGTTTATTGCTCAGGGTAGATGGCATCGCGAAGATTGTTGTCTTAGTATCCTGTGCTTGGCAGCAACCAAGAAGCATTGAAAAACGAATTTCAGATATACCTTTTGCCCCATTGTCTGTGGTAGGTCACAGATCTTTCAAACATAGCCACACATATAGACCTACATGTCCAATTAACGTACCTTTCTTAAAGCTTTTTTTTTTTTTCTTTTACACCATATTTTAGTGCTCATCCTATAAATCTCCTCCAAGCTTACCGATTTAGTCATTCAGTTCAGGTACCTGAGGTTAACACATGCAGTTTTGTCACGCCAGTTAAAACAGTAGAAGTGGGAGAGTTTCCCCTCATTCGCATCTAACTTAGAAGAAACTGACAGCAATACCCTTCTACGAGGCCTTCTCTGAAACAGAGTTAGACTTTAGTCCTTTGCGTAGAGGTGGAATGAGCAGTCACTGTATAGCCACAAGTGGACTCTTAAGAAGGCAGCAACAAAAGTAGACTACCCTAGGGTTGTTATAACCAGGAGTAAACTCTAAGCAGCCTCCTTTAAAAGGTCTTTTCACATAATGTTCATTAAGCCCCAGCAGTTAAAAGATCCCACCTGGGAGCTCTCACTATGCAGAGTTCTGCTTCCCAGACTGAGAGGGGCAGAGCAGCACAGCGCTTTAGATGCTAAGCCCACTCCTCAGGTTTAGTACTAGGCCATGTTGCATTTTTGTGCTCCAAAGAAGCAGATGATTTATCAGTTCCCCTAGCTAATTAGCTAGAAATTTTCTGCATGGTCCATGAGGTATGTGAGGAAGGAGAGGAACCCATGGCATGTGAGCTTTTCTGCATTACCCACACAGACCTTCTGCTTCCTATATGTGTTAGCATAGCTGCATCAGAAAAAGGGAATGAAAAGTATGTGAATTTGAACCTTTACTCCTGTAGCTGTGTTGTGGGGGGAATAATTTTTTGTTTTATCTTAAAATTAAAAAATTATGTGCTTGGGGGTGAAAAGTCTGAAAATGTAAAACAGTGTAGTAAGCATGAAGAAGCCTGCCTAAGACATTAATAAAGCCAGTGTGCTAGAGATGTAAGATACATCCTAGGTGCTATTGAGATCTGTTTGCTGCATTATGCACTAGGGCCAGAAGCCAACCATCAGCCCTGCAGTGTGTGCTGAATGGAGCCTCTGCCACACAATGCTATAGTCATTTGTCACATGTCCAGTCCACAGGCATCCCACCTCTTGCAGCCAACTTTTACAGGATGTGCATTGTGCCCTTCATTCTTTAGGCTGGATGTATGTAGTAAGGGGAGGAATAAGTAAATGCAACTGTAATGTGAAATTAGATGACATGTTCTGGCCAGAAAATTTCCCAATTCCTAGTCAAAACAGTGGCTTATCAATATTTTAACTTCGGATCAATATGCAGACATTTGCTAAAGCCTAGCTGCATGTATAGCAGTTCTGTTCTGCCCTTTCTGACAAAACAAGAACTATGGAGTTGTTCCTTACACTACTACCTGGTAAGCTTTTCATGCCCAGAAATCAGATGATGAACAGCTTTATTAAATTATGCCACACTGTGCAGCTGCTGCCTCTAGGAAGAAGTATGGAATAATACAATTAATGCCTCACCTTTTAATATAGCTACCAAAATATGATCTTTGTTTTCACTGTCAAGACTAGTGACAGAAGCCCCAGCCAGATGACCAACCCATTGAAGCAGTGGTGAGAGGTCCTCCCAGTCGAGGGCAAGCTGCAGCCTTGAGCTCATCATAAATGCCCATGGACTTTGTCACGTGCCAGATCCCTTTAATGAAACCAGCACCCTGGCCCTAAGATGACATTTAAGGCTGCATTAAATGATTGTCTTCCTACACAAACCTTTGTATTTTAAGGCACTATAACCCTGGATTTATAAATCATATCTAAGACAGGAAACTAATTTTATAAACAGGCATGTATCCAATTAAACTTGGTCAGTAAAGCTGCTAAATAGGAGTAAAAATTGTACATTAGAAGTTGTGTTGTCTGGAACTAAGTCAAGAACCCCTGGAAATGAACATAAAATTATCACATTCCAGGCTGATTTCTTCTTTGTGCTTTCCAAATAACAGATTATTAAAAAATGAAATAATCCTCTCAGTCCATTAAAATATTTCACAACTTTCGAAAGGTTTTGAGATAAAAAAATTAAAACCCCGCCTATTGATCATAACTCTCTTCCAAAATCCATATTCTTGTAAGACCAAGAATAAAGCATTTATTGCTCTGATCAATTGGTTTACTCAGAAACAGCTGACACCACTTAAAATTGTGTTAATTAACAAAGGTTCTCAAGGTCCAGTTGTAATGCAGACAAGCTGTGTCCACCTTAAACAGAGCCTCATTATTGTTCACGCTGCTTGAATCTGCCATTAATAGTAAGTCTCCATCTTACAGCTGCTGCTAAACCTAAGGCCTGCTTGCATTCAAAGAGGATTTCAGTTCTAGTTTGGCACAGTATATGCTATTCACAAAGTCACCTGTAACTGTAAGAATGACTGAGAACAAAGCCACTCATTTTCCACTTGTTAGCTCTAAAATCCCTGCTGTGGAAAGTTTGGGGTTTTGATATGTCTTCCTTGTGTAGACTTATGTGTAATGCTCAAATACAGTAAAAAATGCAGACTGCTGCCTGAATTACTGCAGCACTCAGGCTGAATAAGCCATAGCAATTCAAGAGTGGTGCAGCCTTCCTAGCTGCCCCTACCCCTGTAAGGGTGGATGACATTTATCCTTGTAAATATTCTCTCCACTCTCCCGACCAGGAGGTGTGAGCTGGGGTCAGCCACAAGCTCAGCTTGTTACAACAACAGGTTACAAACTGTAACCTGCAGCAGCTACCCCTTCACCCTCCTCACAAAGTATTTTAGTGTACCCAGCATTGGTTAAATCCATTAGTGAGGCATGTGCATGATCTCTGATGGTCAACCTGGTCTGACTGCTCAGACTCTCCAGCCGTCACCTCAGCTGTGCCTGCTGAGGTGGGAGTGAGCTGGCCAGACAAAACACTGCTTTAGCCATCACAGCTGGATCAGCCCTGGTCTGCACATTACTGAGTTGCATGCACACATTCAACAAAGCTCAGTGAGCAATATTTCACAAAAAACATGGCTGGGTTCTCTAGTCCTGTATTTACTCTGGATAGTATTATATAAGTTTGGGGTTTTTTTACTTAGATCATAAGCTTTGTAAGAATACTTGTGAGCAACATGTTACTCAGGCTATAAATGGTGCAGGTATTTAGGAGTGCTTGGAAAAGTGTTTTCTCAGTACTGTGTGAAGCAGGGGGCTGATGACAATGGAAAGGTGTTAGTCATGCGGGCCCATTCTTCTGGTGCTCAGTAAGAGGGAGAAACAAGCCAGAAATCTCCTCCTCAGCTTCATGAAGATCTCAGCACTACTTGGAATCATATAATGGTTAATGTTGGAAGAGACCCTTAAGGTCCTTGAGTTCCAGCCCCACTGCCATAAGCAGGGACGCCTTCCCGTAGACAAGGTTGCTCAGAACCCAGTCCAACCTGGCCTTGAAAATTTTCAGGGATAGGAACCTGTTCCAGTGTTTCACCACCCTCACAGTGAAAAATTTCTTCCTTATCTAATCTAAACCTACCCTCTTTCAGTTTACGGCCATTACCCTTGTCCTGTCTTTAGGACTGTTTATTTTCCAGTTTTGGAAGGTGTGTGGAGGTAATGCCAGCCAAAATGAAGGAACTGAAAGATGTGAGGCCATGACTGTGTCACTTGACATTCTGCCTCAACCCATGCAAGCAGAGAAATAAAGACACGTCTGGTCCTGTTTCCTACATACACCTACTTAGAGAACACAGACCCATTAAAGCTGAGCCAGACAGATATCTTTTCTTTAATTAGCTTGTCCTTTTAAGAGTCCCAGGAAAATTATTATAAGAAATGCCATATGATTGCCCAAGAACAAATGAGATATGCTTTTAAACACCCTTTATTACTAACATTGCATAAGCATTCCAACAATCAAATCTAACAGTTTGTTATCACAGTTGCAATCCCTTTGGCTTAGTAGCAGCAAGATGAATAGCATGTCATATCTCTTATCAGCAAATAGCTGCCTGCCTTTGTAAACAAAACTGTCAAGACTGATTCTCCATACACATTTGCAAATTATACTCATTGGTTATGTGTCTTGTGGCATATTTAGTGTGCTGCCAAGGGAATGTTACCCTCTCATCAGTTTTATATGTTACCAAAATCATAATATTGTCAAGGAACAGGTAGGTACCTTCCCATCTGTGGCTTGATTTCACCAATGTATCCTACAGATCCCTGATGAAAAACCTACTTATTATCTCATTTAGAAATATTCAAACCTAGCATGTAAATGAGAAATAAATGTGATGTTCTGATATTCAGCCTGCTCCAAAGAGCCCTGTGTCCTCATCCCAGCACCAGCACTTTACTTACTGTCTGTCCAGAAGGAATTCAATTTCTTGTCTCAGTTTAACTGTATGCAATATGATAATAACATCACTTATGAAGTAATGGAAGAGAGTAAATTAGTTGTAGTGTGTACCCTGTGCTCTAAGGATATAGAGCAAAATATGAACTTATACTATAAGTTCAAACCCCCCCCCCCCCGCAAATGTCAAAGGTGCACGCACGCTTTGACGTTTAATGTTTTTTGAATTTTATTTAATCTGCATAATAAATGCAGAGGACAAAATTGATAGTCACTGACATTTTTAAAGTTTTTTTGTAATTTTTATATGGAAAAACCTCTGACCATACTACATAAACTATAATATATATTAAAATACTGATACTAAAATTGCTGTAATTTTGTTGCTTTCACTTACAGAAGTAGGCTCATTTTTTGTTTGAAAGCAACTATGATGCTAGTTTTGACATTTTATGTTAATGATGTATAATAATGTCATTTCAACAGAGAATTCTAATTAGTTGCCAGTAACACGATATAGCCTTGTATAATTACAAATTTTGTGTGTGAGTAGAACTGCCTTGTTCTCATTACAGGAACTAAAACCACAGAGCATCACATTTCTCAGTATTGTAGCAGAGTAATGTAGGAACACACTCATGACCACATTAGGGAATGGCACTAACATGAGAATCAGTAATAGATAGCAAATGTGATGACACTAAACTGTGGATCATAATTCGTCCATGGAAAAAGCCCCCACCCTGCTCCTGTGCTCACATCAGCCTGCAGCACTCTGGCTGTTGCTCAGCTCTCAAACACTGGGGCAGGTGTTTCTTCTCTTCATCTCATCAAGCCAGCATGGGAAGCGATGTTATCAGGGAAGTCTGGATCAGCAGGGGAGATGAGAAAGATCTAGCAGATCTTACAGCACACAGCAAACACTAGGAGAGAGTGATTCCAGGAGCCATTGCCTGTTGCATGGCTTTCTCCCTTAAATCCCAGGACCCAGGAAATTTGATAGGGGTCAAAAATTGCTGAGTGTGAGTTGCAGTGTGGATGTTTGGGTGTAAATAAATCCAAAAAGCAGCGAGGTCTGATTTCAGGGTCTCTCCATTATTTAAGCGTTCTTTGAGGTACAGAATTAGCTCAGAATAGCAGGAGGAAAATGGCAAAACAACATACCAAGTTCTCAAGGACTAAACAGGGTTTGGATTGGTAAATCATTAATCCAGAAAGTGGTGTTTGAAAGAAAGTTTGATTTAGCCTTTTTTGAAAATTTAGTTACTTGTTGTTTTCCTCAGAGAAAGGGTTAGCTCAAGGATCTTGAGAACAGTTAAGGAAAAAAGGAAGGAATATTAAAAGATGAGCATGAACTGAGTTATATGTAGAAATCATTAACCTTTTGTTTTAACAAGTGTGATATATCAAAATAAAGATAAATTACTGAAAATGTTTATTTCATGGTATCTATTGTATCTGTAGAATTTTATAAGTATGAGAGCAGTCTGCTTGTACTGAAGTACTTTGCAGTTATAGATACACATTAATGTGACAAGCAAAAATCTTAGCCAAAACCTGAAATATGAGGTTATCACATGAAACCTTGTATGCCTTTACTGTTATGTGCATGTTTTTTTCTCCTCTTCAGTAAAGCTCTCTGCTTGAAGGAACAGATGCCTCTTTCTCAAGAACTTCAGCTGCAGGAATTGCTGCCCTGAATCACCAGGTCTTTCCCATTTTTTTCCCAGTCCTCATCAAGAGGGGTCCAGAAGACTGATGGTTTTAAGTTGCATGAGAGGTTTCACTTCCCCTTTGGCTTAGAGCTGGCAGCAATGCTCTCTCCCTCCCTCTGCACCTCAGCTGGTGTGGGATCCTACCAGGGCACAGGCTGAGTGGCATCAATGTCCCTCTGTGGTGTGGTGTCACAGAGGGGTTATTTAAAGCAGCTCTGCAGAATATGAAACCACCCCACTTTCCAAGCCTTGTTTGTTCTTTCACTGGTGGTTTCAGCAAGCAGCACAACAGGCATCTCAACGTGGCCTTGTACATTGTCTAAACCCAAATGTGCAATGCCACCTTGGCACTCACCCACAGCGTTCCTCCAGTGGAGCTGCAGCTGCATCCCAGGCACTGCTACTCCCAGACCCTGCTTTGAGGAATGCATCAAATACCCTGGCAAGGGCAGATTGTGGGGAAAAAAAAGGGGGAAAAAAATCAATCCATGTTGCTGCATTGGAGCTGCTCAGAAAGGGTTTGCCACCCCCCCAGAGTTATCAGCTCTGGCTGCTAGCAGGTATTTGATCATCCTTCTATTGTGTGTGGGGGTAGTGACTGTGTCTATGCTGGCTATTCCAAGAGCTTCTTTTGACAGCTCAGACATGAAAAGATTTGTTATTTTTTGAAATATAATGGTAGAGGTTTTATACTTTGGGCCAGAGTGTCAGTGGAGGCTCTTTGGTGATGTGTGCATTGGAAGTGACAGGTAGTGAATAACTGACATCAGGCATAAGTAATATTTGTAGTCTGACTTTGATATGTTATTCTTAAAAAAATCCAGTCTGTAAATACAGTCTACATCTGTTAGCTTGAAAGGAAGCAAAGGGGATGAGTGCAAATACAGAGGAGAGAAATGAATAACCATGACAAGGAGAAAAAGCAAGCAGAAATAAGCTGATAAAGATAAAAAGGAATGGGATTATTAAAAGAGAGAATAAAGACATACAAATGGATCAAAACGAATATAAAATTTCTAAAAAGGAGGAGAAAAATTGAAGATGAAAGGAATCACAGTGTAACAGGTCAGTAAAAAAGAAGAAAGTGTTTATAAACTCCAATCTGAATTACTATACACAACCAATAACGACTTCAGCACCCCAATAAATAAATGTGGTTTTGGTAAAACAGATATGTAATGAGGTCCCATTGATTGTGAGACACTGGTTTGCAAGTAAAAAAGATTCTGTAAAGGTATTTAAAATATAAAGCAAGATCAGGAGGAATGATGGGTATGTGTAGTGTAGAAGCAGTTTGGATGGTGATGAAGTCACACCATAAAACAAATATTATGATTAACCCCTGTAAGAACAATGCAGTTTTTCAGCAAGAAATGACTTATTCCAGGGAAGACATTTGAATGAACTTATGGGGCTCTTTCAGAGACTCCAGTGAAGCCTATGACTGTATTTTCATTCAACTTTTTGCTTTCCTTTGATAATTATCTGTAGACTGGAAATGACAATGAGACCAATAAGCTATAAGATGGTATGTACTTTTCCTGAGTGCTTTATTCAACACTGCCAATTATTTTCTTCGAAAGCAGGAGCAGGTAAAATCTAGTAGGGAACAAATCTTTGAAGTCATTGAAGTATCTTCCAAAAGGAAATATTTTACATCAGAAAAACAGAAGAGAGAGACATGCAGAGCTTCCAGAATGGGTCAATGGCTGAAGCAGAGTATCAGCACCCATGTGGTGGTGGTCTTGTTATCACTCCCAAACAGCATTTTAACATAGAGGAGTTGTCAGAGAAAACTTCACATCAGTCAGCACACGTTTTCAATTTACTGAACCCAATAACAGGAAAAGTATGCAAATGAGCATGTTTAAATGGCATTAATTGTGGAAGAGACACATTGTATATCCACATAAAAAAATAACAACAACAGGATTTTTATATTGTATTAAGAAGGTGGAGCATCAACTGCCTCTTTTTTCTGTACTTGGCTGTTTATAAGACTTAGTTGCAGCAGAAAAGCCATGCATTAAGCTTTTAAAAAGGGATGGAGCCAAGACTGGGTATGGCAGGGTAGGGACTGCACTCAGCTCCACTTCCAGAGCAGCCGCTGGTGCTAAACAGCCTCCAAATGTTTGCCTTTCACAGCTGGGAACAGAGATGCCACTTTTGAAAACATCCTGTGCTTCTGTTCCAGGAACAGAATGAATATTTGTTATTTCCTCATTTCACAGGCCCTCTGCAAAATGGTATTATAAAGTGTGTAAATTGTCAGGGAATCTTGGCTGGAAGGCACTACACAAAGCTAGGCACGTAGTACCTTATTATTTAATAGATTAACTAAAGGAGTTATATATTGTTTACTTGATTGCTGAGTGCAGCAATGCAGGTATTTATTTCACACCAAACAGATATGTTGTAGATGTTTGTAAAAATGCCAATGTCTTCTAAATTTATCTTTAAAAGGGTGTGCAAAATACTGATAAAAGATTGGGGTACTTTGTGATGAAAACAGAACACTGCAAAGATATGCTGTGGCATTATAATTACGTTACAGAATCTGAAAATATAATTTGCAACAAAAATTTTATTTATTCTTCAAATAAATGTTTTTTTGGGTTTTTTTAAATTTTTACTTATTCTATCTTTTACAAAATTTCAGAAATTTCTCCTGAACTCATTCCCAGTTGTTCAAATGACAGATGTTTTATTAAAGGTACCATATACTGGGATATATCCTACTTTACTCATCAGCCATTTTTCACTAGCAACAAGGAGACTTTATGTGAATGAAGTGATGGGAACTATTGGTGCATGTGAAGAAAGATTGGATTCTTGTGTTTTATACCCCATTAAAAGAGGCATAATACAATTCACAACTGCAAGAAAACCATTGTGAGATATTTAATGGTATATTGTCACAAACTATATGTGGAATTTTACTTGCAATCATAACTCCTAATTTTACAATGTTTAATAAAGATAAAAAGCACAACCTGAGTTCAGAAACATGAACCATCCTTTTCCAGGCATGCCTCCAACTTAATTTGTGCTTAGTTCACATTTTCAATAATAGACTTCAACTACCACACAAGCATTTTCCTGATTTTTTACCAGGTACATTTAATATTCATAATCTATTAAAGAAACATGGAGAGAACACTCTTTGGAGAACAACCTTTAGAGAAATATTTATTTGTTTTTAATGCTGCAGATTTAAATTCAAGCATATATTCAAGACGTGCATTCAGCTTCAAATAGGTTGAGTTCTACATTAAATGGAGTTTCTTCAGAGATATGTAAAATAGTTAAGAAGGCTGCATACAGCTGATTTCAAGGAGAAACATAAATGACTATTCTTGTCTACTAAAGTTTACAACTTTTATTTATTGTCTGCCTCAGAATATTATGCTCTACCTTACTTGGTTTTGCAAAGCTGTTATTAATGTGTTTTATTCATAAAATAAAGTGACAAAGCCATGTTGCTAATCCTCTTGACTCCATAATAAATCATTGCTTGTTTGCTGTACTCTAATATGTATTTTCAATAATGCAGAAGCAAGCTTAGGTCCTTAGGTAACAAAAATCTCCAGAAAGCAACTGCTCTTACATCCCCCAAAAAAACCAACCAAACAAACAAAAAACCAAAAAAAGCCAAAAAAAAAAAAAAAGGAGATCTAATCTCTGTAAAATCCCTTGTCATTTTGGGGCTTTCGTGTATGAGGTTTGCAGGTGCCAAGCTGTTTCCCTTCATACTCTGTGCATTGCTGTGCAGGGTCATTAAACCAGCCAGGGACAACTTGGTTTTGTACCCACAGAGTGAAGGATGGAGGAGGCAACACATGCTGTCCTTTGCCTTTTTGTTAAAGTTGAGCTTGACTTGTAGCAACATCTACTTCCTTTTGCTGAAAGTAATTTAAATATACCAGGCAGGAAGGATTGTACAGCTGTTGAGTGTATTGTGCTTAGTCCCCTTCATAAGAAGCATGAAACACATTTTAATAGATGGACAATAAGCTAAGATTTCCTCTTTTTTTAAAATGTTATTATTTCTTTTTTTTTTTTTTTTGTTCTTGTATCGTACATATGGAGCATGTTAAACTCAATGTGTACCCTTGCTAAAAATCCCCAATGTTCAAAATGCAATCTCAAAAACTGCCCATGTCTGAATTGCTCTCCTACATTATGCTACAAATTCCTACTGTTCATAAGAAATTTTGTATTATAAACAACTATCTTCCTAGGCCTCCGGTGACTTTTAATAAAAGCATGTATTCCCTTTGTGTATTCCCTCAAATTTCTTGCCAGGTGTCAATCTTGACATTTTGAATGATTTTGTTTTTTAAAACTTGAAAATATTTTGCAACATTGCCTGTGTAAGAATGCTTGCTAACTTTAAAAATTCCCTATTTTAATATTAGGTTTTTTGTCATTACATGTGTCACTAGTAGGAGGAGTAATGCAAACTCTCTCCAACTGAATAAAGTGCACTCATAAGAAGGGGCTAAATCCCACTTGACCAAAATGGGCTACAGAGTACATTTTCCTGCACAAGCCCAGGTCTGCCTTGGCATATCACCTGAGCTTTTCTGGAGGAAAGGAACAGAACAAACATCTCTAGGAATACAGTGAATCCGATATGAACTGACTCTGCCCTCAAGGGAGTCACGTCTGTAATTACCAGCAAGATTTCTAATGCTAAACAGACTTCTACAGCTGAAACTGTTGTCATTGTGCCTTTTACCCAGGCAGCGCCTGGTGTAGCAATATGGATGTAACAGTTTCTACCTCTTTAGTCAGGTCCACTAGAAACGCTGTAGATACTTTGATTTCCTCTTCTTTGTTTCCTCTCTGTTAAGAGTACCCCCCTCAACAAAACCCACAAGGAGCTTCCCACATTCCCCCAGGAGCAGAGCCCATCTGCCCTGGCTAAACCTGTGTCCTCAAGAATCTGCTTGCACCAGTCCTTTGCAATTCATGGTGTGGTTGAACAAAGTGACACTGCAAAACCAGCTGCTGGCCCCACCAGAGACCTTACTGTGCTGACACCCCACAGCAAAGGAAAACAATGAAAGGGAAAAAAAGAGTTTTCATCCGCCATTCCTCCACAGAGACACTGGGAAAGTGACACCTGTGGTTAAGGCAAGAGAAACCACCAAAATAATACATTTTTCCTTCTGAAAAATCACAATGGTACCATGGCAGAAAAATCAGAGAATGAGAGAAGTGGTCCATTGTGTATCTTTTCTTCATACAGAATTTATTGTCTTTCAAAACTTGAAGATTTTTTTTTAGAAGCTTCCATGTGAACCCAAGTCTCACCAACTTTTTGGTGCTTAAACTACTTTTGAAAAGGAGACTATGTAATAAATCATTTACTTGGGGATTAAAAAATGTTTATTAAGAAATATGCATCTGAGTAACATAACAACTTCTGAAAAATTTATAATGAAACAAAGAATACATATTTATGAGATCAGTTCTCTTAACATACCATAGTTGTCCTGGAATATCATAAGAAATATGAATGCCATAAAGTTGTAAACAACAGAAACTGCGATTACTGTAGAACTTAATAAATTCTTCATAAATGTGTTTACTTCCAACATAATATGCAGTATAGCTGGTTTGTAAGTAAACAAAAGTGATGCATGTGTGTGCAGTGATTCATATCTACAGCTATATTAAAAGAAACATGAAATATGCTAATACTGCAGGAAAATATTTTTCTAACAGGAATTATTTTTTTTCTTGTCTATGTAATAAATGTATTGTATATTGGTCATCATTAACTGTTCACTGTTAAATAATGTAAAACAAAAACACCCAAAACAAACAAACAAAAACCCAAGAAAAATCAACATATCATAATGAAACCATACTTGCATTTTTCATTTAAGGCTTTTATTTCAATAGACAAGCCCTGGGAGTTAATGAATATACTTTCTTCTTATCTGAAACATTAATCTGATACTTGTTTTAGAAGTATTTGGGGGGAAATTATTCTATAATAATAAAGCTGTTGCTAGGAGGCCTGGAGAAACCTAAACCAATTTGGCTTGGAGAAACAGATAATCAGTGTCTTAGTGCTTTCTTTCTAACATGCCCCTCGTGCTTTTACCCGAGAGCAGGAAATCAGTGAGTAGAGAATAAATCTCCATTCTGATTGTTTACAGAGCATAATGAGGGCCTGGAGCAAAGAGATGCATCATTTGCTTTGTACCTGCAGCTGAACCGCAGTGCATCCCATTTAATACCCGCCAATACCATGCCGGACGTGGAACCAAAAGCCATCATTTTACATGAGCACATCATGACTCTGCAAGGGTATAATTATTTGGAGGAAAGTTTAAAATAGCCCATCCCAGAAAGTGTTTCTGGTCCTTTCAGATTTTATAGCAGTGGCCTCAAATTTCAGTTCTCTCATTTTCATTTCTGTCACTTTCTTCCTCGTTAACATCTGATCCTGACATAATTTGCTGTATTTATTTCTCTTGTCTCCTCCTTTTCCCAAATCCTGCTTCTTTTATTTTTTCTTCAATGCATGTCTCATTCTGGACAGGAAGACTGAGATTTTGACAGCATTCCCCTCCCTCTCCACTCCATAAAAAATATACTTCCTGTGTTTTCAGCTGTGATCACTCAATGGCTGCATTTTCCAAGATGAAGCCTCTCTGGGGTCTTCAGTGACTCCCTGGGCATCTCCAGATTCCCACCCTGTATTTCTCACCATGCCTTGCCTGTAGCATGGCATATTCTCATTCTCTTTCTCGCCTCAGTACCTCTCACCCTCAAATCCAAAACCTCATTTTTCTCTCTGAGCATGCTGTGTCTCTGTTTCCCTAGTACTCTCTCTTGGATCCCCTATGGTTTTTCAAGGTCAAGCAGCTCTAAAGTGGAACTTCTCTTACTTCTTCCTAAAATGCCTTCCCTCCCCCACTGCTCTATCACCAGTATTAGGTTCCATCTTTCTCATTTCATTCTCTTCACATTAAGACTTACACTAATTCTTTTTGCTTAATCTGCAATATTCATAGCAGCAGCCCTTTTTTAGTGGATGTGTGATAAAATAAACCTAACACTGATCCTCTCATAGTTAGCGTGAATTACTATTACCCTTCTTTTTTAATCTTTACAATGCATGCCATTTCAAATAAACTTTACCCAACCTAAGGCTCACACATCATAGCCCCATAGATCTGGCTCACAGAATTCAGACTTCCTCACCCTCATTTTTAAGATTCTTTGCAGCTTCTATCTGGCAATATCTCATCTGACAATACCTCATTCCCTCTACTGTCCTCATCTCTCTCTAGATAATACTTAAGATTTCTCTTCATCCTCTTTGTCATGGTAGTCTTCCCTCTCCAAGCAAGTTTACTTCTCCTTCCTTTCTTGTTGTATTCCTTTTTTCACCTCAATCCTTTAAAGACATAAAAATTGCTTTATATTAGAGTCAACTGTTAAGAACAAAAAACCCCAAAACAACACCAAAACTGGTCAGAGCATGCTTTTGACTTCTGATATTTACAAATCAAAAGGAGGGCAAGAAGGACATTTGTTGCATTTCAAAGCAAGAAGAAAATACATTGCTGTTTGTCTGTCATTGTATGAGGTACCACAAAGGGTTTCTGTAAGTGGTATTACCTATGCTAAATTTCCTGCAGTCAAACCCCAACAGTGAGGCTTTAATTTTTCTGTTGCAACAGTAATTTTCTGAAAGACTTGATCCAACAAAGTACTTAAACACTTGTTTGTGTTCAGACTTGTGAGTGACCTCACTCTAGATACTGGAATTGCACACCTCATATATTGCAATTAAGCAGACAAACAATTGTTCCACTCAAATTGTGCTTTAAGATAGCCTAGTTGTTTATTGCATTCATTTGGCTTTCAGGACACAAAAGAAATCATTTAAGGAAACATATCTTGCAAGATGCTGTATTTAAGCAGATTTTTCAGGTTTTAAAATATTTTTAGCTGAGGCATTAACTTTATTCTACATTCTAAGACATTAGTCTTCTGACTTTTATGGAAGTTTACAGGAAAAATAAAGAATATGTTTAAAAAAATGAAATCTCCTTATACTAACACCTGGGAATGAAAATTATTGCAATTTCTTCTCTACCTCACATGAAAAATGCCTTACCAAAATGATACATTTTAACAGTGTGTTCCTTTTAAGGAATAGTGATTTCCTCAGAAATAAAGATATGGATAAATGGATATTTGAAATGTAGAAACATATGCCATAGAGCATTTATTGATTAAAAAAATGCTTGGTGTACTTTCACAGAAACTACTGTAAGATATTATAGCATTAACAGTGGTTCAAACCCTTCAAAGTCTGATTGCATTTTGTCTGGTGCCAAACCAAAAGGTCCAACTGCGTGCAGAAGAGAAAATAAGACATAATATATGTTTGGTACTAAAAAATTGATATATCCTTAAAATACCAGACAGCATAGGAGGAGTACTTGGAATATTGAGTAGCATTTATATAACACATAATAAATTTTAAGCTTCCAAAGGAAAGAAACTTTTCTTTTTAGTCAAAAGCAACTTTTTTACTCTTTTAAGCATTTGCAAGTCGGTATTTCCCCTAATAGTGAATAAACCTTCAAAATTTTGCTGTGATGATAAATACTTATCCCCTCCTCGGGCATGGGAAGTTTCGTGAGTTGATTGTAAAATGAGTGTTCAACAAACTCACAGAGAAGCTGTGAATGCAGCTGAAACAGCTTGGCTCAATCTTCTGGATTTTAACCATTTTTTTCCTCCCAGAAGTTACCCCTTTTTGGATACCTTCCTCCAACAAATGAAATTCTTTCAGATCTTCACTACCCTTCCACATATCCTTTTCCAGAAATTACTACATTAAAGCATCAGAATCACCCACTGCTTCAAAACATATATCACACTGAGACAATAGCTCTCAAGGTCACTTCCCAGAATCTTTTCTATTGATTAAAAACTATTAGATGTCTGGCTGGGTGAGTGCCTGTTAGGCTACTGCTAGCAGCTTCTGAGGTTTTAGTCTGCTTTATGGAAGAGCATATTTAAGTTTGGATCTTTTTCTTCCAGGTATCCCATTGCTACATTTAAATATTACATAAGGTATGGGCTGGGAGCAAACCAGGGGATTTTCTCTTGTGGTGCACTGTTGATGAAGAGCACAAAGAGCTGAGCTCTGCATGCCCTGAGTGTGCTGGATGGGAGTCAGCACAGCTCTGTGCAGCACAGATAGTCCCTTTCATCTGTGAGATCAGAGGTTCAGCCTCTGCGCCGACCACACCACTGCGGCTTTTAGCACAGAAATTTCGACTTATCTTCCCATTTTTAAATATCTTGGTCTGTGCTTGCTGCCAGCTCAGGAGCATCTCTGGGCATTGGGAGGATGAGTGTTAAGGAAAGGTGTTGACTTCTCACACATATGGGGAGGGTTGCTGGTGTTTGTCTTCTGCCCGGTGCAGGGGAAAGCACTGAGGACAGTGCTGTGAGCTCAGCCTCCTGGGAGCAGGCTCCCTGGCCAAATGCCATCTGCTAGAGATCCTCTTCTTCCAAAACAGTTATGAAACCATTTTCCCTCTTGCTGTGGTGGTGGACAATGTGCTGCTTGGAATTTCTCAGTTTTTGTCACAGCAGACATTTCTGTGGTGTTACTGTTGTTCAGGTTTTGGGGAGCTTGTATTTCTGAAGACGAGCTGTGTATGACTCCAAGGTTCTTCTCTGTTCCTATCACATAGGGGGAAAAAATACCATGCAGCTAATTTTCAATGCAAGGGTTAAAAGCTGCTGACTCTATTTTCTGAGCTGGGGCCCCTGTTCCATCTCTACACGTGCAAGTGACACTCATACCCACAAAACTCACTTAATTGAGGACTGAGTCATTCCCTCCTACATTCAAACCCATGCTCCCAACAGCTGGTATACAGAGTCTTTTGCAGCTTTTAGAGTTTTGGGAGGGTTTTGGTGGAACTTTCTTGTGTATATGCTATATATTTCTTGTTAAATCATGGTCACAGTCTTCCCTAACCCTGACATTCCCAGTTTCTACTGGCAGAGCATCAATAGCTTTTCTTCCTGTTGTCAGTTCTGCTACTGTTGCTCTTATAAAGATGCTTCTGGGAGTTTTGAGAGGTTTGATTCCTTTAGACAAAGACACCAGCATCAGCCTGGTTCCCATGGCTACAGCTCCTCAATCTCTACTCAATACAGACTTTTCAGCCACTTTCATTCAAAGAAAAAAAAAAAAAAAGAGTAAAATAGAAATAATTCCCTTATCTCTGGACACTGCAAATTGAACTGCAGCTTCCTCCTGTTATTCACACTGGCAGCAAGAAACCCTAAAGAGAAACCTTAAAGAAACATGTGAGGGTGAAGACTCACTGTGACTGTTCCATTCAAGGCTACTGCTTGTCACAAACACATCATACAATCCTGTACATAAATCTGCCAGGATCCATCATGAAATAATCCCTAGGGGTTTTTTCTCTCATCTTTTTCAGCAAGAGGATTGAGTGGATAACTCATTTTTCTGGTTTCCTTGAATAAATTTGGTTAAAATTTTGGCATTCTCAAATCAAATGAGTAAAATGAACTGTTTTAACCAAAATAAGAGCATTTTGTTCCCTGTTTTCATGCTGAAGAACAAGGCAAGACAAAACAAAAATATTTCATTTTCAACGAGGACAATTTTAATAAATGTAAGTAATGGAAAACACTAAAAATTAGAAAAATAGATATAGCTCTGAGAACCATTTACAGAATAAAGTGAGAAATTTAATTTCTTTTCTCTCTTTTTCAGGCAAACCAAGGTCCACTTCCTTGACTGAACAAGAGTTTTTTGCCTTATTTCAATAAGTCTTTAAGGATTTGCACAAAACCTAACCTAACTTTAACAGTTTTCTTCCTGCAACATATCATATTCTCTAGTGGAGTAGTTAAAGCAGTCTCCTGAAGTCCCCTTATACTGGGAGAAAATATCAGATTCAGGCTTTTCAGGCCCAGAAAGTGTCCCAACCCATTAGCTGATCAGTGAGGATTTCTTCACTTCTCATTTCTAAGTCTAGACATACACATGGGCAAAATTCACTGAAGTGTGGAACTGTCTTTAGGATGAAGAAGCTTGCACTGCTTAATACAATAAACTGTTTTTAAAACTCTCTGGTCTTCTAGAGTTTTGCCAAAACAGCATGTAAAATTTCAGAGGAGAACCAGTTAATACCTTACAGTCATGCATTAACACGCCATACAACATCTGATGGCCCAAAAGACTTGATTTAGGTATAATTTAAACAAGAACAAGTCTAGAATGCCTGCAGGTTTCACACTGACTTACCACTGTATACATTGCCCAAACAGCACAAAACTCTAGAAAACAGAAAATCTTCTGGTAGCACAGAGACAGCTGGTTGAAACATTGCTTGAAATAGTAGCACTGTATATAAAATATCATGCCTTAATTTATTTTTCTCGGAACTGATGAATAATATTAGCTGAACCAAGAAAAGCAGCCAGATTTAGATCCTAAAAATTGATTAGCTAACAGAAAATACATTCAAATTCAATTATACTGGCAGACCTTTCTGAAGACATGGTTGCTCTTGGGACAAATATGAGGTGAAATTTCAGTGTGTAGGATTCCTGTATAATTTTCAGTTTGTTCTTTGCCGGGAGCCTGGGTTAAATTGACCCTCAAAGTACTTCTCCTGCAATGACACAGCTCTGCTCCACCAAGTGTCTTCCCTCATGGTGGTTTAGCTCTCTGAGGGACTGGTGACAGGAATGGTAGGGCTGTCTAGTGTCTGGGTTCCCCCACATACCTCCCCTTGGCTCATGGCATGTAAAGAATGTATACATTTGACTGGGATTTGCAGAAAACAAAGGACCAAGCTGGAATAGTTTCTTCCTCACAGGTTCCTGCTATGTGAGGATCAACTTTTCACCATGTGTGCGACAAGGCTGATGTTTTTCAAATCTCCTGGATCTGTGTGGTACTAGTGGTCTCTGTGCACATTAAATACACAATCAGGGTCACTGTGGACCATCTGTGCACCACACATGGGGAACCTGACACTTTCTATCATCATTAAGCATGATATTCATGCAATACAAAGCACAGGCTTAAATAATGGCCAGAGCAACTAAAATGAAACCAACCCACAGCCATCCACACTGCTTCCACGCTGGGAACCACCTCTGAAATCTCTTTTTCCTAAAGCTGTGAATAAAAGTAGGTTTCATTTGACCATTTGACAAATTTATCTGACCAGAAATATGCACTTCTGGGCAATTCAACCCTCCTCAGCAGCACATTAAAATAGGTCAGATGAGCTGCGGCTGAAGACTGCCTTTTCTCTCTTTTTGACAGAGAGCCTAAAATGAAAACCTAAGCAGTGAACACCCACCTGCCAAGAGCCATTACAGCTGGGTGAGAGGCATTGCACTAAGTGTCTTTCAAAAAGCTTTTAGCCAAATCTGGGTCCTTTTAAAATGCCCTGTGCCTTTCCAGGGCTGCCTGCCTCTGCATCTGTCCTGCTTTCAATCTGCTTGTCTCTTGCAGCAGCACCTTCGGGCAAGCCTGAGGCCAACAGCAGGAGCAAACTCCACTTCCACAGTTTCCCTACACATCCACCATCTGGCACATGGACTTCTGTGGGTATATACCCAGACCTTGTGTACCTCTGCAAGGCCTCCTCAGCAAGTCGTCCCTCCTTAGATCTAATTGCTTAATTGGCAGTTCACTTCCAACCAGGATCTTGAACTGACTGCTTGGGCACTGGCATTAAAGGAGAGTGAATGCAGTAAGAAGTCAAATGAGATGATAAGACTGCATTTTGCACTTGAAACAGGGAAACCAAAGACTGTAACTTCTAATGATGAAATACATCCTACATTCATTTTAAACTACCACTGGTGATGCTATTATTTTTCCCTCAAATTAAAAGGAATTTTCTTGGGAGAACTATTTTGCCTACTGTCAAACACATGGATCTGGACCTTTGTTTGAGAGTAAAAATTGTGCCAGGGGCTCCTCCACCAGCTTTTCATCTGGGAGAAGTGGAACTGAAATTTCTCTCAAAAGTCAAGCTTGCATTTATATGCAACTTAGAACTTAACTACTCTTTCAAAATGAGCATTTACGCTTTTCAAATCATTAACATCCCCTTGGATACCAATTGCAGTAAACATTTAAAATGACAGCTTTTCTCAGAATTTTCATTACTATAAGATGTAACTCAAAGTGAAACTGCCTGTAATTTCAGGCAGATCAATGAAATCTACCTTATACCAATCTACTCAAGAATGTACTCATTAAGTACAATTTAGGAAAAAAACTGTTAATTCTCCAGAATTGGGCTTCTTAAATACTTCCAGGTACTTCAAGTTAAATGTTGTTTAGTGCTGAAGAACAGACCTGTTTCCTGCTATATTTTTGCAACTCTACAATGGCCTTTCATCTCACATCTGTGTAACTGAAGATTCAGGTAGGGCTATTATGTATGGCCTAATCTCTGTACAACACAACAGGAACTTTTCAATGATCTCCATGGCAAAAGAAATACTAAGAAATCAGCACAAGAACTACTCACTACATTTCTGAAGAATCTTTTGCTATCAAAGGTATGTTAAACATAGTCTGTTAAATCTGTTAACAACTTATTTCCCATTTAATTGTTCCCTCGAGAGTCATTGTTCTTTCATATGGTCTCTTTATAAAAATAATATGCCAATAAAGTAATTAACATATGTAATATAATGTTTATGCATACGATGTTTTCTCTACAGTAAGCCATTCTGACATACTCCCCTCTCTGGAGGTCTCATGAATTAGTAATTAAGGAGGACTCATTTTTGGAGTTTTTCATTTGAACAACACTTTCAGACATGTAGTGTGATTCTTGGTGTGTCTTACACAGATCCAGGAGTTGGATTTGATGATTCTGATGGGTCTCTTCCAACTCAGTATATTCTATGACTCTGTACTGATAATTTTCCCCCATCTCACGAGCTTGAGAAACTAAGCCTGAGAAGCTGCCAGCTTCAAGGGGAGAATTCTCTCCTTTCACGGACAAATGGGATGTCAAGGCTGCTCCCCATCATGGCCAGCAAAGCTGAACACACGTGCATGAGGAGCAAAGAGAACAATCCAAAGGGGGTGGTAACTCTCCGTGCCCTTCAGTAGATCCAGATGCTCTAGGAGACATTTTATTTTGTGTCTTCCAGCTGCCTCTGTCTTTCATGGGGACGAGCAGTCCTTGCTTATTCTTGAATTTTGCTCAGCCCCTGAACATCATGTCACTTTGGCTGGAGTGAACACTTTCCTTCTGTGACAGCCTTGGGTGAAAGTAGGAGGGCTTGTAAGAGCTTGGTTGGTACTCTGATATTTTTCTGGTTCCTATCTATTCCTTTGTACAATATTGAGGGTACTCATAAATATTCAGAAACCATTTATGCACTCAAATTTTTAGTCTTCTTCAACTAAGTGAGTTATCATCAAGTTTAGTATGCTAGCTCTGGGGAATCCACTTTTTTCCCCAAAACTTTTTTCTTTATAAGGCTGGTATATATCACTCATCTATATTACCCTACAGCTCCATGGTGTTTTGTACATTTACTATATCATACATGAATTCAAGATCAATATCCTGTGTTGAAGTTTTGCCTTAGAAAAGAGCTGACACAAAAGTGTTGAACCTCCCTACTAGCTGGGTTGCAAGCACCAGAATTTATGGGGTGTCTATGGTATATAGATTGACTCTTTCTCCATTGGATAGCATGTGCCCATTTGTGCTTTGATGGATTGAAAAAAAGTGAGATTGCTCAAGAGATTTGTAAATGACAAGTAACACCTCCAGAACTGAGCTTTCATTGCTCAGCACCACTACCACACAGCTCTAGCATTGTTCTACAGGCATTCACACCTTTTTCTTTCTCTATTCACCATGCTTCCACGCTGGCCTATTGGCTTATTTAGCCAATTAAAAATACATTCAATTTCAAAACCGAAAAAATTCTGGGTGGACAGCTCTTGTTTTGATCAAATTTTTCCAGACTCCAAGAATACAAGAGATTAATTTGCTTAAGGTAGTGGTGGGAAAGGACTTTGAATCTCTCACATTTTGAAGATGTTTGTGATTGTTACTTTTTATTAGAATTCAAGTGTTATAAAAATGTTGTTGTAAAAACATTTTGCCTTCTGCCTCATTGCTCTGATAGTACCTTCCACTGTGTAAAGTTGCAGTATATCACTGAAAGACATAAATGGGGCATAAACTAATATAGCAATGGCTAAAGAGCCAGGATGTGGATGGTTGAGGGATCTCATCACATATGCCCTTCTTGAGTCACTGACACAGTTACAGTCAGGAGAGATGCTGATATTTGACCTCCATTTCATAGGACAGAGTGAACTGCTGACAGATGTTGACCTCACAGGCTTGCACATCTGCAGTGCTTCCCTGCCATTTGTGCAAAGTAGCTCTGATTAGCTCATTTTCAGATTGTGCTTCAGTGCCCATTTGTTTTGCCTCATTCCTGACAAAACACAGTGCAACCAATCTGAGTACAAACAATGTGATCAGTCTTTGTTTATGGAATTGGGAAACTATTGGATTTTACACACATTTTTTAACATAGTATGTCAGAATAGGAAAAACACATCACAATATTATTTTGTATAAATTCTGCATTTTTAATAATCTTTGAAACTGAGGCTTCCTCTTTTATTCCATGATTGTAATAATCTGGATTTATTTTGTTCCTGGTAATGAAAGGAAATTGTGTGCAAATTCTATTCCCAGACCAGCCAGATTAACAACTGTAAAATCCTTCAACCCTCTAGTTGGCAAATGATTTATTGACATGACATTCAAATGTGTTTTGCTTCAGCATTAATGACAGGAGTTCCCGAACTTGTCACTAAGGTGATAAATGGATCCTTATAAGTACAGCCTTGAAAAACTGGGAATGGTGCCATTTTCCCCCTTCAATTTATTGAAAATCACCTCTCTTTACATTTACAGGAAGTAACAACTTTTTTTTTTTCATGCTGTAGTTATAATAGATCACCATTTTGTTTATGAACAGTTAATTACTTTATTCGACCTTGTGTTATTGGGAGGGTATGGGTTAGTACACAGGAAAAGCACTCTGAAAACAGCTGTTGGTGGACTTTTTGACCTTGAAGAAGATAACTGGAATGAATAAAGCAGCCTAATGAAATAGAGTAGTAGTAAAACTGCTATGGACATGAAATGTATTGATGGAACATTTCCTAAAGTGTCAGGTTTAAGCATATCTATATAAGCTTATGAAAATGAGAAAAAGAGGTTCCTCTATTTAAGGAAAAGTTGTTCCTCTACTGAGAAAAAAACATTGACACTGCAGCCTATAGCAGTTGCTGAAATATTTATGCAGATAAAAAATAGCAGATTTAAACATGTTGTTATAAAAGTTGTAGGTCTCTGATATTTGCAAAAGAAGGATGTGAGAAATGGTAAGTTCCGCTCTTACTCAAAGTGCAGAGAGGAATTCCATTTATTTTATATCAAAAACTTTCACTCTGAAGATTTAAATGTATTTGTGAAAAAGAACCGATTTTAGTGAATTTCTTATTTGGGATTTGGTTTCACAAAAAAAATTGTATATCCAAAAAAAATGAGTTAAATTTCCAAACCAAAAAATTCAGACTGTTCATTCTATGATGGCTGTTATTTCAGCAAACTGATTTAAATTGTAGAAAAGAGAAAATAATTCTACAATGTTCAAACAAAAATGAAACACTTTTGTGTTGAAAGGTTTCAATGATTTCCATTTTTTCTTAATATTAACAGTGAACAAGCTGAGAAAATTTTTGTGATTGACTCTTTGACCTGGTTTGGGTGATAAAAATTACTTTAAAAAAAACCTCAGCAGTTTCCTGGGACACAGAGACCATTTTCATTCTCGTGTATTAACAAAATTTTGTAATAAACTCAATCTGTTCATGTGGGTCATTTGGTATTTTGAAAGTGCTCTGCATTCAGATGTCCCTGATTGGTTCATACTCTGCTGGTGTAGGTAGCAGTGTGACACCAAATGGGTATTTCACAGCTCAGACACTGCACAGCAATCCAGGCATGCTGGAAGGACCCAGGTGTCAGACTGCAAGGGAGGGAGAAGGCAGGAGTGAGAATCAGTGTTGACTGCCCCAAATTCACCTCCATTCAGCAGGGATCATGCCAGCCTCCTCAACTCACTGCCTTAAGGTGCCTAAACTGAGCTGCCGTTATTCAGATGAAAATTAGGGCTTCTCTGCCAAAGAAAGCAGGAGTAAGCTCAGTGTGTGTTGATCAATTGCTCTGATGTAAAGCTCAGTACAAAACTGCCACCCAGACTAGGAACAGCTTCTGCATCCCTAGCACAGACCATCCATTACAAACCAAACAGCCCAGGCACTGTAATTAATACAGTGCCAGTAGCCTTTAAATGCAACTGCACTTTGTCAGAACTTTAATGTGAAAAATTGGATTGAAACTCCTGGGAGACCAAACTTCCCTTCTCCAGTGAATCTGCAGCTCTTGTGCCTAGCAGTCCTCCAAAATTCATGCATCTGGAAAAAGGATAAGATGAAAGCAGAAAGTGACCTTGTATGTAAAAAGCTTAAAAGTAACAGGGAATTTACTGAACTTTGATGTACACTGAAAATGTTTAAATATTTAAATGTTTTAGAACATTTTTTATTAAACTTTTTTTCCCATCTGTCATAACAGTAGTACAGCAATAGCTCTATTATTGACTGTTCCATAAAGATTTATCTTCATCTTGGACAAAACCAATGAGATTCATAGCTAACATATTTCTGAATGTTGCTTGCTCTGGAAAATGAGGCCTGTTCCTTAGTCAATTAGATTTCCATGTAAAACTATCTGCTATGATTCCCAGGAGCTTTATTCCATGTGAAAGGTTAAGGTAGGTTTCCCAAGTCTTATAGGAAACATTCCTACTGTTCAGTAGTGCAGGATGCAATTTAAGGTCAGCATTAGTTAAGAGGAAAATATGAGCTGTTTTATACAGAACAGAAACCACAGGCCTTGCAAAATACCAGTAGAGTTTCAGTGCTGTGAGAAAAATAGTGATGCATTTTTTATTGTTATGAAATTCCTGATAAAGGTTGAAACAGCTTTCATAGCAGAGATTTAAATAAAGTTTCTATTACACTTCTTCCTGGCATTTTATCAAATCAGATGGATGCAGACAACATATATATAATATTATCAACATCAATCCCACATTCAGATTCTCCAAAGCATCTGAAGACATCTTTAGGAGTGCACGGGGTTTTTTGGCTTATTTGTCAATGCCTGTGGTGTGAACTGGAGACATAATGATGCTGTGAAGTAGCTCATTCTGATAACAGGTAACACCTTACATTGCTTTTAGCCTGCGTTGCTCATTGTTGGCTCCTTTCAGGCTGACTTGCATTGAGGTGTCTGTGAAGTGCTGGTGACTCGGTGTGGTCCCCAGCAAAGTTGGCTGTTGTCTTCTGCAGCCTCCTGTGACCTGTTTTCAAAAAGAAGGGCAGGTGGAGAAGCTGTGATAAACAGAATGGTTAAGATTAGGACATGATACATATCCTTGTATAGCTTGTTTGGGTATGTAGTGCTTATTATATGCACTCATATATGACTTGGAAGGAAGGGTGATCGCTGTGGAAAAGATGAGTCAAGGTGACTTAGAACCAGAGGGCTGAGGAGGAATTCAGACCTCAGTTACCCAGATGAATGATGGTAAGTGAATTTCATGCCTGTTGATGAGAAAAGTATGAACTACCCAAACATTAGAGAATTCTCAATTAACCTTATCAGGCCAGCAGAGAGTACAGGTTCTCACCAAAGCGCCATTAGGGCTCTGCTGAAAGCAGTCAATAAAAGACAGGATATGCTGCAGAGATAAGAATGGGATGATAAACTCTGCAGAAGGTATAATGCTGTAACCAAGTGTGCCTCTCCATCTAAAATACAAAGAATAGCACTGGAGAGAGGAAAACATCAAGTTCAGAAAATGGTGGAAAAATTGCCCTGCAAAGTGGAACTCCCTACAACAGAAAGTCAATGGAACCAGGAATTTTAAAATAATTTTAACTTTTAAATTTTAATTTAACTTTTAAATTTTAACTTTTAAAATTTAATTTTAATGATTATAAATAATGGCAACAGTTTTAGGAAATAGCTAGAAAATCTCATGCATAGGCTAATCTTCACAGGATCAGGAGGAGACACAATGATGAGGCACAACTAACCCACTTGCACTTACTGAGAAGTTCTTAAATCCTACATGGAAACATCTGCTGGGCACACGTTGAGAGAATAGGTTGAGGATGGCATTTTTAGTGTAACAATTCCTGAAGTCATATATTGCTTGAAAATTAAAGAGGAAAGAAGGATACAGAGTCGCTAAAATAGTTGCTCATAACTTTACCCATAAAATACCTAAAATTAATTTTTCAGAGTTCCCTTGAATTTCTATGAAAAGTTACCCTTAACATAATTTCTTTGTGCTTGTTAAGACATAAATAAAAACAGAATCTTTCCATCAAAAAATCAGTGTGAGACCAACCTCTGAATGCTGACCTCAGAAAAGTAGTCTTGTGCTGCTACAAAATTAGACACTTCTGTGTCTCTGCTCTGAATAAGTTGTTAACCTTCACCCTTTTCCCAGCATCAGCAACAATAATCATTGGTACTTATCATTGTTACTCATTGTTTTCAAAACACATGTGTTTTGAAATCTTCGCCTTGAGAAGATTTTGCAAAAATTGCATATGTACAATTAAAACTAATGGGATATGAATAAACTGTAGTTAATAAGCCACAAAGCCCCATTTGAAACAGAACTTTAAAGATGTGATTTGAACACAATGATAGAGAGCACCTGATGAGTGAAAATCCTAGACTGAAGGAAAGGCATGAAATGATAGATGGTTAGAGAGGAAGGACAGATGCATTTCTTCTATACATGTAATTTAAAAATTACTTATCTTTAAATTCTATTCCCATTGTAAGCCAAAGCCAAACTTCACATATTTCCAATTTATTTTCCTTTTCATGGTCCACCAGACGTGTATTCAGTGCAAGTTTTGGAAAGTGCTCACATTCACAGTGTTACCTATTGTCAAAATCAGGCTGAGTTTGAGCCCAGGGTATCCCAGGGTATGGATACCTGTGCTTGGCTAAGAGTCCTCTGACAGGGAATTGCTGAAGGTGCACAGAACTGACAGTTTCTTTGGGTTTAAGGGCCAGGGTGATCCTAACTTTCTAATTTAAGAGCAGGTTTTGTTCTGTGAGTCCAGATTAGCACTGCTTACTCCCTTGCATCTCAAAGCTAGATCAAAGAGAGGGAAAAATAAACATGTCTTCCATTATTTTCTAGGAGCAAGTTTAGATCTCTGCCCACTTGGTGTGCTGCCTGTTCTGAACCTCACCTGAGGCAGCTGGCACTTCTTGTGCACTGCAGGGTGAGCTGCATGTCCAAACCAGGGCAGCAGATTCCTCCTGAGGAGGCAGGGGACACTGGACATTGCAACACCCCCTGGGAGCCACAGTTGCATTCCACTCTCTAACTCAGCTGTGGAGAGCCTGAGGGCATTCTGGCACTCACTCAGACTTTTGAGAACCCTCTTAATAAATAGCAACAAAAGTAGAACAAAGAATCAACATTGCATGCTTTTACCAATCTGGTATATAAAGATCATGTAGTCCATAATAAGCCTGATAGAACAGAAGGAATTATAAAATCATGTGGCCCAATGTTCAGTACAACACATGTCAGAAAAACCTCAGTCATTTCTGCAAAGAGATCAAAACTTGTCCTTGGACAGAGGAGACAGATCCGACCTTGCTGTGAAGACCCAATGTCTTCACCACATACAGTGGCACACTGTTCCAGTGGCTAATTATCCACCCTTGCTGCTGGGAATGTGCTATTTCTAGTTTGATTTTGTTTAGCTTCTGCTCCTATTTCAGCTTTTTGTTTTGTTTTGTTTTGTCTTTCTTGTCTTATTCTCTTATTCTTTCGTTGCAAAATTAAAGAGACAGCCACAGCCAGCAATCTTTTTCTTGTGTTGGCATTATTAGACTGTAACTGAATCACTGCTTAGCCAAATTCAGGCTGAGCACCTCAGATTTCAGTGTCTAAGTTAGACTTTCCAGAGCACAAATTATTTCTGTTGTTCTTTCTGATTCTCCTTTTGTTTGCCCCTTTCTCTTTGACACCAGGATCAAACTGTTCCTGTGCCAGACTTTATTGTCTTGTACACAGAGGTAATGCCTCTCTCTCTGCTCTAGCTGCTTATCAAATCAAAGATACCACTTGGCAGGATGAATATTGTCTCTTTAGCCTGTACTGAGTTTATTGGACTAGTGCAACTGTGGAAAGGGAGGAAGGGGATGGAAATTCCTTCAGAGCAGTACAGAAAAATGAGCTGCTGCTCCTTCTGGAATAAGGTTGGGGGTAATCCCCTATATGCATGGGACAAGGTGATTTATTTCCAGTGTGGCTGGGCACTTACAGTTACTGTGCCACAGGATCTGCTGCCTGTGGAAACCTGGGGCAGGAGATCAAGACTGCACTGAGACTGCAGCCAGCCAGCTTTTCACTGGATGAATGTCTGTGAACTTTGATAATTCTACTGAATTGTGAATGTCAGGGTTGTAAAATACATACAGTGTTTTAAATATGTGCCTCTGGGCTTGTACCTAAACTTTTTTTCTATCAGAATTGAGAGATCCTTTATGGTTATAGTCCTTTCACTTTCTGTGCATTACGCCAGCTATATTTTTAAACAAGTGTATTCAAAATTCTTCAACAGACATTTTCTTCACATATATTTCAAACTAATGCTTATCTAAAAGAGAATTTAAAAAATGATAAATGTGCTGTCACTTATCTGCCGGTTACTTAAGTAACCTGCTATTACTTCTATTCCAGGAGTGAATGAATCACATTTTTATAAGCAGAAGGAAACATAACCAAAAGATTTCCAGATAGTCTCTGTGGTCATTAGATCTAAGTACCTGGTAGCATTAGTAATTTCATTGTGTGTTATCTGAATCTTTAGGCTTTGAATCATGTCTAAGTTTGGATGTATGTTCCTAAGCCAATTTTGAAAAAGGAAATTAGGCTCCTAATTTTGAAAGCTGGATGGCATCAGAGTGAATTAGGCTCTAAAATCTGGCACTATCTGTGCCATGACTGCGAGGCACTGTAAAGCAGCCATGCCTTTGCAAGAATTTGTGGTTTCTTATTTTACACTGAAAAAGTTATCCTAAATACACAATATATTCAGCCATGAAATTTGCTAATGTATTTATATGCTGTTATGGCTAACACTGGCATCCTTAATTAATAAGTCACAATTTCTTATTAGGTCCCTACTCACTAAGTGGCATGTGACTCAGTTAAAGGAAATCATCAGGCAAAGCTCTGGTGAGTGCTTTAGAAATACTGTAATGGCTGCACTGCAATTAATGAAGTGTTAGAGATAATCCATTGCCATCTGTCTTTATTTTGCTAAGCCACTCAAGCAGAGACCATATTTGAAGGGAGAAAAGAAAATCCAGATCTAGAAGAATACTGCAAATGAGTATTCACCAACATTTGTTCCAGCTCTGAGCAGCTGTTCACTGTGATCATGTTCATACCTCCTTTTATTCTCTATTCATGATCATTCTCACAAATGAGGTTTTTCTTCACACAAATACCTAATTGCGAAGGAGCGCGTTGCTATTCTTCTATTCACAGTGCTTTTGCCTCTCAGCCAGGGACCCAAATCAAACTGTCTGACTCTGCTGGTCGACAGCCGGCTGCTCACAACGACCTGGGAGCAGCTCTGAGGTGAGACTTGCACAAAGGCCTTTGGTACAAAAGTCCCCAGGACTCCCCATTTCTGAACCTCGAGTGAAAGAGAGAACAAATGCAGAAATGACTGAGACTGTCAGGAATATGGCTCACTAAACCTTTTGGCCAGCTGCAGAGTTTCCTAAGCTCTAAGCTGGGCTGCAGCCCTAGGGGCTTGGAAAGGCTGGTCTGAAGGTAGAAAGCTCTTTTTTTTTCCTTTTTAACAGTGAGATACAATGAGGGCAACAATCCTTTCAAATGGCCGTACTCATATGCATAATTATATGAACATATGTGGTGGCAGTGCAGCATGGGATACAGATGGAATTCCCTTGTATCTGCACATCTCAGGAATCTTAAATGATTTTTTTTCTGGTTCTGGTTCTGCTTGCCCCCTATCATCACCTCTCTGTCCTACTCACCCACCTGGTGTTCATCAAACACAGGTACAGTTCAATCATCATTAGTATACTTGCACTTGTCTCTGAAGACAACTAAGTCTCTTTTTAAAAAAGTTTAATTAGTCTTTGTCTGGAACACTGACCTACCAGTCGGTCCTATTAAACCAAACAGAAATCCATGCTAGTAATTATAAGTCCGTAGCTCTCTCCAGGTGATTTTTGTGATAATGAAGGCAAAAACTGTGGTAAAGTCAAAAAATGGTTGGTAAGCACCTTTAAAACAGTGTGAAAAGCACTGACCTTTATGACTGTTTATTCCACTCAGTAAAATTGTCCAAATGAAACACTGACAGCTTTATTACCTAGTGGACTGTAATAAACCAAAATTCAATATTCTTTTTTCACTACAACTATTATTTTGGAGCATCTTGAAAGATTATGTTCTTCATGTCCAGAAACATAAAATGCAGTAATTCAAGACACACCAAACAGTTTGCCAAATAGATTTTGACAACAGTTCTTCATCAATATTTTACCGAGAATGAAAAATGAACATCTCCTTTTTATTTATTCTCCCAGGAGTCTAGCAACCTCTCACTGTGCTTCAAGGGAAAACTCAGTCCTTCTGAAATGATAAAGTCTCTCATGCAATCTTTTAAGAAGGTTCCAGTGCCACATGTCCAGAACTTTTCGTTTACTTTTTAATAGGATCTTTTTCTCAAATTCATATCTGGCATATTTTTGAGTAGTATTCACAGCAAAGCAACACCTTGTCTGCATAGGTATTTATTCCTGCAGAGATCTGCATTTTGATTTTATCTGTGTGTGAAATGAATTCTGACAGCTCAGCTTATCAGTAAAAATGAAGGCTGCTTTTACAAAATCAGTCTGCTCATGCAGACTGCTAAACATGCCCTGCTAAACAGGCTACAAAAGTCGAGTGGTTTCATCAGGGTCAGGAAGCCTCTGAGCCTGTTGGTTTCCACTTCATGACTTAATTATAATGCTTTGTAGGGTGAAGTAGTTCAAAAAGCTGAACAAAGAATGAAGACCTCTACTTACTTGTTGATAGCCAAATATTCCCACCTTTACCATTGATGAGCGTTTGATTCCATTAAGGGAAATATGCACATGTGGGGTGGGGGACAGACATTGCCTTCTACAGGCCATTGCAGAATTGTAACCTAAGTGCTCTGATGGCTCCTCTGCAGTTCCTGACTCCTTTTAATGAGAACCTGGGGGAGAGGACTCATCTCCCATTTTATTGAAATTCAGGGTTCCTAAAGGAGATGAGGTGGAAATTTTCCACAGCACCATGAAATGGGCCCCATGCCTGCTCACAGAGAGAATGCCAGGGCAATGAGTTCTTCTCTTCCTTACTGGCATGGCTCTCTTGGAGAAGGTACCAATGTGGACAGAGAGTCACACTTTCTCAGCTGACGCTCAGCCCTTGGCTGTCAAGTGATCCATGTCACTGCCTTGGGTGCCAGCTAGAACTGGTTATGCTATTTTGGGCTCTGTGATGGCAGAAAGTGGAACTTACAGTGTACCTTCCTTTCTGATGGCCAGAAAATATCCTTTGACTGGCTTCAATCCTGTTTCTGTGAGTGATTTGAATTATAATAATACCTGTAATATTCTTCATAGAAAAATGTGCAGTATGTCATAGACCTCTGGAAAGAATGAACAAACCCGTGGCTCATAATGATCAAAAGCAGCTTTTGGTGCATCGTTCTGCAATGGAGATTTGCCTGCAGCCCCTTTTTCTTCAGCATTTCTCTTTAAACATTTTCTCAGCATCAATCTGTTGGTCATTCCATCACAGAAAAGAATCTTCCTTTGCAACATGTGATGAAGCTGCAAGCACATATAAAACATCTTAGATCGTAGAGATTTTCTCAGAAGTGACTGATAATCAGAGAGATAAACCGACGGGGAGATAGTTGATGTAGAAGTAAGGCCTTGACATAAATCTTTCAAAGGAAAGAGAATAGGTGGTAAAGAAAATGAAAAATAGAATTTCAAATATTCACAAGGTTGGATAGAAGTCTAGGGTACAGTGCACTTGCACTTCCAGAATACCTACTCTGAGAGGAGAGTAAAAGTAAATCAGAGCATGCGTTCTCCCAGCATTCATGTTTCAATATTGCTTTGGTGTATGCTCCTGCTTTGACAGGGTCAGCAGTTCATTGCATCTAAATGCATGTTTGTCTCCTTAAATGATCTTTCAGATCATGTTTACTTGTTTACTTCAGTCCTCAGACAGAGATGTACCCAGTGAAAACTGGCTGCTGTGCATTTCGATGCTACAAGATGCAGAGCACTGCACATCCCTGTATCTGAGGGCACAGCTAAGCCCTCAGAACAGCTGAATTGTGTCTTTGTACAACAGGGGATTTGATAATTGGGCAGATGAAGCATGAAGGAATGAAGCTAGAGAGCTGGTGGCCCAAATTCCAGGCTGAATCCAATAAATTGCATTGTAAGAATGATTTTTTGTTTTTAGAACATATTTATAGCAGGGCTGTAATGGAGATAAAGCAAATGTTATTTACTGCTGTAGTATCATTCAAATGTCATTCTTTTAGAAGCATGCTATGCTGCTCATAAGCAGGCACAGGGCTGCAGTTGAGTCATTGTGCTGTCCACATTTGTAACTGTTCCCACAAAATCCTAAGGCTATTCAGTGCCTGCATGACATGGAGCAGGGGCATGCCAGAAACATATCCTGTTATGTTTGGGGGGCAGTTAGAGATAATATAAGTTTGCTTATAGTTTTAATCAACAATGATTAGATGCATCTCTGCCAGATATGTAGAAAAAACATCTGTAATGCTCATGTCAGTGTTGCATCCAGATTCCTTAGTCAGTTGTGCCTGGGAAAAGGAAATAATTTGAAATATTGCCAACACATATTGGTTATTAGGTTATTACTTTAATTGACTGCATCAGCAAATGCACAGAGGTATCACTTACCAGACAAGCTTCTCTTGGTTAGTCTCTGATAGTAGATTTCTGTTCACATAAATGGAGTTTCTAGAGCTTCCCAAGGAAAGAAATATGAGGAACAGACATCCCATTTATCATCCTCAGGCCAGTGGGGACATTGAATATTTTAACTAAGTTTTGACAAATTGTGTGTAAGTTGGTGATCTAGGAATGAAGTTCTGGAAACTATTGGCTATACATTTGTAAAAACAAGTAGGAAATTTAATATGTTAGGAGCCAGAAGGAAGGAATATGCCAGTGTCATGCAGAGAGAAACTTACACCTGAGACCGGGAATAAGCTGTAGTTATAATTACAGAAAAAAATTTGGCTGCACTGAAGGATGTTTTGTCATTGATTTCAGAAAGAATAGAATTTCATCCAAAACATGTAGGAGTGAGCAGTATTTGTTAGGATCATATCTTTAAGACAGATGCAGGTATAAACTAAAGGACAGATGCCCCAGGGAGAGCAGTAACAGTTAGGAATAAAATTGCTTTTGTCCCTGAACAATGAACTTTGTGTATGGTTTTGTAATGGCATTTTTTTCCTGTGCAGGGCAATTTGAGAAAATATGTTATATTCCTTCTCCTTCTTTAAATTTGATGCTTTCAAGCTGGTTTATGTGAAAGGGAAAAAGAATGCAATCCTTAGGTAAGCACTTGCTGCTCCAGGAGAAAGCTTTTGACATTTGCCTTATGCATGAATGTAGAGGCACTGAGTGCCAATCCCTAGAAAATAAGTTTCACATCAGCACAGGGATTGACAGTACTGTGTATGTTGTTGCCAACTTTGTGCAGAGCTATGGTCTCTCACTGGCTCTATACAAGTGCCACACTGCCCCTTCTTTCCAGACATGTCAGCAGGTCCTAAGAGCACATTTCTGTTAGCTGAGCATTCCCATGGCACACTGCTAAAAAAAGCTGCTATTAGTTCCTGACCTGAGATCTCCATGCTTTCTCACAATACCTCTGGTTTAAAACCTGTAGGAAGCATTCCTATTTTGCTTCTTGTGCAGAGCTATTGTGCAGAAAGCAAAGCTGCAAGAGGAACTATGTGGACACAGAACATATTCTGCCAGTGGCAAAACAAACATTATGAACTTCACTGAAGTATAAACCAAAGTTTGTTTTTAGCAGTAGGAAAAGCACTAAGGGTACATTCTATTCATTCCAGATCTACCTGGGGTCCCAGACCTTCACGGAAGTGAAATTACAACAGTTCTGTGATGCCAGTGCTTAAGGGATTGTCTTTGCCCTTGGTGACACCTGATGAAGAGGATGTTATCTCAGCTGGACATTATCAGCCATGTAAACTCAAGACTTGAAAAATTCCCTCTTCTAAGTGCATCATTAAAAATTAAAGGAATCTGGCATCTCCTGAAACACTTTGGCAAGCCTGCAAAGTTTTTAACTTCCCTGCTTCCATTTCCATGTTAGAAAATCAAGAGTGGGGGAAAAGATTTTTACCTTTTTTTTTCACTTGTTATTCTAGCATTTTGAATGCAGAAATTCAAGGACCACAGAATATAAATGTGCAATGAAAGAACTGATCTGACTGCCAGAACATCAGCCAAGATTCAGTGCAGCTGTGGCTCAGCAAGTGGAGATAGGTCAGGAAGTGTCTGTATCATCCATATTGGTCTGGCTGTTTGGAATATCAATTCTGCTCATTGCTGTTGGATTATACACTGAGGAGAAGAGGAAAATTAACTTGCTCTCTGGAATGCAAGATGAGAAATAGTTTTGCTGCCCAGCCTCACATTTTTGAACTATGATTCTGCTGATATCAGCAGCTGTCTGCTGAATCATCTTTCTCTTCTGCTGTTGCCTTGATCCTTTTAAAGGAAGAATAACCATGGTGAAATAAAATGGAGTAAAATACAGCTGAACTTCAAAGGGGTCACTGTAGCAGGGACTGGAGATCCACAAAAAGGCACAGTAAATATAAAATGAACATAAACAGATTCTGCTGTTTCCAAACATGAGTTTCAATTGTTTTGATACAAATATTCCAACCAAATATAGAAATGGAAGCTCCAGAATAGCACAAAAATGATAACACACATGCAAAGACACACACATAAATACTTCCAAGCTTTCTGTTACAGAGCCAGACCTTGGCAGCAGGAGATTACTATCCTGTTTTTCAGAGTTTCAGGTCTAATTTTTGTCTCTTTTCTAACAGAATAATTTCACTGACTTGAAGAGATATATTCCTCACTTTTCCAAGGATACCACATATAGGCTGGAAAAATAATGTAACTTAACCACACAAATAAATTTCCAGATGCTTTTCTGCTTTAAGTGAAAAACTGGGGGCTTAATCTTGCCTGTCTGAACATAACAGTAAAGATTTGTTTGCTTTCACAAATGAATAATATTCCAGATTATCTTTTGTGTGTTTCAGTTGCTATTTCTGCAAATATATGCATATTTTCATTTGTCCTAAAATTTCTACTTTTTCCAATAAATAGCAAACTACAATAAATATTACTGGCACTGTTTATTAAAGTATACAACAGGGTTTAATCCATATCATAGTTTTAAGACAAATTTTCCATTTAGAATTAGTATAGTACAACTGAAATGTATAATGTATAATGTATAATGTATAGAGCTGCTACGTATTTATCACAACTGAGGAAGTGCACCTCCATATATCCCTTTGATGAATTACCACTTCTCCTAATGGAAAATTAAATTGTAAAAAAAGTCTTCTCTTATTTTGTTTTGTGTTTGTATATTTTGCTTCATTTTGGTTTGTGTTTTGTTTGGTTGGGTTTTTTGTGTTTTTGTTGGGGTTTTCTGTGGGTTATTTTAGATAAAATGTCTCTGTTTTAGGATTTTGGGTCCAATCATCTTCTCCAGCCTTTGACAGTACCTCTTGGCTGGCAGAAGTGCTCATAACTGGGGTTTGTTCAGTGCTGTGCATGAGCACTTAGCCCTGAGCCTCCTGGGACATATGTTTCTCCAAAAGCTGATTGAAGAAGGCAAAGTTGGATTTCTGCTCTGAATCTCTCTCCCAAAAGACCATCCTCCTCTGCCGATTCCAAGATAATTTCAGTTGCACTTTCCAGGGGAATATTACCAAATGGATAAGGAGAAGCTGTTTAATATTCATGTGCTTTAGGGCGGTGTCTTTGTCAGCTTCTGGAATGCAATAAGGTGGTGCACAAAAGCTCTAGAAAGCCCTGGCTGATGACTGCAGGACTGAGAGGAACAATTCTAGCGGGATGGCCCCAGGGTGACCCAGGGCAGCTCACTAAGCCAGCAAAACCCTACCCTGTTTTTTCCCTTAGTCTTCTGCTGATTCAGGGAGTTGAATCCTCTCCCTGCGAGGTCAGAGCAAGGTGAGAACAGAGAGGAGAAGGAAGAAGAGGAAGTGCCTGGCCCCTTCAGCAGCAGCAGCAGTCTTCCAACAGAGCCCAGCCCTGCTCAGCTGATAACTTTTGGCTCAATTCACATGAAATATTGAGATAAATTTAGAAAAACTGTTTGACACTCAAGACCTACTCATCCACCACCTCCAAATATCAGTGAAGAACAGTTTATGCATGCAGAATTTCCAACCACTTTGTATGTATTTTAACAATAATAATCACATGTCTACATCTTGGGTTTAGCCCTGCTCAACATGAAACAGATTCTCAGTCCCTGTCAGGTATGCAATTCTCTGTGTGGGTATGTTCAGTGTGGTCCATTCAGCAGGAACTAGTTAATTTACTTGTGAGTTAATCCGGAAAACCTCTGTGGCAGTCTGAAACAAAGAGGGATTGATGAAAAAACAGACACAGCAGTCATTTATTTGGTGATGTGGTCTGAATAAGAGACGAACAGTAATGGGTTATTTAAACAAGTCTGCTTTATTGTCTTTGTGCTAACAAGATTCTGTGACATTACAGAAGGGAATCATCAAAAGGTCCAGTAAAGTTCTCTGCCCTTTAGTGTAAAATTTCTCCAATTTCCTCCAGGCAGAAACAATCTGCTGACTAGTGGCATCTGCCCTGTGCTGCACAGGCTCTTTTAGGGTGAATGAAGCTGTGCTTCCTTCCACTTTTAACTAGGGGAAGTGAAGGAAGAATTGCTTGCCGGATGTATATGCATGTGCTTATATATAACACTACATATACATGCACGTACATATACTGGGATCTGTGTACCTGTGTGTGATTGTGTGCATTATATATATATATATATAGAGAGAGAGAGAGAGAGATGCCTATAGGTACATATTGGCAAAAAAAAAAAAAGCCCAAAATTTTAAACTAGACCTGCAAAAATATGACTTAGAGTTGATCAAAACAGCAAGGCAGGAAGTGAGTTGGTACATTTCTGCTCCTGTAATCTCTCTTTAGGTCAAGTACGCTGGCAGGAGGAAAAGCAATGCCTTGTCAGCCTGTATCTGCAAAAAGCAAATGCATTCTGGTCAATGCCATCTGCCCCTTTAATGTGACTTAGGCACACAGGGTGGATAATGCAAGAATGTTTTAGAGGGCCTGTCCTGTCTAAGGCAAGTGAAGATGTTCAGCATTTGATATGTGGAACAGTTGGAGATATGGCAGAGTGGACCAACAGGGATCCAGAAACATGACTATGAGGAAAGGTTAAAAGACTTGAACTTGTGTATATCTTAAAGAAGAAAAGATTGTGTATATCTTAAAGGAGAAAAGGAGAAGACAAAATAATAGCTTTCAAGTAAAGATGAGAAGACAAAAGGAATAAATTGTCTCTAGAACCATGATAAATCAGATAAGGGAGAGTAAAATCAGATTGTATCAAGGAAAATTTAGGTCAGACACTATGAAAAGTTTCTGCAGAGAGCAAGTACATATGTAAATACAGAGGAGATGTGACTGCCTGTAGTGAGGTGTTTGAAAATAGAGCAGAAGAGAAACTATGTTGAGGAGCCTGGATTATTTTTTTCTGTAGAGGGTTGGAATTCTTAAGGCTCCTGCCAGGCTCATTTTCTGATTTTTTTGGTAATTTTCAAGCTATTTTATCTGGTCCAATGATTTCTGACTAGAAAATTGAATCAGTATGTATCAGGGACCCTTGGGATATGCTAGGGAAAGACTAAGACATCTGAAGATGATACATCTGCTACACAAGTGTGATATGCCCAGACAAGGAGAACACAGACTGTGAATGGATCTTTTTGGTATATGAGGTATGATAGTTGGAGACACTGAAATAAGTTTTGTGTGCACATGCAAGGGAGACAAATGCTCCTTTATTTCCCAAAACACAGAGAAATGCATTAAAACAAATGTTCTGGGTTAGGATTAAGCTTGACAAATCCAGGAAACTGAGAGTTAAACTTCTCACTCTTTCCCACAACTGAAAGCTGTTGTGCTTGGTCCTTGATGCATAGCTTGAATTTTTGCATAGTTTAGTTAATTTAGAGGATTTAGGAAGGCTTGCTATAAATGTTATGTAACAGTAACATTGTTGTATTAAGAATGAATACCAAGGACTTTATCAGAGGCTGGATGATGTTAGAATCACAGCAAGGGAATATGTAGAAAATGATGTTAAAATAGATGTAGAAGCAGTTCAAGCATACTAATATATGCTAATTTTTTTTATCTTCAATTCAGCTTGCTTTCTCCTGACCCCATTTTCCAAAGGACCAAACTATGTTGCAAAACCAGAAAACCAAGTACTGCATAATACTTTTTGGACTTTCTTGGATGCATTAACTTTAGGACTGCTTATGACTTCAGTGGATTTGAATCTTATGAATGCCTGATTGCAGTGTGTGGTGATAATATAACCAGCAACATAATTTATGTTCATAGTTTTGGAGGAGGGAGTGAAATCATAGAATATGGTACTTTGAATAGCAGTACATTATTATATCATAGCATTTCACCCTTTCAGCACCACCATCTGTCATGTTTTGAAAAACCCAGATAAAGTAAAGTAGGGGATGAGGCTTATACACACAAATGACAATACCCATCAACTCTTTTCCCCCAGCATGCCCACAGATTGCACTTGAGGTTGGGCTCCTACCGCTGTAACTTTCCAGTCAGAAATTTTGAAGGAAAAAAAAATCATTAGAAATAAAAACAAGTAAGGGATGCGAACAGATAGAAAGAGAGCAAGGGAGAAAGTGATTCTTTAAGAGCAAGACTGCTAGCAGTGGTGGAAGGCAGAGAGCATCAGAAATGCTCTCCACACATAGAGCAGTACTTGCAATTGTCAGTGGCACTGATTGTGTCACCCAGGCTCGAGGTGCTACAGGTGTTAACCTGAAGGGAAGGAATGGTTTGCCATGAGCAGAGGGATCAGCCAGAAGCTGAGGCCAACCCCAAAGTACACAGTGTCCTCACTGACTGTCCTCCAGCAGGCAGAGCTGGGTGCTGGTAACAGGGTCCATCAACAACCCCCGCCCAAAGAGTGAAAATCCAGGATCCATCCAGAGACACCAGCTAGAAGCAGTAGAAGAAGGGACCAAAGACAGGACTGGAAACAAGGCTGGTGTACAGATCCAAGGCCTGCCCATGAGTCTGGGTGAAAGGCAAGACCAAGCCTGAGCTGAAATAGGGCTCCTGAGCCCAAGGAGAGAGGTTGGATTGTACCTTAATGACCACTAATCCACATGGTACTGTGAGATGGTGATCAGAATTTTGAGGTTTATACAGCATTGTCCTGCACAACCAGAGGGATTTATAGCCCAGTCTTGAGGAAAGTTAGCAAAATGGAAATTGGGCAATTTGGAATAATACCTAGATTTCCAGGTGGACTGTATTAGTTATTTGATTATCCATAATTTAAAACCACTTCCTTTCCTAAGGAGCACACTTTCAATGGTCATATTAGATAATGTCACTTATTAGATCCTCCTGGAACTCAAATCTTGCTCAATTACCAAAACAGACAAGTTTGTATTGGCAGAAGCCTGTTACTGTGCAGTGCAGAAAGGGAGGGCATGGAATACTGGAAAAGTTAATATGTAAGTAAGAAGCAGTCCCTGCTGCTTCAAATTGCTTGCCCCAGTTCTGACCTGACAGAATGACAGAGAAAAGAAAATATCATTAAAAAGCTACAGGTACTTGATTTTGAGTTGTGTCTGGACTAAACATAGCCAGACAATGTTTTCTTAGCTCTTTCCACTTGTTTGAAGCAAGCTGTGTTCCTGTGAACTTTTCTGAGCATCAAGTATCAAGCCAAATCCAAAGATTATTAAGTGATATGCATATCCTTTAACCTGACAGAGCAAAATTAGGTTTGGATTGGCTACTTAACACTGTGAATCAAGCTAAAACAAGCATTGCTTTGTTTCCTAGTCTCAGAAGTCAGATGGTAGCACATGTCCTTGCACAGAAAGTCAAGAGAGGGCTTTGCACCAATCCTGCCTTTGTGTTTATGGAGCCAGCTGATGCTAAGCAGGCACTGGCCCCTTACCCATGAAAAATTCACATCTTGGTGAAAATCCATAAGACAATTCAAGAGACATTCTTCTATGGTTGCAAGAATCACAAAAGTGATTCTCCAAATTATGGATAAGTTAGTGGAAAAGAGGTCATCTGAATTGTGAGTAAAAAGATCTGAGCTGGGGTTTGGTACATCCTATGCAATAAATATTTACATAGCTCATTCTGTTTCCATCCAGGAAGTTGAATGCTGTGCCCCAAGCTGTTGGCTTTTGGGGTTTTTTACAGTGACAAAACACCAGCAGAGTGGGTTTGATGACAATTTTGGGCACTGTTGAGACTCCAGCAACCTGCCAAGGGTCTTGCTGAAGTTCAGAAAGAGTTCTGCAGGGTTCTACATGAGTTCAGCAGTTGGAAGTTTCAAAGAATTCTATATATCATAGCTTTGGCTGGTATAAACCTTCCATCTCTTGTGAAATGTGGCTAACAATATAAAAATAGATGGGAAATCTTGTGTTGTCAACATTCCATGGAGAAGGCTTAGCAGGGCTGTAGCTCCTGGTTCTCCTTGTGTCTCTAGTACCATAATAGAAACCTTCTGCCGTGTCACAGAGCCTGACTGCGGTCATCACAGCCTTGAGGACCATGAAAAGATGCAGGTAAGGGAGTTGTAGGGGAACTAGCACCCTCAGACATTCCCTTCTGCTGGAATTCCCCAAAGGGCCAAATGGGAACAGCAGATGAGAAATCTGGTCCTCCTCCACATCCAAGCCTTCCTCTTCTTTAGTCAGAAGGCAGAACAACGGAGTCCTGCTGTAATATAAAAACAATATTTCAGGAATAGCTGAGCCCTTTTCATTATAAAGATCTGTAGGGAGGAAAGTTTCTTTCAACACACAGGATGGGATGTTGCATTTCTGGCATTTACAGATACATATTTTTGATTCAGCTAAAAGTGTCCGGTACGTATTTCATCAGAATTCTGTCTAAAATAAATCACAGGAAGAAAACCTCAGAGGAACAAACATAAACTGTCAGCACATCTCTAACACTGAGACACTGCTACGTGTTCCACACTTTCCTGTCTATAGTAGACTGTGAATGAAAAAGGAGCATTTGGAGTGGGTTCAGAAGCATGCCTTACAAAATAAGGTCCCTGTAAGATCACAGGACTCCTCTTTGTTTGTGCTGAAGGAGATGGAAACAACACATCTCTCTAAGAAAACAAGAAATCTGTTTCACACCAGTGGCAATAGCTGTCACCTTCCCAAGTAGGTGAGAGCACCTAGAGACGTTACAGGACAGCAGCCCGTTCACACCTCCTGGGCTGGAGCTCTCTGCTGCTGACAGAATGCTTGCTGGAAAATTCAGCAGCTCCCACTGTCTGTTTTCATGCTGATTTTCCCCACTGCTTGTTCCTTGGCTTTTCAGCAGGCTCCATGGGCATCAGAGCACATGCTCGCCAGGGCACTGACCTGTGGTGAAGCTGGGGGGTTGCTGGCTGGCTCCTGGACTCAGTAGCCACTGCCACTGGACTCCAAGCTTCCTGGCCCTCGATCCTCCTCTCCTGGATGGGATTATGCACAGTGCTCCCAGTACTTCACTTATTGCTCTCTGGGTTGTGTCTCTAGGTCTTCTGATAGCAGCTGAAGAGTTTACTGACAGGAAGGTCACCAGTCTGGGGTGGCAGAAGGGGCAGGGAGAAATGGTGTTCATTTCCAGTGTCCCAGGCCATTCTCCTCTTTGTTCCTTAACTTCATGCTCAGCATACATTTTGTGGCCAAGTGTAGTAGTTTTTTATTATTCTTTGTTTTAATTTCATATTGGGCTGGGGTTGAAGTCACCTCCTCCCCAGACATTTCCTATTCCTGCATTTCTGTAGTGGCTCTGAGCATGGCACCTATTGCTATTACCACCATCAGATACCCTGGAGAAAACTTTCAAGTCTTAAAATTCTTGAGGCAAGCATGATTATTTTATAATTAGAGAGTAAGTGGTGCAGTCCAGAGTATAAAGTATTGACAGAGACTATGACTCAAGGCTTAAATTTGAAGCTCACTTTGATGACCTGGAGCAAGTCTCTGGCCTCATTTTTTTCACCTCTTGAGATGTGTAAACTTAATAGTCTCTTACAGTGTGTTTGCCCAGACAGACTCTACCAGATCCTTTTTTTCTCTTTGGGAAACAATCTTTGTAATGCAAAACTAAATAGTTTTATAAAGCCAGAAGAGACCCCAGCAATCAACAGGTTACCATACACAGTAATAAAGAAAAGAATAAATATTTGAAGAAGGTGAAAAATGTTAAGCTTAATTTGCCTCCATTTGTACTTCTCCCTTTGGACTGTGTGAAACAAAACTCTTGTTCCTTACTTAAAGAGGTAGAATATTTTAGGAGTTTGAACGCAAAAAGCTGACTTACTGTTACTATACTTCAAATGTCCCCTCAGAATCTGACACTGTGCAGCCATGAGTAGTTACAGCTGGAATATTTCACAGCACAGCAGTCATAAAGTTATTCCTTAATGCTGGAAAGTTGGATGAATAAAAACATCTAAAAATATTAATGTGCCTGCATATTGTGGATCCCTCTCTCCTATGCCTGAAGGCAAAGTAAAAACAAATAAGAGCATATGCTGATATTTCTCTTTGAATTTATTTTACCAATGTCCTTTAAAAAGCCTGGTCATTTCCAAGAAGGTCTTAGATGGAGCTCAGGACAGAAATCAAAATTTCTTTGACATTTTAGAAAAATCCTTCTGAAGTATCCAATTTTCCCACTGTTTTTAATGCTGTTTTCACAGTTCTTTATAAGCCTTATAACCTTGTGGTACCTTGATGACCTCTCCATCAGTGGATAATTTAAAGGCCATCAAGTTCTCATTGGCTTTGACTGACAGATATCCTTTTAAACACATGGTTGCTGGGTAACAAGACCTTACATTGCATTCCTTCCTTGAAATATTTGTCCTATTTTTTATATATTCCTGCCAGTAAGTGTGTCAGCATTCAGCCAGTGTGCTGGAGGGCAAAATGCTAGCTTGAGCTTTTTTTGTATCATGTGGTGCCTCCTAAAAGGAAAAATAGCCAGAACAGAAGAGCTTGCACACATTGTGTGGTGAAAGGTTGTATCAATTTGACTTCCACTTTCATACCATATTTTGCTGGCTGAATTGTTCTTTGAGTGGAAATGCTTAAGGACTTCAATCCCATTTAGCAGTTTGTCCTCTGGAAAAAAAAGCCACTGAAATCCAAAGCAGTATTGGGTATACAATGATGTGGCCCAACATATCTGAATGACCTTTTGGATCATAATAAAGGATATTTAAAAGTTCCAATTTCTTGTGATGGTGACCAATGAATTGTGAAAAAAAAGAAGAAAGAAAGAAAGAAAGAAAGAAAGAAAGAAAGAAAGAAAGAAAGAAAGAAAGAAAGAAAGAAAGAAAGAAAGAAAGAAAGAAAGAAAGAAAGAAAGAAAAAGAAAGAAAGAAAGAGAAAGAAAAAGAAAGAAAGGTGAAATCAAATGGCAACCATGCAGAGTTTAGCAAGGATTCTGCAAAGACTGCTAAAGTCTCTTGGGCAGACTCCAAAAGCCCTTGAAATACCCCCAAGTCCCCCCACTCCATCTTAATAGCCTGCTGTAGTGCTCTTTGTGTGCATATCTTATGATAGCCTCTATTTGGCTGACTTTTCAGGAAACTTTGGTCCACTTACTGAATAAAAAGAAGAACAACAAACAAGCACAGAGCAAACTGAGAAAACCCAGAGAGTAAAAGGCATTTGGGGACAGACTCTGGACTTTTTCAAATAATTGGGAATTAAAAAAAAATGAAAAAGGTAGAACTTTGTCATGAGATGCTGCACTTACAAGGATTAAGCAGCTGACTGTACATCTTTAAAGTAAAGTAAAGGAGAGAAAGAAGCACAGTATTTGTTCCAGTAATTCCCCCAGGACTTTGTCTTTTCATAGTTGTTTTGCTCTCAAGTACTGTTTTTCTGTTTTTTGCTCTATCACTCAGCCACTAAATGAACTTGTGGGAACAAACTAAACAGTGAATAAAAGCTGAGTACTGAATCTGTTAAAGCATCTAGCAGATAACAGGATGGGATAGAGTTCCAGCTTCAACTACATCATGAAAAGTCTAGCAAAGTGGCAGCTTATTTCTGGCATTTTCTGTTTCAGAGGAGCTCAACTTTATGACTTTGATGCTAACAAAGCATCTATTTGATATAAATAATAATATGGAAATAAACGTCATATTGAGAGGGAGAATGGGAAGGAGATCAAATGCATTTGCATACAAGGCGTATCTAGTGTAGCCGTCATCATTTAATATATACTGTGAGCTAAATTCTCTCCTCAGATACAATGGCACAAAAGCAGATCAATTTTATTGACTTTGATAGAAGTAATCTGGATTCACCATAACAAATGAGGGGAGGGAGGATATTTCTATGCAGCAGTTTCTTATGAAAATTGCTGCTAAGTTTGTGTTATTTAATCAAGATCTTCAGTGAATGAACAAATTTCAAGCCATTTCTATCAAAAGACTTTAAAAGACTTGTTGCTTATTTGCCTGTAATCAAATAATTTGTCAGGAAAGCAGCAGATAATGAGAAAACCTACTGCAGGAGGAAAACATGTTTTACAGCATTAATGAATAGATTTGGGGAATATATCTTACTGATGACTACTCCCCTGATTCTGATCCTGATCCTGCTCTGAAGAATACTTGCCATAACCCTCAGGGGCTGTTACTCTAGAGCTGAGTATTGTGCAGCACTCAGAAGAACAAGTTCTTCCTCCATATTTACGGTATTTTTTTTCTTTCCCTCCCCATGCGATTGGTTTCAAATATCATTTATGATGCTTCAAGTGCTTCAAGCACAGCTCAGGCCTTTCTCTGACCTTCCAGGGAGGGCTCTTCCAACATATGGCAATAATTTTAGTCCTCCAGATGTTCTCAGGTCCAGATGAACATGCAGGGAGCTCTTGCCTAGTACTGGCTGATAGGGGCTGCAGAACGGCTGCCTGGAGAAGGGAGAGCAGACACCAACCTTCACAGCTGCTCTCCAGATCCAGGGTGAGTAAAGTGAGGGATGAACAAGGCAGATGAGATGAGGGAGGTGCTGAAACCAACCATTCTGCTCTGATCTAGATGGTGATACATTACAGTCTGAATTCAAACACTGATTGTCTTTCATCATTTCTGCATTTCTTGGTCACTAGGGGAAAGTTTGAATGTCAAAATGCAGTTTACTAGGATTTGCAAAGGACTTCAGATTAGTAAATGAACTCTGAATGGGCTGATTTAATTGATGTCACAAACATGAACTAAGAGATGATATTTAGAGAAACAGTAATTAGTGTTGTGGGTATATGGGTAAATGATGTGATTGATTCCAGATTACGTTTTTCAAGTGAAAATTTCAGTGTTTGTGAGCAGACCCTCTGCTTTCTCATGTAGCTCTAGCTAGTTAGGAAAAGATTGGATGAGGGAACAAACTGTCTTAGTAGTAAGTAAGACTGAGCTGATTTTACCTTCTGCTGACCTAGGGTGCAAAGAAACCAATTTAAATTCTCTCTCAGCTTTAAGAAAAGTGAGTTTGTATCTCTCATAAAAGTGACCTAATCCCAGAATTACTGGTGTTTTGCTGAGAAATTCCCTGGACTGTCATAATTTCTGTTCCCGCTCAAATAACCTGAGAATTGTGCTACTGTGGTAACCCAGGAAAAAAGAGAAGCAGAACAAGAGGTAAGGTTGTAGAGTAGAATTAGATGATGGTCCACCATTGGAGCAGTGGTTTGGAGTTTTTTTTTTTTGACTAAAGAAGTAACAGTCTTCAGGACTCTAGATAATTTCATATTAAAAAGGCCAGACTTTAAGTTTAGTCTAAGCTACTGAGATGGAGGTTGTAATGTTCCCTGTTTATATACCCAAGCTTTGTTAAGAGTTAAAGGCCGGCTGCAACCTGAAAAAATGCTAATTGTTTTGCAAGTTTTGGCTTGCAATTTTTTTTTTTTTTCTGTGAGAAATGACCCTTCTAAGAAAAAGATTTCCAATCTTTTTGTTCCTGGATTTACTTTGCCAATTAACCGAACAAAAGGTTCTAAAATCACCAGGATACACGGCCAAAATCTCGCCTCTGGTAACTGTTTTTTCCCTTCTGCTGGCAAGGAAGACCAATGAATTTTTCCTTTTTCCCCTTTCATTCTTGTCCTTACTTGCCCTCTTTTACCCCTTTTCTGGTTCTTCCCTTCATTTCTGTTATTTGAGGGTTATTCACCCTCTATTTTCCTTGCTCAGTAAGAGTCTTCATGCTTTCTGAGCTGCCAGCATCAAAGAGGTTGCAGCAGCTCAGCAGAGCCTCGGGAGAGCAGAACAAAGACGTTAGGGCTACAAGGATGCCACATGCAATGATCTTGGGCCAGCTCCACTGCAGCAAGCATGGGAGCAGGGATGAAAAGGACACTTGCTTCCCAGGGACCAACTAGAGCTCAGTTTGCACCTGAGTAAAGTACACAATTATTCTGAGAATAAAATATTTACACAATTGTCTTACTTCTGTTTTCTTTCTGGCTCTTCCCCTTATAGATTATTTTCCAATTACTGCCTTGAAAGCTTTTCTCATGTTCTACTTCTACAGTCAGTGGAAAACAAGATAATAAACATTTGTTATTGGATAACATAATAAACTGTTGGTTTTACTCCATTACGTTTATTTAATGATGCAACTCCAAAAGATCCGGTCCTTTGGGGTAGGCTTTAAGGGATTCATGTCTCTGCAGAAAAGTTACTGATTTCATTTCTGCCCTTACACTGGAAAAACAGGGACAGCTTCCATATGAAATGGAATGTCCCAAGTGATGGTGTGTAACAGAAGAATGCCTTGAGAACAATGCCCTCTACTCTGTATCGGGCATAAGACCCTGGGTGGGTCTTTAAGACCCATCAAGGTCTGCAGAAGGACAGGCTCATCATCATGTAAAGCTTCAAAAGGGGACAGATAGCAGGGACTTCATAACTCCCTGTGTCTCTCTCTTTCCATGTTGCTGTAGTTGTGGGTAGTCCTTGGGGGGAAAAAAGCACTGAAATTTCATTGTCTCCCATATGTATAATGTCAATAGGCCTACAAGAGCCAAAAGGAGTTCCTACTTTCTCCTCAGACTCCCTGTTTGACTCAACAGGTTCTAGTTCTTCAAAGTGGGTGTGCCAAGACCTCAATGGGAGCAGGAGAAGGAAATTAAGTACCGTGTCCCACATTCTCCTTATTGGTGGCCATGGGAAGGATTTGTGCACAGAAGCTCTCTGTGAGAGAAGGAGTAGAAGGTGGGAATCCAGTCAATTAAAACAGAGAAGAACTGTGTTTGAAAAAACTCCTTATTCAACCATCATCCAGCATTTATCTTGGGTATAACCTGGGGTAGATTCCACCATGTTGTGGAATAAACAGCATTGAAAGCAATTGATTCTGCAGAGAAAACGAGATTAAATATTTCTTCTTTTAAAAATTAATAGAAAAGAAAGCATTTTCAACCATTCAGTGAACTGGACAAAATTAAGGAACCTTTATGCAATTACAATATTCCTTCAGTGTATGCTGTTCTTCTGCAACTTTGCTTTCTCATATTTGACCCAGAAAGCCTTAGAGATACATAATTCAGTGGGTGTTTCCTGTGGTGCTCTAGATGCAAACACAACGCAGAACTGTAGCAAAGTAAGAGGCTGTAGGGTTTAATAGAAGTTAAAAGATTCATTTAAGTTGACAAGGATACAAGTAACCCAGATTCAATCTGGCCTGTATACAGATTCAGCCTCTCAGAAGATAAGATATCTACATATTTTCAGATAATAATCACTACAGTTAATGGCTGTATTCTTCTCTCTTCCTGACAAGAAAATGTCATGAAATCTGACCATAAATCAGAGAGTATAAAACAGGTGCAAATATAATAATAAAATAGTAAGGATAATAGGAAAAAATTTAAATTTCTAATTATTAGATAATAATATTTTATTTGGTGTACAGATAGAAGTGTGTTCAGCTCTAGGCACCCCAGTACATGAGATATATACTGGAGAGAATCCAGTGAAGGGCTGCAAAGGTGTTTAAGGGGCTGAAGCATCTCCCCTGTGAGGAAAGGCTGAGAGAGCTGGGACTGTTCAGCCTTGAGAAGAGATGGCTCAGGGGGATCTCATCATGTCTGTAATCACCTGACAAAGGGATGAAAGGAGGATGGAGCCAGACTCTTCTCAGCTGTGCTCAGCAACAGGACCAGAGGTGATGGGCACAAATGGAAGTTCAGGAGAGTCTCTCTGAACGTCAGGAAATGCTTTTTCACTCTGAGTGTGACTGAGCGCTGGTGTGGGTTGTTCAGAGAGTCTGTGGAACCTCCACCTTTGGAGATAGTTGAAACCTGTATGAACATGGTCCTGGGAAACTGCCTGTAGGTGCCCCTGCTTGATCAGAGAGATTGGACCAGATGGTCTCCAGAGGTCCCATCCAACCTGAACCCTTCTGTGGTTCTGTTAAAGGAATTATAGCCCTGCAGCTCATTGGAGCTGAACTGCAGACAGAGTGGTGGTTCAATGAAAGAGTGGAATGCTGTGAAAAATACAAGGCTCTTTTTCCAGTGAAGTCAAGCACATCTTTTCCAGCCTTTTCTTCACTGGAACTAAGATTGTTTAGTAAAGACCAATCTGTAGAGCATTTTTTCCCCAAAGCTGAAGAGTAATGTGACAGATGAAAATGGCACTACTTGTAGAAGATTATAGTTCATACAGATGACAGATTTTCCACCCTGGAACATCATATTTTGTCTTGTAAGTAATTTCTATCATTGCTGCTTTCATAGTGAAGGATTTGCAAGGGAAATGTCAAAGTCAAACACTTACCATTTTGCAATGTATCCTGAAAAAAGATTCCAAGCTGTTGGGCAATGGCTCCCAGGTCTGCCTTGCACACAGACAGCACTTCAACCATTCTTCCTGCTCTCAAGGGTGTCATTTGCATAGCCATTGGTTTCACTGCATTAACTTACTCTTTAAATCTGCAGATGATAAAAGTCTGTAAGTGGAGGTGGAAGCCCTGTAGATAGAGGGAAAATGGTGGGCTTTTCTTTAGAAGCATTGCTTCCCCTATGCAGGCTGTAAAACAGAGACACAGGCCTTACATACTTCAAGTTGTCTGAGGGCTGTCATTGTCCAGTCTTCTCTGCGCTTCTGCTGGAAAAGCACCATCCAAACAACCCATAAACTATACTGAGTTTTCTTCCTATTTTTGGAAACTTGTTTTTTGTGCAGGAGAGCACTTCAAAGATTTCTTCAGTCTCCATGTGCTGTATTTCTGCAGCAATATAAAAGACAATTATTCCAAACCCAGGATGGGACAGGGGCGTGGGTAAAGGGGCCTGGATGAAGGTTGGAGATGCACTCTCTACAGGAAAAAGAAGAATCCAAACATCTGTTCACTCTAACCCCACTATGTGGGTGCCAGGATCTCTGTCTGCTAGTACCTGCTTCATGGGTTTCATAAGGAATGCCAGAATATTCAGTAAAATTATATTTGTTGAGTACTGGATAATCACAGCAAGGAGGAAGAACAAGCTGAAATTTTAAACACAAGATTCCCAAGTTCTTTAAAAATCTGATTTTTCTTTTCATCCAGCTGTCTGCTGGATTTTGCCTTTATTTGAGTTGGAAGCAGCAGAAGTGTGATTCCCTACACTGTGGGATTGCAGTTGTGGGATGCTGTGGAATGAAACCCTATGGCCAAGAACAGACTGTGCTGTGTGAAGGACTGAGGATGTTGGCAGTTCTCACAAATGAAGAAATTATGACTGGATTTCAATCAGGTGGTGCATGGCTTTGGTAATAATTTTAAAGTGTGATGCTTTAAACAGAAACCTACAGGCTTTTACCTGGAGTGAACTGAAAATTTATACATTAAAAAATAAATCATTTGTCTTGTACCAAGATAAATGACAAAAAAAACCAGTGTCAAACCATTGACATTTTGGGCAATATTTTGCCCTTAAATTACTGTCCAAGGGTGCTCCTCCTGCATCTACAAGAGCACCAAGTGGAACATTAGAAAGTGCATATTATGGATTTTTGTTTCACAGAAGGCTTTTTTCAACTAGATCACAAAAGGAGGTTTAAGAAGCATAATGGCACACAAGAGAAAAGGGCCTCCTATAAGAAGCCCCTGGAAACTGCACATAGGCAAGGGAGAGTAGGCACACAAGGATATTGAGTGGGATATATAATACCTGATGGTGTACAGCCTAAAGATTAATCTTATGTTTTGAACATAAGCTGTTTTGAAATATGTTTATTAAAATGACATAAACAGTCCAAAATTTAAAAAAAACCAAAACAAACAAACCAAAACAATCCCCTCTAGTTTAATAATGGTCAGATAACAGATTTTGTTATCAATGTCATTCAATAAAATGTTGCTTTCATGCATTTTCTCTGTCTGGTTTCTACCTGACATACCAGCACATTTGCCACAGAAGCTCTGATAGCACAAGTTGGTCTTGTTTGATATATTGACTTGGATTAAGGCAGACTTCAAATCAGTTCCTGATACAGTTCTAGTTTTCCATAGTGAATGCATGCCTGAGTTCTCCAAAGGATACTTTGAAGTGATAGTACAACAACACTGCCTTTGTCTGATGTGTCTGACAGTATTTGGCACTCCTCTTTATCTCACACACAGTCTGGTCTTGCTAATAAAAATAACAGCCAACAATTCTATCTAATGTTCTTAACGCTGATGAAGAAAATCTCTAAGATTTGGAACCGAAGATAAATTATGATCATTATAAACAAGTGGAACAGAATTCCCACATACGTTCCCTGCTCTCAACAAAATGCATTTTAGATCATCAAGGCTTCATTTCAGTGGATCACAATCCATTCAGTCTGGAATGAGTGTTTGCTGCACATCCTCTAAAGCTCCAGCGTGACATTTGCCCTGCAGGCAGACTATGGATATCAGAGACAGTGCAGGCCCTGTACTGGCATTTGCAAAAATAATAGGCTATCCATCAGAACAGTAATTTTCCTCACTCCAGGATCCCAGGCTGAGAAAAGGTTAGTCCTACAGGCCTAAGGCAAACTGCAGAGCACAATAGAGCTCACACCGCCACAATTGTTATAATTCCATGAGCTGATAAACACTGCTGTTGTTGATAACCATCTCAGTTTCTGAAGAAATATGAGCTCAAGGCTTGGCACTGAAAAAGTTATTTATTTTTGCAGAGGTACTACATAGCTTTATCTGTTTTGCTTTTGCAAGTGCTAAATTAAACATGATAAAGGCAGAATCTTGAACCCTCAGGCATCTATGACAAAATGCAAATTTCCTGCTGCTTAGCTACAGCACCACAAACTCTTTGTTGGGAGCTCTTCATTCTGTAGAGAATACAAAACATTTGATCCTCTTTCCCTTGATGTCAATAGGGCTTTAACTTCTTAGACAGCAGAGACAGGCCCATAATAACCTTGTTTGATCAAGTTATTCCTAACAAATTTTAGCATGGTGTGATGAGGTTTCTCTGCCCCTTGAATATCTCAGATGTTCAGGAGCTCTCCCCAAGGCCAAGACAGTGGTTATGGACAGAACTGCAAAGCTGGTCAGTGAGATGCATAACAAAAAGCTTAAACTCCAGGAGCAGCACACTAAATTACTCACACCCCAAGAGCCTCATCATCACTTCTTCTTGCCTTTGCTCTATCTAGCTGCTTTTTCTCTGTCTTCAGGAGAGAACAGAGGGTAAAAGGAGTGAGTTTGGCAATGAAGTCACAGATTCATAGTCTTAGGTACAGAAAGATGAGAGCAATTTCCTTCTTTTCTATCAAAACTGAATGTTCAGGTCATGTCTTTCATCATGGCCAAGTGGCACTACAGGATATCAAGCCCATGGGTTTTTGGTTTATTTTTTTCCAAAATTTATTCATGACCTTTATACATGTTTAAATTACTTATCTTACATATAGAGCTGCATGAATTCTGGGCATCTTTTCTAATTACTCATGTACTGAAACATTTGGTATTACAATTTTTTTTTTTTTTTTTGCTTTGGGTTTAAAAATTACATTTGGGCAGGATTCCAATAAGAGCATTTACTAATAAAACCCATAACCCTTTGAGTTCTAAAACAATTTGGCTATCATTATCTGCTGAGTTGACATCAGTTTGCAAAAACTTTAGCTCCAGTGAGACAGGCCCTTTGTTTGTTTGGAATGACTGTGGCTTGTATATTAGTTCTGGGCAGCTCTATTTCCTGAAAGTTTTGAGCCAATAGATTTATATTGGTCTATTTGGTAAAGCTGGTGAAATGAAAAATACACATTTTTTGTTCAAAGGTTTTTTCTTTTTTGCTCCAGTTTCTTGCTTTTTGTATGACTCTTATTATGTGATTTACAAGCTCATCAGCATCATATGGCCATAAATGTCTTCAGCAAATCCATATCCTCTGTGTTTCATGGTTGCTGAGCTGTGGCAGATGTTTATGCAAAGCAAATACTGAGAACATAAAGAAGACATATCACAAACAAGAAGTTATTTGTACTGCAGAACGTGTCATTTTTATTTTACTCCAACACGTTGGAGGAGATACAGACACACTAAACCAGAAAGTACTTGGTCAGCAAAGGTGATGAAAACATTTGTTGTCCATTCCTGTTTAGCTCCAATAGTTTGCACCACACTAAGTGCATTAAAGGACACCTGTTTCAGTGTGTATTGGAATTCCAGTGTATGTTGGTTATCCATGATGCTATAGGCCTTCCAATGATAATACTGATTTTTTTTTTCTTTTTGTTTGTTTTGTGTCTTTCTATTTGTCAATACTTTGATGAAAACAAAATTTGGGTGAAAAATTATTTGGATTAGTCTAGTTTGCTATCCAAACTTAGCAGTTACTTTCCAGTGTGTGCATCCAGGATAAATACTCTTTGTATCACAAAGATAAAAAGCACAGAAGATACACAGCAGAGAATACAACCACTGCTAATAGCAAGAAACTGTACCTAAACCTTATGTGTGAGCATTTACCACACATGATGTTAGAGCAAGGATTGAATATTCAGAGCTGCCCTTCACAATGATATTCACTTTTTGTAGAAGGGGAAGGGAAGCACAACTTACACAGCTGAGGGACCTCCTGTGGTCAACCACCATGGATTGACAGCCAGGTTTTACACAGCAAGTCCTGCAATCAAATCGCAGCTTATTCAATCATGTATTCAAGAGGCCTTCATCTTTCTTTGAAAACCAAATATTTCTAGTCTGGCCTTCTAAAGAGAAATTCAAAGCTCAACACTTCTTGAATTGTCAAGGTTTTAAAGCTAGAAATCAAGTAAAAAAAGAGTAGCAAAGAATTTGCCTCATGGTTGTAGGTGTTTGGAATTGGCATTATTTTCAGTTTTTTACTAATCTTTTGAGAATAACGATGTCTAAAGAAATAGCTGAGATTCAGAAACCAGAAAGATTTGCACAAGTCTCTGTCCCCCTTTGGTTGTGTGGATTTCCATGCCTTCAGCTTCAGCCTGGAGATTCATTTACATTTCTAGTTGCTCCTGGGTCTCCTGACACATTGTCCTAACCCCCAACAGCCTTTGCTGCAGTCATGAATGTTCACGTAAATGGCACTGGTCTCCTCCTGCTAAGAGTATGAGGAAGGAGATGTGCAAACATAGGAACTGCCTCAAAATAATCAGTAGGACTCCTATGGTTTCCTTTCAGTATCTAAAAGCTCTTTGCCAGCATAGATTGAAGAGCAATAGGAGTGTGGCAATTGCATCATAAAATGTGCTTTCTGGCCTATTTCCCCCCTTTAGCCTACCATCCCCAGAAGGCTTGAAATGATTCTTGCTTTTCTTCTTCACACTTTCAGTTCTTAAAGAGGAATCCAGTGGCATCTTTCTTACAAGAAGTCAAAAGGACAAGGGAGGGAATGCAAGTGATGCCAGCAAAGGAGCCACCAATAATCAGGGGAAATGATCTTACAAAGAGATTGTCTCCTGTCTGTCACCACTATCTGTGAGGGAGAAAGCAGCACTAGCAGAAAATGACCTGCTAGATTGTTTCTGCTTCTAGATCAATAAATAAGGACTCTGCAGTTCCCCTGGAAGATATCCTGCTGTCATTGCGGTCTGACTCTAACACATTCAAGTCAAAGTGAGATTAATATCTAACAGCAGCTACTTAATCATGAGCAACAACAACAGTCACCCTGCCTACCGTTGGATCAGGTTTTTAAATCACAGAGCAGTTAGAGCTGCTGAGCTTTTCACCCAGAATGCAAATTAAAGGTAATTTATTAACATGGAGTCAGATCTAGAAAAACAAAGAGTTATCTGATTATTTTTCCATTGTGGTGTAGAAGATTTCTGCTTAATAGAGATTCTTCATTGCACAAAGTAGGGAAAGGCAATTGTTCAATGCCCTGAACATAGAATCAAATGTAGTAAAATCCACAATTAAAAGAAATCCTAAAATTCTTCACACAACTGATGATTTCTGTTGACATTGGTTGCTTACTCCCTCAAAGAACTTCCTGTGCAGCAAATCTTGTCTTGGTGGAAGAAAAAAGGAAGGAAGTGGCAGAAGGAAGGAAGTGGCAGAAGGAAGGAAGTGGTGAAAGGAAGGAAGTGGCGGAAGGAAGTGGCGGAAGTGGCGGAAGGAAGGAAGGAAGTGGCGGAAGGAAGGAAGGAAGGAAGTGGCGGAAGGAAGTGGCAGAAGGAAGGAAGGAAGTGGCGGAAGGAAGTGGCGGAAGGAAGGAAGTGGCGGAAGGAAGGAAGGAAGGAAGGAAGTGGCGGAAGGAAGGAAGTGGCGGAAGGAAGTGGCGGAAGGAAGGAAGTGGCGGAAGGAAGGAAGTGGCGGAAGGAAGGAAGGAAGTGGCGGAAGGAAGGAAGGAAGTGGCGGAAGGAAGTGGCGGAAGGAAGTGGCGGAAGGAAGTGGCGGAAGGAAGGAAGGAAGTGGCGGAAGGAAGGAAGTGGCGGAAGGAAGGAAGTGGCGGAAGGAAGGAAGGAAGGAAGTGGCGGAAGGAAGGAAGGAAGTGGCGGAAGGAAGGAAGGAAGGAAGGAAGGAAGGAAGGAAGGAAGGAAGGAAGGAAGGAAGGAAGGAAGGAAGGAGAAACAAATGTATAATTATTGAAATCTGCAGGCAATCAGGATTTTGCGTATGTGGTTGCATATGTGGAAAAAACTGTTTTGGAATCCTCTAGCTGTTGACTTTTGTTTCTTTGTTTAAGGTTTGAATAAATAACTCAGAGAGATCTGAGATTCTTTGGTATCTCAAATCTTATTAATGCAGAATTTCCAGGAGAGTTGATCTGACAGTTTTGTAGGATTATTTAAATAAAAAAGCTGAGAAGTTGTCTTTTTAAGCTTGTGAAGAGATTTGTATCTTTCAGTGCTGAAGAAGTTTGATGCCAAATGAACACAGACTAGGCTCCACAAACACAATTTAAATCTCACTGGGGAGTATGAATATTTGGCACCTAATTTGGTCAAGATATCTATTTCTGGTTCCTCCTAAGAGGGATTCAAATCTTCAAAGTCACAAGTTTATTCTGACTCACTCTATGAACCCTCTCTCTTTCCACTGCATTGGAAGGTCACCAATAGAGAATAACCTAATTTTTGCATCCAAGTCATGTGCCCAACATAAGGACATTCAGATGATAGACTTCTTCTTCTCTTTCTTAATGCCAATTAATTTTTTTTTTTAAATTTTATCCTGTGTAATGGCTGGGTACTATTATGACCACTTTTTCAATCAGATAATGGGTGGCCTATTCAAACTTGTCCTGTTGCCCAGCAGTCTACCTTTATTTTCAGTGGAAAAATGACAGTTTGCACACATGGGAGCATCTGGGCCATCACTGCATCAAGTAGGGACATCAAGGAAAGGCTGTAGAATGATTTACCAAATAAGTGATTGCTAAGGATATTGTCATTTTTCTAAGTAATGTAAAAGAACAAAAACTGATCTGGAAGTTTTTTATTTTTTTGTCTTCACTCTTAGGAAGTTGTTTTGGCATATTTACATGGCAATGAATTGTTTAGTAAGTTCTTTCACGTTTGACTCTGGTTTTGTGGTTCTTTGGCAAGTGATTAAGCCCTTTTTTACACCCAGCACAAGTTTCAGTTGCCACCTACCCCATCAGTTGAGTTTATGGAAACAACAGCTGGAGAATTTGGTAAGATACTCATAGGCTGTAAAAAGCATTGCATCAAGCTGGCAGTTAAGCACTAAATCAAGGAATGAGAGATGCTTTCATAGACTGAGAAGAATTAAAAACTGAAAAGAAAGAACTGATTAGAGAGCAAATTGCAATCAGAATGTTCTAAGACTTATGCCAGCATTAAAATTCACTATGGGGTGGACTCAGATGTAGAATTGATCCCAGACAGGGCAAAATGATTCATAATAATCTTTTAATATAGAGCTCTCTCTGAATCTGGACAGATTCCATGCATTGTTGCAACCCCAGAAATCTAAGTAATAAAAGATGCACAATGTTTAATTGGAGCTGGCAGTTAAACAAAATGTAGCAATGCAGTCACGTTTAAATTGATGTCATTTTAAATGATTACATGGTAAAAGATTTCCCACTGTTTATCTGCACATATTCTGCAAAAATAAAGAAAAATAATGACTCCCATGACCATGGGGCATAGATTGCTATTTTTTCTTTCTATTTACCGCACAGACCATGGGAGGGAAATTATGCAAGAAAAGCAGCTCATCAGTTTTCAAACCAGAGGTTTCAATTGCAAATGCAGTGTGACAGCAGATATTTTCCTCTGTCAAAAAGTAACAAAGTAACTGAAGGGGAAGGAAAATGGGGCCTGCAAACAAATTGGTGATTCAGGAAATAAAAACAAATGACAGAAGTAGGAGTCAGTGACCAAGAAGCCTGGAGTGTTGCTTTGTGAGATGAACACATACAAAATAAGAGGGCTTGGCCAATGCCATGCTTTTGGTTTTAATTTGTTGACCAAATGGATGTTTGGGGAGTAGTACAGATGCACTCATTTCTAATGGTCTGCATCCATCCACTCCACATCCCTCCTAATTGCTCTTACAGGTGATACAGGCTATTAGAGACACAAGAGCTCCAAACTGTCAGGGTGCCAGAAGGGAAGGACAGCTCCTCATCTATACTGACATGCTGGGATTGTGTATATAGCACTTGGCTGGCAGGAGGACTGTCTGGGAATAATACTCTGAAATTCGATCTTCTAGCTCAAATTACTCCTCAACGGTCTATTAAAATGTTTTCAAGAAGTTCTAGGATCTCCTCAGTAATGCTTGTGGTCTCTTCAGTTGCTTTCTTATTTGTGAATAATACATGGCTCACCATCAGTGTAAGTAATTACCTGGGAGTCTGAAACACCTCTTTCTATCCAGATGATCTATTAGTTTCATTGTTTCTTTTCGTTCGCATCCTGCATGTATCTGAGATGTTTATACATAGGCTGAAAAACTTACCCTTGAGGCAATTGTGATGCAAATAATTGTTACTGGACTGAGCAAACTCGTGATCCAGGCAGCTACAGGAAAAAAGGGAAATATCTTCCCTATTATTTATTTAGATATAGAGAGTGATAGCATTATAATGTCTTTTCAATGAAGATAATTAATGTTCTAAGTTCTCCTTCAACAACATACAGCCAAAATGCCCCTTTGAAACATAATTCTGAGGCATGAATGCATCAGAGAGTAACTAGATTTCAGTCCAGGTAAACAATGGCACTTCTGGAACTTGACAGCTGATGCCCACCTGATTTGTACTTCAAAACATTTGCACAGTGCAGTAACACTAGCAAAGCCAAGCATCTGATCAACTCCATGGCTTTAGTTCTTTTTTCAAAACCAGAAAAAGGCTTATCAAGAGCCATTTCTCCTTGCCAATGGATGAGTTACTTAGTTGCCAAATTTTTTGAAAGAACTGGTTATTCTCAAAGATTTGAGAGGGGGAAAAGTCATCAAGGAGAAGGTCACAGTTTCATCCTTATCTACCTAGACAGGGCTGTGGCTGGGTAAGTAAGCTCCCTGCCTTGCTCTGTTGCCCTGACTACCTGGTACAGGACAACATTCAACAAACTTATATTATAATGTCACACCCTAATATTCCAGCTGGTCCTTTAACAAGTTACACGGGAAGAAGGTAAACGTCAAGCCTTTCCCATGTCGGTGACAAAATTAGAAGCATTCTGTAAGGGTTTATAAACAAAGTGTGCTGACCTAGTTCTCGCCTTGCTCACTGTGAGACTGCAGTGGCTTAGTTTACCTGTATATGTGAAAAGAAAAAAAACAAAAAACAAGCAGAAAGACAAGAATGGGCGGAGATAAACCACTTCTCCACAAACACTTAACAGTTGTTAAAAGACAATGCCAGGACAGGAAAATGCCTGGGGATTCAAAGATCTAAAAAATAAAGTTAAAAAAATCTGGCAGACTTTAAAAGGGAGGTTTTTTCCAAAATAAATATTCTCTGGTTTTAAAAAAAGTTTTTTAGTTATTGAATACCCCTTACTTCTAACTTTCAAAAGAAGAATGGCCAGGACAAATATGGTCCAATGTGCTGTGTAAACACAACAGATAAACAGGGCACTGAAGTAGAAAGAGATTTGAGAATCTCATCTTGGCTTCAAATGTAAGTGTCTGGTAAAAGAGAATCTAATAAGAAAGCAGAAAAGGTGCAACTGAACAACAATGACCTGTAAAAAACTGGATTTGTTGGTAAAGTACTTACTGCTTTTCTAAGGAAGGCTCAGACATCTGTGCTAGTCAATAGAGTGAAAAAGGATGATCTTTTACTTCATGATTTGTATCTAAAAACTGGTATATACAAAGTAATAAAAATATTTCAGTGTCTAACAAAGAAATCTTTCTTACATTTAGTTTCTTCACTTTTTCCACCAAATTTAGTTATTTTATTCTTATAAATAAGAATAAAAATAATACAACTTTATTCTAGTACAGAAGTGTATGACTCTTGCAACAAAACATGTAGCTAAGACACAAATAGTAACAAACCAAGTATTGCTTTTCTTTCACAATAGCCTTCCAACATATATATAAAATAATTGTAATCACAATCTTCCTCTCCCACCCAAGCAACCTCAAGGATGACTCAGTCCAGTTTAACCCTCCTTCTCCTCTCCATTGTCTGCTCAAACAAAGGAGATTTACAGTGGGCAGTCATAAGAGCCTGAAACAACCTGATACCCCTCCTTTGCTGTCTAACTTCTCCTTGTACTCTATCTTGAAATGAAGTCATAGCGCTACATTTGTGACATCCCATTCATTTCCATGGAAACAGATTACCAGTTCACAGGCGTTTATGGCTTCACTGCCACATAAAGAGAAGGAACTGATCTCTGTGAAAGAAAGCTCTCCCTGAAAACAGCAGCAATAGACGTGGTTTCTGATAGAAATAGACGTATTATCACATTTCTCATTTCCTTTTAAATTCCAATTGACATGCCTGGGACTGGATGCATGGCTGCACTTACATCCTTGTAATTAGTGATGCATTATTCATAGCGATTCATACCAGCTCTGAAGGATGCTATTTCAAGGCTCCATTCTACCTTACTTCCTCTTACTTCTGGATTTTCATTTTTTCCTCTTACACAAGATATTCAAGTCAGAAAGCAAGCATCCTTCCCCACCTTCCATCTTAATTTTGCTCCCATCATCCATCTTAGCTTCCAGAATCCACTCCAGCATTATTCATCCTTCATGTCTTTCACGGATCCTTCACAGGTGTCTGTTTTAATTTTGCATCTTATGTCATTTTTCCTAGTTTACTAAAAAGCAGTAAGATATTCAGAAGGAGGAAGAGGCCTGCCACAGCAACCAAAATGAACTAGATTCTGCCTAGCTCAGTAGTTTGGAGCTTGACCTAAATATTTTAGTCCTGGGGATTATCACCAGCATTTTCCTTGGATTTCTCTTTCCATCGCCTGGTTACATTACCGTAAATTAGGGCTGCCCTCAGGCTGTTCTGATTTGCACTCAAGCTGCCACTTGCCCATTGAGCTGTTTGGAAACGTTGATGTTGGCTGCAGCACAGGCTCACTCCAACTGTTCATCCACATCTTTTCATCTAGAAGCCACAGGACACTGAATGGGAACAAATGTGAGGTCATTTGTCTTCATAATTGCTTATAAAGGACTTTGGTGGTCCTGTGCAAGTGTTTAAAAAATATCTCCCCTTCCTGAATGACTCCAAACCAAATGGCCTGGTATGAGCTACACCTGTGCTCTCCTTATGTGCTTCTGGGCTATAAGTTCCCACCCCCCACCATTTTCCTTTCTGCAGCTGTTTGTGCTGCTGATGAGAAGTTCAACAGGGCAGGACCTGCAGTTGTTTAAAAGGAGACCCCAAGTGACCTACCCTCACAGCCAGGCTGTAGACAGGATGAACACTTTTTCTGAGATCTGACAGAGACTGCAGAAGCAAGGGACAAGAAAGCATTGATCTAATGAGTCTTTCATCTGAGGAAAGCTGCCCAGTGTGGGATGACACAGAATCAAAGGAGTGTCTGAGCTCCAGTTGAAGGCAAGGGAAAGGGGATGTTTATGAACGAGGAGAAGCTGCACAGCAGTGCCTCTGTGCTGGAGCTGAGCACACCTGCCCCTGAGTCATTCAGCAGGATGTGAATCCAGGGTGATACTCTGTGGTACTAAGTTCAAGGCAAGAGTGAAGTCTGGCTGTTGTGCCACCTGCCTTTCAGATGACAACCTTCAAACAGCTCACAGACACAGTGAATGCATCCAAAGAAAAGCAGGGAAGTAGATGGGGGGTCTGGAGCACAAGTCATATGAGGAGTGGCTGGGTGAGCTGGGGTTGTTTTTTCTGGAGAAAAGGAGACTCAGGTAGGACCTTATTGCTCTCTGCAACTACTGAAAGGAGGTTGCACTGAAGTGGGGATTGGTTTCTTCTCCCAGGTAAAAAGAAATGGTCTGTAGTTATGCCAGGGAAGGTTTAGATTGGGTATTAGGATAAAATTCTTCACTGAAAGGGTGGTCAAGCATTGGAACAGGCTGCCTAGGGAAGTGGCTGAGTAATTATCCCTGAGGTATTCAAAAATCATGTATGCAAGGTGCTTAGGGACATGGTTGAGTGGTGACCTTGGCAGTACTAGATTAACTGCTGGGTTCAGTGATCTTAAAGATCTTTTCCAACCTGAATGATTCTATGATTTATGAGATAGACTCAAGGGTAGGCGCAAGAACAGAAAAAGTGGAAGAACAAAGAAAGTCAGATATGAATGATCCATGTAGCTCCATTTGTTTCTCCCAGGAATGTGCATTTTAATGCACTCTGTACCAAAGATATGAAGATCTGCTCTAAGTCAGAACACATTAAAATATTGCCCTCTATAAATTTTGGAAAACAACTTTAAACAGAAGATAAAACATATACTAAATTAATATATAGACAGAAAACATGATTAAAAAAAGACCATTCTGTTGGTATAGTATTTATTAATATGTCACCATCATATCTTCTGAAAAATCCCCTTGCCCAGGATTCTTCTCCTGGGAAGCTGAGAAGCTTCAGAGAAAAAGGAAAACCATATGATCTCATTTGCTTCTCCTGTGTTTTGCTGCTTTGTAATGTGGTTTGGAGACTGTTATCTAACAGTCTCTAAAGTTTGATTGGTTTCACGTGAATTGTTTTGACTTAATGAGCAATCAGCATCCAGCTGTGTCAGACTCTGAAGAGAGTCATGAGTTTTCATTAGTATCTTGTTAAGCCTCCTGTAAGAATCCTTTCTCTATTCTCTAGTATTCTTTAGTATAGTTTTAGTGTAGTATTCTTTTAAAATAAAAGAATATTATTCTGATAAAATAATAAATTAGCCTCTAAGAACATGGAGTCAGATTCATCTCTCCTTCCGACCATGGGGACCCCAGAAAATTCCACAATTGATATACTGCTGAGTGGTCTTCAGTGTAAAAGAGGGGCCTCTGATCATAAAAATGTTCCCAGAGAAGGCCATGGCACTCCCTATCTGTGTAATGACAATAGATTTGTGCTGTACTTCGGTAGCAGACTATCAGGAACCTTTGTTTGTTTTATCAACTAATTCATTATGATTTGTTATCATAAATAATTCATGGATGTAACATGAAAAGTACATTTTCCTTTTTCTGGGCATCATGGAATCTTCTCATGACACCTTTCACCTTACATCTTTCATTAGATATTTCCATCAGCTGGTTTCACAAATTTCATAAATAATATGTGTGGCTTTGGTTCACCATAAAGTCCTATTTTGAGGCTGCATGCCCATGCTATATCCTATATACCTGTAGTTTCCCTATCTGAGGGGTTAGGTGAGTAGGGCAGAGTTTACACCATACCTGAAAGTACCTAACATGCAGGTTATACCAGTGTTCAGACAACTGCTGAAAGTCTCCTGGCACACATAACTTCTGGCATTTTCTTATTTCTGAGAAAAAAACCAGAGGTGTTGATGCTGTTAAGCAACTCCTTTACTGAATTTGCCTGGGGCAAACATCAACAGTGATACTACATTACACATTGACAGAAACACAAAGGTGTACATTTTAAAATAAATAATTGTCTAGACTAAATTTGTCCCTTAACAGCAGCCTACAGTAGCATCAGAAAGTAATACAGAGTGAGTTAGCACTTGGCTTGCCTGTACAGACAAGTTGGGCATTGCCATGCTCTTTTTAAAGCCAGGAGAAGCAGAGAGATCCAGACCAATGTTCTCAGTCAGTGTTAGCTCATGTACTTGCATTAGAAAAAACTAAATGGAAGTTGAACTCCACATCTCTCCTACAGTACCTGCAATACTTTTCCAGAAACCTTTTTCCTGGGTGCTCCCAAGAACTTGCAACTCAAAACACCTTGACTGTCCATCACAAAGTACAGAAGACATCTGCTGTCACTTGAAACACCCTCTAAATGCTCTTCTGTAAGCAGAGTCTGTATCACTCATTCAAGTCTCAAGTCTCTTGTCTGTATAACTCATTCAAGTGATCTTTCATGACCCAGGTTTTTTTCAACCCAGATTTTTTTTAATCCCTACAGTTCACTTCCTTGAACAAAAGCTCCAACATAAATCACCTACTTTAGGAAAGTCTTGAACATCTGTGATACCTTGTTTACCTTGGGTCTGCCTGAACAATCCCCTTTTCATCATTGGTGTCCCGGTTGAGGAAGTTTAGGAGTAAAGAGATGTCGTAAAGGTGACTGAAACTACACAGAAGAGAAGAGAAAACATCTGACCAGCCACAGCAGGGGATCCCTGGTAGGTGGAAGCCCTGCTGAAACATGGTTCTCTGGACAAACAGCAAAGTCTACTTTCTGCAGCATACTGCAGTTTTGTTCTCCAAATCACACTGTCAATTCAATTTGGGAGATAAGTGCAACAGGCAAAATATAGGGCCAGGATTTTTGCCTTTATAGCAACCATTACACTTAATAAAGTGTTTTTTTCATCCACATAAACACCTAAACAACAAAGACCCTTATGTTGGTAGGAATTAAGCTGTTCTAGCTGCAATCTCTGCCACTCTGTTGCTGTGGAGCTAATCCTAACACAGGAGAACAGATCCTGCCTTTTTGCTTTATTCCCTGGACAACCATCCTATATAAACAAGCTGCTACCTCATTCCCATTGATATAAAGTGGCCCTTACCAGTTGTGCCAGAAGGGCACAATTGAGCCTGTGCCAGAAGAACAAATTGTGTCAGCACATTTCTTAAGAATCCGGATGACAACATCACAACAACACATTAGCCTTAATATAGAAACACAAAAACTTCATTAGAATTATCTGACAGAAATGTGCACAGAGGCGGATTTGGTTTCTGGGTCATGGGGGGCACAATACAACATGTCCATAGCACAGGTTGTTTTTAACCTGCTTGTCCTCTGCCCACGGCTTTCCTTCCCTTTGACCTAAGTATTTGTCTTCCTGTTGTTTTATTCTTTCCCCTCTGAACTCCTCTCCTCTTTTACATTTACCTCCAGTTTCACCAGCTCTTCAGTTCTTTATGTGATCTCCCTTTCCTTTAACTTGGATAAATCTATTTGCAAGGTCAACAATATTTTTCTGCTTCCTTTCATATTTATAATGAAACTTATCTTTGTCCCCTTTCTTTTTTTGTCATCTTTGATTTGTTTCTCAAAAATACTGCTCTTCTTTTCATAAAGTATCCCAACACCAAGAGAAAAAATAGCAATACAACCTGATCTTTCTCATCTTACTTCCAGTCCTATTCATAACTCTTTCCTCCCTCCCATCCTAAGTTTCTCTTCTACTGTTTTCTCCTCATATCTGCACTGTCATAGTAGCTCTGTTCCATGCATTGTCACAATCTCCTCAAAGTGGTTTTTACCCTTTTTTTATCATCAAGTATTTTCACTTTCCTATTCCTTTTCCTCCCTCCTACTACAAGGTTTATTGCCTTTCCCATATGAAAAATACTCTTGATGTCCCCTTGCTCCTTCGGCTACTGTTCTATCTTCCTTCTTCCTCTCATCTCCAAGCTCATTGAATAGTATCAGGTCACATATTTCAGTTCCATTGAAGATTTCTTCTCCTTGCATTCATCTTCAGACACACTTAATGTGGAATGTCTTCCAATCAAAATTACAAGGAAAATACTCCATCCTTAAATATGCCCCTCACTTTTGTTGGGGCAGTTCTAGTCTTTTTCTTGAAACTGCACTTCTTCTCACCAGCTGTTACTCTGGAATTTCCTGGTCTTCTTACTCTCTTCAGCATGTCTGAAGCATGTCCTTGCCTTCCTTTAGACCTCTGTGGGGATCCCAAATGTGTGTCTGTCCTTGCTTCCATTCTCATTCATCTTTATAACTTACCTCTGTTTAATCTCATCAACAGAGCACAAATTCAATTATCCTCTCAATACAGATGACCTACAAATCTCTTCCCCTGCCCAAGACCGCTCCTTTAAAATCTTACCTGAGTATCATTGTTGCACCAAAGTCTCATTAGCTGTAATACTGTTAAATCCTGTTTGTGAGTTCTTCTCTGCCTCAAACATTAACTCTGTCCCCTGAAATCTCATCATGAGGTAGCACTTCCCCTTTTTTTCTGTCAGTGTGATGTCTGTTAGCTCCCACTTCCAGCTGGTTCCTGGTACCACTCTGTGGCATTCATTTGTTATTGATTACACACATTGCAATTTAATTTTGCTAGGAATTAAAAATCTGAGTACTTTGAGAACTAGATTTAAACTTGAACATGCTTAAGAGCTTACTTCCCAGCTGAGCTGCAGGTTATGTAGCATTTCAAAATAAATATGTTCTATTTATTATAAGAGATATATTAAAAATATACATCCTCTGTCCTTTAAGATACTACATCTCACCAACTATCCAGTACAATCACTTTTCATCATATCTCAGCCAGTTCAATAAAACTTTCTTTAGCAAACATTTAACATTGTCCAGCCAGATCAGGTGTCCATTTACCAAGTACAGAGCCCTTCCTTTGCAAACCCTTACCTTGCTGCCATCACTGTCTTCCTCTTCAGATTCTCTGAGCCTACTGCCATCCTACCTGTTTTTGATTCTAATCAGCCCTGAGCACTTGCCCTTTCATCATCTCCTTGTTCAAATTTGAAATGAACATTTCTATGCTGTCTTCTACACAGCCCCTTATACTTGATAGGCAATCCACAAGTATGTGCAAAGGATATTAATTTTCTCTAAAGCTCTAAAACATTCCTTTCCTAAGCAGCCTTAAGAAAAAACACTGTAAAGCAGAACTCCTGCTATGGTAGGGCTACTGGCACAGACCAATACTGTTTCATTGTTTGTCAATTTGTTGTTCTATTTATTGTGTCATGACCTATAGCTGACTGAATTTTTTTGGATCAGGGATCATCTGTTCTGTCCTGGTGCAGGCTGTTACAAAACAGCATAGACAGCTACCACTTACCATTTGTAGGAACAGCAATTTTAGCATGTTGTCCTGAAATAAACTGTCAACTTCTAGTAATATTATTCATCTTGTGTAGGGAAAACAAAGAGCAGGTCTTATAGCAAGTGAGTTTGCAGCCTCTGTTAAAGGAAAATATGTTTAACTGATTTTTCTGTTGCTCTTAGCCGGCTCCCCAAGACAGCAATCCTGGGTGTGCAAACACTGTTGATTAGAGGCTGGTAGTGCATCTCCAGCCTCTGCCTCATGATGCACTCAGAGGTGAGTAAGACAGATTTCTACCTATTTATTGCACAATCAGAGGTGATAATTTAATCTGTGAATCCACTTGTAAAACAATAAATAGATATTTAGAGAGAAAAATGCTGTTTGTAGCAATGAAATAGCTGGATATTTGCAGCAACATGGGTGTTTTTCCACAAGGGCAGCCAAGTGTACCAGAGCCACCCAGAAATCATTATGCTCAGTGTTTTTCATGGCATTCAGTCAGTGGTCTACTAACATTCAGTTATTGGGGTCTGTTCCAATAGCTTGGATGGCAAATAGAATTTTTTCAAATGTGTGTACCACTATGATTTGGCAGTATGCCCAGCAGATTCCACCAAAGATAAGCTGAAGAATAGGAAAGATGGACCTGGATCTGTATTATATTTTCAGATAACAAGAAACATGATTCCTCTGAATCATTTCAAAGACATCAAATAGCGCTTTTTTTTTTTCCCATTTAACAGGAGAAAGAAAATTGACTACTGACCTGGGTCCCAAACTCTATTTTCCACACAGGCACAGATATTTTTGGGGATACATACTTCTTAACTCTGTTCTACAAACCCCCAAACTAGTACTGAATAAGTACTAGTACCAAAAATGCGCTACCTCAAGTAAATACCCACAGCACGTATTTCTCTGAACTGGTGATGATTCAACAGTGGTTGATGAGAGGGCAGAGCTGTGATGGCCTTCCTGGCACATGCTGTTGAGCATCTCCTCTATGGGTATCAAGCTTTTGCTTGTATCAAATTGAAAAATAATTTTAAAAAAAGCATGCGAGAAAAGCTGTATATGTACCCATATGTGAAATTAGATTCAAAAATGAGATTAGACCTATAGCATAAGTCTATTTCAGTCATTTGCTACTCAGGCCAATTTATTGGCAAGCCTAAGACTGTGGAACTCCAGCTCAGTGCACACACACACACTGATAAATTGTCTCCAGAGAGAAGAACTACAATGATAATTTGATATTTCATTGTATTAGTTATTCAAATCATGCTCTCAGTCCATTTTTACATTACCTTCCACCATAGCATATTTATAAATAATTCTGGCTTGTACAATACATTTGAGATTTTTCTATCTATCTATCTATCTATCTATCTATCTATCTATCTATCTAATTAAACACCTGTCACATATGTTAGTTAGCTTAACATTAGTTTAACACTAGCTAAAAAACTAGTGTTCATTTTGGTGTTCCTCTGCAAGAATTTCAGTATGAGATATCTTTGCTGCTTGGGATATAATTCACTTGACTTCATGCTAAGAAAGACAATAAAATTAAGTAACATCTGGTCATTAGAAGCTTATATATTTCATATTCAGTACACACATGCTTCTTAATCTTAAATAAATTACAATTTAATTATGTGGCTGCCCTATTAAATTAGAATTTGGGGCTTGAGTCAACAATGAAAGTAGTCAGAGTTTCACTGTCTGCAGATCAGGCTTTGCATGACCTACTGGGTATTTTTAAAATATTTAATTTTAAAAGTAGTAATCACCTATGGATATTTAAAACACCTCTGAGAGTTGGTATTTATCCATGATTAATGGGTAACCAGGGATCCCCTTCACTTGTCTGTGTAATTCAGTCATCATTTAGTGATAAATTGTGTAAAAAAATGTTTTGTTCATTGAGTAAAAATAAACAGTGGTATTTTCTGATATGGAAAGAGGCTGAAGACTCATATCTTGGCACTGTCCCACAGAGCAACCTTATCTCTACACTGGAGAGGTGCCAATTTGACAGATAGACCACTCAGTGGATAAGGAATTGGCTGTATTGTTGCTCTCCAAGTGTTGCAGTCAATGGCTCATAATTTCAAGTGGAGGTTGGTGATGAGCAGCGTGGCTCAGGGGTTGGCACTGGGACCAAAGATGTTCAACATCTTTGCTGGTGACATGGACATGGGGGTCCAGTGCACCCTCAGCAAGTTCACTGACACCACCAAGCTGTGGTGCAGTCAGCTTGCTGGAGGGAAGGGATTCCATCCAGAGGGACCTGGACAGGTTTGAGAGGTGGGCCCATCTGAACCTCAAGAAGTTCAACAGGACCAAATGTAAGGTCCAGAACCTGAGGCAAGGCAATCCCAGGCACAAACACAGGCTGGGCAGAAAAAAGAATTGAGAGCAGCTGTGATGAGAAGGACTTGGGCGTGTTGGTTGACAAGAAGCTCAACACGACCTGGCAATGTGTCCTCACAGCCCAGAAAGCCAACCCTGTCCTGGGGCTGCATCAGAAGTGAGGCCAGCAGGGTGTTCCACCCCTCTCTGCTCTCATGAGATTCCAGCTGGAGTCCAGCTCTGGACACATGGACCTTTTGGAGTGGGTCTAGAGGAGAGCGAGGAAGATGATCAGAGAGCTGGAGCACCTACAACAACAGGCTGGCAGAGGTGGGGTTATCCAGCCTGGCAAAAAGAAGGCTTGGGAGACATCTCCCACTACTTAATGTGGGCCTGGAATAAAGCTGGAGGGGGAATTTTGGCAAGTATTGATCAGACAAGGGGCAACAGCTTTAAACTGAATGAGAGTAGGTTTAGATTAGATATTAGGCAGAAATTATTTAGGATTAGGGTGGTGAGGAAGTAGAACAGGTTGTTAAGAAATGTTGTGGATGGAACATCCCTGGAAGTGTTCAAGGCTTGGTTGGATGGGACTTTGAGCAACCTTGTCTAGTGGAAGTTGCCACTCCCAGTGGTGGGAATTGAACTAGATTATCTTGAAGGTGACTTCCAACCCAAACCATTCTTTGATTCTGAGATCTTTCATTAGAAACCTGGGATTTGCAAACATACATGAGTTCACACAAGCTATTTCTAAGCAATGTTCAGATGCTGAATGTTGAAGTGGCAGAAGTGAGTGCATGTTTTCCATATACTGAAGTTCTGATTCTGTCCTCAGAAAAAATGCCCAATAATTTTCCTGAAATTTTCCTGAAGTGAAATCTAAAGGACTAGATCATGCCTCTGTATGCAATACCTACATGATCCTTCATTAGCTATGTGGCAATTTTGGGGCCAGTATGGGATTTTAGCTTCTGGAAATAGCCAGAGTTCCATATGGGAGTGGCAGGTATCACTCAGGATACTGTGGGGGAAATGTATCTTTCTGAAGTGGCAGCTGGAGATGAGACTGTGCACCTTGAAGCATATCAGCTGGCAGTAAACACTTCAGATAACTTAAACCAATTCACATTTTCCACCATGTATTCAGACAAGCATTTTGAAAGTGTAAAAAATATGTAAAATAGGTAAACCTGAGCCTTTCCCCTTGTAAATTGCACCTTAAATGTTTCTGCCCAACATCACATAGTCAGCTTTCCTTTTACAGCAGTTTTGCACAACTTTGCCCAAGTTTATTCCCACTTCCACTTTGAAGCAAAACTGGAACTTGGAAAAACTGTTATGTGTGAAATATTCTGCAGTAATTCTCAGTAATTCCTGGTATGAAATGAACCTCACAGGTCAGGAAAAGAGTTCTCTTTCCCTTGACTGTACACCATTATTTTTATTACCACTCCCTGCTGAGTTATACATCTCCTTCTGAAGGCTTAAATGAACCTTAAATTAGCTTTAAATCATCTCTATCTCTAATGAGGGGATACTGTTAAATTTCTGTATGGACGGGAATATTCTCACTTCTCACAAACCATACTTACCATGAAGGGGGAACCAAACATAAATAGGGAAGGAAGTGGTCCATGTGTTATTAGTCCATCTCTCTTTTTCCATGAATTACCCATAGATCTCCCTTAGGCCAGTCACAGCCACTTTAAGACCACCTAGTGACTGGAATAGAGAGAGAGAATACTAGTTAAAAGCAGATGAAAACCAGGAAACTAGGTACTTGGGATCATCTTAAGATAAAATAAAATGTGTGGGCACAAACCATTAAATTGTACAGCTGGGGATCAATAATCCTCAGCCTTAGGAGCACAAAAAAAAAAAATGGAGGCTGTAAGCAGGGCTGCAGCATCATTCAGCAAACACTTGGCAGCCATTTCCATTTGAGAGCCAGGATATGATACCTGGGGAGCATTCCAGCTGCACATGACTGCTTCTATTTGTATGGCCTTGGCAGTATAGCTCCAGCAGTCTGCATCCCTCATTCCTCAGTTTGGTTGCTACTGCTTTGGTGGGTTTGTTAAGGAATCTTGTTTACTGCTTCCAAGCACCAGATGATCTGTCTTCAGTGAATGTCAAAACTCTCACTGTCGCTTCTACATTTTACCCTCATATATGTGACCATGCAGTGGCCTGTGGCTGCTTACACTTGTGCTCTTATGTTCTGAACCAAATAAATACATTAAAGCACATCTAACTCAATACATTGCTTTAAGATGCTTACAAGGAGCCCATATTAGATGATGGTCAGCTCACTCTGTGACAATGTTGTGAGGGGATAGAACATAAGAAAACAGTGCAGAAGGTAATCTCACACCTGAGGAGTGCAGCTGTACTAATCACCAAAGATTAGGAACAGGCCTGCCCTTAATAGGTCACAGCTGTGTCCAATAGGAAGACAAGTGCTACAAAAGAGTGGGTTAGGTGGTTGGGGAGTGCATTGGAGTTAGTTGTCTGTGCTGAGAAGATAGGAGTCAGTGCTGTGAGGAGCTGCCCATGATAAATCACCAAGAAGGTAAGGAACTTTTGCAATAAGATGACAACACAAGGTTACCTAGCATAGGCTTCTTGACAAATTTTCTTGTTAGTTTGCATCTAGCCAATAGGCAGATCAGAAGGAAAAAGGCAAGCACGTAAATGTACAGACTAATAAGAGATTTGGGAGAACGCTATCTTGAGGAACAACACAATTTTCCTGGAAAGTATGACACTGCAACTCAAAAAAGACATGAGCTGCTAAATGCATTTTAAAATCTTGCATGAGCATGAGACCAAGACATGATACAATTGATATCTCTCAATCATGTGACATAGGGTACTTCCATGACTTTTCATCTTTCATTCCAGTTTGATGGACAGCCTCAGGAAATATTTCAGGGAACATGGAAGAGGACTTATGGTACATACAGAAAAGCATCCTTTGGATTTAAATACCTATTACAAGGTTGCCAATGTTGAAGATCTCAGTTCTTTCAGTTTTGTGTCATTAAGTGTTTTTGCATAGTTTGGTGGGCATGCATTGGAACAGGAACAGTTTGTAATGGATGTAGACAAAATTTGTTTCACTGTGAGAAGAAATGTGAAACACACTGCCACCAAGGTTGTGTCATGCCCATTGCTGGAGACATAGCTGCAAAAAGTCCTGAGATACTGGGCCTGCCCTTACAGATGGCCTTACATGGAACAGGAGGATAGACTAGAGATTCTCTGAGTGCCTTCCAGCCTGAGTCACCATGTGACTCTGAGTCTGAATTGCTTCTTTGAGGTAATATTTTAGAAGCAAATCTCTTAGAAGGTTTTACATAAGGTAACTGGAAGGACTTGGAGGAAAAGTACCACCAAAAAGCTGTTAACTGGAATCAAGGAGTAGTCAGAGGTGAGAAAACTCTCTGCTTTTGTGAGGCAGGCACCTCTTCTCCCTTCTTCCAGTTCATGGTTACCCTTGCTTTATTGTATTTGCGTTGCTCCCAGATGAAGGAAGGAAAGATGAATCTGACTTCATGTTCTCAGGAGGCTAAGTTATTATTTTATTATACTATATGATATTAAAGAATACTATACTAAACTAACTAAAGAATACAGAAAGGATACCTACAGAATGCTAACAAGATAATAATGAAAACTCATGACTCTCTCCAGAGTCCCAACATAGCCTGGCACTGATTGGTCAAAGATTGAAAACAACCCACGCAAGAAACCAATGAAACAATCTCCAACCACATTCTACATTGAGTAAAACAGAGGAGAAGCAAATCAGATAATTATTGTTTTCCTTTTTCTCTGAGGCTTCTCAGCTTCCCAGGAGAGAAATCCTGGGTGAAGGGATTTTTCAGAAAATGTGAATGTGACATTGCTTGCCACTTGAATTACTAAGGGCATTTTCCTGTAGACAAGTAGAGATGGTCCATAACCATCAATTTAAAGATGGAGCTCAAGAAAGAGGTACTTTCTCTTTGTATCAGTGTGCAAACAAAACAAAAACATTTAAGACAGGAAAAAAATGATGAAAGCCCCAATCATTCTTCTATTGTTATTTTATAGAGTGTTGTAGTAGTGATTTACAACAGCTATGATCTATGGGAAGAGGGTGAACACAACTGGAAGTTTGATGCCAATTTTTATTGTTATATGCAAAAGGATGTCCATGAATTTTAGCTCCAGCTTCAGTCATCTGATGGAGTAGAACTCTTGTTTGGCTTTCCAACCCATTTCTCCAGGGCCCAGATCTGTGCTGTAAGATACCCAAAGATAAGATCCATTCCCAGACAGGACTGGGAAATTAAGTGAGCCATTAATTTACCTGCTCACTTTATAATTTTTTTTTTCCTTTCTTATGTATATCTCCTTTTGAATTTTTATTAAAATTTTTATTATTATTACCACTTGTCTCAGCATTGCCCTTGGCTTACTTTTTTTTAAAAGACACTGCCCTACAGCCTGTGTAACTCCATCCACTGGAAGTTGAGGGAATTAGCTCAAATGGCAGAGTGCTCACCCAGCAGATGAGAGATTGGGGTATTGATGCCTGCATCCTACATTTTCATCCACTCACTGGATAAAGAATTGGCTGGATAGTGACACCAAAGAGTTGTGGTCACAGCTTGATGACCAGGGAGAGACCAGCAGCAAGTGTGCTGCTCAGGGATTCATACTGGGACCAGCATTCTTTGATATGAGTGACATTTTACAAGGTCATGTGGAGACAGGATAAGGAGTTATGACTTTAAACGCAAAGAGAGTAGGTTTAACTTACAAAGAAGACATTCTTTACTGAGAGTTTGGTGAGGTACTGGGATAGGTTGGCCAAAGAAACTGTGGATGCCCCAGCCTTGAAATTTTCAAGGCCAGGTTAGATGTGACTTTGAGAAACTTGGTCTGGTGAAAGGTGTGCCTGCCTATGGTAGGGGGAGTAGGAACAAGATGTTCTCAAATGTCCCTTCCAACCCAAAACATTCTATGATTCTATGAATCTGGGATTCTATGATTCTATGAATTTGCTTTGAGATAAAGATGTTTGTATGTCGATAAGCTTTATGAAAATGAGATGTGAGATAGAGACTAGTTGAAAACCTTCTATAATGCACCCATCTATGTATTTTGAATATTCAGTAACACAAATGATTAAGACCTGGCTTCCTTGGTGTAACAATCCTGCAGGCTAAGGCATTTTTGGCTGCAGTGGGTACTACCTCTTGTGCAGTCTGGTCATCTTCTGTCTCTCTGATCTTGTGAATGTATTTTACATGAGTGCTTTAGGTTACTTCCTCATGTGAAGGATTTTCCACTTGCCTCAGGGCAAAGGATTATTGCTTTCCTGCTCCTTTGGTGTAAATCCATCATCTGAAGTATGGCTTATATGTACCATCTTCTGTAGTCACAGAGAAAAGAGGAATTTAATTTCCCTGGACCAGTTTTTTTCTGACACTCCCTCAGGGACACCTCTGCTGAGCAGTGCCAAGCATGTTCTGTGTCTCATACTTAAAGTGGAGATTTCCAGTCCATAGTCTATGAGCACAGATAGACTGCTAGGGTGAAAAAGGAAGACTTTCTCAATATTCCTCCTGCTTTAAACTACCAACCCCCCAGTTCTGCAAACAAATAAAGATAGCAGTTGCAGGACTATTTATGGATCTAGGGCTAATTTTTATGGATCTAACATACACTAGAAAGAATGGGAACATATGGAGAAATGAATATCTGCAGAAAGAAATCTGTGAATGCACCAATTGTTTGAAGTCTTTGAACTTTATGCATGTAGTGCCCTTCTCTCCACTAACTGAAATGGGAACCTGAGAAAAGCTAGCTGTTAGAATCAAACCAGGAATTCCTAAAGGTACAATAGTTTTCCTACTTTAAACTTAAGTATATTCCCACCACAAACAAAGAATCATTGTTTTGCTTCCAGAAATAGCGATCAGCTTATTAGTGAAGCTGGTTATGCAAAAGACGTGCTCGCCTGAGACTGACGCACAGTAGCTGTGCATAACGGAGCTGAGGAAGTTGCCATATGGGGAGAAATCACTGGAAGCCTGGCACTGGGTGTGAAGTTCTGCTGTCATATGATAACTGAGATGAATTACTTTTGGGAGAGAGAGAGAGTCTTGCAAGCAAAGGGTCAGAATTAATGATGCAAATAGCAGAACTCCTGGCAGGCGTTTAGCTCCTATTTAGAGAATTTGCTTTACTAAACCAGAGTTAAGCTAGTGCAGAATCTTACATAGCTGCTGACTTTTAATTAATTAGGGCATAGGTTTTTATGATTATTAATAAAGTCATGCATATATATGCTCTGTCCATACTTAATACTAAAATTGCTTTAAAGTGACCAGCTGTGACTATATAGCACACTTGCTGCTAAAGTTGTCAGCTTCAAATTCAAACTGAAGTAAAATACTTCTAGTATTTGTTATACTTTAATGGCAATAAATTTCTAGAACAATACAATGCTAAAAAATAGTGTTGATTTAGGCTTGCTGCTGTTCATAGCCCTTGAATAATTTTCATAAGTTTTTGTAACAGAAGCAATTAATGAAAAGTGCATAAATGTTGAGGTTTATAAACTTTTTCCCAAGCAGAATTTCCTGGACAAATTACATTTAATTACTTGAAATTACTGGTCTCTAAATTTATTAAGCTACAGATTCACATGCGGGAATTAAGGATATGACCTTTCACGTAATGTTCTTCAGTGCTAAGCATTTACCAATGTGGGACATCCCAACAAAGAAACTGTAATTAGATCCAAATCTGTTGTAGAAAACAAAAAATAATCTGAAAATAAACATCCCCTTCACTTTGATGAAACCCTGCTTCCAATGAAGCTTATGTATAGTATAGATAAACTAAACTTCCAGAGATCACACTGAGGTCAGGATTTCACCCTAGAATGATCTTTTGCTGAAGCAACACATTTTCCAGCAGTATCTTCAGCCACAGAAATGTATTCATATTTTCAAACAAAGGGCCTATTAGACCTTTTTTTCTCTCTCTGACACTCTCCCTCACTGTCTTTTTCACTGTCTCTCCATCTCTCTTTTTTCTTTTTGAATGGCTTCAAATATACATGAGTGAACATTTCCTACTGATGCCCCAGAGAATTCTTTGGATAGCAAACCAGAGAACAGAAATAACTGTATTTACATTAAGCTAGTGAAGAAAATGTATCTCTTGCAATACCAACTCCGCCCCAGCTCCACCCCAAAACCAAAAAATCAACACCCCCTCCCCATCCCGAAAACGTTTGATTTTCTTGTTAGGAAAATCAGCAGGTTGAGTAAAAAGAGTATTTTCTAAAATGAAATAATTTGGAGAGAGTGCATTTGTTGTAAATCTGGAGTCCTGGGTGACATTGAATCCTTACAGATTTCTGGAGTTCAGAAGTTAAATGAATCTCTATTTACATCTACCTCCTGGGAAAAAATAATCAGATTGAAGCTACAGTAATTTGAAACTTTTTCAGCAAAATGTTGGATCAGATTGAATTCAAGTATCCACTCATGTTTTCATACTTACCCAGTACTTCAGTAAGGCTCCCCACAGTTTACAAAATTTTTAGTTAAGTTGGATAAAGTTTTGAGCAAACCTGGGGTTAATTATGACTTCATGTAGAAACCATGATAAACACTGTGGTTTTGTAGAATTTTGATTCAAAACCAGGCAAGACTTGTGGGTTTTGGCTAAGCATCACTGAGTTTCAGTTGTGTGCTAACCCAAAACTGGAAACAAAAAAATGCCTCTGGTAATATTTTAAAAAATCTAGGGTATTGAGAATGCCTACAACTGAGTTTAATACCCTGCTATTTGCAGCTTGGCAAGCTGTCTCATGACTTTCTATGAACACCTGGTGACAACCTTTCATGACAACAAATGAAGAGCAATGGTGATACAGGGTGGGTTTTTCATCTTGTGCCTTGAATGTTGTGGGATTTTCCTGTTAATATCCAGACCTGTGACACACCAGCACAACTTGTGTGTTTGTCCCTTTGTGCTTGACATATATATCTTCAGAAAAAAGGTTTCTCAAGTTAAAGAGAAAAAAAACTTTCCCTGCTCTATGATGTCTGCTAATACTGAGGAGAGGCAGAGGCATAGGCAAGGCAAAGATCTCAACATTTCCAGATCAGTTCCTAAGATATGGTTTCACCACAACCATATCTAGAAGAATTTGCTCCAATATAGCTCCCAGCTGGAGCTGTAATCAAGTCCATCTTTTATAAAGAGACTGACTGACAAACTAACAAATAGCAAATGTTGGTGAGAGTGAGACTGGTGAAAGCCAAAGAAATTATCCAGTGAAAATAGAAAACTGAGAAATTACTTGTGCATAGTAGTTGTCGATGGGAATCTAGAAATACAGCAGTCACAGAGAAACCATCTCTTGAGCATATATTCAACTGGAATAAAATCCCATTTGGAATCATTTGCCCGAGTTACATAAATCTTTATCTATTTAGTACCTCCACATTCATATGATAGATGCTCTTACTTCAATGAAGGCCTGGGCTGTGCCTGTTTTGCTTAAGATCCTTCATAACATTAGAATTTATTTAAATTTTACTTGGTGTTTTCATATCTACAGTAGCAACATCTGCTTAAAATGCTCTTTTTTTTTTTAATATGCACTGATATGTTCTCACTTTCTTCTTGCATAATTTTAAGAGCGGATTGCCTTTGTTTTGCTCTTCACTTTTCACGTAGTAAAAAGTATCAATAGAGTTTTCTAGCAGCAAAATAAAGATGATAGGCTTTTGCAGGATATTGTTTTCATCTCTGTGGCTATGACTTCATAAATGTTCTCATCTAGGACAGCCATGAGGCATCTTTCTATGTTCAAATGACTCAATATAAGTCCAGACTAGATCCTAAAATACTTGCACTTACATTAGTGTCATGCTCTGATATAGTTAGCAAGCTCTGAATTTTTGACTGAAATTGTTGTTCGTGACCAGTTCAACTGGGTATTCCTGTACAGCTTTACATGATGTTGCAACCTCCTTCTAGCTTCCAAGCATTAATTGCCTCCTGTCATAACTGGTTTCCACACCATTGACATTGCTGTAACTCAGTATATTCTAAAGACTATAACAAGAATTGGGACCTGTTGACTGAAATGGTATTTTTATCAATTTAAGAAGTGCATTTGTCAGTGCTGGTTTTGACTAACACCAAAATGAACCATTCAGGGTCTAATAATTGTAGGAATGTAAGTATTGATACAGGTTTGACAAAAGTCATTAGTGGGTGACTTTTAGCCAAGATGCGGTCTCTTAATCTTGAGTTAGAAAAATTAATACATAATATTGGTGAGGTATGATATCAAAGAAAGGACAGATATTCAAGAATGTTTCCAAGAATGTTTCAGGAAGCACTGGCATAATCCTCTTCTACCCTCTGATCTTACTACAAAACTCCTTTTTGTTCCACTTACAACTCCATGCACAATCTTCCATCACTAGACAATATCATAGTATTCTAAATGTGCTTTCTGGCTGCCTGGATGAGGACCATATATCATTTCCCCTCCTTGACACTTACATGTTTAAACAGTGACAAGCATTGGTGGTTTGGCTGTGATTGCACATTGATAATGGGTGTTTATGAAAAGTATCCAAGAAGAGGAGAAGATAAACAAAGGGGAAACAAAATAAGCAAAGTGACAAAAACAATAGCCAAGACTTCATCCAGCTGAACTAGAGGCAAAGGATGTAAATATCCCAGTGGAGGAGCTCTGCAAGGGCTTGTATCTGTAGGAGGGAGAAGTTAATTTATTTATAAAAGGATGTGTAAAATGTAAGACACCGGAATCAACTGCTTTTTTTCTCCCATTGAAAAACAAACTAACATGTTTCTTGCCAAGTTTTTTATTTGTGTGTGGATCTTAACCTTTTCCTGCGTGTACACTTCTTGATGAAGTTTTTTAAATAACAAAAAAATCCCCCCAAACTCCAAACCAAACAACAACAAAAACCAAACCAGGAATTAAAATGTTGTTTCTTCTGTACCCTCTATTTTTACTAGAGAAACAGGCTTGTCTCAATTTAGAGAATTATCTAATAATGTTTATAAGATAACAAAGAAGGGTTGAATTCTGATGTTGCTCTACTCTCAAAGAGCGTTATCAAAAAAAAAGCCCAAACCAAAACTCAAGGCATATTGACCACCCACAACTGCAGCCTGATTCCAGAGACCAAACTCTCCTCCCTCCTCCTCACCTCAAGGAGGAGAGGCAAGGGGGCAAAAGGTGACACATGTTAGCTTTGTTCTAGTTAGCTCCTAGAGGTGGATGGACAACTCAGCTTCAGATCCTGAGCATTCAGCCTCAGCTTTTGCACTGATCACGGCTCTCAAGAGTAATCACTGCTCTTGGGTTTTTGAGTCTTTGACCCCGTACAGCTTAAGAGTTTAAAGTCTCTGTAACTTCAGCCCAGAAGTTGCACTAGGTTCAGCCTATGTTTGCTATAGCTGACCTCTGCCAACAGCAGTTGAAGGGAATTCAGAGAGGGCACCAAGCTTGGCTGCTTTCTCTGGCTCATTCCTCCTCACCCAGCACTCATAGTCACGACTTTATGGATGTTAGAGGATGCACCTTTGTCTGGTCCCTCACTGTCTCTTTAGGTTACTCTGTCCCTTGTTGAACCTGCTGACGATTCTGTCTCTGTCTTACACTCTCTCAGGAATAAGAAAATCAGATTTTATTTCAGAGTGACACACTTCTCTGCTGAGAAAAAGAAACACAAGACTCACCTAAAAATTGTCAAGCTGGCATCCAAAAATAAAGGGCCCCAAATTGTTTCTAGTCACTTAAACAGTGAAAGAACATGAAATATACACTGGAAATAAAGTGCCTGAAGTCTGGGGTCAGTCCTTTTAAATTAATTTGTGCAGCTCAGCATAATGCTCAGGCCCACAAACCTCAGTCTTTTCTTCCTTCAATGTAAATACCAGGACAGTTTTCTGGGCCCATGTCTCAAGCCAGACAAATAAATTCTCCTGAGGATTGAAGGACCAACCAAAGCCACCTTGTCTTTCCATCTATTTTCCCTTTGTTTTGCCTTTTAACATACATACAGCACTAATGTGTTATTTGTAATTAGACATTAATCCAAAAGATGCAATGAAATGTAGGAATTAATTTCATCTATCTTTGGGAGATGATAAACAGGCAAAATACCCTTAAAACAGCAATTGTCAAAGCTGTATCTTATGACTCCCCTTCTTTCTAGGGAGTGTGATGTGCTAGAGCTCTTCCCTCTCATCAAATATGCATATACCCCATGGACGTTTCTGCTTCAGATCCTGCCTGTTCCAGACTCTGGCAGGCAACCTTTGCAAGTCAAACTCCAACAAAACCAACTGTGAGCCCATCCAGCCTAACTCTGTCAATTCCTACATTCCAGTTTAGCCTTTGCTGGCTGCCACATTAGCCTTGAACTCCCTCTGCAACCATCGCCAGCTTTGTTCAAAATACTAAAGAGAAAAATCTCCTTATCCTTCACCCCACCCCAGATCCTCATAGCTTGGTTCCTGGCTTGTTTTGGCTCCTACTGGAAGGGAAATGCAGTAATATTTTCCTCCTACCCAAGCTCAGTGTGGTTTATTATTTTACTGGGAATGAGAAAAACAGAGCTTTCAGGCACCCAGCCACTGCATCACATACCCAGTATGGTCAAGGCACTGCCTTCAACCATGCTCAATTGCCATCACCATTTTGCCTGCTAGAATAAATATTATGTTCTCTATAAGGCTTCCAGGTAGGAAGGAACTACTGCAGTGGAGGAGAGGAGAAAAGGTGAGCAAACAGAATAGAGACAGAAGACAAAAGATGGATGAAATTTTTTGGTGATGACTTATCCCTCAGTTAAAGATGCATTTTCAGTTCCCCCAGGAGCTTCTGACTTGTTTCAACAGTCAGAAACCAGCTGGCTTGAAGTATGCTTAGAAGGTAATTATCAACTAAAATAAGGTACAATAAAAAAGAACAAATCCTTAAGGAACAAATCCAACCAAAAAGTTGAAAATTGTTAAACAGAAATACTCAAAAATCTGACTAGTTTAGACTTAAATTTAAAGAAGATGGAAATCACTGTGACTCAGGCATGAATGAGAGAATATAAATAGTCTTGGTGGAGATTTTTCATATGTTTTATTATGAGCTATTTATGTTTCATTTGGTACATGAATGAGATGTCTTATTTTATCATAATAGCACCCTTGATTGAATACATTTATCCTCAAGGATAAATGTGTAGTAGAAGGCAAGAGGGTGATCAGTACTCTGCAGCTTGGAGTCTCCTGCCATGATGACTTGTGCCCCTTCCCATCCAGCAAAACAGGTGGCAAGGAGAATTGCCATGAGATCTGGGATGCTTCATGGCCAGAAGAAATTGCAAACCATGGGTTGAAGTCCAGCTGCTGTTTCAGTCATCCTGTGACATTAGATATAATACTCGTCCTCTCAGTAAAATGACCGTGCTTTTGCAATTAATTTCCCTCATGACAGCACTGCTCAAACAGGACAAAAGCCTGACAGAACTAAATGATGTAGCTCAGCAGCAGCAGCCAGGAACAGATTATGAAAGGAGTCAAAAGATGGGATACATGCAGTAGCAGTCCCCATGTCCTCTCATATCTGCTGGCATGGTCTGCTTCAGAATGCAGCTGAATCTAAATCTGCAAATAGCTCTTGTGTATGCAAGGATAACAGTGAACAAATGTTGCTTTTCTGTGGGTTTATCAAACATCATGGGCATTCTGCTGTGAAGGAGGAGAGTTTTCCTCATCCACAGCCAGACAAAGTTCATCATTGCACTCTTTATCTTTTGTTAAAAGCCTTGATTTTAGCTGCTGTTACAAGACAGTTGGCAGGGGTTGGGCCATTTGGCTTTCTGTAAAAAATCTGATACCCTTTTCAGGGTAATTTTCCACACATGGAAATGGTTGTTCTCAATGAGAGCAAACCAGACACACAGGAAGCTGTGTGAGTGCAAAGAGCTCATGTAGTGTTACATGCCCAGAAAAACTCCCTCAGCATCTGGTGGTCTATAGCTCAGCCAGTCCTGGAGATGGAGGTCTTTGTATCCAGTAGCCTCCAGAAGCATTTCCTTACATGATTGCCTCTAATTCTTTTTTGAACTAATGTGAGCTTTTACAGTCCACATCACAGAAAGCAGTTTCATAGTTCAGCTGCTCATTTTATGAAAAATATTCATCTTGACTCCTTGAGCTTGGCTCCTACCAGTTTTGTAAGACATCCACCAATCCAAACATAGAGAGAGACTGTGAGTCATTGTCCTCAGCTTTAGCAGCAGTTTTCATAGGTTTTGGTCATCTTTTCCCCAGGCTGAAGAGAAAGATCACACCATGTCCTGACAATTTTGATCTTTTTTTCCCCTCCATGCTTCTTCTGTAATCTTGCTATTTTCCTTCCTAAAAGAGCAGAGAGGACCACACAGTGTTTAAAACTTCAGTGCACCACAGAGTTCTACAGTAACATACAGTTGTTTTATAATTGCAACCTATTAGTCTCATTCCCACCATTCTTTTTCATTTGTTTTGCTTTGAGTTGCTAGTGTTTTTAACAGATTTATCTGTTTATGACCCCAAATCTTTTTTATGCATTAGAACTGTCAGGTCAGACTCTTTTGCTGGGTGATTGGTGCTGAAGTTCTTCCTCCCGTGTGTACCACTTAAATCTCTTTTTATTCAAATAGTACAGACCTCCATTTCTCAGGTGAACAAATAATTTCTTTTTAGACAAGTTTTTATAAAGGAAATTATGTGGAGTAATAAGAAGCACAATCAATCCTATGTAGATGAGTGCAAAGGGGAACATTTAGGACTGTTGTCACTCCTCTTTGTGCCTCTCTAGGAAAACTAGTCTTCAGGATCAGATTCTGATGCATAAAGACTATAAAATTGTTGCCCAAAGTAGCAGATGCCTTTCTTAGCCAGGCTTTAAAAGGGCACTGCCTATACATATATATCCCACATTATAAAACAGGACAGAATAAGGTGAGACGTTATTCTGTTAACTAAAGTCAATGTAAGTATAAGAGAGGAGTTTCTTTAAGATGCCACTGGAAATGTCTACAAAGTTTCTCTATGGCCAAGAATATTATCAGAAGGACAGCACAACAAATCCTAACTGTGCAAGAAACCCTAAATCAGGGCAACAGCTGTTCAGTTTAAGGTTGCATATCAATATTCCAGGACTAAGTATAAGCATGAAATTTGGAGTATCTGTTGAAAAGGAGTAAAAATGAAAGAGGCATCCAGATGACTTTCAGCTATTTAGTGAATTCCTATCCTGCATCAATATTGTCTTTAATAGCATTTGATAGACCTGTCTTTCAGTATTTTGCTATCTCAAGTTGCAAAAAATGTTTCCCATTGTTTAAATTTTATGACACAGTGCTTCTTTTTCCAACCCAAAGAATATGATGTCATGGAGCATCCTCTAACTTTTTTATTGAGTCCTTACACTCTCACACTATCTTTACCACCCAGAAATTAAGTGATTTCAGCAGCAAGAATGAATCAAGACACTTGTATCGGGGTTGTATTCTGTGGCAGCTGGACTGAAAGCTGAGATAAAATGTCTGATACACAAAAGCACGAAGTGTACCAGTGAATTACCAAAGAAATAAAAGCAACCAGGTACATGTGGAAGATGTCCCTGCCTATGGCAATGAATTGGAATGAGGTGATCTTTTAGGTCTCTTCCTACCAAAATGTTCTGTGATTTTATGATTTCATGCTTACTTTTTAGCAGAAGTTAAAAGCTCATTATTTTAGGAACAGTATTTCAAAACACATATTTAAAATTTAATCCAAGGACAGCAAGGAGAAATTAGTCTATATTATGCTTCCAACATTATTAAAATAGTATGACTACTTTAATAGTAGTTTTCTTTACTTTCTCTTTTCTCCATTTCATTTTTTTAATATTCTCTAATGCATTTGCTTGACTGAGCAAAAATATGCACCAAATTGAATATAGCAACCAAAAAAACTGTCAAATGAGAGCCATGATAATTTCTGTCCAAAAACTTATTTTTCTCCTTCATGCCATCTAAAGCACATAAGGAGCACCTGAGAGATCTGTATATGAGGAAGGTCTCAGGGAGGTTGTGGAGGACAGGGAAAGGGGCCAAATGAAAATCTGTGCATCTGCCATCCATCAGAAACACGTGTTTCAGGTGGCCATAATAGATGGCTATGCATGCGTCTAGAGAAATAATCTCGCCTCATAAACCCCCAAACTGAAAAGCTGCCTAAGATATAGAATAATTTGATACTGTTATATGCATTTTTTATTGTCTAGAACTCATTGTAAATCATCATGCTGTGTGCACTGAGAAATGAATGGTGTTCAAGGTGAGAACTCATAGACATTAATTTGATACTGTATCTAAAATATTGCACCCTCATCACCATTAAGTGATCTATAAAAGGATTGAGTAGTTCAGCCAAATAACCTTGGTTAACTATCACAAATTATTGTTCATTCACTCATCTTATGGCCGAAGAAAGAGTTGAGTATCTTGCTAAAGATCTTTAATTTGCAAGAGCTGTGCAGACCCTGTGCAAAAGGCCATTCCATGGTACTCAGCAAATCACTTCTATGCTTGTGAAAAACTGCAAGATCGCTTTTACCAGCATGTGCACGGACTTTTATTTGGCCTCAACTAAAAGGCAATGGGAAGACACGGAGACAGATAACCATCAGCTCCTCAGTCTACAAAAGGTCTATGAGTCCATTTACCAGTAATAAAACCCATCAGTTTGGCTGGATACGTGAGACAGGACATAGTGATGCTGGCTTTCCATTTTGGCTTCTTCAATCACTAACATTCTTCCCCATTAGCAAACAAAATGGACAACCAGTTTCCAGGCTGGCAATCCTAACATCTAGGAGGCTTTGTGGTATGGTTTCCATCTCCACTCTTTCCGTTTCCACAGGAAGGAGTAAAAACTGGATGTGTATTAGCAAACTGTGTTGGAATGGCAGTGCTTCTTTACCACAGGTAGGCAACTCCTGGTGTGCATCACGAATTTAAAAAGCCATGTTTAAACCACAAAATCTTAGAAATTCTTGGGTCGGAAAGGACCTTCAAGATCATCTGGTTCCAACCACCCTGCAGGGACACCTTCCATTGGTCCAGGTTGCTCAAAGCCCCATCCAGCCTGGCATGGAACACTTCCAGGCATGGGGCACCCACAACTTCTTTGGCCAGCCTATCCCAGTGTCTTACCACCTTCCCAGTAAAGAATTGTTTCCTAATATCTAAGCTAAAGGTACTTTTGTTCAGTTTGAATCCTTTCCCCCTTGTCCTGTCATATAAATAGCCTCACTTCTAATGGAGAAATATTTGGGGCAGGGGAAGGGGAAATTGAAGGACTGATAGAGAACACAATAATGAGCAACACATGTCATGACAGTAGGAAGGGATGAAGGGGATAATTTATTTATTTATGTTTATTTATGAATGCAGAGGTGAAAAGAGTATTAGAAGAACAGTAACATTTCCAAGATCTGCATCAGGACTTGTAGGACTATGAAATGAAATGTTTAAAAGGACTTTTACAATTGCATCACACAGTAGATTGAGCACAGCAGTTAAAGCTAGCAAAAGGACAAAATGACTTATATACTGCAGATCAAGAGAAGAACAATGAAACAAATGGCAAGTTTTTGGAAAATGTTTTTGATACTCAGAAAGGACAAAAATAGTGGTGTTAGAATACAATTAGTTCATGTTGCTCTGAGTTCTAGCAAACAGTCACTGGACTGTGAGCCATGCTCACTGCAGTTAATAGCAAAAAAGAAAATGTTAAGAGCTTATACAGCATATCTAATATTAATAAGCAGTATTTGACATGGCCTCAAGAAAGGTCATCCATTTCAGAGAAATGTGACCAGCAACCTTAAAAAAAAGATGCCTAAGAATCATCCTAACAGACAATGCAACAAGTTCAAGCCAAGGCACAGAAGAATTATTTCTCTTAGAGTCATATGTTAACCTGAGGCTGGAAGGGACCTCTGACAGTCACCCCGCCCCTCATCAAAGCAGGATCAACATTGAAGGTAGAAAAGTTCCTCAAGGCTGTGTCCAGTCATGTTTTGAGTATATCCATGGACTGAGATTTCACAGTTTATATGTACACCTGTTCCAGTGTTTGTCCTCCTTTTCTGTGAAACACCAGTAATCAGGAGAACAGGCAATTTATCAAGGCTGGCTTTAAAGACATTTAACTGTGAAGAAATTGGGAAGAAATTCAGTCTTCAGGCTTCTAGCAGAAGGGATTGCCCAATAAAAAGACATTATCTTTTGTTGTTTACTAGTTTCCTGCCATTATATAGAAGACATTTGCAGTATTTTAGAAATTAATTTGAGTGTGGATTAAATGGCTGTCCTCTTCTGGTGATAACTGAAATAACTTGGTTTTCCCCATTGCATTTGTCTCTTGGTCTTCTTATCCTCACAGTAGAAAATCCCCACAAAAATTGAGATGTTTTTCCACTGTCTTCCAGCACTGACACACCTGGAAAATAAACTGCCACACAAGCAAAAATCATAACAAAGAGCCAGAGCCAGATTCAGCAAAGGATTCCACAGAAAGCAGAACTGTGTGAAAGTACTTGCTTGGCTCCATTTTGCAGCTGACATAAAGCTGTCCATCTTGGAAACTGAATTCATGAGAAATCCAGACCATGCTTGGGAAGGAATGTTTCATGAAAATAAAAAAGGACTTCCCTTGTCAGAATGCAATTTTGGCCTGGGGACTGGTTGACTGAAAACTGCAAACCTGAGCAAATCTGGTGGAATAAAGTTTGTACCTGTCGGGTTCGGCTGTCTGTCTCTGCCCCGACACGGGTAGAGTGGTTCTTGGGTGGCACGCGATGCAAAGGACGAGTCTGGACTCTTCAGTTTTTCGGTCTTCAGGTTGTTTATTATTTCTTATCTACAAAATTTTTCTGTCTGCCCAACAGAGGTCTGATCTGCAAGCAGTCACAGGCACTCTCTGACCACCCACGGGGCGGTCATGTCTTTTTATACTAAAATCTACGTATACAATATTTACCTTTATTTCCCAATGCTTTTCGCCCATGTTAGCAAGTGCACCTTCACCATAAACCAATCTCTAAGTGCCAACATCATCACAGGAGATGGAGGACAAGAAGAAGAAAGAAGAAGGACAAGACACGCCCTGATCCCTCCATCTTGTCTCCATAACCCCCCTGTACCAAAAACCTTAAAGTCTGTATCTCACCCTCTAAATGTGTCTCTTTTACACCTTGTACTCTAAAGTGATTCTCTTGTCCTCAGACTCTTGTTACTTCTGTGGATGGATCAAAATCAAGCCACCAAACACTCATGGCAACATTCCAGGATTTTCGAGACCCCCAAGGGTTCTCCTGGCATCTCTGGACATCAGGAACAATGTGCTGAGATCCCACAGTACCAAGAGGAAAGCAGAAAGGAAACACACAAAAACATGTTGCGTCCTAGGTCAGCAATTTTTTGAGCTGGGATGATGCTGACTTCATGCCCTATATGCCTCTGTTATGCATGATCCATGGAGGGAGCAAATGTGCTGCATCCCTGACTGAAGCTTTTGTTGTACTTTTGCAGAAGCAACAGCTGCCCAATCTGCCAACCCTGCAGCTATGTGATTCTCCCCCTGGGGACTCATGACAGTGGTAAAAAAATCAAAATAGTATACCCTAGACTGCTTTCTAAAGAAGGCACTGCTTGTGGGACTGAGCACAGGATCACAAAACAGGGGACCTACTCTTTAGTGCATGGAAAATCACACAGCTGATCCCACCACAACTGGCAAAAAATTTGCACTTCTCTTTCCCTCCCTCTTCTTTGATACTACACAGATCCTCTGTTTGTCTGGTGTTAACAAAAACAAGACCCTAGGTCATGTGAGGAACCAAGTCCTTCATGTAATGGGAATGATAGATAAAGTCCTGGATATAAAATAAGCCAAATGAACAAAGGAAACAATTTTGTTTCAGTGAAAACCAGCAATTATTCTTTTGTTTCTTAACCACTCGTTTATATCCTTCCTTTTTCTTTCTTTCTTTTTTTATTTTTTAAATTTTATTTAAAGTGAACCTCTATGCTAGTGGTTATTACTTTGCCAGTAATGTCTGGTTCTGCCTGATAACATCAAGCTTTGTAAAACAATGTAGTATTGTCTACAGTCCCTGCTATTATAGTAAGTTAACAGTTACTGTACACAGAAGGGCCCTTCGTAGAGAAGATGAACCAAAGATATATTTTGAATTAAGCACAAAGCAAACACTCCAGCTGGCAAACATTGCAGGAATAGTTCATTCTTTCAAAAAATTGCATTGGGTTTGCACTGCCAATAGTATACACAGAGTCATTGTTTCAGTCTCAGCAAGAGGGTTATTTATACACTTTGAATGCGTTCTGCTTTCTCTTAAACTTCACAAAAGCAGTCCATTAAAAGCCATACCAAAAGTATGCGGGTTTGCCCTAATGTTTAAGGTTCGTTTTCTCTGGTGGGTGTCACTAAAGCTCATTTTAAACAGGTCTTGAGGACAGAGGGGATTATTGGGTCACACAGTCAGATCTATTGTATCTCCTAGTCCATAAAATTTATTCCAGCTACTTCTGTGAGGAGCCCAGTGGCTGACATTTGGCTCAAGTGTGTGCCTGGAAGGTTTGCAGCCTTGAATCTACCACTTACTGATGTAACTGGTTCCAACAGAAATCAACCACACTATTAAGCATTTGTATTGTACTTCCATTTGATTGTCTTTGGCTTTGATTTCCATGCTTAGGTTCCTATTGTGCTTTCCTCTGATCCTTTAAAAAGCCCTTTAATAACTGTTATTTCTTTACCATCCAAGAACCCTGAACCATCTGAATGCTGTGTATTTTTGGTTCATTGGTACTTCTGAATAAAGCCAAGAGAGGAAAAGCAGAGAAGCAGTTTTAACTGGAATCTAACTAAATTTTATTTGCTCTGTTTGGGTTCCTTTAAAAAAAAAAAAAAGTTATTTCAGTTTAAATGGGAATGTCTTGCTGTTCAAATGTGTTGTTTCTACTTGAGAAAACTTTCAGCAACTTTCAGTTTGGCAAAAGGTGTCCATCCAGAAACACCTTCCCAAAATGACCCCCAAAACCCAGAAGGAAGTCCAGTAAAATTCATGTTAATTTTTTACCTTATCCAGCCTACACTTTTTGCTAGAATGGTTCCATAAACCTATTTTAATCAGAATTTACATGTGAAAAGCAATTCAATTTTTAGTATTATTTAACATTACGATTACTTCCCTAAAGTGTACCTGCTACAAAACCCCTGCCATTCTTCTTAACTGAATATATTTGATGTGGAACATGAAATAACCATTACCAGAACACAGAAACATTAGCTGTCTTTACTGTTTCACAAGAACTAGATGTCTTTTAGTGCATCAGGAAGGGTTTCATGAGGATGTTACCCTGCATTTCTTGAATTAGAGTGTTTAAGAGTTAACTACATGCTCAATCCAAAAAAGCTGACTAGGGAGTGCATTTGAATATGTAGGAATGTCTGTCTTCTCTGTGTAGTTCTAATCACATAGTACCTATGCATCAACAACTAGGCAGAAAAATATAAGATGAAATTTACTATTAATGATCTCTAAAAAAAAAATAGCTCCCTGTGATATGACAGGACCACCATTTAGCAAATATTTATGGTCCAGAAGATATTAATTTCCCATGCTTCTGGTCTAATTTTCATACGTGTTGCACAAGACATTCTGAATGTTCATCTTTGGCTTCCCGTTCTTGCTTTCATTTAGGAGCACAAATCTAACTTGCATCATGGGAGTATCACAGGGCAAAATAACCTCTACAATTCTATCAATGGCATCTATACAATTTAATGGAAATATAAAGAGCAATTGCCATCTTTTCTGCCCTTTTTAGGCAAATAATGATATTTTCACCTCCACTGAGCTGTTAGCATGCCTTGCCATTGGTGTTACACCCAACATTAACATCCCTTCATTGTGAAGGTGATGATAATACATGACTAGTGAAACTTTCATTTTAGCCAGCATCAGCACATTGCAATCAATATAGTATTATGCCTTCTGTGATCCTAATAATCTTACTACTGGACTTACGTGGCAATCAACAAAATTGGAATGATCACTAGTCAGTAGGGATCCTCATACACTCTACAGTATTTGCTTTAGGATCAGTGAAAAAGTAGGAAATCTGCCAAGAGTTTTCTGGCTGGCAAGTCCTTGGAGGCTTATGAAACTTCCAAGACTTCTCATTTTTCAAGAAAAAAGGGCAGTTTTGAAAAGTTTAAAAAGACTGCAGGCTTTATGGAGCTTTGTGATAACTTTTAGAGGGAGCAATTTTTTATTGGGTGAAGTGACACAGACAACTTTCCAGGCAACTTTCCTAGGCCAGGTAAAAGCCTTCACTGTACCAACCTGAGCTCTGCCATTCTCTGATGTACAAGTGGCCAAGTTCTCTTGTGCTTCATCAGAGATGGACTCACCAGACTTACCCACCTGTGTTTCTCAGGAAAGACAGGCTTTACCACCTGATGGTGGCATTAAGCAAGCCTAATGTTTCACCAGATTGGAGAATATTTTTAATGGTGAAGAAAATCTTAATAATGATGTTACATCACATTCCATAATTATGGATTTTTGCATCTAATCTCTTTTCTGTATGGAAATAAAACTGTTGAACAATGAAAAATGCTGCTTCAAGAAGGAGAATAGATATGTTGATGAAAACAAACAGGTGACTTTAAAATGTAGGAAAAAGATTACTTGCAAACCTCATGCTCCTTAACGTATCTACACGGTTTATGAACTTTATCTGGTTAGTAACAAAATAGAGACCAATGAAACAGAATTCCCAGAACTCACACGTACATTTTGGCTTTATTTATAAGGTTACATGTAATATCAGCTGTTTGCTTTATTTTTGACAGAATGAAGCACCTGAATACACTCTAACTTCTACCAGCCCTTGAATTACTAAATGTTTTTCTTATAGTCTTATGAACTGCATGCCGGAATCCCTAAACCTGGAAAATTCCAAGACCTCACAGATGCCAAAGAGAGCTTGAAAAGATGAAACAGCTGAATGAAAAGATTTCAGCCACAGGAAAGAAGGGAAATAAGAGCTAATTTACTTCCATCCCACCCCAAATAATCTTACTGAGAGAACTGTAGTAGTTTGTTTGGCTTTTTGGAATAGTGGATGGCAGCAGTACAATGCAGCACTAGGAAATGCCTCTGCTCTTGCATCTGTATAAGACAAGCAACTGAGCAGATGAGCCAACATTTCTTCTATCCCTCATTTTAACTGAAACTAGAATCTGGCATGGCAAATTGAGGTACCATTGAAACAGAGCTGCTATGAAAACACAGAGGAAACCCAGTCTCAGGCTAGTTCTGACACTGCAGAGCTTTCACTTTTTACGTAAGATTTTATATAAAGTGTTTTTACCGTATAAATAGGAAGAGACGCAAGGGAGACACGAGAACATTTTAGTTATTCCTAAATAGTTCCTTTTCCTCTTCTTTGTTTTCCTGATGCACTCCCCTGATACCAGGCTGTCAGTAACACTCAGGCTTTGCTCTGCAGTCAGATATGCTGTACAGCACCAGAGTGCATGAAGGCTTTTGAATTAGTGCCTGAGTCGAGAGGTGACCCAAGAGCGAGTTGTTCAAGTCTAATCTCCCTTCCTTGCAAGGTGCTAGTCCTCCTGGACAAATTGCTTTCGCAGTCCAAAAGTAATTTCATCAATTAAGAGCCAATTTTCCCTCTACTAAAGTCTTTTAAGTCTTTCACATGTGGTCCATTATGGCCTGCTAAGTATGATGGCAAAACTGGCAAAGTCATTACCCACACAGCAGTGGAAGCTTCGTGGAAGGGCATTGCAAGGCAGTCTCCAGTGACTGTGTATGCTGTGCCAGGAGTTCCAGTGGGATGGGGCAAATCCCCCAGGAACAGGTCACAAGCCTGTGTACCTTTCAGATCTGATAAATACAACTGCCACTTTCCCTCCTGTTGTTAACCAGTAAGAAATTTCTTTACTGGTGATAAATGCACTCAGTGAAACTATTTAGATAGTAGCAGTTGATAATTTACTAGAGAAGATTCTTAAAAAAAGACAGAAAAAAATAAATGGGGATATCTCTGGTGTATTGATTAGCAGATGGATATTCATATTATCAGAGATACAAAGCAATTTAAGCAAAGGAGTGAGAATTGAAATGGATTGGTATCATTAGTTAAGCTGAATAGCATGATGCAAGAAACAAAATGAATTTTGAGCATTTTAAAAGAAGCAGCTATGAATGTTCTAATTTCAAAGTAGAAATAAATAGAAATTTAAAAAGAAAAAGTTTCAGTAAGTCTGTTTAAAGTTGCTTCAGCTTCCTGGAAGAGAATTACTACAATGAGGACGGAGACTGGATGCCTCAGGAAAAAATTGTTTTATAGTGACTGCAATCAGTATCAGAGTGGCCCAAATATGCTGGGTCTGTCTGCTCTGGTGAGCCCCAGCTGGGATGCCCTGATGGGCTGACAAGCCAGTGGAGGTGAAGTTGGGAGTGCAAACAGAAGGTAGCTGGTCTGTCCTGAGTGGGATCCATGCTGCAGATGCTGGGTGCTGCATTCCTACTGTGAGAAACTCTGCTTCCCCTGGTGAAAGAATCCACAAACCTCCACTTTAAAAGCCAGAAATTATGAAAACCCCTCTTGAGGGGTTACCCTGTAGAAATATGACAACCTAATAAACAGAGCTCTGATGAAATATGGTCTACATCTGCAGTCATTTTATAGTTGACCAAATGTGCAGCCTGGAGTTTGTATTTGCTAGAGCTAAGATAATAACAGGCCTGAGAACTCCCAGTGGTTGTTTGCTTTGATTTGCAGAATATTTGTTACACCACATTATAATCAAAAACTGGGTATATCCGCTGGTAAAAATCACATGAGTAACAAAAACAAAGCTTCTGCCAATATTGCTTTATATTAAAATAAGGGCGGGAAATGAAAAGATTTATTATGAGATAATGAGGGTTTTGTTTTGTTGTTTTTGGGGTTTTTTTGGCTGAAACATCCTATGGCCTGTGCTAGGACTCAGTAAAAAAAACCAAAAACAACAAATTAAGGCAATAATCTACAATATGCTTATCACCCTGTTATCTGTGATTCAGGTCACTTAAAAATGCATCAAGAATGTAGGTACTCCTTCCAGAAATTCAAGTCATGTTGTACGAGGTAAAGAGGGAAAGAAGAAAGTCCATTCCACAGTGTAGGTTGAGAAGAGGATCAAGGTATGAGCACCAGGCAATTTCAGCGGCTGAAAGAGTCAGCGCTATAGAAAAGGGCAGTGGCAGATTTACTTTCCTAGCTCTCCATCTGTTCAGAAAGTAACACTGACCCAACTGGCAAGGTGCTCACCCTAGTTTGTTTTAAAGAGGATTTGGGAGTTGCTGTACTTACAGCAGGCAAATTTGAAATTCAGTTACACTTGAGGAGGAGTCTGCAAATCTGATGGAGAAATGTAGGTAGAAGAGGCCTTTACAGGAGTGAATTATTATCAGAGAGAAACACACATAAACAGCAGAATAAGGAGCTGTGAGTCCAACAAAGTAGTCAAGGTGTCTGAAATGCCACTTGATGGCCATCCTTGTTTTGTGTGCTCAGAAGGAGAAAAACAAACAAAGCAATAAGGTTAAACTGTTATGCTAAATTATGAGTGTAATTCTTCCTCTGAGGAAAAAGAAAAGCCCCGTGGTAAATGCCAAAAGCAAGGGTAAAAGTAGGGTATACAAGAAAGGATGCTTGTAAAGAAAACAGCATTTCAAAAATTTAACCAAAGATCTCAAACAAACAGAAAAGTTCAAGGGTTTTGTTTTGCTTTGCTTTTCTTCTTTTTAGAATTCAATACACTAGAAACAGCAAGACAAGAAGTAAGGGCTCAGAAAATGCAAGAAACAGAAAAAGAAGTCAGAGAAAGACCTCAAAGAAAATCTATTATACTTCACAAAAAAGCTCAGAAGTCAGGTAGTAAAGTGAAAGCTGAAGTATGGAGTGTCTGCTTTTTTTCAGGCTGCAGGAGGGAGATTAGTCTTCACCAGACACTGAAACAAAGTAAATAGGGAAATGGGGCAACACAGACCAGAGCAGGGTAAAGAGTAAATTAAAGAGTGTTTAGACCGTACAGATGTATTTGAGTCAGCAGTGCCTGACAAAATCCATGTCAGTGTACTTAAGGAACAAAGCAGCTGACAAAGATCTGAGATCCCACACAGACCGGGGAGGTATGGGAGGACAGAGTCTGAAAAGAAGGAAAAGGGCTGGAATTCCAGGGCAACCAGTCTAATTTTTTTTACCCAAGAGAATTGTTACCAAAACCCAATGCTTTTACAGACACCTAGGGAGTAACAAGGCACAAACGTGAAGATGAAGCTGCCTACAGTTCACTTCAAACTGCAGGGCACATCACAATGAGAGCTACAGGAGGTCTCTGCTGCTTAACACTCACTTTACATTTTCTCTTTAAGAACTTACTGCTCCAACAGAGAATATGTATCTGAACTACCTGAGAAAAAGCAGGCTCAGGAACATTGTCAGGATTCAAATTCAGCTCATTCTTGTTGAATCCAGGGATGAGTGGTCTGGAATATTTCAGATTAAATTGAATGAAGATAGGTGCAGAAAGCTATGCTGCTTGAAGAGAAATCAAATGTGCAAAATCTGGAATAACAAGCTGGGAAAAACCTTGCAGGGAAGCAAAAAAATCAAAAATCTGTGGCACCTACAGGATACCAGAACATATCCTGGAATGGAGAAGAATTCCAACCAGTCCAAGATCTTGTTAATGCCTCGCTAACATTTAATCATGCATGTAATTTAAGCATATATTTAAGAAGGAGGTTGAAACTGTAGGCCAAGATAGTAGTACTGTGAAGAAATAGAAGTCTCCATGCCATGTGACCATGGAGAAATGTTACAGAGCTTTGTTGAGGAGATCTCTCAGGGATGTCTAGAAGCACATCTCAGCTGGGTGCGGCAGCTCCTTCAGCCACTATTCAATCAATTCAGTAAGTGCAGGTATTCTCTTCCATGACAGACCGAGAAAATTAATTTAAGTCATTGCGTTGGAAATACTTCTGCATTAGAAACTTTTTCTGAAAGGACTAAAGAGCATAAAACACTGGCTTCAGGCTGTAAGCAGGTTAGAAATGCCCCTGCAGCATGAGCACTTCTCACAATCTGCTGTGACACTATACTATATATCCATATAGTCAGACTTGGTGTCCACTAGGAGATCTCTGAATGGAAGATGCTGGAATTATGTTATGTTGGTACCCAGGATGGAGATCTCAGTCCCCATACCAAGCACACATTACCTGAGATTAAATATAAGGGCAGGAAAAGAAGAACCTGAACACCTTAGTCTGAGAGATATTAGCAGAAGTGTCACTTGCAGGATCTCCAAAACAACTGTTCTGCTCTGCTGCCTGCTTTAGGAACCTGAGATCATCTGCAGGGTCCACTGCAGGTTGTGCACCACCTCTTAGCAAGTACATAACAAATCATAGAATAAGGAGGAGAGAAACAAGTAAGAAAAGGAGACTGGAGGGATGAAGTTTTGAGGGAAATAGAGATGTTTGGGGAACCAGTTACACCATTTTCTTCCTGTGCCAAAATGCTTTAAAAAGGCAATGGAGGTCAGTTGTTCTGGCAATAAAGGACAGGGAATAATTTTGCAGCAAGGTCTATTGAAGGTGATACGAGAGTAAGGTCACCAAAGCCATAGGATGACATCTCATGACAGTCCCCTGAAGAAGAAAAAACACAAAAGACCTCCTTGCTGTCATTTATAAGCTCCCTTCTCCCACCCTGTGAGTCCTTCCCCAGATCAATGCCTTCATACAGGGATAACTGAAGGGCTCCAAGTATTTGTCCATCCACTCCATCTGTGTGTCAGTCTGTAGTGGTACAGAGGGGAATGGAGGGGGAGTACAGGGTTTTCTGAGTGACTGTCAGGGAGGGAGAAGAGGACAGTACAGCTTGGTGGTGAGACAGTCAGCAGCGATACAGATGCCTCTTTTTCAGATGGTCATAGAATTTCTGCCACTTAATCGGTTTCCTTCACTTGGTATTTTTCCTAATTCACATTTCTACCTCCTTTATCCTTTTTCCTCTCTGTCTGTTTCCCATAAACTTTTCTCTCTTGTCTTACCATTTTTTTCCAATATTCCTTTAATTTTTTTCCTTCCCAGAATGAGACCCTACATTTCCAAGTCACATTTTGATTGTCTGGTTGGGGTGGGTTTTCTCTCCGGTGGCTACATTCTATAGCTGGACTCGGCACATATTTTCACTGTAGAGCTCTTTTGCCAAGGAAAACATGGACTTCTCTGAACTGTTCAGCACTAGAAAAGACCAGGCTAAGGAGGAGCATGATGCTGAAAGGGAGAATGACGGGAAAGTGTTCCTTAACATGTAATATACCTGATTCAAGCAGGAAACTTGGCAGACCTGACCAAGGAAAAGCAGGACCAGACTGCCTAACATCTGCTCAGAATTACCTATGGGCCAGCAATCAAGAGGTGCTAACACCCAGCACAGATCCTTTATTTCTTTTCAGCAAGAAATCTCTTCAAACCCTAGTGGACAACCCTGGTGCTGTGTCTTCCCACCAAGGCAAACAAGTCACTAATTGGATCACCTTCTTGGAAGTCTGATGAATGCATTGAGATGTGACCATTTTAGGAATTTCAGCCTGAAGGAGAAATTTAAAGAAAGAAAAATAATAATTTGAAGAGTGATGTTGCATCCAGTGGTTCTCAGGAAAAAAAAAAAGGAAAGTGAGGAATAGGTACTATTAACAATGAAAGAAATCAGATATGCTATTACAGAACAGTTCAAATGGTCAGATAAAAGGCTGATTATGTGGCTTTTAGAATGTAATTTCGACCATTACCAGCCACTTTCTGTCACAGCAGATAATTACTACTTGTGAGATGTGACCAGAATACTTGGTGACAAAGATCTCTGCAGTCCAGACTTCAATTTCAATCTTAAAGTGGTCTGTTTTCAAAAATCACACATCATTTCACAGAGTGCTTCGACAGAAGGAAATCAGCCAGTCAGATGCCTACAGTGAAGCTGCTCCCTGCAACTCCAATTCTTTATGTAGCCAGACAGAGAAAGCCTCACAAAGAACTGCAGCTCATTTTACCATCGAGTGGCTGTCCTGCACACAACAACAGGGCAATCTATTCCTCTTTTGCAGGTACAAAAGTGATTGATGACCCAAAGGAGAGCTGGAAAAACACCCTTATACCTTAAAATGCATAGTCTGAGGTGATCTCTGCACGCTGACCATGAGCATTTTCTTTGTTCTCTCGCATTAAACAGATGCATAAACAAGTATCAGAAACAAGAAAGTTATTATATTAGTTATTATATTAGTTATACTATATAGTTAACTGAAATGAGACAGTTATTAAGAAAGTTTCTTGGATATAGGATCAAAAGGATGCTGATTGAAAATAAACATTTTGCTTATTTTCAGCCTTAAGATGAGACAGTGGAGATTCAGATTAGATATTAGAAATTCTTTTTCACTGTTAAAGTGGTCAGGCACTGGAATAGGCTGCCTAGGGAGATGGTGGAATTACTATCCCTGGAGGCATTTAAGAAGCATCTGGATCTGGCACTGGGTGATGTGGTTTAGTGGTTTAGGGGTTACAGTGGTAGTACTGGGTTGATGGTGGGATTTGATAATCTTAAAGGTATCTTCCAGCCTTGATGGTTCTATGAATAATGCAGGCATTTGTCAATAGACCACTATTTCTATTAGAGCAAGGAAAAAAAAAAGGGGGCAAGGAAAAAGTGAAACGCGCTCTGAGTGCATTTTCAATGCAGTGTTGATGGAGAAACAGGTCCTCCTAAGAGCAGTCTCTTAGTTTGTTTTCCATAAATCTGTTGGGCAACTTGAATCAATAGAGTCTTCTGGAACACCTGAGGGCTGTTAGAGCTCTTTTCCATCATACACTGGTTTATAACAGCTCAGTTTATTCAGGCTGAGTGTGTCCGTTTGCATATCTATCCTTAGAACTAATCTGAAATAATGATGTAATAATGGTTTTAAGGATAGGCCTCTGCCATATAAATCTTAGGTTTTAAATTATACAGAGGCCCAGTGGCCCTTTAGAGCTCTTGCACTCCCTGACTGATAAGATTTAAGTCCCTGAGGTCCAAAATTAACTGTGCTATAGCATGCATTATGGCTGCATCACAGAGCAATTTTATCAGCAGTAGGAGACAGCAGAACTGCACAAGTCTGGTGCTATCAATAGGAAGTGATGACTCACCCAGCTAGTGCTTTCAAAGTGGCAATATCCTATTCACTAAAAATACCTTTTGAGGGTGATAAGTGACCCCATTGCCAGGAATAGGTGAAAGAATGTTAGCAGCAAGAAGAAGGAAAAAGAAGCCTTTACACATCACACCCTTTACTTCTGATACCCGTGAAAAAAGCTCATTTAGGCTGTGAGTTTGACCATTAAATTGAGTGAGCTTTTCAAGCTTTATTGACATGATTTTTGAACTGAGATGTCATCCTTATAGAACAAGTTCATATCAGTCTTCACAGGGCCCACTGACAATGTTCTGATTACATAAACACAGACAGATACAAGGCCTGGGACATGTTCAAAAAGCGCTGAGATAAAAGAACAACCTGACTTGAATGAATGGTGGATAATGTTTAGGACAATAGGTGAAAGGTGCTCAGGAAAGTTAAAATAAAGAGTTCTTAGTACTCAGAATGAATCCTAAAGAGGAATGACATGAGTTGGTGGTGTGTAAGCCTGTCTATCCTGCCATTCAAAGATTTCGAAGACCATTTTTATGCAGCTCCAGAAGCAGTGTTTGATAGGCTTAACAGTGCATGTGGCACCCTTCCAAATCTGCATGAGGCAACACGAATTCAGGTTGCTTCCAGCTTTCTAGAGAATAGATTGGATGTTAAGTAGAGCAAAGCAAAGCAGGTTTCTGCTATATGTCTAGACATGGATGGTAAATGACTTTTTTGAGGGTGCACTGATTAGAAAAATGACTGCTTGCCCTTGAGTCACTGCCAAGCTCAGACTGGCTCTATATCATTGATGAATACTGATGCAGGAGGAATGAATAAACTTCTGCAATAACATTCAGTCTACACTGTCACTGAGAACTTTTTGAAAGGAAGAATGTGGATAATCTACTTATGTAAAGGAAAAGGAAGAAACAAAACTGCATTTTAAGCCATCTTAATTTATAATATTGTTCAGTGGGCTGTAGATTTAATGGCTTCCTATTTTATATATAATCATGTATTTTCTTTGTTAGCAGACTGACATTGATTTCTAAAAGAATACAGATGTAGGTTAAAGATTCTTGGGTTTTGTGCTCTTTACTAGGGTTTTGTCCTCTTAAGTTCCTCTGGTGTTTAACAACCTGCGTGCTCCATAGGAGAAAACCTTCCCCTAACTAACATCTATTTTTCTTTATTACAGAGTCATTCTTCTCCTTCTATGAATCTCACAAGGATTTTGATGCTCTTTTTGAGAATTTCAGACTCTTCCATACTTGGCTGATGTTGGACAATGAGTTCAAATATCATCAAGTCCCTGGAAAGCCAAACACATAAATGCAGATTGAGAGCAAGTACATTTTGTCTCTGTTAGAAGTCAGCAACAAAGGGACTCCTTGAAATGCTGGATTTGCCCCTGGCTTTTTGCTGAAACTGCTCCTCAGCTTCTGGATTTCTCTCTAGTGAAACAGAAAAGTGATGTAAGAGAACTCTAATTCCTAAACTGCAAACACCAAGTGAAATATATGTACAGGCTTTATGTTAGGCATCGATAAAGGTAGCAGACTTTTCTTTGGACTGGAGCTTTTATCAGCTTGCTTGTAATCCATTATGGAAAGGTCAGTCAAAATCTGCAGTGCTCATTCCAGACTCACAATTCAGATGTGTCTCCTTGGCCTCTTCTTGAAGGACACAGAAACAATAGGAGCAGAAGAAGTGGAAATCCAGGGAAATGACAAATTATTTAAGAAAGATAGTCAGAGAGTTCCAGCAAGATAAGAGCAGTGCAACAAATCAAGATGAGGCAAATACTAGGTCCCAGCTCCTACTGAAACCACCTAAAGGGCAGACTGGTGCTGTCAGAGATATTCATGTCTCCTGATTATCTCTGGCTACACGTTCCCATCACCAGTTGTGTACCAGTGCCTCTGTGACATGAAAGAATCAGAAAACTAGTCTGGTCAGAAACCTATCACTTTTTATTATTTTTGGACTGGTTTTCAGGCAGATCAGTTTACTGAACTGGTTCACTGGACATCAGGATGAATAGTAGAGGTAGCAAAAAAGGAGAATTGGGAATGTATGGCCAAGGTTAGGTGAGACAGGCTCCACTTCTGTTGACTTAGGACCATCATAAAATCACAGCCTAAGCTGTAAATACTTGAAAAGCTGGTAGATATTTCTTTCAGAGTGCAGCTGTGCAAGACAATTCATAGGTAGTGAAACATATGGAGTTCTGGGTCCCAAGTAATTGTGTTCGCTGGGCAGATGCAACACTTTAGCTAAAGAAATTCTCTTTGATATTAATATAAATAAATTTAAGCATCAGAAGCTATTAAAGAAGCTATTGGAAATGGCTGCATATACACAAGTCTTAGGGGGGTGAAATTATGTAATTTCTTCCAGCAAAAAACAACAAAAAGCTGTAGGGTGAGTTGCCCAACCCACAGGACGTCTTCTATATAACTGAGAAAAAGCTGTAGATGATGTCAAATGATTGCAATAATGCTGCATTCTTTTTCTTTCTTTTAAGATAACCCAATATATGCACACATCTGATAAATTAAAACTGCTGTTTATAAGTAGCATGAAGTTCTGAAACCAGGAAACAAAGGTAGTTCCTCTTTCAAGCTGCTTCTTCGGTGACATTGCTATATTAACAGCTCAATTTCCCTTTCTTTGACAACCAAGCATCCCTGGCAAGGAAGTTTCATTGAATGTCTTATTTCTGAAAACTGCATTTTTTGAGAAAAAAGTTCAAGATACCAGGAGATAGATCTATATTAGTAAATTCAATTCCAATATCACACATTTCATATCACCTATTTATTTCCTGGGCATGTGTTCCTCCATATGTAGAAACAATTGTCGAAAAGGCTTAAGAATATTCTAAATCCAAGCAGGATGAGAAACAGTATAAAAAAAAAAGGACCTTTCTGCTTTGGGGGAAATAGAGATTATGTTATTCAATTTTACTTGTTTTTCACTTTTTTAAATTTTAATTTTTAATTTTGCCATTTGACTGAAATGATTCCTAATCAATAAACTATTTTGAGTTGGTGTTTTCAGGGGGAGTTTGTTGATGGAGGTTTTACTTTTCTTCTTCTTCCTAGGTACCATGTAATGTGTGTCTTAAAACATGTGTTCTTCCACTCAGGAAAGAACATCCTCAGAGACACCAATTCCATATTTAAAATATATTGCATTTTGATGCCTCATCCACCTGGCTGAAGATGGAGTTGAAATACTACTTTGTGCACAAGCTTTTGATCTAAATATAATTTTTTAGTACTATTTTTCCCCTTGGGAAGAAATAGAACAAAATAAAAATTTAATAAGTTCACCTTGAGGGGAGGTATATTTTATCTTGGGTTTTTTAAAACCAGTAGCATGACATGGAAATGATCTTAGGTTTTGTAGAAGGTTTTGTTTTTTTTGCTTTCTCTGTCTGCTTTCACCATTTCCATTGCCTCCCATCTTTTACCTGAATCAACCCTTCTTTCTCTTTGATAATCAAACTTCCATTTAACTTCTAGCCTTGTCATCTCTGTAGTTAAGTGAAATAAGCATAACAGTGCATGATGCCTCAAAAATGATGAACTCATAAATAAGCTACCTCTGCAAAAATAAATATCTACATGAATAATGGTAGGGTGATCTCATCTATGTACACAGGAATTCCTTAATTCCAGATTATTGCACATTTGTCCAAACTTACTTATTGCTTTCAGTATCTAAAAAGTGGTGAGAGCCCAAGTTTCTCTATGTTTGAAAATTGATGAAAGCTTCCTCTTAGCTGAATTCTCAGGTGTCCAGGAAAGACCATTTTATGGCCATTTTTTACAAGTTAACACATTGGGGGGGGTCTTGCTTTAGGAATTAACATTAGAAATGGAACAGTTTTGATTTTCCCCCTGTGCTGCTTAATTCACAAATTGCAGATGAAGGTATTTATCTTAGGCAGATATCTCTTGGGTCCCCATCCCCATTCATGGAAACTGGGGTCTGGACTCAGTCTCCTGTGGCACCCTTTTGCCCTTTTGCCTGGTTTCTTTCCAGAGGATGCTGAGCTGCAGAAGGATAGGATATGCTTGGTTCTGAGCGGGGAGTTCAAATCCATGTTTTGGAATCTAGACATGAGTGTTAGCAATGCAGTGACAAAGGAGGGGAAACTGCACAGGGAGAGAGTCTGGGCTTTATGGAGAAGAGAACAAAGTCATAGCCTGGTTATGGTTTCTGTCTAAATCTGTATCACCAAAAAATGACAGAGATAAAAAGCACAGCCTTCTTCCATTTCCCCAGGGAAAGCCTGAACCAGCCATCGAGATATTTATCACTATCAGGTGAGGGAAGGGCAGGTTTTGTATCCTGACTTACATCTGTCATCTGAACATGACAGTCCTCACTCTCAGTGCAGCATTGCTTTCCCAGGAATGCAGCAGCAGATGAAGCTGCATGCTCTGGCCTAACTCTGAATAGACAGTGTACATTGTAAAGCCACATTGCTATCATTTTTTTGCTTTGGGTGCAATGCATGCCTTCTACTTCAGTTGTAGACACTGCTCAAATGTAGGCTAATGTGTTTCTGTTCTTAGTGCTCTGTTTCCTGAACATCTCAAGATCTTGATCATAAGAGATGTAACAAAAATTCTATTTCTTTTTAATAACTACAATTCTATCAAGAGACAATAACATAACTCCAGGTCTCCAAAGTAACACATGAAAAAATTACAAGAGAAAACTCTCAACAGACTTGGGATATGACTGGTTGCAAGCAGTTCAGTTGTTGGTCACAACTAAAATATGGGGCTTGCTCTTAATAACTTCTTTCACTATTAAAATAAGATGCTTTTTAATTTGAAAAAAAAATTAAATCCACCTACCTATACATTTCTTGGCCTACTTGTGTATTTACCTACCTAATTACCAAGCAGCCTGCCTATAAGTCAAAAACATTATGTTGCAGAGGCCCACCTTTGTTAAGAAGGGAAAAAATGAGTGCTGTGTGATGTTCTGTGTCCCTTGGTTCACAGAGGTCTAATCAGAGATAGATTCAGAACTGAATAGCAAAAAATGAGCTAGTGAAATCAGAGTGGCTTTGGTTGAATAACACAATAAGGGAAGAATCAACAAAGCTGGCTGTGCAGCTAAGATGTACATCAGCTTGTAATACTTGATACTTCTCAACAGGAAGAGTTCTGCTACAGTTATGGGTAAAGCTATATTTGAGAGGCTTGAATTTCCAGACTCTGAATACATCAATCAGATTGTGCAGTTCACAAAAAGGAAAAGCCTGAATATCATGTTTCATGAAGGTGAGACAACTTTGATGTCGTGACTCTCACCTCAAGATGTCTAGAGCAGCAGTGCTTGGGAAAAAGTGCAACTGAAGGAGCCTGTAGGCTCTAGACAGCTTTTGGTTTATTGCAGCCTGTCTGATGCCTCCAGAGGCTACCTAGAACAGAGGCTAGACATTGTTAAAGGAATAAAGCAGATATTTATTAAAAAGGCCTTCAAAGGATACACCTTGGGCAGTACAAGAGCCTGGCCATGGCTCCACCCAGGATGGACAACAGGTCACACGTTTTCACACTTTTATAAGTTTCGGTCCATTTACATATTGGGGTTAATTTTCCAATTACAGCTTCAGGTTATGAAATCCTATCCTCTCAGTTTGCTCTCCTCAGTTCACCATTGTTTACACTTTTTGAGCCTGAAGCTGCAACGGTGTCCTTGGTTCTCAGGCTGGAAAAGGATTGTTTTGTCTAACTAAACTGTGAAGAGAACTTGCTAACACTTGATATGAAGTTCAGAATTATATGCTAATGCAGTACAGAATCTGGAAAATATGAAAGCTAAGACTTTAGGCATCACATCAGCATACAAAGTTGCAGGAATGACCTATTCCTTATTGAGAGCAAGGTCTGACAGAGGAAAGCAAGGCATAGATGGATTTCAGCAAAGAGTACTTCTGTTGGAAGTTCTTCCAGACTGATGGAGGTTCAAGTTAGGAAATGAGACAATAGAAAATGGAAGGTAAATTACAATGACACTGGGTAAAGCAACAAAGAAAAAGAGCAGCAGTGACAGAAAAACAATTATGGTCTTTGTATTTTATAGCTAGAGTGAGTAGGAGTGTTTCTCCCACCACACTGGCATGAAAGCAAGAAGAGCATCTCTTGCCAGGGGAGTAGCAGACAGAGCAGCTATATTTCATGAGAACTTGTGTTCTGGGACTGTCAAGCTGCTGTGGGAGCTGCTCAAAATTTGTACATCAGCATTTCTGCAGCTCATGACTTATATCCCAAGGACAAAAAATCATTTTGGGTTGTATTATATACAGAAATACAGGTTGTCCTTTATTCTGTGTAAGTTGTTTTACTGCCTTCTTTATCCCATGTTTAAATACTTTCTGGAAGTGTTTTAACTAATCTCTGACACATGTGAGTCATGTTCACATCCAGTCTCTAGAATAAATTATGTGTGCAATACATATTAGTTTCCTGTTACATATAAAAAGGTTGTCAAGGAAAATTTCCCCTTACATGACAAGAGGGATGTGGGATATTCTGCAGCAGTTCATGCTAGCTGGGGACTTTAGGACAGCTGTTATGGTGCAACATTTCAGTCTGACTGAGAAGTGTCTATCACATTTGTAACATGGCAGCTTTTTGGACAAACAAAATGCCTTTCATCCCCAAATGCCTTTTCCATGTGGCAAACTACGGTGTGTGAAAACTCCTGAACTGTATGCTGGGTGATCAGTGTAAGGATTTATAACTGCACACACAGGGATGGTGTTATGGCCACAGCCTCTCACAGTGCTCTCTCCTTTACTTCCAGCATGAGCTGAAGCTTCATTGTGGACACCTGATCTCTTTTCATGGGCAGACTGAACAATGGGGCACAGTGACTGTGTGGTAGCCCACATGTGATGTAGATGGCAATCCACTGCCTGCCTACTGACTAATTTTGGTTAAGAACTGAATCCACATCATACAAGATCTCCTAACATTCTGTACAGTGCAGGCTGGAGGCACTGACTGCACCTAAGCACAGTGCAGAGTTGCAACTTTTTCAAGAATTTAGACAAACAGCATTTTACTTCTTCTGAGCTTTTCATATTTCAGTGTTTGAAATGCCCAGGGAAAGAAAAATAGAAAACAATCATTTTCAAGGTGGCAAGAATGCAAACAAAATCTTTAAACCAAAAATATTTTCTAAAATGCTGTCTGGCTCTTAAGCCTAAATACTTCACAGACAATTAGCAGCTTTGTTAAGAAACTACAGGGCTACCGACAACACTGGTAAATTAGCAGCTTCAACCTATCTGTGAACTCGCTGAGGAGCAATTTTCACATCCAGTTCTTTGATAGATTATCAAATTATTTTTTAAAGGAGGAATTTATGCATAATGATAATGGCTAGTCAAATGACATGAATACAATTTATCAATGACTTTTTTTTTCTTTTTGTAGAGGACAGTCTCAAAAGCCTACACATCTCCTGCAACAATTTCAGTTGAAAATTGAAAGCAGCTTGAAAATCCTACCATCATCTTTCTGTGCTTCAGTTCAGCAGGAAGAAAGATGAGAAGTTATTAAAAAGTTAAAATATCATGGTGATCAGGAAGCAATTCTGTTTATTTAGCTCATTTTTAGTATAAATATTTAGAAGCAAAATGTAGAGAGAACAGGATGAGATAAAATTCCCCATACAGCTTAAAAAAAATTAAGAGCAAATAGCCAATGACAAAGTAGCAGCATAATAACCAAGGGAAAACTTCTACAAAAGCATACAAAAAGCCTGGGCTGGATGTGATCATATTTCAGCCTTAGACACATGCTGTATTCTTAGAATACAGGAAGCTCCTCATCATGCCAGCTTTCAAACAAAGGCAACAAAAAGAGAAGCATTGCTTTTAAAAGCTAAAATACATTCTATTTAACAATACAAAACCCTCAAAGAAGAAAAGACAGAAATATCTCAAGCTCACATTTGGCTAAAATTCCCTTTTCAGCAAAAAACCCCTAAATTTCAAAGATCAGTTCAATTCATTTAAAGAAAAGCATTGATGTGGAGAATGATTTTGCATTACTCTCATAACATGAATTCTATGAACAATAATTGTGCTTCATGGCCCACTAGACCTAGTAATGTAATTCGGCCCAGAAATTTCCAAATATATTATACATTAACATGAAAAAAATGAGATACTAGAACCAATTGTGAAAGCTGCAGATTTTTTGCAGATTGACAAACTGAATAACACTAATGCCATTTATATATATGTTTCAGGGATCTTTTAAATATTTAAAGAACACAATAACTCTAAGAAGTATTGTTTATTAATGGGTGATTAAGAGAGCACTGAGCAGGTGAGTTCCTTGTTCTCATTAGCCATGCAGGGCAGGGCTTTCCTCCAGTGAGCAGTGGACATCTTATTCTATAAGCAGCTGGAGAACATTTCAGGATCACCAGTCCTTGTTCTTGTAGTGACTTCAACCTACCAGACATCTACTGGGAACATAATGCAGCAGAAAAGAGGCAGCCCAGGAAGTTCTGAGTGTGTGGAGCACAACTTTTTGTCTAAACTGGTAGGTGGGCCCACCAGGGGAGGGACTATGTTAGACCTGCTGTTTGCAAATAGAGGTGGGCTGGTGGGAGATGTGGTGCTTGGAGGCTGCTTGGGGCATAGTGATTGTGAATTTCAAGAGTTCTCGATATTTGGTGAAGCAAGGAGGGGCATCAATAAGACTCTTACATTGGACTTCCAGAGGGCAGACTTTGGCCTATTTAAGAGACTTATTCAGAGAGTTCCTTGGGAAGCAGCCCTTAAAAACAAAGGAGTTAGGAAAGGTGGGCATGCTTCAAAACAGAGATCTGGAGGGCACAGGAACAGACTGTCCCTGAGTGCTGAAAGATGAGTCTATGAGGCAAATGTCCAGCCTGGATGGGCAATGAGGTTTCAAAGGAACTTAGGATTAAAAAGAGGATATATCATCTTTGGAAGGAGGGTCAGGTCTCTCAGGAAGTATTTAACGGGGTTGCTAGGGCATGTAGGAAAAAATTAAGGAGGCCAAAGCTCAGTTCAAACTTAATTTGGAACGTTTTGAAAAGGATAATAAAAAATGTTTTTACAAATATATTAATGGCAAAAGGAAGGGTAAGACCAACCTTTGTTCTCTACTGGATGTGGGAGGAAACTTAGTAACTGCAGGTGAGGAGAAGGTAGAAGTGCTTAATGCCTTCTTTGCCTCAGTCTTTAGTGGGAAGATGGCTTGTCCTCAGGACAGCTGTTCTCCTGGGCTGGTAGATGGTGTCAGGGAGCAGAATGGTCCCCCTGTTATCCAGGAGGAGGCAGTCAGAGAACTGCTGAGCTGCTTGGGTGTTCATAAATCTGTGGGCCCAGGTGGGATCCATCCCAGGGTGATGAGGGAGCTGGCAGATGAGCTTGCAAAGCCGCTCCCATCATTTACCAGCAGTCCTGGCTCACTGGTGAGGTCCCAGATGACTGCAAGCTGGCCAGTCTGATGCCCATTCATAAAAAGGGTGGGAAGGAGGATCCTGGTAATTTATAGGCTCAGTACCTGGTGAGATAATGGAACAATTTATCCTGAGTTTCATTACACAGCACTTACAGGATGGCCAGGGTATCAGACTCAGCCAGCATGGGTTTAGGAGGAGTTTGACCATGTTTGATCATGTTTGACCAACCTGATCTCCCTTTATGACCAGGTCACCCACCTGGTGGATGCAGGAAAGGCTGTGGATGTTGTCTATTTGGACTTCAGCAATGCCTTTGACACTGTCTCCCACAGTATCCTCCTGGAAAAGCTGGCAGCCCATGGCTTGGACAGGAGCACTCTTGGCTGGGTTCAGAACTGGCTGGATGGCCGGGCCCAGAGGGTGGTGGTGAACAGTGCTGCATCCACCTGGGGCCTGTCACCAGGGGTGTCCCTCAGGGTCTGTGCTGGGGCCAGTTCTGTTTAATATCTTCACTGATGATCTGGATGAGGGGACAAGTCCACCATCAGTAAATCTGCAAAAGACACTAAGCTGGGAGTGTGTGCCAATCTGTTGGAGGGTAGGAGGGCTCTGCAAAGGGACATGGAATGGTTGGATGGATGGGCAGAGTCTAACAGGATGAAGTTTAACAAGTCCAAATGCTGAATCCTGCATTTTGGCCACAACAACCCCCTGCAGCGCTACAGGCTGGGCATGGTGTGGCTGGACAGTGCCCAGGCAGAAAGGGACCTGGGGGTACTGGTCAAGAGCTGACTGAACATGAGCCAGCAGTGTGCCCTGGTGGCCAAGAAGGCCAAGGACACCCTGGCCTGCATCAGGAACAGTGTGGCCAGCAGGAGCAGGGAGGTCACTCTCCCCCTGTACTTGGCACTGGTGAGGCCACACCTTGAGTGCTGTGTCCAGTTCTGGGCCCTCAGTTTGGGAAGGACTTTGAGAGGCTTGAGCACGTCCAGAGGAGGACAACAAGGCTGGTGAGGGGCTTGGAACACAAACCCTGTGAGGAACGACTGAGGGAGCTGGGGGTGTTTAGCCTGGGGAAAAGGAGACTCAGAGGTGACCTTGTCACTCCCTACAACTCCCTGAAGGGTGGCTGTAGTCAGGTGGGGTTGGTCTCTTTCTCCAGGCAGCAACTGACAGAACCAGAGGACACAGTCTTAAGCTGGGTCAAGGGAAATATATGTTGGATATTAGGAAAAAGTTTTTTATGGATTGAGTGATAAAGTTCTGGAACGATCTGCCTGGGGAGATAGTGGAGTCACCACGCCTGGATGTGTTTAAAAAAAGACTGATTGTGGCACTCAGTGCAATGATTTAGTTGAGATGTTAGGGCATGGATTGGACTTGATGATCTTGAAGGTCTCTTCCAACCTAGTGATTCTGTGTGATTGTGTGATTCTGTGTAAATGAACTCATATTCATACCTGAGTATAAAATGATATATGACTGCCATACATTAAGGTCAATTTTGTTTATTCCAGGCACTGAAAGAGTATGAAACTCTTCCTTGTTTTACTCTTAAGAAAAATTCCATTTAAAATAGCAGTGATGTGTATAACAAGGATGAATTTTCCTCCAGGAAAGTAACTTAGGAAGTAATCTTGAATTGGTCTACTTTTGACTCTGTGAAATTTAGATTAAGGCTTGCAAGAAAATAGTTTAAACAGCTATTGAAACAAAACCCACAACAAAACATAAAGAAGACTTTCATTTCTGAAACCCACAACAAAATTATTGATATTTTCATCCTACTCATCTTGTTGGATGAGGTTTTTTATCTTAAAGTCAAGATTTAGACAGACAGTTGTCAGTACCTCTGCAACCTTTTAATCATCTGAGATGTTCACAAAAATCTGTCAGGGGAGTCCTTCCATATGAAAATATTCTTAGTTGTTTGATACTTTAACAGAAGTTTAGGGGTAAAAAAAGCCTGCCTAACACATTGAGTTTGTGTTTGAACCTTTGGCAACCTGTACAATGGGAATAAAGCCGTAGATGGTCAGGGGCTGATGACAGTGTGAAGTAGGAGCAGAAAACCATTGTGCTGAGGGTGTGATTCCTGTCGAGACAAAGCAATGGGGCAGGCTCTGTACAACAAGCCACTTCAGACCCAAAATGTTGCACTTGCCTTTTCTGCTTAATTTTTTCCATTCATCAAGAGTTTAGGCATCCTTTTATATCCTATATGTATTAGTTTATGCATACATTCTCTATTTGATACTTAGGGTTTTAAAAAACACTCTACTGTGTTTGGAAAGTGAAATAATTGTATTGAGGTTGATTCTCATTAATGATGTCATACTTCTGCAATCTTACCAAAAGGTTAATGACAATGAGGAAAATGTCTGGAAACCAGGATGGCTGGGTTATATGGCTGTCTTCTGTGTATGGTACAGCATTTTGAATTGTTGACACCATTTTCAGAGACTATTTTCTTCATTTCATTTAAAGGGCTGTATAGGCCTGAATCTGTGCATATTCCCCTCTCAAGAACAGACCTTGAAAAGTTCATTTTGGGTTTTCCTGTTTTAGTATCTGATGGTCTGGGCAGTTTTTTAAAGCTTTGTTCTGAAATTATACGGGAAAATACTGTTCTACATCCCTTGGATATTAATGTTGTTGACAGGACAGTATTTCAGAGTCAGAACTGAATTAAAATTCAGAGTTCTAATTTATATGAGTTTGGTGTTTTGTTGTTGAACTTCAGTAGCAGATGCATTTATGATGTAAAGTTAAAATTAATTTCCATTTATTCCTTTCACAATTGATCTAGAACTGACAGTCCATTTTCTCCCACAATCTCTTTGGTTTTGTCTTTGAAGTTACAGCTCTGCTAAAGAACTAATGGAATTTATTCATGTGCAGCATAATATTTAAAAGAAATTACTATTTGGCATAGAGAAAATAGATGGGTTCTGAGAAATTGTCTTGAACAGGCTCATTTGAGAGGTTACATAATTGATTCTTACTATTATTGTCTGTACTTTCTTGAATTCTTCATTTGAAATTTAATCAACAAATGAATAAATAAAATGAAATTAAAGCAAACTAAAATATAAATAAATCCGCTACTTGGCAGTTCATGTCAAAAGGTAATAATAAAGTATGTTCTCAGTTTTAATATTTATACAAGGAGATTTTCTGAGACAGCAAGTGTTCTTAAAAAAGGTCAATTTACAGCACATTTTTTCCACATATAATGAGGTTCCTGGAGCTTAAACAATTTTATAAATTCATTTATTTTGACATCTCAAGAAAGCAGTTAATAATGAAGAAATACCCAAACAAATCCACCTACCATGAACTGAAGAAAGTGTTAGTCTGGGTTTGATTGAAGAGATAGGAGACTCTTTTCCTATGTAAAAAGTAATTTTATTTTCATAAATTTTCTTTGTGTGCAAGGAAAAGTGCCAGCTTCAACCACTTGGTTGAAGATAAGCACGTCTTGCAACCCAGTTGAAATTAACAGCAAAATTTTTTCTGCTTTCAGTAAGAAAGAACCTATTTCAAGGCCTTCCAGTGATTTAAGATGGCTGAAATTATTTAGGCAATTAACAAAAAGGGGGAATTTGCATATTGTGTCTCATCAAGGCATGATACATTAATTTCTATGCAAACATATTAAATTCTTGAAGCACCTAAGTGAGACCATATGTTCTTGTATATACTAGAAAAACTGAAAACTGTGAAAATTATAAAAATACATTACCAGTCCAGAAATTACTCTCCTGCAGAAAAATGGAAGCAGAAACTCTGTTCCTTTAAAAATGTTCCATGTAATTATAAGAATAAAATGCAAACACCTTGCCTTTAAAGACAGAATAATTCATAGCTCTTTTTTACTCATCTTCCTTAAATGTCATCTGTGTTAAATATTAAGCAAGAATGTTGTGGGACACAATTCCCCCTTGGAAATACAAAAACAGTCAGCACCAGGTTTCCTATCTCATTTTAGATATCAACCATTTCAAGATTCTCCAAAACTTTTTATTAACTAGAGGAAATTAATTGGTTGGGAGAAGACTGTGCATGCTAAATAAATGTAGATTTAATGGCATCACACTAAGGCACAGATTATTGAGTATATGTTTTATATGCTGTTGTCAGCCCAAAGAGGCGCAGCTGTCTGGTCCTTCCTTCTAAGGCTCATTTCAATTATACACAGGTCTCTCTCTGTGCTATGGGTTGTGCTGTGCTTTGTGTTGATCTTGTTTTTTATTAAAACATAGAAAAATTATAGGAAACTTTTCATTATACAAGAAGCCACCACCAATGATCCATCCTGACATTTTGTGATAATAAAAATCAGCATCCAGTCATGAATACAATGTAGACAAGTTAACCCTGGTACAACAACCTGAAATGGATGGGAAAATAGCCACGTGTCATTGTCTGTATCAAGGATGGGGCATCACAAGGAACTCTGTGGGGTGGGGTGTGCTAGGCTTTGGAAGACAGACCAGGTGGATGCTGCCCCTCTGCTCCTTCTCAGCTCATGGGCAAGGGAAGATAAATGAGGAGCTGTTACTAGCAGAAATATAACTTGTCCTGTTGGAACAAGGGGACATTTTACTCAGGAGAAATCTCTTAGGTAAGAGATGGAAGTGATTACTAATGATAAATTAAGCAAAAAACCTGCCATCTAATTGAGTGCACAATGACTTGCAGGGATATGGAGACATGAAATGTGTAAGATTAGCAGAAATTTAACCTTCTTGGGGAAAAAAACTCACACTGTTAAGCCACAGTACTAAAACTTTTGGAAAAACTCTATGCTCAAAATAAAAGTAAAATTTAACTTTTTTAGGAAAGATAAGGTGGGTAGAAAGGCAGAACAATGTTATGTGGAGACTTCAACACATTCTTGTTTGCCTCAGAGTTATTAGTAATATGGGGGATATGGGACATTGAGCATTCACAGATCACTTATGGTTCAGTAACAAAACCTGTGGAATGTTCTGTAAGTTACAAACCAGAGCAAGTTACTCAACAAGCACTTCTCAGTAGTATACAAAAAAGAAATCATGTTATTAATGTCATCAGTCTAGGAAACATTTCATGAAAGTTTTGTGTGGGGCCCCATTACTCTCCCATGATGTTTAAGACTGGAAATTACAAAGTAAAAAAAAAAAGTTATTTTGCTAAAATGTAAGGGCTTTGAGACACTGGTAAACAATAATGCAGACAGGAAAGCTACACAACAGAAGCTCTCTTAATAGATGGGATATAACAGAATACAGAACTGTACCCTGGAAAGCAAAGGCTCTGTAAGGACTTAAAATTCACCGCAGGGGAAATAACCTAATTAATGCCTCTCAATGACATGTATTAGTGAAAAAGGACTGTTTGGACCCCGTAATCCATGAAGGAAAAGTAATTTTATCCCTGTGTGAAACACAGGTGAGGCTAATACTGAAATACAGCATGCAATTTTGGTGGCTGCATTTATATTGGGGTTTAGAAGTCTCAAGAGAGCTCTGATGATAACCACAGTACTTATTCTATTTTCTGGAGAAAACACCTTGCTGTTAAAAGCTTAATGCTTAAATCTGGTTAGCTTATTAAAAGGGAAGATTGAGGATTGATTTGATTACAGAGTATAATGTCTTCACAAGGAGAAAACAGGGGGGAGTACGTAGCCTTTTATGTAGTGAGAAAGATGTAAGAAAATCTAAGAAATTGAATCAGATAAATTCTAATGGAAATAAAGTACTAAACACAGTAACACCCCAAAAGATTATTTCCTGAAGTAAACTGCTTAGAAAATCCATCATCTCCTAAACTCTCCTCATCCTTAAATCAAAGCAGCACAATTTGCTTTGAGGATGTGCTATGGAAACACAAAGCCATTGGATCCAGTGGAAGTAGAGTAGCATGTGGTATGTGGTACAGGTGATCAGCCTAGCTGACTGAGGGCTTACACCACTGCTTGTTAGAAATCCTTTGAATCCAGCAAATAATCACTTTCTAGGCCCCTCAGTTTACATCTCCCCATTAGGTACTGAAAGAACTTTAACAAGTAACTGGCAGGAGCACCTCTCTGGCAGCGAGTAGGTTCCATCCACACACAACCCATGAGTGGCATCCCATCCCTCATCCAGCTCTTGAGGAAGCCATTCCTTAGAACTGCAAAAGTGCAGTTTTTGGACAGCTCTTCAAAGTGCTTCCTGACCTTGGAGAAAAATAAGGTGTGGGACAATGCTGTAAAAGAATGTGATCCCACACTCTCCTGCACTGCAATATCTTGCCATGCAGATGCTTTTTGCAGTGAAAAACAGGAGGAATCAGCTCCTCAAGGCTGCAGGGTGTTACATGGGTGTGTGCTAAGACACCAGGGTGGGTTAACAGGCAAACCTTGCAAAAGAGGATGAAAATGTCAGAGGAACAAAGATGAAAGCAAAACCAAATGTGAACATGAATAAATGCACAATGTGGAAACAGAGAAAGGAGTCAGAACACATGTAGCTGGAAAGTGAGGAGCTAGGACTACTGCATATGGAAAAGGGGCCATTTCCATGTTGAGTATCCTGACTGAAGCCACAATGACTACTGAAATTCTGAAATTCAGGGTTGGGAAGGTGGCAGGAAAATGGATAATCTGTACTAAAATAGTCCACAGGACTAAATATCAAAAGACAATGTCAATAGATGATAAAATTGTGATTTAAATAGATGGAAACATAATTTTACACAGAAACACTAGACTTATGAATTGCTAAATACTGCGAATGAGAGCACAACTCCGCACAAGGATGAAAAAGAAAGGGAAATGCTTCATAAAATATATTTTATACATTCAGAAGGAACAGCCTCATTTCTACTGGAATAGTGAATGCTGCAAGATAGGGGTTCATCCATACAGTCACAAAAATGAAGTCAGCAATGAGATTGCTATTGCCATGATTCCTATTGTTGTAGTTGCTACATGAGCAATAGCTCTGCTATTAAATCTCCAAGCACAGAGGGAAGTTCTCAGCGGTGAGTAGTCAAGGGGGGGTGAATTTTGCATTCTGACTGGTTCATTTTATATTTAGATTCACTGCAAGTTTATAGGGCAAAAGGATCATTCCATAAAAAGCCTGAAGCAAAGAGGAAATGAGAACAGAAAACCAGGTGCTGTGGAGATCTCTCCTGCCTCCTAAAACATCAGTGAGCAGTTTAAAATAATTCTTGTGAGGCAATAAAAAAGTAAATAGTACCCATATCCAGCAAAAGTTTGCCCTGCTTGTAAAAGCTAGGATGACTGCCCTTCCTAATGCACGTACAGCTTCTGTGTTCAATTTTCACTCCCCAGTCAGATTTTCCCTCTGTTCCTCAGATCACTTTTTCTTATGGTCCAAGCTGCAACGCACACTTCAGATGTCTTGGCCAGAATGCCAGTAAATCTGTTTGTGAAGTTGCTTGCAAAGGCAAGGGTCCTATACCCTCTGTAGAACTCTTCAGTGCACGCTATTTTGTGGAGTTAGATGCCTAAAACTGTCAGCTTTAGGGTTAAAAAAAGGGTTAAAAAGCAGCTGTTAGAACAAAACCTTAGAGGCACTTGGAAATCTGCAAAGAATCAGAATTGGTGAATCATTATCTATGATATTTGAGGAACTGAAACACCTGAAAATGTGACATGAATCATATTTCTCTTTGTCACCACCATGACTCACTGTTTCCCACTTGAAATAAGATGTTCTTTAACTTTCTTTTATAATCAGGCACATGGGAAATATCCCTCATGTAACTGGGATGATTTTTCCTGAAAAGAGGCAATCATACCAATGTAAGGAAAACTCACACAGCAGCAAGAAAAGTTCCAAGGTCAATATTCTTATATGTATCAAGTTGCATATTAATTTTTAAACACAACTTAGAGCATAAGTGTATACACCTCACCTCAGGGGATGAGATACATGTGGCTTCAGAAATGATAAGTAACAGGTGTGGAAATTCTCCTGAAAGCTTGTTGACAGCTCTGAAGAAACCACCTGCTCCCAGAAGCCAGACAGTTGACTGTCACACCAACAATTTACAAAAGTTATACTGAAACTCCCTTTAGACATTAAAAGAGAGGGCAAAAGAGAACATTTGAAGACATCCAAGAGCTCTAGGATGTGAATACTGATGAGGGATGAAACATTTTGGGGATTCACCTAGAGATAGCCACTGGAGGTAGAAACAGAAGTCTGGATGATCTGAGAAGCCCATCTTTTTCAGTTCCAGGCAGTCTTAGAACAATCATCTCCCTGGCCTGCACCTCAGTGCTACTGTGCCATGCTCCTCTCACTTCCTCTGTAGAAGTATTTTCTTGCCATGACTTCTTATGAAAGGTGAGATTTATCTAGGAAAGAATTCAAGCAGAAATCTCAAGATAAAAACATTTCAGGTTACCGTGTACTCTGATAAATTCACTTTCTAAAATATTTCTTTTTCATCTTAGAAAGCCTTTCTCAGATATTGTCTCCAATGATCACTTTAAAGGTTTATTCACCTTCTTTGTATTTACTCTTCTCTTTGATTTCCAGACAGGACTGTTTGAACACAGTGTTATTTCATTCAGCTCTGCTATCCATTCCTAGAGAGTGTTTTCATTGGTATCTTGCCCTCCTTTCAATTTTCTCAAACTGAAAGCACCTTTCTCTTTCACACTATTGTCTTTGATTTATAACATAATACTTCTGTATTTTCTCTCCAGAAGAGGTGTTTGCTGTTATCTAGGTCCCATATTACTTATTGGAGGACATTATATCCCCAGAGGCCAAACAGAGCAGCACCAATTTATCCAGTGCCTCTTTCCCCAGAAACAAAATGAAGTCTGAAGTTTCTCCCAACAAGTATGAGAAACATTTTCTCTCTGGGATGTCATCTCATCTGTTAAGGGTATATTTAATTAAGCAATAGAAAGAAAAATAGAATAATGAAATAAATAGAATTAGCAATGAGCTAATAACCTAATAAAGCATTTCTCAAAGCTTGTGTCCTGATTAACAACACTCCTGTACCAGGGTTGTGTTATGAACTAAAATCTGGCACCAAGTGGTATCTTGCTAGTTTGTTATTCAAGACCCAGGGAATACAGGAAAACCAGGGCAGGGGGAATGGTACCAATGGTATTTTTTCTAGCAAGAATGAGACTTACTGGGTGTATGGAGGCTGTTCCAGTACAGACAGATGTTACACAAGTGTTCTTGAGATTGCTGTTGAGTAAGTCAGTAAATGCTCCCCAGAACATGGCCATAAACCCCACATGCATCCTCTCACACCAGCAGAGAGGAGAGCAGCTCTGGGTGCCCCCAGGACACTTCTTTTCAATTGCCATAGGGCAGACTGGATAGACATTTAACTTGGATTATACAACATGGGGGTTTGGGTTTTTTTCTAGAGGGAAGCAGGCTCCATCTTTCACAGAACACCCTATTTTTATCTTCTTTTTCAATAATGTTATTCCATGTTATTTGATTAGGTTGTTATTCCATGTTATGGACTTCATAGCTCTATATCTGTTAGGAAACATTAAAAAAAAGTTCATTAAAAAATGAAAAGGTGTAGAAGAAATAGGAAACAAGAGAACTCTCTTGATTCTCAACTTACAAGATCTTTTAGTTAAATTTCAATGTTTCAATGACAAGATGTGCACAATCCTTAAATGATGGGAGGTAGAGCTTTTTCAGATATTTTCATCTCTTTGGGATGTTTGTTTATACATGTCTTTGAATGAACTTTTGGAAGATAATTTAACCTGACAGGCCTGGGTCAGACACATTTGTAACATGAGCATTAACGAAAGTATGTATAAACCTAGTTTATTGATTGAGAAAATACATAATTCTTATCAGCTTACATTGCAAATGATGGGCTATTTCTTGTGCCTTAATTGTACACCACAAGTATACACTGAAATGACAAATTTCTGATACTTTAACTTTAAGCTCAGTTTACCACTAGGAAGATATTCAAAGTCTGTATAGATGATTTTTTTGGAAATAAGTCTTAGAAATGTCAAAGCAAATTAATTTTAAAATGTGTCAGTCACACAAAGACTAAAAAATTTATCAGAGAGCCTGAAACTAAAGGTCTGAATGCTCATTACCAGCTCAGATCTGCATATGGCAGAGTAAGAATTATTATTGTAAAATCTCTGAAAGTTTTTGGAATAGGTTTTCTGCCTTTATTTTAGGATTTCACAATAGAAGTGATGATATGATTATCCTCCCTCTACAATTTAAATTTCATTTTTACTCATTTACTAAAACTGCTTGAACATTATCTCAACCTCTGCTGACATTTATATCTTCTGAAAATAAAAGAACTTAAAAATAGACTTATCTTCATTGGCAAGTAAGCACAATCTGACTATTTATGTGGAAGGTTGAGTTAAATAAGCCCCAGGAGGACCTGAAATGTAGCTTAGTTTCTTCCACAAGCCATCTGCTGTCCCTATTTCTACAGAAAAGAAAACAGACTTCACCTTATGGCTGCTTTGCAAAGAACTGCAGGCAATGAAACGCTGAGTCACCATGGAAAAGGTTGGGTCATGCAGCCTGAACTAACTCCTGCCAAATGCAACTTGAAGGTTGGGAGTAGGGAAGAAAGTTTCCTTTTGGGCAAATGATTTCATAATTGTTCACAACAAGTTTTTTTCTAAACATTTTTTTTCTCTCCAGAATCCTATATCTGATCCACAAGTGATTCTATGTTAGAAGGGTCAAGCAAAGCCAGGGATTCCTGGTAATTGAAAGATCTGGATCTGAAAATTATTTTTGTCTTCTTTCGGTGATATATTTTCCCATCAGTGCTGGGGGCAAGAAGATGGCTCAACTCATAAACAGAGCTTAAAACTAGATTTATCTGGGGAAGGGGATGTAATTCTAAACACTCTAGAGAAACCAGGGGCTGCTGAGGCATTAGGAAGGAACAGGGAAATACCTGGGAGTTGCCTCAAGGGAATTTGGAAGAATTCTAAAAAGAGGAATCTCACTACTCCTTCGATTGTTAGCAAGTCCACAATTGCTTACCTGATTTTTCAGTTGTCCAAGCATAAAGTTTGACACATGATGGATGAGACAGAGTGCTTCCTAAAGAACTAAAGTGTTTCTTTCTTATTCAAGTCAAAGACTTTATCTCTTTTTTCCTCTAGTGTCAGTTGCTCTAGTCACCTTTTCATATTGTTGTTTCTAGACTGAGGCCTGGGAAGCTGTCAATGCCCAGATGTTTTAACATTATTTCAGAAAAAATATCAGCAAGAAATGTTTTAATGCACAACAAGATTTTGGCACCTCTCTGATATACCTTGCTTTTCCTATGTACATATGAAAGATTTCTTGCTGGAAAACAAGAGGCCTTATGTTGATATATCTTTCCTCCATATATAAGAACTGAATTTACTAGCATCACATGGAGGTTTTGAGATTCTTTTTTAGCAAACTTTCCTGTTCCGCACCACTGCTTAAGAATAGACTTTCCTTTTCCTCTTTTCTCCTGGCTTCACAGCTTGCTGTGAGCATCAGAAACAAATGATTCTTCTAACTGTGAGTGAGCAGTATATAGTGACAGAATTAAAATTTATTATTTTGCAGTGCAGGAGATCCATGCAGTACCTGACACAAATGAGCTCAAATGGGGTGTTCTTGATTATTTATCCTAAAAATAAATCCTTATTAAAAGAATGTGGTTCAAGAATCAACATTAAGTTCTTTCTAACCATGTCAAGTCACCTCATCTTCAGAATGACTGACAGTAAAGTGAGAGTAGTCTCAGCCATAGTTTCCTTGGCAGACACACGAGCATCTCACAGCATTACCATAAGGGCAGTGAGACAGGTGGCCCAGAAAAGTTTTGAACGCCCAACTTTTGCAAGTATTCAAGGCCAGGTTGAGTGGGGCCTGGAGTAACCTGGTCAAGTGGATGTTGTCCCTGCCCATGGGAGGGTCAGAAGTGTGCTGTGGCAACCAGGAGGGGCTGTGGGGGTATCAGTTATTGGTTTCCTTGGGTCTGGATTGAAGGCACTTGAGATGGTAGTTCATGCTGGGACTCAGGTGTTTATTATTTCTTATCAGTAAAACAGTCTCACTACTGTGAGTTTGGCAGCTTTTGATTAGAAGGCACAAAATGGCTAACAATCTCTTGTTACAAGCTCTTTTAAGACTAAACTATCCAATTAAGAACTGGCACCTAGATTATTCTCCCTTTTAACCCAGTAACTGATCCCAAAGAGCCCCCAATGTGGACTTTTCTGCCCAATTACAAAATCCCACCCAAACCCATGAAGAAGAAGGAAGAAGAAGCATGAAGAAGAAACCCAGGATGACACCCTGTTCCCTCCATCTTGCTTCCATCCTCACCATACTAAAAATCCCAAAACCTATATTTCTCACCAAGTGATACCCTACACTACTCTCTATAATCTATTTCACATTTTTGTGGATTCTAGTCTATCTTGAAGTCTAGGAAACTTTCTCCATGAATGAGGGTCAAAGGCAGTGCTCCCCTGGGGGTCAGGGCACCCCAGAGCAGACAGAGAAATATTCCCTCTGCTCTGGGTTTCCGCAAGGGCCAACCCTGTCCTGGGATGTATCAGTCACAGCATTGCCAGCCAGGCAAGGGAAGGGACTTTCCTGCTCTCCTCTGCACTGGGGGGGGCTCACCTTGAGTGCTGTGTGCAATTTCAGGCATTGCAATATTAGAAGGTTGTAAAGCTATCCTACAATAAGCTTACAAAGCTATAGTGTTCAAACGAAGGCTACAAAAATGGTGAAGAGCCTTAAGGGGAAGCCTTATAAGGAATGCCTGAGGTCACTTGGTCTGTTCAGGTTGGAGGAGATGGGGAGACTCCATTGCAGTCTACAACTTCCTTATAAGGGGAAACAGAGGGACAGGCACTGATCTCTTCTCTCTGGTGACCACTGACAGGACTCAAGGGAAAGGCCTGGAGCTGTGTCTGGATAGGTTTACATCAGATATCCAGAAAAGATTCTTCACTCAGAGGGATGCTGGGCACTGGAACAGGCACCCCAGGGAAGTGGTCACAGCTCCAAGCCTGACAGAGTTCAAGAAGAGTTTGGGCAACACTCTCAGGCATAGGGTGTGACTCTGGAGGATGTCCTGTGCAGGGTCAGAAGATGGATGTCCATGATCCTTGTGGGTGTATTCCAACTCAGGATATTCTGTGATTCTATGATTCTAACTAGCTGATCTTGAAAACCCCTTCAAACCCAAACCATTCTATGCTGACCTTGCTCATTACCTTGCCAAAAGTAATTTCAATAGGCAGTTGAGGTGATCTCATTATCATCATTACAATGTGCAGCAGCTAAATGAAGTCCACATGGTCACTTCAGGTAAAATAAGGAATGATTCTGGAGATCTTCCTTCAAGCCTGAGCCTTTACCACCTGGAGAATGAACATAATCTACAGCCAGCTCTGCATGGGTACAGACAAGCGCAGTTACTGCATAGGAGTGGGGAAGTTGCTAAAGAGAAAAATGGTGAAGCAGTTTTACCTTATTCAGAAAGCCTGCCTTTTATTTTTTTTTTTAGAGATAGCACACTGATATATCTCAGTCCATACACCTTAGCCAGTTACTTTCCCTTCCTAATTTCCTCTTACACCTATTAGAGAGCTTTCCAGCAATAGAGAAAATATTTTGTGAAATGGGAACAGTCACTTAGGTCCCATTGCAACTTCTGCAATCATGAGTAGAAGAAGGATAATCCAGGTTATACAGAACAGGATCTGAGCCCAATATGGTGCTATGTCTCTTGTCCCAGGATTACAGCAGGCAAGTCACAAAACTCTTCCTCTGTTTAAAATGGACATAATTATACTTTATTACTGCTATTGTAAGAATTCAACATGTTGTCTAAGCACACCAAAAATACACATGATGCAATCGTGTATGTTACGTTTTTAGGTGAAGTAGCTGTAACAATCTTTATTAAAAAAACAAAAACAAAAAGAAGCAAACAAAAAATCAGTACATGTTGGTGGCAAAGAAGGAAACTAAGGCATGAATTGTTCTGGGCAGGAAAGTTTTCTTGTCTGTCCTGTGCTGTATCCCATTTTTCAGGTAATTTTAAGCACATTTGTAATGCCTGTGTGTCTCCATCTTTTCTCAGTGTTTCTAGAAACTTTAATATCCTGGCCTGAGGATATAGCCCTGGATGAAACCAGAAACCTTAGGGAGCTAGTTCAAAACAGACTAAACAGGGAGATAGGTTTCACTTTTGATAGCCTCCCTGAATGTAAATATGACCCTCTCTTCTTTAGGCTGGACATAAAAGCCTGTAATTTGATTTGTTTAGCTAACATTTGTTACCTTCACTCCCTGAGGCTTGCTATAGGACAAGCTATAGAACAGCACTTCCTACTCGGGGGAGGGATGAGTTCTGGTAACTGAAGGAAGGAACTGGATGAACATGCTGCCTCCAGGGAAAAAGAGAGATGAGAACCTTCCTGGTCCACCCTTCAAAAGGGAACAAAGTATAACAAAACATACATCCGTATTACAGTAGGTTTCCTGAGTGAGGCTCTTGGGATAAAGCTGAAAGATTAACCCCCCACCTACCTGCCTGCTGAGAAACTGCTCTGAAGTGTAAATTATGTGCTACCCAGCCCCATTCCACAGCTATACCATGTTATGTTAATCATTCAGGGAAAGAGTTAGAATCCAGCTTTCCTGAGATTCAGGTGATGCCTCTAATTCATAAGCCAATAGATTGCTCTTTCCTCTGTAGTGAATTTTTTTCTCATTACTTGTGAGCAGAGTGCTGAGAGTGCACCTAAGGATGCAGATCCATCCTGGGGCTTAAGATGGAGGATGGAGAGTGCATTGCTGAGGTTCTATGCAAGTGGAGTACTTATGCTAAAGGTGTGCAAAGGTGTCCTTGCCTTTTGAAGTGATGGGAAATCTTTTCACTCTTTGAAACAAAAAATAAATCTAAGCCTTTAGTTTGGGTTCGAGGTCTAAGCAGGGAACTCTTAGTGGTGGTAAGTACATCCTTGTCTCAGAATAAAGTACAGAGATTTGCAGAAAGAAATTCCTCTAGTTATGTAGTTTCAGGGTTCTGTAGCTTTTAGGTTCTATCTCTATCTCTCTGTTATTTGCTGTGTACCTCACAGGAAGCTTCCACATTAATTCTAAGCCTTGTGCAATGCCAAGGGCATTCTTATGGTCTCCTCCATGTCAAATGCAATACACAAACCCTCAAGATGACCAGTTAGGGAGTTTCTCCCCCCTTGCAGAAGAGCTCTGCCCTCTGTGCTGGACATATACATCCATTTTCATATTTAAAATAGAAGACTTTGTCTTTATACATATCAGCAAGCACACTATGGGTATCCCACAGGATGTATGTGAATGTTTCTGATAGCAGCATTAGGTCCAAAGGGCTTTACATAATTTTCCTTGCAATTGGGAAACATAAAAATTCAGTGAAATTACATATGTGCACATGAGAATGCAGAGGCAGCAATCATTCATGCATTGCAAAGTGGTCAGAAGCGGTTGTCCTCATTTCCTCCACACGTTTCAAACACAATTGCACATACTGAAGTCCTTGCTGCAGAGAGCCTGGCACAAGCTGAAGTCAGATAAATCAGAAGATGTTAGGTTATTTATTTTTCACCTCCAATTACAATGGTGAAACCTAAGTGATGCTCAGGTCCTTCAGGCACAACCCTTATACTGTTTTCAATTTCACTATCAGACAACATAAGCGTAATGATACTGAATCTTCCTGTCTATAGTATTTGCACTCCATTAATGCCTGAACATGCAGCAGTTTTGGTCTAGTAAAAGAGACCCTGCCTGAGAAATTTTTAGTTTAAATAAGCAAAGATGGAGGAGCTATTTCAAGAGACCTCGCTGAGGGATTAAGGGATGTCAGACTTTCTGGCAGGAAGCCTGTGGGAGGTCAGGGAGCTGAACCGAGGGCTGCAAACCCCCAGCAGCATCAGTCTCCAAATTGCTCTTTACCTGGCAGCTGCCTGCCAGAGGGATGTGGTGGCTGCTAAATGAAAAGCAGATGGAGTTAAGTTTAGTTAAAGTAGACAGTCATAACAACAAAGAGTTCTCATCTAATCACCCAGCAGTAGTAGGGCTGAAAATGTAATCAAGTTGTTTTCTATAAATCATTTTCACAAGATAAGAGGCCTGGCTATACAGCATGGCTCACTAAGTATTTACACTGTAAACTTTCCTGCCCTCAGCACCACCCCTTTACTCTGAATTATTGCTTTAATGAATTTAATCATGAAATGTAACAGTTGGATAATAAGAACCCTATAAACTTCCCCCTCCTTTCCTTTTAAATTAAATTATATACTGGTAGTAAAAACATGATTATTTGAAGGTTGCGTTTATGAGAATTCTTGCCCTCTGAGGAGGGTGGTGAGAAAAAAAAAAGAATTAAAGTTTTTACTTACAAGAGAAAACAGCTTGTGGAAATAATTACACAGCTTGGGAGCCCTGCACAGCATATGTATATAACAATTTTGTACTCAAGCCTTTAGAAATAGGCAAGTAGTCTGTCTTTCAGACAGTTGAATTTATAAATTGTCTCAGTTATTGTACTATTTTACTAATGTAATACCAAGATAAAGTGATTGAATCTTCTGAAGAGGAGCCGGAGGATGCTGATAATGTCTATTGTAATGAGGAACAATAATGGGCATAAAAGTTTATTAGCTCCACAGGTCACTGCACAGCAACAGCAGAGAAGCAGTAAAAGGGAAATTCAGGCATGTTCTCTTGGAGCCCTCAGCGTGCACTGAACCTCCTCATTAGGTGGGTTCACAGTCCTCCAAACAGGAAAGGTCCCTAGAGAATGGGAGAGTCAGGGAACAGAGCTTGGCTGCTTTGGCTGCACCTCAGCCTGTTCCTGGCATTCACACAGCTCTTCTAGTTTCCTCTGAATGGGGTTTTTAAAGATTTTCGAGATTAACGTGTTTTGGTTTACAGTCCATGTTCCCATTCACTTCTAGGTTCTCACAGGCTGGCCACACCAACATCTTTTCCTGCAACCCCAATCCCTTACGCTGAAGGCAATTGAAAAGAATGATTCACTCCAATATTAAATAAACTCCTGTCCACTTAGGTCACTGCCTTGGCCTCTGAAGGATTTGAAGTAAATAAAGGAGTTGGATGACAGTGCGTTTTTTACTTACTTTGTTTAAAGTTGTGCATTGTTTTTCTGGAAAGACAAAGCACTTTCCCTTATTTTGAGTTCTTGCATTTCAATTATGCTGGAAAACAGTGATGTTTGCCAGGCTGGCCTGTTTCCTGCTGCCAACATCTTCCTGACAATGTTTGAATGACTACAGAGACAGACACGTCCCAGAGCTGCCCTGCAAGCTCAGGTCTATCAGAAGACAGAAACAGGACTGGTACTTGTGTGAGCTCTTTCAGATGAGTTTTTCTTCCTAGCTCATACACTAATTTTAATGGTACAAGTTGCTTGCATGCATACATTCAAGTGTTAGCAGCAGAAGCAAAACAGCAAAAGAAAGTGAGCTATTTTAACAGTGTATTTTCTGAGGATTTAGATGCTTCCCTCATTTGGTATCTAGCATCTTGTGCCTGTTTAAATAGTTGATTTGAAAATAATATCTAAAAAAATCTTCGTTAAACCCATTAAAAATCTCTGCAATAATGAAATTCAGCCATTCAATAACAAATACAGCCTCACTTGGTGCAGTAGTTTCTATTTTTCCTCTCCTACAGTTTGAAATCTGACAACACTGCAGCACACAAACAGCAGATGGGATTGTAACAGGGCTTTTAAAATAATGAATATCCATAATTCTGCACTAAGGCTCAGTCTCTGCCCTTGGATGGCATCTAGGGTGCTGGTAATGCCACTAACAAAATAAGGCAGATTGCTGTTTGTCTCTGACACAAGTGAAATACTATCAGTACAGTGTGCAGGAATGTGCTGATGTTGTACATCAAGCTCAGGCCTTTGAGATGGAGGAGAGGGGGAGAAAGGGAAGTTGTTACATGAAGACATCAGCACAGTACTGGGCCAGAGTATAAATCCTGGGGACAGGGTCTATGAGCTGTGGGGCTCTGTGGTGTGTTACACACTCCCAAGGCTTTGGGGCAGCCCATGGAGGGGCCTGAGAGAGGTCTTGAGTTAGCTCTGAGCCCAGAAAGAGTGAGCCTGCCTCTGTCCAAAATCTAATGAATCTCTGTCACTCCGCCAAGACGAAAGGAAGGAAATGTTAATAGATGCATCAAAGTCCAGTTCACACAAGCATCCCCCTGGGATATCAGACCAGCTGTGAGAAACACTTCAATCAGTCATGTAGGGCTTTTCTCCCTCCTCACAGGGCTTCTTGTAGATTTTATCCCAGGCAGATTTCATATGAAAGGGGTATTGTTCAAGCCAGCCAAAGCCAGGGTCTTCTCTCCAGTCCTCCAGACCCATAATAACAGGGTCACTCTCCCCCAGGAACTCTCTGAGTGATCTTCTGGGTCTTTTCTTCTTGACTGCTTCTGTGTTTTAACTTCCCAGCTGCCAGAACCTCAGCAGCACAGAGCACCTGTGCCTGGGCACCCTTGGGACACAGGGTCAGGTGCTCTCATGCCTGTACCTGCAGGGATGAGCCCCTGGTTGAATCTTTCAGGGTCTATCACCAGGTCTGTGGGGCTGTCTTCCCAGGACCAGAAAATTCTCGGAATAAACAAGGGAAACAACAAACTGGCCAAGGTGACTTTGTGACTTTGCAGGCTTGCAGGCAAACCTGCCTTGCCCTAGGGGAAATTTAAACAATTATACTCAGCAAACTGGGTTGCTCAGCTAAAAATTCTCCGTGACCGTGTTAAGGCTGGCAGCTAAAATAGAGGGAATGCATCTCCCTGCATTATTAGAAGTAACAGACTACTTTGGATTTTTTTAAAATTTACTTTTACTGTTTCCTTTGCAAATTGCTAGGCACTTCTAAACACAAACCAGTTTTTGCCCTTTCAACTTTCCTCACATTACAGCCCAGCTAACTCCATTAGCAAATAAAGTAAATAGCCAGAGCACTCATGAAAGTCTAAATTCCCTGAAGGAAATAACTGTATAAAACACATGGGAGTTGTTATTTCAAGGCAAGGAAATGGAAAGCTTTTAGTTTATCATTAAGCTGGCTCAGTATTTTGGTAGGCCTTGGCACTATTTATTAACAATTTATAAAGTCAAACTGGGGTGAATCTACGTAAGCAATACATATTTCTGTACTGAGATGAGGGACTTGTGCTATTTGTCCTGAACTCCATGTAAACAGTGCTTAATAAGCTCTGACTTGCCTTTTCTTATGAAACAGTTTGCCTGTGTGAACTCAAGTCACTGCATGTTCCTGCAAGAATTACCCTTCAATGCAGTCCTGATGTCAGGAAGTATCTTTCCAGGCTGCCATTAGTTCAAAATGCAATATTTAGAAAAAGTACCAGTATGAGGAATCTCTGAGTTCCCACAAAAGATTAGAAAGTGTTATATCCTTTTGCAGGAAGGGGCAGGGATGAATGATTAAGAAAGAAGAACACCCCACAAAGGAGAGCAAGGGAAGACGTTGTCACAAATGTGATCCCATGGGAACCTAAGTCCATCAGCTTATGTTGCAAGGACATGCAGGTTCTAGGTTTTGCCTGACATATTTTCTAGCTCTAGCCTGACTTTTCTGGTCCCATCTTTTAGTCCTTCAAGTCTTTGTTCCCCTGAATGCTCTTTCCTTTTGGCAGTTCTAGTGTCACAATGGTTAGACCAAACCTATATTAGTTCTTCCAATGTATTTGCAATGCTCAGCAAAACTGTGAAAATGTTAAAATAAAAAATTCAGATACTAACTTTTGTCATCAGTTAGTAAGATGGGTGCTTTCATTTAGAAAAGCTCTGCTTATGAGATGCCCGCCTGTCCTGGATTTGCCAAGCAAATTGTATTCTCTTTGCCATCTGTATGGCAGCTGTCTTCTGTTAAGTGGGCAGTTTTCCTATCTCTTCCACAACCATCCTTCCCTCCGAGGAGACATCTGCTGATAACAGGCTACTGAATGTCACTGCACGACTGATAAGAACTACAGCATCCCATTGTGAGATGCTCCTCCCAGTGGGAGGAGCCAAGCATTCCTACCCAGATATAATCTGGAGATTCTGGAACACCAGCACAGCTTCTCCACTGGATTTCCCAGAGGAACAGCTGCCTCTTCCACTGGATCTTCAGAGGATGACTACACCCTCTCTACAGGATCCCAGCTCCAACAGAACCACACCTGACACTCCAAGAGGACTGCAGCCACAATTCCAATGGGACTGCTACCAACACCCTGACCAACAGGGTGTCAGGTTGTGTTCTAACTCTGTCAGTTTTGTTTTAGTTTACTGCATTGTTTATTTTATCTTTTTATTTTCTTCCCTAGTAAAGAACTGTTATTCCTGCTCCTGTATTTTTGCCTGAGAGCCCCTTAATTTAAAATTGATAGCAATTTGGAGTGAAGGGGTTTCCATTTTCCATTTCAGGGGATGCTCCTGCCTTCCTTAGCAGACACCTGTCTTTCAAAACCAAGGCACCACCTGAGGCCTCATTCATTCTGTTTTATACGTGTGCTACCTCAGGGAAGGACACTGGACAGACATCTAGATGTGCTCATTGATTTCTTCTGATATTCTGCAGGGCTCATATGCTTCCTATAGGAAGCTACAAACTGGCTGGCATTGCTCAAAAATCCACCAATTTGCAAATGCTGACAAAACCAAGTATCTAGCTGTAAAGATGGTTACATTAATGTTATTTAAGGTACAACTAGACTGGCATTTTAGCTCACTGTTTTCTACTCTCTAAACTTCTCTGATAGTCTAAGGGCATCTTTGATAATTTGGGCATTCACCATTTGTGGCATCATGCAGCATCAGAGGCTCTGGGCTTAATTCTGTGGGCAGCCCTTCTCAGTTTTTCTGTCTGCAATACATACTGCTGAAATCAATGTCATTCTCCAGATAATGTGAGGCAGAATTAACTTTTTGCAAAACCTTTTTTTCTGTGTGTGTTGTTGGTATGCTGAGGCTCATATCTTGATTTTGAAGGAACCAGAGCCCTGGGAATGGATGCATTGATAGTGGGCCAGAGAGACAATACATAAAGTTACGGTGGGATTACATACAGATTAAACTGAAAAAAAGATAAATCAGTGGCCCAAAAGCTTCCTGATTATTTAATTTCTTATGCTTTATACTCTGTGGATAGTCGGACTGTTCAAGCCTGAGATGACAATTATGAACAGCAATTAGTGGAATATGCTGCCTGTTAACTTTGACACAGCCTCTGTTATGAAGCACACTCTTCATATATGAGGAAAAAAAGTAATAATTTAGTGTCTTTTGTGTGGCAGCGTTTCTGCAGTAATCCATTTCAGAAACAAAATGGAAGTAGGATAAGTAGAGAGAGGAAAAAACCCAACCCTGCTTGTTCTTCCCTTCCCATGGGGCACTGGGAAGGCAGGAATTCTCACTATGTCTATGTTTAGGTGTAATGCAAAACTTCTCTTTCTATTAGAAATCGCTATTTTAAAAATCTATTTTAAAAAATGAATTGCAAATTTGAATTGCAGCTAAAATAAAAAAAAAATTAATATTGAAGGTTCATTATATTACTCATTGCCCATTTCTCTCTGATGACTGCTCAAGGAACCAGGATGATTAAGTCAGATGTAGAAATATGCACAGGCTTTCCACCTTCCTGTGAAATGGAAAAGATTGGGCTGATTTCACTGAAAGCAAACTCTCTTCTCCTGTTCTCTGTTACTGACTGAACCAAGACTGTTCCCCTAAGGCCTTCTGCTCACCCTGAGAATTGGTGTGGTTTTGTTGATTTTTCTCTCTTTTTAAGAATCCAATTTGTAAAGTAAGTCTCAGTTTGCTTGTAAACAGGTTTATTTATGTTTTTATCAATATCTTCTATCAGATTGTACTCTCCTAAGGGAACAGAAAAATAATTTCTTTTCCAATCTGCTGTGCTAAACAGACTTTTTTCCTTTCCTTTACTCATTCAAGGTCAGTCTAGATCCAGACATCTGTTTTTAACATCATATTTTATGTGATGCTTCTCAGATTACACTCTGTGGTAGCAAGAGTGGGTGGGACATGAGCACTTTACAGAGTATTTAAAGAATCAGTTGCATCTTTCTTGCATGTTGCTCCAGCCAAGTTCCCAGAAATCTGTCCATTTCCAGTTTAAAGACCAGAAACCACTCTCTTTGGAAATGTTTGAAATATGGGTTACTTTGGTACTTTGACCTTTACTGCAAATGTTTTTCTGATAAAATATCACAGACTTTCCATGAATGTACACAAACTAGTGAACTAAAAGCTTTCTTTAGTTCAGGAGCTCTATTATCGTCATTGCTTTATGGCTTTACATCTTCGGACTAATAAATATGTAATTTAGTGTTCACAGGAGATAAGTAGCTAGCTCTTATCATAGCTCTGTGTCTGATTGTATTGTCAGCCAGTATGACATGCCTATTTTTGAGTGCAGATATGGCACACAAAAAAGGCCATTACCTTCCTCTTTGCTACCCCTCTACTAGTAAATACAAGACCGACTAGCTACACCACATAAATACTGAGTTCTTTACAGTGCTCTTGTGTTTGGGGATAATAATTTGGTGTTCTAAACCCTATCAGAAAGAATACTAAGCCTGAAAATTATCTTAATCTGGATAAATAATTCATCACAAATTTGACTTGATTTCTTTGTTAATAAAAATGATACTATTTTCTCTTGACCTGCAATCTTCTCTCCTGACCTTCAGAGCAGCCATCTGCAGTTCTGCCTCCAGCCTGGCTCCCTGCTCTGTGGGGCTGGGCCTGATCCCCTAACTGTGGCCCTTCTGGAGCAGAGCGCTGTACACTGTGCTGCACTCATTTGGCATTCATGCACCCCAATTCTCCTGCTGTGAGGGCCACATCATGTCACATCATGATATTTCTATGTATAAATGACAAGGTAATGCTTCTGAAGTTTGTTGCACAAAAGAGGCAGAAGACACAAGCCTCAGTGCAGTTTGGCAACACAAATATCCTATAGAGCCTTTATGAGGACTTAGAAACCCTGCAAGGCAGACTCTGACTTACAATCCCCCTTTTCTATCCTGACATTTCCAGCTTGGCCACAGCAGTCATGAAATAATTATGAAGGGCAGAAGGACTCCTGTAAGAATTGATCTATATTTACATGAGATTCTGTTGCAGAAGAGGAGGTTTTTCAGATTAAAAATCAACTGTACTCACATTCAAATAAAATAATTTATTATTTAATCCTGGGATGGCAGAGGAGAAGAAAGTTCATAATTATTATTTAGTTCTTAGCTAAGAAAAATATATACTATTATTGGAATTTATTTTTTCCTTTGCTACGTCTTCTCCTATTTGACTACCTTTTTTTAACATGCCTGTCTTGATGTCAAATCTTTTCTCTTCCTGTCCTATAACATCATTAGCAAGAACTGAATCAGAAAACCCCACTTCCTGCACTGTATATGTGGTATTTTTGGGGTCTCCCATTGTGGGGAAGAAAGATGAATCTGACTCCATGTTCTTAGAAGGCTAATTTATTATTTTATGGTATTGTATTATATTATATTAAAGAATGCTATACTAAAACTATACCAAAGAATAGAGAGAGGATACTTACAGAAGGCTTAACGAGATACTAATGAAAAACCCGTGACTCTCCAGAGTCCCAACAGCCAGACCATGATTGGTCATTACGTCAAAATAATTCACATGTTGGATAAACAATCTCCAAACCACATTCCAAAGCAGCAAAGCACAGGAGAAGCAAATGAGATAATATTGCTTTCCTTTTTCTCTGAGGCTTCTCAGCTTCCCAGGAGAAGAAAAAATCCCTGGTGAAGGGATTTTTCCAGAAAATATGACAGTGACATTGTATGCATATGCATTATTATGTTATATACACTCTACATACAATAACACATTATATAGACATGATATACAATAATAATTGAGTGGCCTTCAGGATTTATAAAAATGTCAACTTCTTTGTAATTATTGGCAGTAATATCTTTTATATTAAAACGTTATGATGCTGTTTTGCAGCATCTGCTTGGTCCTGGGAAGGAAGAAGGAAGGGAGGAGAAATGGACACTGAACAGCTTTTTGGGCAGAGTCTTTAGCTGCCAATCATACACAACATCATCACTTTTGGGATGGTGAAGACATGGAAATATCCTCTCTGTGGTGCTTGTGGGCGTTTGTGCAGATGTCTGACTGCTCTGTTCTGCTTCAGTCTCAGGTAGATTCCTTTCACACCCCCCGCTAATCAATAGTAATCACAAATGCCATCTGCCAGCTGCACAGATTACACAGCAGGAAGGGCACTTCCATCAGTGCTGGCTGAAGCCACACACATCACTCGTGTCTCTGGAAGTCAGGCTGCTCAACGCCCAGCCCTTCCCCTGAGCACAGTAAAACCCTGTGGCTTGCTGCAGGAGCTGCCATGCAGTGTTTTGGGCTTCTTGCCAGCCTCAAAGGAGTGACCTGGCTTCCCAGAAGCTTTCCAAGCTTTTGCAGTGCGAGTGCCCTCCAATAGTATCTGTTGCTGCTCAGATATGCCAGTGACAGAAATGCAAACAGGTATAATGGCATTTTTTTAACAGATCTCTGTTTCCATAAATGAGGTGCAGAAGAGCTATCTGCAAACATGGTATTTGAAGTTCCTAAACCTTCAATCTGACCTGCGAATAACCTGTGTGAGATCCCTTCTTAAAGAATTACCAATGCCTTAAAACAATAAATATAATTTATGAATATATTTGACACCAGAATTCATAAAGTTCATCCAAAGTCCTTTCAACCTTCAGCTTTTCATTTTTACCAATTTTACAAGACATTTATATTCCTGCACATTCTGCAGAGAGATAAGAATTTTTTTTTGCGTGCTGTAATTCTGTAATTTACAGGATCATTGTTCAACACACCTGGGTTTCCATAATTGTGAGAGTCCAGAATATCTTGTTTAAAGGTTTCATAACTTCATTTACTATGATACTCAAATTTTACAGTGCACATTATATGCAACTTTGAAGCACTTCATAAAATATTTATACCATGCCTAGATGTGGCAGCTACATTTGCGATTACATTTTTATTCCTGTTAATTATAAATCAAACATGAAGTGGTGATTGCTTTTTTTGTTCCCTTGGCAAGAATATTTGCAATAAAACTATCTCTGTGCAGAGTCCTTCTGACAGCTCACCAGCACATCCAACTCCAAATTGTGAAGAAAATTCCCACATAAAATGCACAAGATATTATTCTTTGGAAGTTTCCAAGGTCTCCTTCAGGCCTACCATTTGACTTTGGCTCTGCATAAATTGTAAAACTCCATCTGAGTGGTGTTCATGACGGATAATGGCATCATAACTCTTTATCAGTCCTTTTCTGGATCATGCAGTTTTCCTGCTGGAGGCTGCCTGCAGCTCAGTCATCAGCAATATTGCCTGTGTTCCTGCAAAGATACACTGACACAGGCAGCAAACTTTCGGGTGAAGGCTGTGGCGGTGTTCCACTAAAAACTAACCTGCTTGCTTTGCTAAATAAAGTAGGGATTGTGAAACCCTCATGTAGAACAGTAATCCTGATTCTCATTCTGCCAGCCCTGACAGCTCAAACCCAGCCATTCCGTCTCTTTCTCTAAGTATCTGAGGGGCATTTACCTTGTTAACACATATAAATCATTTTGTTTTGCTGTCCTACAAGTTAAGAGTGGTATGCTTGTGTAACTTTACAGTCTGTTCTCCAGTCATGACTGATTCAACCTAACAGAACTGCAAACTGCTCTATAAATTATAGAGAATGACATCTGTGGTAATGCTGGTGTACTTGTTATAAGTAAGCCAGCTGAATTCTTCTGCTCTGGCTTCAGTCCTATTTCTCCTTGGTCTAACTGCACGCTCTCCATCTTCACACTTGTACAGCTGCAGAAGAAATTGTTTAGTCAGATTTTTGGTTTTTTCTTTTTTAATAAACTTGTACAAATGGACCACCCTCTACTCACTGGTGCTGAATAGCAAGTACATAATTATTGTAACAGTGCTAAAAGTCTCGACCATACATGTACGTAGGACTGGCTGTCATAATTTTAATAGCACACACTGTTTTATGTATCATTAACACTTCAGCTAAAAATCCTCTTAGAGGATTTTTAGCTGAAGTTTTCGAGGCCAGCTTAAAATTGTGTTCCTTGTGAGGTTGAATGTCCTATTATTTTAGGACATAATTCTATGAGAAAAATAAACTCCTAAGCTGAATTTTTAATGAGAGCTTCCATTTAATTACATGAATTTTGTTCCTAACTGGAATTTTTTAGTGACTCATTTAATTACTGATATAGATCTCATTTCTTTCTTTTTTTTCCCTAGTAGCAAACTCCACACACATATTGATTTTAAAAAAAATCAATTAATGATTTTTACACACAAATCATTCATCAGCAATTCATTATAGATGTTTGCTACTTCAAAATCAGGATAGCAGTTGCTTTGATTAGAAACATGAGCTTCTGTACCATAAAAAGCTTCTGAGCCTTGATAGGCTAAGCCACATTCCTAATACCATGTGTCATAAACAGATAGTAAATAAAAAGCTCATTAGCATTCATGTGAGACCTAATGGATTTTTTTCTCCCCAAATGCTATTTTAGTGTTACTGCAGGTAAGAGAAAGGGCAGTAAATAGGTGCCTGGTACAGGGATACTCCTTTCTGTATCCAAATACATTCAAAAAGATGAAATCCCATTTTTTCTCCTTTGAAAGCTGAAGACAAAAGGCCTTGCAGAGCAGACATCATCACTACCAAAAACCCAACGAACCCCCAGCTCCAGCCAACACTGATACAGTGAGAACTATTTGGACAATTCAAAGAGCAGTCTCCAGTGAAGCCAGCTCATGATGTAACTACAGTCTCCCCCCGACTCCTTCAGAGTTTTAGGCTGAGATTTCCAGAGTCCTAAATGACTGTGCAAATGGGAACAGCAGACTCACTGCAAGCATTTGACCAAAATTCCCTAATGCAAATCAGTGATCAAGGCTGTGCTGCTTTTCAGCTTGTTTTAGGAACGGCTTTTAGTCAGACTTTAAAATAGACAAAAATCATTGAACCAACTTTTTTCTTCTCAGTCTCTGAAGTAATGAGTTGGTGTTGGACTGCAGATTTATGAGCAAGTAGCTGTTAGGCAGGTAGGACTAAAACAGATTATAAGCATTTATTCCTACAGAGAAAAAAACCCCAAACTCAATAACAAAGTCTGTATAAAAGGAAAGAATAAATAACCATGAATTAAAATTCATCTCCCAGAGGGAGCTAGCTCCTCAAGTTCCCCTTTAAAAGCCATGATGTGTTATAATGTTTGATCATCAATAAAAGCAATAAAATGCAGCATTAACAGAGTTTTCAGTCCTCAATCCCAAGTTCAATATTAATTTTTATGGAGAAATCTAGGTGTTACTTCTTGATTTGCTAAGTCAATATTTTTACAGACAAAACTACTCAGGGAAAAAAAGAGACAAATGAAAAAACTCATACTTGAAAGATTATTTTGAAGTGTCAAATCAAGGAAATTTGCAGATGAGGCAATCCCAGCTGTCTGTGCAAGGAGTGCACCTCACATAATCTCCGAGATGCAATCAGAATGGAAAGGGTCCAGGAGGACCCCAGGCTACAACCTGTGCTTGTTCCTGTCCCACATTGGTGGTTTTCATTAGGTCTCCCTACCCAGACAGGCTGGGAGACAGAACTCCAAGGCTTCCCCAAGACTTTCCCCTTCCCCTTCCTGCCTCTGCCTATGCTGAGCAGTGCCATGGCCTGGAGAGCATCTTAATAACATGGATTTTACTGGCGAAAGGGGAACAGAAGTGTTTTAGAACAAAAAAAAAGAGATAAAGTTAGCATCATCCAGGAGGTGTTTCCTAGCTGTTGTGCTGTTGCTCAGCATGGGCAGAGCTCACCTCCAGGAATTGTAAAACTGCTCTCTCCACTGAGGTCAGACTTGTGCAGTTAAGTAGAACAATCAATCAAGAATGTATTCTGTACCTGGGAAACAAAAGAGACCATGAAAACTGAATTCACTGCTGTTAAAAATGACTCTTTTACTCTTAGTATGGAATTGTCTTTGCATTTATTTCAGTCAGGACCTTCTGCAGCTATGCTGTGAAAGGTCAGGATAATGACAACAGCGTGGGGCTTTACCCTCTGCTCATGTTTCCAGCTACTGCTTTTGCCTATCTGCCACATTTATAATGCTGAGAAAAGGTGAAACTGTTCTTACACAGCTGAGGGAAGAGTGTTAGCTACAGAAAATGAGGCATTTTGCACAGTGGTTGCATATTATCTTGGGGATTAAATGCTTGAAGGGAAACTTGTACCCCAGGTGTCTGGGTGGGTAGAGAAATGACAGCCACAGTTGCACAGGGTTCCAAGTGCATGTCATTCTAAGAAAACAGTCGTGAGTATTGTGACAGCTGCAGCACTGGAGAGCAAGGAAGTCTTACAGTCAGGGTGACAAGTGGAACCTATACTTTCCCTTGCAGAGGAGAATGTCTGTTCTCATGACAATTAATTCCTGGATTTCTAAATAATAACTATATTATAGAAGAGAACAAAAAATCTGTTCAATGATTAAGTAATTAACATTTAAAGTATTGAGGGAAATAATAGAATAATAGATTTCTGAGTCAATTTTAATGGCAATTATTCTGGTGGGAAAAGGAGGTGGATTCTCAGCTTTCAGACAAGCCCCACTTGGGATTTTAGTGTGATTGTTCCTGGTCCTCCACAATGGCCAGCAAAAGACATGGCTCCAACAAAGCCCTCCAAAGGAAAGGGTGAGCAGGCTTTGCTTTTAATTGCAAATTCATACATTTAAGTTTCCTCTTTCAGGAAGGCGAGATGCAAAATCAAAAAACTTTGTGCTATCTGGAAAAGGGTAAGTTCCCTAAAGGAAGGGAATGTTAGTGAGGAGAAGGCTCACCAGCACAATTCTGCTCTGCCCTCACCCCAGGCCTCCATGGGTGTTTTCCACAGGACAGCTCTAGGCCACAGTATCCATTGATGGCACACAAGGACAATGCAGAATCCAAGCAGAGAAGGATTTAAAGTCTGTCTGATCTGCTAAGACTTGAATAAAAGGACAACAAAGAGCAACCACTAAAATAACCCCAAACTAAGTGAATCAAAGTCTCTTGACCTTGTAAGAGGTGAGGTAGGGGTAAGGGGATAAAAGCAGAACTTATTGGTACTAACTAGATACCAATATCTTTGCCAACAGGGTAATTTTGCCAGAGATTCCTAAATTTATCTTGAGTGTAAAGAGCTGGACCATATCTCTTTCATGGGGACATTTTGCTCTCCCGAGCTCTGGCTGTCAGTCACATTTTGGCTAAGCTGTTTCCTGTAAGACCCTTTCAGAAAGCTAAAGCCCTAGGAACAGCCATTAAAGAAATATGTGTCAGCACTTCAGAAAGGGAGGACACATGTGAGCTCTTCAGCTCGTATTTAGAAATCACTTCAGCCCCCAAAAGCCTCTTGTTATCCTGCCCAGTGAGTCTGACCTCCTGCCACCCTGGCCAGCACATTGTGTCCTTTCCTCCAGCATGTCTCTCCTCTTTTACATAAGACAAGGGTCTGCAGTGCCAGTGCCAGCAGCATCACAGGGACCGTGCAGCCAAGGCTGCTCATCTCTGCAGCCCCCCACACACCTCTTGGATCTGCATTCCAGACCTGCTGAAAAGGAGGCTAAGAGATAAAACAATGCCTGTGAGAACAGGCAGCACACAGAGGCTGGTGTAATGTGTATGACTGTAAACACAAAAATCTATTTTTCACACATTGCACAGAACAAATCCCTGAAAGGCAATGAAAACAAACACCTCCAAATAGCATTTTTGTTCTGTGTGGAAACATCTCCATTGAAGCTATTTTGATATATGAAACTGTCAGCAATAAATATATTTTTTTTCAAAGAAAGAGCTTTTCAGGTTAATGTGGTTTTGTCTGCAAACTCAGATAAAGGAGGCAGACATCTCCTGATACTTTCCCCCAGCACAATATTCAGTGCTTATTAGTAAATCAAAATTAGTTGCCCCGTGAGCTTGCCATCTCCATTATTTCACCTCAGAGGAGAACAAGCCTGGATTTTTCTGTAGCACCCTGTTTCCTACAGTATTGATGAATCAGACAGCAGTGATGAAGACTGGACAGAGAATAAACTGGAATGCCTGTCCCTACAAGGACCTTGACATTCCCATTAAAAGCAGTGGCCTGCTCTAATATGTGTCATATCATCATACTCTTCTGAGTTTTGCATCTGCTACCCATGCTTGCTCTTCCATCTATGAACAAAATTAATTTTCCACTGCAAAGTCTGAGTAGCAGACAGGGACATCAGAGCTTTGCAATGGAAAGGGAATCTTATTCCTAGCTGATTGAATTATCCAAGTAAAATGCCAAGTCGGTGTTTATCCACCTGTAATTGTCCCCCAGTACCATTCCTAGTGCCAGCCTATATGAAACAGAGGATCTGAGAGGGGAGCAGAAGACTGGAAATCTAGGGAAGAAACAATCTTTGCTCTCTGATGCACGGCACCTTGTTACACAGAGGAATAACACCTTTTCTGGAAGGGACTTTCTAATAAAGGTAATGGCCTATTTCAGCTTGCTTTTATAAAGAGGCATTGCTGGAATGGAAGGTACTTGTCAAGTTCTGTTTATCCTCTGGAAATTTACCCCAGGCAACAAGTTTCCTTGATGCTTATCATGAGTTTCTCTTTTGTAGCACAGTGCAAGTTATTGACGCCCATAATCCTAACACAGCACTTTCAGAATTACTCCAGGCCTATTAATTTTTTTAATGAAGGATGCAGGTTATACAAGAAGTTTTACAACACTAGAATTTGAGAGTTCTGATCCAACCTAACCATCAACCAGTTAATGAAAAAAAAAAAAATCCAAAAACTGAAGAGCAAGTGGCTAGGCTATCTAATCCTCTACTGTCACTGTCTAGACTCAAGAATTTCTGTCCACCACATATTACCAGAATGTAAATTGCCTATCTAGAAAAGTAAATGAAATCTCAAAATATGTGGGTTTACAAAAGATGCTATGAGAAAAATTGAAGGAAACTGATTAACTGCAGAAGTATCAAAATGCAAAGCTGTCCTCTAATGAAAGAAAAATAATTCAGTTCTTTCTGTCCTTTTCTACTGTGTGGCTTTAATAAACTCCAGGAAGCTGTTGGGGAGGGGGAAGTATCCATGTGCCCACACAGCTTCAAGCTTATCTTTCTGTAAAATAATGAATTGCTTTAAATCCATCCCCTCCAGCATGACCCAGCTACCCAGTAACAAGGTAGGAGACTGAGCGGGTTTCCTGTGCTTGATTGCTTTTTAATCATATTCTGTGCACAAAATGCCTTCAGAAATGTATTTTACTTTGTATTGTATTCTCTGTTCAGAATGAGAATTCATTCAGCACCAAATTAGTACCTGAGCAAATCAGAGTCACAAAGCCCCCTGTATATAGTAGTGCAGACATACAAAGCAAAAAACCAATCAACATATTCTGAATGTTAAGTCCCACATTAGAATCTGGAACAAAAAGTCCTTCATTATGTTGTTTCAGAAGAACAAGTAGAAACTTACCTTTTCAGGTTACTAATTCTTTGAAAAAAGGAAAAAAAAATTCCAACTTCATTACCTCTTATATACCTCATATGTCCTCTGTTTGTGTGGTTACAGTTTTAGCTCTCAATCTGTGCCTTTTCCAGATGTGTTTCAAGAACAAATGGGAAGCATCAATCATCTGGCAGTTAGCTGTGGAAATCTTCCCCAAATTAAACAGTAACGGTAAAATAGACACATCTCATCTGTGTAAATGTATGCAGGACACCAGCTGATTTAGGAGTGTTACTCTTCACAATATATCCATTCAAACAGTATTTCTTAGGTGCTATTGAGTGGCATTAATTTGCTTAAGAACTTGACTTCTCTCAAGCTCATCATAAAAAGCATCATTTCTTTTGCAAAAGGCATAGTTCACCATTAGTAGAGTTTCCTTTTGCCTTGCTAGTTGAAGTAAACTGACTGGTGTTCTACAATTGTTTTACTTTTGTTTCTATTTATTTATTTTTTTTCTCTCAAGTTTCAATCAGATTTGCCTTGTTTGCATTGAAGATTCTGATGATAACCCATAGACTGGAAGAAATAGGCAGTCTCCCATCAGGCACACAAACTCCTTTCTAAACAGAGTACAGCCCATCCTAGGGTGACAGCATGTGGATTCTATCACTGTTCCACAGAAAAATGGAAAGGCATGAGCTGTGCCTGGCATCAGAAAACCTGACTCTCAGAATGGCACATGAGTATGTCCTTTACCTCTGATTTTAATCAAAAGCTATACCCCAGAGAGGGAGACTCACAAAAGCCTGAGCTGTAAGCAGAATCCTAGGAGTTTGCTCTGTAAAACCACTTCATCCCACTGCTTTTCCCAGCAGGAACCAAGCAGAAACAAGAGAAGACAGGTCACCTCTTGCCCCAGGGCTGCTGTTCTTCCTTTCTTGTGACAAACACCTGAAGGCCTCCAGTGACCATCCTGACAGGGGCAGTGCTTTAACAACAAATCATGTCACTCTGCTTAAGGGAGCTCAAAAGATTAAGAAGGAATAAGAGTTAGAGGACAGAAGAGAGGAAAACGTTTTCAAGACATTGGCTGGGTGGGGAGGAGGGCAAGGGAGGGAGCAGTTGCTGAGATGCTTCTGTACAACTCTAGTTTGGAGGATATTCATGAGTATGGGAGGGATGCACATGACACAAATGCTTTAGGTGCTTGTACATCCATTTCTTAAAAACCAGAATTCAGGCAATTGCTGAGTGTCTTTCAGGTTCACAGGGCATTTTCTTTAACTTCTCTTTTTCCCATGAGACTATGAACAGCTTAGAGGAGTTTTAAACTGAGTCAAGCTGGATTTAGATGTAGAGAAAGTATCAAATTACCCTGAGCAAAAGAAAAGATTACACTTAAGATGGAGGATAAAAGTACCATAAAAATATATCTGTATATGTGTGTGTGTGGTGCATGTGTGCCTATCTATATGTACAGATATATGCAGAACCACATTCATTTTATAAGCACTACAGTGAGCCTGGGAGGTTAACAACATTCTTATCCCAAAAAGCAGTCCAGGAGTTGTGGATGTCATTTGCCCAACCTACTCAATATGGACTCAGTGATGATATCTGTGTTATCAACATATAACAGTAGCACACAGGATTAAAATAAAAAAAAAAAAAAAAAAAACAAACAAAAGAAAAGTGAGATTAAAGAAAAAAAAGAAACAAACTAACCCACTGAATGATTATATTCTGGAAGGAGTGAGGAATGGAGGTAAACCTACTGCAATGAGAATGCTTGACTCTAGCAAAAACACTTGCCAGGTTTCCTCATGGATTTTATTTTAATAAGAAATTTAGTAATTTGTAGCCCCTGATGTCTCAAGTCAACTTCCTTGTTGTCCTAAGGAGTTCCTGTACACAACTGACCCATCTCAAGACATATCTTTGTGCCAGCTGTCTGATCTCACTCACTGAGATGGCAAGGGCCAACTTAAACGTACAAGTTCTTGCCATTTCCCTTATCTGTGACCACATTATTCTGCCCAAATGCTGTAGTTTGCTGACCCTTGGATTTTCTGGTTACAGTCCAGCTTCTCAAGCATTCACTAACCACAGTAAAAATAGGGCTTCAAGTAATTTCACATGGGGAGGAGGTAATCTTTGACATCAAGGTCAATGTATATATATAACTGAATGCTCTTAGTTGCCATAGAAAAGGCATTTTAAACATGTCAATTATTAAATAAAGTGCCACACTTGTGCTGAAACATTCTCTCCTCACACCATGCTTTAAAAATAAACATAACTGCATACAGTACAAAGTGTTCAAGACATGCACTGATTCCAAGCTATTATAAATATGCAAAATTTGACAATCAAGTATGGCCAAGGAGTCTGAAGGTCTTAAACCCTCTCACATATTCAACAGAGGCATTTTGCTAAGTTGCTGCATGACCTGGAACCCAGGCTTGGATTTTCTGCTTGACTCGTGTGCTCTCACTATGCCAGGCAGTTAAGTGGGCACTCAGGAGGATTTCTGCATGGAATTTCTGAGGTCCCTCTTGGACTGCAGACTCCCACCATCATCCAGTCTAGAAGGCTTCTTCTTGCTGACCTTCTCTGCTCTACATCTGCCTTAAAAGCTCTGTGGTGGAAAAGGCAAAGTGATTTGCAGAGTGAGAGATTGCAGAGGGCTTGGTGGGGGCAGCTGGAGTGCATGGGACTTCAGCCAGTCAGCAGCTGTTCCCTGATGGCTGTAAGGTGTTTTGGGGAGTGTGGGAAAGCAGACCTCACAACATCTGATGCTGTCTTGTGAGAAATTCATAATGCAGTTTTGTTGGATTGTAAAACCCTTGTTGTTTTTCGTAGAATTTTCATAGTCTCAATAAATACATCTACTAATGGTGCTGTACCTTTATTTCATATCTTCATACAAAAGCACAGGAAATTAAAAATTTTATTAGATGATACATCCTTTACTCCTTAATTACCAACAAAAATATAAGGACACTCTGGAATATTGACTTTTAATGAGATGATAAAAAATATTCAGGTTGCATCCGCCATTCCAATATTACAGCAATGAAAGCCAAACAACCTCCTCTAACTTTTATATAATGTATAACTTGTACATAATGTATCAGGTGATAGGAAGCCAAAATACCTACAGAAGACTGTTTTTTAAAGAGTACACACTCAGACTGAACCCCTGATGAACATTCTAACAGTGCCACACAGAAGAAACCAATGGAATTGTGCTAAAACTCACCAAAAATTCCCATTAAGTTTTCTGTAAGTTTGTATTTATTACTGAAACCCTTCCACACTTAAATATTCTAACAGCCCCTGTGAAATAATGTCAAATCCATTGAAATCATATTGGGAATCTTTCTTACAATCCTTTGCTGATGAGGAGGAGCAGCATAGGAGACTCTGGCCCTCATGGCAATGGGATCAGGCTGGTTCTGTGGGACATGATTATTTGCTAAAGTTCACAGATAACTGAACTCAAAGTAGCATTCCCATGGGTACAGCAGTGTCTTCCAAGATCCAAAACAATAGACTTTCAAACTGTAAAATATTTTTCTGCAGAGAAAAGCTTTTGGGTTCTGAGACTGAATGCAACCTGCTGTTGTCCTTGGAGAGGTGTATTATGGAGTGGAGGAGGAGAAAAAGGGTTTCCTGTTTGGAGGAAAAACCTGTATCCATTCATCTGCAGCTGCTCCTGCTCACAAAACTAGATCACCTGCCAATAAGATAAATTCATGGACTGGTGTGCTGAGAGAAAAGGCAGTAGTGTAAAATCCAAGATAAAAACATGATATTAAAAGCATGACATTATAAGGAAATTGCTGTAAATGAAATGGCTCTGAAAACTGCTGTGTTTGGAGAATGTCTTTTTGTAGCGCAGCCACACCTTTTTGTAGGAACTTGTGTCCACCCTTTCAAAGCCCCACAGCTAGGAGCCAGGTGAAGAGGTCTCAGCTTGGTGATGGGGCAGATGTCCTGGCTTCAGCTGAGATAGATTTAGTTTTCTTCCTAGTAGTTGATATAGTGCTGGTTTTGGATTCAGTATGAGAATAAGGCTGATATCACACTGATGGTTTAAGTGCTTATTCTAAGTAATCGTTATTATTATCGTTATTATTACTATGATTATTATTACCACCTTTATTGTAATTATTAAGCTATTCTTGTCTCAATCCATGGTTTTAACCTCTTTCTGATTCTTCTCCATGTCCCACTGGGGGGTGGGTGTGGAGCTGAGCAAGCAGTTGTGAAGGGCTTAGTTGCTGGCTGCAGTTAAACCAAAACATTATATATTTAAAGTTCAGGGGAAGGAGTCAGTAAAAGAAGCTGGGGTAAACAGGATCCACTCAGGCAGCACTAAACCTTTTGCACTCTTAAATCTCATGTAAATTATTATCCTTTAAGGGACCTAAACTCCACAGCAGCCTCTGTCATGCTTTGGCATGTTCTTGTGTTAACAACAAGAGCCACACAACTCCACTGAACCACCCATTTAACTGAAGTGCTGCATAATATATTAAAAATTATAAAAAAAGCTGCACTGTTGTGAAGGTGGAGGAAGAGCAGATCCTTCAGTAAGTGCTAATTGTCCCAAAGAAACTCTTTCTAATGTCTCAAGGCAGGAAAGTTTATTAGCAGGTACAGTAAAAGCTGGCAGGAGGCACTTTATTTCATGTTTCCATCTGCCAGTTATATTTCATGAAATGGAAGATTGTCCTTTCACCCCATAAATTCACCTTTTTTACTGCATAAATTTTACATTAAATACTAATAACATTGTTTCAGGGGATCAACCAAAGGACATAACTAGCAATTAAAGAGCTCCAATTATGTCATAATTTTCTGTGTTGACTTATCTCAACAGATTACTGAATTGCTATTGAAATGGTATTCTGAAGGGGCTTAGAAATGTTTTAAGCATATGTTCCAGAGCTACAGTCCCAGCACTGAATACTAATACCCCAGTTTGAGATGTGTGCTCTCATGTGTCACAGATACCATAGTTTCTGTTCATTTTCCATGAATTATTGAAATTAAGAATTATTTCCTGTTTTCTTTATCAAATCAACACTTACTACCAGCAGAGCTGGAAGGAGTAAAATCCAGGAAATGTGCTGCAGTAGATAAGAACTGAAAGCAGTGTGTTGGGGATGGTACCTGTATTTACATATTTGTATTTTATTAAGTAATTGAAAGAGCCTGCCCGTGTTGTATAATTCATGCATCATAAATAAACACAAACCAGATAACTGGAAGCAAAGGCTCACACAGTAGCAACACTTCATTCCTCTCCTGCAGTGACTGTCTGGGCAATTCCCCACTTTGTCCTGCAAAATTCACACTACCCAACCCTTTTAAGGATTGTTTCAGCTCATTGGGAAATACTATACAAGGTCTTCTTAGGTCACGAAGTAAAAACAAGAGGTATGAGAGTGCACACAAATGCAAAACTTTAATTTAATCATTGGAATTTGATTTGTGTACTGCATGGATTTCTGAATAGCAGGAATATGAGGAAAAACAGTAGTGAATAATGTCAGTTTAACAGCCAGTGTAAATCAGATTGTACACAGGTCCAGAGGCAATATGTAGCTATTTAAAGGTGTTCATGGGTTTATATCACCTGCCAGTGACTTAAAAAGGCAGCCCAAAGCTACGAGTCTAAAGCAATATGTAGCCATGTAAGTCAGTGCCTTTTTCCAGCTTTAGGCATGTTGAAGAATATGGAAGTATCTGTGCAGATTTATGTAAAAAATATGAAGAACAGAAAGAGTTCAGAACAAAACCTTGCTCTTTGCATGGAAGGTGCCAAGAGGTAACAATTGATGGTCAAGTTGTCCAGTACTTGCTCAAGACTCCTGTGCGACACAGCTGGGGGGTTTGGATGGAAATGGGCTTACATTAGTCTGGAGCATTCCACAGCTCTCTCCACTATGCACCACAGTTTTTGAGCTCTCCATACTGTTAATACCTAGGCAAAATAAATTAAAATATGTTTTCAATTAAAAAACTCAAGCAAAACAAAATGTCGCTTTTTCCTTTAACGCGGATTTATATGCAAATTAGTTTTGATATTGCACGTAAGCTGTCTATCACAGATTGCATATACTTAGAGAAAAATTATATTGAAAATAACCAAATCTTCTGTCAAAATTTCAGAAGAGCCAAGCATAGAACCTGAAACCAAAGCAAATTAAGTTGATAAAGTGTTTTTCAACAACAGCTTTCCTTCCAACAGTTGTCTTTGGTTCACTTATTTAGTCTAGACTGGTGCTATAGCTACATCACATGACATCCAGAAAAAAAGGCAAAGAAAATTTGTTTTCCTCTCCCAATCTATCAATGAAAACAAGATACTGGAAGATGAGATACACCAACTAAAATACTGAAATCTATGGCAAAAGGGAGGAAAGGTCTCAGCTCACTGAACAGCAGTAGAATCTATTTAATAAACAAAAATCATTAACTGTAAAACAAGGCCTGATATACAGAAAAATGGATTTATCCCATATATTTATTGTACTTATGTCAATTATTTAGGTATATTTTTAGAAATTTTATTTATACCTATATATTTTGTAAGACCATTGCTTTATGGTCTTAGTGTTTAACAACTTTTAACTGTACCAATAATTTTCATACTGCAAAATTAAATAAGCCTTTTTTTTTTTTCAATGAGTGTGAACAGCTAAATGATCCAGATCACAATCTTATCCAGACAATCCTGATTAAATAAACTATGCATCTTGATGAGAGAGAACATTTTTTAACAGTCTCTGGAGGCAAGAAGTATTTTTCCAGGCTGGTCTACATCAGGATAAGAAGACTTCCTCTCAGACTTTTGGTTTTGTAGGCCTGACATGTATGAATCTGTGCTCCCTTCATTTTTTCTACAGCCAGTATTTTTGAAAGCAGGTTTGTTTCAAATGGTCTCTAGGTCTCAGTTTTCTCTTTTTCTAAAAATATAATTCCCATTTTTCTCACCCCTCATTTACAAAATCTGACTTGCCATTTTACATTCGTTCATAGCACAGCATGACAAAGAACTGCCAGCAGGAAACAAGGATTAAGGGCTTGACTTTTCTCAAGTTAGCTAAAAGTGAATATTTTATTTTTCTCACTCCAAAAAACCCCAAGCATATGATACATACTTTCCAAGGACACCAAAATATTTCATTATGCATTTTTGACAGCTATAAATATATTTTACTTTCCAAAACCAGTGGATGTTTCTTCTCCTAAAACCATTCTGGGCTCTTGGTTAAGTCTATATTCAGATATTCTTCAAAGAACCCTTTTGATTCCCTTTTTTAAAAAAGAAAACTTATTACAGAGTAAATGTTTGTCCCAGTTGCTGCATTTAAGTGAGAATTGTGTTTGAGTACAAGAATCCATTCTAATACAACCTAGCAATTTATGTTTCAGGGGATATGTTTTGAACGTTTTTATTACATTTGCATAAGGAAGCTGGGCCAGCTTTACAGACCTTGGGGCTTAGAAAGGCAAAAATAAATATGACTAGTAGAGACAGAAAATGCCTTTCTCTGAAAAACAAAACACCTAAAGTTTGACTCATATCTCATAATGCAAGGGTGCATAGAAGCTTCAATTAAACCTTGCTCTCGCTCACACGAGGGTGACACCACAGCAAATCCTGCACATGGTCTGGTACTACTGGCAAAGACAGCTGCCACAGGCAGACTGGCTATCTGGGAAAAGTCCATGTCACACCAGTAAACCCCAGGGGCTTTTCTGCAGGCTGGGGAGCGCCACACATCATCTTAGCCCAGTGAAAGGCCTCAATGAAATGATCGCTCAGACTCAATGCTCTCAAGCATTTTGCCATTTCTGTGCAACAGGAACTAATGAGGCCAGATTGGATTTGGATCATATAAAGTCAGTAATAAAAGAACTAATATTGAAGGTTTTCTCACAAAAGCTCAATTTACCTGAGAGCTTTTTGTGTAAAAATAGTTTATTAATATTCTACAGCAGGGAGTCTGAGGTACATGCGATCTCTGCAAACAGAACTCATTTATTTTTCACAGAGTGAAGAGAAGTCTAAAGAAATTCTCTAGTGACTCTGCTCAGCTTCACTGGAAATACAGAATTGACTTTACCAAGTACGTTTCTGGAATAGAACTAAAGACAACGTTTGAAATTAAACTGGTGTCAAAAACCTAATTTCACACAGCCTGTAAGTCTTTCCTTGAGAAGTTTCATAATTCTCCTGTCTCTTTTCAATACAGATTTTGTATGTAGATTCAAACTGTCTCCTGAGCACAAGGAGCAATATTCAATTTGTAGCACCTGAATATTCACTTCTCCATATCCTAAACACCTGTGCAACTCAAATAATCTTTTCTCACAGGGATGTGAGAGAGACGTGTCTTAGTAGAGTTTGTGGGACAAATGAGCCCTTGAACACATCACACCAGTGCTGCTAAGATCTTGACTTCCTAAGTGCTGAGCTAGCACAAACTGATAACACTGCCACTTTATCACTTGGCATCATCTGCACACCTAATGTTCCACAATGCCATAAATGATGATACCAATCACCAAAAATAACATTCACACAACCAGCCATGAAGACAACACATATGTACACCAGGCTCCTGAAATCCAAAGGTGGTTTTGAATATTTCCCAACCTTGGAAGCAAGTCTTGCTGTACAACTCTGTTTCTGTTTGGTATGATCAGCCAGTGCCAAGCCAGAAGTCACTGCTGATCTATTGTGCTACTTGATTGATGAAGTGTGGGCAGTCCCTTAGGATGGGCCACTACAGCCTACCAGGGTTCTCAGAGAGCTTAACATTGAAATTACTTCATTTCCTGACCTGGATACCCAGGCTGCTGCTGACCCAGACAGCATGTTCTCTGAATAGGCAGCTTCCCTGAGGTCCAAGACTGATAACAGAGAGACATCTCAGCACCACTGCAAACCTGGATTTGCAGCTCAACAGCTGTTTTTTGGGGTTTTTTTCCATTTTCCAGGGTCAAGTTTCAACTTTAGCTGGCTCAGACTCCCAGATCTAACCCACAGCATCAGGAAGCCAGCAGGCTTGAAAATAGACTCTGAATAGGTACCTTGGATTTTTTTCCTCCTTTCCTAGCTCTCGCAGATGGATCCACTCCGTTTGCTTACACAACAGGGCTTCTGAATCCAGGAAACATTAAGTCATTCCTGCTTCACCTTCAAGATGTAGAAGCTTGGCCCAAATTATTTGGTCTGGTTTTGTTTTTTTATTTACTTTATGAGTTAACAAATTCTGTATGTGGGCTTTACAGCATCTCATTATTAGAGGTACATAGTAGTAATATATCCATAAACACAATTTTTATATATTATCATCAAACCACAGGCAGCTTTGTAGTAAGGCTTACAAAAAGCTAAATTCCAGTGTTACATTGTTAATGAGAAAGACAATCACTTTTCCTCTTCCAATTTTTTTCTCTTTTTGAAGGATTAATATACTAGAATGAACTAACTGAAACACCCCTCTAAGCTATTAGGTTGTGAGACAACAAAAAAAGCATTATGAAAACATTAGCTTAAGGAAATAATATTTATACCACAGATTAAAAGTTGTTTTAATTTCCTATACCCAAGAATAACATTGCTGGTCCTCATTTTTCGACAGAAAAATAGAAACATGTGGCTTCTCAGGATAGAAAGAAAAAAAGACTCTTCCAAATGCAATATTCATTTCAGGTCTAGCCATACCAAATAATAGTTAGTGATTTATTGTCAGTTTGATTTATGGCATGAGCAAGGTCCTGCCAAATTACCAGTTCCTCGAACTGCAGTTTCCATTCAGCTCCTCCACAGTTCAGAGGAAAGTACAGCTCAAAAGATGTGATATGGTTCCTAAAGGGACTTGATGTAAGAGAAACCAGGAGATAGCAGAGAGCAATCTGCTAAGGAAAATGTAGCTTGGCAGGAAATGCCCGGAAAATGTGAAGCAAAGGAAGACTGAATCAGACTGGAAGCCAAGGCTGTTATTTATGAAATCAAGCCTAAATTACTGCATAATGTTGTATCTTCCAAACCAAAGGAGCAGCACACGCAAGGAAATTTGCTCAAAATAACCTTGCTGTCTTGTTAGAGACTTTCTCTCCTGAATCACCTACTATCCTGAGCTAGTGGGTAACCTGAGGTGTCAAACACACACCCATGCATTGTAATTTAGAGCCATGGCTGCATTCCTTTGAAGATTCATCACTGTTTGATGGGAGAAGGATCTGCAATTAAAATCTATGTCAACAAGCAGAAGTCAATGCAAGGATAAGGTCACACAGATAGAAGAAAACATCTGCTCTATACACTTTACAGAACACAATGACACAATATCTTGGAGAAACAACTGTTTCACTTAATTTTAGAAAATAAAAGAAGTAATGATGACTGAAAAGATGTAGTGCGATTCATAACACAAAGACAGGAAAGAAGAAATTGTTTCTAAGGCAGCATTAGGACAATACTTTGCCTGAAGCCCATGATCCACTTTCACAAACTTGCTGTTGTGAAAATGTATTTAAAAGTAAATAAATGTTTATGTGGTGTTCGGAATCCGAGCAGATAAAAGCTGATAAACAAGGACTATATTACCAATATTTAAATTTTGATAACTCGTACAATTAAGATGCCAGGGGTCCTAATTGTAAGTAAATGGTGGGGTCTTAATTATAAGTAATTTTAGTTCACGTAGCAGCCAGAAATACACTGCAAGAAAATCTAGTTTCTAATTGCATAAGCCCATTCTTGTTGTGCTGCTTGAAGTCAGCAGTGGGGTTATGAGAACACTTGGCATCTGTAAGGGATGTGTTCCTGCAAGAGTGAAAAAGATGGCAGAAGTCACTCAGCAGAAGTGACAGTGGCATCAGATTGGGAACCCTGTTAGAGCAGGTCCAGAGGAGGCCCATGAGGGTAAACCTCTCCTGTGAGGACAGGCTGAGCCTGCTGGGGCTGGGGACATTTTGTAGCAGCCTTCCAGTACTTAAATAAGTACTATAAAAAGGGAAAGAGAGGCTTTTTATGCAGCCATATAGTGCTAAGATGAACAGGTAAGGCTTTAAAGTCAAAGAAGGCAGGTTTAGATAGATATTAGGAAGAAATTCTTTACTGTGAGGGTGGTGAGGCACTGGAACAGGTTGCCCAGAGAAGTTGTGGGTACCCCATCCCTGCAAGTGTTCAAGGGCCTCTGAATAACTTGGTCTAGTGGAAGGTGTCCCTGTTCATGACAGGGACATTGGAACTGGATGATCTTTGAACTAGATGATCTTTAGAGTTCCCTCAAATTCAAACCCTTCCATGATTCTATGAACCCAAAATCAGGAACAAACGCAGACACAGTTCTCTATGAAAAGCTAATAGCCTGATGTAGACTTACCCATGGTTCAGCCAGAGTTGAGCAAACAGCCCATCCCTGACAGATAACAAACTGGCAAAGGATCTGACAGAAAGTGCAGCAGCAGCATCTGCCTTTCCTTGAACTAAATTTACAAATGGGTTCCCCATTTCCTCCCTATACATGTAATTTACAGCTCAAATGGTTTTGTCCCTCTTACCCTCCTTGTTTTTTTAGGGGTTTTTGTTGTTGTTGTTGTTGTTTTCTCTCTGGTTAGGAATGAGTTCCATTTCCTTTTTCCATTTTTGGTTCCCTCGTACCCTTCTTGCACCATAATTTAGCTATGATTTAGTTTACAGTCCTGTTCCAAACAGGTGTCTGTTTCCTGGCTGCCTCTGCAAATATAGTTCCAGAGACCAGATGGTACTAGTTAGCTGCCTTCTGCACCTGCATGGATGAGAGCAGATCTGAAGAACCTCTGCTGTATTTTGAGCAGCTCAGAGCAATATTTAGACAACTCTGTGGTTAAAATAAGAAGCCAACCGTATCTGGCTTGGCCCTGAAATTGTGCTGATCATTAGTGGAGCTGAATTTAAGACAGAAAATGGGTTTGGCAAACTAAGATAAAGGCAGGACAATTTGGCACATCATCAGCCAAAAAGGCACCTCAGGAACGCCAGCATGAATGAACAATACCTGCCCACATCCTTTCTGTTATATTACAGGGTTTCTTACTGCAATCACACAAATAAACTTATTTCCTGTGTTTCAGACCAAGTCCAAGTGTCAAGATTCAGCCAAGGGTTTGGGGACATCTTAATTAAGTACAGCAAAGCAGTGTTAATTTTCCAAACATGCTTCAGTTGGTCACTGGACCAACCTAACCTATAATGCTCTGACACAGGATAAGGAAGGTGTGGGAGAGAGATTTAAAGCCTGAGGTTTCTGAAAGAGATAATCAGCCTGAGAACTAGTGAGCTGAAAAGAGATGGGAAGAGAGAAAAGAGAGAAAAGAGAGGTGAGGATTATAAAGGGAACTAAGGAACATTCTTCAAATCCATGCAGCATAAATGTGGGAGGCAGTTACTGAAAGAAACAAGTAAGAGTTTGGATGGGGATTTGAGCCAACCAAAAAAAAAAAAAAAAAAGGCAAATCAGTGAAGAATATGAAAAAATCTGGAAATAATCATTAGAAATTTCAGTCCAGGGAAAAGCTGTACACTGGAAATATGTTTTGAGACACAAACTGAAGGAAGAGATTTGTCTCTGATTGGTGCAGATCAACAGCAGTTCTAGGCAGCAGGTCAGGTATTCAGCTGCACAGCGGAAGAGTCAGGTTCAAGGGGTTGGGAAAGTCCCATCTCTAAACCAGATCAACATGGTTCACAGGAAAAGACTCCTACCTCCACAGGCACTTACTTCTCCATGGAAGCCTTTGCCAGCTCTTCTGTGCTGAAAGTTCAGGAGGTTAATTTATTGATGGGACTTCTGCTCCTGGGGTTTTTTTCACCACATTGTAGAGATTCCTGGGAGCTAGCAGCAATGTTTGGTACCTCACTGGGTTCTCAAAGTTAGATTAAAGGCTTCAGGTACTCTTCCTGGAGGAATAACAAGACATCAACATGTCAGTATCTCTCTGCACAGCATGAAGGACACTTCCTCTCTGGCATATATATTTTTTTGTAATTAAAAAGAAGAATGTAGCATAACTACAAACCCCCAAACTGTAAAATAAATAAAAAATAGATGATCTTTCTAAGACACTACAAAACATCAGTAGCATTCACTGGCAAAGGTGTGCACAGATTCATTAATGCAGGGTTGAACTTTATATTTCAAAGGGCAATTCCATAAAAGCAGATACTTTCTCCTGACTGCTACACTTTAGAAATTCACTGCCAAAGTAATCGCTCTTTAGATTTGAGACTCATATTATTCAGTGGGAGAGAATAAATCTCTCTAAGAGTTCTGTTAGCAGAGCGGAATTATAACTCTTTAGAGGTATTACTGATTTCAATATTAATAACACTATTCCACAAATCTATTTTTCTAATAATTTTCTGAATCTGTGATCAAAATTTTTAGTCAGGTATTTCGTTTTAGACCCCACAGTTTTCTAATTCCAGGGAGAGAAGACTCTAATAACATTTCTTCAAATCCCTGTTAAGAATCACCTCACGTACAGTAAAAATAAGTACCTTGTAAAGACTGATAGGCTTAAGTATTTTTTCCTCTATTATAGTTGAATAATATTTAAGACTTCCTTATCTTGAAATTACTCTATATAATAGAAAATCTAAAAACTCATCACTGCTATTCTATTTTAGTGGAAACAAGCAATTTCACTCAAAATTTTCTCACACGCTCTAAAACCGATGCATTTTCCCACTTTTGTTATATATAAAATTAATGGTCATTTTTAACTTGCTGATCACTTTGTTGGCACATTTGCATTGTAGGACTCCTGGTTTGGGGTTTTTTAAATGCTATTTTTATGCCAGAAAGCATGGCTTAAAGGTAGACACTGCCCAAGAGTGATTTGATCCTCATGGAATTTATGAAAAATGTTATTGGAAAGGACAGGATTCTAATACATTATTAGACTCTGTATAGACTGGAAATAGAGCTGGTAAATATGTTAAATCTCAGACTCTCGGGAAAGGACCAAAGGCAAAACAATTTATTCCTTTTAATTATTAAGAAACTACTTGAAATACTTTTTTTTCTCCTTTGCCTTGTGCTGCCAAGAAATCTTGTGATGTAATGCAGCAAACTAAATCTGAGGATTCATGTTGTCATGGAAAATAGACAAATGTGAGCCAGACCATGCATTGGTCATGGGTTAAACCAAAGGGCTATTTTCCCAAGTGCCTCTTGGAAATTGTCAGCATTCCTTTTGGAAGGAATACGAGGGTGAGTGAAATGGCCTGTCATGCATCTTCAGCATATGCATTCAACAGGAACCTGGAAATGTCTCTTTAAGAGCCCCCCTATTAATGTGACTAATTTCATGAACCTTTGAAAAAAGTGATTTCCAGTTTTTTATCATGCATTGTGGGAAATACTAAATAACAATATCACACAAGATAATATTTGATATATATCTGCAATAACTCCACTTATCTCTAGCTCTGTATTGTTATGCCTTCTCTGTGTGTGACTCTGACATAAAATAGTCAAATTCAATTTTTAGCTCTATAGCATTTGTTTCCATTTTGGTTTAGCAGGCAATATAAAGGTGTGTGTGATTGGCCCTCTTTTGCAGGGCTACTCATATAAGAGAAGAACAAACAGATCATCAACAATTGTCAAAAGAGGTGCAGAGAAGAGGGGAATAAAGGTGTAATGAAGTTTGGAAGAGTCCTTACCTTTCAGAAAGCAGTTCTTCCAGGGACTATTTTCTTCTTCTCCCTCAGCATTATGTATTCTTTTTTCCCCTCTTCCACACCATAGTCATGAAGATCTGTATACCAAGGATTCAACATTCACAAGAAGGAAGGATAAAGCAGAAGTTTTTTATCCCTCCTATTTTAAAGTGCAGAAGAGAAGTTGGACCACAAGCCAGAGGCACAGCTGCCAGCATTATCTTAGGCCAATACTTTAGGGAGCCAAGGGACATTAGAGGTACTGGCACATGCCCCTAACCCTTCCCTCCCCACAGGCTTCTCCTGGCCAAGGAATACTTCCCCACCTGTTCCAGATGAGATCTTACTAGCCACCAGTCTTTTGCCCCCCGCTCCTACAGCCCCTTCCTCAGCCAACAGGCTCCTGAATCCCAGCTACTGCTCACTCCAGTTATCACCATGTTTCAGCTATGAGGGAAACCATTCCTCTGAAAAACAAGGCACTAGAGGGGGAGAGCACTTAAAGTGTTATAAAGTGTTCGAGAGGGGGAGAGCACTTAATGTGTTATAAAGTGTTCGGACACAACACAGACCAAAATGCTTTTTCCCATGGTGCTTTCAGCCCAAAGATTACTTTTGGCTGAACCAATATCAGATGAGAGCTATCAGTTCATATTTGCAGAGCTGCTTTGGGCTGACACTGGTAGAGCCAGAAGCAAAATTCAGGGCCATAATGTTTACTTTTCTGGCTGAAATTATTAATTATTTAGAAACAAGTCTATCATAGGCAGAGCACTTCAGGAACAAGTCTATCACAGGCAGAGCATTTCCTTCAATTAATTCAAATTAACATTTTGTTTATAGCACAGAGTAAGCCTTTTCCTTTTCATAGTTCAAAGTGAACCCTGGGGGTTCTAAATATGCCTCCTGGTGATTTAATTAAAAGATAAATATTCATTCAAAAAAAAGAAATAAAAAGTACGGAAAGAAGGAAAAGCTACAATTAAAAAAGTGGAAGCTGTTGGGAAAAGGAGCTAACTAAACAAGAAATGAAAAGGAAAACAGAAGTAACTAACGAAAGTGTAAGGATTCAGGCAAAGAAGAAATGTAAGAAGCTGTGAATGTGAAGAGGAGTTAAAGAGCAAACAATGCACAGGGAATATACTGCTTTGTACACACAGCTGACATGACCAAGTGTCAGCCCTGACCATCAGGGCTTGCTTCGCTTTGTAGGGCAGAGGAGCAGAGCTATGATTCCACAAATGGTTGCTGTGCCCCACAGCACAGCATACAACAAATCCCACTCTATTCTAGGGTAAAAGGCTAACCAAAGCAAGCTTCATTACAGGAGTCAGGATCCCAGCTGATGAGCTTTTGGAAGCCAGTGCCAGATCCTGATGGGGGAGCAGGGAAGCAACCAGGTCAGATGTTTGTTGTGTGCATAAAAGCCTTGTGCAATGATGGCCTCTACCACACTATGGTAGCAGTAGAAGTGGAATATGAAGTGAAGTGGATGTAGATTGCCAAAGACAGGAGATGGGATGGAATCTCATTGAGTGAAAGTTACAGGGTATGTCCTGATGCCAAGGTCTGTCCCGATGCCAAGGTTTGTCCCTGGGGCACTGCACGTGGCACAGGTCAATCAAAGACCACCACAGTGCTTCACAGCCCACTTGCTGAGCTCCATATGCTTGTGAGGAAGCAGGAATGATGAGCAGCACCAGCCTCACACTGGTGTGCTGAGGAAAAGCTGTTGTTGTGCTGCCTGAAAAGCCTGGCACACCACAGCCTGTACCGGCAGCAGCATGGGGGGAGAATCCCTCCACTTCTGCCTTGGCTTCTGGAGAGCATCAGGTGCTCCATCATGATGCATTTTCCTGCTGTCAGAGCTCCACCACTTCAGCAATGCTGCTGCTGAGCCAGCCAGCCTTCAGTTCTCTCTGGCATGTAATTATAATTGCCTGTAATTTCAAATGACTACAGAAAATTGTGTTTCTGTTGATGATACAGTTGTGAAGTAAGTGCTCTTCTAGCTCACATTCTTTTAACTGCTTAGTTTAAAGATTTTCATCTGTTAAAAACCACATCTGATGTTCTATTATTTCATACTGACCGCTGAGTGTTCACAAAAACCTGTTCCATTTCACAGCTTCCTGATGAAACAACTCCCTGATATCCTATGTCTCCTTTTTTTCAGTCTCCAGATCCTAATCTTTTCAACTTTAACATGGAGAAATGATACTGGCCCAAAAAGGAAAATTTTCAAGCACCAGTGGTAGAAACAACTATACACTCAGTTCAAGAAATTATGACTGAACTACATTTTGCCTCTCTATACGGTGTTTGCTACTGGTTGAATGAAATAATGAATTACAATTAAAAAAAACAAACCGGCAAATGGAAGAGAATGGATTTACTGTCAATATTAAATTGCAGCAGTGAACCTGAAATTTAAGTCCTTGCCATTTAATACAATCACTAATTTTTAAGGATGGGGGGTTTCCATCCCTCACCATGTCTATGGATGTCACTGATGTTGAGCTCTGCTGGGCATGCTCCCTTTTCAGAGTAACTGTTTTAAATGCAGTGTGAGTAAAACAAATGGGTCCTCTGGATTTAGAAAGCTGAGGTATTTCTGGTGTTGTCCAGTGAGTGTACACTCCATAACTGGTTTTGGACTAGGTCAGCAAGCAAGCTGATTTTCTCATTGCTTCTCACAGCAAGAAATGTTTCTTCTAGAAACGCAATAAAAGCTTTAACAGGAAGACCCCACCCAGCTGAATATTCCCTTCTCTAAAACATTCTTCCACAAGGACACTTCCACATAGCTTCCATTAACAGCAGGGGAAGGTAAGCACATATGGAAACATAAAACTATGCAGCCTGAAGAACTGTAACATCACACTTACACAAAAATATACACCTCCACCCAGAAAGTGGAAATTTAGCAGAACAAGGATATTAAAAATCCTAACTGATTATGTCAGAAACTCCAGACAATTTTTAATTCTCCATCTCTTGGAAGAGAGGATTAGGAAACAGTTTTATAACCTGGGTGGGGAGAAACTGTTGGATTGCAATAAAGATTCTGGGCTGATGAAACTGCTCAGCATTTCTGAGTTCCAGTCTCACAGGTTATGATGAGGTTCTGCTCATGAGTATCCCAGCTGAAGCTCAGGAAGGCAGCAATAAGTTTCAAAGCCTTAGGGTTGTTGCCAAGGAATTGGAGTGTTCTCAGAGAGAAAAATGAGAGAACATAGCTGTCTCTAGAGTTCACAATTTCAGTCTTTCTGCTGTGACTGCAGGAGCTGGTGGTATGGCTGTACCTGAGAAAGCCAAAGGCTAGGCCCCACTTTGAAAAGATTGGTTTGGGCATGAGGGATTAATACAAATGTGAGGCTCAGATGTATCTGATAAAGTAATTAGTCCCTGAACAGCCCAAACCTGAGTTTCCAAAAAAGCAAATAAGTTTTTTAAGGATTTTTTTTTTCACAGAAAATGTCACTTTTTCATCAAATAAACAAAATCTTAGAACCTGGATATTCCAATAGAAATTGAACTTCAAAAAAATGGCAGTTTCAGTAATTCAAGCTTTTATTTGCCTAGATGAGTCTAAATCATCAGTTGACATATGTTTCTCAGACATCCTGTGAGATTCTCTTGAAACATATGCTCCTTTTCCCTCTAAACAAGACAGTGTTGCATCAAATAATTTTTCTTCTAAAATTTTGACCTGTGGGAGGTAGAGTAAGCTTTTAGGTATTTGAAACAGAACTCTGATGAGCCCCATCAAAATCTTTTATCTTTCCACCAGAAGGCTGGATGATCAGCTACACAGCACCTTGGAACTGTTCAAAGGCTTTTGCTAACTGGTAATAAAAAGATCAGAGCCAGTTTGCCTACAATCATATTCAAAAGAGGAGATACACATCAAATCCAGACAGCTGGAAAAAAATCTCTAGGCTTTATAAGTGGAAGCTGCAGTGCCTGAAGCAGCTTTTCATATCTTTCACCTCTACAAAATTTTCTTGTCTTCAAAACTCTCATATGCTGCAGCCCCATGGAAACATTTACTTTCAAATACATATTTATATACCTACCCTGCCAAGGGTAATGTTAGGACTCCAAAAGAAATGGATAATCATACAAGTTTGAATTCATTGCTAGTCTGTTGCAAGCATGAAAAAGGAGCTTTCTCTTTTTTTTTGCCATTGATGTTCTGGTTTGGTCTGGGGTAGAGTTAACTTTCTTCACAGTGGCTGTATGGGGCTGTATTTTGGGTGTTGTGCTGATGTAACAGAGGATGTTTGTTATTTCTGAGCAGGGCTTGCACACAGCCAAGGCCTTTTCAGATCCTCACCCCACCCCACCAGTGAGGGGGCTGGGGCTGCACAAGGACCTTGGAAAGGGGGGGACACAGCTGGGACAGGTGACCCCACATGACCAGAGGGATATCCCAGACCTTATGGCATCATGCTCAGCATACAGAGCTGGACAAAGAAGGATGAAGGGGGCAGTGCTGGAATTTCTCTTCCCAGGTCACTCGTACATGTGATGAAGCAGAGGTTTCCTGGGAGTGGCTGAACACCTGCCAAACCAGGGGAAATGGTGAATGCCCTCCTTGTTCAATTTAGCTGGTGTGCAAGGATTTTGCTTTCCATATTCATCTCAACAAAGGAGTTCTCTCACTTTTACCCTTCTGATTTTCTCCCCCATCCCATAAAGAGGGAGTTAGCCAGTGGCTGTATGGAGCTTAGTTGCCAGCTGGGGTTAAACCACAATTATGCAGATCCTTATCAGAACAATGGCATTTATCCTGAAGAATCAAGGTATCACTAAGTACTACCCTTGCCTTCTTTCACATTCACTTCCCTGAAAAAGCTATGGGATTAGACATAAGGAGAAGTACAAGGAATCTTCATAATATGTCAGTGATTTAAAACACCTATAATGTACTTTTGATGGTAGAAGTGAATGCTGCTAAAAATTGCATGCACATGATGTGTGGGGATACTGCTGAGTTCTGGTTGTCTGTGACGGCAATGCAAAGTATTCAAACTGCCTGACTCCTCTCAAAATGATTCACTCTATTTAACTAAATCTGAAAGAAATTGTGTGGCAGTACATGCATAATAGATATTTGTGCATTGAAAAAAATCATGCATATACATTACCTAAAAGGCAAACACACATCAGCCAAGCAAGGCTAACAATGATTAATCATATTCTCCTTTCCATCTATCTTCCAACTTAATATGGTGGCAACATTGCTATTATCTGAAACTGAGCTAAAGTCCACAGCACTGCCTGCTGTGATTATTGATGAGCTGTGGCTTGATAAATATTTTAAGTCTTGATAAAGCCCAGTGCGCTCTGAATTTTAATAACACTCAACCTTTCTCAAATCTTCACATGGGCGAAAAACTGCCGCTCATGAGACCATGCACATAGTGATGAGACACAGCCAAAGCAGTGCAGGGCAGAAATCTGCTTCACAGAAATGCCACATCCTCCTCCAAAGATGATGTAATTGGTAGTACCTTGAAAAGGACTACTTCGATCACTATGCACAAATCTTTGCCTAAGTGCTCTGAAAATGTTTTAATACTTCCCACTACCTTCCCATTACCTGGATGGACAGAGAATGAAATATTCTCTCACTTCAGTGGCAGCTGTGATTACACCCCAGCACAGTGAGAGCACATTTTCTTGGCCTGAGTCGCTGTAACTCTGCCCTGCTCTTTTGATGTGAACATTTAGATACTTTGTGAATATCCTGGTAGCTTTCTGCAGATTGCCAGCCAAGGACCATCATATTCCTAGCCCTGGTGCTGACCTCACAGACCACTCAGTAGCCTGAGGAAATCCCTTGTTGGAGCTCCACTTCCAGTCACCTCTGTAGAGTATTATGGTGAAAGAAAACAAACTGAGCAGCTCTGGGGAAGTTTGGAAACATGTTTATGCCTAGCTGTGGCAGATACTGCTGACCAGGTCTCCTTTCAGACTCCCACAGCTCTTGAGTAACATGCTTTGTGCTGACCATATAACATGCTGCAGGCACCTCCTTCCCCTTCGAGTTTCCCCGTGAAATCCTTTGCAAATTTCAGAATTCCTTTTTTTACTTCCTGTCTCTGCAAACAATGTCAGAGGCCACAGAAATAACTTGCCATGGGTCAGGGACCATGACTTCACACAGTGAGTCTGCATACCTAAATAAAATGCATACCTAAATAAAAAATAACAAGCAGCCTATGTGTGTGCCCAAGATGCATCAGACCAGAACTGATTTCCAGAGGAGGGAATTGCCCTGAGGCAATGCAGGTTACTTCTGGAACAAAAAGTACTGTGGGAAAATATTATATCCTTCCTATGGTTTTGCATTTTTTTCTGAGGCCTTTCCAAATGATGGGATGTTGAAAAAGACTGGTCTGATGCAACTCTCATCCATTACTGCAGGCTGGGGATGGGTGATCACCTCTGGCTCTCCTATGGGAAGGACTAGATGATCACTGCAGGTCCCTTCTGGCTGAAATAGTTCTATTCTATTCTATTCTATTCTATTCTATTCTATTCTATTCTATTCTATTCTATTCTATTCCATTCCATTCCATTCCATTCCAAAAAGGTGCCTACTCTGCAAATTGGTGCTTGTCTGTGTTTCCCCTGGGTGATTTACTCACAGTCTATGAACCTCCAAACTTTGTCACCACATAGCAGGGCACTATTCATGCCTCTTCTTTCTCCTGGAAAGGGAACTCATTCTCCAAATTCATGTATTTTCAGGCCAAAGTCCCTCAATTTCAAAAATCAGAAATGAACCTCCATCAAAAAAAAATGTGGAGATGCAACAATCCTACCTAGTATGCAGCCCCAAGATCAGATGGCAGCCTCAAACCCTCATTATTGGCACATCAGTTTTGTAGTGTCAACCAGAACTCATAAGAAACACTCCAATTGTCATAACTCTTCCACTTTTTTTTCTTTCCCAAGGGAGTTTAAGAGTTACCCCCACTAAAAGTTCAGCTTGTAATACTTCAAAGCATTTTATCTTCCCTGCTTTACAGGAACAAACAGAGTATGCCACATTTCCCAGTAATATAAACTAACTCCATCTAGCAAAATGAAGTATATCTTCAGTAAAAATAGGAATTTCCCTTTGCTCTTCATTAATTATCTGAATCCTAACCAAAGAATCCAGTGGTTTGTGTAAAATGGGGTAATGATTATGATTTGAACTCTATTTCCATACAGCTGGAGAACATCTTCTCTTTTCCTCATACAAAAAAAAATAAAATAAAAAATCAGAAATGCCATCTCTGTTCCCCCGTTTCTTTCAGCAGTCATTCCCATTTGTGTTAATTCTAGCTGACTTCTTCAGCAGGGTTCAAACAGCACAGCTCCAGCTGATTTCATTATTTAAAATGCACTTATAAACTCCACTTTATTCAGATGACAGGATGGGGTTGTTACAAAGTATTTATTTAGTCTTCTAACATCTATAATGCCATGGTGGCATAGGACCAGCACTGATAAATCTGTGTGACCCCAGTTGCTGGCACAAGAGGAAAAACTGTCAGGAAAGAAGTGTTGCCAGATTCTGCTGCTCTCCAATAAAGAGACCTAGTCAGCAGGCTTTTTTTTTGTAGAAGTGTCCCTGAAGAGAAAATACCTTTCTGAAAATGACTGAAGAGAAGTAATACTAAGTTTTTTACGACTTTTTGATCTACCACTAAGAAGATATTTAGTCCCTAATTTTCCATTTGTACTCAGCATTGTGGTTTAGATTGATTAAAAAATAGCATGTACCTGCATGGGCTACTGTGGTGCAGAACAGGGACAGGAGTCTAGATCCCCTCAGATTCCCCTTTTCTCAAAAGCACACAGTGTTCAGGGGAGGATACAGCATAGATTGCTTGGTCCACCAAGAGTGGAATGGGCATGAAGAACCTGAGCTACAGTTCCCACACCAAAACTCAGGTGCAAGTACTCAGAAAATGGCCCAAACTCAAAGCAGATGTTTAAATACAATTTTTAAATATTTTGTTGAGACAACTACCTTTTTATCATTTTTTTAACAGAATTTTTTACTCCACTGATACTTTTACAGCTAATTTTTGCATTTTTTACAACTCAGGGTTACATAGGTATGTTGAAGTATGAGGGTGTTTTGTTTCTTACAGAAAAATCCAGTTTGCAGATCTGTTGGAAAGTCTCAGCTTCATTACAGTCACTAAAGAGGACTGTATTTTACTTAGCTCACAAATTATATTCCTTCAGCAGCTGTTGAAATCAGGAGATCATCTAAGTCACTTAAAGATATCCTCCTAAGGTAAATTTTCTTTACTGAGCAGAACTGAATAACATTTTAATGTTGAGTATAATGTAAAATGAAAAAGTATCAATCCTACTGACTTTTTCCCCCCACAAATATGCATATGATAGCAGCACATTTATCCTAGTCTAGCTGTTTTCCAAAAATAAACAAACAGTTTCACACTGAATCTGCTTTGAATTTCAAAGGCAGTGATGGAAAAGAGAGGAGAGGACTAGATACCATGTGGTTTTGCACAGAATTGGTTGAACATTCTCGAAGAAAAATAAAGCTATGTCATTAGGGATTTCTGCCCTTGAAAAAGATACACATTTCCAGCCATTTCTAAATTTTGCTTATGTCCCAGACAGCTCCAAGCCTTAATATTCTGATTTTGCTGTAAAAGAGGTTTTTAAACATGGTTTAGTAATGTCAATCAGTATCCTGAAAGGCAAATAAAGCTATAGGAACAAAGTCACACACTGAGATAAGGCAAGAGTTTTGAACCTGCGCAAATATTCCCACCCAGCCAAATCATTTAACTCACCAGAATTCACATTTCCTCTGTCTCTGGAACAGATAATGATGTGGCTAACTCAAAATTATTTTCACCAACTGCATGAACACTTTGATTTGCCCTCAGAACAACTTGGGATAGTTATGTGTGAATGTCCAAAAGATACTCTTTTATTACTATTAAACCATATTCACATGAGGCAATTGCCTTGAGTCCAACTGGATATAGTCATCATATAAGGTGTTAGGAAACACAGCTGAAAGTAATGATGTTAGTATAAACTGAAACAATAAACCAGCCATCGTGCCATTTAAACTTATTTTCTTTCCTGCAAGATAACAATGCCACAGGAGAGTCCAAGAGTTTTTCACTGAGGTGACATTAGTGGGATGTGGGAGTTCAGATTTCAGACTTCTCATCATAACTTTGCTAGATTTATTTACATCATGGGAAAATCCAAGACCACTGAAGGTCACCTAGTTAATTTTCCTCCTCAAGCAGTTATGAATTAAATCAGGCCAGGTCACTCGTGGGTTTATGGTGTTCAACATTGATTAAATACTGTGTATAAGCTTAAAAAAAAAGAAAAATTGATCTAATTGAAAAATCAGACTCTAAGAAACTAAAAGAACCTCAAACACAGCAAATCATGCCAAAAATTTTAAATCACCAATTTATATTAAAAGGGGTGTTTTTTAAGGGCTGCTGCCTCTGAAATAATTTTTTGGTAATGCCAATTGCCATTTCTTTACTGGCAGTGATGGCAGATCCTTTGCTGTCTGTGAAAACTTAAGCTACTTTTTTTCTATGCTGTCCAAGATCAGCCACAAATAAGATGCAGCTGAGTGGTGTTTCTTGGGAAAACAGCTTGAAAGATGCTTACAGAATGAGAATGAAACCAGAAAATTACATCAGAAATGCAGCACATCGGAAACTTCTGATAGCATTAATTCAGTTTATGTAAGTCCTGATACTATTCAAATCCATGCTGAGTAGGAATGGACCAGAAGCAAAACACAGATTCCTTACCAAGCTCATTTTGTAGAGCATGGGGATCTGAACTATGAACTTGCTCTGATTTGGAACTTGGGGGGTTTCTAGAAGGTGCCCCCTTCCCTACTTTGGTCAGACCTGACCAAGCTGATTGGCCAAATTGGCCAATCTTGCAAAGTCAACAACAACCTAAATGTTTAACTTCTGGCACTGCGCTCTGAGAAGTTACCAGGCTTACTTCTGGGATATCAGAAACCTAATTCAAAACCTGAATTTCCAGTTTTAGTTCTCATTTGTCCTCAGCTTAAAGCCAAATGCCTGCTCAGCTCTAATCTATCTGAAATCTTTAGCTCTCTTCCAAATCTTTCAGTATTCTATCCACTCCTGAAATACAAGTTCTAGCTTCCTTGACTTGCAGCAAGGATGTTGGTTAAAATGTGTTAGACATTTGCCATTCAGTCCTTGAGGGTAAGCAGATCCTGCAGCATTCACCCTGACTTTTACAAACACAGCTTTCCTCTGTCTGCCCTTAATTCAGTCCTGCAGTTTTTTGCAGCTCTAGCAAGGATGCAGCATGTGACAGCTAATGGTTTCCCCTTTCCCACTGCATGTGGGAAATATGTAAGTCTCCTTACTGAAAAAGTGTTGTGTTGTACTGTCACAGGCAATAGAAGTAAATCTCACTTCAGCCTGAAACATTTCTTTCAGTCAAAAATCTAAAAGTCACAGTTTCAGAGTGGGGTAAAAAGCATCTTTGTGCTTACTACTGATGACTTTCACTAGCTACAGATGCACAGTTAGTCCTGACCATCCACACACCAGGCATTGAAGTGCCACCCTTCAGGTGCCTGCCTTGGGGACACAGTGTGCATCACCCAACCTGGATTCTGCTGGTGAGTCTGACTGGTGAGAAGCACCCACACTGTCACTGAGCCAACAGATAAAATCTCATGCTGCCTCTTTGCCTTGTCCTCCTGAGAAGGAACACCCAGACAAGGGAAGCTCAGCAGAAGGTCTCAGCACAGATGATAATATTAGCAGAGAGTGGCTCTCAAGCCACGCAGCTGTGGACTTTCTGAAGCATCAAGCACTTACTTCTGTGGTGAGAGGTGAGAAGAACAAGTGCCACACTTTTCTCTGCTGCACATCGCTATAATAGAGGAAGGGATTTTTCTGTTAGCTCTCACTTCACTTTCTTGACAGGCTGAAGCTGTGGTAATGAGTTGATTTCAAGGTGAAAGAGGTGTCTAAGAGCTTTTGAAAGTCTCAATGAACCCTTATCTGCCTACCCTTAAAAATGAGGCCCAAGGTCATGGAGCCACCAAGCTGGCAGACTTCCTCTGGGGGTCACCTCTGAACCACACTCACCAGGCACCTTTTCTGGGGAGATATGTGAGTGAGTGTTGGGGTGAAACCATGGTGATCCTGGAAAAAGCTCTGTCCTACAGCAACTGCCAGCTCCTCAATTCACTTTGTGTTAGAAAACACATATTCTTCTAGCTGGGGAAGATAGTTCTGAAGTAGTGTGGTAGTAGAAATGAGTAATAAATTGTGTGCGTTTGTCAAAAAGCAGAGCTTTCAGTTTCCTTGGAAACTGAACATTTTGTGGGTTTATGGTACTGTACTCAGCAGCTGAGTCCTTTGTGAGTGTATGCATGGCCACAAAGGCCAGGCTCTCTTGGCTGAAGGTTTCAGTGTCTATTACAAGTTTGGTAAAATACAGCTAAATACTTCTCTGACTGGGCAACTCAGAAACCATAATGATGGGAAAAACTTTTTCATCATAAATAAGTGCAGTTAAAGGAAGAGAACATTATTTGAAATCTTCTCTGCTTAGTCACTGATGAACTTTGTATTTTATTTCATTGCAGAATGAAACTGTGGTCAGAATCTAGGTTTGATAGTTCTGTGATCCTCCTCTAAGCAGCCAAAACACCAGCCAAACCCGTTCCTTTTGTCTCTGGACAGAAACAAAAACTAAAACAGTAATTACAGCATAACCATACCATAAGTAAGACAAAAAGTTATTAAAACGATATTTAAGAAACTAGCAAATAGTAAAGTCCTCACAGCTGAGGACTGAACCCAAAAGGCTCACAGAAAAATCACTCTTCATCTCCTCAAGGCATTCAGATTCATAACATTTTTCCTTATAAACCCCCTTCACTTCCAGTTATCCAACAAGATGGGTCTAGCCTGTGGATTAAGCATTCACCAGAACTACTTCTCCCTCTAAGGCAGTAACACCTAAAAGCTGTCAGCAGCACTTGTCACCAAATATTCACTCTACTCAGAGCCAGAAGTCCAACCAGTTTTAACAGTGGCCAGCAGCAGTTTGGGATATTTCTCTGGGCACAAGAGCACTTTTCCCCAGCAGCTCTGCAGCTCATGTTGTCAAATAGTTTTTCCAGGCACCATGTTAAAGCCTGAAAAATACAATTTTCTTTTTCCATTTGTCTTGGTCCATTGCTCTGCCATGTTGTATTTCAGCCCAGTCTGCAGGAAGATTGTGAACCAGAAGTTTCAGAGAAATTAGGATTTGTAAGCCTAAGGAGCAAAGTATATACTTAAAGGATGTGACAGGGGAATCATTTCACAGAATATATGGATTTGGAAGGGACCCACAAGGGCCATTGAATGCAACTCCTGGCCCTGCACAGCACCATCCCCAAGAGTCACACCATGTGCCTGAGAGCATTGTCCAAATGCTTCTTGAGCTCTGTCAAGCTTGGGGTTGTGACCACTTCCCTGGGGAGCCTGTTCCAGTGCCCAGCCACCCTCTGGGTGAAGAACCTTTTCCTAATATACAACCCAAACTTCTCCTGACAAAAGCTTCAGGTCTTTCCCTTGAATTCTGTCACTGGACACCCCAGACTCTCCAAAGAGGAAAAAGGCCAGAACAATATTAATTTCTCTTCTCCTTTTCACTAAGATATGGATGTCTCAATCCTTAGCACATTATTTTTTTTTTTGTTTTGGCAGCATGCCACTGTTCCCTAAGGGGTAGATTGGATATCTGTTCATGACGGCCACAACAGTCCTGGAATAAAGATTTCAGAGGAGATATAGTGAGAATTCTCTCAAACCCAATCCAAACATACCATGACACCTTTTGCACCACATTTAGGAGAGAGAGAGGGGGGGACTCCAGCTTCCAGCTGCAAAGCTGGAGAACAGATGTTTCAGCTGCAGTGTGGACACAGGTGTGAGGACTTACAGCTGGAAAACGAAGTTTAAAGGGAACATTTGTCCAAGTGAATAGAAGGTGTGGTGGTTGGTAGACAACAATTTCTGATATCCTGGAAAATTCTTGCAAATGATACTGAGTCTGGTCAGGGCTGTAAGATTATTGCTAGTTGGTGCCAGCTAATCTAGAAGTACCACATGATTTACTGAGAGCTGTGGCCAGGGGCAGTGCTCTGGGATGATCGCACGGCTCTGCCGGCTCAGCCAGACCTGTCAGTTCATGCAGCTCCATCTCCCCTCCTCCTGGACAGGACTCACATGAGTGGTGTCATCAGGTGCCAGGAGCTGTGTGAGAGAGGACGTGGTGACAGCTCTCATGTCTGAGAATAAGAAATCCCTGAAGCTTTTCACAACATCCTCACTTCCACCAAAAGCCAGTCAGACCACAGCTGAGAGGAATGGTGACTTTATTTAAGAGAAAAGGAATAGCTTTCAGCTGTGTTTCATTTCTAACGCTGCCCTCTTGAGGGACTTAACTAGAAACAGGAATGACAATCAAAGTGCCCTGTGCAAGTCCCTGTAATGCCAGGGAAGGTGGTTGTCACCCAGCCCCAGAGGTGGAGCAGTGCTTGGAGGTGCTCCTCACATGGCAGGAGCAGAGATGGCAGCAGTGCCCACCCAAAACCATTCACACTGCTTTTCTAGTCCTTCTCTCACCAGCAAGCACTGCCAGAGCAAGAGAGACTCTGCCACCCACTGCCACAGACAGAGGAAGAGGCTTCCCTGGGCATTTCACAGTGCTCCAAACTGAAAAAGGCACAGGGAAAAAAATCCTACAAAGTGCTTTTAAAGAAATAAATTGACCAGGATCTGAAGAAAAGATAGGCTTCCTTTTTTTTTTTTTTTTTTTTTTTCTCCAGGAGAGCATTTAAAAGACCCCTTGGGCCAAGTAACTAAATTTCCTTCTCCTCTAAATGCAGCATTGAATTTCATGATATAAAGCTTCATTTTTTTTCCTTCCTATGGCTAAATCTGTATGGCATTAAATTGGTTAACAGTTCCTGTCAGAAATCTTTGCACTGCAGGTGGCACAGAAATGTCAATTTTAATTCAGCATTTTACATTCAATAAGAATTCTAAGCTCATGTATGGGAGATTTTTTCTTGTGGAAAGAATCAGCAAAACTTGTATGTGGAGGAATAGTGTCAAGATGTGTACTATGGCCCTGAAAATTAGTCTCTACTGTATATGTGTGATGTGTACGCATGAATAGTACATATGTATATGCACATACAAAACTTATTTCCAACATTAAGGTCATCATGTTACAGTCATTTACACTTCCAAGACTGATTTAATCCTCTTGATGCTGTTTTTGTCAAGCTTCACAATGAACTTCAGAAGCCATCAGTGCCAGCTGAACGACGTTGTTGAACCAGTTTCCAAGATGAATTCAAATATTCATGTGTGAGAGGAAAACTGAGATTCAAAGTCAGTTCCTAAATTACAAGATGATAGATATTTCTTTTCATAAATAGTCTGAACATTACTGCCAAAGAAGAAAACCAAAGGGGAACTGATAACCTCTGTTAGCATCTTGGACCTTCCTTTGATGCCACATTTGGCTGAGGATGATAATTGGAATTGCAAGGTGGATTAAGCCAAGTTTCCACTATACAGGCAATCTTTTTCCTAAAGCCCTGTAGGTCAGAAGCCTCTTTAGCAGGTGATTTTAGGCCAACCCAGAGCTGTAATGCAGAGGACTACAGAAAATCAGACTCAACACTTGACCTCAGGAATCCAAACCTGCGTGCTCCTCAGCACCTCTAGGTGCTGGTGCAACTGTGAAATGAGTAATGAGTTTTCTTTAATGCATGGAACAGGACTTTTCCCATCAGTTGAAGTGGTTTATCCATGTTAGACATTTTGTCTACAGGTGCAGTCAATAACAGTAATATTGAAGCGTGCTGCCTGCTGTGTGAAATGATGGGGTTTGAGCCTTGACTGCCACCACAAGCTTACCTGAGCTCTGGGCTGCCAGGACCATCTCAATCCTGCCTTTTCTATTCCTAGCATTCAATTTTCTTTTATCAACTTGTCTAAAAGAGCAAATGGCTTTGCTTCCTCTTCACACTGCTCCTTCGTATTGATGTCTCCTCTCTTGGCCCAAGGGCCTCCCATGAGGGCTGACAGAAATTCACAGGTACAAAGAATTGTTGCCCAACCTCTTCTGCCTCCTCAGTCTTCAAGGGTGCAGTGATCAGGGCGTGTGGCACGAGGCTGTGTGGGTGCTGTACCCAGTATACCCAGAGCACTGGGTGGAAGTTTTCCAGATCCCTGTCTTCCCTCTTTTACTGAGCAAACAAGGAGCATCTCCAGTCCTGGTTTTAGCTTCATGTGACTGAATAACACAACCTATGTGAAGGCTATTGTCAGTCTTGCACATCTCTTGCCTTTCTCCTTCCAGCTATAAACCCAAGATGACACAGTTTGGAGTGTCTTTCTTTTGAGCAATGAATTTACAAAAGGTATTTTATTTTTCCTGAAAACTTCCTGAGTAATTCAACCCTAGGAAAATAAAATAGTGCGAGTAAACATTGAAAATTTATTTTTAAATATCTCTAAAAACATGATGTGCAGCAGATTTTTTTGAAAATTTTTATTGATTGTTGCATGCTGCTCTGCCATTGTCTTTACAGGGTAAAAGACTTGATTTGCAAGTGAGCTACATGTCTACAAACTTAGCATGCTCAGGTGGGAAACTTCCAGATGTGAGTCTTGGGGCTGCTCCAGAAAGTCCATTTTTGGATGTTCTACTCAGCTTGGAAGGCTTCATAGCATAATAGAAATATTAAATAATGAAGAGCTCACTTATGCCTTGCTGAAGGCATCTCTGCCTTACAATCTGCAGAGTGAGGCTGGCAGAGTTTATTTGAGTCATTTTGTAAAGTGTATATGAATCCTGTTTTAGCTTTCAGTTTGATTGCTTCTGTATGGGTACAAAAAGTCAGGTGGACTAGGAAGTTAAAAAAAATTCACATGCCCTCCTACAATTTAAGTGAAGGCAGCATCTGATGACAACAATTACAGCTTAATATAATATTTGTCATGCACTCATATCTGTGAGTGCTTCATCTTAGGGCTTGAGCATCAAACCAGTGAGTCAAAATCACACAAACAAACAGACTTTGTTCATAACATGGTTTATAATCCCACTGTGTGAAGTGATTACTACATTACAGATGACCAGATGCTTTCATGAGTGAGTATCCCAGATGAGACAATTCTCTTCTCCACAGTGCAAACTGACAGGCCTCATTCTGAGCTCAGGTTGATTTAGATATGTATCTTTTCATGCATGTCCCAATCAATGTCACTGACACCGGAATGAAGGTCTAGGTTATTTTCTTTCTAATGCTTTTAAAAGTTTTGTATAAAGTGATTGTAGAATAATCAGGCAAGATTATGCTTTGGGAATCATTAAAAACCTGCACCCCAGTTCTCCATCTCCAGGGAGACTGTGTATGGACCACCAAAGTTTGTAACTGACTGTAAAACAGTATGACACAGAGTGGTCACAGGAAGAAACTACCATCTTCCATTCTGCTCCTCTTTAAAAGAGCAGCAAGACCTAGAAGGCCTGCCTGTCAAAAGCCAAACCAGGGTGTCTGTTTTCAAACCGGTACATTTCAAAATCAAGACATTTCAGCACTGAACGAATGAACCCTGCAGCAGCCTGAACTGTAAACTACGTTATTGGGTGCCTGGGGAGAAATGTTCATTCCCTGCTGGAATAAGTTGGTCTAAGTCTAACAAAGCAGCAGACATGAAAAAAGGAAAAACCTTTTTCCCTCTGAAATTGCAGCCTGAACACCAAACAAAAATCCACTTGAAGTCAAAGCCCTGAGGAAAATGGGTTTCATATGGACTTTAACAAAAACTCTTCCAGCACACAAGAAAATGAACATCACAGTTCTAGCAGTAACTGTTTCTTTAAAGACTTTACCCTAAGTAAAGGCCAAGAAATTCAGCTGGATAAACGGATGTGCTGGAGGAGAGCTGCTGCCATCATTTACACAATGCTGTGCCTAAGATGGTTGTTTAAAAGAACAGCACTAGGAAGAATCAGGTAGACACATGGAAAAGCAAAAAATGCAACTGCTGTGGCATTATATTTGATATTTATTATGCTGAATTAAGCTTTGTTTTAATACTGCCTTATTTTACAAAGCACAGCACGAGTTTTACTCCATCACCGAGCACGGGCGCCCCTTTGCAGCAGCGCGGGGCTGCCTGTGCAATTCTCTGGCTGGAAGGCGCGTTTGAGCGCTGTCTCTCAGGCCGATGCCCGGCGGGATGGGCACCTCCGGCAGCGCTCGGAGCCTCACGCCGAGCATCCCTCGGGCTCCTCCCCGCGGGCGCCTCCGGCGCTCCGCATCAGCACCCCCTGCATCACCCCCGACCGGGGCAGGAGGCTTCTCCCGTGCTCACCCCCCCACCTTTTTTGTTAAAAATTGGTTAGAAACTGTGGTAAGAGTTGATAATTGTTAAGCACAATTATTGTTAAGCACAAACTAACAAAACTGTTAGTTTGGTTGTTGTATTGTAAAAGGGGTTAAAAGGGTAGTTATAAGCGTTAGGAAAATTAATCCACAAACACCAGAGATTTATGTCCAAAAAGGAGACAGAGGAGTCCTTTCTGGCTTTATTTGAATAAAGGGAAAGGCCATGGGGCATTCCCCTGGGATCTCTCAAATTTTTGGAGGACGCAGCCTCCTTTTTATCTCTAATTTTATTTTTAATTTCCCATCTGCATTTCCCTCTCTGTTTCCTGCTTGGCTGAGGTACTTGAGAGGTACAGACTCCCTGTACAATACACCAGATCCTGAAGATTTCCCAAAGATTTCCCTCTAATGTATAACCCTCCCTTTTAATTTTTAATTCTTACAGAATCTAGGGGTTTTTCTTTCCCATTGTTTCTTTCATCTCTCAATGTCTAATTTCGTTTATCAGCAAACCTCAAGTTTATTTGTAAAAGCAAATATCTTTTTCCATTCATCAATCAATGGAATTCTTCCCATTGTTTCTTTTATCTTCCAGAGCCAGTTATATCTACCAGCAGAACCACAGCTTGTTTGTAAAGACAAATCTGCTATTCCTCTCATAAGAAATATGGCACTCAATGTATCATAATACAGCTGAGTAAAGTGCCCCACCCCCTCCAAACAAAACGAGCACAGCTGGACAGAACTGTAGTAGGCCAATCAAACACCTAAAAGCTTCATGCAAAAAGGAAACAATCCAAAGGGACAAAAAACAGGATAAAAAGGGGCATCTGACCCAGGGAAGCTGTGCTGCTCCACCTGGAACATCGGGGATATCACTGCTGAAGACCCAGCGCCGGCACTGCAGCATCCTCCATGGGAGCGCTCCTGCTCAGCCCACAGGCCCCCATGCTTTAGGCCTTTCTTTTTATTATAATAAATGCTGAAATCACTTTTAGTACTGGGAATCTGGTCCCATTTTTAACATTTTTTATATTTTATAATCAAAGAATCATAGAATAGTTTGGGTCAGAAGGGCCTTTCAAAGGCTGTCTAGCCCAACCACCCTGCAAGGAGCAGGATCATCTTTCCCTCGATCAGGTTGCTCAGAGCCCCATCCAACCTGGCCTCAGATGTTTCCAGGGATGCAGCACCCACTACCTCTCTGGGCAACCCGTGCCAGGATTTTGACACCCTCATTGAAAACAAAACTTCCTTCTGTCTTCTGTCTTAGGGCTTTAGTAAGGACTGGAGTTAGGTAGTGAGCAAACCTGTATTAGTCAGATTTATGCCACTGCTCTGCTGACAAGGACTTGGGGGTGAAACACACTTTACAGGCATAAATAAACAAAGGGGGAAAAGGAGGTGGGTAGGTGCAGGTATGGCTGGTTTCCTTTCTCTCATCTCCCAGGGGTGTTCCCTGGGTTCTGACCCTCTGCAGAGCTGGGTCATCCTCTGTGGGTGGTGGAGAACCGATCTTCCACCCCAGGAGCTGCAGTAATTCACTTATTTAAAATTTAAGGTTGCTTTTAGCATTTTTTAGCAGAGTTCTCAGAAAATTTGGATAAGGATGTGAAATTCAGCACTGGAAATAAGGAGATACATTGATTTCTTCAGAAGTGAAAGGTTCAAAACCAGATTTGAGGCAGGTTCACTGGCAATTCTGGGGGCACAGAGGATTTTATTCTCCTGCACTGAAAACATATGGAGAATAAACAGGAACAGCAATGGAACAGTGTCGGGACCCAGGACATTCCTCTGGTTGCCCTGGGTAATTTGAGATCCTGATAAGGGGCTCAGAGGTCTTGGCATGGAGTCAAAAACACCTGTGCCTTCAATTTTAGTCCATGGAAAAAATTACCAACTTTGTGTGAAGATTTATAAGCCACAAGAGTTTGAGTAGAATGATAGTTAATTTGTCATGGGGTGAAAAAGTAGAATTTTGGGGGTTTAGAATGGGGGTTCAAGAAGCAAGATGGAGGAATCTGGGTATGTCCTGTCCTTCTTCTCCTTCTTCTTGTCCTCCATCTTCTACTGGGATGGTGGCACTTTTGGATTGGTTTAGAGACAGACTGTCTAACATAGGTGACAGGTATTGGAAAATTATTGTAAATAAAGTACACGTAGTTTGTAGTATAAAAAATTAACACCACCCCAAGGGCAGGGACTGTGCCTCAACCCGACCTGCTGGACAGATCTTGGCAGGTCAGAGCAAGAATGTAATAGATAAGAAAAAATAAGCAACCTTGAAAAGCAGAACCAATGAATCTCGACTTTTTCTTGGGCTGGGAAAAGAGAGACTTTCTAATACCTTGGGGATCATCTCAACCACAGAAACCCAAGAGAACAGCAACTGGAACAGCCCCCCCTCCATACACACAGGCTGCTGAATGTACAAACCCTGGTCCTGTTTTTGAAAGGGGACTTGCATTTTTAACTCTATTGGTGAAACACAATATTCTTCCTTCCCACTATAGTTCTTGATTTGTTTATACCTCTGGGCTATGTCAGCTACCTGAACCCTGATGTAAATAACATCAAATAAGTTGCCAGTCACCTAAAGACACAGGATCTACAAAGGTTTATGCTTTGGCAGCTCTTTATGCCTTGGGTGATTAATCACTTGAAAGCAGTGGCAGAGGCCAGTGCATGATGCCAAGCTTAAGCATCAGTCTTTATTAGACCTAGGATGGTCAGGGACATTATATAAATGTACTAAATAACTTTTCAGTCCACTGAGATGGAAATTTAACAGCACTGTTTGACTGAACACGTACACAGTGCTTTGCAAGAGAGAGATGACAATAGCATACTGGTAAAAAAGAGGAAGGCATTGACCTTAAGTGTCTGTGAGAATCTGTAGATAAGTCCATGACCTGCAGCTTCTGAAGAAAACAGTATTTCAAACACAGGGCAAAATAAGCTGAACTCTGGCATCAGCAAAACAGAGATTAAATGCTTGAAAAGACAAAAAGCCTGTGCTGGCAGTTCAAAGGGAATAAGCTGGACAATAATCAAAATTCAGCTTGGCTGAATACAAAAACGCATTACTGGAGTGTGGTACAACCTCTAAGAGACAAGTTTTCCAATTCCCTTTTGTTAACAATTAGAGGGATCCAGGAGTCATATAACAGCTGATCAGGTTTTTTTAGGTGAGGCCAATGTTAACATCCACATTGTTTGCAGCTTCATTGCTAAGTGAGTAGTTAATGAAGCAGTGAACTTTTGAAAATTCAAGCATCTGTGCACTACTGTGATAACTAGATAGTATTTTCCAAATTGCTTAACTGCATGAGTGACTCCAAAGCAAGCTTGTGTTAAAGAGAATCACCTGGAATATTTTTTTTCCACAGACCATGCTAGACATTCATATTAATTCATCTGATAATGCTCAGTTAATGTCTCATCCCTCCTTCATGAGTAGAGCTCCTGGCCCAAACTTGTTCATGCTCTCAGTGAGACTTATGTAACTACAGATAAAAGCCCTTCCTCACCAAAGTCACCATGGACAAAAATAAAATTGTGCACCATCAGCACAAAGTGATAAGTACTAACAAGTGAAAGGAGACGGATCAGAAGATGAATAGTGTTAAAAAAGGGAAGAAGACAAAAGTAATCAAATAGATGCTCATGGAAACCAGATTAAATCAGTGAAGCAAAGGATGTCTCCACAGATATGGACCTCAGGGCATTTCTTTAGATGAGAGCATAAATCACCCAAGGCCCCCACCAACACCCTTAGGCCGAGATGCTTGTGGTCCATTTCACAATTCAGTACAGTTACCCTGCTGAAATAAGCCAAATAGACATAAATATTCCTGATCTATTAAGGGAATTTACAGTTCCAAAGATCTTCCCTTCCTTCAAACAGTCATGTCTCACTCTCTCATTCACGCTGGCTGGTTTCTTTCTCTGCACAGCAGAGGTAGAAAAGCAGTGTTTCTGGACATGATTTTAGTGATTATGGTAGTCTTGTTATTGTAACTGCTGAAATGTAATCTCAAATGCTCTTCAGCTTCATGTGATTAGCAATAGCTGTTCAAAGAGCACAAGCTGGCATATTAAGGTGATCCATGACAACAAGAAGAAAAGAAATTTCCACAATGAACTTTCTCTAGATGGTCACTAAAGCTATAGCTATATGAAAGCTTCACCTAGGGGAACACAGAGAGAAATAAAATGGAGATATATTCAGGTCATGCTTAGCTGATGAAGGAAGCCTTGCTTTGTAACATGATGAAAAGGTCAGTATCAGATCTGAGTTATGTACTCTGTTACTTCACATGGCAAGTACAGGTAGTTTTCACTGGAATATGTACTCCCTGGCCTCTCCAACATTCCCCATAATGGGAAAAGCCTTACTAGCCTTTGAAAAGAAACAGATTTTTAATGATATTTATAACTACATCTATGGGCTATTTATAACTCAAGTGTAGACTTCTGCTTTTCACTTCTAGCCACAGATGTGACTCTGCTGAGTGTCACTGCATGAGAAATTGGTTGGGAAAATGGATTATTAGAGACTGAGCACTTTGTGAGGATTTAATGAAAGCACAGATAATGAATAAATATCACTTAGGGGCTATCTCACTTCTTTACACTGTGTCAGTTACACCAAGAACTGGTCAAGGAAATGTTGAAATTTTTGAAAGCCCAACTGGATTGGTGGATGGGAGTGGGAAGGAAGAGAGAGACCACTACCGAATGAAGGAAAAATACAGCACAGTATCTTGTTTTCTTTTTAAAATTGCCACATACCAAAAAGAACAGCAGACCCCAGTTCCAGATAAACCTTTTTTAGGTCAGCCTTCAAGGTTTTTCTCAGGCAAAAGAAAAATCGATGTTTCAGTTTTGTTGTTCTCTTGTTACCGTTGCTTTTAGAGGCAGATCAATTTTAAATGAAAACAGTGCTCTCTTGAAATGAAAATGAGAAACTTTTTATCTAGAATATGCCAAGATAAATAGGCTGATATTTTTCATTATCAAAATGTCTAAATGAATGCTTCTGCTCTTTGGTATCTTCCCCCGTTTTCTTCATTTTTGACTAAAATTATTGACTCAGGTTCAGAAAAAAATGGTGCTTATGATATGTCTACAATATGTGCACTTCTTTTTGCCAGGACAAAAGCAGTACATGGCAGAGCCTGAGGGCCAGAAGAGCCCATAGCCAGCTGCTGAAGCCATCCCAGCCAATGGGAGTTGCCCACCAGCTGAAATCTGTGCACAAGAAGCCACTGCAACCCTCAGGCTTGGTGAGAAAAAAGACAGTGAGTGAGGGCAACACAACACAGCTGTTTTTGAACCCTCTTTCTCTTTGCAAAGCTATCAGTAAGTGGAAGGAAGGAAAATAAAAATCTCTAGTTTTGGCTACAGAGTTGCTAAAATAATTTTGCTTTGGCTAATAAGTTGTTAGGGAAAGAATTAACAGACATTTTAAAAATTCTTTCTTTTGTCTAACCCTTCATTTCAACTTTCACAATACCTGCAGTAAGATTTCCTCTCAGTGTCAGATCAATAGTGCCCCTTCTCCCTGTGTGCTGAGGAGCCCAAAGAAGCATGTGCAGGTCCTGCCCTGGATCACATCCCCTGGCCTTTATTTAACCAATGGAATTACTGTCTACCTCCCAACTCCTTCAGGATGAGGAGCTTCCTAGACTGTCTGATGGGGGCAACAAACCAAAAACCCTGGCGAGAAGGGGAAGGAGGCTTGCCAAGGCAGACTTCTGCTACTTCTGCAAGCAACCTGAAGAATTGTTCTTTGTTAACTCACATGTGCTAAGCTCCTCAAGCTCCTTTCCCACTCTCCTCACTGTCTAAACTCAACGTCTCAAACCTTTTCTGGAGGGTTGACTTTGGTAGGAATGACTCAATTTTGCAGCAATAAGTGATGAATAAATCTCCACATTGATTCATGGACCATGCACCACACTTGTGAATCTCTGCAACTTTATTTCTTCACTTTAAAAAAAGAAGGTTCAACTCACAGACTTGCACACTAACTGAGCACCAAAGCTGCCTTTAATTCTGACATTCACTTAACGCTGACAAATTAGTTCTGCTCTTGCAATTTACATGAGGTCTTATCAGAATATAGTCCAATATTCAATTAGGAACATTTTTGGGGGGAGGAGGCATCATGCAGATCTTTGAACACTCTGATCAATATATTAAAGAACAGGGAGCCTTTGAAGCAGAGCTGCTCTAATTAATCTACTTTATTTTGCATTTTGCTTGTCTCAGAAAAATATTCTTTCACTTCAGTCTGTTCCCAGTATTGGTAACTGATCCTGCCCCAGCATGCAGGGACTGGATGAGCAACTCTCCCAGATGCTACTCAACTCTCAGTTTCTGAGATACTCTGCTGAATCAGCTAACCTTTGAGCAGCAACCTGCAAACAAAACCAAAACACATCATCTCCTTGCAAATGCATCCTGGTCATTCTACATTTACAGACATAAGCAATCTTGTCTGCTTTCTTTAAAGCACTTAGTGATGTTGTACCAGCCAGGCTTTGGTCTACTGCAGCACGCCAGACTGGGAATCCATTACAACACAACCACTAAATATATGCTAGCAGCAGATGTGCTCAGTGGCTTGGGAAAAATAGATGTTATATTTAATTATGTGACATAGTAAAACAAAGCAGAAACAAAATCACATGCGCAGTTAATGAAAGGCAGGGAACTTAGATTATTAGATTAATTTATTAATTATTTTAGATTTATTTATTAATTATTAGATTTAAGAACATAACACGAAGAAAGTGTTTTGCTCAGATGAGACAATTTGCTGAATTTAAGTCACTGCTAAACCTGAAAAGTCTGTCTGGATCCTACACTTCTTAATACCTAAAATCAGAGTGGAGAACATTAGGGTCAGAGTATCTGAGGTCAGATTCAAATACCTCCAGAGAGGAGTATAAATAAATGGTTTAAACTTGCAGCCATCTGTGGTGAGGGTTATCATCCCTTGACTCTAAAGAGAGAGCAATTACCAGTCAGCCTCAGCAATTATGAAATGCAGAGTGATGTTACCTTACCACTGCAGGCTTCAGATACCATTACACATACCTACATGACACTACAATTATGGGATCCCCAAATTGTTTCCTATGCTGCATTGGCAGCCTTCAAACTCTTGCTGTGCAGCCTGAAAAAGGACAGCAATGTATGAGGGATTGCAGGAAGGGAGCACACACAGCTCCAGCACTTTCCCAAAAAAAGCTCACATCCCCCCTTCTCTTTCTGCTCTGTACAAGGGCTGGGCACACCAGCAAAGCACAGGTCACAATTGTGAGGACAAGAAATTGTGGCCTGTCCACAAATAATGGGCTGTCACTGCTTTCTGTATGAAAATCCCAAGGGATGCTTCTCCAGGGCATCAGTTCAGGCAGGACACTGCAGTGTGGGCTAAGTGAAATGGGTGCATTTGTATTTCTGCCTCACCATCAGCACAGCTGGCAGAGGGTTCGTCCTGGTTGAGACTTCACAGGGACGTATTGTGCTTAGCATGGGATAAATAAATAAAATATAATATATAATATAAATTTATAATAAATAATACCTATATTATATATTATATATTAATTATACATTAATTATATATTATATACTATATACTATATATTATATACTATATATTATATAAAAATATTTATATAAATAAAATGGTACTTCCCATCCATCTCCCTCACTGTTTTTCCCCCACCTTTCTATGATGTTCCCTGGCCTGCACTATTGAGAGCTATGCAACTGGACACAAAACTAAGGGGTAAAAATGATTGCTGGATACAACTTTGAGCTTAGAGCACGACCAACTTTGTCCTTCTTGATAAGACTGAGTAATTTGAGAGATAGTCAGACTGTGATTATGCCATTATTTGAAAGACTGTGGTGCAGCCTCAAAAATGCAAACTGTAAATCTTCGATTGTACAAGTTTACCTTTGGCACTACATACAAGTGCTTTACCTTGCAGATCTACCACTCATTCAGTGGAGGTTTTGATGAAATACTATTTAACATGAAAAATTATTGGTACCTGAGGACAGATAGATCAACAAATATTACTGAGGAAAAGTGAAAAAAAGAGTAGTAAGAATAATACTCTTAGGCCCACTGCCCTTCACCTGTCTGGGGTTTAGGGCATCATTGCATTTACAGCCTATTGCAGGATTTTGCTAGTAATTGACAACTGCCAATACAATTTAATAAAAATAATCTGTAAGGCTTATGGTGATTGTAAGGCTTAAAAAGAATAGAAGTCATCTTCAACTGAAGAAAAATTCCCAGGACAAGAGAGTAAGCTATAGTTGGAGTGTAATTTCAACTAGCTCTTATTGTAATTTGCAAACATAAACTGAAGTGGTTACTGTATATTCTATGGTAATAATTTACTTTTAGAGATATCTAACACTAAGCCAGGAACACTGTAATGTATTGATAATGAATTATCTTTGAGCAGCACTTTGCATCTAGATTATGCCAGTGCACTTTCTAGATTAAATACCTGGCTCTTGTAACTCCACTGCAGCTGGAGTGATTTCAGAGAATCCACACTTCTACACTTGAGTGAGGGATGCAATAATATTTTTCTTTTCATGCACATTGACATTCAGCCACTGGTGAACAGCTGTCTATTAGCTAACAGCACTGCTTCATGTGACCTCAGACAATAGTGGTATGAATGAAACCTGCAGGGAAATGAGACAGACCCAAATCATAAACAGAGAGGTTTGCATCTGAATAAATCTGCCAGGGCCCAATTAGCAGCACTATTATTGATTCACATGCTGGAACACATAAGACAATTATTCATCTCTTGATTTTTCCCCTATAAATCTGTCCAAGAACAGACATTTTTGTATACAGACTGGCTGAGTCCTTTTGATACCTAATCACTACCATTCCCATCACCAAACACTTCATGGTGGCAGTGAGGTTCCCCCCATGTAGTTCCTTTGCACATCAAAGTCCTTCTATTCCTTTCACATGTGGCAGAAATCCCTCAAGAATTCAGGTAAAAGTAAAAATAAAAGTGACTCAGAACCTTGTGATTAACTTTCAAGCAATTTATCTAGGATTGATCAGCTAGCTCAAGTCAAATATTAATTACTCACATCTGTTCCTGAGGTAGGTGGGCCTGCCAGAGCCCTCCAGCATGAGGATCCAGAAGGCAACTTTCCCATGCCCATGGGTGCTTGGCTCCAGTGTTTTGCCTGGGGTTTTGCCATCTCTTCTTTCTCTGACAGAAAGCTGTGCTATTGTAAATAAAAAACTCCATCTGCTGTACGGGAAAGCAAATTGCAGCTAAAGTCCATGTATTTCTCTTGCCTGTGCTCAGGGAGGGGACTGCCTTTCAGGCAGCGCTGTCACTGGGCTGTACAGATCCAGACAGGAAATTTGTGGGTCGTGGACTCCTCTCCTCTAATACGTAGTAACAACAGAAGAAGAATAGTTAGTTCTGTGGAGGTTAGTTAGTTGCTTCCACACAAGTAACCCATTGGGATCACCCCAGAGCTGTGCGGCCAAGCGCAGGAGGGGAGGGACTGCCATTGATTTCAGGAAGCTCTGTCAGGTCTGAGAGCTCTGCACCACTTTTCCATGCCCCCGTTTTCCACAGTGCTTGGCACAGCTCCCGTGCTCCCACAAACCCACCTGTGGCTCACAGCCTGCAGCAGGCTCCTGCAAAGCCTCAAGCAGCGGAAAGGCAATCCCTGCAGGAAGGCATGGGGCTCCTTGCTGGGACCCAGGACATTCCTCTGGCTGCCCTGGGTGATGTGAGACTCTGGCAAGGGGCTCAGAGACCTTGGCACAGAGTCAAAAACACCTGTGCCTTCAAGTTTAGTCCATGGAAAAAATTACCAACTTTGTGTGAAGATTTACAAGACACAAGAGTTTGCGTAGAATGATAGTTAATTTGTCATGGGGTGAAAAAGTAGAATTTTGGGGGTTTAGAATGGGGGTTCAAGAAGCAAGATGGAGGAATCTGGGTGTGTCCTATCCTTCTTCTCCTTCTTCTTGTTCTCCATCTTCTGCTGGGATGGTGGCACTTTTGGATTGGTTTAGAGACAGACTTTCTAACATAGGTGACAGGTATTGGAAAATTATTGCAAATAAAGTACACGTAGTTTTTAGTATAAAAAATTAACACCACCCCAAGGGCAGGGACTGTGCCACAACCCCACCCGCTGGACAGATCTTGGCAGGTCAGAGCAAGAATGTAATAGATAAGAAAAAATGAACAACCTTGAAAAGCAGAACCAATGAATCTCAACTTTTTCTTCGTTCGCAGGGCTGAGAAAGAAAAGACTTTCTAATACCTCGGGAGTCATCTCAACCACAGAAACCTGAGAGCTCCTGAACAGTGGCTGGAGCACTGCAGAAAGTCATTAGGGTGTTTAAGAGATGAGATGACAAAAGCTTAGAGATTTGCACTTCAAATAGCCAGTTCCCTGGTGCAACACACGTCTTACGCCATGACAGCATCTCATAGCAACTCCTCATTAATTTGTCTAAATATTCTTCCTGTAATGGACTCCCAGCCTCCCTGACTCCTCTCACTTGTTTACACCCACCCAGAGCCTTTCCTGCAGAGGCAGGTGTGATGGTGCTGGGAGCTGGCAAGGCAGGTGGCAAGGAGCAAGGTGGCTGTGACCACAGAGCAGAGCAGGACAGCCTGCTCCTTGCCCCAGGCAGCCAGTGGTGTCTGGCACTGGGGGCCAAGGAACCAGGACGAGGTTCCTTGGAATACATTAGGAGTCCTTGGGATGTCAACAGCATGCTGGGGCATCAGGAACAAAACCCTAATGTTGCAGGCATCATATTCCCTCAATAAATCTGTTAATAAAAAAGAACAAACACTACAAAGTTTGGTATTAAAATACAGAACTACAGAAAGACACCACAGTAGCAATTCCAGACAGAACTAAAGAAATCTGTAACTCTAGTTGAGATCAACTGAGAAAAAGACCTTAACACATGATGAAGAGGGAACCTGAATCTCAGATCTCACTCTTTTGCTCTGGGGTTTCAGAAACTTACCTGACATGTGGAACATGCAAAACTTAAGAGATTTCAAAACCAGCAAAATACAATCAATTAACTTTATCCAGTTGTCAAAATGTCAAAGTTGTTTTTAATGAATTCCCCACACTTTAGCATTTGCCTCAACCTTCCAGTGGTTTAATATCTACTCCTGATACTTTTCTTCTGGTACACATTAAGGAGGGCACCAGGATAACGGTACTTGCATCACCAGGTTTGGAATGTTGTGATCCCAAATTAAAAAGCATCAATTGTTGTAACAAGTTCATAAAGGTTGTTGTCATATTTTACGTATGTCTGAATGCTCTCATTTGATGTCAGTGAACACAGCCTGTAATCTGATTAAACTCATGGTAAAGGATCACTGTGTGACACCTTCAGAGCCATCATGGCAACCCACTGGGCTACTGTGAACTCACTGCTTTTCAAAAGTCAGCCTAAATATCCAGCCACAATACAATATCCAGACTGTGAGACACACTCATCAAGCACTTTCTATTTTTCTGGGAAAGTGGTTTGCTCAAGTGCCATTCAAGCTGTATGGCTTTTTGATGGTCGCTGTTCCAGAATTCATTGTCAGGAGACAGCACTTGAGAATTCAGAGTTTCCAAAGATTTATAAAGCAACCTGGAAAAAAAAGCCCACAGAACTAACTAATAAAAGCATTTAAAATAGATTCCAGAAAAAAAAAATACTGCCCTGCTATAATAATAATATCTCCAAACTATTTTTATACACAGGATCCACCCTTGCCAATTAGACTGTGTTAGATAATCTGGAGAAAATTATTTTATGATAATTTCAGATTAATATCTTGTACAGAGCTATGCTTTTATGTCTGCTCTTATGTCAAGCTGTCAGATAAAGTGCTAAAGTAGAAATAAAACAAGTACCAGATTTCCTTTTTTGTCTGGCTTTAAGAAAAGTATACCAAGTGCCCCAAATAAATGCTCATTATGTTACTTTTCCTAAAATAAGATTAGTGAGAAAATAGTGTAGCACATAAAAAATTCTTCTGTTATCTTAGGTTAGTTGGCAGGCCCTGAGAGAGCAACTATAGACATTCCTTTTATCTGATGGAATAAAATCTTTCTTCCTGGACTGAGCTGTGGCAGCTTTATACATTAGTTTTTTTTGTTTTGTTTTGTTTTGGTTTTTTTTTTTGCTGTAGAAAAATGCTGGTGCATGAAGGAAGCTGACTATGTTTGGTAGGACATTATTAACCTAGACTTTGGGAAGCTGCAGTTTGCTGCTCCCTGGAGGCTGGGAAAATCACTGAAATCCACACTTGCACTGAAATAAATTCCCTGAAGGAGCTGGGACATTATTTCTCCATGCCACTGCTCACAATCTGGAAAATAAGGGTCAAGTGTTTTGTAACTTTAAAGGAGACATGAAAGAATGACACTGCTTGACTTACTGGTAGTCTGGATACAGATATCCACTAGCAAATGATATAAAAAGTATTCATCTCTGAATTTCATCTCTTCAGCTGAACAGAACTGTCACCTGTAATAAGTAGAACATTTACCACCTTGTACTGAAAAATATTCTAGCACATGCATAACGAGACATAAGGAGACAAAAAGCTGTGCTTGGGGGGTTAACCTCTCTAGGATGAGCAGAAGTTGGTGCCTTTGTGATCGTGGGGATTCGGAGCCACAGAGCACCTTCCTGTTTGGGGCTTGTGCAGTCATCAGTGCAGTGAGTGTCCTGATCAGTGACAGGTGCTCACAGGCTCTGCAGTGCCACCAACAACACTGACAAAGAACAGGCTCAGAAACAATTTGAACAACCACTAATCTTCCTTAGGTTCAGAGAGATCAGAGATTTAGGGATGTGCATGTAATATATTGCAGGGTTTTGATTTCTTTTCAAATTGCCAGGCTGGGGAATGTCAGTCCCTGAGCCTTTAAAGGTATGATCAAAATAAGCACACGCAGAGCAGAGGAATGCAGCACATTTGTCAAGTGGGGAATCATGATGTCTCCAGGAAGACACTTCTGTCAGTTGCAGAAGCTTCCTGAACACTGGTAGTGTCATTTAATTAGAAATATTACCAGAAAAAAATACTTAAAATTGGGACCAAAACTATTACCTGAGCTTTTGAAAATTGATGCCATCTACGAGCCAAACGGCTCAGATTTGTCCATTGCCCAGCAAGGCTGATTAATAAACCAAGGCATCAAAAATTATGTAATATTGTAGCAAATGTCACTTCTGACTTCTATGTTGAGAAACTGTGGAGATAAGAGTTTTCTTTGGCAAGGAAAATCAATGCCTACTTTCAACTACAGCCTACCTGAGTCCTCGATGATAGACACTGGCACCTTCTTACTTTGGTTTCTGTGCTAGTGATGAGCAATATCCCACAATGTGTGGTTCTCACTACCAACACCTTCCCACCAAGGGCAAGACCATGGCAGATTCACCCAACAGTTTTTCCTTGCACCATCTTCATATCTTTTTCAATAGCTTTTGATCAAAACAGCCTGGAAATTCTGGATACAGTGCAAGTTGTCAATGCACATATAGCTTAAACAATAACCACGGCATTGCTCTGCCACCACTGTGCTTTTCAGCATCCAGCCTGGGCAAAACACATGTGAAATCTCCAGATGTGCAACATAGTGCTCTGATGAGCTTCTTGACAAAAACTGCCAAATTAACACCCTGTTAATGATTTAATCTGGCACTTGTACACTGAACTGAAATAGCATAGCTTATGAGGAAATCTAGATCAAGACTAATGTCTCAAGTTTCTTATTTAGAAAAAAACTTCCAAAATGTTTTTAGATGATAGGTTGAAAATTTCCTTCTTTTTTCCATGTGAGCAGAGGCTGAAAGAGATGGGACTTAGCTGAGAGAAGACTTAGAGGGAAGACTTGATCACCTGATCAATGACATTGATTAGAAACACCTGATAGGAACAAACAGCAGTGGGGAAGCCAGACTATTCTTAGTAGTGGCCACTGATGGGACAAGAGGTAACAGATACAAATTAGTACAGATGATATTCCAACTGCATACAAGAAAACAATTTTTTACCATAAGGGCTGTCAAAATCTGGTGTAGGCTAGCCAAGGAAGTTGTTGAGTCTCCATCCTTGGAAGCATCCAAAACCTGATTGGACATGGTCCTGGGCAACCTTCTGTTAGGTCACTCTATTCAAACTGAGTGGAACTAGAGGGCTGGTATCAACACAGGCTGAGGATGGACAGGTCAAGAGAAGCCCTGCTGAGAAGGATTGGGGGTGCTGGTGGATGAGAGGCTGGACATGACCCAGCAATGTGCATTTGCACCCCAGAAAACCAAACGTGTCCTGGGCTGCATCCAAAACAGCCTGGCCAGCAGGGACAGGGAGAGGATTCTGCCCCTCTGCCCCTCTGCTTTGCTCTAATGAGACCCCACCTGGAACACTGCATCCAGCTCTGGGGTCCCCAGCACAGGAAGGGAGGAAGGACATGGACCTGTTGGAGCAAGTGTGGAGGAAGCCACCAAGATAATTAGAGAGATGGAGCACCTCTCCTATGAGGAAAGGCTGAGATTTTTCAGCCTGGAAAATAGAATCATTCAGGCTGACCTAATTGTGACCTTTCAGTACCTGAAGGGAGCCTTGAAGAAATACAGAAAAGCACTTTTTACAAGGGCATGTAAAGAGAAGAAAAGGGATTTGGTTTTCAACTGAAAGAAAGTGGTTTAGATCACACATAAGGCAAAAATTCTTTATTCTGAGGGTGGTGAGGCACTACAACAGTCTGCCCAAAGAAATGGTGGATGCCTGTTCCCTGGAAGCATTCAAGGCCAGGCTGGATGGGGCTTTGAGCAAACTGGTCTAGTTGACAGCGTCCTCACCCAGAACAGGTGGTTTGGAAGTGGATCATCTTGAAGGTTCCTCCCAAACCAAGCCACTCTATGGTTCTGGGACTTCAAAAGTCCCTATTGACCCTAATCATTCTGTGTTTCTTTGCTTCTGTTTTACTCACAAAGCATTGCATCTCAGATATTATGTGCACTATAAAGGCTTCTGAGATAATGGATGATCCCAAACTGCTCTAGTAGGATTCATCACAACCAAAACCTATGTACTCCAGAGTATCTTATGGCAGTCACAGTCAGTCATCAGAAAACTTCTGAAATATAAGAAAGAAATACAGTGCCATTCTGGACACAAAGTACAAATGGTTGGTCATGGAAATTGGCATCTCTTGTAGGTGTTGATGGAAGTATTTTAAATCTGTTCTAGGGTTATAGCATTTGGTCTTGGAAATCTAATTCTCTCTGGACTGTCACATTTAGCATATCAGAAATTACTTTGCTTCTCAGACCCAGAAAGAGTTGCGGTTACCCATTAAAAATCAGATCATTTTCTGCAAGAAGATGTAATAGACCACTGAATGGTCAGGAACATGACTAGGCTAGAGGTATTCTGATGGGTCATGCTTCATATGTGATTCATGATAAAACCTAAAAATTGAGACCAAGAGAATGAAAATATGGACTTTCCTGACACCCTATTTCATCCTTCATTGCTGAAAATAACTCCATTTTTTCAGTCAAAATTAGTGAAGAGGGCTGAATGCTTTCCTTAGTGAGGAAACTAAGTAATATATCTAAGGATTTGGGGCTCTGTTGCTGCAAATACTTCAACTGGTAATTAGTTTTCTTCTAATAGTTTCATTACCCATGGTCGTACTAATTATTTGCATGACTGGAAACATAAGTCAAGTTCCAGTCTATTAGTAAGGTGACCCTGAAGGCACAGACTCACCAAATAGGGATGGGGAGCAAGATGGAATTTAGTTAATGTGATTTGAATCTTCATTTTATAATTAAATAAAATGAATCGTGAATATATCTTCATTATATAGCTCACATTAAAATGTGAAATTACAACCAATAAATGTAGTTCATTTGAAAATTTATGTCTTACCAAGCCTGATTATAGTGTAAGGCTAAGTTAACATCTTCTCCATCACATCTCAAATCCACAGGTATCCCTTTTTACTTTTTTAAAAAACCAACATGTTATAGTCCTGGCTAACTTCATAACAATATGTAGAGTTACAGCCACCAATTCTTTGACCCAGAACTGCAGCTTGAGAACAGAATATACACATTTTATGAGGAAATTAAATGGAAACAGGTTAAATTTAAAAAATAAAAAAACATCCACAAGCAGTATTTTTTCACTTTTGCTGTTTCAATTGTGTCATCTACATAAAAGATTTGCAAATGATTAGAGAAATGTGGCATCTGGCTGTGAACTAAAGAGTGTTTTTAATAGATCTCAGAAACATATCTATTGCAAAGGAAGACCCTCAGCTCTCTTATCCAACACTGAATAATTAGCCTGAGTAGTGAAAGACTCATTCCAAATGAATAAGCTTTTGATAGGACATGATCAAATTTCAGTGAAAATCTGATCATGGGAAAATTGCTCATGGAAAAAAAAATCCTTAAAAACAAGGTCTCCTTGGCATTATCTCATTTAATAGAGATATTGCAAACAATAAAATCCCCATATATTACTCATACTAAGCAGCTTTCATCTGATTAAAATGCATTAAAATTGAAATTTAAGTTTATTTAGAGTTAGAACTTTATTCCATGGTGGTTGGTTTTTGTTGTTGGGGTTTTTTTAAATATTGCAATCTGGTTTTGTACTTCAAATTTATATTTAAATTTATTCTAGACAATAAATGACAGGCCCAGGAAAAACTGAAAGCTAGTAATTTTTTTGTTTTGTTTTGCATGAAACATCTGTCTTTTTAATATTTTCCCCACTGTGCAATATATTTCTTCTATCTTAATCATAGGTATTTAATGATGGAACATTTTCTATGCAGACAACCAGTGGAGGTCTCATCATTTTGCCATATATAGAAGCTACCATTGCTTTTAATGGGTAAGAGTTAGGGTTAAGCACTTTTGCAGCTCTGGTCATTTTCTTTAGTTACCTAATTGCCAAAATAACTCTTTGCAAAGGCCTGCACTTCTCAGAGTGAGTGGAAAAGGAAATATTGATGAAAAGAAGTTAGGAGTATTGATGGGATACATGAAGATAATTGAAATGGAAATTCCTTCTAATTAAATATCTGGTTTAGGATTTGAAAATGTACATTGTCCTAGATAGGCCATTGATCTAAGACTATTGCAGAGCACTGTGTTCTGCAGGACAAGTTCTTGGGACAGGAAAGAAATCATTTATTCATTAAGGATTTCAAATTGCTAAGCTATAAGGAATCCATTCCTCATTTGCCTCCCATGTTCTTCAGTGCCCAGCATCCACTGCTCTCACACACTTACCCCCACCTAAAAGCATCACACATTAACAGATGAGATTAATAGGTCTAAATCCCCCAAACATTTTCAAAAATCATAGGAAAAAATCCCAGAGATATTTCATACTCTGTGCAAAAGGGATGAGGGTAACCCTCTTTCCCTTCTCACCTATAGAAGACATCCTATCACATTATAAAAAACCCCGAGGCTCTTGGCCATGGCTGCCAGACTCCAGGCTTAGCATCAGCCTTTTAGACAGGGTGGAGGAGGGCATGTCAGACAGGAAGGAAAACAGAGAAAATTTCCCTGGGAAAATTGCCTTGCTTCTCTTGAACTGATCCACAAACTGACACAATTCTACAGGATATTTTGATTTCTTTCAGACTGACATTTCTTGAAAGAAATAAAAGTTTAAAAAAAAAAAGAGAAATAAGAAACAAGAAATTTTCTCTGAAATCTTCCATGTCAGATCTCATACACTAGCACTAGTTTTCTTGTTAAATACAAAAGGTTAAAGGGAAGAGATCTAAACAGCACAGTGATCAATAGTTTATGTTTGGCTGATGTTAAAATAGGTTCTGGAGATCTCAGGGCGGTTTTGCTCAAAGCATACAATGAATTGCTATAAATATCTTTGACATAAGGCAGTGTTGCCCCACTGGCAGCTCAAAGTGAGTGCTCTGTGCTTAGCAAGATCACCCCTCAACCACAAGCACCAGGGCAATTGCCACCCCACCACCTCTCTGTACAGCCTCTTTCTGCAGGGGAACAAGCCCTCACCCCCAAGCACAGGTTACCTACACGTGCCATTTCTCTGGTGTTGAGCAGATGAAACAAGGTTTTATCCAGGATCTGCCATGTTCACTAAATAATTCAACAAACTAGTTTTTCTCAAGATTGCTGCCTGAAGGTATATGTATTCTGAGTTTGAGCACAGCACTGTTTGTTTGGGCTCATTAAGTTCCTACTGTTCAGCTGAGCTTGTCACAGAGTTTTGGGTTTTGTTTTTTTGATTTGTTGTTTTTGTGTTTGTTTTATTTTGTTGGTTTGGGTTTGTTTGGTTTTGGTTTGCATTTTGATTTATTTGGGGAGCTTTTTGAGCATAAGCAGCACGATGAACCATTTTTTCCCCAATTAATATAAAGAAAATCTCTAATGTTTAAATACAGGCCTGGGTCTATCAAGACTGCTTTAAGGAAATAAGCTGTTATTTGATTTCCTGGTGGGATAAGTTCTTGTTAAATACATTTTTAATGTACTTCTGGTATCTAATGAATTATGTAGCATGCCCCTTTTTCTTCTGTCAAATGAGTTTTGGAAGAAATCAGGTCAAGTCCAATGGCAAAAAATGATATATTATTCTGAAATAACCCCTAGTCAGAGCAAAAGAATCATTGTGGTGGAAATTAATACTGGATAAGAAAAGGAAAATATTACAAACAAAAGTCAGGTCTCCCTATTTTTGTGGCCACCTCTCCCCTCAAAATTTCTTGCAATAGTGCAGAGGCCAGGTACACTTTTTACAGGCCTTAAAGGAAACCAGTGAAAACCATGTTTGAAATTACTGAAAGAAAGTTATTTGTCCACTAGTGTGCAGCAGGCCTGTGGCACCCTTAAAGGGAAAAGGTTCCTGTGGATATAAGTATAGCCTGGACACAATATTGAAGAGAACCATTGCCAGTTATTAAATAGAACAATCCTGGAATTCCCAGGAAATGCCCTGAGCTCAGAAAGCTCTGATGCAAGAAGAACAGTAGGTAAAAACTCATACAAGCTTGTCCTGTTCCACCTCCTTCCTGGGCACCCATTGTCATCACTGCTATGACTATTGTGTTCTCATCATTATTAAAGGGTAAAATCCTAGAACAAAAGAAAAATTGCCACAGTTACTGTAGCTCTCTGGTCATATTTTTTAGTGATTTCATTCCAGCCAGCAACAAAGTACCCCACAGCTGCTCCCCCACTGCCTCCCACCCCTGATTCCAGTGGGCTGAAGAATCAGAAAGAAAAGATAAAACTCATGGACTGAGATAAGAGCGATTACATAATCGAAGCAAAATATAATAATAATAAATATGCTTATAATAATAACAATAGTAGTACAATACAGTAATAGAAAGGATAAAGAGAAGGTGAAAGTAACAGAACCCAAGAGAAACAAGGAGTGCCCAACACAATCGCTCACCATGTGCTGATCAACAGCCAGACCATCCCTTAACAGTGATCATCCATCTTCCAGGTAACTCCCCCAGTTCATACACTGAGCATGACCTTCTGTGGTATGGGATTCACACTTGGCCAGACCAGGTCACCCAGGAAATTAGGTAACTGTCCTGGCCATGCTCCCTCCTGGATTCTTCTGTAACTCTTCATCAACAAATCACGAGACAGTGAAAATTCCTTGTCTTAGGATAACCACCCTTTAGGAACAGCCAAAACACCAGTATGTTATCAGTATTATTCTCATACTAAACCCAAAAAACACAGCACTGTATCAGCTACTAAGAAGAAAATGAACTCTGTTTCAGGCAAAACCAGGACATATGTCCAAACTCAAAACCAGTTCTTTTTAAGAAAGGGCTGACTGTTATTTCCATGGAATAACACTTCTAATGCAGCAAGGGAATGTGTTTTTCAGCATGAGTGTGGGGATGACTCCTAACATCTTCCTCCCCTCAGGTTTACTTCCTTAATGCTGACACACTGATTCACTCCAGGATGAGTGATGGAATCTCTGGCTAGGAGTGAAATGAAATATGTATTCAGTAAAGCCATTCTACCTAGGTCAAATTTTCTGAAGTTTCTAATTTCTTTTTTTGTTCTTTTTTCTCCCTTTTCTACAACATTTTGGTTATTGTCATCAAAAACAGAGCAGGTAGATAATTTCTAATTAAACTTTGACCACTACCTCATTTGTTCAACTTTTTCAAAAATTGCACATTCGTAATTTTCCTGACAAGAATCAAATTAAAAATTTTGAATTGCCTTGAGCTAATACCATCTCAAAGTCCTGCTCTCCTACGTGCTCTATTTTGATTGGGATAACTGGCCTTTCCAGATCAGACTTGGAAGATTATTTGTCATGTGGGTTTACACTTAATTAAATATCAGTTACTTGCTTTTTGACTGAAGCAATTTGAACTCAAATATGCCCTAGGAGATTCTGAAGCAGAAAATCATTCTTCTACCTCCCACTTACAATATATTGATTAATTTTTCCAAAATTTCAGTTCCTGATGTGGCCAATGCCATATAAACCTTGAAAGAAGAAAGAAAGTTCTTTCAAACACAGGGCTTTTACTTTTTATCCCCCCAACAAATACTATTGGTTTTCAATTTAATTTTTCTTTTCCCTGAAAAGTTGTCAATAGTCACTACTGAGAAATCAAAAGTTAGTTAATCAAAACCTACTTTGACACAATGTCTGAAATTTACCTGTCCTACAATACAATCTCCTAAAGTTACTCTGCTCTTTTTCCATCCATTCAAATTCCCTCTGTGTGATTCAGAACTGGAACAAAACTTGGCTTATCCACTTCTCACAAAAGTAGTTTTGTCAGCAGTTTAGACCATCTGAAACAGGTTTCTCCTAATTTCTTCTTTTGGAGCTCTACCCTTGGATACACTTAATTAAATATTAATTGTACCCAGAGGAAAAAAATAATGGGGAGAGGGTGACTTCTGCTGGGTGGAAATGGGAAAGCCACGTTGCAGTCCCTGCTCTGAAAAGTATGCAATTACACATACAAAGCAGAGCAGAGGGGGGATTTTAGAGGGAAAAAAAAACCCTTCTGGGACACCCCTAGGTGCAACAATTTATCTTTTCACCAGTTTGTCTCTCACTGGAAATGTTTTCAACAGTGAGCGATCTGGGAGGTAGAGATGCAGCATTAATAGTGCATCTCCCTGGGCTTTTTCTGCAGGACTAAGCATATCCTGAGACTGTTTATTTTGAGACAAGATGAGTACAGAGGTGTGTGCTAAGCCATAAGCTAGCAAAACTCTAGTAGTTTTCATGGGCACAAAATTTGTGAGCAACCCAGTCAAGGTCCCAGGCACAAATGACTTTATCACCCTGTGAGAGCAGCAGCCCTTCACCACTACAGAGTAAAGGACACGCCGTTTGCGAGGAAATTGGACAGGGAATTTCATGTGTGACAAATGAGATGGGCTTTCCTCACCAGCACTACAGGGAAAGCCATGGATATCTTCATCACATCTGACCTTAGCCTCTCTAAAGGGGCAATGAGAATTGCAAGACATCTGGACAGCAGATGTGAAATGCAATCCACCCTTGTCTACTGTGTTTGTACCATTATATTCTGGGCAGAGCTCAGGGACATGTATCACCCTTGTAAATGACAACACAAGGTTAAGGATAGCTGAGACTCTGGCAATCCACCTCCAGATGGGCAAGGAGATGTGCAGGATCAGAATAATCAGGCAAACAGGAGGAGTGAGTCTGATAATTAATATATGAGAAGGAAAAAATTGTTTCTGAAATAAGAAGTAAATTGAGTGCCTTTGGATGAACCTTGCTGATCAATGTCCACTCTGTACTCTTGTGTGTTTCTTGGCTTCTTGCTTCCCCTGGTGGCATAGGTGCAAACTCTGGTGACCAGAGATTGTTTTTGGATGCTTGGAAATTTATGCAGTGATATGATTGAGAGGAAAAACTGTTGCCTCTCACTTGGGGCTGGCAGGGAGCAATGACAAATTCAGTAATGCAGCATGGGAAACTGTAGTGCCTTAGCAAGCTAAACTGAACACAGTGTTGAAATTGGACCATAAATAGGGCATTTCTAACACTGGGTTGGAAATCCCAGTCCTTTGTTTCTTTTTAGGTAGTCACACAAGCCCCAGTAAGAGAACAATACCCCATCTTTCTGTCTGCTATCTGACCATGTATAGAGAGCTCTGCTTCAAAGAGATAACAATGGAAACACGAGATAAATGATGGATAACAGAAACTGCACCAATGAACTCCAGCTGACTCAAATTTTCCATAGAGCACTTTTCACACTGGAAAGTGTATGGAAAGACTGATTTCGAACAGTCTTATGCTGAGTTTATCTGATTGGCTTGGCCTCCCTAGAACTGTAATACAACTTCCAAAAAGTTAAAATGTGCCAGTCTGTCATTTTGCATTTTTACACTTTTTTTTCACTCTGAAATACTTTGTTTATTTTTTTTTTTCCTTAGATATCAAGATAATTTCAGGGAACAAAAGCCCCTTTTATCATTGTCCTCCTGAAATAACCTGAAAATCCTGTTTCAGGCAGAAACTGAGTTTTGTTTTGTCTTTGTTTAGAACACTTAGAAAGCTGTCATTTTTGTTTTCCTTTTCCTTTTCTAAAAATAAATTAATCTATGAAACTGAAAACCGAGTTGCTTACAGAGCTACAAACCAAGATGACCATGCTCCTACACTCCACAAACCACCAGCAGCAGACCAGCAGGGTTGATTGCTTATCAGGTATCACAGAAGAAATTAGCTTTCAAGAAATCTTAGAAGAAAAGTCATACATGGAATTTTGGCATGGGAAACCATGAGAGAACTGGATGGGAGTTTAAGGCCAGCAGGATCATCAGGAAAACAGAAAAAAGGGGGAATTACAGGATATAAATTGGTTACTGAAGGCTGTCTCTATGCAGTATCTCTGTTCTGTGTTCCTTAATATAGCCTGTTTGTGTTGTTACTCATACTTGTCCTTCTGAGGAAGATAAGACCTTGCAAGGACTTGAAGTTAATAAGTCCATAGACACTTTTCAAGAAGATTAAATATACATTTGCTATCTCATAACGGTTTGATGTAAGTATGGAGCATTGCAACCATTCAAGCTAACTTGCCCTACCTTCCAACTTGTTTACTAGTGAGGGTCTTCTGGGGACAGTCTTTTACAAAATTCTGGAAAGCAAATTAGCAACATAATGAGTTGTAATATCATGTTTTATTGACTTCCATATGCCAACAGATTCAGCTGAATTCTCACATAGACAATATTTGGGGATAAAGGCCTGAAGTTTTATATGACATTGCCTGTCAGGAAAGTTTTAGAAATGCAGGAGCAAATTCCCTATTTTTTATTATTTGTACTGCATTTTTCTACAAGCTATTGGAAAGCATTCAAACAGTCTCATTTTTCATTTAAATGTTGCATCTCTTCATACTGCTGATGTTATGTGTAATAGTGGATCAGGCTTTACTCTCACATAGATCAAGAGTAGATAGCACAGGCTATCAAAAAGGAGATAGCAGATTACCTGCATTTGTTGTGCTTGTATCAGTAAAAGAAGTTTGCATTTAGCATCTCAGCCAAAGGATAAAGATCAAATGCAGCTATTGAACCCAGTGAGTTATTGATCAGCAGATTTAATTCAACATGTTAAGGAAAAAAAGTTGCGTGAGAAAGGCAGATGTTATTCTTTCTACTACAATATGTTTTAGAAGGTGAAAAGATAAAGAACCCATCTCCCTCCACCCAAAAAGCCCAATAAACCCTCCAACAACCCATTAGAGAAAAAAGTTTCAACTTCTAGGCAATTAGGCTTTTATTCACCTAGTCAATTTTTGTATATTATTACCATTCAATAAGCCACTTTTTCTGACTTTCTGCCTCTGGTGGGTACCAATAAGGAACTCTGCCAGGAAAAAATTACACAAAAAGCTTGTACAGCTATTTTCCCATGCTGTGCTTTGGAAGATATGGAAATCCTTCTTGACACAGGTTTTTTCACTTGCATCCAAAAACATCAAGTATATTTTCACTTGATAATCTAGAGCAGCTTATAATGGACAAAACTACATGTGAGAATGGATAGAGTGGATGGCAACTCTGCTTCAAAGTCAAGGCAGGCTGATTAAGATTCCCTGTGCAGCTTCCCTGAAGCCTCTTTCTGTGCACTTTTTGTGACATTGTCTCTCATTACATGCTCACACACAGCTCTTTTCACAGGGCATGAGTGCAATCTGTGCCTCAGATGAGCAATGATCACTGACAGAGGAATTACTTCATGTTTTCTGCATTGCTCAGCATGCATTGCACATTTACTGCATTACACCATGGCAGAGAGCATCTCTTCACTACTCATTTTGGTCTATTCTCCTCTGCATCATGTTTCTTATCCTATCCATTCCTGGCCCCACATTTTAGTCTTCCCATCTTAGTCTCAATTTTCCCAGTCAGGCTCAGACTTATCTGGTCTCTGACTCCTGTACATTCATTCCAGGGTGAGTGACATTGCAGTTGCTTCAAGCAGATGGAGCCTTTGTTAAGGCAGCAGAGACAGCTTTGAGCTAATTAACACAGGAAGCATTAAGAGTGAAATCTGGACTAAAACCTGCTAAAGCCCTGAGCAAACACTTGGTAGCCCCATAGGGCTGAGTCCCATGTCACCAGTGTTCAATGCTGCTACAGCAGTGCAGTGCCTGTGGCTGCCTCTCCATTTCCAGTGCCAACTGCTCTCAGCCTCCCTCTTCACATCTACTTTCTCTATCAATAATCAAACCAGTTTTGGACTACTCTGCATACAAACTGGGATAGATGTCATCATGGAGGAGTCCTGAGATATTATTTTCTAAACAGCAGCAGAAATGGCAGTAATATTGCTATTAATCTCTGTGCCTCCAAAACAGCTCTGTTATCCCTTTATAGCAAGGCTTCCACTTTGCCTCAAGAGCAGAAATGTTGCCCTGTTCAGCCTAGTAATATTCACACAGGCTGGATCTTGGACACTAGCTCAAAGGCAAAAGCAAAGCTGTTTGGTCACCTTGCCCTGATACTCTGTGGGCCATCAGTGCAGAAAGCAGATGCTTACAGGAGTCCATTCATCAGAGTAGAGCTCTGTCTCAGGCTGATTCTCAGCCTGCAGCTCTCAGCATTGCCCAGCTAACAAACACATACAGGGGCTTTCTGCAAAAATGCAGTGCAAACAGGAAAGCTGGAGGCAAAAGAACACACGATAATCAACATCAATGCACTAAATGCTTCTATTCAGAACCACATAAGCTCATTTTACGTTTGCTTACCCAGGACTTACTGTGTCAAAAGAAATACTGAAAGACATTTTTTTCCCAGCTTTTTCATAAATTTCAGCTTCCAGCTTTTATTACCTTGTAATTAACCATGCATGTTGCTTTAATAAAAGCTATACCCAGAGAGAAAATTTCCTAAATAGTCCCTAATTTGGTCCTTCAAAGGGAATTTGGCAACCACCTTAGATGATTAAATGGTGATGAAGTAACTGCCTAAAACTGAGAAGCAAGATGCTGCTCTGCAGCCTCTCAAGTTTTCTGGTAAATAGCTGAGACTTGCATTGCCCCTGTTACCCAGGGAGGAAGGCAATCTGCTGGATGGTGCTGAAAATTAGACTCTTCCCTTATCTTCCTATCTTGCAAATGCAATATATGTTTTGCTCCATGTTTTATTGCTTCCATTCTCATCCTGTAAGGAGCCCTGAGGCTTCATGCAGTTATTGCACAGCTGGGGTCAATGCAGTTCAAAGTGAAGGTACTACCCTGGTGAGTTGCCTAAGCTTATTCTCACCAGAAGACCTACCTGAAAAGTTTCCATCCATCCATTTATCAGATTTGGGAGTCAATTAGCCCTTTCATTTATAGTATCTGTTTCACTCAAAACTTGTTTTTGTTTCTTTATGTTTTTCTTGTGGTCAGAAAAGTTTTGGCAACCAAGCTTTGAGGGAAATTTTTCAGAACCTTCTAGCCAGATATACACACATATATCTAAACCTGCCAGTTTGGGTTTTTATTTTCAGGAGGAAACTGATAATCACTTTTACATTCAGCAAGACACTGCATGAATTGAAGTTATGGGGCTTTCCCATCAATTTTTACTCCCACTTTTTTTTTTCCCTCCATCTCAAGTTTGCAAGTTGGTATAGTGTTAACTGTATTGAGATTGCTGATGTTTACTCCAATTTATGCTCGACCTGATGGAAGCAGCTGGGCCTCCTGTTTTTCCTCTATCAAAACCACCAGGACTCCATCATGGACTGTCAGCATGAGTTCCAGCTGCATGGATAAAGCACTGTGTGAAATCAGAAACTTCATCTGCAACCAGCTGTATGCAGTGTGTAGCAGTGCATCCTCTTCAAGCTGGTGGTGACCACATCCTCCAAGAACAAACCCGTTCAGAATTATGTTAAAGACACCATCATGTGACTAAAAAAAAAGCTCCAACTCTGTGACCTTCCTTAGGAAGCACTCTGGGAACCATTCAGGAAAGTCCATCAGGTTTCAAAAAAAGATCAAAATGTCTGCCATGATGGCAAGTGGAAGTCCTGGAAGGAAACTGTCCTAGAGTTTTCTACTGCATTTGTTCCTAAGTGTCATTCACATGAAATGCCTTGATCCACCCATTACTCTCTCCAGTAGTTTCATTGTTGGAATAGAGCAACGTGCACTTGAATTTCAGATTAATTTTTTTTTTACTAAATTAAAAACCAGCCTCTTTAAACTGAAAGCGTGGAGGTTTAGACAAGATTTTATTCTTTACTGTGAGAGTGGTGAGACACTGGAAAGTTTGCCCAGAGAAGTTGTGGATGCCCCAAACCTGGGAGTGTTCAAGACCAGGTTGGATGGGGCTCTGAGCAATCTGGTCTGACAGAAGGTGTCTCTGCCGGTGGAAGGGGAGGTGGAACTGGATGACCTTGGAAGTCCATTCCAAGCCAAGCCAAGCCATTCTATGATTCTATGATTGATTCTATGACTGATTCTATGATTTATTCAATAATTGAAGAGTTATTTAATAACTGCATGCTGTGAGAGGTTATTTGTGTACACAGGCACAAGGTCATACAGACAGAAGTATATGTTTATACTCATACTTCTACACAGAAAGGAATTCTACTAACAGTTAAGTGCTCAAATAACTGTTTATGATTCTCTGAGTTCTGTTTACTGACAATTCTTTTTTCAGTCACTAAAAACATGTGCTCATTGATTTCACACTATGAACTCCCTCTGCAGGGAGATAGAGGTTTCACATAAAATAGGACAGAAAATGCAAACAGTGAATAATGAGGACAACATGAGTTTACAGCGATCTCAAACTCAGTTTCTTAAATTCTCTTTGCATGAACTTTATCTATGCAGATTGTCTCTGTCTTCAAGCAAGGAAAATATTGAGCTGAGAATGAACAGAAGAATTATTCACATTTCAATAGCCAAAGATAAAAAGGATTCACATATGCTCTTTAATCAGACACCAAGCATCTAAAAAACAAATAAGTTTGCTACATCATTTAGACTGAGTATTCTGGTTTTAATCTTGATAGACTGTTTGAGGAAAATCCTTGTGGCCTTGGCTTCCCTGCTGAACTCAGGAACTAAGATACTAAGATATTATACTGAAGCCAGTAATAGTGTTGTCATTTTCCACAGCTACCAAACATGCCAGACCACTAGACACAAGTCAGAAACATCTTCTAGATAGCATGTAAGTGAACACATTAATAGGAAAATATTCTTTTCAGTATGTGTGCTAGCTGTCTCAGGAAATCTTCCTCTCTTATTCTCGTCTGGGATGCAAATGATGCTTGTTTGCTGCTGTGCTGTCTCTACCTCAGGCTGTGGGGCAGCCAGAGGGGAGGCTGGGGTCAGGGGCATGGCCAGGGGCTGGCACTTCAGCAGTGACTTCAATGGTCTTCAAGGGAGAAAAGGCCTCCAGGGTTTCCAGTCATGTTAGCCCGAATTAGCCTGAGTTTAGTGCAGTTTTGCTGCTTCTTTGGGGGTTAGAGATGTACAAAAGAGAAAGCAAAACTGAAGGAAATGGACCCCATATGCAAAAATCTACTGAGGAAGGGAAAATTTATTTTTATATCTTCACATATAGAATGCTTCATCAAGTAGATGGGAGGGCATTTGCTCTAGTTTAGACTTTGTGACCTAAAATTAGACCTGTGGAGACTAAGAACCCTTTGGCCAGGTACCCTTTGGTACAGCTTTACCTCAAAGTTCTGGCTGATGCAGGATTCCTCACAGTTTAAATACTTTGTGTTTAGTGTTGTGAAGGAAAGCTACTGAGGCAGTGGGTGGGTGCATTTTTCCTTAGGGAAATGGTATAATTTGATCAGAGCACTTTTCAACTGATGTTAGCTATAAAAGAGCTAGCTTGTCCTCTGTTGCCAGTCTACTCAATAGAGAAAACCAATTTGCTTGAGAGAACAATTCACTTCAGTTTATGAGCAGATAAATGCAATCCAGTGGTTTTACTCTGCTTCCACAGACTATGATAGAGCCTAATTACCAAGATTTACAAAGGTAGGTGAGATGAATCCCACACAAGTTGTCTCACCTTGAAAAGTGTATGTGGGTCTTGCACAGCTCCTCAAAATCTAAGAAGCATCAGGAGGTTCTTGAAATCAGGCAGCAGGGTGAATATAGGCATGTTCCTGCATGTTTTTAAAAGTCCACAGCCTCACTTCCTAGAAAACTGAGTGCAAGATTCTTGCCTGTTATAAAATGTATATGCTTAATTTCCCTGGTAATATATGAAGCTCTCAGTCCTGTCTCCTGCTATGCCCAAAGTTCTTGGCATTAGGATAAAGAAAATATGTGCCATTTGTCCCGGAAACTGTCTTCCATTCCCACAAAGCAGTGATGGCCCATGGATTAATGCTAGGCAACTGGGGAGATGTGTGAAAAGTACAAAAGGAAAGCACTCCTTACAGCTGCAATCAGTCATGATGCTTTCAAGCAATATAACCAAATAGCAGCTTTCATTCCAGTTCTTCCCATTCCCTTTATAATATCTACCCAGATGCCACTATTCTCTGGTGTGTGCTTTTCTCGTCCTTCAGCTCTCCCACCACAATTTTCATCTGCTCTTAGGGGCAGTGCTGGCGGACCCCTGTCCCAAACAACTTCCCCTTGGCTCATAGAGCCCCCTTCCTTATGATCTGCTTTCTGATTGCTTTGGAGAGACAAAAATCAGAGACTTGTCTGAACCACACACACCAAGAATTACAGCAGTTTGAGAATCTCTAAGTAGAAAATATTTCAACAAGATTGTGCTAAGTCTCAAAAATCCATTAAACAGAAATAACTTTCTGTAACAGCATAGTCCTGACAGAGATGGGTTTTGTCTGCATGAGACACATCAGCATCTCCTAATACAAACAAGAAAGTTTTACATGACATCAAAATCACACCTTTCTAAACTCAGAGTGTGCTCTGACTGAAGGTGGCATAAAGCTGAAGTAATTTCACTGCTGTAATTATTCTAGGTTGAAGGCAGAGTAATAGGGAATAAAATATATTCTAGCAAGCACTGCTAGTCCTCACTTTAACATCACATTTTAATTTCATGGAGAATTTTAACTAACGCAGTTGAAAGAGGAAGATGGAACTAGAACATGGAAACAAGTCACTTTCAAATTAATTTATTTTTAATGGCTTCCTTTGAAGCAGCTTGCAAGCAACACAACCACTCATCCAGAAGGGGGTTATTTTTCTAACTTTAGCTAATGTTAATTTAAATACCATTTTAGTAACATGAAAGAAAACTAACATTTGATTCCCTTTAATTTTGATTAATTATTCCAATATTTCTAAATATTTTCTAAATATTTTCTGTGTTAGATTCTAATATAACTTACATTTTGTTTTCCATTATTTTAATTTCATTAGTTCCAAATAAATTATTCCAGATATTTGCCAGGATAATGTGGAACATAAGCATTATTTAATTTTAAATAATCATTAAAAAGTGCATAAAACAAATGTTATTCCCACCTCCTTTTATTTATTCTGAAAACAGAAAAAACCTAGTGACTGCAGGGAGCTGAACAGCATGCAAAGCATGATTTAAACACTACTAAAATGCAGGTCTAAATAGATTATTTTAATGTGGTTGAACAACCATCAGCCCTGGGATGACATAATTTCATTACCATCTTAAAAAAAAAAAAGTTTAAATAATAACATTTTGTAGAAAAGGACTCAAGGACTGAGCATAGTGAGTGCTTTGAGATATGCCTGATTCTGCAGCCTGCATTTATAGCTTTGAGACATCAGCTACTGAGCAAGGAGCCTCCTTCATCTCAGCAGAGCTGCTGAGCTGAGCCTCCACAAATAAGAATTGTTTTCTCAGGAGTGAAATAACTCTTTTCCCAGAAGTAAGCCTCTCCAAAATGTCCAGATGGCAACATTACCTAAGGAACATTCTAGAGTGATGCTAAATTTACAAGGTGCCCACGGCAAGGGATATGCAGAGAGACATCTGTGTTTCAATGATACTTCACCAATAGTTAGAATTATCAGCAATAACAAAATAGAAAAAAAAATCCCCTCATAGACATAATTTACGATATCTCTCACTGACAATAAACTGCCACCCAGACTTCACTGAATGTATACTTCATATGCAAGTATGGAGACTCAATCAGTGCTTTTGGTAACCTCTGCCAGAATTTGACCACCCTTACAGTAAAAAAAAATTGTTTTCTTGTGTGCAGTTGGAATATTGTGTGTTCTAGTTTGTGTCCATCACCTCTTGTCCTATCAGTAGTCTTTCAGGTGTGTCAAACGTACCACAAAATGCTCATTTATGGAATATTAGAATGTTCAGACCTTCTTTCACAGAATGTTAGAATGCTCAGGCTATATTTCAAAGAATGTTAGAATGTTTTATCTTCTTTTCCTTAAGTTTATTTTCCGATGTCACCTCCAGTTATTCAACACAGACTTACTACAGACTTACTTCTATAACTAGATTTCTCTGGCAATTCAATTGCCCATTAAATAGAGCCCTTACACACAGAGTTAGCAACAACGTGCAACAGATATGTCGCATGAGGAAAGAAGTAAATTTATTGAACTACAGTAACAAAAAAACTCAAAACAAAACAGTTCACCTCTTCATTTTAGCAACTGTCTTTAGCTGAAGTACTACTAATTCACACACTGTGATTCTTTTTTTTTTTTTTCCTAAACCTTCTGCTGTTTGTGGAAGGTTTTAGAATTCACCACAGTACCTGATTGTTAATGTACTCATCTTTTCATGGTTTCCAAACCACCTCATCTACGAGATGCTTCAGTGGATATTTCCACTAAAGGCTTCCATTAGTATTGACTGTTGCCCACATCAAATGTTTAATGTGCACTGTCAGATTTAATCATGTTTTTGCTTGAACAAGATCCATTATTGTCTTTGCTTGTATTACAGAGATAGCTTAGTAGGGTTTCTCACTTCACAAATTATTGAATTTTTCTTTGATGAACTGTGCTGTTTGTTTTAATTATTAAGAATCTCAGAGAATTCTGAATGGTACAAGACAAAGGCTTTTCAGTCAGTGCTTTTGACTCTGACTTGCCCCAGCATCTCTTGCCTGCCCTGTGGAACAAATCTAAAACACACAACACATGGAAGCATCAATGATTGCCTGTGTAATCCATACATATATATTCATACATACATAGAGAGGGAGATCCTGGAGCACCAGCTAAACCAATTTTGGTTCAGGCAATGTAGTGTGACAAATTTACACATGAACATTTGCTCCAAACATTTTCTGGACAAATTCAGCTCTGTTGAGATCCATGACCAGTATGTTAAAGTGCTTGTTAAGGCTGCATGTAGCCCTCTGGTGATTGTGTTGATGGATGACAGCTTTCTACTGCAGGAAGAGATTGAGCGCTTAGGGCTGATTCTTTCACATGTGTTAGCCTTATTTTTTTGACCATGAAGTTTTGTTCATATGCCAGTATCTTAGCAACAGCAGACAATCTGATTCTACCAAGTTCACTGTTTCCTCCCTGGGAAATTAATACGATAATGACATCCCAGTTTAACCTTCTATTTGCCTTTTGGGGTATGGAATGTCAGTTTATTTAGTGCTGTGCACTACAAAGCAACAGCTCTGGGATCAATCAGCCAATAAAGGGTCTGAACACTGTTGCTGTGATGGGGACAGCAATCATACCAGAAATATAGCACCAGATACACAAGTACTTTGGCAGAATGTTACGTTTGCAACCTAAGAATTTTAATGTCCTGAAATTGGGGACCAACAATAAAAAAGTAACCTGCAACTTCATGAAATGTCTGAAAATGCATCAGAAAGAAATTAAAAGTTTCTGGAAATAATATATTACTTAGACTACAGAGGAAGAGGCATAAACTCTATGGGAGATTGTATCTGTACAGCAGTAGGACTGCAGTCATGTTCAGCAAGGTATTACATGAATTGTTTGGAAGACAGCATTCATAACCATATATCTCCAAATATTTTGTGCTTAACCAAAGATTAGAAACCAAGCATTTCTTTCTGAAACATCTGGCTCATCCTTTAAGGTTATCTCTTACGATGTGGAAGGGCACTGATAAAGTTGAATGAAAGAATAATATGACCTATTTTAACTAATTATTCTTTTAGGGTCCTGCTTTAAAAATAGCTTTTTTCCTACCTCTTTGTCATTAGTATCCAAATGTTCTACGTTATGTATGTATTCAGAGTCCATTCTGCTGCCCCTATTTGCAAGTCATAAGGAAGAAAGCTGAACAGGGTCTGGGAATGCCACTGGTCTAATGTACACAATAGGCAAAAAAACCCATCCCAAAACATGTACTGATTCCAGGTTGATAGGGGTCTTTTTTCAAACATGAATATGGCGCACAATGCACTCTTAATATCTGAAGAGCAGTGTTCATCTGTCTCCCGCTCTTCTTGTTCAGATTTTCCAGCTATATCTAGAGCCTGGACCCACATATTTGGTTGAACTCAGTTCTAGCACACCCCAACACTTCTGCATGACTTTCAACAACACTCCTTGTCTCTTATGTTAATGCAGGAATCTGGCTGGTTGGAGACCTGCCCAGTATGTGCTAACAGACCACAGCAAGCTTGTATGGGAATGTGAGCCACATCAGCTTCATGAAAACTAGTTTCTCTCTCCTTCTGAAACTAAAACACATATTTCATGCTTCCCTGGCTGTTAATTTTCTTCAAAACTTGACATTTCCACACTGTGATTGACGAACGATGACAAGAGGCCTTCATAGTGAACTGACAACATTTTAAAATTGGAATTCTGAACTAAATATGTTCATGGTCATCCTGAGACTACACACTGAAGAATGGTTTAGCATAAGGTGCAAAGAATTTCAACAGAGGTGTTCACATAAAGATTTTTACTCTCAAAGAAAGGTCTTGCTCATTCGCTTGCAGAAAAACAGGAAGAAAAAAATGGGATTTGGAAGGAAAATCCTTACTTTATTGGATTCAATGTGCTGCAGACTAAGCATCTTGGAAGACATTCATTTTATTCCAGAGAAACACTGTCATTAGGAGAAAACTGGCAAAATTTTGTTCACAATTATTCTTAGGAGTAGAAGTCAGATTAACATGGGCCAATTGCAGAAAATAACTAGGACAATATAGCAAAATAAGGGATACATTTTTATGAGGACAAAAATAATTTTAAGTAGACTTTTCAAGCTCTTTAATATTAAAATACATGTATAAATCAACAGTATTTTCTTTGACTAATCAGGAAAAATTGTTTAAGGCATCAAATTTTAGCCTCTTTAAAAAATTACTGTTACTCTTACTGCTCAGGAGAATAGTAATAATAGAAATCCGTATTACTGGTATAGAACATTTTGTGAGAGTCATAATTACATGTAAAGATAAAATGCCAGTCTGCACTGTTCAAACAAAATATAGTTACTTTTGGAACCATTTTATGATTAACATCTAAAGGTACTTGGGAAAAACATCCACTTGACTGATAAAATTGCTGCATGCAGTTCTACTCTGCTTAACAGAACCATTTATTTGAATAAAAAATATGCTTTTTTATGAGCATGAGAACATTGCCTCCTCTCTGAGAGCACATCTTTTGCTTCTGCGGGGAATGAGATCCTGATTTTGTGCTGCTCCTATCCTTAGCCTACTATTTTCAAAATTATCATGGAACATGTTCATAATCAAAAAATGACAAAGGAAAGCAGCCCACGGTTTGAAGCAAAGAAAAGGCAAACAAGAACTTTCTGAAGCAAAGGCAAACAAGAACCCCATTGTTTAGATATATTTAATTGACATGAAGATACATGCAGGTTGTGCACAGTTTTCTTTTAGAAATGGGGATCAAGGTATTGCCTTCACAATACTAGTAAAAACCAAAAGAACAGCATTCTAGTACACATGTGTAAAAATTTTATGCAAGCAGAAGGATGCCATTTTTAACAGTGGATGTTACTTTGGAATGTCTCAATAAAACATTTCTTGACAATGCTCATCATAACTACAGACAAAAAGTTTCCCATATATACCTGAGAACAGAACGCACCACTACTTTAAACTCATAATTCTTCAGCTAACATTCTCCTTTCTTCCCACTGCTCCTTTTCATCTCCCTAGTCTGACAGTTAGAAAAAGTACTAAAAGGACAAAACACCAATTATTATTTCAGTTATGTCTCCTGGGTAGCCCTTAAATCTCACTTGTAATATCCTAATTTTTCTAAATAAAGTAATGCAAAATTATTATTAAAAGGCCATCTTTGAAAATTCAGTATTCTAATCAGGAGTATACCAGAGAACAGTGAGACATAAACATTTCTTATGGCTATTGGAAGAAAGGGCAGACCACTCAGGAACACTACAAGGATATCATGAAGTTATGCAAGGAGAAAATTAGAAAGGCCAAAGCCTAACAAGAATGAAATCTATAAAGTCAGTAAAACAACATAAAAATAATTTTTTTTTTTTTTTAAATACATTGTCAGCAAAAGGAGGGCTAGGGAGTATCTCCATCTTTATTCTATGCAAGGAGAAACGTAGTGGCAAAGGATGAGAAAGAGACTGAGATACTTAATGCCTTCTTTGCCTCAGTCTTTAGTAGTAAAAACTAGTTATCCTCAGGATATCCAGCCCTCTAAATTGGAAGACAGAAATGGGGAGCAGAATGAAGCCCCCATAATCCAAAAGGAAATGGCTGGTGACCTGCTACACCACTTAGACACACAAAAGTCTACGGGGGTGGATGGGATCCATGCAAGTGTACTGAGGGATATGGTGGAAGTGCTCACTGAACCTCTTTCAGTAATTTTTCAGCAGTCTTGGCTAATGGGGGATGTTCCATGTGACTGGAGGTTGTCAAACATGACACCCACCTACAAGAAGTGCAGGAGTATCCAGGAAACTACAGGCCTTTCAGCCTGAGCTGAAGGGCACAGAGCAGGAAAGGAAGAGTCACAGAGCAGACCATCTTGAGGGCAATCATGCAGCAAGTGCAGGACAACCAGGGGATCAGGCCCAGCCACCATGGGTTTGTGAAAGGCAGGTCCTGCCTGACCAACCTGATCTTCTATGACAAGGAATGATCATGCTTAGTGGAATAGGGAAAGGCTATGGATGATGCATACCCGGGCTTCCTTGAGCCTTTCCACTGTCTCCCATAGCATTCCCCTGGGATGGGTGGATGGGTGCACTGTTCACTGAATAAAATCTGGCTGGATAAAACTGATGAAAAACTCTCTGGCCAGGCCCAGAGAGTGGTGGTGAATGGAGTTAAATTCAGCAGGTGGCTGGTCACTGCTGGTGTTCCCCAGGGTTCAGCAGCTGGACCAGTCCTGTTTATTACCTTTATTGATAATTTGAATGCGGGGCACTATGCAGCACTGCAGGCTGGGGCAGAGTGGTTGGAAAGCAACCCAGCAAAAAAGGACCTGGGGGTGTTGGTGAACAACTGGCTGAAGATGAGCCATTGTGTGCTCAGATGGCCAAAGACATCCTGGCATGTATCAGCAGTAGTTTGGCCAGCAGGACCAGGGCAATGATTGTCCCCCTGTACTCTGCACCGATGAGGCCACACCTTGAATTCTGTGTTCACTTTTGAGCCCCTCTCTAAAAGGAAGACATTGAGAAGGGCAGCAGAGCTGGGGAAAAATCTCTAGCAGAAATCCTCTGAGGAGCAGCTGACAGAACTGGGATTGTTTAGCCTGGATAAAAGGAGGCTCAGTGGATACTTTCTTGCTCTCTACAACTCCCTGAAAGGAGGCTGTAGCCTCTTCTACCAGGTACAAGCAATCAGACAGGAGAGAATGGTCCCCAGTTTCACCAGGGAGTTTTAGACTAGATATTAGAAAAAAGTTATTTCCTAAAAGGTTGTCAAGTATTGAAACAAGCTACCCAGGGAACAGATGGAATTATCACCCCTGAAGCCTTTAAAGAAAATGTGGATGTGGCACTTGGGGACATGGTTTATTTAACAGGGTGGTGCTGGGCTAATGGTCAGACTTAATGATCTTAGAGATCTTTTCCAAACTGAACCAGTCTGTGACTTTATGATTCTGTAATTCTATAAATATTTCACACAAGACAAAAACTAGCATTATTTTTATTAACAACAAGGTGAACCACTGACAATTTAATTAAGGGAGTATAGAAGATAAAAAAACAATATATGGGTGTGGCAGAAAGGGAAAAGCCAAAAGCAACTAATTACCATTGGTTTCAAGAAAGGCTAGGGTTTGGAAAATCATAAAGCCTACAGTTCCATGGACATTGGGGCTGCAAAAGGCACGCCAAGGGGGGGTGGCATTGCACCAATGCAAATTTTGAGGGCTTTTGTCAGGAGTGCTGAACCACCCTAGATTTTTAGATTGCCCTCTTCAGATATATTGTCTATGGGAAGACCTGGGGTTTATTACTTCCTTTCGAGGTAACCATCCTCAGACATTCAAAGAGCACAAGCTCTTTTCTTGAGGGCATTCACACTCTTTTGTGAAGCTATACTGGAGCTGCAATAGGAAGTACAGGAGGCAGCTTCACAACACAGGATTTTATGGACAATATTTAGGAGCCTTCAAGTGTTCTTAACCCTCACTTTGAGCCCATGACACAACATGACATCCAGTTCCTTAGGACACAACTTCAAACATGAAAAAAATCAAATTTGCCATTCAAAAGAGCAGTTCAACACTGAACCTGCAGGCAATGCCCAATACACTCTGTTTGCTTTGCTGGGTTAGTTTTCAGACGGATTGAACTCCCCAGTCTGCATGGAGGAGGTGGAAACACAGCTAGGGACATGTTGCAGAGAGATCAGGCAGATTTTGGCTTGTACCAAGCTAAAGGTGGGCAGCACCACACAGGGACATAAACCTGCTTTAATTGGCTTGGTTTGCAGAAGAGCTCCATGATTAGCTGTCCTGGAACAACTAGGGGTAGAGGTGTGCAGGGCCAGAAATAAGCAGTCATGTCTGGCAACAGAGAAGCAAAACCTCCCTTCAGCTGTGATTGCCACCCAAGTGCTGAGTAGCTGGCAGCATTCAGTGTCAGTTCTGTAGCTTTCTGCAGTGCTGGAAGCAAGAGAATATACTGGCTTGTTTTGGGTGGACAGAAAATCTGTGACCACTCAGGGAGGTGCCTCTGTTAACCAGCATGGTGTTAAAATGAACTTCTGCCTAGCTGAGATGGTCTTACCGTCACAACCCTTTCTGAAAGGCTCTGTCAGAGTCCATCAGCCATTAAGCCCCTCAGGCAATATATCAGACTTTTAAAGAAGACTCTCTACAAAGCTTTGAAATACAGTTTTTTCACTGCCTTGAACTTACATGTCATCAATTCCTTCATAAATGGAATGGATATCTCACACTAATAAATATTTCTAACTCATATGCAAATGCTGTTCTAATTTGATACCATTTTAACTTACTTTATGTACTTTAACTTTGCGTACAAGACCAGAAATTACCATCACGTCATTTACTATTACTCTTTTTCTTGGACGCCTAAACTTTACTCCATGCTAAGCTAACTAATTTACTTGATCAAAGTGTAGGCTGTACTTGACAGCTGTCATAAAATCCCTTAATTCCTGCAGTTTGATGTCTTCTCCACTGCTTTATTGTCAGCACAGCAGTTTCCTTGCTGTCACCAGCAGCTTTTTGTGCTTTCCTTGATTTTTATGACACTCTCCCGGACTGCTCTGTACAGCTTCAGTGCAGTTCGCAAGTGCTGGGCATTTCGTAAGCTGTGGTTTAGAGTCTCCACAGTCTTAGTGTTCAGTTACCAGTGAAATTACATTCAACTCCCAAGCTGTTTACAATTCAAACAAAAGGATTTCTCTGTACAGCATCCAAACCCGACAAAGTTACAAGCACTTAAGCTTTTTGCACAAAGATCAAATATAAAAGTCTCCCTCCTCATATTTCCTTTGGTTGCAGTCTTCTGCATACCATATAGCTTAGCTTGTATCTACAGAGCCTCTTTTTATGTATCCCATAAGCTTTTACTGATAAGCTTGCTCTTCTAATCCTCTAAGGGTTCCATACAAATTCAGTCTTTTCCCTTCTAAACTTCTTAATTTCTTACTTATTCAGAAGATATTTCTACACTTGACTCCTTCAGGACTTTTTTTTTCAGAATAGCTGTTAAGCTTTGTACCTAACTGGCCTATTAACAAATCTATCAAAAAAAGCTAAATTCCACTCTTTCCCATTTTCCTAAACCAGGCTTGACTGTACGCATAAAACGGCATAAGGTCTTGAAGGAGCACATTAAAAAATCTTCAGTTAGCTAAGTGTCAATCTGATTTATAAACCCTGTGTCCATTAAAATTTGTTCCAAAAATTTTGGCTAACCGCTTTCCTATCAGATCAAGCAGAAGGTGACTGTATCAAAATTTCCCAGACCACCCCACAGGTCCTTTTAGGTTGCTTCCCACTCCTTGATTCCTGAGCTCACAGCACCTGGCTGCAGCTGCTCTTCTGCTAATCCAGGCTTGGGCCATGCTCCTTTCCAGAGCCTCACCATAGACAGCTCTCTTCCCATCACACTTTGCATCTGTTTTCACCTTGGATGCCCTCTCCTGGATCAGGCTCTTCTGTTTTCCCTTAGGACTTCTCCTGAATCATAGGTACTGCATTCTATAATCTTGGCATTGCCATGAAGCCAGAACCAAGCCTGGCACAGAGCCATACTTGCTGCAAGCAGCATTCCCTGGAAACAGCTTAGTGCACTGAGAAACCCGTGAGAGCAAGCAGGCAGGAGGGCAAAGCAGTCTCTCCTGACAATCAGACACCGAGGAGCATTGCTGCATTGCTGCTGGCAGAGTACCTCAGTATCCATGCTAAACTGACCTGGAGGAATGCAGGAAACAGGCTCTGCACAGCTCCTACTTGGGCACCATGTACACCCATGACAGTTCTAGTTCTGGCAGTGTGACCTGCTGCAAGCTCCAGGACCTGGATTCTGTCCTAGTGAGGAGTACAGATGTAACTCCCATCTGGATTGCAGATTATAGCCCCTTCTTATATTTATATTTTACAAAATCACACACTTATTTGGGTTAGAAAGGACCTCTGGAGAACATCTATTCCAACCCCTTCTGCCAAGGCAGAGTCACCTAGAGCAGGTAACATAGGCACAAGTCCAAGTGAGTGAATGTCTCCAGAAAGGGAGATTCCACAACCTCCCTGGGCAGCTTGTTCCACTGCTCTGCCATCCCCAGTGTAAAAAAAGTCAAGGTGTAATTTTGTGTATTTAAATTTATGGCCATTGCTCCTTCTCTTGTCACTGGGCACACTAGAAAGAGTCTGGCACCATCGCCTTTTCACCCACTTTTGGGATACTTATAAATATTAATGAGATCCCTTCTCTGTCTTCTCCTTTCTAGACTAAACAGGCCCAGCTGCAGAAGTCTCTCCTCATCTGAGAGATGCTCCAAACCTGTAATCATCTTTGTGGACCTCCAATGTAGTGCCTCCAGTAGCTCCTTGTCTTTCCTGAACTTTGGAGACCAGAACTGAACACAATTCTCCAGGTGTGGCCTCACTAGGGCCCCAGTGGAGGGGGAGGATCACCTCTGTTGATCTGCTGGCCACACTTATCCCAATGTACCCAGGATATTATTTGTCCTCCTGGCCACAAGGGCACTGCTGGCTCATGGTCAGCTTGCCATCTACTAAGACTCCCAGCTGTCTGCAGAGCTGCTCTCCAGTAGGTCAGCTCCAGCCTGTCCTGGGGTTATTCCTCCTCAGGTGCAGGACTCTACACCTGCCCTTGTTGAATTTCACTAGTTTCTCTCTGTCCAGCTTCCCAGCCAATCAAAATTCTGCTGAATGGCAGCCTAGCCTTCGGGTGTATTTGGAGTCATCCTTTCTCCACAAAGGAAAAGGAAGCATCCATGAAAAAGGAGCACACTATGGGGAGAAAACCTTTGAGAAAAGCTGGACTATAGGTACCTAGGAACTCTTCACTGGGATGCACTCTAAAATAGAGACGTTCTTTTTTTTTTACCTTGTTTAGTCCACCTTCATGTTGCACACATTTTGTAACATTCAGCTTTTATTTTACATAAAATAACATTTTATTTTACATTAAATAAAGGCTTTAATAAGCCTTTATATACCTTGATAGGGTATAAAAGGCTTAATAAGCCTCTAATACCCTTAGGTTCGGTATATCTTTGCACAATCCTCCCAAGGCTCTTAGCCCTGCATGGTCAGACAGGATATAAGAAAGGGCTATCCATAACTGCCATTGCTGCTGTAAACAGGATTGGATGATGGTATCACAAATAAAATAACCAGAAAAGAACAGGAAATATGAGAAAAGGGAGAGAAATAAGGAAGAACCTGATTGCATAAACCAAACAACAACTATGCACAGCTGCCCATACACACACACTGCTCCAATCAAATGCCCTGTGCAAAGGAAAGCTGTCCCTCCCTGAGAAAGACCTTGGATGGGACTCTGTCATGGACTATCTTCCCAGCACTGACAGGGAAATGTAGTGGCTGCAGCTGGTGCTGGCACTTCCACAGCAGGTTCCCCTTAGGTCCTTTGGTACCACCCAACTGCATCTGCTCTCTCTTGGCCTTTCGGAAGCACAGACACAGCAGATCTTTCTCACGTGCTGCAGACCAAACTCAGCCCTGAACCTGAGGGAATCCTTGGCTTTTCCACAGATTGCAACTGCAGGCACAAAAACTGAGCACTCAGGAAGGTTGCCCACAAATGGTTTCATAAACTTGCCAGAGTCACAGAGAAACAGCAACTGCTGCAGCACAGCACTTCTGTGGCTGCTGACACACCCTCTTAACCTGCTTGCATGGCTGGAGCTGTGCAAGATGTGGGCATTGCCTGTTTTCCACGAGTCAGCAACGATGCTGGCAAAGCAGGCATGACAATATACTGCACTGTAAAGTACTGTTGACAAAACACTGCTAGCCTGGACAAGGATGGGAGCTCACTAGTTCATACATTCTTGCCATAGGCTCTAAAAGTCAGACACGAAACTCTCTGTGCTCTAGCACACTCCCCATTTCCATTAGGATTTGCCCTTACCCCTCATGTAAAGGGATAAATCTGCTTTTGCTAATAACACAGATATATTTTTTTCACAAGCTGATTTCATTTTATGCCTACAATATGGTCTCTGGAAACTCATCTCACAGGTTGAAGCAATAAAGAAACCTTGCCTAAACTATCTTTATACTATCTGCCAAAAGCACTTTGCAAAGATCTCTGGGGTGTCCTGGAGCCCAGGTAAAGCCAACAGTGCCCTGGATAAACATAGCACCCTATATCAACATGAGGAACTTGATTTATGGATCTTGGGAAAACAACATGGAAAATGCCAGACTGCAACCTTTATAATGATATTGGTAATTACAGAGTAAGAGTGCTACAGAGAAACAGGCTGACAGCATATTGTCTATTGGTTGTGTGATTGCATTCAGTAATGAACAACCTCTTCTAAAACCTGGCACAGATGGTACATAGAGTATCACAGAAATAAGGAGCCCTCTGTCCACCATCTTCTTCAGTTCACATTACTGTTAATATTTTCTATGTTTACTGCAGGCATAAAAATATAAGTAGCAAGTAATAAATCCATTCATTTTCTACACCTCTGTAAGGTCTTTGCAAACTTCAGTAGGACAAAAAGCCTAGTATTTCACTTTCTTTCCATTAAGAAACCAGTTCATAAAGTTGCAGGTTTTCTTCCTTCTTCTGGGCTTCCCCCCCATAGTGGAGTTTAAAGTTCCTGTTTACTGAACACATACAAAACTGTTACTGATAGCATGAGGCAGCATTTGCTGCCTAGCTATTTTGCTCATTACTGACACAAGTCTACCCTGTCTAAGATGAACCCTGTATCACTGCACAGCTTCTTACCATTAATTATTATATGAAATGTCGAACAGTAAAATCAATGTTAAGGAAAATGATCAGTGTATTCTTCCAAACTCCCATTCTGCCAGAGAAGAAACTGCAGACAAAAAAACCCAAAAAATAAAATCAGCAATTTGCACCTTAAAAGGAATGGGAAGCTGGAAAGCATGGATGTTCTAGTTTTTGCCTAATAGCACATAAAGCTTAATCTCAGCATAGCTGGAATAAAGCCCAACTCCTGAATTCAAATGAAATTCTTTCTCATTCTATGATCCTTTAACTTTCACTCCCTGCACATACACTTGCACTTCAGGAAGGGTGCAATCCTGCAGGACACTGGATATGTAACCATGTAAATGTAGATGCCATAAAAATGGAAATGCAGCGGAGACTATAGGGCAACTTCAGTTTGCAAGGCTGGTCTCAATTTTGGTCTTTATAGTTTTCACATTCTTGGTTATGTAAGTTTAACCCTTAAAAAAAAAAAATGCCCAAGAACCTTGTTATAATGCATGATCCCTAATAATCACTTCTTCCCACAATCACTGCCAAGATGTGTTTCTACAACCTGTTTATCAACAGACAAGAATGCTGCTCGAATAAAAAGCATTCAAACAATGCTGAATTAACATAGTTCTTTTGTTTGTAATTTACTGAAAACTAATAAAAAGAATCAGAAATGAGACCAGAAAGAAATCAGAGATTCTTCCTAGTTCCCATCCCAGATGTCCATCCTGGCTATGAAGTTTCACACTCCCCCAAAGCAACTGAGGTGCAAAGCAAAAGTATAAATTAAGCCAGGTAGGCTTTTATCACATCACTTGGCTGAGGAGACAGTTGGATTTGCTTCATTTTACTGAATGAGAGAAATTCGTCGAGGAGCAGAGGGGTAGAGAGTCAGAAAGCCACTATGACAGAAACAAGAATTTCTCAGCAATGATGCTCAGCACCGCTAACAGTGCGCTTTTAGAAATTTAACAGCAGTTTATGCCCACAGCAATTTCCATCAGAAAACTCCCTCCCAGCGTGCCCGGCAGGCTCCGGCTCGGGCTCGGGCTCCGGCTCAGGCTCGGGCTCAGGCTCTGGGTCCTGCCCCGCCGGCGGAGCACCTCCCTCAGCCCCGCTGCTGCGGACTCCTGGCGCATCTGCTGCCTAGAGGGAGATGAGGGAAAAACCACCCCAAACCACCGAGCTCATGAGAACCAGCGGGCGATGCACCACGTGTGCTGCCAGGGATGAGCTCGGCAGGTAGCGGCGGGACCCGCCGTGCTCCTACCAAAGGCGCAGAGCCCGGGGGCAGCGGGACATGCCCAGTGCGCGGGGCGGGCTCCGCCTCCGCCTGACCCGGATACAGACGGCGCTGCTCCCGGCCGCGAGCGTGGAGCCGGCCCGGCGCCGCCGCAGCAGCCGCGGAGCGGAGCGCCCCGGCCGTGCCATGGGATTGTGGTGACTGCCCGGCCCCGCCGCCCGCCCGCCCCGCGGCCATGGCCCCCATGGGCATCCGCCTCTCGCCGCTCGGCATGGCCGTATTCTGCCTGCTGGGGCTGGGCGTCCTCTACCACCTCTACTCTGGCTTCCTGGCCGGCCGCTTCGCCTTCTTCATGTTGAGCGAGCCGGCGGCCGGCGGGCCCGAGGCGCCCCATGGCTCTGCGCCCGGCGGCGCCGTGGACCTGCGGGAGCTGCTGGCCGTGTCTGTGCTGGCCGCCGTCAGGGGCGGGGAGGAGGTGAAGCGGGTCCGTGAGGGGAACGTCCTCAACGCCAAGGCGAAGGGGAAGACGCGGGAGGGGGCCGAGGAGCAGCTGACCACCGGCGACCTCCTCTCCAACCGCAGGATGTTCTACCTGCTGAAGGGCGCCTTCCCCGCCGTGCAGGTGGGTGCCAGGCGCCCTCCGTGGTGCGGGGGCTGCTGGGAGCCCGCTGTGGTGGAGCCCCGGCGCTGTGGGCCCGCTGTGGAGCCCCGGTGTGGGGCTGCTCCTCACCGGCGGCTCTCCGGTCTGTAACGGCCGGCGGGAAGCGCTGCCCTCGTTTGTGCTTTTCCTTCCCCTCCCGCTGAATTTGTGGCAGTGCCGCCTCACGCTCCTCGCCATGGGTGTTGGGTTGCAGGGGAAAGAGTTGCAGCGTGTTGCAAGCGAAGCCACGCTGGTGAAACAGTATCAAACACTACGGGCATGGAGGGGTGGGGGAAACGCCGGGTCTCGCTGTTGCGGATCATGAGTTCTGTGGTTAGGGATGCAGGTAATTGTGCAGCGCAAATTCCGCCTACGGTTAAGATGCAGAGATTAGGAACGCCGTTGTTTTGCCAGTTGTCCGTCCTGCCAGTTGTCCTTCCTGCCGTCAGTTGTGGGGAAGGCCAGGGGCGAGAGAGAATTCGAGGCTTAGGAACACAGCGCTGCAATAACTGAGTGTTTAGAGCTCGTGGCTGTGGGACAGCAGATAAGCAGAGCTGTGTCAATACTGTGGATCACTGCCTACCTGAGCAAAATGAGTTTACTTTGCTTTCAGAGGTGTACACCCCTTCCTGCTCTCTTTCACTCCTGAAGTCTGGGTCTATCTCTTAAGGTTGCACCCTAACCTTTGAACCATATTTTGAGGATTTTTGGAGTTTGTTGGCATTGTTTCTGCTTTCATTTCAGTCAATGGGAACTTCTGTCTTTTGGTGTTAAATTCCTTAGCTTTTCACGGCCATATGAAATGGGTAGAAAGCCCTAAATTTGGGTCTCAGAAGTGGTGATTTCTGGAGGGGTTGGGAGAAAAAGTAGCTAAGTCCAGTTTTTGGTTATTGAATTACTATTCAATTTTCAGTAGCTGTTTTGAAAGTTCCTCAGAAAAATGTGTAGGTTTTTGTTTGTTGGCTTTTTGGGGTTTTTTTGTTTGTTTATTTTTGTGGGATTTTAAAGTGATGTAAAGAACTTATTGAATATGAAATCTAGAAGAAACAGAAATTCTTCAGTGTTTGAAATAAACTTAAGATGTGACTAATCTTCCTCTACAGAAAGGTTATGCAGGTTTTGTTTTGAAGATTTCCTGGATTTAGTCTGTTGGTGACATGGCACCTTCACAGGCCCAGTGTTAAAGGAAGAAAAAGTATTAACCCCTGTGCTCTTGCATTATTTAGTGCTCTTAGAGATCTTGGCTTTACAGCTTAGCTGGCTTGACACCTCTATGCTTTCTCCCCTTTCACAGATGGAGGGATTTCATTAATCTAGATGTAAGAGTTGTCTGTGCTTCTAGAGAAGGCTGTGGGTTCTGTCTGGGCATGAAGAACACAGTGGACTGTGTATTGCCTGCTCTGTGGCCACATGTAAACTTGCTCTGGAGCCTGGTATTCCTAGCAGTGACAGTCTAACTTGTGTCTTTCTGGCAGAGGGTGTTAACTTTCAACATCTACTTTTAAAAAACTTTGGTATTCCCTTTTATTTTTCTCACAGGTGATGTGTGCTGCTTGTCTTTAAGAATAGATGGTACTTTTGAAAGTGCAGATGTGTTCTCAAAGGCAGTATAAAACTGAAAATGTATGCATAGGTCTGTGGAACTAAAATACTAGGCCTATGTCTTTTCTTTTTCCTAACTCTTCCTTAGACTGACTGAGCTTGAGCACTGAGGCTATCTAGGATGAGTGTACTTGACAAATTTTTCAGGTGATTTGGAGTTTTTCAGTCTGACAGATCAGCTGTGGGACATTAAGTATTCTAAGAACATGATGGGGATAATAACAGCATACCTCATGTGGTGTTTAAAAAATACTCACTAAGCTGTGTATACACTGCTAAGCCCATGATGAAAATGTATTCATAAACATTTGCCCAAACTAAAATAAAAGCTTTATTTTACTACTATGTACATACTATGTGTGCTTCTCAGGTGTGAAGGCAAGGTATCATCTCAATCTACTAATCCTTCAAGTGTAACTTCAGAGCAACCTATCTAAGACTGCAGCTCTTTCATGGAACAGAGCTGCTGAGTCTTGGTGTGAATATAAGGATTATAGAGGATTTTCTGAGGCAGTATAAATTGCATCATGTAAGAAATATCTTCTTTATATCTGTAATCTTATCCCCCTTGTACAGAGTGACACTCCAGCATAAAAGATGCTGCTGAAGTCAAGTAAACCTCCTCTTCTCTCCTTGCTAGAGAAGATGATGCTAATAAAAGCTGTCAAACCAAAACTGCAATAATTCCAAGCGTAAGCTTATGCAAAATGCTGATTTTCTCACATCCTGAAGTTGTTCAGCTTAACAGGAGAACCTCAGTGTTTAAATTGTTGCCAAATGCTGCATCCAGGAAGAAGATGAACAAGCACAAAAACTAGGTGCTAAAATATGCCTGTAAAGCAAAGAAAATGGAGTTGTTCAGTCTGGACAAGAGAAAGCTCCTGTGAGACATTACAGAGCCTTTCAGTACCTGAAGGGGGCTCTAGGAGACCTGGAGAGGAGTTTTGTACAAGGGCTTATGTTGACAGGACAAGGAAGAATGGCTTTCAACTGGAAGAGAGCAGGTTTAGATTGGACACTAGGACAAAATTCTTTACTGTGGGAGTGGTGAGGCACTGGACCAGGATGCCCAGAGAAGTTGTGGATGACTGCTCCCTGGAAGTGCTCAAGGTCAGGCAGCCTTGAGCAACCTGGTTTAGTGGAAGGTGTCCCAACCCATGGCAGGGAGGTTGGAGTGAGATCTGGAAGGTACCTTCCAGCCCAAACCACTCCATTACTCTGTGATTCTCTAAGAATAACTGTGGCTTTCCAATATTTCAAAATAACCAAAGGGGAATAATCATTCAACTGAAATAAACTTAAGTCAGTGAACAGCATTGTATTCCTTGTTTTGTGCTGCTGGACGTAAAAAGGGAAAACATGCAAACAGTCTTTCTCAAGCAGACCTGAAGCTCTTAAAGCGTGGTTATTAAGAGAAGATAGAAGAGTTAGGCTTCTCACATGCAGAAGCTGAAATAAATCTGGAAGCCTTATGATACTAAGAGATGTGATTTATAAAAAAAGCCCTTTCAAAATATGAGGGGAGAAAAATCCCACAGAAAGTGTTTGCCTTTGTTCTCTTGAGTAAAGATATTGTCTCTACAGAGGAAGAGGAACTCCACTGCTGACGTCAGCTGCTCTGTTTGATATAAATAGATGCATTTGCATCAATTCAGACTTCTCAAGGCTCTGTTAGGTAACACCTAGGTAGGAGTGGCTCAATTGTGTTTTATCACTGTGTAGATTTAGTTTAGATTTAGTGGTGGTGGTTTTATATCCCTCAGAAATAGACCTGGGAAAGATAAGGGGCAAGTCACTTACTGCTACCTTGGGTATTACCCAGAGTTGTGTGATTGCACTCAACATCCAGCAGTAAATATTTGCATGTGTATTCCATGAAGCATCTTTGTACAGCTGATTTTAAAATATACTTAATGCTAAAACATATGCATCGCTTTCTCTTGATGAAGTTCTCAACTACAGTTACAGGCTTGAGGTATATTCCCACTCCTGCATTACCAATATGTTGTCTTCATTCATTTGTCATGCCAAGAAAGAATTAGAGCTCTGATCCAGCTGTAATCATCCCCTCTGCTGCTTTCATTTTTTATTTATTTTGTTTATCTTTTCTGGGTTACTTCTTTCCTGGTTGGTTCTCCATGCAGCCTTATTTATTCTTGTGCTGGCACAGTGGTGGTGTGATAAGGACTGGGGTGGGAATTAGGTGAGGAGATTAAGGAGATGCTTGACCCAGCCCTGCTGCTGGGGTGGGAGTGGACTGGGGAAGCATTCTTTCCAAATTCAATGCTGGTATGTTCTGCTCAGAAGAGCTTCTGTGAAGAAGTGATCTCATGATAGCAGGGTTTCAGCAACATTACCTGCTAAAAGATCCCTCTCAGCATCATTCTTTAGGGTCTTACTCTTTTAATGTGGCCTGTCCAGGGATCAATGTCAAGATCTTGATAAATGATTGTATCCCAAGTAAAAATTTAAAATAAAAGTTATTTAAAAGAAAGGTTATTTAGGAATACCCTGGTTCACTTCCGACTACAGCCCATCTCCAGCACATCTGAAGGAGCAGCCCTGCTTGATCACAGAGGGAGGAATGATTGACAGACTGTTCCTTAAACTTGCACTTTGACCAGATTACCTCTTATCCTCTGACTGAAAAAGCCAATTTCAAAGTGACACACACAATTCTGCAATTTCACTGCTGTGCTATGCTAGAGTTATTTTCACAGGATGCAGAATTCAGTCTTACTGGTCAGATTGTATTCTGCCCTACATTTTCATTTTGAGCTGTTTTGGCTTCTTTTTGTTCTAAAGTTGCACCAGCTATATCTGTTGTTTTCTAGTGTAAATATTGAATAGAGTTTCATCTTGTTCACTCCCTTTTTTTTTTAATATTGAGACTGTGGTGGAAATCAAGTCTTCTTCTGTCCCAGTCTTTTTCTTTGAGCATCTTTTTTTGAGTCTTGTCACTATTCTAAATCCAAATGTTCTTATGTCTCTTTCCCAGTTAAGACTGATGATAAGTACCACATTTCAAGCTTATGCATGATAATGCTGCAATCAGCGCTTGAAATGAAACTTTAGGAACATGTCACTTTTACTTTGATTTTCTTCTAAATTAATCTGACTTTTGAAGATTAATGACTGCAAGCATTCCTTTTTTATCAGGCTATCTGAAGTACTGTCTAGATTTCAACTCACTGTTTACAGGCTTCTGATCACAGTGCCAACTACCCTATGTAAAAAACTGGAATTTCATCTGAGATGTCAAGCTCTGTAACTGATACTGATTCTCTGTGAAAGACAGGTGTATTAAAGAAGGGGGTTTAAAAAAGGAAATACTACTTAAACTGCAGAGGTATTGCACTTTAATGAGTAGGTTCAGCAATTTGTCTTTTCATGTTGTGAGAATAGCCTCCTCAGGTCTTAGGGAGGAGAACTTTTAATAAAGTTTGTGTTCTTATGACCCAGATGATCTTTGCAGAACCCACTGCCAGTGGGTTTCTAAGTAAAACAAGAAGTGTGAATGTTGATCTGAAATCTCAGTAATAGGTGTTGTCTGTAGGTGAAACATCTCCTTACATGGGTTCCAAATGATGCCAGATGACTTATGCCCACACTCTCTGCATAAAAATAAAGTTAGACTGTAACTTTATGCTAATAAGCTCTGTGATTATCTTTTCAGATGCAATTACAAATAGTTTATTGGGCTTGTTTGTACACTGTGGGTGTTTAATCTATTGTCTGAGCATCTGGAGAGCTGCATTTCTTAGTGTAGCCACTCACAAACAGTGGACTTTTTCGGGTATTATCTATTTTATTGGTAGATTTCTAATCTGTCCTTATTTGGATGTTTTCTTAACATGAAGTTCTACAACTCTTGTGACAAGCAAGTAATCTCTTTCTCTTTGCTAGACTTGGGTCTGTATAGAACCGTAATGGAGAATTTTGCCATCTACTGAAACCACTTATGTGAGCTAATAAGCAAGTGGTTTTATTTTCCTGGTCTAAAATTCTAGATCTTTCTGCAGATTACTGGTGGAAACAGTGAATCCCGTGTTCTGTGCTGATTCCCTCAATTCCACTTTTGCTGTTTTCACCAAACTCTATCATTGTAAGTCCATAGAAGCAGAGTTGTCATTGGATGTCTTTATCATTTATTAAATTCTGTTTGTTTCAGTCAGCTTCCTGCTGGCTTAATGGCCAAAGTCACCTAATGTGTATTGATAAGCACTAATTGAGCTTCTTGACATTTAGACTCGTCCAGATTCTTCTTTGCATATTCTGTCATCTTGTTCCTGCATTAAGTAACTTCTTGTTGCTAAAATAAGCAAAGATGTAGTTGATGATAGAAGAAAACCTCTGTCTGCTTTGACTTAGGTGCCTTGAAAAAGGCACGTGTCCTTTTTCAGTGTTGTGGTATAATTATAGAAATGCTTGTTGTTTTCTGATCAAATCAATGGCAACATGAGACCAGTGGGTTTTATGCCTCTGATTATTTTATACATTTGTATAATTTTATAACTTACACATTTATATACAAATATGCTTTATAGTTTTAAACTTAATTAAAAGTTAAGACTTTAAACTTATAGTTTCTGAACTCTGAACTGAATTACCTTTCAATAAGTTGGTTTTTTGGTTGTTTTTTTTAGAAAACCATATGATTCTACAAGGTCTTCTTTCCATTCATAATAAAGTCTGCCTTGCTAAAACTATGTAAATTGACCCTTGTCAAGAGGAATATTTTTGAGAGGCATGAAAATCACCTGTAAAAGCTTATTTTTCCTTTCTAATATGTTGTGGTAATCTAAGGAGGAAAAGAACCTTTTCAAAAGCAAGCAGCTGGCTTTAAAAATGTCAATGTATTGAATAAAATCAGGGTTGGCTTTTTTTTTTACTATGCTGGTAAGGTTACTATTCAAATTTTTTAAAGCTTAAAGGCTTTTTAAATTTACAAAGAGAAGTGGTACTTTGATTTCCCAGTTTGCATTCTTTTCAGAGTTAATTAACCCAAGCTTTCAAGAAGCAGTTTTCATTCACCACTCTTGAATTTGAAAATTGGACAGAAGGGATCATGAATGGTCCTGGATGCAGGGGAGCTAAGTCTTGGTGTGATCTTGTGTGAAAGCACACCCCTCCCTCTGTAACAGATTCTGGAGCCTTGTTTTGTAACCAGGGTAGGTTAGATATTTTCCTCAGATACTGGAAATAATGGTGCTTTGAGTGCTATTTGCTCTCCTGGAGAGTGCTCTCCTGTTGAGCATATTGATATGTCCTGACTTGTCTAGTGGGTGTTTACATTCAGAGGTTTTGGCATGTGATTCCTTCACAGCATTTGTGTATGTACAGATGCTGTGAGAAGCTGAGACAGCTTTCACCTCTGATACATTTGAGGAGAAAAACAGAGAAGCAGAGCCGATGGAGGCAGTCGGTGTAGCGTAGTGAGTATAGGGTTGCACTTTGGTGCAGTGCAGCAGCAGTGGTTGAAGGGGTCTCTAAGTGGGGGAAATCCCAAAGACTGCAGGTTGAACCCCTCTCCTCAGAGTTGGGACATCTCTGAAGCACAGTCACATAAGAGCAAATCAATTACAGTCCCATGCAGCTACCTTGTAGGTCAGTATGCCTTTCAAGATGTGTAGTTGTGGGTATTGTGGAGTCATGAAAACAACCTGGGTTGGAAGGGACCTTAGAGATCATCTTGTTCCAACTACCCTGTTGTAGGCAGGAATGCCTTCCACAAGACCAAAGCTGCTCAAAGCCTCATCCAGTCTGGTCTTGAACACTTTGAGGGATGAGGCATCCACAACTTCTCTAGGCAATATGCTCCAGTGGCTCACCACCCTTACAATAAAGAATTTCTTCCTAAAATCTAAGCCAAATCTCTCCTCTTTTAGTTGAAACTATTTCCCCTTGTCCTATCCCTATCTGCCTATGTAAAGAGTTATACTCCCTCTTTTTTTACAAGCACCATTTAAGCACTGGAAGGCTGCCTTAAGGTCTCCCAGGAGCCTTTTCTCCCTTCCAGGCTGAATAAACCCAGCTCTCAGCGTGTCTTCATAGGAGAGCTGTTCATCCCTCTCATCATTTTGTGGCCCTTCTCTGGACCCACTCTAACAGTCCACATCATTATTGTGCTGAGGACTCCATACCTGGTTGCAGCACTCCAGGTGGGTCTCACCAGGGCAGAGGAGAGGGAGAGAACCACTTTCCTCCATCTGTTGGCCATGCTGCTTTTTTTGATGCATCCCAGGAGGTAGTTGGCTGTCTGGGCTGTGAGCACATATCCATGATAAGCCCCTTTCTCAGTCTCTCAGAAAGATGGTGTTGAAATCACAGTTGGTTTATTTTTTGCAAATGTTTGCATTTACTTTTGTCCACTTCTTTCCTCCATCTCATGTTGGGTAAAAACACCTGGCAAAGTTGAGTCTTGGGCATGCATGATCATGGTCTTGGGCATGATAATCACTGGTGAAGTGGCTGTGTAGCTCATGCAGCAACAAATTGGTTGTGCACCAACAAAACAAAAACAACCACCTATTAATGTTTTACTAATGTTCCCCTGTGCACACTTCCAGGCTTGTAGGCCTCCAGGCTTTTCATTTCCTTAGTCCTATTCAAATCAATAGACTTATCTATTGAGTCATAGAAAAAGAGTAATGTGGGTTGGAAGAGACCTTAAAGGTCATCTAACCCAACCTCCTTGCAATGAGCTGAGACATCTTCAACTCAGTCCGATTGCTCAGAGCCCCATCCAACCTGACCTGGAACACTTGAGGGATAGGGCATCTACTACCTCTCTGGGCAACCTGTTCCAATCTCTGTTTTTGAAAGGTAATACCTGGAATACTCCTATGTTCATATTCTGACTGTAAATGTTAACTTTTCTTGTTACCTGAACTCTCTGTGGGGATGTTGTTTTGGGTTTTTTTGTTTGGTTTGGTTTTTTTCCTCAGTTTAGGCAGCTTAATTGGTATTTTTATAATACAGGTGTGATAATATTTGTGTTGTGCTTGTTTTATTTTCTAATGAAACAGCACTAAGATTTGGATTTCAGAGGACGTCTGTTTGCATATATTTTTTCACATTAACTTACCTTTGATGAGTGAATTCAAAGGCAAAACTACAGTTCCACTCTTTCAGACCAGGAAAAAGCATGAAGTGGTGCACCATGCCAGGGTCAGCTAGCTAGTATTCAAGTATTCAAGCAGGCTTTTTTGGGTGATAAGCTGCCACAAAGATAGCATGAAGTGCTGTAAGGGACTAAACCAGCACAGGACAGAGAGCCCTGTGAGGTTCCCTGAAGTCTTTGGGTGGTCAGGACTGTTGGGTGTTGGGAGCACTGCATTTATCCAGACAAGTTTGTGGTACACTGGAGTTGCTTCCTGTGCTCCTGAGCAGATCTGTGTTCCAGTCAGCAGCATGATGGACAGGAGTGTTCTCTGTGCAGAGGTTTCCAAAGGCTGGAAACACCTGCCTATTTTGGAAGGCACAGCATGGACTGATCCTGGTATTGGTGTTGGACCTCTGCTGCTGGCTTCCATGAGCAGCGTCCCTCATTTGTTATGGAATTCCTGCACCTTACGGGCTGGTTTTGGGGAAGCTCTGTACTGGTGAGATGCAGCCAGACTGCCTTGTTTAGGAAATAATGGGTGGGGTTTTTTTGTTGTGGTTTTTTTTTTTCTTTGTAACTTTTCAGCAGTATTCCATGCACTGATTTACATATATATTATTAAACCTTTGTGTTTGATGCAGTTCTTTGTGAGGAGGGCTTTTGCTTCAAAAGTAAGGGGGGAAGATTGCCAAAATGTAGTTAACCTTAATGTCAATGCTCAGCTTCCAGAATTTCCCCAGATGGGCTTTTACATCTTACAGCTGTTAGGCAATGGCATTTAACCCTGGAGCATCTTGCTTAAATAAGGTCTAGTGCCTGAAATATTTGGCCTTGTGATTGTCTTTCTACCATAGCTATTCCTAATCTCTGTGTGAGGATTTGGGATTGCAGTGGACTATATATCCATATTGCTTGAGAAAAGTAGAAAGTATAAGGTCATGGCCTCTGGAGGCTGCCAGCAAATGAAAATGACAAGTAGGAACATGGAATTAACACAGAGGCATGTTTTCCAGGTATATTCTCCTTCATTAACAAAACCCAAAAAAAAAAACCCAAAAAAAAAAAAAAAAAAAAAAACCAACAAAAAAAAAAACCATACCAAAAATACCCCAGAAACCAAAAAAGCCCCAGGAAGAATAAACAAAGTTTTAAGGGTTGGTAAGCCCCTCTCAGGCAAGTATTCAGCCAAAGCTACAGGGTAAATGGTTATATGAGTAGCAGAACAAGTGCACCACTTTGGAGTTTTGTTTTTGTGGTTTTTTTTACTTTCTCCAGATGTCTTTTCAACCTTATCACTCTTTCCCCATTTTTTTTTCCTAGTGAAACAATCATGTCTGTTGAGAGAGATTCCTCACAAGCATTATAAATGCTACAGTGTTATGGCCACTGCTACAAAATCTGAGCTAGTAGGTGGTGGTTCTCTGAAAGCAATACCTTTCAGATAGTTTCAGACTTTACATTCTAGTGTACTGTAACTACAGGTTTAACAAGATATTCTTCCTTTTGAGCATTGGTTCCAACTCTTTAACTTTGTGGAGGCCCCTTTCTTCTGTTGAGGAAATGTTTTTTTTATGATGGTATGTCATGTGCTGTAGTGGAACTTAGACTGCCTAGGGGCTATGTTGAGACTGCCAAGTCTGTGGAACTACTCATCTTGACTTTGCAGGACTGTTTTCCCCAGGGGGAAATGCAGTCATCAGGTTTATTGTATAGTGACAGATGTTTAATTTGTAAATGTCACGGCAACTTCAAGAGCTCCGTGTTTGGCATATAATGCTTCACATACTGGTTTTACGTGAGAAGACAGATATGATGTATGGCTGGAGTTGCTGCAGTTCTGCTTCCTTTTTCATTTGGAGTTCTCTTGGAGAAAATGGCCCTTAACCCTTGGCTAATACCCTGTTACAGTTGAGGTGTGTGTGATGCCTTTTCTTGTCATGATGTGAGTTATGTAAAAATCCTGCTCATATAAGGTCTGTCACAGTCTAGTGTAGTCTGATAGCTCCTTCATTTTCATTGTCTTTCCATGTCACTTGCCTACAGCTTTTGGGATAACTGTGGTCATCCAAAACTATTGTGCTACTGCAGTCAGAAGGACGTTGTGTTGGGTTTTACAGTTTTGGAGTTTTACTACATTCAACAGATTGGTGCTGTGTGTTCCACTACCCTGCTTGATGTACTGAAATGCCCTCTGGTGTGGAGTAAAGTTCCTTAAGCTGGGTAGCAGGTGACAATAGGCTTAAAGATGACTTTTGACTGCTGTTAATAAATGTTCTTCATGGGCCATCTTAGGACCTTACCCAAACCTACCCTAAAAATGGGTATGGGATGTTACTTACTTGTTTGTGAAAAAAATTTGTTTAACAGTTGTGTAGTGGTTAAATTCAACTGGGCTGCCTAATCTTCTACTTGTAACTCAATGCTTGCAGCAGGAATGTATATACTAAGATTTCTTCTTGTCCAAGTCATGCAGAGTCTGCACAATATCTTGTGATAGTATATCTCTACATTTCCATGCGCTTCTACTGGTTTGTATAAATTGAATTTTAGACCCCCTACTGTCTGTGTACTGTATGATTTCTCCAGAGTCAAATGTTCTGCCTGTAGTACTTGAAGCAATTGCATTTAAATATTGATTTAAAAAAATGTGATTCATATTGTGGGAATGTTCAGTAGGGAGATCTGCAGCCAAAGCAACAGTGTCCAGCTGTGGTGTGGTTCACAGTAAAATTCTGGATTGTGGTTTTGCATTGCTTATCACATGACTGTAATAATGAAAAAATGAAAAAAATTCCTGTAATTGATTTGAAGGAAGAAAAAGAAAATGTGAGCAAACCTGTAATTTTCACAAGTGCCTCAGTTACTTTATTTGCAGTTAATGCAACTACTTCTGCAGTTGCAATATACTGTATCTATGTTAATGCAACTACTTTTGTTGTCTTACCACAGATAAATTCTGAGGAGCGTGTTGATACAGCTGATCAGGAGACAGTCTCCTGGGATCGCAGTATTCCCGAAGACATAAAGCAAAAAATACAGCCTAAAGAAGTGCCAGCAGAAAGTGTCACTGTCTGGATCGATCCATTAGATGCTACACAAGAATACACAGGTAGCTGATTCTTGTTGACAAATCATGTGTGTAATTCTGATGTTTGCCTTTTACACTGGAGACAAGATAGTAAGTATTTCAAAGGACATCTCTTGTTAAAGTCTTATGTCAAAGCTAGCGTGATTTAATTGAAGCATGCTAGCTTCTTATGTCAAAGCTAGCGTGATTTAATTGAACAGATTTCATCATGAAATCTCTGTAGTTCTCAATTTACAACATTTGCTTTTATGTATTCCAACTCTGAAATTACTTTGGTACCTTTACAACTAACTAGTTGCTATAATAAATGGTAACTGTCAATTATGGATTGTACTGGAATTACACATTTCTTTATTTTAGTCATTACTGTGGCAACTCTAAGTATCTTAGATTTTTAGTTTTGTTTATTTAAAGGGAATACTAAGTAAGTATCCAATGTAACTTGATAAAAGAAATTTTTTGTTGTCATTTTTCAAAAAACCATGCATAATTCAGTCTTCCCCCTTTTCAAATGTTTTAGGATGTCACATAAGCAGTTCAAGGCAATCCAACTAAAATTCTTGCTGAAAAGTACTAAGGAACAACTGGAAAAGTGGGATTTTTTTTTCTTGTGACTATGTAATTGATACAATTATCCTTTCAAGTGGATGTTCTTTGGTTTTTGAATTAGCATTTTTGAGCCAATAGAGGATAGGAGGTGAGACAGAGAAGGGAGAATGAAGGGGCACAGATTGCCATGAAAATATATGTTGCATAAGACACAGCTGTTAGCATTAGATCTGGTAGGAGTATAGGTTACATCTACTGAACAGGAAAAATTGCTGGAAACCTGAAAAGTCTTCAAAGTCTTTTGAAAACTGAAAGGTTATTTGAAGATACATCAAAGTTATATAACTGCAAGTGGTAGAATATAAACTAGTCTTTAGGGAATAATCTGAATAATCTCCTGTCTATTTTCCTTTTGTATTCTTGGCATCTGATTGTAAACTTGCTCACTTTCTTGTTTTGCCCACAGAGGATCTTCGACAGTATGTCACGACCATGGTTTGTGTGGCTGTAAATGGTAAACCAGTAATAGGTGTGATACACAAGCCCTTCTCATCATACACAGGTATCTTCATGCCTTCACCTATTTCCATGATAGTCATAGCATTAATTGAAATTTGATGTTTGAGAGAACATCTCTAGGTATAAATGAGAAAATAGTACCAGTAGCAAAAGGTCACTCTAGCAGACCACACAATTAGAGCTGTAGGTGTGTTCTGTGCTATAAAACCACAAAGGAAAATGCTGTCCTTGTTTAAAATAAAAATTATGCATTTAGAACAAACAAACTGAAAATATTTTAAAGAACTAAGATCCCTTCAATTGGAGTGCTTATTGCAAACAAAAAAAAAAAGTTAAACCTACAAATACTGGCCAGTTTGATGTGTGCTTTTAGTTTTTAGCAAGAAGAGTGCTTTGCTCATTTAGCAGAATAGCTTGGATCTGTGATAATATACCCAGGAGCTACTGTGTATTCGGTGTGAATAAAAAAAAGATTGAATAAAGATCTTAATGGCAACGGTTTGTGTGTAACTGGCAAGACTGTCTAGCATAGTCCTATTGATTATCTGACATGTTTTTAATGCCACAGCTGTGAAGTAATTAATTCTTCAGTATTAATGATGTATCAGTGAGCCTTGCTGCAAGTTTGGCAATTCGCATGCACTTCTGAAAGCTTCAAAGTAGTTTAAGTATTCATGTCTTATTGTGTATTTAAAACAGGAATTGCTGTTTACATTTTCCCTTAGGCGATACTGACCTCTAGAGTTCTGAAGTTTTGCAGTAGCTCTAGAACAAAAACTAAGTCTGAATAAATGCATTTTGTATTTGTTGACCTTTTTTGGCCCTAACACTAAACACTCATCATTTTGTGCTAAATATTTTGCTGTCTATAAATATGAATTTAATTACCAGTCACTTATGTACTATATTCCAATATGCTTTAAGAATCTTGGAGATTTTGGAACATATGTTTTTAGGTATCAATATCTATCTAAAAAAATGGGTTTTTAGCATTGTAATGTTGAGAATTTATCTCCTTTGGTAAGAGTGAAGTGTGCAATGTTCAGACATAGAATCAGAGGAGATGCAATGAATTCTGTCATTCTGCGTGACAAGTATTCATTTTCCAAGCTGGAAATACCGATATGTTTTGAGTCAGATTGTTCCTAATACTACCACACAAATACAAAGCAATAAAGGGCAGTCAGCATTGTTATTACACAGAGCTCAGTCTGTTGCCAAACAATCTGGTTCTCTGCTGAGATGAAATTGCTGGGTAGTTTACTAAGTAAATGTCAGATTAATGGTTAGGGGATACCACCTACCAAGCTTGGCTTTGAACTTCGTGAGGAAATAAGTGGGAAGTTGTGGATTCTAAATTCTATTCTCTGAAACACAACATCAAATATCTTTCTTTGTAGCACTATCCTCCTGAGCTATTTCCTTCTTTAGCATTACTATCCTTCTGAACTAAATGACTCAACAGCATTTTTAGTATCTGTTTTAAAGTGTAGCGGGGCTTTTTGTTCTTACATAAAAACATTGTCTGAGGAAATACTGGATGTATTTCTGACTAGGAGCCATCCTTTTAACTTTGGTGGCTTTCCAGTTGCAAATTCTGAATATTAACTACTTGGGACTTTTCCTTCTTATTCTGTTTTTTGGAATTGTTACACAAGAACAGTCAGGTTTGGGATAATGCCATATGCACCAATGTGTGTGTGACCTCTTTCACTTCCCTTGTTTTCCCCCCATCCTCTGTCAGCCCAAACTTTCTCTTTTACAGTAGTGAGAGATATTCAGTCAGTGGTATTAATTACATATTGTTATATAAGTACCCTTTTATCCTCACACTTAACAGAGATTGTCTTTTATAAACTTAGTAGAATTTTTGTTTCTCTTGTAGCTTGGGCAATGGTGGATGGTGGGTCAAATGTAAAAGCTCGTTCCTCCTACAACGAGAAGACTCCGAGGATTATCGTGTCCCGCTCCCATGCAGGAAAAGTTGAGCAGGTGGCACGGCAGACATTTGGAAATAAAACTGTGATAATCCCCGCTGGTGGAGCAGGTTTGGTTCTTCAAGCATCCTATCCATTTTATTGCTTCTGAATAATTTAATGGTGTAGCTGTTACTAGACAGAAGGGTGTACTCTGGTATCTTCTCTTTTTCCTTTTGTCTTTTGATCTTCACATCACTGAAAGCAATAGGGACAAAGTTTTTTCTGTATTTAGAAGCCTACATGCAAACTGGATTCAGACTTCAGGCTGTTCACAAGTCAGTGTGTTACTGAGTCTAAGCCTAGGCCAGAAATGCTGCTGTGGTCCTTTCATTGAAACACACTGATGTGTGTTCATGGAAGGCACTGATGCCTCAGTGGGAGAAAAAGTGTTGTGTGACCACAGACACAATCATGGAAGAGAATCTGTTGGTTGTTAGTTAGCTGTTAGTATGGTTGATTTAAAAAAAAAAAATTAAAAAAGGGCCATTAAAGTTTGGTATCGTTTATTGCATTTATGTCAAAAGAGGAAAATTAGTATCACTAAAGTCTATTTTTATCTGCCTAATACTCAATTTAAAGGAATTTTAAAATACTTTTTACTTATGCAACATTCTTGTGCATGTTATTGACAGAACATAAATGGGAGGCACTAGGCTTTTTTTCCTTATTTTTGCAGAAATATATCTTTCTGTGCCTTTAATGTGAAAAGCCAGAGTTCCCTTACAGATTGTTTAGTCCAGAAAGTCTTGTATTGCTTCTTGAAAATGACTAAATGACAAAGAAAGTGAAAGTGTAACTGATTATAGCAGGTCTTGTCCAGGGCTTGACTCTGTTTAAGAAGATGAAGAAATGAACAGATTAGTGAATCAAGACTATTGGTCAAAGAGTTGAAAATTTGAAAAAAATCCATAAAAGAATGGATACTGTTTTGAGCAATTACTTTGTAGTGTATAATGAATAATATAGGGGAATGCCCTGGGCTAATTGACTTTATTAAAGAGCGGTTCTATTGCAGTAAAAAGCCAGGGAGAAAAAGATAGACTTGAGCATGATATAGAGATTGAGAAATGAATGAGTAAACATAAAAGCAGAACTATATTTGAGTGTCTGGTCGTCTTCTTTTAATGTGTTTTGACAGGAAAGCTTGGTTTAATTTTTTTTTTTTTTACCTCTGCCCATTTCTTCTAGGTTATAAAGTGTTGGCCCTCCTTGACGTGCCTGAAAAGAATCAAGAAGAAGCTGACGTGTATATCCATGTCACCTACATTAAGAAGTGGGACATATGTGCTGGAAATGCAGTGTTGAGAGCATTGGGTGGTCATATGACTACCCTGACTGGTGAAGAAATTAGTTACACTGGCTCAGATGGCAATGAAGGAGGACTTATAGCCAGTATCAACATGAACCATAAAGCACTAATTGAAAAACTTCCAGATCTGGAAAAAACATCACACAAATAAGCATGACTGGTGGAGGAGTACAAGTTGTGCTTTTGTAGCCTCCAGATGCTCTGTCTGAAGAAGCAGGTGTGAAAACCTGCTGGAAAAGATGCACAGCAAAGCAGTTTGGTGTGGGTTTGGGAACTATATCTTGCATTGGGTTTTGTCAGTGGTGGTATTTAAAAAGAATAAAATAATAATAATAATTGGAAGTAGGAAGGGGACGATGGTCTCGCACATCAGTTTCCATGTTTTATTTTTTTCAGACTGTTTTGATGCAGTTATTATACTCAAGGTGCATTTACCATATATATTGGTGAACATAGGTGAACTAAAGAAAAATCCAATTTTTTTGGTAAAATAACCTAAGTATTTCTCACAGGAATTTCTTGAAACCTTTTACATCTTATTGTAGTTTTAGTGATTCCATAATAAATTAGGTAGATAAAAAGCTTGATTTTTATAGGCATCTGATAACTGTAAACGGTTTATCAGGAATCATGACCTCGTATTTTGTATCCCCTGAATGGAAAGCACAAGAAGGTTGATTCAAATCTATATGCAGCAACAGTTTATCTTTGACAGTGTGGCACTCTCTGCTTTTTAAGAGAAAAAAGGAAATGTTTTTTGACTTCTTTCCTGAAGATGTAAACCAGTTTTAGTTCAGGTGGGTTGTGAATATCGGTGTTTTATTAATCAGTGTAATTATTTCCTTATACCTTTTTAAAAGAAGGCAGCATTTCCTTGTATAGTTTTTAGCAGTTACTTCTTGTCCTTGATTTCTGCAAGCAGTGTTGAAGATGCATGCTAGATTTTTCTCTAATGTAGGGCTTGTTCATCATGTGATGTTTGTGCCTATAGAAGCAGCCTCTTCCTTCAGTACCTCTTATTTTGCTTGTTTGGATTTTCTTTCCATTGGACAGAGTCATAGGGAATGAGTTTTACAGAAATAGTAGGTTGACTGGTTAGTTCCATTTCCAACACAAGATATAAACCAGCACTTTTTCTACAACTCCAGGAACAGCTTTGTCTTTTTAGCTTGCAGCACACGCTCTCCTGCAGAAAGCTCTTCAGCCATTCCAAACAGCTTGTGTTTATTTGGTTTGTGATAATTTACAGAGAGAGAAGAGACCATTTGAACTTGAATCTGCTTAAGCAAGTTTGAAGAACATGTGGCACATGAAGTACAGCAAGGTCTGCAAAATTTTACTGAAAAATGTTCTTTGCAATCCAGTACATACAGAACAGAATGCAAGTCCTTTGATATCAAATGACAATTTGTTGTACCTCTAAAAGTTGTGAACTTCTATCTCCAAACATGTAACCATCTGCATTGTTGTTCTCTGCATTCCCCTGAAAGGTTTCAGAAGGTTAAAATACATGTGTTATTTGAATTACCAGAAATAAGCTGCCCATCTCTCCTCAAGAATGCTAAAATTCTAAGTTAATATAGATGGTTTCTGTTCAAAGTTTGTTCAGTAAAGGCTTAGGCTGCTTGATCAAAACCCTTAATTCTTTAATTTTAACTTCTTTCATATTGTTAATGAGAACTGCTGTTCTGATTAAAAAGAGGTTTTTTCTCCTTAGGTCAGTAGTGGAGAATGTTTAGATACTGCTTTCAACTTCTAGCTGAAGTTCACATTTCCAAAAGACTTCCCAGATGTTGGATAACTACAGATACACACTTTTATTTCTTAAACTCACTGGCAAAGGAGACTGAAGCTTAGTCCTACAAGCCTTTTGGTACAGGTAGTTTTTGGAGAAGTTCTTTTCCAACACAGACACTATTGCTGCTCTTTGAAAATAACTTTTACACATGTAGATAATACACAAAGAAGTTTTACTTTCAATTCTTAAATTTAAGAAACTTCTATATGCTATGACAAATAAGTGATTATGCCCTTTTTAAAAAGGATTTGATCTATTTCAAAAAGTTGTTGAGCTTCCAAACTTCAGTGAAGACTAAAAGAAACATATTTATCAAGGTTTTAAGATTTTACAAGAAGATTGCAGCTTTTTAAGGCTGATTTAAATGTCTTAAAGCCTAATTTAATGAAAACAGCTGTTTGTATGTTTATTTGTTAAAGAACATGGATTAAAATTTAAATATGAGAAATAGCCATAGTTAGCCTAGTATAAAAACCTGATTGTGTCACAGAGAAGAAATGCACAATATTTAAGTATGCAATTAAGATAAAATCTGTGGCAAGTTGGGGTTTTAGAATCAGCTTGAAATCCTATGTAAACATACTTCCTAAAAATTGGACTGCTTTTATTCTGGGGAATGCTTCTATCACATCCTTGCATAAGCTGTGATCAGACTTCCTGTATGGGAAATGAAAAATGTTATGTAATGTACAAGGGCTTACTTGTATTAGTTGAAGGCATAGATCAGTGAACAAAAGTATTTGCCTACATTATTTTTCCTTAGGAAAACAAAGTACCTTAGGAGAGGCCCTCCTTTCCTTCCTCCCACATGCTGGCTAAAATGCCTAGCCTTCCATTAGGAAGACTTGTGCTTGTTCAGACACATTAATATCCTAAATTGCTTTGTTGCAATGGATCACAGTGTTTGGTACCTTTCACAGGGGACCATTATTGGCCTGATCTCACTCCTGGTGAAATTGAAGAAGAGGTGGGAATGTGGTGCCCAGTTAATTACTTGTAGGAGAGCCTGAGCTCATTTCCCACAGTTGAGGGGTAAGGTAGTGCTTGTGGTCTCCCAGTGTAATTTAAAGAGCTTTGGTGTGAGAATAGGTGAGCAGCTGGTGAATATCAGTTTCAGATGTCATTTTGCAATAAATGTAACTCTTATGCAGACCAGCAAGTATTCACAAGTGCTTGCTTACTGCACACATCCCAGTGCACTTTGTTTGCATGGTGTTAACACTCAGCTTGTCATTTCTTTGACTCTTTACACTCCATTCTGAAACATTCTGCTTACATTCTGGCTTGAATATTTGTCTGGTCTCATCAGTGTGGATGTGACTTAACCTTATGCCCAGAGGATAGGAAATGATGCCATACCCAAATCTCACTGCTGGGCCACAACCGTGTTCTTTACATCTTAGCCTTTTCCACGTGCAGTTGTCGCACACCATTTTTAGGGATGCTACTTAAAACAGTTGCATGTTGTAGGTAGGTCCTACAAAACTATATATTTTAAAAAATCTTAATTAAAAATCATAGTAGCGTTCTAGCTCCAAATAAGGAAAGTAAGAGAATGTATTATTTTAGCATTGGTTTTCCAATGGTGGATATTTTGAGTGGCTATTATGATTAAGGTGGTTGCAAGTGAAATTATTCTAAAGCTATATGTATTTTCTCTTTTTCATTCTTCTATAAAGAGTGTATGATAGCATAGATAATACCTGGTATTGTACCAAGAGTCCTAGCTTTCATTCCTTGAATGAATATTTTCTAAATAAATGGAGACAGAAATAAATGGGTTGAATATTGTATTTAACTGGTTTTGAGATTAACCTGTTTGCCAGACTTTTACAGATGGATTTAAGGGCTGTTTGTTCTGATCTACAGAGCATGTAATGATAATGAAAATACTTAGCAGATATGGCATACTTGGAGAGTGAGTTAACCATACAGGTGAAGCTGCAAAGTCATCTAGTGATATTGTTCCATATATTTACTTCATGGTTGTTACAAGGGACAGATTTTCTAATTGGCCTCAGGTGTGAGAAAAGTTTTGATTTTTTTTTTAATGGCCAATGCCTGGAGACCAGAGGTGAGGAGGGGAGTCAGTATGGAGTTCATCTCTGCTTTTTTGTTTTTAAATAAGTGTATTCCAATGTCTTTGTAGCATCCTGTTACCTGTTTGGGTTGTACAACAGTAGTGCAGTACTTTATACTCCTGATTTATTGTCTAAAACAAGGAGTCCACACCTCCCAAGAATTGTGCGGTGAGAAGTGACCAGGTGTTGTTCTGGGCTTCTGCTGTGCTATGCCAGCAGAGAATGGCTGCTTTGTGCTTTCCTGGATGTCATTCCAGTAGCAGTTTCTCTCACAGACAACTGTTTTCTCAGGCTACTGTCTCCCCAGTTATGCCCAACTTCTTTGTAGATCTGTTTTCTGAAGTAAACAAGCAGTTGAAAGAAGCAGATGGATGTGCAACAGAGGACAATTATTTTTGTTTCTTTATTTTTAAATTGCAGTAATTGTTTCATACCTCTTGTCTTTCAGGACTTAGTTAATTCAGGTAAGATTCAATGGACCACAAATAAATGCCTGTAGGATTTTAAGCCCAAGCAGGAGGAGGGCAGGAAGGACCGCCTCTAACCAAGGCAAACCTCAATGGATGGTTTTCAGTCAGGCCACTCATGCTGAGTCCTTTGTCCATGCTTTAGTGGTTTAGGCCCTTTCACACAAACAATTACAGATTTGACTTTACCAAAATATCACTGATAGTCTTGTCTTCTAATCTGCTGTTGTCAGTGATAAAACTGGACTATTTCTGCTTCACTGTAATGTAACTCCCTGAGACAAGAATGTGGTAACTCTGAGGACCCAATTGCTTGACTTGTGAGCCACAGCTTCCTTGTCACAGCTCTTGCAGTGATGATCTAGTACTTGCTGTGACTGTCTTCCCACCCCACAAGCAGGCCATGCATCCATATTGAGAAGCTGTTGAAGCCTTATATATTTTGGTTTTCAGGTGCCACAGCAGCTCTTTCAGCTCTTCTGTGAGAAGTGCTCATCCAGTTTCTTCTCTCTGGAGCCATTAATTGGTGGCCACTTTTCCCTCTTTGCTCTTCCATTCTGATCCTTGATTCTTTTTTAGTCAATGTGCACAAGAAAAATGAGAGATCAGAGATGAAGACAGTCCCAGAAAGAGAGGACCCCAGCAGTCAACTGTCCAACTTATCCTGAAGCTGGTAATGTTTGGGACTAAGATCTAAGGTAGTGACTGATTCAACCACAAGTTGCCAACGAAATAATGGGAACATGGAGAGGTTCATGCAATTAGGGGTGCTGAACATACAAGAAGTTAAACACCCAAAAAGAAGGAGAAAATGGTTTTTCATTATAATGTTATTATAATGTTCCAAGCATTTGGCATTTGTGCCCCCTTGGGTGCAGAGCTTCATTGCTTATGAAAGAGACTGCATTGGTCCTCTGTGAAAGGATTTGTTGATTTTGTTGAACTCAATAGCAGTATTCCCACAGAACTCAGTGTGAGCAGCACCAAGCCAGATAAAACAGGAACAGTAAGTTAAGCTGAATTCTGAAAAACTCAACCTCTGTCAATAGAGCAAACAACCTGGGTTGTGTTAAAGTTGCCTCTTAACAGCTTCAGTCTACATTTGGAAATGTCATCCCTGTGTTGAGGTCTTTCAGGTTTTTTGTGTTCTACAGCTGATAGAGCCCACTTTCAGGTAACATTGTTTCCTACACCAGTTGTTTCTTATTTGCAATACATATTTCATTTTTTCTCTCCAAAGGATCAGCAACACTCCAGCATTTTTACTCTTGTCCCACCAAATTGTATTAGCATTTTCCAATTGTGTGCCAAATTGAACAATTCTATAAATAAATTCTCTGAAAATACTGGTTTGTGAGGGTGTTATTCTATATTTTGTCTTTCTAGGAGGTATTTATTCTTTGTGCTCCAAACTCTTTTTTCCAGTAATGCACGTCATGTTTCTTCAGTTGCGCTGTATCCATCATGTGTGTGAGACTTCCTGCCTGAGGAGTTACTAATAAGTCCAGCCAAGTTTATGGTAAATATAATTCAAGATCTCCACTGGTTTTGTTTTCATATCTGTGTTGCTGTGAAAGCTGGTCAGTTTGTGAAAGTGAGTGATTAGAAATCCCCCAGATAGTATTGCTCTTTGGATCTAAAGAAGCTTTCTTTCCATCATCATTTCCACATCTCTTCCTAATTATGTTACACCATTCCACTCAAATCTGCTTCCATGAGAATAGTAGCAGGGTAGTAACTGTACCATTATTAGCTCTTTCTGTATTCATGTCCTGCTGTTCATAAATGAAACCATGGAGCAAGTTGTAAGATCCTTTAATGTCCCCCATCAATATGGCATTTTGGGCAGTTCTTGGATGCAATTTCAAATATGTTTCTTTTCACCCTTACCAATATGTGCAAGACTGGATGTACAATGAAATTTTCTGTCATCCTGGACTTAGGCAATGTATGTCACAGAGCTGTACACAGATGTTTAGAAAACCCTAGATTATGTGTGATCTATCAAGATAAGGAACTTGGAGTCTATTGTGATGCTCCAAAATGCTTCTTCAGAGAAGGTGCAACCTGTTGGAACCCGCGAAATTCCTCTGGCTGCCCTGGAGGACTCGAGGCCCTGCCCAGGGGGCTCAGAGACCTTGGCACAGAGCCCAAGATCCCTGTGCCTTTGATTTAGCCCTTGGAAAAAACAATTACCAACCTTATATGAAGAATTACAAGCCACAAAAGTTTAAGTAGAATGATAGTGAATTTATCGCAGGGTGAAAAATAGATTTTTTTGGGTTTTTAGAATGGGGGTTCAGGGAGCAAGATGGAGGAATCTGGGTGTGTCCAGCCTTTCTCCTTCTTGGCCTCCATCTTCTGCTGTGATATTGGCACTTTTAGACTGGTTTAGAGTAGAAGCTCACTGTCTAACCTAGGTGATAGGTATTGGAAAGTAATTGTAAATATTGTACACGTAGTTTTTAGTATAAAAAGATAACACTGCCCAGGGGCAGGCAGAGTGCCTCTGACTGTCTTGCTGAGCGGACCTCAGCAGGTTGGGAGAAAGAATTTTATAGATAAGGACCAATAAACAGCCTTGAGACCAAGAAATGAAGAATTCTGACTCCTTCTCCGACTGCTGGGCTGGGAAAAGAGACTTTCTAACACATCTTGGGGTCACTCTGGCCAGCTAGAGTCCCGAGAGCAACCCAGAGGAGGAGGGATTCTTCCCACCTTGCACAACGAGTAAGTGAATGTCTGTGTGCATGTGGTACATGGCTTGTTGTAAACAGCTGTATCCTTTGGGATCCCTGAAGAGTCCAGATAGAGGCAGACGTGTGCTCTATGCTGTCAGCCATTTCCATGAGGCTCTCAAACGTGCCTTTCTCACACCTGATCTATCATGTCCTGCCCCAGGGCCAGCATTTTGCAAGTTTCATTATTTAAAGCAGAGTGAAAGGTAGTATGTAACACTGTACAAAAACTATACAGCCCATGGTGGGGTCCTGCTTCTCAACAACATAAACCAAATTTATGTCTCCTGTTTGTCTGTTGGGTCAGCTTCTTGCATATCCTGTGTTCCACAACTTCTTGGTTTTGTTTATTCTCTTCAGACAATCATGCTGTCCATATTTGATTTATAAATGTAAGCTAAGCTTGTTAAAAAATGCAGTAAGTTTAGTTTATGCTGTGCATGCCTGAGGGCCACTTGTATGTTTCTTTCTTTGTACAGTAGCAAGGCTGTCCTGAGTAGGCTTCTCACCTCTTGGCACACGGGCATCCTGCACACTAAGTACATCCTACACACAGAATATTTTGAGCTGGAAGCAACCCACAGAGTCCAGCTCTTAAGCCCATACAGGGATCAAACCCACAAGCTTGGCATCATTTGCAAAACTGTGCTCTAAGCAACTGAGCTGAAGGCTCTTCTGTCACTAGAAGCCCTCCTACAAATGTTGTTTCATTCACACTGCTACAACAACTAAACTGTTTTCCAGGATAAGGCTGCACAGCACTGTTTTAACTTGGCCTGGGCCCTAACTCCATTGCTTCAAGGAATTCTAGGAGTCTGTCAGTCAAAGAGAATGTCTGATCCCCAGGCAAGGGGCTGAAGTCCTGCTGGAGAGGATGGAAGTTTGGCCTGGCACTGGCAGTGGGTAGAGAAGCAGAGATTGCTCAGTCAGGTGGCTGGGAAGGGGCTGTGGGAATGCTTTGCAATCAGGGCAGACAAAATGGAGTGGCTGCCCATTATCTCTGCTGCGGGCCTAGTCCTGGTGACCCTTTACTTATCGTACGTTTTAAGTAAAATTACAGGAATTCTTCCAAATTAACTGCTGTGTTCTAAATAAAAAGCACAACAAACATTGTGCTAATAGGTAATAATTCTGTTAGGGTATGGACAAAGGTGAAACTTGACAGATTTGGCTTTTACATTTGAAAGCTGCTCATTTTTCTTCCGAAGGGATGTGTTCATTATAGAATTAAGGATGTGTCAAGTTTGCAGTCGTCTCATCTGAAATCCACCTGAGCTGGGTGGGTATGTTCTGTTTGTATTTGCAGGGGGCCAATAACATGGTGCATATCCTATTTCTGCAAGGGGATAGTGTTCAACTAAAATAAATAAAGGGGATAAAATAGATATGAGATCTGTACTAGGGGAAAGGCAAGGGCTTTAACCTGCTTCTGATAATATTCTGGAATCTTAATACTTGAATCTCTTGGAAATAATTGTATCAGCAGTAAAGATTTTAGTTATTTAAGCAAAAGTAAAGTATTTTTTGTATGCAACATTTTCTACTGGAACTGAACTGAAGTAACCCCGATCTCTCTTTGCTATTCTGATAAGATAAAAATCTTCTCTTACAAAAATAGTTTTATGCAGGTGGAACAATGGCTTTTGGAACCTGAATTGTACTTCATCCTGACAGATTTAGACCAAGAACGCTACATATGGCAGAAAAGTTTTAGTGTTGACACTGGGATCTCTAAAAGGCTTTGAGCAGAGGAGAACAGAGGGGGGCAGAGGCCAGTAGAGGGCTCTGTCTTCTCATGAATCGCCTGAAGAGGCAAAACGATCTTGATGCCTATGAACTTACACTCCTGTTTCATTTTTACAAAGAAAAGTCACCATTTTTTTTCCTCACTTGTGACATGTCTTCAATTAAGCGAGCACAATTGATACAATTAATTCTTCCTTCAAGATAGCAAAGAACAGATTTCTTTTTGACCTTTCTTAAACATGAGAGCAATTGTACCCATCCTTATCTGGAAATGTTACATCTTGAAGCAACTCCATCACACATTTCCAGGCTCTTTGAGGCCACTGTGCTTGCAAGAACAGTGATCAAAATAATATTTTATCAGTTTCTTGCTACTGAAGTTGTTTGGAGTTTATTTTTCTTATCTCTTGCCACTGGCATTTCTTGTCCTTTGTGTTCACTTCTCACATGCAGGGAGAAAAAAGAAGTAATTTTCTGTTTCAGCCTTTTGCAGGAAGCTAGCTGTGCTTTCACCCACAACTGCCTTCCAGTACTGTATTAAAAATGTGATATTACTTCTTTCTTTGCATTGCCTTTAATTTGTACCACATGGACTTCTAGTGACTGTCACCTCCAGGCCTGTGGGACAGAGAAAAAAAGAAAGGCCCATGTGCCCCTTGCTCCAGCTGCCCAGCTGAAGCAGGGGTGCATTGCTCTCCACAGACTCTCAGTCAGTCAAGCCTGAGGCAAGATGAGAGAGAGGAGCAGTTCTGGAGAACATCCATTTGCTGCATCCCAAACTTCATTCTCCTGCAGGGATGGTTGCTCTCCTACTGAAAACCAATGTAAATGTGACCTTGTCTGCCAGAGGGATGGTACAGATACCAGAAAATCTAGCAACAGCAAAAAGAAGAGCTGGGGAAAGCTAGGCATCCTAACTTTGAATAGAGAGCTAATTTGGGAGTTGTCATTGATGTGTGCAAGTAATTCCTTCTGTTAATTATATATAGCTGCATATTTAAGTGCAATACTTAAAATGTGAAAATACTTAGCTACTTTGGGAGATGAAAGAGAATTAAGAAAAGAAAGCTAGTGTTAACAAAAAAAAAAAAAAAAAGAAAAGAAAAGAAAGCATTGTCTGTTTGTTTGAGCAGCTGTCCACAATATAAATTGAAATGCTTTGAATCACTGCGTCTTTCTTGGTCTGTGTTCATCACAGGCACTTTCTGCAGTGCAGTCTCTCTGCATCAGGACTTGGCTGAGCTTCTCTGTGTGTCTGTGGGGGTGGTGGTTCATTGTCCTACACATTCACTGGGCTCATCAGAGGCAAGGCCACCTGCAAACTTGCTGAGGGTGCAGCCAAGCTCGCTGTGCCACTGATGGAGGTACAAAACAGCACTGGTCTCAGTGTGGGCTCTCGTGGGGCATCACTCATCACTGAGCTCCATCTGACCTCTGCCCTCTGGATGGGACGTTCCAGCCAATTCCTCACGCACTGAACACTTCGACTATCAGCTCCACACTTCTGCAACTTAGAGAGAGGGATGATGTAGGGACCATGTCAATGATCACTCAAACCAAATATTTAGTCTGAAAATTTCATGTTAAAATGAGATGAAAAATCATGATGATTACATATTGACAGCCAAGAAGAAAATATCCATCCATGGTATTTAATAAAACTTGCTTTTAAGCCAAAGCAGAAAAAAAATGCATAGATTAATTACTTAGGTTTTGGTTTGATTTGTGGTTCTTGGTCCTTTTGTTTGTAGGTGTTTCTTACTTGAACTAACATCCATTAAACCCAAAATTTATTAAAAATACAAAGTTCACTCTTTTATGCTTCAATATTTCAGTATTATATTGTAAGTGCCTAACAGACAAAGTACAGGGAGTTTGCTTGAAATGGTAATGAATAATTAATGATTCAAATATTTTTTCCATGTTGGAGAACCCACTCATCTGTATTTGTCTGCCATGCCCTAGTTTGTGGATGACACTATTTAAAAATGGGACAAATAATGTAAAAAAAAAGTTTTCCAGGTTCAACACTGCAGGCTTTTCAACATCTCTAGAAATATTTTTCTCTTAATGGAAGAACCTTTTATTTCACTATACTGAATATTAAAATTCTTGACAGTAACAGACTCTTCCTCTTTCCTTTTTAAGCCATCAAGGGAGTTGGGGGTTTTTACATTTCCAAAGGCACAGATCTGAGCAATATTATAAATATCATATTCGGAGCTTTTTGTTAACACTTCTACCTTCACAAGTGTGCAATAAAAATGGCAATAAAAAGGGGCTTTCTCAGATCAGTATGATCATATGCTTCTTGTTTTAAGTGGTTCATTGCAGTAATCCTTCTCCTATGTCACCCTTATGGTGCCCTTAGCTACAGAATGGACAGAACATCTGAGGGTGTTCAGATGATGAATTACATCAATTTCCTGCTGCTTCAGTACAGCCATTTCTCCCTAAGAAATTTGAGCATTATCCAAAGGGCAAAACTGTATTACTTTAGGTAGAAATTCAGATCATCCTCTGTAAGGACATGAGGTGGACTCAGGCTCTGTTTCCTCCTTGTAACCCTAAGTGGAAAACCTTGATTTTTATGCAGGAGACAGTAGTTTTGTCTCAGGAGTACATCATGTCTGGAAGACTCCAAAGCATTTTGTGATGGGGTTTGACTTAAATCTGAACTGCATTATTCAGCTGATTGCTATAGTGGAAGGGTTTGTGAGTCCTTAATCAGAACTGCAAATAGTTGAGTGCTTTGAAAATCCTCCCAGGGTGAATTCCCACAAACTCCTTCATAATAAAACTCAGCATGGGAATTTAAAGTAAAACGAAATAATAAAGTTCTAATTTTTGTCTCAGAGGTATGACTGGTTTTGGCACAAGGAACTTTTGAATTTCTCTTCTTTTTGTGGATGTTAAAATAGGTATATTTCTGAGCAGTTTTTATCAATAAAGCTGTTAGACATCTGAAACTTCAGAGACAATTCTGCTTCTCTATTTTCCTTCAGAGCCCTAGGTTGGCTTCAAATATTTTGTGCATAAAAAGGAAAAGGAACAAGTCTGCAGAACTATTTCTATGATGGTGGAGGCAGTTTTAAAACAAAATCTGTTTTCATTTTCTCTTTTGTTATAAGGCATTAAACGATTTATATCTGATCTAAAAATCAAAACCTTTCCAAATTGCCACTTGCTTTCTTTCCTTCTCAGTTCCTGGTACATGACTGTGTCCTAGGAAGCAGAAACTTCTGCTGGGAGATTAACTGGGAAAGGATTGGGGTAATGTTAGGTGAATTTGAACAGTTCAAGGAACTTTCAGCTCCTCTGTGCTATAGACAGCAGAAGTAGAGGCAGGAGTGCATTTATCTAGAGGTACAGATAAATGCACTCCACTTTGCACTGAAAGGGCTAAATTGTGGGGAATGAGCAATTTTTCCCCTTTGCTATATGCCTGGAGTCTGGGACAGACTTGGCTTGTGAGCTCATAGAGCAATTTGTTCTCCTCTGTCTCCATTTTGATTTAGAAAATAGTGAATTAAATTTAGAAAATTTCTTTTAGAATGCAGAAAAATGGCAACTTCAAACATGAGCATGAATTTATATCTATGTGGATCTTACTGAGCTCAGTGTCTTGGCCTAGCAATGAAGTTAAGGTTTACCCACATTTTTCCTGTTGCAATTTACTCTTTTTGAGAGTGCTAAGGTATCCCACAGTCACTTCATAAGTGCTAAGGAGAAGTGTCAAAAAATTGATGTTCCAATGTCTTTCTTTTCATTTCTTGTGAGGTGAAAGAATGAACCTTTTTATAGAAAAATAAGCTTGTGGACACCATAAGATGAGCCAGGGTCAGTGTCTCATTGCAAAAAAAAGCAAAATACATGCGAGGTGTATCATGGCCAGTAGATAAAGAGAAATTATGACTATTAAAATATTATGTGCTTGTTATCATTACTGTTACTTGGGCTTACATCAGGGAGAAGGGAAAGCTAAGAGACAATTTTACAGCAGCTTGAGGCATAGCTGCAGAGTTATCAGGGTTACACCCTTCTTGGCCATTGCAGATGGTGTAACAAAAGGCTTTTGCAAAAACTGCTTCTCTGTGAGAGTAGGATGTGGTTGTGGAATTTCCAGGCTTGGAGGTTTTCAACATCAGGCTGGATAAAACTATAAACAACCAGATCTAGGTCTGGTGACATTTGTGTTTCAGCAACTGCTGGGATAGTTGGACTACTTACCTTTAGAAGTCCCTTCCTCTCAACATTTCTTGAGCATGTGAGATTAGGATAATTTTGTTCTGAATAGTTGTGGGGAAAGCCCTGTGGCAGGACTTTTGGGTTCCCTAGTATTGCAGAAGGTTTCACATGGTTTTCATTGCCACTTTAACCTCCTCAAGCTGTGAGCACTCAGCATTTCTGCAAATCCTGGTCACATCAGCAGAGGATGGCTGTGGAAGTTGGAAGTATATTTAATGCAAGGCAAAAAGAGTTCTAAAACAAAACTGTATTCCAGAATTTGTTAGTGATTTTTTATTGGGTTATTATTTGCCATGTTTGCTGACATTTTTTATGGCAAATTTCTCATCAGTTATTTAAGCTGTTCATAAAAACTAGGATCAGTGTACATGGACTTCAGCTTCTTTCAGAGATAAACCCTCTAGTGAGAATCTCTGCAGCACCGAGTTACTCCCATAAACGATAGCTAAGACAAGTCAAGCAGGGCAAACAAATCAGTGAGAATGGAGAACAGGCAAAACTGGGACTATTTCCAAATTCAGCTGTTTCTTCATGGAAAAGAATGACACTCAGTAGACTTTTTTGTGTTGTGTAGAAAACATGTCGTGGTCAGAATAGCTCCAGTTGCTCAGGCACAGGCTTAAGAAGGAAAACGTCCCTGCAGTTGAGAGGCTGCAAGGCTGGCGTTCATGGGAATATTTGCTCTGTTTCTTCTTACTCCATTTCTATCAGGCAGAGGTAACAGAGAAAACCTTCTGGAAAGTGTGCTCAGACATATCTCCAAATGCTTCAGTCAGCTCCTAGCCACATTGAGGAAAAGTTGGTTTCAGACCCCCTCTTTTATTTCTCACTTGTTACCTCTCCTCCCCTCCATTCCTCACTCTAACCTTGGAATCAGGCACTGCTCTGCTGTGGATTCCACTGTTATTGTCACAGCAGAACAAACCTATCTGTTGCTGCTTCCTCCCCTGGCTTCTTGCTGCCTCAAGCACTCTCCTGACCCTCTGTAGAGCTGTTTAATCTCTCTAAGGCAACACAACAACTCACCTGGCAAAAAAACAGGGAAACATTTCAGATCTGAGCCAGGTGGTCACTCAGAAGGAGGATGCAGGAGGCAGCAGCTGAATTGCACTTGCTTGACAGAAAACTGCCTGCACGACACTGACCCACTGTCATCTTGTGCTCATAGCTCCTGAAATGCAATCGTACAAAATTGTATTGTTTTTCTATTTCTAGTGAAGTGAAGAAGCAGTGTATATTCTGGCACCTATGTTGTGTCAGTCTTGGAAAATATTTCACCTTCATATTGCCTGACAGCAGAGTCCAATATACTAAAATTAGGAAAGGACCATAGATCATTTTTATAGCTTCATAACTGGTCTCATAAAAAGACTTATGGAAGATGTTTGTGTGAGGAGGCTTTTGCAACCTGCACACAGTGGTGCTTTGGAAAAATCCCAGGCTGGCTCTCTGCTGCTTGAATGTCTTCTGTTACAAATTTTGTGATCTGGTTGCATCGGTGTCAGAAGGATCAGAGAAAGAAGTTTGGACTGTCCCACCTCTCTCAGCTTCAACAGTAGCACTGGGATGATCCTGGGTACTGACCAAAATTCTGGTTTTCATAGAGAAATCAAAACATGAATGTGGTGAGTTGCAATTATAGAGATTCAAATTCACTTTGTGATTTTGTGCAAGTTTGCTACCCAATACAACCAGTAATAGTTTCCTGTTCACCTCTCCCAACTCTGCAACATTGAGAGTGCCCAGTTTTGTCAGAATATTTTCTACATTTTACTATTGCTGATGAGTTCAGATCTTTATTCCTCTGCCCTGTGACAGCCAATTTTGAGTGCTGTTTTTAAATCCATCCATATACCGAGTGTGCACAGTACCATCCTGACCAACTCCTTGTACCCAGGTCTGTCCAAACAGGAACTTTGCCACAGGAGAGTAGCCAGGAATCTTCCAAAATATCACTTTTTAGTTAAGAGATCATTAAACCAGAATATTTCTGATGTCCCATATTTGCTAATTTCTGCCTAAGCTGTACAAACATGCCCACTGTGCTTTGTCAGTCTCATTTCCCACCACAGAGTGATGAAAAACCAGCCTCTTCTCCTCTCCTTTCACATCAGTTAGTGATTTCTTTCACCAAGGATGACAGCTGCCTCTCCTGTTGCATTGGCAATGCAAATGTGGTCCCTTCTGGTCTGACAGGTCCAAGGCCTGACTGGTCTATTCTGGGTTCTCAGGTAATCATTCCACCTGTTCAGATATGTGTCCACACTGGGATTTAAGCAAGAAATGAAAGGTGCGAGAAATAACAGATGAAACAATACATCTTATTTTGGAAATATTGAATCTAGTGCTGATAAGACTAAAAAAAAAAAAAAAAAAGAAGAAGAAAAATGGACAATAAATGGTGAATGCAGAAGATTAGGAAATCAAGAAATAGTCTATAATCAAAACCATTCCATAAATAACTATAATAAAGAAAATAAAATTTCAGAGATTCACTGGTCAATAGTTTGAAAGCTTAATTTTTAATTCTGTGCTTGCATTATTAAAAACACCAACATACTATCTTTTTTGAGATAGTGTAGCAACTAGCTTTTAAGATATGGTCATATGCATTGTCTAGAGACATGGAATGCTTTCAGATTAATAAGAGAAATTTGATTTAATAAATTATAGACAACCTGCCCCCCCCCCAAAAAAAAAAAAAAAGTTGAAGAGTCAGAGCTGGAAGACAGCAAGGAAATTAAAGCACCATTTTTCACATTTAAAAGAAATAAGTAGAGATTACATAAATGTATCATTTATCTACCTAAAGTAATAACACTGCCTTCCAGAAACAACATAAAATAAGCAGGCAGCTGTTGCCAATGTGTTTGTTTGGAGTCCTACTCAATCACAGTATTTTTAGTCATCAGGTTTTACTCTGCCTTCTGCCTGTGGATTCCTGGAGATTTCCTTACAAAGAAGAGTTAGTTGTTTGAAAGATTTACCTGTACCCCTGGAAAACATTGACTCTTATTCCTGGGGCCAGGTTTGCTTGTGCAAAAAGGCCACTGCACATCTGGATGGACTCTCTATTAAACACTTCAGCACAGACACTGAAAACAGCCTCAGGGCTGCCTTCTTGTTTTTCTGCTCATGGTTTGGCAGAGGGCTGAGCCAAGGAGCAGCTCTGCTGCACCAGTGCACGGGGCTGTCCCCGAGCAGTGGCTGTCCCTTCAGCCCCACACATGCCTGGGGTGCTGGAGAACCCCATCCTCAGTGCAAACCCTCCACCTCACCATTTCCCTTGCACACAGCTGCCAGCCTCAGGTCTGGAACTAAGTACAGTAACAGGGAGATCTTGAGAATAATACCTTGCATTGCCATCTATGGTGACAAAAGTGGTCTTGAAACAGGTGGAAGATGGAAATGAATAAAAATGAAAATTAAATTATAAAAATGAATGAAAAGATAATGAAAAGAATGAAATAAAAAAAATGAAAAGATAAAAATCAATGACTGTAGTGAAAGGATGAACACCATTGAAGCTGTTTCTGATAATCATTACTAATTTCCTTTTTTTATTCTTTCTACTTCAAGTTCTTTAATAAGTACAAACCTCCTCCATTCCATTTACGTCGCTGCATGACTGGTGAGCTACCAAACTCTGCCACAGAGTGGAAGCAGAGTATCATTGTAAATCCATGCTGGTGTAAGCAGCAGCTCTAGCTTTCTGATGGAGTGGAAGCTGTGTTAGTAAAAGACAAAACTTCAAACCTTGTCCTGCACCAACTTTTTCGCAGTGTTTCCCTCTCATTAGTATTTGTTATGAACGATGACAAACTACTTGGAAATGGGATGCTCACAGGTTGGTTCCCCTTTTGGACTGTAAAGTATTGTTTGGCTGCAGGAAAAACTTCCTTAGCCTTGTGCTGGGATGTCAGGATTGTAGCTTAAAATAAAAACCCTTATTTTAGAAGGTACTGATTAACTGTTAAACAGGTTTCCTTTCTGAAATGGCTGATGAGGAATACAGAAGTTTAATGTCAGTGGAACAGAAGCATGATTAATGTCACACAAGCTGAAATTTGTGACTGCATTATTGGATGGTGTTTTTTATAGTCAAACCTTTGGGCGAGTGCTTGCTAGAATAGTCATCTACAAATGTGAACATGACCTAGACCAAGCTATTTCCATGCAGAGCTTCTTTTGAAAAAATCTTTGAGGTAGTAGATGAACCTGAAAATTCCTTTACTTTGGGTGATGAGTAAAAGGGTTTTAACACTATTAGGTCCTAGGTATGTGAGAGCTTGTGCTTTTCCTAATATTTGTGTGTGCATGTTTCAGAGACATTGAAAGCCATCAGGAATGTCAACAGCCTGGAAAGTTACAAAGTAAGCTCATGGAGCTAATTTGCCTTTTCCAAAGAAGAGGAGACTAAAAATACATGCATGGTAAGAGGGATGAAGAGAAAAGATAAAAACTGTGTAAGTTACTTCAAGTGATATTCGCTAGGAGGAAGCTGAATTTGGAAATTATGTCCTACTAATGCCACCAGATTTACTGATGTCATCAGATTAATGTTATTTTTCTTTTAGAATTGCATGTAAATTGACAAGAAAAACTAATCATAACCCAGTTGCATCTTTAGGAAGCGTTGGGTGCTCTCAGATAAACACAACAAAATCAGTGCTGCAGCCCAAAGAAGATCTCATGTGTAAAACTGTCCCCACTGAAGTGAGTGGAAAGGATTGGTTTTGCACAGATGTTAACATGGCAGGACACATCCTCTGACGCAGACAGGCTGCTGACGGGGGTGCTAATAAGCCTCAAAAGCATGCTCTGAAACCTGTGTTTCATAATGTGCTGTCTGGTGAAAGCTAATGAGGAAAACCCAAATGTTGATCTGGGTAAGGTAATAATTCCTTTACTTCTTCTTCCTGTCTGATACCAAATTGTGGCGTGCTTTGAGAGTCCAAGGAGAAAGATATTCATCTTAACAGAAAGGCAGGAGTTAGAACACAGCAGCTGCAATGGTGAGACAGCAGATGGACTGCACCCCAAGCCTTGAGTCTGCCACCTGGACCAGCCAGGTGCTTGATTTGAGCTGCATCCTTTTCCCAGGCAGGATACAGGACAGGGTCTGGTGGCAGATCTGAGCACCCAGATCCAGTCAGGACTGAGGTTCTTCATTTCAGATGCAAGAATTAGAGTCTGTCCCTGCAATGCCCAGAGGATCTGAAGAGTGAATTGCCACTGTAGCACTCAGTGAAAACCATCTTAGCTGCTGACCTGTAGGCCTCAGGGATATTAAGTTAACCTTTTTAGGTTACCTTTGCTCCCTTTAGCTCCCTCTACTACTTTCCTTGATTGCTGCCTGCCCAAACTCTAACTGAGCAAGAATTCGAAAAAGGATTACAAAATCCCCAAAATCTTCAGAAATAGAAATTTGGGGTTCATTTTTTCAGAAAAGAGTGACGATTATTTTAATGGAATAAATTATTTAATGGAATAATTCAGTCATAGCATGGCAAAGTTTTTATTTTGTGTGGGGGGGTTAAGTGGTGGTGGTCTTTGTCTAAAAAGGAGAGCTTTTATTCAATGTCACTACATTCTTTAACTTCACTAGTTTAGTAAATTTTCTTTATTTTTTCTTAATACAGGCAAGCTGTTAGAAGAACATTGGTGCAAAAATAGAATATAAAATCAACTGTCTTTACAGTATTGGAAATCCTGTGCACTTCCTAAAGTAAAATTACTACAAAGGCAAGAGTTTTAAATAACTGTGATTCCAAAAGATAACATACATCCCTGTTCATTAAGTATATTATAAACATGTTAACATACAGATGACAGTATTTATTTTGAATCTTCTTAGCTTCATTATGATTCTAATTCAAAGTAGAGAAAACTCTCATTCCTGTGTGTCAGTTACTGAGTTTTTGTTACTCTTGCTTGACAACTATTTTTAGCAGAGCAGGTGACAAAATATCCAGATGTCAAATGGATTTGTTCATAGTCAGGGGTGACAAGGGTGCCTTGAAACAGAAATACCATTCTGTGAGGCATGCCAGACCATGGGATCTCTGTTGGAAAACATCCTTGACATCTAATCTACCTGCCACAAATTACCTCTCTTCGAGTTAGACATACCAGAAAGGTGACTGCACCATTGTTAGAAGGCAAGAGAATAGCTCTGGGGCTGGAAAAAGTAATTATATTTTATCTGTATTTGTTTACTTCATAGAAATATTACTAATTAGTATGTTTGTTTCACCATTGCCTGTCACCTTTGCCCAGGGGATGCATTAATGCAGAGATTTCAAACAGACACATTTGTATGTGTGCTTGGTCAAGATTTTATTTCAGAGAGAGCATTTCAGCTGGCAATGTTCATTTCTCTGCCACTTAGAGCAACCAATGCAGAAGAGCCCTGGGAGAACAAAATGGTCATATTCAATTACATATTTTCATTTCTTGGAAAAAGAGTAGCAAATTGTCTCTGTAATTTTCATTGCTGCTGCAAATTTTCAAGAAAAACTAGCACTGTTTATTTTTGAAACCTTCTCTGTCATGTTTTGGTTGGTCATGATGATTTAGATATCAGCTCCAAGTTCACAGGTGATTAGGCTTTTACTGAAGGAGCCCAAGAATTGTGTAAGTCCTTGTTCCCTAAAATTCAGCTCCACAATTTTTTTTTCCATTCTGTCCTTACTTTTATGAGCATTTAAATGTTTTAAGTAGTACTGGTTTTTATTTGCTGATCTTTCTGGGTTTTGGGGTATTTTCAATAGGGGAAAAACTATACAAGTTTTGGGTTCTTTTTGTGCAACATTCAGCATTATTGGAGAAAAGTGGTCTTTTATACTCTTGGAGGAAAGTAGCTTATGAACTGAAAAGTAATTTGTGGTATTCAAGGAAGACATCAGACATTCAAGGTAACACAGCAGTGAAGCCTCTCTAATAAGGCAAACCAGTAAGCAGTGCAAAAAATCCAATTGATTAAATCAGTAAAAAACAAGCCAAGAAAAAATGCTGCTGCCTTTTGTACCAGCATGAGGAGCTGTAGGAAGAGCTCTGCACTGGATGCTCACCCCAGGCTGTGCAGCAGGACTGCACCAAAACATGAGGAAGGAGCAAGATTTTCTGCTGAGTTCTAAGGGTATGGGACCTTTTCCCGATTGTGTAGAATTTCTAAGAATACAGGGTGGAAATGCTTTTCCTTACCCCTCCTGCACAGACCTGAGTCTGCTCTTCAGGGATTTTCTCCTGGTGACCTGAAGGTAAATAGATGCTGCTCCAGGGCCAGAGGAAGTTCTGCTCCCTCCATTTCCAGCCTCAGTGCCTAGAAATATATTCCAGCTTTTCCAGGGAGACCACTGCTGTGTAAATTATAACAGGCAGGACTGAACTCTGGTGAGGGCAGACACAAGGGAGGGATATCTAATGCCACAGGTTGGAACATGCAACTTAGGAAATACCACCCCTTTTCCTTTGTCTCAGGCTGATGAAGGCTAGCAGAATAACCTATGGCAAGCTTCATTGCTCAGATATAAAGCATCAGTTCAGTGACTTACAAATGAATGCCAAAAGTGAAAGAAAACCAACCAAAACTGCTCCCCAAAAAACACCCATCTAACCTTTTCCAGATCAGGTGCAATTATAGTGCCTGGTCCAAAATTAATCCAGATATTCTGTTAAACTCATGTCAAGTCACTTATAAATTGAACTAAAGACAACATGCATTACTCAGAGCTTTGTTATTATTAATAATATCAGCATTTCTTATTGTTATTTTTCTCCCTGAGGCCACAACAGGATTTGGGAAGTATTTCAAACAGAAATTTGAAATCTTGCTCTTTAAACAATCACCATTGTCATTTGCCTGGAAGCATCTATGCAAAAAAAATAAAGTTTCCATGGGAACAGTGGGTGATTTTGTCATGCTGTAACCTCTCTAATCCCAGGGGTGGGAGATTGAACCAGAGTCTTCAGTTCTGGCAATTATACTGGTGGTTTCTAGTCCAGAGGGGAACATATTCAGTGAGGGAAAATGGTGATTCACATATATTAGTAATGTAAGGTCTACCTTGAAGTATGATTTCCTGAAAAGCACCACTCTGCTCTAGCAAAAATGGCCAAAGACCCACATTAGAACCCAGATTAGGAAGTTATTTGAAATATATATAAAAGAAAAAAATGAAAAAAAAATCCTCTAGAATAAAACTGGCTTGTGTTTCCAACCTGAGCCACTGCAATTAGTCTCCATCTTGATTAACTGCTGATTAATTACTCTCAGTTAACATTGAGAAAGAACATTTGTTTTCCCCGCATTACTTCTGTTTTATTTAGATCTTTTCCTTTATTTAAAGTTTCTGTTTAGGTCCATAGTACTTTGAACTTATTATAGGAATGATATCCAGTGAAATAAAGGCTCATGCTCTAATTTTGCTATTTAGCAATCAAGTGAGAAACCAGAAAGCAGAAAAACCTTACTTTGAAGAAAACTGCTTCAGTATCAGCTCCATATCTGATAAAAGAGACATTACATTTTTGGTTTTAATAACAATGAGGAGATCAAATGTGTTATTAAACCTCAGTCACTGGTATTTTCTATAGAAATCTTGAAAGAAAACAAGGTAAAATGGGTAAACATAGAATTTAATCATTAATTTGGTAATATCTTGACTATAGTATCTTGACTATCTTGACTATAGTACACATGCAGTTTATTTTAAAGTACTCTGATAAAGAAAAAGCTTCAGTTGGATGAAGAAATTCTTGTGTCTTTTGAAACCAGTATGTCAAAACAAAAGAGGTTCTTGAGAAAAAACTCTGTAAAAAAAAACCCCCATGTCACTAAATGACATAAAAAAGAATCTTCTTTCAATTACAAAGCCAAAATGAGCATTTGGAAATGCTCAAATTTTTTTTCAATCTCAGTAGCACTTGCAAACCACTCTCTGTGCTCTCTGGCTAATATTGGAAAGTCCAAGTTGCTTATTATTTTCTTTCCTATGAAAGGATACTAAAAACATAACCTCTGAGCAGAAAGGAGATAATCATGCTATGTTTAGTCAGTCCTGAATGAAAGAACAGCTCAGAAGTGTGGAAGATGTATATCTCAAAACACTGGGTGGAAAAAAGAGAGCTTTCAAGTGGATCACAGTCTTTTCTTTGTTCTTTCTACGTCATTAGGTCAATAATTTTTGTTATTTAAATACTATAACACACGTCTTTTGCCTTTGCACAGACTTTTCTATGGAACTCATATTATTTTGTACCCAATTACTCCCAGGCATCTTGCAGTAAAGTGCCCTGGCAGGAAATATGTATCAAGAGGTGCTAGAAAAATAATTACTGAGGCCCAGACACAAAAGGCTTTGGAGAGCACAGAGACCTCAGGTAGAGTGGTTTAATTACAAAAGATGACACAAATAAAGTAGACCAAAGCATGTCAATTTTAGCTGGAGAAAACGCAGAACAATTTACAGCTCAGCTCAGTCAGTCTAACGGAGACTTCAGAAAAAATCAGATCTGAGGGAAATCTTGACTCATAGATGGTCCAAAGAATTGCTTGGACATGAAGGTTGAGTTTAGGTTAATTGTTTCTCCTGCCTTATCTTCAGCTGTATGGCAAACCTGCTTCATCCATCTGCCCTCCTTCCCTGGTGACATTATTGTTAGAGGATCAATGTGCTCAGGGACATGGGCACCTACTAGGGAACAAGGCTTTTGGGAACATCCCAGGTTCTGTCAGAGATTAAGAACTAGCAAACTAGCACCAACAAGACCTGTACCTATGTATACATGCACGTGTGCATATATATGTGTGTGTATATATATATATATATATGTGTGTGTGTGTGTGTATGCACACACACATGCACATAGGTCATCCTAAATTTGAAGATATACAAATTAGGAGTTTAAATGTGAAAAATTAAGAACAAAAAGGCATCCAAGCTGGTATCTCTACTACCAGGGTACTTTTTAGCTCTCATCGTGTCACTTTATGGCACAGCATGGTCTCTACTGACCCCCTGGTCACCTGGCATATTTTGGACATGTCAGGATTCCCTCCTGTGGCTTCACAATGCCCACATTCTGGGCATAGCTGGAGTTATTTTGCATCTTGCCACCTTATGTATATCTGAGATGTTGCAGCACATCAGAAGAAGCTAAAACCTTCTCTAAATCTTGCTGAAGTCAATGCACCATGATATTCCACAGGGATCCTGGAGGCTGGGACTATTCCTATGGACACAATGTTTCCTGGAAGAAGTAGCATAATTCTCATCATCTGGGAGCTGGAAAATAAAATAGTGTTCACTCCTATTTTTTCAAGGAGCAGATTTTGAAGCTGTCAAATCAGAAAGAAGCAAAACTAAAGTCTAGAAATTGCTTTCCTTTTCTTGATCTTATTTTGCATTGAGTAAGTACATATCATTTGGACACAGAATCCACAAGTTTTCTCACAATGCTGACTAGTTCTATTTCCCACAAAAGCTTCCAACAGAGAAAGTCATGAGCGGTAACAAATAAATATCAATGCAATGCACTTTGGTTCCTTTTATGATCAAAGAATAAAGTGAAGACAAAACTTTGTCCAAGAGAAATAATCATGTTGACACCCTTTGAATAGGAATTTTACTAGAGCTAGTCTCTCCTTTGAGGAAAGGCTGAGAGCTGAGGTTCTTCAGGCTGGAGAAGAGAAGACTTTATTACAGTCTGCTGTAATAACTAACATTTCTGGCTTGCCTTATTTCTCCCTCTGACTATGTATCCTTGCGCAAACAATCTTAAAATATGATTAGTTCAGAACAACAATCATTTTAGTCTCTATTAATGACATTACTTGTTTCTATTCTTTGTCACTGATTTTATTAAATCTTTGTGGAAAAGCTTAATCTCAGTAGTTGTGAGCCCTCTGACTAAAACAGGCTGGGAAAGTGGTACTCACACTGTTCTGCATTTATACCATCTTTATAAGGAGAAAAAGCATAATAACAGGAAAAATCTGAAAGGCTGGGAAAGGATAAGGGATTTTTTTTTTTTTTTTGGTATCCAGGCTATTACTGCATTGAAATCCCTCCACTGTATTCAGTACACTTCTGCATGGGCTAATTTTTAGGTCCATCTTGATCACCAATATAAGCACATTTGGAAGGAAAATTTGCATGGCTAATGATGATTGAGCATAAGGGAAGATTCAAATAGGTTTCCCTAAATTAGGCTGACAATCTCTTTGATCAATGCCAGGATCAAGAAAATAAATTTTTAATCCTCATTCCTTTCCTCATTCATTCCTTTTCTTGTTGAATTTGCCAACAATAAATGGACTCATCTTGAGAATGGACTTTATGTGTTCAAAACTGGAAAATTCTGCACTTTAATATCCACAGTTGCAGTCGAGTGTCTGTGTCCACAGTGAGGGGCACAGCAGCAGCTGGCACTTTATCTCAAAATTGTGGGAGTATTTTGAAAGCAAGCTTTATCCCTTCCTTTTGAGAAGTAGCTGTCAGGATATGATGGAATGTTCATGAATATTGTTTTAAACTTAAGGTAGTTTTATTAAATTATTTTAGTTGAGAACAGGTTTTGTTGTTTTCTGTGTATGGAGGTTGACAGTTTCTGTCACCTATGTCTGCATTCATCCACAAATCCAAGTGATTTGGATGCTGCAAACTGCAATGATTTCTATGTGAACATGGGAGTACATTTTCAAAGAGATGGGTGGAAGGTTGATGTGAGAAACAAAAATGAATAAAACTTTACAGCTCAACCTTGACATTCAAAGCCACTTGCTCTACTCTTCATTTTCTGTTGTAGAAATATGAAGTGCAAACACAGTACAAGTAAAATATGCAAAGAAGTGAAGTTTGATGTAATTTTGAACATGTAATTCAAGGGATCATATTAAATGAGGAATGTCCTGCTCTGTTCTTGATCTGTTTTTCCATTTGAGGGAAGAAGTTGGTGTCTCTTTAGAGAAGCAGGATGCAATAGAAAATCCATATATAACTTCCAAATCATTGCAATATTGTATTACAGTTAGTGGTTTCCAAAGGTTACTCATATATGAGTTCAAAATGGGCTCTTGCATCCCAGTTGCACTCTTGGCAGACATACATCTGCATAGGCACTTGCTTCTCATGAAAAATGTATGATCTGTATTGTGAGAATAAATGAAGAGAAGCGAAGCAAAGAAGTTCCATTTTCAGCTAGTTGCTGCCTGTCAGACAGCACACTATTTCAGCTGTCAATTGTTCTTTGCTGTCAGTGATAATATTTATTTTTTCAAACATCCTTAAGCTTCAGTGTGCACATTCAACCTGTTTCAGATGAACATGATAGAGGTCTTGCCTGCAAAAGTTTTGCTAAAGTCAGCATGACTTTGTGCAGCTAAGGAGGCAGTACTGAGTGACACTATTGTATCTTGAATGTAGTGGGGATTAAACTGGGCCAGGTGACACAACAGCCTTTTCAACCTGCCCATGCAGCTCCTCTCTGGGAGGAGCTGCCACCCGAACACAGTCATGGCTCAACAGAAGGTCTGCCAGTTCCAGAGCTGCCCAGGTCATAGTCAGTCATGCAAAACACACCAAAACCATTGCCAGCTTACTTTAGACAACCTCCTACAGGAAGAGCCATCCCAGAGGAGAAATAGAAATCATAGGTGTGAACTACTTCTCTCTTCCAGCTTCCACATGTGAGCCCAGGTCCACTGAGGTTGTTAAGAGATAAATACACAACATGAACATCAAGCTTGTGCATGAGAAAACATAATGTCTCACTACAGGATAATTTTATCTCCAATTTGCTTACTTTCTTCTTTTTCTCTTCAATGGGACAGGGGATTCTTTTCAACTCAGAATTCTGTTTCAAACTTGTCTTTATTTAGTTTGTAGTAGTAACAAGAACCTTGGAAAACTAGAGGTAAAACGTTGCAACATACTGGAACATGTAAAGTGTTCCTTGTTAAAACAGATATTGAGTAATGGATGTAATAACATATATCTACATAAACCATAGCTGAAACCCCACCCATTTTCTCTCTTTTCCATTCCACCACACTGCTGGTTTTGTGGCTCTGACATTCATCTGGGATCACCTTGTGTCATTGTAAAGCAGGTGGTGTCTGTACACTTTACAATATAAAGATACTCATGATACCACCAGAAATCTTAATGTCCACACCCTGAAGTTGTTTCTCTATGGTATAGGAAACTGTGTCAGGATGTGGCCAGTGACTGGCAAGGAGGGACTCCAGGGAGTGCACAGAGAGCCCTCTCATCAGTAAGTTACACATCAGTCAGAAACCTTTCTTTACCTTCAGCCCACACTGTTATTTCTTTTAATACCTTTTATTGTTTGAAGGATAAATAATTTCATATGCCAGGTATTATGTTCACAGACCTGAACTGCCCTTTGTTCAAAAACAGAGAATCCAGGCACCCTGCCCCAACCTTTAATTGCTGCTCAAAGAAGGGAGTTCCTTTTCATCGCTTCCCCATTTCAGAGAAAAAAAAAAAACCACGGTATTTTTTGAGAATTATATCCTGCTGTCTTCAAAATGCCCCATGAGACTTTGGGGGATAGCTATTTTGCATGCAGTTTTCACACTATATTCCTCAGATATTGTTGCAGTAGGTTGAGCAGAAACTCTATTTTCATTAAGATAGTCTTCATTATTTTAAAATGTTTTAATTTAAAGAGTTTAACAAAATGCCTTTTCCCCTAGTGTGTTCAACAAATAGTTATTCAGGAAAAAAGTAAAACTTTTTCAAAAAGAAAATATCATGCTCTTGCTTTAGTATCTCTCTGTAGTTCCTAAGCTAAATAATCTTTACTTGGAGGAGAGAAATTATGCAAGGCCTTCTGAATGCTCTCAAGTTCCTAATACTTTCTAGTACAAGAATAGTCCTAGGGTTTTTTTTCTGTTAATTCATCCTACTTCATTTCAATTTCCACACTTAGTCTCTCAAGTAGTTAAATTTTTCATGTGGCTGCAGAAATCTGATCAACATTCTGATGCATAAAATCTGTCACCATTATTACCAACCCTTGTAAAGTTATGCAGTCTACTTTGTACATGAGTCATGAAATGCTAAAAATTCAAGAGAAATCTGCCAATGAAGCTCTAATGCTGCTTTACCTGATACGAGAATTGTAAAAATCCTCACCTATAAGGCATTATGTTTCATCCTGTAAGTTCTCCGTAAAAAATGTTGCTCATGTAGTGTTATGAAATTATTTTTTGTAAATTATTATACCAATGATATTGGTCAAGTGCATAATTTTTAGTTATGTTTCTCTTGTTGAACTATATTTTGAAATATATCACTCGAAATCTATATTATAAACAACAATGTGGCATGAAGTCCTGTTATGACATAAAAAGTCTAAACTCTTCTGGGAAGATCTAATTTCTCAGGTCATCTTTAAGAAGAAGCAGTCCTTTTATCTAAGGGTATGAATATAAGGCACATGTTAGACTTCTGCTCAGAAAATTTTACTTGAGATGAAATGGTCTGGATTGTTCAGAAACAAATTTAATTTTCAAAAATGAAAGCTGTTTTTGAACATTACCACGCTGAGGTCCAATGCAAATTGTTCAGCATGCTTTAAATTTAAATCATTAGTAAGTCATTTTGTTTTCTTGTCTGCTTCTGTGGAAACAAAATATTAATGGAATAACATTGATTTTGCTTGCTTCATAATTAAATAAAATGGTATAAATAAGGAGAGAAACAATTCTCTCCAATTTAGTCTTTCATGAAATTAACTGACAACAATGAAGGAAAGAGTGGCGTCCCACAGTTAAGTGCATCCATTTGACTTTCAGATTTCTTTCTTTACCTTGCAAAGCTTGCAGTGACCACTTCACAAAGTCCAGAATCCAGCCCTTGGTGCAGACCATGGTGAGGCATCTGTCCCCTGCAGTCCACGGAGGTCCATGGGGATGCAGAGAACCACCTGCAGCCTGTGGGAGACCCCACACCAGGGTGTGCCTGAAGGAGACTGTGACCCTGTAAAGAGTCCATGCTGGAGCAGGCTTCTGGCAGGACTTGTGGCTCCATGGAGAGAGGAGCCCATGCTGGAGCAGGTCTCCTGGCAGGACTTGTAATCCTGCTGGGAAAATGTCCTGAAGGACATTTTGTTCCAGAAGGACTGCACCTTGTCTGTTCCTGAAGGACTGCGGTGCAAGGAAGGGAACCAAGCTGGAGAGGTCACTGAAAAACTGCAGCCCATGGGCAGGACTCATGTTGGAGAAGTCCATGGAGGGATCCCACACTGGAGCAGGGCAATATTGTGAGGAATCCTCCCCCTGAGTAGGAAGGAGAGGCAGAGACAATTTGTGATGAACTGACTGCAGCTCCCATTCCTCGTTCCCCCTGTACCACTGGGGAGAGGAGATAGAGAAAAAGAGAGAAGAAGTTGAGCCTGGGAAGAAGGGAGAAGTAGAGAGAAGGTAATTTATGATTTACTTTTTAATTTTCATTTTTATTACTCTGAATTGATTAGTAATAAATTAAATTAATTTCCCCAAGTCAAGTCTGTTTTGCCCATGAAGGTAATTGCTGAGTGATCTGTACCTGTCCTTATTTCAACCATGCACCATTTGTTATTTTTTCTCCCCCTTGTTCAGCTGTGGAAGAGAGTGCTAAAGTGGCTTTGATGGGGACCTGGCATCCAGCCAGGGTCAACCCTCCACAGCATGTCAAGACTTGATGTGGTTTCAACTAAACAATAAAAAGAAGGGGAGAAAAGCTTCTTGCAATAGTTGAAAACTATGAAAATCTTCACAATGTCTTTATTCTTCAGTATGGACTCAGGACTAGTCCAGTAACTCATTGTGCTGGCAGCTCTATGAAGGTGAAGATTGTTTACTTTCTCTGTGAATAGAAGAAAGTCATGAAGACCTCTGTGAAGATACTTTCTTCTGAACAAATTTTGTCCTTTTTCTTATAATCCCATAGAGAGGATTTACAGTGCAGTAGCCTGTGTATCTGCTCTCCAGATGGGAAAGTCAGAAATATTAGTTATTAGTAGCAAAAAAGTGGGAGAAGACTTACTAGGCTTTGTCTCTATTCAATATCCAGAAATGTGGATAGCTGAATAACCCTGGGCTAGAAATGCATCTAGAAATATTGTGGAGTAATTTTACTAAGTCAGCTATTTTAGAGGCAAAGGGAATCAAAAATGTTTAATAGAAATCATCAAAAATTGTTTCAAATCATCAAAAATTGTTTTTATCTACTTCTTATAAAAATGGGTTTTTATATAATATATAATGTTTCAAATAATCAAAAAAATATTTTTATCTATTTCTTATAAATGGTTTTTTATATAATGTATAAAATAAAAAATATTTTATCTAGTTGCATTATTATTTTAATGTAATTGTGGGTAATGTTAGGTTTTAATGTGTATAATCTCTTCTACACAAGCCTCTCTAGACACATTATTACTCTATTTGAAGGGCTATTTGTAATAAGTTATATTTGTAAATTAGTTTTGTGATATTTTAAGTTGAACACCACATACTCCATGTTAAATTTAATTTACAGTCACGTCACACAGAGTATTACTTGCTGTGAAAAGTGGTAATAAAGTCCATTTGGCAGTCTGTATTTACTCTGCAGAAATTACCAATGATATACAGGGGAGTGAAAGGGCATGTCATTCAGAAATATATTCTGGACAATTTTTTTTGATATTTTGCTGACTATCATATGTGGGATAGCCCAAATGTGGTTATTACCTCACACTATATTATAGTTGTACCATTCAATACTCATTTGGCTGATTCATTAATGACACCTGACATCAAGAAAGTAATTCTGATGTAGTTCTGTGCTGAACAGTCAGAAAGAAAGCATTTTTAAAACAGTTCAGAACTTTTAAAAATATTATCTGTATCCTCTAAGCCTCAGTAAAATGCTTATGAGTATAACCCTCAGAAAGAATAAACCTGGCTTTCTATTATTGAAAAATAATTTATTAATTTTGTTGAGATTATGAACAAATCACTTCTGTACAATGCAGTAAGGAAAAATAGGAAACTTAAATCTTTCCAGTGTTTACATTTCCAAACATATGTGGCTGTGACATTATCAGATTTAAACTTAGTTATTAGAATACAGAAAGCAGAATCAGTGGTTAACTAATCGAAAGTAAAATCACAGAGATTTCTCTGCAAAAATTTGAAATAATCTCAATTTTAAAAGACCAAATCAAATATTTTTTGTAATTTTTTAGCTCTCATTGATCTAACACACTATTTTTAAACACTTACCTATGCAATGAAAACTTTAAAATGAAATCTCGAAATGTTTATGTCAGAAAAGAGATGTACTAACTTCTCTGACACTACTTTGCTCCCTCTTTGTAGCATATTTTTTAATGTTGTTTGGGAATTTCTTAAATGTTCATGAATACTTCTGATCATCCAAAAGTATACTTTGGTGAACAAACTTACTGAATAAAATAAAGCAGCTAAATAGAAGACATCTTCCCATACTGATCCGAATTTTGCTCTTCTGGATTTCAGGAGTCACGACTTAGAGAGAGAAACCTCTTCTGTATCTAATAAACATGTAATATATACCTCTCTCCCAAGCTGTTTATATTTACAGTGCATATATAATCAACATTCTTCTGAGGTGAAATCTGCTAAACAGTATTGTTTTGATGATGGCTTTATTTGAACATTTATTGCCTGATGTTTCCATGGCAGCAAAGTGATGGTGACTCTCTAAATCATGTTCTTTAAAATCCCCACGCCTGCAAAAATAAATTATTCATACTCAAGGCTATCTCAGTGCTTCTCTAACTAGTTCTGTCAGACTTTTCACCTTTTTCCCCTCTGTTTTGAATCAGATGTGGTTTTACAAACTTTCTTGGTTTCTGAGTTTTGACAGGCTGATAGACACTTATACAGTAATCAGTGTAAGTTTTACAAGGTCCTCTCAGAATACTGATGCTTGTCTCTACCATTACTATCAATTTTGTTCCAAAGATGTGACATTATCAGGAGGTTTTTGGAGTCATTAGTCATCTACCATGATTTCAGTGGACTTCCTGGAAGTCACATAATAAAAAGCCTCTGATTTTTAATATTTTTTGAATTACTTTAGGACTTTGAAATTAACTAAGTGCTTGAACGTTTTAAGGCATTTTTAACAGCCATCATTTTTAAAAACAAAGTGCTAGCAAATAAAATGAGAAAGAGATTTAAAGCACAGAAATCACAGTAAAATTATAAGTAAGGAACTAGGCTGTCCTCCAGAGGCTATTCAGACTATGCATGGTGTGGACACTCAGTGGTGCTGCCTGTAGCAGCTTTGCTGGTCATGAAGTAAAACAGTCAGAAGGATGTCTTGTCATAAATGTGCTGCTGAAGCAAAAATAAATATACAGATTAAAAGTTAGAACAATGCTTCACAATAGTAAATTTTAAAAAATTTTAATAGTAAATTATTCTCCATTTTAAATAAATTTGTCTCTATGTCAGGACAACTTAGAATAGGTGCGATTGCAACATGGAGGAGAAAGAAGCCTGAGGTGGTTAAAATGTCTTTGATGTCAAAATTGGTTCACTGTGGTGTGAATGTTGAAGTAAGATGAAACAAGAAAAATTTCTCCTCTTGAGCAAAGGTTTGAGGTCACAAAACCCTAGTAGAATGAGAACAGATTTTGAGGCTGAATCTTGGGAGTTTAAAATGATTAACCAAATAAAAAGTTCTTACAGTTCAATTTTATTCCACTTCCCTCTTTTATTTGTAGAAATTGTTGACCAGAAGTACTTAAATTACTGGTTCAGAAGACTAAATACCTATGCAATAATACCAAAATCTTGAGTAGATTCATCCTACTCAACCATTTAGCTGCAGCAACTGTAAGTTCTTTTGAAAACACTAAGAGCCGCATCCATCTCTTTCTGTCTCTCACTCCAAAGTCATTGCAGTGGTCAGGATTCATCTCTACCAATAACAAGGGACGAGGACCGTTTTTTTTTCTACTTTCATTCTTAACTTTTTGATTCTCCTTTAATTTTACTACATTGAAGTAAAAAGGCTCCCAGAGAGCAGTCCTCACATCAGAAGCTCAGCTGCACAGACTGATGCTGTTCTCACAGGACAAAGCTTGCTGAGACCCATGGTGAGCCCTCCTGTGTGTGTGTGTGAGCTCCCACAGCTCCTTCTGTGTCCCCAACAAACACAACTGGCACTTGTGGTGGAAGAGCTCCTGGCTCATCCCAGTGATTCCCAGGGACAGACAATTTCCTGAGAAAACCAACATGTCAGGATAGGGACAGAGCTTGGGCTGGGATGTTCTGATCCTTGTTTGAAGCAGAGTCCTTGACTGTGTTTATCTTTGGCCCATTTATACCCAGACTGCACAGGCTTGTTCCACAACCATGCACTCATTCTTCTCCCACAAGTTCATTTCACCTCACAGAGTTTTCAGCCATATTAGACTGTAAAGTGTTATAGACTGCACTGATCATTTCACACTTCAAAAGTCTGCTGCAGGTTAAGAAACAAACTGCCGTGTTTTGAATTTTAAGGAAAACGTTTTTCCATTCTTCTATTGTGTGTTATTCACAGGTCGACCTATTTCTATTAGACTTATGAAGACAGATTGAAGAAGTCTATTGCTAACAATAAATAAAATAATCTGCTGTCGTAAGCACAATGAAACAAACCAAACAAATAAGACCAACAAATAAGAACTGTGCCCAGCTTATCAAAGTTGCCGTGGCAGTAGCAGCAAAACACCTCCAAATCTCTACCATATTCCAAGGTAGGGCAATGATACAGTGTATGGTAGTTCTATGTCACAGTTTAAAACTTAAGTTCGTCTCCATTGGCTCTACCATTCCCATGAGTACAGTTCCTCTCTGCATAAAACATTTTTGGGTGAGGCTGCTTATTTTGTAACGTGAATGTTTTGTAGAGAATTTATAGCATGGATGGAATTCTGGGGATGTCTGGATGCCCTTTTTCAATAACATCCTTTCTCTTGGACCATTCCTAACAGGCTCAGAAGAGACTAACTTGCTTGACCCCTTGTTTGGCACTGAATAGAGAAATATGGACAGTGTCATCTCAGTCACTATCCCAGGTGCCAAAGTCTCTGGAGGCCTAATCCAGGCCTGACCATTTCCTTGGAGGATCCCACTAAGCAGTAGAGTGTACCAGCTCATCTTCCCACCCTTTCTGGCCAATGGATTTCATCTGGAGTTAAGAAGATGTGGAAGTGAGATTGGGCTGAAACAGCTGGGTCATCACAGATGAGGGAAGGAGAAGACCTGGTGCAGGGACTCAGAGGAAAAATAACCTTCTCTCTGCTCTTGGCACTCCTAGGATACCTCTATTAGCCAAAACCTGAGATCTGATGACAATTGCAGTTGGGGTGATCAGTTAAGTGACATGACCAGGCTGCTAATGATGTGACTAACTCATCCCCATTACTGCTTGTTAGTCATATTTTATTTTTTGCTAACTTGATGGTGACATTTCAAACAGCAAATGAAAACAAGCTATGAGTGGGAGTGCACTGAATGCTGTTGGACCAGCTCTTCTGACTTGCAGGAAAATTGGTAGGGCCTTTCCTATGGAAACATCCAGTGACACAGTATCTCTGACAGTTTCTAGGAAAACATATGGGCCATAAATTCCCTAGACCGTTTCCTTTGGTGATGTCTTTATTTGTGTCATCTCCTGCAAGGAGCAGAATTAGGGAGGAGTTCATCAAGGACAGATGAATGCAACTGTGGATCTTGATTCAACATCTGAAGAGATCCTCAGAATTCCCACAATGAACTCAAAAAAATTACAGTGTTTGCTGACATGGTGCTGTTTTTCTCTTACAGGTTTTTCTCCTAGAAAATATTTTAAAGGAATGTAAGGGCACTGATAAAAGTACACAGAAGAGCAAGGACATTCAACATTAGTGACAAACATCCAAGCTGACACTCCATTATTAACATTTGCCTTTTGTCCCTTGTTTAATGCTGTCAGGAGCAATGAGAGAGTGATGGAGGGATTTCAACCCTGACTGAGCTTATTTGTGCTTCAACCTTCAAGTGTGTTTTCATTAGGCAGAAATCAAATATTTTCTAATGAGTTAATGGGGAAAGTACTTTAAAATTAAAATAGCAACTGAAATTTTACTTTTAAATGCTATCAAGACATAAGTCATGAATATGAAAGGGTTGATCAGGACTTTAATTCTTACTAATGTAGTGGTCTGAAAAAATAAGGAAAAAGCAAGATAATCTTCACATTTCTGAAAAGTGCATTCCAAAATCTATCAGCTTAAAAGGACACGATACCAGCACTGTCTTTCCTACATAAGAATTTGATTCGTCTCTTGAACTTATTAAGTTCCAGTGGTGGCAAGTTGTGACTGTTTGTCTGCTAAATAGTTTCTATTTTTTAAAGCAAACTATCCCTTGAGATAAAAGTGTTGCTACAAAAAAAACCCACTCACTTAAATTTATTTTTGGAGGAGGAAGGAAGTGGCAGAAGGAATTGGCGGCCGGAAGGAAGTGGCGGAAGGAAGGAAGTGGCGGAAGTGGCGGAAGTGGCGGAAGGAAGAAAGGAAGAAAGGAAGAAAGGAAGAAAGAAAGGAAGAAAGAAAGGAAGAAAGGAAGGAAGAAAGGAAGGAAGAAAGGAAGAAAGGAAGAAAGGAAGAAAGGAAGAAAGGAAGAAAGAAAGAAAGAAAGAAAGAAAGAAAGAAAGAAAGAAAAAAAGAAAGAAAGAAAGAAAATATGGGAATTTTTCTAAGATTTTCAGCTACATAATTTGATATTTGTGTCGCACAAATTAATTGGCTAGTAGCTAGGATTAAAACACATATATATATTCAATATTTTCCTTACTGTGTTCCCTTGCTTTTCTATTCCACATCTCCATCCATTACCCAGTATTTCAGAGGCCTTATTATTTTGAATAAATGAAATCAACAGACCTCAGAAAGCCCTCTGAGAGCTGAGGTTGCAGACATCAAATTTGAAGATTGAACTGAAACATATGTGATATGCTCACTAATGAAAGATTTTTACAATGCTTTAAAAAATAACTGGGGTTTGAAAATGTGGAAAATAAAGTATTTCAAAAACAAATATACAGATGAATTGGTTGTAATCTGGGAAAAGATATTTTCAGAACAAAAGCTAAATTTGCTATTGCTAAATTTGATAAATTTGAAAGAGGCAGTGGACAAGTTTCCCTGGATGGTAATTTATATCTGGTTTCATCTGGGTTCATCTTTCCTTTTTACAAATTTAAATAAAAGCCATCAGTAAATAAAAAGGTCACAAGTGTCTTGCAGAGATTTTCTCCTCCAGTTTGAAAAAAAATTCATTGTCTATGCTACAATCTCTCTTGAGTTCATGGTCCCACCCACACAGAGCTGTGCACGGATGTAACTTGCAAGGTCATCTACTCAATGCTGCAATTTCTACATCTGAAATAATTGCTGTATTTGACTATTCCATTACTTTACAGTTTTTGAATTTGATGTACATTCACCAGGTTAAGTCTATTTAGAAATGCATAGCAAGGCATGAAAATTCAATTGCAGCACTGTTTCTGTAGACACACAAAAATAAAATGGTGTGTAAGCCATAATTCAATTACAAAAAACAATTTTCCAAGGAAATGCTTTGACTGAAGGGATGAAAAGCTGGCAGGTGATGTGCAGTACACCAGGGTGTGTATGAGCCTCTCCAGGCTGAGAGCCTGACTCAGTGACACTAGAAATCCACTGTCCTGTTGTCAGAAGTGTGAGGCAACATTGGGACTGTGCTCCCAAACTTCTGATAAGAGCAGAAACCATCACCCTTGACATGGGCTGAGCCTGGTTGCAGGAACCTCTGTTCATCAGCAGACAGGATTTCAATGCAGAGAGGTGATGGGAAGAATTTATATTTTAATACACTTTTTTTTGCATTTGCTGCCAGATGTTTAGCTGAGGTAACAAACCAGTTTAAAGAACCACTCTAAAGAGTCAATTTTCGTTGGAGAGCTGGAGATTTATTTGAACAACAGTGAAGCAAAGAGTTTGAGCTGATGAAGAAGTTAAATGAAATATGTGGAAGGAAAAAATGTTTGAACGTAATAGAAAAATTAAATTTGTCAGTTAATGTCTCATTGAACTGTTGTATTCCCACTGGAGCAAATAATCCAACTCCATAACCCTCGTCCTTTTCCACACAATTAATACTCCAGTGAAAATGAGCTTTTCAGAGATATTTATAGCCAAAGCAGAAATCAGTTCAATTCTGACTGCAGCTGAAAGATAACCACCAGTTTGATTGTGCTTCCTGTACATCTTTCTCTGACAAGAATTTTTGGAGATTCTGGATAAAACCACTAGGCAAAGTACAAAGACAGAGTGGACCTCTGGGAAATTGCTTGTAGGGCCACAGCTACACAAACTCACTACATACAGGAGATTTTAAACATTGGATAAATTGATTAATGTATTTACCAGTATAAATATAGAAATTCCTAATGCATTTACTAATATATTGACTAGATGGAGAAGCTCATTACATGGTGAGAAATTCTGAATTATCAAGAAAAGCATTTACTTGCAAGTCCCATGTTTACCTGAGCCAAGGTTTTGACTCCAATATAATTCCAATGTTCTTGAGTGCTACTTTATAACAGATCTGATTGTATGATCAGAAATCATATTAGAAAAGGATTCAAATCAAAACATCCAGTTATGATGCTTGCCACTTTGCTCTTCACCTACTGTGATGAGAAGTTCCTTCACTGGTAAATATACCAGAAACTGTCTTGTACAAATTCTCTCATTACGAAGCAGTGAGGTTTCCTTGTGTGCCTTTTAATACACACATCACAAAATGCTCATGTTAAAATTAAAATTTTTGTAGAGCAATTCATCCATCAGGCCTTTTTTGCTTTACTTTACTTTCTCATTCCAGGGGAGAGAACATTACATGCATTCGCTGTCTCTTTAAGTGTAACCTTCATTAGAGTTCTGCTAAGCTACTACTAAGCTCCAGGAAAAACCTCTCACAAAAATCCTTTACTCCACTGGGTTTGCTTTTTAGGGAAATTGTTAAACACATGCTGCATTTAATGGTGAAAATACTACATCTGAGTATTCATACTTTAATCAGAATGGACATTTCTGTTCCACTTCAGTTTTTGCATTGTGACATTAGAGATACTTGCTGACTAATCACCATGGCTAAATGAAACCAACAATTCCTTCTTTATCACCACACAAAACAAAATTATCTACATCCTATGATGTGTGAATGGGTTTATAGGAGGATCTTCCTTTATTCTTTGAAACTTCCATGAAAATTTCATGTCATGGCATGCAGCTGAGCATATGATGTGAGTCCTAGAAAATCAAAAAGTGGGAAAAAAAACCCTAAAAATCAGTTCTGTCTATGAGAATGTCTTCATGAACACTAATGTACTACTGAAGGATAGGACCTGGTGGTAATAATTGATTTCAAATATTTTGACATCAAGAGGGAATTAAAACAGTGGATTATAAACAAACACACAGGTCCATGAAATCTTGTGAAAGCAGGCTGATGGGTTTTTTTCTGACAACATGGGTTAATTTACCTTTATTCCAGCTAGGAAATGAATGGAGGGGGATTTGCTTGATAGCAGATGCTTGTGTGAAAAGGGTGGTACAACAGAGGAGTTCACTGGACCTAGTGAACACATACTGAAATACACTTACCTGACTCTCCTTGACTGTATACACTGTGTGAAGGTGCTGCACACACTCTTTAACAGTATTGGCCCCCAAAATTCTTGACAATTGACAGAAAGAAATTTTCAGAATTTCAGAAAAAAAAGACGTCTGAGGGTGACCCCATGGAGCTATGGTGGAAAAATTCTGGTATCAATAACTTTCAGATATCATAGACTCTTCTGCCTTGGATGCATGTAAGAGTAACCTCCTATACTAGGGCAACTGTGCTACAGCCTTTCAGCTAAAATTCCTTAACTTTCTTAGAAGCTGCAGTCAGGAAAGGAGAAGGAAAAGGCACACTGGGAAAAGGGAGGGACCAGAATGTGAGAGATGAAAAGGTAGAATATGTCAAGAGAAAGAAAGAGGCCAGAACAGAAGGATGCACTGTGAAATATGGGTCAGCAGAAAATAAAACCACAGTCACTGTTACAGCTGGAATGGATTTACACTGATGTAATCAAGGCTTTACCTTTTCAGTATTTTGCTTTCAATTCAATTTTAAAAAAAAATTATTTATTTCCTTTGAAATATGAGCAACAGCAACATGACTACTTAGTTACTTGCTCTTTTTGCTAGTTTTCTTAAAAAAAAAAAAAAACCAAACAAAAAAAGAAGAGATAATTATTTAATGATTAAGGAAAAGACCAGCAGAAAACCCCAGCTCTTCTTATGCTAAGTGTGAGTCTTGGAAATATAGTCATAGTGTACAGAATCATAAAATGGCTTTGGTTGGAAGAGACCTTAATGATCATCTACTTGTAACCCCCCTTCCAAGGACAGGGGCACCTTCCATTAGACCAGGTTGCTCAAAGCCCCAACCAACCTGGCCTTGAACTCTTCCAGGAATGAGGCATCCACAAATTCTCTTGGCAACCTGACCTACTGGCTGACCACGCTTGCAATGAAGAATTTCTCCCTAATATCTAATCTAAACCTCTATAATTTTGAAGCTATTTCCCCTTGTTCTGTCCCTACAAGGTGCTGTAAATTGTCTCTTTCATATGTGCAATGCATTTTTCCCCTTGCCTTGCAACTTTATATAAAAAGGGCATCAGCCACTCCTGTTCTGCTCTAGAAGCACTCCCCACAGGTGGAACTAGGACTGAAAAGGAAACAGAGAGTCAAATAAACCATCTGGATTTCTGCTTCTTTGGGACAGAAAGCAGGTTGTGAGGGACATCTGTTCTCAGAAAACATCAATTCAAACAAACACAAAGAGTTGGTAAGATGCTTGGCCAGGCAGATATCTGCCATTTGCAAAGCCAGCTTAGCAATCTAGAATGAAGGGACAGTTCTCTAAACACATTCCAGGGAAACAGCATCATGGAAAGAAAAGATTTTATTTCAATTAAAGGATAGTTTTTTTCTGCAACAGCACATGAATGTGTGATAAGCATGAGTGAAATTAGCACAGTATCAGGAAGTTCAAATTACCCTGGCTGTGAAGGCTCTGGAAGAGCTTTTTAATTGGGGTAATAGTAAGAAACATTTTTCATTTCAAGACAGAGCTCAGTGAATGCAGTAACACCTTTTGAATAGTTCAACTGACTGAATAAAGCCTTTGCTATCAGGTCTTTGTTGCACTGTCAATACAAATAATTACTGTATATAATTAATTCCATGCTTCAGTGCTCTGCTTCTCAGCTGCAAGCTTAGGAAGGCTTTTGTGCACTCCTGAAGAATAACAAAGCTCTTGAGTTTTATTCACTTGCCCTCCTTTGAAGAAGTAGGGATAGACAACAGTGTGGGCCACTCACTGGTACTGGGAAAGCAAGACTTTGAGTTCTGTCTCTTGTTTGTAATTAACCCACTCATCAGACATGGGGACTGGAAGGGGTTTTCCTTCTGGATTTCACACTTTTCTGGAGAACAAATAATATCTTGCTTCTTAGGGTGAGTTGAGCATTTCATCTAATAAATTCCAGGGACAATTATTTGGGGATTGACATCTTTCATCTTCTCCTGTTCTCCTTCACACACTGAAAATTTGTTCATTCTGGTCCTCATATTGTTGCAGGCAATATCCCCAGCAGCTTCAGAGCATTTCACTTCCACGCTGTTTGTTGTGCAGCTGTGACTGCTGTGAGCTCAGAGCAAGTTACCAAAGCAGTCACACGAGTGCATGGTTAAATGTCTGGGTCTGAGCTCTGTGCCACACTCTTTTACACAGAGGTACAAATCACCAGGATCTGGGAGGGAGGTATTGCAGGGGAGTATCACAAGAACCTTAACCTCTTTCTGCAGACACCCACTGCTGTCCTCTACTGAGACCAGGACGCTGGGATACTGCTATGTGCATTGCAGCCACTGCAACATCTCACATCTCCTTGCCCAGCCTAGGCATTTCTGGGTCTAGGTTCTTAGTGTCTGCCTTAGTAATGAGTCTGCTTTTTCAGAAAGTAACTGGGAACGTAGCTCAGGCTTCACCTTCACGTCATCTCTCAGTCCTAACCCTAACAACCTCAGTCTCCCATCCATACCTTGACATTTTTCCCTTTCCATAAAGAAAGAATAGCAGAAAAGTGTGGGGGGGACCTTCTTTTGGTTTGGTGCATCCAATTTCCCTTCTAACAAAACTCCAGCCACCAAAGCCTCCCATGTTGTTGTAACTGGACCAATGTATCTGGGGAAACAGCATATTCTGATTTCATGTTTTCTTTTTTCAAAAGGTGCATCTTCAGACCTTGTGAAGCTCTGACCAAGCTTGTGGCCAAAACACAAAAGGGTGGGAGAAAGGTGTGCTTCTGACCATACTGGCAATGGGCATGCACTTAAAAGCCTGGGTAAGTTCTGCATCCTGCATAATGAATCTTCCACTTCCATGGAATTCAAAGGCTCAAAATAAACCTCAAGGGAAAACCTTATTCAACACACAAGAGTGTTCTGTTCCTTTTCTCTTTGCTCCTCTCCCTAGCTCGCATGCTTTGGAGCTTATTACCTCTCTACTTCCATGTGTTTCATCTGAGAAAGTCATGGTCATGGTAAAGAAATTAGGGCAGTAGGAAGCAATGAACTCCCACTTGAATTAGTATTAACTAATGCAATATTTGGGATGGTATCTCCAAACACTATGAAATAATTAAGGATAACACTAATCATGGACTATGGGAAAATGTATTTTAAAAACCCTGATTTGGAGACTCTGACAGAAAGGCACGCTGCAAGCAGTCTCATTAATTGTGGTGATATTCAGTGCAGGAAACAGCAAAATATGATCCTAAATGAGTCTTCAGGAAAGTAGCTACCTGCACGTGTAACACATATCATTCTTACCATACTATCATTTCTTCAAAATTGGCAGAGCCTAACATTCGTGCTTTCTTTGAAACATAATTCTTCTGTCATTGTGTCCTGATGACTCATCATTCAAGGTACTCCAGTGAATCATATTAGTGTTCTCCCAAAATAAAGGTATAAATAGATATAACTTTGGAGCACAGTATTCTAAACTGCTCCTAGACCAAGTTTGCTCCCTGTACTATGAGCATCTGTTCATGAGATTTTAATAGCTTGAAATTTCATAAAGACAAAAAATGACTCAAGCAAAGAGTGGACGGATAAAAATATGTGCTCACATACATAGTGATGGGTGAAACTTTTTTAATATTTTATTTGTTGCTGTTTGTTTAGTTTTTGATTTGGTTTTGAATAAAGGTTTTACACTGAGTCATCAGAGATCACTGGACAAGTAAGGATCTTCAGATTTTCTGTGTATAAGTATTTTTAAAGTGTTATACCCATCACAGATGTACAAGATTTGAATATGTAAGTTTACTGTGTTAAAATAGGAACTGAGATAGGAGGCTGATTTAAAGTGATATTTTACATCTTAGCTGTGTCTAATTTTGAATCCTGAGTTCTTAGAATGTGATGCCACCTGGTAAAACATGTCAAGCATTGAAAAGCTTGAGTAATGTCCATTACCCACACTTCTTTAAGTCTATTCTTCTGTCATTCTTTGACTTTTCACACATGAATTTGTTTCCAGCAGCACACTGCCACAGAAATAGATTTTTGATTTTTCTTAATATGGTATTTTTCTTAATTTTTTTATGGTACTACTGTAAGCTCTCTAAGCTTAGCTTTTTGGGGTTTATAACAATTTTGCTGTTAAGTGAAAGATATTATTTAATTTAACCTTTGGGCACACTTTAGGATGACTAGTAAGTCCAAGAGAAAAGACCGTGGCTTTTACATTACTTTTTTCTCTTTTATAACTACATTTTTCCCTTTTCTTTTTCCTACTCCTCCCAAAACATGCCACCTGGGAAACAGAGAGAGCTGAATTCGCACTAAGGTTAGGCTACTTCAAATGGTGCTAATAACATAAAAACATATTGGCATAAAATGGATAATGTGAAATATGAAGTATAATTTCCTTTCAATTGCCCAGAGATTAGAAAGTGGTACACAGAAAGGCTAAGATTATTTCTCATGACATATTTTGATTCAGCTTCTCATTCTTTGACCAGCGGTCAGAAGAGTTGTTTAAAACTCCATTTCTAACCACCTACTCCTTTTTTTTGAACATTGACTGTTTTCCCAGACTTTCATCCTTGCCTTGAGAGTAGACAATTCCCTTTAAGCTTTTCTTACAGCATTTGCTACCACTGTGGTTCAAAAATTCTCCTTTGAAAAGCTGCAAGCAAGTGCTGTGCAGTATGATTGTGCAATCCAGGTCTCATGCCAGGCAAGTTGTTTGTGTTAGACAGATACTTAAAACCCTACTAAAAATCCTGTTCTTGAAAGGACCAGCTAACACATAATGTCGCTTAAAAAGAAAAAGCACTTCTTATCTAAGAGGACATCATAATGTTCTTGCTGCTCTCATGCCCAGAAAGGGAAACACTCTGCACTGTGATTAATTAAACCCTGAGCATGTTTTCGCAGGTGTTTAACCCTTTCAGGTGCAGAGAGAGAGTATGTTTCTGCATCACTGTAATTCTGCTACAACACTGGCCTCCTGCTACGCTGGGGCACACTACAGTGAGATCTTCCACCTCAGTGAGATGCAATGCAAGGCAAAGATGCATGAGATAATCTTGACATCTGTTCCCATGCACTGAAATGGGAATCAGCCAGAGGTTTGCGGAATTAGATTTATCTGTCTTATAAAAAGCTTTATGGCATTCTGGTAAAGTTAAATTTCAGCGTGCTGTAATGCTCAAGATGTATGAAAGATTTTTAAGAAAGATTTTTTTTCTTTATGATACTTCCCCCACACACTGATAGAAAGTTCTCCCTATAGACCACTTTTGTATCTCTGCACTATATTTTATTCTCTAGAGCTTCTTTCCTGCAAGTGTAAAATATTGCTTAGCATCTAAGTGTCTCCTCCTAGTCAAGTTTAGACTGTTTCTAACACTGCCTTCAGGGTTTATAAAAACATATGCAATACTATTGAAAAAGATTATATAATTATATGGGAGGAAGAGAAATTGGATACCATGATGAGATAGGATTATTACAACAGCAGAGAGCACTGTGTGAAAACCAAATAGATAGATGAACAGTATTTAATATTACTGATGAATATTTAAAATCAAGATTTGCTTCTTCCAGAAGAAAAGTAAATAATAATAATAATAATAATAATAATAATAATAATACCTGAAGTACAGACAAATTCAGCAATTTTCCCTCTCCTGTAGCTGCAAGGCCACTTCTAAAACTCCATGAAATGGCTCAATTTTCTGGCTACTTGCTAGTCACAGCTGTCATAATGTCCAAGTCCTAACCAAACAGCTAGAGTGCAAATAAGCATCAGTTATGGATGCAAAACAGAGGCTGATGTGTCTTGAATATACCCAGCTACTCATGGAGACCTCGTGCGGTCTGACTCCAGGAACGTGCCAGGTCTTCCTGCGCTGGGTTTGCTAAGGTTGGTAGTTCTGAGTCTAACAAAAAGCTGGACAGGCAAGTTATTTTCAGAAAAAGGTGAATTCATCTTGCTTGCAATGAAAGAGGATGATCAGTGAGGTCAGGGAAGACTTTCATTCTTGGACTTTCTCATGGAGAGGAACTTCAGTAGTGAAACTCGCTCAAATTGTGACTGACTTGAACTTAGAATCAAATTTTTTGAGAAAATTAATTTTTTCTGAAGAAAATTAGGAAAGTTTAGAAAGACAGTGTTAATAGACTTTTCAGGAGACAATTACCTAACTCAGGTCACCTCATTATTGGGGAGATTTACAGCCTGACATAGGAGGTTCCTTACTAGTGGTGAGCTAATGAAACTTGCAATGGAAAACTCAGTGCAAGTTTTCTTCTACTCTCTTGAAGGAGCAATCTCATTGCTGAAAAATTATTAGGCACATGCAAATCTGGCAATCATTACTGTGAACAGGTTTTCTTATGAATCCTAGGAAAACTTAGTAGTGCAACTTTTGGTTGTTCTGAGAACAGATCTTAAAAATTCAGGTACACAGATGGAGGATGAATTAGATCATGTTACTGGAGATACTGAAAAAATATTAGCCCCATTTCATATATAAAAAATATTTTCATACATGAAAAGAATAATAATGAAACTTTTCAAAATAGGCATGAGTGTAGATGCCCAGTTATAGAGAAAAAACTTGACCAAGATTTTGATTGTAAGCTGACAGAAAGCTTTTCAGCACAGCAACTCAATGTTTTCTCTACATCTTCACAGGAGTCTCTGCTGCCAACAACCAGAGATTACAAAGGCTTCTGCTTTTGCAAAAGTTGTAGCACAGTTTCACTGCCATTCTCTCTCTCTTTTGCTGAACAGGTCTGACAGACCACTGCTTATCACTGCAGTTACGCACTGTAAAACACCTCACGCATGCATGGAAAATGCATTTTTTCTGTCTCCTCTCAGAGCCCCAGACATGCAATTTTTCATCCTTAGAGAAAGAAGACAGATATAGGCAACTTCCAGGTCAGAGAAATTTAAAAAAATAGCGCAGACCTTAGAACAGATACAAGTCTAGGTGGATATTTTGGGTCAAGTCACCTTTACCTATTAACACTTCATTACTGATTTCAGCCTTGGAATAGTGGTAGGGAACTCTGCCACATGCAGACACCATTTCCTTTAAGGGTTAGCTCGGTATGTGGGAATGTCTCAAAAGCAAAAAGTAAGCTCAGCATTTCAATACCAAGAAAAAAAAATAACACTGTTCTGCATCTTCCTCACTGACATAAGTCTGACAATTTGAATGTCTATATGAGTCTCACGTTGGAAGCATATATTTTCCTGCATGAGCCATTTAATGCTTCATACCCAACTTCATCATGAAAAATACCCTCCAAGTCCTCTAGATTTTAAACAGAAAAATAAATACATCTCTGGACTAAAATTGTACACGAAGATTAGCACAGATCAATGTATTAGTGTTGCAGAGTATAAGAAAACAGCATCAACAGTCCAGGCAAAACTGAACTTTCAGAGGAACATTTCTGTTTTCTTTCCTCTCTTTCTTCTCTCTCACTTAACTTCTTCAACATGAGAATCTTGAATAAAAAGTGATGAAGTTTCTTCACTTGTCACTGCTTTCTTTAAGTAGTCACATAAGGACACTGAAGGAGGTACAGTAAAGCATGTGCCCTACCAAAACATGTAGCCCTTCACACAACAGTGGTGCATCTGTTCTCTATTGATATGCTTTCTACTGCCAGTAGTTGAAGACTTTTAAGACTGGGATAGGACAGACTGCAATTTTTAGTACTTGTTTTCCTTTTAATAGAAAACTCCACGTGGATTTTGTTTCAGAGGATTGTAATTCTGTTTTGCAATCAAATTATCCTGGCTATTTAATCTAAAGACTGAAGTATGTTCTAGCAAAAAAAAAAAAAAAAAAAAAAAAAAAAGTTAAAAACCAATTCAGAGAATTATATCAGAAAGCATTGAATTATTAGATTATCCGGTCTACTTGATTCTTTTTAAAACCATCTTCTTTTTCCAAATAGGCTAAATACAATTTATTCCATGACTATAAACTCAATGGACCTGCAAGGTCTGCTTCTCATTTTGAGAACTAAAAAAAACATTAAAATGAACATTGTATTGAATTTCCTCAATATTTGTTCAAATGTTTAAGCAAATTTGTTTGTGTGTCTTTTAAATCTCTTGATGTTTTGTTTTAACAACATAATTTTAATCTTTACTGATACTATCTTTGGTTAGTATCAGGTAGCATTGCAGGATCACAGACTTCTTGCCAGCTTTTTTCCGGATGGGCTGAGTAAAGTTTCCTGCTACATATTCCTCATTTCTTATATGATGTCTACTAGCAGGTGACTTATAAACATTCATCCCATTCCCTCCTAGCAGGGCATGGAACACCTGCACGGGCTCTGTAGGGAGCCTGAGCTTTGATGTGGTCCTCACAGCAGTGTCCACTGGGGGCACAGATCACAGGTAACAGAGGTAGCCCTACATGCCTGTACTCACCATCTGGACCACAGCTAAAGTGTTCTGGGGGCTAAAAAAGTGATAAAATAAACAATGTTTCCCAAATATATATTATACTATATATATATTTGCAGAATTTTAAATTTTATGTGGAAAGTGAACTGTGGAAGCATTTTCCTTCCTTTACGAGATCATTAATTTCTTTAGTCTTTACTAAGACAAGACTAATAAATTGACTGAATGAAATGTGTGATTGAACAATGTATACTCATGTTCTTGGAGACTATTTCCCAAAGAATTCAAGTCTTCAGGAACAGGATATTGTTGCAGTGCGATGCCATTTCCTGTTTCAGCTAGCCCAGTAGTTTCTCAGGTGTGGCAATACCTCTCCCTTCCCCTCCCCTTGCTCCCTTGCTAAGGGCTGTCAGTCAATCTTATCATTCCAGCAGGGGCGTCCTGTGATTGGCAAAAGTTCAAAAGATGCCCCTCAGCCCTGGGGTCATTGGCTTGTCCAAGTGTCACTGTCCCCTGAGCCTTCCCCCCCTCCCACCTGGTTGGTGGCTCACCTGTCCCTTCCCTCCCCCTGCCCCCGAGCTTAGAAGACACAGGCACCCTGTGGTTGGGATTCTGTGGAGCTGTTACCAAGATTCAGACATGTGTGACTCTGGAATAGATTCTGGATCTATTATTCCAGATCTGGATATTCCCTCTGCAGAATCCATCTCCTTTTCCTCTTCACCTAGCCTGGAGCCTTTCCATCAGAGGTAAACTGAGTTTCTACCATGCCTGGACTTGTTCCGAGTGCCTAACTGCACCTTCCAGCCAGCCAAAGGTGTCCCTGAGGTGAAACACCACAGCTGCTGCCGCCTTTGGCCCAGCAGCAAGGGCCAGACGAGCCCAGGCACATTCACCTGGTAATACTGGGATTTTATTCCAATAGGATATTAAATGTAGGACATGAAAAAGTCAGTGTTTTGCCTGTGTGTTTGTGTGTGGTTTTGTTCTGTAATCTCTAGTTAGGGTTAAAGAGCTATATTCTATAAATGAAAAAAACCCTGAACTTTCTGAATACTGTTTTTGCATTGGAATATGGTTAAAAGCTCATTTCCAGCTTCAAGCCATATGGTGAGTGATGATTCACATTTGAAAATAATTCCTGCTTTAACTGCTTCTGGTTGCTCTTGGGAGTAAAAGCTGAAACAAAAAAGTAAGCAAAAAGTGTATTCCCAAACTGTCTGTTTGCTGGAGCTAGATAAAACCTCATATCTGAAATATTTAGCATTCTGTCCCATGTAGACATTTCCAGAAGAATTCTTGGTCACCCAAGCATTTTATGATCACTTTCAGCCGACCCATGTGCTCAGGAGCAAATAAAACCCATCAAGCTTTGGTGGCTGCTCTGTCTTTGCTGCATCCAGGAGCCATGGTATGAGTCTCTGCAGAACTTCAGAGGCATCTGTGCCTGCAGATGAAGCCTGTCAAGGAGGTGCTCTGGGCTTGATTCCACTGCCCACCCCAGGGTCTGCTCCTGGGCTGCCCTGCTGCCAGGGTAGGGAGGCAGGGGCAGGCACTGAGTGAGTTTGTGTCTGTCATCTGCTGCAAGCCTGGGGAAGTGGCTCCATGGTGTGCACAGCACATGAGCCTGGCTTAGAGGGAATTCCTGCCACAGGAGAGAGCACAGCCAATACCCAAGGGGACCGTTCCTGCTCCAAGCAGCATCTGATCAAAATTATTGATCACCTGCCAGGCACAGCCAAGTGCCACTGAGGCCAGAGCAGTTCTGCAGGAAGCAAGGAGACAGCTCAGACTGATTAAATCACAGGGCTGGAAGTGAAACAAGGGTAAGAGAACAACTTAGCCCAAGTGCTAGGAAGAAAAAAGAAAGAAGAACATAGTACTTAAATCCAACAGAGAAACAAAAAAACCATGGAAGCAGATCCAGCTGCTGTTGAACTTAGCTGTGAGTTCCTACACACACAACTGGAGAACAATCTCTGTTATGTACCCAGATGTGCCTTGATAATCTCATCAAATAAGGGGAAACATCAACACCAAATCTTGAGATTGCAAGAGATTTCAAATTGGAGAGTTCCCAAAGAGTGGAAGAATAGTATGGAGGAATGATTTTAAAATCACCATTTCCCAGTTAATTGTTCTCTTCACCCCCTCCCTGTCAGATGATGTAGTAGGTAAGCTAAATAACAGTTGCTCCCTTGTTTTCAGTGAAATTTCCTGAGCTATTCCACAGAACAGTACGTGTATCATGGAAACATAAACCTTGAAGATTTTGCACTAGGTCAGCACCAAGGATAATTTGTCACCTCTCATTTCCCTTTCACTCTCTCCTGGCACTACCAGGGTCCTGATGAGAGCTTGTCTAAACTGCCTTCATGCCAAAAACTTTTCATTGTCTCAGCAGTTGAAAGCTTCTAGCTCTTCCTCTGGCAGGTGAAAACAGGGCAGAATGAAACATCATCGGTTCCTAAAGAAACGGTTCCTTGCTTTGTACTTCTTATGCTTTGTGAGTTACAACAACTGGAGACTGACAGAGGGTTTGCCATTTTTGAATATAATATAGACTATCATTTTCACATCTGCTTTCACCATGAGGATAAAGTTCTAGTGTATTAGAAATTGCTCGAGAAAATTAACAGTTATGAAATCTCTTAATTTTATGAAGATCATATTGTTGAGCCATTACAAAAAACCCTAGTCCCTTTCTGCCAAAAAGCCAGCTGTAAAATCTCAATTCTCCAATATACAATTCTGAATTTTTAATTCTACAGAACATTATCTTATCCAAGAAACTAAATACATTATTGATACTATTGCACAAGATCTAAAGAATTAGCCATCTAAAAGAAAATTAGACAACATTTATTTTTAATGTGTTTTAGAAAAGTTCATGTAACTTAAATTTCCATTGTGTTTCTTTCTGCCTATTCTTAAAAAAAAATCCCACCAATGTTATCACAGAAATTAAAACAGTGCATCTATATTGTATTCACTTCTACTCATGATGCTGCAGAAAAAAAGGAAATACCTCTGTCTTGAAAAAAAGTGAGTGGTCTCACAGTGAACATAGTTTTATGATCAGGTGAGTACATACAGAATACCAGAAACACAAGATAACACTGATTTAGAAAATTGAGATTCTGTGGCAGGCAATTGACTTAATTGAGACAGTATTTTGCTGTAAACTATTGAAATTTCTTCTCAATTAGATGGATTCTCTAGAGTGCTGAGGCTGCCATAGTCCACCTGGGTATTTAAGCAGGATGAGACAAATGCATCTCACCTGGATATAGGAGCATTTGATGTACTTGAGAGAGGAAGAGAAAGCACAATGAAGGCACGCTTCTCTTTCCCCAGCTTCTTTATACTGGGAAGATTTCTCATATTCAGAAGAAAAATTGTATTTAGAATCATGCAAATCAGATTGACCTGAGGAAATACAATTCCACTTACTACTTATACAGGGATGCTTTAAAGCAATTCCACAACAAGCAACCTTCTTTGCAAACAATGCACTTTACTGCCCAAGCATTGCGGGGTCTTGTCTATGCCACATTCACCCTAGGCCAAGACCATCTCCCACGTGTATAAAACCAAAGGATTGTGATTTGAATGGGCATCCATTCAGCTTTGGAGAAGTTCCTGAGAAACAAGATCAGCTAGACTTGCATTTTTCCATTGCATCTTTCAAGGTTAATGGTAAGACTATAGCATAAGAGTATATCTCATCTTCCACTGGTAGAAGATGGAGTCAACACCTGTAGCCCAGATGCACACAACACTTATACACCAGCAGGGCCAACTCAGAGTTTTCCATAGAACTTGAAAATATCCAATCTGGAGCTGTTGTTCCTGTTACTGGAATGTCATATTCTTCCCAGAAGACAGAATAAGCTCAGTGTTCACAAGGAAAAAAAAAGGAAAAAAAAAGAGGAAAGCTGGAGAAAACCTCTTTCTTTCTCTAGAGCTCATTCTCTTCTGTATCCTTCCTGCTGGAGGCACACATATTGGGTGGTGGGGCCAAACCAGCAGCTGAAAAATACCTATTTTAACACCTCTGTAAACAGAGATATAATAATGTAGTGCTGCTAGGTGGCTGGGTGGAGAGGAGTTAAATCAAATCCCTTGCAAATGCATGAAGAGAAAGACAACCAAAACAGAGAAAAAGGAATCACAGCTGGAGAAAAGAGAAAACAGCAGCAATCAAAGGTTGATGTTCCAGGAGCTGATCAGGATCCACTCCAACTGTGTGGAGATGCTGAAATAAAGGGTCTTTTCTGATTGATTTGACCAACTTTGAATGCCTTCCATAATCATGTTAATGAATGCCCAGTAATGTCCCAGTATTTATTTACAGAAACCTGATAGCTTCTTAAGCAATTGTAATCATGGTGGATTTGATTCCTGCCAGCACAATCATCCCACACACTCCCATTTCTGACCCAAAGGTGAGCAGTGCCTAGCAGAGGTTACAGCATCCTTCTCTGACTCTCAGCTAATCAAAATTAAATGTATATTTTTCTATTTTCTCCCCTACATTTCAAGTTTCTTTTGGCTTGTCCTACCAGCCTGCAACTCAGTGGCACCACAGTACAGAGCTCTTTATCACATCCTTTAATTCTCTTCATCCACTGAATGCCTGACTACCAACTGCCATTTATCAATAGTTTTGTGAAATAAAATCAGGTTGGGCTTTTATCACCTCAGCCATGTCCCAACAAACAAGTTTCAACACATTTACATAAAAGCTGTGTGCTCTTAGAATGGATGGGCACTCCTTGGAAAGGAATTCCAATTCCATATGTATATAATAACTAGTAAAGAAAATAGACAATACTAATATAATGTTCCTGGTAAGTACAAATAGCAGTAAGGACATAAGATATTAGCACATACATCTGCTATTTCCATGACTTATTAGGAAAACTGAAATAAATTATTATACATATGGACTAATTGCTAATACTTTTCTCAAGTTTTATTTTGAATTCTTATTTATTGGCTCCATGGTTTCATGTGAAGCCTTCCCCAAAGGCAAGCACATTTATTTAATAGTAAGCAGTTAAACATTTCAAACAGCTTGAGAGACAGTCCATAACAATAAAAGGGATATACTTAATCTGGATAAGCAAATTTCATAAATTTCTCCAGGGCAGTGTATTCCCACTGCAGTGTTTTGCCAGCTTAAATGCCAGCACAGCTGTCTTTATCTTTCCCCCTGGGTACTAGTGTTCCTCCTAATGTTTCATGAGGGAAATCAAAAAGGGAAGTTTGGTACAAATCATTTTAGTTTTTAAAAGAAAAGAGAATTCACACTCAGGACTGACACTCCATCAAAGGAGCTTTTTACTTATTTGTGGGTCATTTGTGGAAGAGACCTTATTTCTCAGGCTTCTGAGACGATTCTTTAGGTCTGTTGGCACCAATAAAGCTAAGTGGCACACATAAAGGTTGAAAAACACTTAAGTCTTTTGTGCCATTACAGCAATTCTGGAAACTTTTTGTGTTACACTACAAATATTTACCTGATGTCACCAGACAGCTTTTTCATACAAATTCTGCCCTTAAGCATTCTGGAGATTCCTTCTATGAGTGTTGTACCAGGTGGTTTTTATTGTCATCACTCAGCTCACAGGCTGCCTTTTTGAATAGTTCACCCTACCACAGCTTCTTGCTGTTACTGCAGTATTTTTTAATTCCAAATAAGTACTGAAATCTTCAGCTGATGAAAGATTGCAGAAACCAAGCAGAGATCATCTGGGGTAACTGAAACAAGATTCTGCTAGTTAAAGATGTACCCTCAGCTGTTTGTTTACATGGAGCCTTCCCTTACAATAAATGCATGACACTGTGGGTGGGTGTTTCATCCAATTGCAGTGACTCCAGAACTGACTGGCCTCCAGGCTGATCCACCCCATGGATCAGGAACAAGGACATTCCGTCTCAGTAAAAACAGGATTTTATGGCTTTTACCAATGCTTGCAACTCTTTCCTGAATCCTCTATTCTGGCAGATAATTTTGCCCCAGGTGTTTTAAGATGAAGAGAGCTTCTTTAGTACTAAATGATTTCATGCCATGTGTGCAGGTAGCCTGTGAGCTTCAGGAGGAGATGGATTGCAATGTTCAGGAGGATTGCAGATTGCAGCTGAAGAGAGTTCTGTCTGCTACTGACTCCTGCACAATGGCAGAACTTCCACTACTGCTCTTCCAGGCTCTTGTCTGGACTGGTGTCGAGGTCCATCAATGTTGTTCCAGCCCAGCTGGAAGACACTGTCAGATGAAGGAAGTATCTGGGTGGGGGTATCGACTTTCTGCCTAGTTTCCATCTGCAAAGCAGCCACAAAGGCTAGTACAGAAGAGAGATGGTACAGTGACATGATTTTTACAGAATCCCAGAATATGCTGACTTGGAAGGGATTCACAAGGGTCATCAAGTCCATGTCCTGGCCCTGCACAGGACCATCCCCAAGAGTCACACCATGCACTGAAAGCATTGTCCAAATGCTTCTTGAGCTCTGTCAGGCTTGGGGCTCTGACCACTTCCCTGGGGAGCCTGTTCCAGTGCCCAGCCACCCTTTGGGTGAAGAACCTTCTTCTAGTACCCAACCTAAACCTCCTCTGACACAACTTCAGGACATTCCCTTGGGCCCTGTCACTGGTCACCAGAAAGAACACTTCAGTGTCTGCCCCTCTGCTTCCCTCTTGAGGAGGTTGCAACTGCAATGAGGTTCCCCTCACTCTCCTCTTCTTCAGGCAGAGCAGAGCAAGTGACCTCTTTCCAGGAACTGCCAACTGCCTAACAGATGGACTGGAGAGATCAGAGCAATTTTAACTGTGAGGATTGTATGAGAATTGGCTGTCACTACAACTCTGCAGCACACCAAGAATGCTACAGTTATTGCTAAGGCATTGCTGACACACACAAGGGCTTGTTTGGAGATCATATTATTATGCCTGGACTTACAAGTTATTGTGCAGAGATGGAACAGTGTTAGGAAACTAATATATAGCTAGCTCACAGCTAATCACAAAGGTCTTCAGAAAATGTGCTTTATGTATCTCCTAAAGCCCACCTCAAGTAAAAGACTATAGACTGAGGCCTTTTATTTTTTAGTCAGGAAATACTAGATTTAAGTGAAATGAATTGATTCATTTTCAGGATGCATGGGGCTGTTCTTAATATTTTATAGTATGACAATATCATATTTATTTTAATATTTTTTATTGTTCTAAATTGCAAAGGTTGAATGTCATGGAGCATTTCCCAAGGGAAAATGGGGGTCAGGACTAACAGAGGTGCTGACCTTTCAAACCTGCATTCACCATACCCTTTTCACAGAACACAGGTGCTGACAAGACTGAGAAGCAGGGTACGAGATGGAGGCAATCCAGCTGCATCATCCTGGCATTGCCTATACAGGAGCCTGGCAGCCTTGGCAGGATGCATGGGGAGCTCCAGGAAGGAGGAGGTCTGTGTGGTGAATATCTCTTATTTTCTCCTCATTTCTGGGGTGAGTGCATTCCGTTTTCATTAAGCTGCTGTGAAGATTTGAGCCAGCTTTGCTCACAAGCCTCCTTCTTTTCTGCCAAGGACTAGACCTGCTTCACTTCTACACCTGAAGGTAAATCAAGGTGAAATTCATTGAAGCTATGTAACTAGGTAAGACCAAATCTAAGCACAGCATAACCTCACTCACTCTCATCGTTTTAATTACACCTGGGTATCAGTGACACATCACAGAACTGGCACTTTAAAGTACAGTATTACTCCTTCTCTTGATGGTTTTGTTGATGTGCCAGTGCTTCATCAAGAAGAAGGACTAGAGATCAAAGCATGAATCTGGTCTGCAGATCCTATATGTTCTCTGAAATATTGTTTTTGGAGAAAGGAAACCAAACATATGAGGGATTCATACCTTTCTGTCTTTGGAGTTTGGTCTGCCACAAATAGTCAATTGTCAGATAATCAAAAGTTAAAGAAATTTGGATAGGTAATTATGGGCAGGAAACTGCAAATTAGGGATCATAATGTAAAAATATCTTTTTTTTCATAACTGAATTAACTCCTTTATTCTTAGCAGCACCAAGTCAGTACCTCTGCCTCCTGATCTCAAGGGCTACACAATGTTACCTAAGACTTAATAGTGAACTGCATGTTTTATTAATCATCTTCACTGTGGAGCACCACAATGGCCAAGGTACCAATATTTCATATGACAAAACACATCCTAGCAGGACAATGAGGAATGAGTAGAAATGGATGTGGCCATAATCCACCATGAAGAACAGGATGGAGGAATGATTCGTGTAGTATGTGACCATCCTCAAGGCACACTAGTTAGAAATTTAGTTTGTGTAGTGTAAGCTCCCAAAGCCAGATTGCATTTCCCAGAGAACATTGCTGAGTGCCTATTCTGTGGGGGAGGGATTAGCTCCACAGTTGACAGCACCAAAATATTTTGGTTTTCAGCTCCATGTCAACAAATCAAATAATTCAGCAGCTGTAAGCCCCTGGGTTGTAGACAATTGTTCTTGCATTCTTTTTTCATATCTACAGTTCCAACCAAAAAAACCCTGTCCCAAATCTAGAAACCAATGTAATAAATACAGGTAATATGTATGCATCTGTCTGCTGACTGCTGGCACAGGGCCTCAGTGACTGATTAAAATCAATTACTCAGAAATGGCTGCAATTTTATCTTAACTACACATACTCCTAATCCAGAAGGAAGTAAGTTTATAGCACAATGCAGTATTACCTTCTTGAATTTCTGCTAAATTACTGTCTATTATGAGTTTGTACATTTTTAATAATAAATATTCAGTTCCAATTTTTACAGAAGTCCAGTTTTCTCCTTGATAAATAGTCCTTTGCAACGAAGCAAATAAAAAAAATTACTGTTCATCCTAACATATCTCAGTCAACATGTATGTGTAGTAAACCATCACAGAAAATTTGAATTATGCCCCCAAAAACAATTTTAAAGTCATAAAGGTGTAGTTTTATGGTTTTGGTTTAATCTCTATGCATTGAACTCTATCTGTCTTTTCTTACAGAATAAGATTGCATGAATATAAATATGATCCTTTTGTTTGGTGCTATAGAAATGTGGGGGAGGAAATAAATGGAAGAGAAACTGCCAAGTAAAGTATTATTCAAGGACAACGGCCATGCACATTTGAAATCTGGTCAGAGAATAAAAAATAAATTTAAAAATCAGGACAGCTTTTTTCATGAAGGGTCTTGAGATAAACCATTAATTTCAGAGAGATTCTGCCACAATCTTTCAGTCTCAGAGGGGGGCATACAGCACTTTCAGGATTCCTCTCTTGTCCATAAGCATCACTTCTGAACAGAAGGGTATTACTCTGGAGTGCCCATGCCATGAGCTATTCAGAATGACAGTTGTTTAGGAAAAGTCCACAAGAATACTTCAGCAAGCTGCTCTGTAACTGCAAGTGAAATCATATTGAAAGCAATTGAAATCAAGTTGTGAACTTGAGATTATCTGAATAAGCATCAAGGTCAAGCACTTGTGAAACTCTGGCTGACTCAGAGCACTGCCTTTTTGCTCTGTCGGGGGCACATGAACCTGCAAAGCTGTGAATTTTTTAACACACTTGGTTTGAGAGAGTTCATGGGCCAGGAAGGCACTTCTTTATATATGCCAAATTGCATTTTCTACATCATCAATATGAATTGATTTTATCATCCTTTGGAATATATACAGTATATTACTTGCCAATCCAATGGCATTTCGTTCTTTACCCAAATGCAATATTGCTCATGATCATTTGTTATGTTCCACTCTATTTCACAAATCAACCATAATAGTGTTGTTTAAATCTATCTTTAAGATTAGTCACAATCCTGAAATTTTATGGTGCATAACAAATTGATTCTGGTAAACTTTTAGCTGAGGAAAAAGGAAAATGAAATGACCTACTGTTTGAAAGGTTAAATATTTTCTTGATGTATCTGTGTTGCATCATGTTTAAACAAAAGCCTTTGATGTGGGAACATATCCAACTTTCAGGAAGGATGATTTTACCCACCTGGATCAGTCTATTCATGATAACAATAAAAATTATATGTCTAGGATTTTACTCCGGCAAGGACTTTTATCTGCAAACTATCTATTATGTATCCAAAGTCCCTTTCTTGGTTATATAAGATATAAGATTTCTAACATTTATCAAAAAAGGAAGAATTTAGCATACTCCCATGTAAATTTAAGCCCTTTATAACCTCCTCACATTTCTTTAAGCAGCCATTCTGTTCCCTAGTTTTTTTCTAACAGTGAAGACCTGCAGCCCTGTTTTATATATCACCCAGAAACTGCAAGCACAGCTTATCCACCACAACATTAAATACTGGAGATATTTTGGCTTCATTTTATTCAAAGAAAATAATGATACTTCTTTAACCACCAACCAACAACACCTTTATAAAGTTCTGTATTTTTCTGAATTTATATTAAAAAAATCCTGTACTTCGTTGCTTTTCATGCCTGGCAGAAGAGGTAAGTGCCATTAGACTCCCTGCCTACAAGACCTGAGCTCAGGATGATCTGTCAGAAAGAATGTGACCTGTAGGTTAATGGACTGAGGATAAATTGAGATGAAAACCCCAAAACATCTAAACTGGAACTAACTCTAATGCAATAGTTGAACAGTTATCCATACTTACACTTCACCTCTTCTCATTCTCCAGAATCACTGTGTTTCAATATCCTTCTCTTAATATTGGCAACTGATTCTTCAGAAAGTGGCAGATAAATCCCATGCTGAGCTACTTAAGCAGGAGTGCTAAAGGGCAACTGGCTTTCAAGAGGTCTGGAACACTTAGTGCTCTGTTTATCAGCAGTATCAGGCACTCCTTATCAGTCCAAGTGTCTCTGTGGACAAAAAAAAACAGAAAAATCAATCTGTATTTTAATCAGGTACAACTAATGAGAATTCTACGGTCCCATGGCAATTTAATTGGGCTATTAGATGATCAGAATATTTCAGTGGGAAATTAAGAACCTAAATGTTTACTTAGTTCTAGAGCTTGTAGCCATCTTCTCACCAGTTTAAAGACACCTTTTGCCATCTGGGGCTTTCTCTGCAGATTTATTGCCAAGAATTATCCCTAGCCTTTCCTGGATTTGTTCCTGAGTGTAGAGTGAAGAACATGATGAGTAAGAGTAGAAGTAGAAAACCTAATTAAAAAGGCAGGGAAAAAAACAAAAACAACTACAACAGCAGCAGCAACAACAACAAAATACACAAGAAAATTGCAGTCCTTGGTGTTCCATAAACATGTAATCTGCTCTGAAAGAAAACCACAGCTGTGGAAGAAAAAAAAAGGATTAACTTTCAGCTGTGATAGAGCTGAGACAATTGTAGACAAGGCTTATCTTGTGAAAGTGGTTAAGAATAAATCTGAAAATAAAGAAGATTGGGAAAAAGAAAACTCCTAGTCAACCTGTGATTATATACTATCAGAGCAACAGATCTGAATCTCAGATTTGAAAAAAATGCCTTTAAGACTTTAGGCTGAAAGAAGTGGAATTCTTTATTTATTTCTGTGTTTCCACCTGACAGGGATTTAGCTAAAGAGATTTTTTTCTAACTCAGAGACAGCTAAAAAATTTAGCCGGAGTTGCTGTGTTAAATGTGAGCTACTGATGCACAACACAAATTAGCCTCATGCATCCATTACTCAAAACTGATGTAAAATCCACCTTTGCTCTCCTCCATTTCTAGAGTCTGAGAACCCACTCAAAATATGGGCAAAACATTCCCTTGAAAGTCCCAGGTTCCCTTGGAAACCCATTTCTGCAGAAGTTCTAAAAGAAACTTTCCCTTCTTGTCATTCTCCACCACGGACTCTTACTGGGGAGCAGCTTGAGGAGCTGTAGCTGCTGGAGCACATCCCTTTCCTCCTGAAGGCAACATCTGCCTAAGTGAGAACCCTGAGAGTGCTGGGAGCCCCCTGCCCCTTTCCTGCATCTGACAGCAGCCAAATGCTGTGTCTGCACAGCTGGGTGCTGACAGCTCTGGACAGCTGGATCCCCGCAGAAAGCCTGGGACGTCGGTGCCGCAGGACTCGCCCATCTGCACCATTGTATGCAGCCATGACAAATCAGAATGCAGCATTAAGAAAACATTTTCTTTTAACAAAGCTTGAAAACTGCATTTAGTCAGACATCCTTAATTAGAGCAGCTGCCAGTAAAATAAGTGCTTTGACTGGAAAAATAAAGAGATCTGCTGTGCCTTTTGCTCTGCTCAACCCACTTGAATGTGGCCAAAACATAAGACAAAAAATATTAATTGAATTCATGTTTTACAGATTTGGATCTATTCAGCTGTTGAGTACTCTCAAACCTAAATAACAGCTCTATTAATTATTACCCACAGTCCTCTGCTTAGAGCCACAGCTGTTTTCCTATTTCACAGACATTTTTCACAAATTACAAAACTACCTAAATTAATAAAAGTCTAGGCACATATGACTGCAAGAGCTGGAAAGAGTTTCAGCTCATAAGCTGTGTGACTTTCCACATTGCTAATTTAGAGCAACTGAGCCACTTTATCAGTCAGCTTTCATCACTTAATGAAGTTACTCAAATATTGAAAACACAGCCTGGATATCTTTAATGTGGGTGGGAAAAATGTCTGAATTAACTACTGCTGTTTCTAGTATATTTTGGAAGATGTATCTAATAAATTTCCTAAACTCATGTAGCACCTCATGGTATCATTATATATGTGCCCAAAGGGACCACCATCTATCAGGAAAATCAGATTATGATGTTTTCAGAAAGCTTTTCTTGGCAGCTGGGAAGAAAAAAATATCTTTGTGAAAGCAATGGCTGGTTACATAGACTTGGAGACAAATGGAAGAGCTAAGCTGATGCTACAACTGTTTTCACACAGTTTTATTCCTCCAGAGCTGAGGTGATCTGGCATGATCAAAACCATGGACTTGATTCTTGGGAAATGAAGATCAGCAATCCAATTTTTGTTTTTGGTTGCAGAAGAAATTAAGCACATGAAAAATATCAAGTGCCACATGTAATTTTTCTGGGAAAATACCCATAAAACCAACACTGCATTTTAGCACATTTATTAAAAGCTGTGTGCATTTTGCTGTGAGGTTTGAAAGGCTGCGTATTTTTCTTGATGAACACGAATGCATCCTATTAGTATGAAAAATTACTGTGACAAATGGAGAGGAGAGGAGAGGAGAGGAGAGGAGAGGAGAGGAGAGGAGAGGAGAGGAGAGGAGAGGAGAGGAGAGGAGAGGAGAGGAGAGGAGAGGAGAGGAGAGTTAATTTGCTTTTTAAAAGATGTGTCAACACCTAAGTCAAAGTCTCACATGCTTGAAAGCTTCCATGATACTTTGAAAAGACCTAATTTCCTATAAAAATTAGGTAAGATAAAGAATTGTGGGCTTTTTCTTTTTTTAGTAGATACAACCCTATTCACAGTTCTGCAGATCACTTGTGGGTTTTGTTTATATTCTGATTTTGCATTCCAACTTTTAAAAGTTCTTCCTTTTGTTCCTGAAAATGTTCTTTCTGTGATTAGAGCAATCTGGTGTCTGTATATGCTATCACCACCAGACTCTGGCAAAAGAGAAGATTTAGGAGCAATGGCACTCAGGACAGGATTTGGTCAACATTTAAAGTCAGGTCCCACAAGATAATGCAGAACAGTAAGTGGCCAAGGAAGAATATTCCCTGTGTCTCTAATGCTGTGTTACTTGTCTCCTGAAAGAGGGATGAGGGATCTGCTTTGGGCCAGGAGACTGGAGCCATAGTACCAGCAGAGTGTTTGTTGTATCAAGCACCACCTGGACTCCAACCTTCAGAGCACCCAACCAGCCAGTTTGACTGCTACCTTTCTATCCATGGGTGGGAAATAATGTGGAGGAGAAAAACCAATAAATACATTCATTCCCTCCTCCCTTCCTTTCCCTGCTATTGTACTCTGGCTGCATTTCCTATGTCAATAACACAATTTTTAGGTCAATGTGAATATGTTCCTGTGTGTTTGTAATCTGAATGCTCTCCTAGTCTGTCTCATTGTTCTTTCTGGGAATTGAAGGTACTCTTCAAAGCTGAATGGGCTGGCATTTTTTCCCCCTAAAACACTCATTTACTTGATTACAATAAAACAGCATTTCTCCTTTGGTGAGTCTACAGTGTGCCATTTGCTGATTAGATTTGCAGCAGTTCTAAGATGTGGTTTACATCACACTAGATTTCATCCTTTGAGATTTTAAACTGACATGGTGTCCAGAGCATCCTCATATTACCAGCAGGGGCTTGGACCATGATTTTTTCATCTCAGTCTGTTGGAGAGGGCAGTAAGGATGAGTAAATCAACTGAAGATCAACTTTGCACCAACTAGAGTTCAAACTCATTTACAGTATTTTTTTCCTGTGAAATCACTTAAAAAGCACAAACAAGTGCAGCTAGGAAAGAGCTGGAATATACTTGGGAGTCATGACTTGTAAAAGATAGAGTCACTATACAGAAAAAAGAGAGAGGACTTCTAAGACAAGGCAAAAGCTGTATCATAGATCATTTGGAACTGTTCTCTGTAGTGTTCCCTATAAACACTCTAGCCACCTTCCTGTATTCCCCCAGTACATTATTTTATATGAACATGAAATGCTTGACTTTTACACATTCTGTTTGTAGACTCTAAGGCAGTATTTCACTGTGGAATGGGTAATTCTATGGAATTCATGCCTTCTGCACACACTTAGAAGGAATGTACAAAACTGATCAGAAGAATGCTTCCTTTCAGAAACCCAGTAAACAGAATATGCATACACCACAGGAAAGTGTCATGTTGTGTCTTTTTTTTCTCTTTTCCGTGAAAATATTTGCTGTAAACACTGGAATCTATTCTCACCAGTTATGTCCCCTGCATCTTTACAAATGAGTCAGCTCTCTAAAACTCCTCTAGAAAAGTCCATATCCCAAAGAATTCTTAATAAATAACAGATGCTACAACAAATTTAGAGGACCCTTCAGGTGTTACATTTCAGCAGATCTTTTAGTTACTTGTTTCTTGTTTAAATTCCAAATCAGCTGAAAGAGGGATCTCAAATTTTGATGTTGATTATAAAACAACCAGCACATTTTGTTCTTCTCTATTAAGCCATGGACACAAAGAGAGATGTTTCCCCAAGCTTATACACACCTAATTTCAAGTGTTGAAAAACCTTCCTCCAATCAGGCAGAAGTTACAGAAGACTCCAGGAGTTCCATGGAAATAACAATGTGTCAGAAGTGCTACAACTAATTACTAATGAATGAATGATGTAAATTACACAGAAAAAAATATTTAAAAAAAAGAATAAGATATATTGATGATACTTAAAGGAAAAACATGAAAAGCATACATGCACAATAATTTCCTTAGCCACCTCCCCCCTTCTTTTTTTTTAATTAAACTTATCCAGGAGAAAGAAAAGGATACTTTTAAAACCTTTATTAATGCTTTTCTTCATTAGATAGAACGGGATTTGCATACCTGCCCCTTTTCACCCTTTTTTTACTTCTAGCTTCACCAGGTACTAGAATATACTTAGTATTCTGTACCAATAGTCATTTTTCATTGAATACCTTTGTCTTTCTAAGTGACAGCCTCAATCATACCAGATAAAAGCACAGTGAAGTTTGCATTAACAGAATACACTAAACATATCATGGTCTTCATTCATTGAAGAAGCATTTGCATAATTGCCCTAAATTAGAGACATTTAATTTTAAGTGATTTACTAAAAGTTAAAAAAGACTTTTTATTCTCAATTGTATATAGTCTGATTCATGACAATTCCTTTGTTGTATGTCACACAGGAATTTTCTATTTCTTGTCAAGATATTCAACTGATAGCAACTTTTCTACCAGATAAGTTTGTGGTGGAGAGTCATACTGTGGTACAGTAATCTGGATACTCAAACTGCAGAGGTACAAAGGGGAAATGCTAACTTCTGAAGGTATTTAAACCTTTCTGCATAAAGCTGTTACAAGCACACACATTAAGTTCTAGATTTTATTTATTTTATATTTCTCTTCAGATTCATGAGTCTTGATCAATTTCTGCCTTGAGACAAGCCAGTCCACTTCTTCTAAGTTCTGATGTGGAATTGTGCATAAAAAGGGATACAGATTCAAAGGCTGGAGGACAAGTAAAAAAGTTTGGAAACATTTTTTTGAACCTTCCTTTATAATTTCTGCTGTCTTAAGAGGTAAATAATGAAAGCAGGTTTGTGAGGGTCCTCATCCCATTCCTTCATTTACAGGAACCTTTCAAATGTACTGCCTACACACAAGAATCAAGTGCCACTTGAATGGCACTCACATGGCACCAGGTCCCTGAGAAAACCAGGGGCTTCTAGGCTGACAGCAGGTGGGATATCATCCCAGAATGTCTGATGTGCCACTCCACAGTCAGCTGAGTGTAGGCAGCAGAGCCATGCCCTTCCTCACAGATTTTCCTGTCACAGGCCTGTCAAAAAAACACCTTTTCCCTGGTATTTGAGCTGAGGTGGTTTAAAATAGTATATCATCAGCACCTAGGAGACGTGATCAGCCACCATTAATCATGGAACTGAGTCATTCAGGTGGATGGGCATGCAAGGCTACTGAGGATGGGTATGGAAGAAGCTGGGAAATCTTCCCAGCTGGGAAAAGCAGAAGTTCCAGCATTTGAGTCATTCATCAGCCTACTTTGAGAGACTGACACCATGCTCCAGACTCTGCCGGGTTACGGACATGTCACAGCAAGGAGGCTGCATCCAACCTGAGTCTCCAGCAGCTCACCCATCTGGGGGCCTGGGCAAGAGGGACCCTATGACATATCATGGCACACCAGTCTACACACGGTAATAGGGTCCCTTCATTTATTATCCCTTCACTCATGACTCTGTTCCAGATAGGCAACATCAGTAAAAATGGTAATGAATACTATTCTGACTTCTACAAGCTATTCCAATTCTCCCTGGTTTTTTCTTTAGAGAGGTTATTGTCTTTCACATATCTAAGAAAGGTTTCTAAGAAATCAAGATTTTTTTTTTTTTTTTCTGCAGAGGGAAGATTATTCTGTTGGTTACAATGAAGTGAAGCAGAACTAATGTTATTAGTTTCCATCAGCTTTCTCCTGATTTAGACCAATGTATCTGATACCAAATTTGGGGTAAAATTTGTAATTACGTATTATTTTCTTAACATATTTAAATTTGTAGATTATATTTTGTTTGCGTTCTGCTTCTGCATCCTGCTGACAAAATAATGTTCCACCAATGTGTCTGGGATGAAAATGGTGGGATTTGCAGCAGGAAAATGTTTCAGCTTCTAGTATAAATGTTGTCATAACTGATCCATTACTCATAACTCTAATTTTACTATATAGCACACGAGAGTAAGTGTAGGGAAGGAAATAGTTTTTCTGTGCATTGTTAATCTTTACAGTGCAGAATGGAATGTTAAAGAAAATAAATTAATTCACAGTAAAAATCCTTGAGAGAGTTTTTTCACTGAAATATTTCTTTAACATTCTAGAAGCCAGAACATTTGTAAAAGAAAGCTTTGATTTCAAAAACGAAGTGTCATATCACCATTACCACACTATGGGGAAAAGTTCATGCTGATATTATTGCATTTTCAAACTTTGCTTCTCTTACACCACTCTGTGAATACAGCTTATCAAGATCAATAATATAGTCTTGAGCTATTCCAGGGATTTGCCCTGTTAATGAATGAATGGAAAATACCTGCTCAGTACTAATTTCTGTAAATAATTTGATAAATTTCAAATTAAATAATCATTTTGAATGTTGTTCTTTTTGTTCCTAAACCATTGATAAATATATAAAAACCTTCCTGCTGCACAATGTGAACAGCAGATTGTTTACCAAACTCACATTACTGGGGCTGAAATAGACTAATAAATTCCACTTTAAATTAAGAGAATTTGGTAAATTAAATAAAACACCTTTTACAAGAAGTTTACTGGCTGTTACTCTAATACTCAGACTTCTGTAATACTGATGGTCTCTGCATAAGCTTAACAGAGCTCTAACTCAGCTGGGCTGCTCCAGCTTCAGCCAGCTCTCAGAAATAATGAAGTACCTTGGAGATGGAGCTTCATGTTGCAAGGAACAGATTTTCATAATTAAATGTAGATTATTCTTTACTTCTGATTTTGTGCTATTTTTTTGGTTTTAAACAATCCATCATTTGCCATTCAGGATGAATTTACAATGTGATATAAACTCAGAAATTGATAGATTATGAATAGTGGCCACAAAATTTTCTCTTTGGTGAGAAGAAAAACAGGTGTTCATTTTGTGACAATTTTTCATATTTTACTTCCTACACTAAGAAACAATTTAAGTTCTACTGGTCCCTTACCTTCCTTCACAGAGCTACAGAGTTATCATAAGTAGGAATGATGAAAAAGCAGTATTGAGATGGATGTCACCAACATTGAATTCAGTAAATGTCCATATATTTCTTCACTAAAATTCTGCATAACTTTCTTTTAAAATACCTACTGATCAGTGAGGAATAAGAATATGTCAGTACTCAAAAGAAAACCTGAATTGTCAAGACTGTTTTGCCCTCTTTACCAGGAACCAAAGACCTCAGTTATCAGATCCCTAGCCTCCAAAATAATCTGGTCCTGCAACATGAAAATCTTAGTCAACAATGCAACAAAATTTAACAACAAAATTTAAAGACCATCTACACTCAACCTACTGATATAAGGTATTTGGTCATAAAGCAAGCTAAATCTTACTTAAGAACCAAGTAAACTAATTACTACTGCATTATTAGTGATAGAGACTCAAGTAGCTAATATGCCATCAGCCATACTTTTTCTTGTAAGTTCTTTAAGAAATTATGATAATGAAGACATTTATAAATTATGAGCAAAATCATAACCCAGTGGTTGGTCTTTTTGTCTGCCTTCTGTTTCCCTGCACTTCAGAATAATTTTGTTTCAGACATCTTACTGAAGGCACAGTGAGTGCTGAAAAAGGCTAAATACAGAGATCAGTAAGTGGCATGTAAACAGCAGTTGCTCATGATTAATAAATAAAAAAGTAATCAGTAGACTCATTGTTTGCATCCTGTGCAAGTAACTTCCATGGCAAAATAAGGTCATAGTGGCTAATGTGATTGTGTGTCTGTGTTTGTGTATTTAATTTTGGATTAATGTCACCTTAACCTACAGGTTTAGGAATTTAAAAGAGGTCAGCTAACAAATACACAGTATACAGTCTAATTCCACCTTTATTTGGCCATAGTCTCACTGCATAGTACTTAAACAGGGTTTGCTTAGGGCCCTATTTAATGAATGAGTATAAAACCTTGAATTTTTAACAATGATAGCTGGCGTCAAGACAGATTTCATGTACACTGCACACCATACAAACCAATTTTTTTTTTTTTTTATGTGGGTTGTCTTTTCATTTTTTCAAAATACCATAGATAATGGGAGGATTATCTCAAAGCCTACTGGTTTGGTAGTCACAGCATTGTACTGAGGAAGGATATTGTGCCTACATCAACACATGACACTATCACACTGCCCAGGAGTGTGAGGCATGCCAGAGATGAAGATGGTTCAGGCTGTACACAGTGTCTGCCTGGAGCACATCCTGTGATGAACTCTGCTCCAGCTTCTTAAACACAGTTACTTGGCTTTCTTCAGCAGGATGTCCAGGATTAAACCAACATACATGTGTGATGTGGAATGAGGACCCTGGAGACAAGCAAGGAGAGATCAAAGTGGCAGAGTTGTCACATCATGGCAACTTCCATGGTTTCAATGAGGACAGTAAACAAGGTCCCCTTTGCAGCCTGAGTATCTCTATTGGTGACAACACATGAGTGGCATCACTTAAACTTGCTTTAGAACCCATCTGCAGGGAGACTTCTGTAGCATATAGCTGGTATGGTTGTAAATTTACAAGAAATCAGGTAAGGTTAGTAGCACATTTTATAAACACACCAGATAATATTCCATCCAAACATTTTGCTGTCAATGGTGAACATCAATATGCTACACTAATTGCCACATTACAGGTTTTCTTTTCCATAACTAGTCTCTGTTTTTGAAGGTACAATCTCTCCAGTTTTATGTGGTTCTCATTTTGGCATGTATTAAGAAAAATATTTGCATATCTGTCTCTGTGGGTTTGTATTTAAACATTTTTCCAGCTTACAGTCAGGTAAAGAAGCTTTTTCTATTTTATACTTCTGACTGCCTAAAAAGTGCTGAAATAATGCTGTCATTTCTCAATAAATTCCTAATTGTTTAGTGATAAAAATAGAAGTCAGTGTACATACATTCAAAAATATTTTCCAGCGCAGCAGAGAGTTTCAATAATTAAAATTCTTTCTTTAAGATGCTTCAGCAACAATGTAGGTTTAAAACCCTGATATGGCACTTAAGATCTATTATATGCTGGATTCCTGTTGGTTTGCTATGTCCATAACATTATAAACTGTTGCTGCATTTGCAAAAACAACAGATAGAAGGGACGGTAATTCTAAATTGCAGGGGAAACAAATTTGCTGGTAAAAATCATCCTACTACAGATTAGAAATCATCCTGTTAGAGATTAAGTGTTCCTTTCATGGGGTCTCTCAGTCTCTTCCAAAATTAGAAACAATAGGTGGATGTATCTGCAAAACTACCTGATATTCCTATAGGTGACAGTGGAGCACCAACTCCACACTTGGAGTATCGTTACTTTTGTTTCACTATGAACAACACTGAGAATGGCAAGGAAAAAATTCAGAAACTCGAAAAATTTAATTTGTCTAATATCCAACAGACTGATTACTCTGAACTCTGTAGACTGACAGTAGATTGACAGCCCAACATTATTTCACCAAATACTACATCACTGGCAAAGAAAAGATAAATGACATTATAATGTTTAGTGAATCACTCCACTTGCAAATGCTGACACCTCTTCCTTCCTATCAGACCAAAAGAAAACATCATAATTACATCTAAGATGCAAGTGATGGCAAAAGTGATGGCATTCTCTTTTAACACTGCAGGAAAACTGTGAAACATGGCAAAGATCTTCAACAAAGATAGATCTTCATGTTTTCTAGTTCCCAGTTTGAATTACTGCCACATACACCAGCACATCACTCAAACCAGCACTCAAATCACATGGCTATCTCACCAGAAAGTTCTTAAAGTACTCCCACAGCAGCCTTAAATTAACATTAACACTGTTGTTTCCCATACATATGACCTTGCATCTTGCAAAGGAGAAAAAAAGCATATGAAACAGGAAGTGCAATTGTGGGTGAATAAATTGAAATTAAAAAATAATGAATAAATATTAAATAAATATTGACAAATAAGAAGACAAAAGAAAGAGCAAGGGGTTCTAACTTTGTCCTCTAGTTACCTTTGGTTAACAATGGTGATGATACACATCACACACCCCCAAACCAGGACATTTAGAGAAGCACCAAGTGAAAATAAAACCACAGATAAAGGGCTGATACAGGTTTGGAGTCCCATCTCCTGCTCAAAGCAGGGATTATTCTGATGCTCTGGATTGCATAGAGCCTTGCTCTGCCAAAAAATCCAGCTAACCTACACCATAATCCTACTGTCTGCTATCCTTGCAGCAGTACAAGGATGAAGCCCCGCCTCCCATCTTTCTTTCTCTATTCTTGTGGAAAAAGATAAAGATCTTTATATGTAACAAAACAAATCTCTGGAGAATGGAGGGTAGGCTTGGTACTTATGAGATTAAACTTCCAGAATATTCTGAAACATTGATCTTCAGTTGACATGTTGATCAGTAAATGGGAAGTTGTGTAAGTCATAGGGGAAACACTGACCAGGAACATCTGCAGGGAGAATTGTCTGCAGGAAGTATTGTTGATATAGACTTACCTGAGGAAACATGCCAAATCTGAAAAAGTCTTTTTCCCAGGAAAAATTTCTGATTGGCTGCAGTTACTTTAACCGACTTTATAACCGACTTTTTAGTACTTGCATTTCCTCATTACAGGTGAGAATTATTAAGGGCCCATCCTGGAACATCTGACTCTTAATTTGTGAAGGTTCAAGGAGATACCTCATTTAGAAAAACCAGTCATTTTATAGTTTTAAAAATTATTTTCTTCTTTTCTGATGGAAAGTTTTGTGTCCTTACACCATTACATCTGATTGATTTGTACCAGGGACGTAAAGTATGTTAAAAGTGGTTTATGACACTTCCTTCACTCCAGAGGCTGAAAGCAGAGAACAGCTGATCCAAATATTAGTTTGTTTTCTTTCTCAAAGCAGTTTAAAGTCTGCTAGGCAATGATTTAAGAAATGCAAATAAACTGAGTACTTGCTTATTTTTAATTAGTGATCTTTTTTATTCTTGATTTTTTGCAGAAAACCAAGAAAACTACTCAAAAGTTGCCGTATGTAACTCCAACAACCACATTTTCTCAGTGCCAGATAGCAGACATGCAATGAGAAAAAGCAGCTCTCAAGTATTTTTATTTCTCAAAACTGATTTTATGAGTCTATAGAATCACAGAAACATGGAATGGTTTTGGTTGATAGGGACCTTAAATCATCTCATTTCAACCCAGTTGCCATGGGCAGAGACACCTTCTGCTAGACCAGGTTGCTCAAAGCCTACCCAGCCTGACCTTGAACTCCTCCAGGGATGGGGCATTATTACAGTCATGAACCACCTTTGAATTTTTATATTTGCTAATACAAAGAAAAGGGCAATTACAGAAGCTGGGAAAAAAAAAAAAAAAAGAAAAAAAGAGAAAGGTGTTTTCTTTGAAACCCTTATACCCAGTGTTTAAAAACAATAAGCTCTTGTAAGTTATGATAGGAGTGGCCAGAGAAATGTTCTACATCTCTTAATTTTCGTAATAGCATTATTGCCCATTTCTTTTTCCCCTGTCTCTTTTTGTCTATTATTACCAACTGCTAGGGGAAAAAAAAAGACCAACAAAAAAAAATCCCACCAAAAACCAACAAACCCAACCAACACTGGATGTATTTAAGTCCTGGTTTTGTTGCTGTGAATAGCTATTTAGCAACCAGTAGCCTCTCCTGCCAAACCATTTCTGTGATATAGTGAATATAGAAATTGCTCAGTCTACAGCTGTGTGCCTTCTGGTACTAGAAAGATCCTGATGAATAATTCAGAAATCACATCCTGCTGACCTCACGTGTAATAGAAATATAGTCAAATTCAACTAGGAAAGACAATTTTTGTCACTCTTTTAATTTGCCTCAACAGTAATTTTCACTGAAAATCGACTACACTATTCCTCATGGCAATTTTAAAGCTAACTGTATTTTTCACTGAAGCAGCCTTGAAAACTATCATCAACAATGAGGAACTGCACTTATTCTGTCTCCTCAGTAGTGGCAGGGGCAACAAAACAATTTGATTGAGTTGTTATCAAATGTGTGTGCAAGTCTTCACTGCCACAGCCACTGGCACCAGAACGGCAGCACGAGTTAAGGGCATGCAGTGCAGGAGTCTTGTGTGTCAGCCTGAGAAACTCATAAAGTACATCCCTGCAATAGCCTCAGGATCCTGTACTGGAAATAATCTGGGAATTTACAATTCTACTAGGAACATGGATGGACCTAAAGCAAAGCAGCAACATACTCCTTGTTAAGACCAGCCCTTGCATCGGTTTTGATGAGACTTTCTCAACTGAGACCGCCTAATAAAGTCAATGGTAAGAAATTTACCATTGTTACCAAGTGGTTAAGAGAGTTTAAATGTAACTCTCCAGTTTTTAAATTCTTCAGCCACAAACTGTTTATTAATTGAAACTTTCTACAAGTTTCATCTTTTCAGGTTTGGACTTTTTTAATATACTGATTTGAAATATATGTCGTAAGCTGCAAATTTTTCTCATTTGTTGAATCAGGCCACTTCTGTTGAATAGCGTGCTTGGATGGAAGGTGGAATTACTCAGACCCATTCTGGGTAATGAATCTATATTTGCTCAATACCCTGTTAATTGTTTATCTTTTTCTGTGAAAAATGATGTATTAGTCCAGCTTGCACTGAATAATAGCAAGTCCCCTTTGACTCTCTTTGAAGCTCATGAACACGCTTACTCTCACTAATCCTCTGTTAGGCATTTTGATAGAAGACAGAGAAGGCTGCTGCTTAAAAAAATAACCATTTTTAAAATTGCTCCCTTCATTAGACAAGTGTGCTAGGCAGGAATGTCGAATATTGGTTTAGAGGCACAGGAAGGAGATGTTACTGCATTAAGGATGTTGTGAACTGGCTTGGGATAGCTTGGGGCTGTTCTGAGCAGAAAACATTTGAAACTGTTGGAGGAAAACATGGAGGATAGAGAGAAGGCTGACCTGGTGGGCTGGAGGCTGGAGCTGAGGGACATTAAGTGGCTCTGAATGAGAAAAGGGAATGTCACAGTGAAGAAAGAGTCCAGAAGAAGTGAGGTGATAAGAGGTAGAGGAAAGTGGGATGAGTCCAGAGATCAATTTGAATGCTGGAAGAAGAAAAGTGTGAAAAACAGAGTAGTGAGGAGCAAATAGCTCTCTCTCAAGTGGTTTGCAACAGATATTCTTAGTTTTAGTCTCTGAACAGCAGAATGGAAAAAGATAAGATTATAAAGAGGAATTCTACTCATTTTTGACTCCAAACCCTAGCTCCTTCATTCAGCAAATCTTTCCCCAGCATATTTCATTTTCCCCACCATGCCCACTGGTACTTCTCTGTTAAAAAAAAAGGAAAAAAGAAAGTTCATCATGAAAAGGCTTATTAAATCCAGAGGGACTGTTTATTTTCTCTGCTTATTCTGACTACCAGGCACTGCCAGGGTGCAACACACCCCTCAACACTAACCAGCTCTGTGTAGGTCCAACCTCCCTTTGGCTGGGAGAAGAGAGAAATGTCCTGAGGTCTGATGTCAACTACTGCTCCAGAGCACAAGGAAAGAGAAAAAAGAGGCATTGCCAACCTCTCTGTAACAAAGGTTGGTTTTGATTATTTCTAGCTGTTCCTTGTCTTCTTCTGTGTTTCTTTAAAACATAAGCCACTGCTACATCATTATTGAAATCATCAAATATTCAGTGAAAAATTAGATTGGTAATGGACTCAGCAGAAATCTGCAGTTTTCCAAAGTCAGGTAGATGACCTATGAGAGCAGGGCCGACTAATTTTCAGTGAAAACTCTGCACCCTCACAAACACCACATGAAAACCTTTAAACCTACATTATTTGTTCTCCTCTGCAACAGACTCCTCATGAGTGGTGTCACACCCAGATCACACAGAGAAAACTGTGATCCTCCTTGTGTCACATGTGATTGAACAAGCCCTGTAAAAAATGGCAACTCAGGTCTATGAAAGCACATATCCCTTATGTAAACTCAGGAGAGTCTTATGGTCTCTGGCAAACCCTATAGATAAGGACAAAGCTGTATGAGTGTGTGTGCATTTGTGCATGAGAAAATGGTAGGGATAATTGCATGCTATTGAGTATTCATGTTGGACAACGTGTGTTTTGTTCTGTACAGAAGAGTACCTGGAGTATATTGAGTTATGAAAAGTGGGCAGGATATCAAATGGAGTCATCCTGACAGATTTTAGTTTATGGACTGGGTGGAAACCTAGAAATAAAATCCTTTCAGAATTTCTTGGGTTGGCTCTTAGCTAAAAATGAGAGGCCTCAGTTTTGTCTCATATTGAGTAACTCATACTGAGTTACAGAAAGAGTAGAAGGGCAGAAGTAGATGCTGTGGCCACTGCTGTGAGCTGAAGGCTGCAGGCTGGTGGAAAGGTTTGACAAATCAAGGTCCTGGATTTTTATCTTTTACTTCCTTTACTGAGCTTCATTTAGTACTTCAAAACTTTTTTTTCCCCTATATTTTTTATTCTCTGAGTTTATTCTGTATAACATAATGCCATAATTAATATTTAGCAGAATATGTTTTTATGTTTGGTTGCTATGTTCCAGGATTGCTTATAGGCTAAATTTACCAATCTTAATGCTCAAATTAAAATGTTAAAACTATAGGTCATCAATGAGTATAGCCTGGCTTTGAGAAGTCCAGTTGATGCCTCCAGTGGAATCAGTTCTTGTCCTTCTTGTCTTTGAAGACATTGCAGGCTTATGATGTTTTAGCCTGTATCTGGCTTATCCCCAGGGATGTAGACTACATGGTGGTTCAAATCAATAAATTATAGAGATATAAACCCAGAGAAAATTATATTAGAACTAGATAGGGGTTTTAAAAGGTTTTCTATATCATTTTCAGCTATGACAATGGGGTTTTTTCTGTTTCCCTGTTTTGTTAAAACCTTAAGCTCACTCCATTGATAAATTCATAGCAATTTTTTCCATTTTCCTTTTCTGGCTAATATAGTGGAACACATTCTTCCTCCTGGCTATGCTGATTCAACCAAGCATGCACTTACTTTTATTCTCATGTTGAGGAGGATTTGATAACCTAGCTATGAAAAGGTACATTGTAAGAAACTATATACACAGAGAATACTATATTTTTGTAGAAAACCTGTAGAATCAAAAAACCCAAAGTATCTCAGTACCTCTTTTTAAGTCTGAACAAAATCAGCAAAGTTTAATATAACTAGTGTTTAGAAACACTTGTTCTGACTTTAATTATATTTAGCTTAATTAGTTCTGACTTTAATTTAATTATGTTTAGCTTAATTATGTTTAACAATTAGATAAAATGCATGGTAAATCCTGTTAGCAAGTCCTCTCTTGCTTGCTGCTAGCAAGGGAGAAGCAGTAAGTTATTCAGTTCTTCAGGAGAAAAGTTGACAAAGGATTATTGCTTATAACACTAGATTATCATTTCAGGGGAAGGTTGCCTGAAGTAAGACCCAGTGAAAAGGTTTATATGTCATCAAAGGGTTATCTGCACTTAGACTGTGTATTTAAGCACCATATGAAATCTGAGCTTTTTTCCAGCATTGATATTATTAACTCAGACCTCATTTCCTAGGCCTCCTCCTGTTCATAAACTCTGTAGGTAATTCCTACAGCCTCAAGGTTCCATCTTCACAGCCTAATTCTCTTCTTAGTCCTTATACCTGTCCAGGACTTTTGCCAGCAGATTTTTAATACAAAGAGGTGCTTACTTTTATTGGTTTGCTGTTGTGAGGTTTTATAAGTTCCAGTCCTGGTCTGTTTGGCATATACTGGAGAGGGAACCAGGACATGTAGTAAAAATTGATTCCCCATCCCTGGAAGCATTTAAGGCCAGATTGGATGCAGATTTGAGGCACCTAGTCTAGTTTCTGTGTAGTGTTGGATAAGTTTGCTTATAAGACCTCATGGCATCTTAAGAGAATTAACCTATTTTGGTAGAGGAACATCTTAATTTGATTAAATTTGGCTTTTTAATTGACAAAGTGAACACTGTAAGGGAAGCTCCTTTGTCCTCATAAGGTTTTTTCCTAGGACTTGATTGTTTCACAGCTTGTGGGTGTGCTATGAATGCAGTGAGATTTGAAGAATAAAATTCATTGAGCTTTGGATTTTCACCATATGCTATTGCCATTTCTATGTTTATTCTGGCATCTGGATGGTCAGGTATTGAAATATTTCAGATGTGGTTTGAATGATGGCAATAACTGATCTTGCAGATGAAATCAGGCGCACTGTTAAAGATGTCATTTTCATACCTAGATACAGCAGGGATTTGCTGGGCCTTTAGATATTAATTTCTGCCATCTTTTCTTCTGAATATTCTTTTGGGTAGTAGGTGGCAAGTCAACAGTAGTTTGGAATGAATTATATTTATTCAACTTATTCCTGTGCCAAGAAAGTCCTTGTAAGAAATATAAGCTACCACTATGTTGTAAATACCACCTAGTATTGCAACTTATGATTGCAGCTAATTTTTAACCTCTATAGCAATAACTATTTTTAAAATGGTGTAAGAAATTAGTGAAATATAAACATAATGATAGTTTTTGTACTGATGATTACATACCAAAAGTAGAGCATTGCACAAACCTCATCTAATAAATGAGAAGGAAAAAAGTGTCTCCATTGCTGATTTTTATTAAAGAGAGATAGAAATAAAATACAATTCAAATGTATCCTCTAATAACTTCCACTACACAGCCTGTCTGAGCCTACAGTATCACTTTTTTTCCTCTAACCTATTACTAACTCATCAGCATAAGCAAAGGAATTAGATATTTTCCCAGTATTTGCAATTATAATGAATACCAGTGATTGCATGACTCCTTCCTGTAATTGTCCTTGAGCTGATTATGTGCATGGGTTTCTAAAGGACCAACAACCCCTCTGCAAATACTTAAAACTCTGGTTTGGACTTTAATGTATAACCAAGATTCCTTTTCTCCCTCTAACACAATGCTAAATTTTCTCCATGAAATTTTTTTTTCACTGAAAACTTTTTCACTAGTTTTGGCATTTTTTAGTGTTCCCTGTAGGTTTTCTAGGTGACATGCAATAACTTTGTGTGGATCTTTCACTCCACAGTCATCCTTTAACAGCACACAGAATAAAAAACATCACCGATGCTCATTCAAGGATCAATTCTCATGAGAATGTACCAGAAATATCTGCATTAATTTCAGTGCACTCATGGATCTCAGGCAAGTTTCCATCTAAAACCTCTTTCCTGTTTCTGAGTATCACTTGGAGAAAGAAATGATAGTGATAAGCTAGGTAATGATCTTCACCTGGTTATGGTTGTGAAACTCTGGAAATTGGGTTAATTAGCAGTTGCAGGTATACAGTGTTGAAAGACACAACATAGTCCTTCATGCTTATTCAGTCCTAGACAAGGATTCGTAACAGCTGTCAGAAAAGGCCTCCAGCCAAACTCCATTTCTGATCCTTGCTGGTTTTCCTTCCAAAGGCTGCACCGTGCAACATTAATGAGGCTCATAACTCTCTCTCCAGTCCCTGCCACCCATTACCTCTGATTCTACCACCCATTTTCCAGGTTTGCCCTTCTGTCAACTGGCACCAAATTAATACAACGAAAACACATGCAAATCTGAGCGTTTAGGTCCCTCAAGGGATCCCAGTGCTGCCAAGCAGACACTCCTGGTTGTGGGCTCCAGTGGCAATGCATATACAAAAGGAAACAGGAGCATGTCCTAAAAGTTCTTTGACAAGGCACTACACACATCTTCAGCTCTTCCTCAATTTTCTGTTTTGGACTTCTAAAAAGGTCGTATCAGGACAAGTGCGCATGTTTTTCAAGGACAAGGTAATACATCTGAGGATGATAGATACAGTGAAAATTGGAGTTCTGACCAAACTACAGTCTGTGCTCACTACCCTTACTACTTCCATTAGAAAGAGCTTTTATTCTGAGAGGGGGATATTTTTCCCCACTGAAATATACTTTTCAAATAGCTCCTATAATGCTCTCCAATCATCACTTGTAATTGGACTATAAAGCTGGGCAGGAGTGTGTGTCAATCTGCTGGAGTGTAGGAAGGCTCTGCAGAGGGATCTGTACAGGCTGGATCAATGGGCTGAGGACAATTCAATGAGGGTCAAAAAGCTGAAGTGCTGGGTCCTGTACATGGGTCACAACAAGCCCAGCACTACATGCTTGAAGAGGCATGGCTGGAAAGCTCTCCAGAGGAAAGGACCTGGGAGTGCTGGTTGACAGCCAGCTGAACTTGAGCCAGAGTGTGCCCAGGTGCCCAATGGCAGCCTGGCTTATGGCAGAAATATTGTGTCCAGCAGGGCAGGGATTGTCCCCCTGGACTCAGAGGGCTTTTCAGCCCTGCTGAAGGTACACCTCAAAACCTGTGTCCAGTTCTGGGCCCCTCACTGCAAGGAAGACATTGAGGTGCAAGAGCATGTCCAGAAAAGGGCAGCAGAGCTGATGAAGGGTCTGGAGCATAGGCCCTATGAGGCATAGTAAGGATTGCTATCTTCTCCCAGGTAAAAAGCAATGGAACAAGAGGGAATGGCCATGAGTTGCAGCAGGGCTACTCATTTAGTCTGGCTATTAGGAAACATTTCTTCCACAATAAGGTTAGAACAGGCTGCCCAGGGAAAATGCTGTAGCTACCATTCCTGGAGATACTTAAAAGACATGTAGGTGTGGCACCCAGTGGCATGGTTTAGAGGAGGACTTGGCAGTGTTAAGTTAATGGCTGGACTCGATAATCTAACAGGTCTTTTCCAAGCTAAACCATTTCATAATTCTATGAGTTATAAGCTTATTTTACACTGCCTCATGAGGAAGAAAATTAAAATGCCAAAATATAACATTTTTATACTTCATTCAATTGAATTCACCAGCAGAATAAGGAGATGGGCAAATAGAGGGAGACTTTAGGGTTTTTATTTTGAGAGAAAAAAACTTCCTTTGGGATTGAAGCAAAAAAAAAGACATAAAATGTTAAACCTCCTCTGTGCCCCACCCCACACCCCCTCAAAAGAAAGATAAACAAATAAAAAAAAGACAAAAAAAAACCAAAGAAAAAAGGCCTTAAAAATGTCAGTGTTTAATATGCCTTGCTACAAATAACTCAATATCTTACTGTCTCCCAGGGTGTTTTTCCTTCCTTTTCAATATAGTTCCCATTCCCACTCTAGCATCACCTGGAAAACCTGCTTCTGCACGTTTGTTTCTTCTGCTCCTTTCAGAAATGTACATGGGAGACAAGCCTATTAATACCACCAAAAAAAATGTACTCAATGTGCAAGTAATTCCACAAAGTACAAGCTGCAAGTGTTTGTTCGTATGAAGCTACTGCCACAGCTCAAGTAATTACGGAAAGGCAAAAGAAGAAAGATGGTATCCATTTAATAAGCAAGCTTACAGCCTTTAGGGTGTATTTGGTTATCTTTACACAACTGTTAGTCTTTTTGATGTTACAGCATCTGTGATTAAAGTTATAGGTGCTAATGAAGTGTGGCCTTCTTTAATACTTTTCAGGTGACAAGCAGAGACTTGAGATGGATGCTGCTATTACACTCAGAGTGGGTAAATCTGAGTTGTGTAGCACCCAGATTACCTGAGTGCATGAAGTCACTGCACAGGGATGCTTGACTCATCTTTCTCTTGACAGCACCACTGAGAAGGGTGGCAGCTTTCAGAGGAAAAGATCAAGAATGAGGAGAGATGAAGGAGCAGGACCATTTGATATTAACACAGTATTAAAGGTTCTAGAAATTCTGACAGCTGGTGCCCAGACATAGAAGTCGCTAACTAAAAAAATATATATATTTAAATCCACAGACATTGTGGATTTAAAGTGTTTCCAGCACTTTCACCTTGGTCTGGGGGCTTGAGGAATATTGGTACTTTGTCCTAGAGCATGGCCACAAAGCCCTATTAAAACATCAGTATGGAGACATAAATTGCAGAAACAACCAGAGTGCAGAGTTACACAATGTTTGCAGGTGTACACATAATTGCACTTTCATTATATCTTGTTAGAAGTGATTCCACATCTGTCAATAGGAGTCATATTTTCCCAGCCACAATCAAAGCTGTAGGTCATAAAAACATATCAGAGTGGATAATTATGCCATTAAGTTTAGGGAGTGAGTTCATCTGAATGGACTAAATAGTCCACATCTGCTTAGGAAAGGAAACATCTGTGAGCATAGACTTTCCTGCAAGTACCTAAGGAATTGTTTGCCTTCATATTTATAGGCCCTAAATGTGCTTTCTTAGTTGTCCTAAGTATTTGCCCACTGAAATAATCAGAAATTGGTAGTCTGATTAAAAAGAAAAAAATAAAGTGTACAAAACCTGAATTAATAAAAAATTGAAAATTCAGTCTTTTAGTAGTTAGGCTCTCTCCTGTATATGTGTTCAGTAAAATCCTGACTGCATGTGACAAAACAAAATGCAGGCGCTTTGGAGAAGGTGCAAACTACGTGGCATGATTTCAAAGCAAAAATAAATAATTGCTTTAAATTAGTATATTCCACAGTCCATCTGGAAAAATCACTTGAATGAATTCACCCCATGTGAAAACTTTTCTTTCATGAAAATCCAGAAACTCTGCTTCTCCTGAGTCCTTCTCTGCAATATCTGTCATCCTCTTTAAAAGACTTGGGAGCAATCAGATACAATGAAATATCTTTATTTCCTTAGAGCTCTATACCTGAATGTGGTCACTGTGTTGTATTTGATCAAAGGACTTTCATTACTGATTGTCTTTAATAAACTTCTGGCATTGGATTTTTCTCTTCCATTGTTTTCACAATCTGATCTTCATTGCTGAAAACCAGGAAGTCAACAGACTTTTGAAATAATTTGTCTTTGATACAGGAAGCTTTATGAATTTTTAAACTTTCCTGCCTAGAATACATGTGAGGATCTCATTCTATCTAATTACATGGGTCTGAATTAATACATCAATGTCTTACATGACTGCATTCTAACCTGAAAGGTTGATTGTAGCTGTGAGAGCACTGTCACATATAGCAGGAATTAATTAAAGACTGCACAACTTCATTAGTTCTGTCACAAATCTCTGGTTTGATTAAATATGCTGCAATTATATCTTTGTTGGAGGGTGGATTTTGAGAGAAAAATATAACTTATATAGGTGAGAGCTTCTACATCTAACACTTGAATGAAAATATTGCAGATAATTGCTCTCATAATTTTTTTTTAAATCACAGCCATTAAGAAAATAAAGTTTTAGTGGATTTGATGTGATCTTTTGCTAAACAAGTGATTGATAAAATATGCTTCCATTCTTGGATAAAAAAGCTGAAGAATTTTTCTCTTATTTTTTCTTGTCTTGTTTCCTGTTAAGTTTTATTTGAGACAAGCATATGTGTACAAATAAAAGGTAACACACATTAAGCACATGTTTTACAGTGACATCAAAGATTACAGAATTAACTCAGGACTTGGATTTGATGGTCCTTGTGGGTTCCTTCAAACTCAGGATATTCCAAGATTCTATGGACCCTGCCCAAAAAACTAAGCAAGCCCCCATCATGAAAAATACCTGTAATTCCTAATATTCCACAAAAATTATTTTTAGTTTTCTATAACTTCTGAAAATTTCTTTGTTACAAGATACTGTCTTCAAAATCCTCAGTTTCCAGAGCACTTCTATAGCCAACCAGGGTAAAATGTTTCAAGGGTCTTGGACTGCTTGAAGCATTTGGTGGGAAAGTCAACAACTGGGCCAGGCAAAGAGATTAGATCTCCTGATAACTCACAGTGACCTCCAGAAAGCAAGAGCAGAGCTCATGAGCTTTGGCTTGAAAGAGGAAGAGAGGAAATTAGCAAAAGATACAGATTATCTCTGCCAACCTGCTGATGCAGAATCAGAGAGCCAGCAAAAGCCACAGGGCAGGGGAGAACCCGGTGAATAACTGTGATGATCCAAAAAAATCTGGAAGGGCATTAAAAATCCATTATAGAGGCCAACTTCACAACAGCATACAATTAAGCCCATTGCATGTATCTGGAAAGTTGTTTGACTGCCCAGGTTGTTCCCTGCCTGCCCACACCTACTAACACAGCAGGCCAGCAGATTTAGGGGGAGACAGATATGTTCACCTCACTATATGGTGCTTTAAAATGATTGATTGCTCCTCTCCATAGGTCCTGAACATGTTCCAAAATCTTCCATTACTCTGCACACAGTGGGGTGGCATGGGAGGCTTCCTTCACATTACTCTGCTCTTCTCCCTCTGTGGCCATATGGATGGATATCCTTGCTCCCACCTCCCTGTTTGGTAATGTTCAAAGGGGAAAATTACACTCAATTTCTGTGTCTAGACAGAAAGACTTGCTTTCAAAACTGTAATTATATTTTTAAAGTTTGAAATGACTAGCTAATGAACTGATTTAGCTATATAAATGAAAATTAAGAAGTAGTTATTCAACATCATCAGTGCACATACCAAAAGCTGCTCTTTTAGAACAGAAAATTCTGGTATCTGCTGTTCAGTTAATTCACTGTTTTGATTTTCCTCAACACTTCAGAATCCAATAGAAACTATGTCAATACTTTTAAATGATTAAGAGGGAATAACAAGTTTTTGTCTTTATATAGATTGTCAGAATTTCGTCGAGAAGCTTGGACTGGAAAGAATGCTTCAAAAAAGAATATTTTTCAATGCATTATAGAAGGTCACTCAATTGAATTTCACATATAGTGGAATTACTAGAATGGTTATTTCTGAGTTAAGTGAACAAGTAATTCTCAAGAAAAATCATCAGTGGGCTGCAGTATGTAACTTACTTTGTCTTACTAAGGTGTTTTGCCTTTGAAGTTAAACTGCTTACCACAATTATACTTTAGGGGTCTTACAATGATTATTCATGGATCTTTGCTATTATGTCAGAGAATCATCAAAGGAAAAAAGATTAGATTGATTTCTGCAAAGGATGAGGATTTGTCAAAGACGATTTTCAGAATAAAAGGAAAAGTGCAGGGTTTTTTTCTAATGAAGAAAAGGTATTAAAAAACGCAGATAATTATGTTCTAACATAAGGCTTCTTTTGTGTGTGAAAAACAACTTTTTAAAAGCAATGCATAGGGAACTAAATATATTAACCACATAATTCTTTTTGATAGGATTTGTCCAGATTTATTCTTGTGTACTGCAATGAAAGTTCACTCTCGCAGGACCCAGCTCAAAGGCTTTTTTCTAAAGACAGTACTGCACCAGGTGAAAAATACAAAATGAAGAAATAGGCTTCAGCTGCATCAAAGAGAACATGAATTTTGCTGTCCTTAATAGATGAAAGGGAAAAGCTTTATAGCAGTACAACATTCTGTTCTTCCTAATTATTGTCATTGCATGAGAGGTGCACTATACTGTGCAACTCCTCTTAATGTGGAAAGATCTCTTAGCTATTCTCTACATAATTATATAATAATTAAAATACAACCAAGGACTATCAAATTCTGCAAAAGAGCTTTTCAACAATTTCTGTGAATCCCATTATAATGAGTTCTGATTAAAAAGCAGGGAGCGTCTGTTTTGTACTTTCTAATCATATGTTCTTTCTGAAAAATTAGGGATTATCAAATCAACTTATTTGGCCAGGTTGAAACCAGAGTAGAATTGAAACTTCTGATGTTACAAAGCTGTTCAGACTCAAACTCTTTTTTGGTATCAAAGCAAGACTTAAAGCTACACTGGGGATTGTACCACTCTGTCCAAAAGAAGTATAGAAATAGGTTTTGGGATAACAACACTGACCCCTTTGTAAATATTGTGAAAGCTAATAAAATTTTACACTACCAAATGTGACTTAATTAAGTGAACCTCTCAATTTCCCAATGAATATGAAGAAGTATGTGAACTCCTGCATTTTCACCAGGAAGAACACTGTTACACCGGAAGCAAATTTTCCTTGTCCATAGAGTTCTCCCTTTTAGACCTCTGTGTGCTGTTAGAAAAGTTACAGAGAAGACTTAAAAGTGCTCCTGATTTAGCTGAGCAACCCTTGGGTATCCCACATGGGATATCCATATTGCATGAAGTGTCTGGGAACTTCCCAGGCACTCAATCTTGAAGACATTTAAAACAAGACAGACCAAAACAAAATAACTAAATAAATTAAATAAAAGGTCCTTTGGAGATGGTGTCAGCAGGAACAGCTTGTAGAAGAAGGGCACTGGCCATCCCATTTGAAGTAGTTTTATAGGTTTAATTTGCCAGGTCAAGTGTTCTGGGAATGTAGAAAATTCCATCAGGAAATGGTGATGGCTTTGTGGGAAGCTTTTTGAAAGGACCACAAGAAGGAAGATACTATCCTGCCATTGACTATGCAAATAAAGACTTTCACAGCTGCTTGGAAGGTTAGAATTGTCAGCTGTCATTCAAAGAGAGCAAAATGCACAAACACCTTTGATGTATTTAATCTCAGCCATCAGATGTTAATCTGGCTATACAAAATAGAAAAATGTGGTAGCAGAAACTGAGAAGCTTGGCTAATGAAAGCTGGGGAAAAGCAGATTAAAAGGATAGTAGAAGATTTCAAGGCCCATTTATAGCACAAAGAGTTTCTAAAACCTTCAATGCAACCAAAAGAGACGTGCTGTCTGATTTCTCCTCCTTCCCATAATAAGAAATCTGGTAGGGAAATCTATGAGCAGGTGGGGCCTTCTTCACTTTGGGTAGTTGGTGATGAAATCTGCAAAGACCAACAAACTTTATTCTTGATTCCCCTTCTGTTGCTGACAGCCATTTGAGATTAAATAAGTTGACAAACAGTAAAGGATATGTCAATGATGTGGTATATTGTTATCTGAATCTCTTATATTTCCATGCTCTGATTCATCTAAATTTATCCTGGTATCTTCAGAAGAAAACTTTTTTTCATGAGTGTCAACCTCCCCAAACTAGTGATATTTCCATGTCAGGAAAATAGGTCTTAGTCTAATTAGTATTTAAAGAGCAAAGAGCTATGCTGTCTGCAATTTCCCAGTGACAACTGCTCCATGGTCCAGTCATCATTATATAGCTTACAGATGTTATTTAAGCTGCTACAAAAGGAAGTACTTGATGGACAAAGAAGTTCTCATTTCTGAGGATAAGAGCATTCTTTTGGCTATGACTGCGCACGGGTGCAGTCATACTGGGGAACTTGTCAAATATTTCTTATTCTGACAGGGAAGAGATTCCATTCACCACTTAAACTTGCTTCATTTCCTGAGATCACATCTCAAAACTCATTTTCTCAGCTATGGGTCCATTTTCAGAAGGCACATTTCCAGTTTTTAGGTTACTTTGCCAATTTATTCCAAGTTCCCTGATGAAAACCCTTCTGTCTCAATTCACTTATCTTTTAAAGTTCATTGAAGTTCACAATTAATCTGACAGATTCATAATTAATACTTCCTATGAATTAACTTACCCTCAAAGACCAACTTCAATGTGTAAGAAATTGATGTCATAACAGCAAAATCATGACTTTCAGCAAAAATTCCTAATCATGGGCAGCCACCAATTTGAGAAGTAATGAGCCAGTACAGACCTTGGTAACTTTTAATGACTTTTTAATACCTAGAGCATTATAATCTATCCACTGATTTAGGGAATTGTATCTGGAATGTGTTAGGTAGGAGGCTTACATAATGTAGTTCATCTAAAGTGCTTTCTTAGAACTTCCTGAGTGAATATTGCACAATTGCATTTGAATACAATACTGCTCTGCATTTCTTTTTCTTAGGTTATTTTCACAAATCCAAAAAAAAATTGTGAATGCTCATCACAGAGTTTTTCCTTTCCGTGTGTCATTTTCTAGCCTAAGCAGTTTGCAATGACTCCTCTTTGAATTCAGTGCCACATTTAAATGAGAAATTAAAGTTTAAGCGTAGATTTATTTTATATTCATTTTAATTCCCATTCCATGTGCTTTTCACAGCTGCTCATTTTATTGAGTTGCTTTTCCAAATGAAAACTCCAGCTGCTCCAGCCTCACAAACCATATAATACATGTTGTATAAGCCTGTTTCAGTAGACTGTTCCAGATACCCAATGGTTATTGTTTTCCTCATCTCCCACCTCTATCCAGAAAATCTAGTGTTTAGGTTTCAGTTGCAAATGCAATCTTTGAAAGTCCCAGCAGCTTCTTACTTGTATTCCCTAGGAAATGAGAGAAAATCACATAATCACAGAATATTCTCAATTGGAGGGTAGTCACAAGGATCATCAAGCTGAACTCCTGGCCTTGCACAGCCCCATCCCCAAGAGTCACACCACATAAAAGATTTCTTGAATTCTGCCAGGCTTGGGTTTGTGATCACTTCCCTGGGGAGCCTGTTCCAGTGCCCAGTCTCTCTCTGGGTGAAGAACCCTTTTTTAATATCCAACCTAAACCTCCCCTGACACAACTTCAGGCCATCCCCTTGGGTCTTGTCACTGGCCACCAGAGAGAAGAGATCCGTGCCTGCCCTCCCCCTTCCCTCCAGGAGGGAGTTGTAGACTGTGATGAGCTCTCCCTTCAGTCTCTTCCAGGCTGAACAGACCAAGTGCCTCAGCCACTCCTCACACAGCTTCCCATCAAGGTCCTTCACCATCTTCACTGGCCTCCTCTGGACACTCTCTAATAGATTAACGTCTTTCTTATATTGTGGTGCCCAACACGGCTCACAGCACTCAAGGTGAGGCTGCCCCAGTGCAGAGCAGAGCAGGACAATCCCCTCCTTGCCTGGCTGTGATGCTGTGCCTGATGCCCCCCAGGACAGGGCTGGCCCTCCTGGCTGCCAGGGCACTGCTGACTCACATTCAACTTGCCATCAGCCAGGACCTCCAGGACCCTTTCCATAGCACAGCTTTCCAGCATCTCATAGCTTGCTTTCTTTATTCTCTTCAATAATTTCTAGGTTATGGAACAACTTTGAAGAAAATTCAGCATGTTTCCAGCTGAGCCAGTTTCCATATGCCTAATGCAAATAGGTGTACAGGCTGAGAAGTGAAACCCATTGGCCACACCATTTTATTCAACCCTTTTCAGACATCAAAGAATCCATGTTCATGCACAGCCTTGTGACACAGTCCTTTAGGATAAGTTATTGCTCCTGATACCAGAGTACTTTAACATAGAAACAGCTCTGTAACTCAATGAATTGCCTGGCTTCTGGCCATTGCCAGCCAATGTGACACGAACAAATGTGCCTGTGTTTGCAGGAAACCTGAAGTTTAACATCCCCATGAGGCAGTTCATAATGCAAGAGATCTCCATTTACCTTAGAGAGTCTCAGCTCCAGACTACAGCTCGTCTAGCTACAGTTTTCCTTGGAATAGCTTTGGGACATCAAGAAATCAATACTTACTAACAACACAAGCAGGTCAGGCTCTGAATCCAGTTAATTCCTATACCAGAAGTAGCAGATTATCTGCACAAAAACTGATTCCTGCTACATTTCTACTTAGTATGCACACTTTTTCTTCTTGGGAAGCTCAGGGAAGTGGAGTGGGTTTTGTTTGTCTGTGGATAGCAACATCTCCTGGGATATTGATGGGAAGTCTATGTACCTGTCTCACATGCAGTGATCTTGTTCATTGCCATGACCTCACCATGTGTCAGTATTTTATTTCTCACTGCTGAGCAAACTTCTCGAGGTACTTGCCAAAGGATGCTGCAAAGTCTGTTTAGTAGTGCCACTTCCTTGAATCCTCTCATATTGTCATGACCCAGGAACATACAGCACAAATAAATCTAATGACAGCAACTGAATAACATCTTTTGGAGCCCATGGAAAAGATTTTGAAACACTCCTGGTATAAAATTCCAGCAACACAGCAGAGAGATTTGCTCTGCATCATCAAAACAGCACTACTTTTTAGCTACCTGATGGCTGGATGAAGAAAATAAACTGCAAAAGCAGCTGTTAGGAGCAGTATTATCAAATAGCTATGCTCATACTCCAAAAGGGATAAATTTCCAAATCTAATCCTTTAGGAGATGGATCTGCACCTAAGTCATGCTAAAAAAAATCTATATTCATTGCAAAATTGGTAGTAAGAAGTTGAGTGCAAACTGCAAATGGATCCTTGGGTTCCCGCTTTCAACATTTTTCCTTCTATTTGCCTCTTAAAACTTCCAAACTCTAAGCAATGGTTTGCTGTCTAATCCTTAGTATCCTGCATTAATTTTTCAGTGGAGTCTGCTGTTTTATCATGGTACAGGGGATGGGATGAAGGAAAAGAAAAGCTGACCCTGTTTTTTTCAAAATTTATAATTTATCTTTGTGAATGCTAAGATGGTAGCTAAGGACATAGAAACCAGAACAATTAAACTACGTTTTTCCTGATTCTCTTTTTTTGGATTTTTTAGCTTTTTCTTTTATGCGCAATTCAACAGGTTTTAACTTCAGAGTTCATTTTTACTAAACAATACCACATATTTCAGCTTCAGCTATTTCTATTTACTTTTACTTATACAGAATGTTGTAGTTCAGAAGTAATGCTTTACTGTGAAATTGTTCTTCTGTTAAAAAATAATGCGGGCAACTAAATCAGTACTGTTATGTTTTCCAATAATAAAAATTTTTAAAAATACTTTTCATATGCAAAAAAGTTCTTCCGGGCTCATTGCAAAACATTGATGCAATTATTTATTGAAAACATTAGCAACACAAGTGCTGAACACAGAATTAATTTAGTAGATTAAATAAATATTTAAAATTCTTTCCAGTTTTCAGGGTTTTTTTTTTAATATTGAGAAAGACTGTCTCCAAGGGTTTACATTTACTTTACCACCACCAGTTCTGTCTCACTGTCTATTCACCGTGATTTTCCACAAAAGACACAGTCCAGAAAGGTCTTGGAGCTTTCAAATTCTGCTGCTTCAGTAAACATCTGCAATCTTTCAAAGATGATCAGTTCCTTCTTGAGATGGAAGTACAGTATAGACATGTGAATTATTTAATGAGTTATAATGCAGCAACTTTATTTGAAATGTTCTTCAATTCCCTCCAGGCTACCCCGTTTCTATTGCAATATGATAACTAATACTCTATTTTTTATTGCTTGTGAGCTCACACAAGTTCAGAGCTAAGAGGCTGGGCAATTTCTCATAAGAAAAAATACAAAAGGAAAAGCAGATGCCTATTAACAGCTACTATCAGAGCTATGAGTCCCAGACTCTCTTCATCTTTATAACATTTGATAATAAACTCCTTCAATATGGTTGGGTGTTTATAGTTTTCTATCCATAGTAGATCAATTTTTGCCCTTAACCTTCAAGATTCTTGGGCAAACCATTAATATTTACAGTTAAAACTTTAAAGTAACTCTTTCCAACTCATAGGGACAACTCATAGGGAAAATAAATTTTGAATATGATGTCAAGAGTCTGTCTACTAAATTGCAAAGCCCAGAAGTTGCTGCTATAGTACAGTTCAAACATCCACCTGCTGAGCAGGGTGAACATTCTGTTGTGCTCTTTGCTTATGATTTTGTCTATTACCTGTCATCATTGATGTCTTGAAGTAACTTTCCAAAGAAAAAGAGAGACATCATTATGCTATTCATTAATAATAGCATAATTACCTGTTTTGTAAGAAACATTAGTTTGTGACAGCCATAGATTTTTTTGCTCCATATGCTCAAAATTCAATACAATTCTGCTTCCTTTCATTGGTCATCTGCATTGCTGTGGTGGTGATTAAACATGATTATATACTTGATGTGTCTTTCCCCCTCTAACTAAATTTCAAAATGCAGAGTCTAAGTCCTTCTACAACAGATTATTTTGTCAATCTATAATATCAACTGTACAGTAAATTAGATAGAGCTCCATGCTTCAGTATTGTCTCATGTCTGAGAATCGGGTGGTATTGATGGGCTGGTTTTGTGCTCATTTGAAATAAGCAGGAACTGAAATGTTTAAGATTGTATTATACATAATAAATCTAATCCGTACAAGTGGCTGAAAATGCAAAGGGATGTTTTAGAGGAGAAGGCAAAGGCAGTAATATTTTGTCTTCCTGCAGGAAAATACTTTTTCTGTGAGAATTATTAAAAATATTCCTTTGATTTTTGCTCTTCTCTCTCAGTAAGCTTGGCTCTATATTTCTAGACCAGCGCATTCCCAAGGATCACCCTTCCAATTTCCGACCAAGACCAAAAGCTGGGACATCCCCAGACTACCCCAGGCACACCCAATTTACCCTCTATGAGTACCTTTAGGAACAACCACAATCCTACAAGATCTAGCCCATTTCAGGACCTGTTTTAGTCCCAGTTCCCCTCTGTAAGGCTCATCCCAGGGATCCAGCCCATGTCCCTACCCTGCGTCACCTACGAGGTTTGGGCAGACCACCTTTGCACCAATACCCACTGCAGCCTGTGGGTGGCCAGAGGGCAGGACCTCCAGAAAATCCTGGCCAGAGCTGGACAAACTCACTGCCCCAGTGCTACCAAGGACCAGCTTTATCTCCACAACTCCACAATCAGTGGAAACAAATGGTTTTCTGCAGGAAACCCATTTCAGATGCCCATGGAAGTGCTGGGAATTCAGTGAAACCACAGGAAGTTGCCTATCTACAAAATAGAGACTTATCGCTCTTCAGAGTGCCTGCAGCATTTTCCAAGAGTTTTCTTCTCCTCAAAATGCCTGAAGTGTGTGTCAAATGGAAAAACTGTGCTCTGGTCCTGCTGTTCCACCTGTGTGCTTCTGGGTGCCTGATGACTTTCTCCCTGAGAGTTGGCCACATCCAGTTTGTTCTTGAATACTTCAGAGCTCTCTTGGATTTAATTTATCTATAGACCTTCTGACACCTTGGTCTGGGACAGATATTTTATTCAAATAAACACAAGGAGAAGTAAATGCATGTTGGTTCTAGAGTGACTTTCACTCAGAGAGATCAACATGCCAGATGAAACCAGCAAACTAAAAGTGAGAGCACCAATACTTTAACAGTAATAACAGTCCCTCTAATTCAGACCACAGCTCACAGTCTGCTCAAGTACTTTCTGGAAGTCTCCATCATCACAGTCAAAAACTCAAATTCAAAAGCAGAATGTGAGAAAGAGAAAAAGCCCTTTCACCTTGAGAGAAGCTCTTGTAACCCCACAGCTGATCTTTTTTCCACCTAGCTCCTTTGTCTCTTGCTGGTGAATGAACCACTTCAACAATGACTTTACAAGTCTCCCTGGGACTATCCATTTCCCTGAGTCAATGCTCTTCCTTCCAAAGCTGCTGCATTTTACAGGTCCTGGAGAGCCAGGGAAGTGCTTTCTGGTGCTCATAGACAGCCCAAGAGCATCCAGGACAGAGGCAAACTAATCATGGGGGGGGAAATAACAGCCTGTGGTTTTCTTACCAGATCCTTAGATCACAAATTTTCTGTTATGCCCCTATTACTGGAAACTCATGATGTTTCTGGTCTTCCTACTTATTCTCCTGGAGATTCTTCAGTATAGGAAACTATACCTCATTTCCTTTCCTAGCCATAGCACTTCATTCTTCCATTCCTCTTTCAGGGCTCAACCTTCACTGCCAGCTGAAGTGATCCTGGTCCACCTTGGCATGCAGAGTAGGCATGCCCTAACCCTGTGATGCATTTGGCAAATGCACAACAGATCCCCAACCTCCATCTCCGTAGTTTTCTTGGATAAACCAGGTGATCAGGCTCTCGTTGATTGATGCACTTGAAGGCATGTTCTGCTTGGTGATTGCAAAAATGACCTTCCTTCCACTATGGCCAATAGTGTGGGGGCCTTCTTCAAGCTTCAGGCTGTCCCTCCAATAGGATGGTGTCATCCTTTCACCAAAGAACAGTGATACCCCGTTAGTGCAGAGGCAGAAACACGCACAGCAGGAGAGTCCCTTCATGGAGTAAATGAAGCATTACCTCTAGCACTTCAGTCCTGGAGGCAGAAGGGCTCTGGCAGAGGGACCCCACAGAGCACAGGTACAATGTGGACAGGGTCATGCTGCCCTGGCTCTTCTAAGATGCCCACAGGGCCAGGGGGGGCAGAGGGCACTGTAGCAGCATTGGCACAGCTGTGAAGGTACAGAGAGATTCATGGGTTTGTATGAGTAAAACATGGAGGAAATGTTGAAAACATCTATAACTGTATATTCATATTTCACTTTGGGTGTTTATCTTGCCCAATCCCATTAAAACATGCAGGATGGCAACAAAGTTTTTACATTCAATTCATACCTGAATGAATCTTCACCAGAGGTGGTGGTAGTATGTAGCACCAAGGAGTAGGCAAGGGAATAGCTGGAAAATCTCATGTCTACTGCCCTCCAGAGTTCTGCCTCTCCACCCCAGATAAAACCCAAAATGCTGCAAGCATGAAGGTACTTCCTCTTTTTTTTTCTGCGCCACTCCAAATCAAATACATTTCACTCTGAAAAGGAAACATATAAGAGACTGGAAATAAAAATGCTGAAGTCTTCCAGGTCTTTTTGGCACAACTAGGGTCACTAAAACATGCAGGAGCCTAGGAGTGCTGACTGGAAAGTGGCCAGCTGTTGAATTCATGTTCTTTTGATATCTGTCACTGAGTCAGTCATTATAGTTCAAATACCCTGACTCTTTTGAGAAGGGTCCATTCATCCCAACCTCTACTTTTCAGAGACTTGTCTCTGACATACTAAATGCCTCAAAACCAAATGTACATACATAAAGTTTAAATTGTGGGTCAGATATGGTAAGTAGGGATTCTTCAGCAATTCATAGTTTTTTACTTACTGTGGGGTATAAGAATATGACTCTTCATCTCCTTTAAAGTGATGTAAAGCCATTTTAAAACCCATACACATGACACCAGGTTCTAATACAAACTGATATCAGGCATGTATCATAAGGCTGCCTTTAAATCAGAATTGCACATAAAATTAATTAAAAAACCCCATGCAACGAGGTAAGGAGCTTGACATCTCTTACTTACACTGATTTTTATGCCCTAGAGTAGAACAGGTGTTTGGGATTTTCAGATTCCTGCCATCCTGGCCAAAGTGGTGGTTCTTATATATATATATATGTATACTTTGTGTATATATTTTAGTCCTCTAGTTCTGATAACACAAAATTTCTAGTAGACAGAACAGAGGACATCTGAAGAAAGGCAAACAGTGTATCCTTAGACATAAAGCTTGATGCTCTGTGTCCTGCTTATGCTATGATGTACTTCTCTGCCACAGTCTGACTTTTCAGAAGTCTGGAAGAACTCAGTCTTATATGTGCCTATAGAAAAGAAAAAAATGGCACCCCATGGTTTTAAAAATGGGTTTTGTGCGACTTTTATTTAAAAATGGGGTTTTTGCAACTTTTATGCAGGAAATTAAATTTCATGATAGAGGAAAGATCTACAATAATTTTGGAAATAAATTTTCATGAGACTTCTCTTAATTTTTCTGTTTACTTCTTAAGAACAGAATGCATGATCCTCACACAAAAGAAATGCATTTTATGATCAAAATTCCCCTATTCTTTTGCAAATAAAGAAATATTAATGCTTTGAGAATATGGTGAGAGCAACAGTGACATGGTAAGAAGAAATAAATGGTTTGTGGGGGAAGGCTGCATATTTAAATTACAAAGTCCTTTCATTCTATGAGGACATCATGTTCTTCTTGGTCTGGTCTGGTCTGGTGAAAGAGAAAGAAGCAAGAAAATTTCTTCTTATATTTAGTTAGATGCTAGTTTCTATGGAGACAAGTTTCTCCAGTCATTTTTATTTGCAGGCATTAATAGCATAAACAATAGAGAGCAGCAAGGGTTTAACCCTGGATTGAACCCCATATTGAGCATATTCTGTAGGGAGAAAAATGAATGTCTAAATTGGATACGGGAGCCATTATAGAATCTCGTTAACATTCAATCTTGTTAACTGGACTCTGGCAGTGCAAAGCAAAAAACCTGAAGAGTCACATATTTTCATACCCTGTATCCTCTTTTCAAACATGTTTTGTACAGAAACCTGAGAGGGCAGCATCATCTGCCCTCTGGCTGTCCCTGTACAGCTGATGACACACATTGCTGTGCATTAATTATCCACCTCTGCTTTCACTGGCACCCACAGAGAGGCTGGGGTTCCCAAGCCTAAGGCTGTGACAGGCTATGCCAAGAGAGGTGAAAGCAATGAAATAATCTACTTTTTCTAGTGCAATTGAAGTAATTTGGAATGAATTTGAAGACCCATATCATTTTGTGAATTTAAGTGATCAAAAAGGGAAAAAAAGAGCAGCTACTTTCAAGTATCAGGCAATCCAATTTCTCTGAGAACTTTTTCTCAGACTTTCCTTTCTCCTCTACCTGCACATACTTTGATTTCCATTATATTATTTCTAACTGAACAAACAATTTACAGTGAACATTTAGCTATCCACATGTGTCTCATATATGCAGATGAGAGTATTAACTTTCTTGAGTTTTCAGGGATTGTGGCAGGGAAGAGCTGTTACTTTTCAAACATTGAATTGCTCAGTGGCATTATAGAACAATACTTAATACCTGAAACCTCAGTTTCATTATTTATCTGATTAATTACATGGAGGAATTGACCTCAAAAAGAAGAAGAATCTCCATGGATGCTGGAAGAGAGATGTTAACTAAATATTTTTTAATTAATTAAGAATATATTGCCCAATTAATGTATGAAGATTACCTAATTAAATTACATTTGCCTCTTTTAGCTTTGATAGATATTCCAGTCATTTAATAAGCAGGAATGCACCTTTTTTTCCATTTTTCAAAAAATATGACACAAACATGGTGGCCTTAATCGGAAACTCAGAGGCAGCAAATAGAGGAATTTGATATTCAGAGTTAAAAATATTTTCTAAATATCAGCAAAACACACACAAGGGCTCTGCCAGGCACACACACCTTTAAAATAGCAGAGACAGGAGACAGCTGATGCTTGCCCAACTGCATGCTTTCAGAAATGTCATACTTAATATCTAACTGCATCTGTGGAAGCTAAGGGAGTGAAATCTGGATTCCTTGTGTTCTCTGGCTGGATTGTCTGGTTCTTATGGAGCATGAATCTGCATGGTTGCAGGTCAGACACCCTCTCATCTGTTAGGGACAGCATTGACATAAGCACTGTTTTTGCAAAGCAGCCTTTTCCTCGGCAGAGCCACTAAAATCACCTCTCTCTCTTGCTGTTGAGATTTTTTTTCTACCAAGCAATCCACTCCCATAAAACCTGGAGTAGCTTTATACCCTGGGGCAGCAGCTGCCCTGCAGCATTTGACTGAAGCAGAGTAAAAAGTCCAGGACTGAGGCTGAAGAGCAGACTTGCAGATGAAAAGACATCACATAAACCTCATGAAAGTGACTACTAGATAATTGGAATAGGCTCTTTTCCCTCACAATTTGCCAGCCTGAAGCCCTCAATTATAGAATGTGATACAGGGATAATATATCTTAGGGAGTTAATTTGTTCTGACCACTGCCTGTATCATTTCTGGGCATGAATCAGTTAGTTATTTCCTTTTCTCCCTTCACATAGAAGCTCTCTGATCACTGGCATGCCCATTTGATCTAACCTACACAGCTGATTCCACTTTATAGCTGAAAGCCATCAAATTGCTCAAGGTTTACAAAAAAAAAAAAAAATAAAAAAAAAGCATTTCTGCATTTTTTTTGTAAATAGTTAGGTAGATATTAGGACTTAATCTGGAAGTTAAATGAAGTAATATCACCAAAATTTCTTAACAAGAATATCATAAATGAGAGGGATTCCAGGAGGAATGTGCTGTCAGCTTGGGGGATGAGGATCAGTAAAACAAAGAAATACAAAACTCAGTGCAGAAAAGATGGGGTAAACTGCAGCAGGATTTTGCAGAGGCTTGGGAAAGGAAGTTGCCAGGTGATGAGCTAGTGAGGAGGAGGAGGAGGAGAAGGAGGAGGAGGAAGAGAGACCTGACCTGTATCAAGTCTGTGCAGAAATTCAGGAAAAGGCCTCACAGTGCAAAACTTAAGTCAGGTCAGCTATTCCCAGGGACAAGTGGGGGTTTTTTGGGGCACTGGGTGCACACAGGAAGGACACCATGTTTGCCACATGCAACTTGTGGCTAAGTCAGAGTGCAGTGGTGGCTGCCCTGTGCAGGACAGAGCACATGAAAACAAGAGGAAAAGATGGAAAGAATAAAATAAAGAGTTTGGAAAATAGCACAGCTGAGCTGATGGTGATGAGCAGTATAACAGAGTGATGGTGGAGGTTGAACAAAACAACTTAAAGCATGAATGACCTTGGAGAGGTGAAAATTCACAGGAAAAGGTGGAAAATAGGGAGGATAAAAAATAGCATGTAAAGAAAGTGCAATACATTTGAGCATGTTTTCTATAGCTTGAGGAATTACTTCCATTTTTAAGAAAAATTTGGCATCTTCATTATGTCATGCCTCTTTCTATAGATTTATAATTCAGTTCTCCACTCAGAAAGACTTGCTGTCATGTAACTTGAAACCTTTTTAAAATCTACCATAAAATACAGCACAGCATCTATAGGTGATAAAAGGAGGAGCAGTAAGCCTTGTGCACAGGACAAAACTCAGTCACAAAAGGAGGCAGTTACCTGACCTTTCTGTTTGGCACAGCCATACATCTCCACGTCCCACGTTAACCAACTGCTGGATCCTTGATGTGCCTGCAATTCCTCTTTGAAAATAACATATATGCAGCATATTGCAGCCCTCCAAGACCTGTGGCAAAGCAACCAGAAGGAAAATTGGTGCATTATTGATTGCAAACTTAGCATGGTCTTATGCAGTTACTTACAATGATCAGACTGTTCCCTTTCTCTCCACTAATTTTCCACTCGAGTAATCAAGAAATAATTTTGGATTAAAGACAGAGTGTATTTGACAACTTAGTTACCCAGTTGTTGTGCTCAGGAATTCAAATGTATCTCATATGTCAGGGAAGATTTTTCCTGATGCTCTTTTTCTGGGAAACTTAGGTAGCTTGCTGTGACTGTCTCAGTGGTGGCTCCACAGAATACACTCTGGTCAAGCTGATTTTCATGACAGTAAGCTTTTTTTCCCTACTTGGCAAAACTCTGTTTCTTCCCACACTGTTAAAACAGAAACATGAATAAAGAGTTCCCAGGCTCATTTACTGGATGCTGTAAAGGAGCACACAATCTGCAAAGAGTAGAGTAGTTGCTGCCTTTAAGTGAGCTTTCCTGCTAACCTACTCTATGACACAAACAACACATAAAATTCTACATAAAACATAAGCTGTTATTATCAAGCAAATGAAAAGATAAGTAGCCATTCTTCATCTCAATGAACTGTAAAATAATGCTAAAACTTTAATAAACCTCTACACAGCTGATCCAGCTAAAAGTATGCTTCTGAACATACTGTTCAGATGAGTACTCCTAGAGTTCCTCTCAACTGACAGTGCTTATGGAAGTGGAGGTATTTATTTACAAGTCCTTAGCTCTACATTTCCAGAATTCTTAGTTTAACAAGGAAACCCTTTATTCGCCAAGCTGAAAAACCACCATTCTCTGATGATTTGACCTCTCTGAAATGAAAAGCAGAGCTGAGTTCATGCTGAAAAACCCATTGTGTTTCACCATGCCAAAGGGTATATCTGCTCACTGGCTCTAACTCAAAGAAACAGAGATGTAGTAAACCCCATGGACCTAGGCAAAGCTCCATGGAGAATTGAATAGTAGGAACTATGGGGTGGGGGTCAGAGAGACAGCAACATAAGTTCCTGTCTCTCTGACCCCCGCCCCATAGCTGATCTCTGTAACCCTATAGGCCACTATACCTAAACCTTACTATTGGTCAAGTCTGGATCCCCCTTAACCCTATAAAAGGTGCATGCTTTAGCCCATTTGACAGAAGAAGAGCTGTCGTTGGAACCTTCACGGCCTCCCTTGCAATAAACATCGCTGTGGAACCCCAAGGCGCTCCCTTCTCCTCTCTCTCGTGTCTGCTGCAGCCTCAGCCAGGGGCACCCTACCTAGCAAGCAAGAGCTGAGATCCTAAGAGAGCTTGCAATCACTAGAGAGCTGATGATCACCAAGCTTGCTAAGGGGGTTAGCCTGTGGCTTTGGCCTCGAGCTAGCCTAGCTTTGGGCACCCTGTCTCCCTGAGCACTGGGCTCCAGGGCTATCTTGCACTGCTTGATAATAAGGCCAGAACAGAGGCTTTATTATACAGAGACATTGACTTTTACCCAAACTGTAGAGAACATCACAAGATTTTGAGGTAGTGAATGCTTATATCCAATCTGCACGGGATTTTTCAACATTTGTTTATATAGCCTACGACCGTCAGAAAATAAAAATCCATCTAGACAATATGTTTTGGATGCTGAGAGAGAGGAAATATTTCTTGCAGTTGTTGAATACCTATAAACAATTACTCCATCCTCACCAGCAGAAAATTCTTCAGGGGAGGGCATTGAATAATACGTGTTTGCACATGGAAGTAATGCAATGTAAAGGTTTGATAAGAATAATCTTAGGTCTGCAGACTTTAGCACCAGCTCTTCAGTGGCTTGTGGCAGACCCTAAAGCAATCTACACACTGCACCAACAGGGCCTCAGAGGAGTGGGTCAACTGGACAGAAATGGGCAGTCTCCACTAGCACTTTTTTTTCTGATGAGGAGAGAATCTCCTCATTGACCCTCTGTGGCTGACCCCCAGAGTACCTTGGAGCACACAAAGTATTTTTTCTCAGATGACCCCAGCCAGAGCAGCAGCCCTCCCAACACCGCAGCCACTCCTGGGTGTGGGGACACAGGGGAGCAGAGGAGCTGGCCTGCAGCACACCTCCCTCCTCTGCTTGATTCAGGTCTCCAGCTGGAAACACCAGCTGCCTCCTGCAAAGGAAGTGGAGTCAATTGACCCCAGGCCCTATAGATCAGACAGGTGTGCTAGGAGAGGGAAGAAGAGGATAGCCACGTGCTCTTTAGTGGTGAAGCAAAGAGGAAACTTTCCAGGGTAGAAATCCATTTTGATTTAGGTGAAATGTACATTTTTGAGTTGAGTCTGTGGTTAGAAACCATAGCTATTTAGCCTGACTGCAGAACCTAGGCTCAGTGAAGTTGCTTCAGTGAAGGACAGAGATAAGAGGGGGGAGACAGTGGGTGATAGAGAGAGACAAAGACTGCCGTGAGAGCAAGTCAACCTGACCTAGGAATTCTTTCTGATAAAGAAGAACTAGCAGCAAATGTCATGCGAAATTCGTAAAAATGAGTATGTATGAACCTATTGTGAAATTGTATGCATATGTATCTGAGAGAGGGATAAAAAGGGACCTGAAGTTCCCAGAGGTACACATGCCTTTTAAGGAGAGTAATCTCCGCATGTGTCCGGCGCTGTAATAATAAACATACCAGCTTTACAAATTTCACAAAGTTGTGGAGTTTTTGGCTATCTCCGCAAAACAGTGGCTGCAGCTCCCCAGCCCATAAGTGTACTGGGCAGTAAAACTTAACACATCAAATGGAGACTGTAGTTAATTGGGATGTAGGAACCCAGGACATTCCTCTGGCTGCCCTGGAGGACTTGAGACCCTGGCAGGGGGCTCAGAGACCTTGGCACGGAGTCAAAAACACCTGTGCCTTCGATTTTAACCCATGGAAACAATTACCAGCTTTGTGTGAGGAGTTACAAGCCAGAAGAGTTTGAATAGAATGATAGTGAGTTTATCACAGGGTGAAAATGTAGAATTTTGGGGTTTTAGAAGGGCAGTTCAGGAAGCAAGATGGAGGAATCTGGGTGTGTCCATCTTTCTCCTTCTCCTTCTTGGCCTCCATCTTCTGCTGTGATGGTGACACTTCTGGATTGGTTTAGAGTAGAGACAAACTGTCTAACATAGGTGATAGGTATTGGAAAATTATTGTAAATAAAGTACATGTAGTTTTTAGTATAAAAGATAACACTGCCCTGAGGGCAGTCAGTGTGCCTCAGCCCAACCTGCCAGACAGACCTCAGCGGGTCAGAGAAAGAATGTTATAGATAACAAATAATAAACAACCTTGAAAAGCAGAGGCAAGGAATCTCATCTTCTTCTTCAGTCTCAGGGCTGGGAAAAAGAAACTTTCTAACACCTCGGGGTCATCTCGACACCAGAGACCTCATCATTGGGACAGGGATGTGGTAAGTTCATCTGGCTGCTTTATAAGGGTTGTTATTTTCTACTTTTGCCCTAGTTTATTTTACTTTTCAGTCAGCAGAAAATGCAGCAGCTGCCATCCCAAGGAGACCCCCTGCCTGGAGAGTGTCTGCCTCTCCCCATAGTGTCAGTGGCAGGAGAATCCTTTCCTGAGTTATGGAAGTGCTTGGAGAGAAGGCAGGGGGAAGTCAATTCCTACAGATCTGCCTCGTGCCTGTCCCCCTGCAGAACGCCCCTCTAAATGAACCTTTTTTCTCTTTCAGTTCTACAAACTGCTGTGACAGCAGAGGGAGGCTTGTAATACTGATATTTATTCTCTCACAGCAATGTCCACACAGAGTTTGCTTAGTCAAGCATTGTACAAGAAGGGTCCAGCTCTGCCTACAATGCTGCAGCTGTATCAAGAGAAAGGAGATGTGGCTTGCTCGCCCTTTGTATGTGATGGTGCAGTAGTGTTTGAAGAGGCCTCTGTTCTCTCTCAAATAATAGCACTGACAGCTTATTCAGAGTACTTGATAGGGACAGCATCAACAGAGGATGATGTTAGTTCTGAACCTGCTTAGTTCTGTGCTGGAACACAGAATTTTGCTGTATTTCTTGGATTTTTTTCAGTTTCCTAGTGGATGTTGTTCACCATAATGTCACCAATGGTATTGTCTGAAGAAAAGAAGAAAGGAACCTACAAAAGTATCACATGTACAACAACAACAACAAAAAAGGCTTTTTGCCTTATATTGCCAAATAAATTATTGAGCTGTTTTTACTGTCACAGCTTCCACGTGACAGTAAAAACAGCTTAATAATTTATTTGGCAAGAAGAACAGGACTGAAGCAAATAAAACCCATTTTCTCAGAGGTGATTAAACAGAAGGGTGCTGCAGGTACAGTTAGGCACAGTTAAGGTTTCAAGCACAGCTGTCAGAGCTTGAACATTGGCTGTTCCCCAGTGTCTGTGTCCTTATCTTCTCCTACAGTATCTGAACATTGCAGGTTAACTTCAAATTAAGCTGTTTCAAAGTAGCCATGCTCCCTGAAATGTGAAAGTTTATATTTAATGGCTTTTGGTTTTTCTCAGACTGGTCAAATAATGACATATCCTAAGAAGGATTTTATCTCTATTAAAATTACTTGGTTTTACTGGCAAGAACTCCAAAAGAAAAATGTAGCATAACAAGAGATCAACTCTGGTCCTGAAATGACCTAGGCATTTCTTAACTTTTTCACAGTTAATACTTCATAATCCCTTGACTGCTAGCTAATTTAATTTTTGTGCTAGGAAAAAAACCTCAAAATTAATGATTCATTTTTGTGTTGAAGGGATTTTATTTTTTAATATCACTGGTGAAGACAATTACTTGCAGCCTTCTTAAATGGTAGAACTATATAATAGGACTTGAAATATTAATGCAAATTAATGCGGTCACAATTGCTCGCATTTACTCCTTCTGTCAACAATATGAGTAAGTGATTAAGCTATTTTCTATTATATTTTCTTTTCAGCCCAGGAACATATAATTTTTGAGAATAATTTTCTTCAGTTTTCACTGACAGAACAGATACATAATTTTTGGCAAATCTACCATTGATCTTTGACCCAGACTTGAAAGACAGGATTACTGAAATATTTAAGTTACTTTAGCTTGAGATAGCAACCCTTCTTGGACAGACAATTTAAAAAGTCTATCAGAAATCACAGATAATTTTGCTATTTATAGTTGTTATCCTTTTCATATCATGAGTAACTTGATTGCTTGCAACTGGTTCTCAGTTTTCAATGATCATGAATGACTCTATACATGAATTCTTTTCAAAAATAGCAGGCTGATCAGAACAGTGTAATGAAAATTATTTTGAGATGGAGAAATAAAAATTTATCAATTTTTGTGATGATGTCACAAAAGCATCATTTTCTTGGAATTTATGAGAAAGTTTTTGTGAGAAAACTTTTCTTTGCATTGGAGAAAATTCTCTGCAGTATTAATTTAGACTCTTTTCTCCTTCTAGAAAAATCCATTCAGTAGGAAGTGTTCTCTATCTTTTTCTCCTTATAAGATCCAACACAGTATTTTTTAACTCTTCCATTGTATCTTACTACCCATAAGCCAAAAATGAAGAAACAAAGACAAGTTTTCCTACCGTTTTAAGTGAAATTATTATTTCAGAAACATAAGAACTTCACTTAAGTAGAACTTAACATTATCTTGGAAATACAATGCATTTTCTGTGAGTTGATATAAACATGTCTAAACATAGTTGGAGGGAGGAAAGGACAAGTGATCTCTTGTGTACATCCCAAATCCTCAGATGGCATTTGCTATATTTTATGGTTCAGTATTGCTGTTGGAATCTCAGTAGGCACTATTAAAAGAGATCAGTTTTCAAAATTTTAGATTGGGGTATGCAAGAATACTGTAGGAAACTGCGAAGCAGAATAGTAAAGCCAGAGAAGTTAAATGGGCTTTTTACTCCTGAATAGTTTTTATATGGCATTGCAATCTGTTCTGTTAAAAATTAGATCACTTCAGTCAAATTTATAACAAGAAGGGGAAGACATTTGGTAAAGAGAGAAAGCGTAGTATTTAGTAAAGAGAGAAAGCAAAAGATACCAGATGCAATATAAATATGAGGTGGGGTTTTTTTTCAATAAAATTTTCATAGAAAATAGTTTGTTTGACATGACAGATGAAGGATGCTGAAGTTTTAAAATCACACAATTCCAATATCTTGGAAAAATAAGTCTCACTGCTATTATTGTTATAGCTTCTCTGTGGATTGTACAAACTTTAGGAGTCAAGTAACATGTTTTTGGTCTCCCAGGACGACATTCTGAAGTAGCATTTTAGGATTAATCTTCTCTAAATAATTCAAGAATATTCTTTCCCACAGAAAGAACAACATGCAAAGAAATGGTGCAGGCAGTTGTAAAAACCATGGAGTATTCAATTCAATGAGTTCTTCACTACTGCAATGTGTTGAAGGTGGTGGAGCTGATGATTACACAAAAAACTGAGACTCAGAGTTGTTTAAGACACTTAAAGTCAGGAGCACATTAATTTTAAAAGAATATTCACTAAGATGGACTGACTAGGGCTGGTATTGGTACATCAGGGTTTCCAGCTTTCCTTTTCTGGTCTGTTGAATACAGGTACGTGACTCACAAACAATTTTTCATATCTAAATCAGCATTCATTATTAGTGGTCTTTACCATCAGACAAGGAAATGTGCATGTGGAAGAAAGCAACAGCAGCTGTTGAGCAGCTTCCCCATTATTGTGAGGTCTAATATGAATGGGGCAGGGGACAAGGGTTGCAATAGCAGGCTAAGGCTCTCACATTCCTTGAAAACACCTGCAGGGATCCACAGCAGATCTGATAGGTACTCCCCCCCTCTTTTTAATCTGCTTTACACCCACAGGATTTTCTTCTAGGCTCACAACAATAATTTGCTGCTTCTAAACAATTCCCTACTTTGAAAAGCATATTTAACCAAGTTGTAATTATTGTTGTTTTGAGGTCTGCAGGTTAAAGCAGAATAAGATTAATCCCCTTTGGTTGAAAAAACAATTTATACTGTAACTACAAAATATTTTTGCTAAATAAAAATATTAAACTAGATTGAAATGTTAATTGCTAAAAATATTTTAATGTCTGCTGCTTGGGGACTGTATTCTGGGATTCTGAATCATAATAATTAAGGTATTTCAACTTTTTGGATCCCTTCAGTATCAGGTAATGGGCCACAGCAACAAAAAGTGTCCTAGCAGCCCCAGATTTATCTAAGAAACGATTCCATAGCCAGTGTGAAGAGGCTGGTAAATTCAAGGAGAGCAAGGGCAAGGTGCTGCATTGCAGGGCTGTGATATGTGTGTTCCCAGGCACCTCAGCAATCCACAGATGTGTAAGGACAGGACTTCCTGGGGAGTCCTAATTCTGAGGAGAATCAAAATAAATTTGGAAGAACTCCTTCTGCCCCTAATTTGTGTAAGCGTAATTTAGTGCTAATAGTCCCACATATTTCAGTGGGAATTGTTCTACACAATACAAACTTAGCTGAACCTTAACAGACATTTTGGCTATGAATATTTGAATGTACCTGAGATAGGCTGGGATTTGGTTGGGAACAGCTAAATCAGTTTTCTCATGCTATCAGCACTTCAGATCTAGAATGGGAGCAGAATGTATGACATGAATATTCTCCAGTGTACATACAGGCTGGTTGCTGGCTAAGATGCATGGGTAGCAGAACAAATTCAGATTAAACTGCAATATATATTGACCAGCTGGAGCAGTAAGCTTTGCAGAGAAGTGTAAGGTTTTCCTTTAGAAAGAAGATTAAGAAGGAATGGAATCGTACAGTCCAGGCCTGCAGACATCCTCTCAAGGCACTGTTGAAATCAAAGAGAAGCAAGCCAAGTAAAGGGCAACTTGCTGTTGGGCAGGGCAAGCTGCAAGTGCTGCAAACTCAATATGAAGATCCAGTCAGGCATCTTTTGTTAAGAGGAAAAGGGTAATGCTCTGGTTTGAATGTATATGAATGGTTATGCCCAGAAATCCTGTTCTGAAGAGACAAACTCAGTGCAAAATGTGTAAAACCTGTGTTACATGTCTAGTAGCACTGCTGAAGGAATAAGAGTTACTCCAAAGTTTAAGTCCCACCATTTACATTTCAGGTTTCAGCATACTGTAGTGTGCCTAGGAGCCTGCAGGACTTATCCAAAAATTATGCAGATGACTAGAAATCTCCCCAGTGATTTAAATGGGTTTGGTTGAAGCCAAAAAAGCCATGTCCAGACTCCAGAGCAAGTGTAGGATGACATGTGCATGTGTGTGTGTGCAGTGGGGAAGCAGCACATGCACAGATCCTGCTGTGAAATTATAAAAGGAAGCAGCTGGTGAACTATCCCACAGAGCTTTGGACTCCTCAGGGTAATTAATCTTGTATAAAATATGAAGCTACAAAGAAGGAAAAGCTAATATCACAGTAGAGCCATAAGCATCTGCCACTTGAACCTGACATGGCAACACCACAGGTCTAATTCTGGGTTTAAGTTATCAGTACATGTCAACAGCAGGCACTGCTCCAGTGAAATGCAAGACAAGAAAAATATGCTCCACCTGAATATGGACTTTAGCCTAATAAAATATTAGCTAATATACAATAACATCCCTAAACCCTAAAATAAGAAGTAAATTCAGCCCAAAATTAAACACACAAATTTTATTTTTTACCATTTTTTCATCCTTTATTTCTGTATTGCCCTGTGGTTCAAGTAAATAATTTTGTTCTAGCCAATATTTCACTAGAAATGATTAAATGCACCAGAAAGAAGTAAAAACCTTGTACTTGTTCATAAATTTGGTGAAAGTAAGGCACAATAGTCCTAACTATATCCTGAAAACTTACTCATTGCCACCGTTCCCTCAAAGTCTGGACTACTGAAAAATGGTGCTCCCAGAGAAGCTACGTGGGCCACCTCTAACTATTGTGCTTACTATTTAATTTGTTTTTCTGAACTTTGGTAGAAAAACAGATTAGTCTCATATAAAAAACAGAAGACAGTTACTCTTAGAAGAGTAGTTTTCTTTCTTCTCTTTGCAAAAATGGAAGTGTAGCAATGCAATGTTAGTCAAGCAACACTGTTTCTCCTCACAGATAAACAATTTTGCTTTGTTCATCTTCCAGTAAGCATATTGTGGGTAACTTCCTAATCAAAGGCTCTCTCTTTCTCCCTTAAAATCAGTTTTTGAAAATGTCACACTTCTACAGGCTCTCCAAATCATGCATGAGAAAGCACCCAACAATGTTTTCTGATGTTAAAAACTCCTGCCTGATCTTAATTAAAAAAAAAAACCTACCATGAACAGCTAAAATTCAAAATGAGCTATGATTGCAAAATCCCTTTTCCATGCTCAACAACACCATCCTCTCCTCGTACATCAAAACCCCACTGAGGAGATTGTTCTGTATGTGAGACAACAGACAGGAACCTGAAAACTGCTGTTTGAAGAATGTGATTATGCATCCTACATAAGAAAACATAAGCTGTGTGCTAAAGAGAGAGGGCAGGTTTCACAAAAAATAAGGGCTTATATTGTGCCTTGTTGATTGTATCTGGTGAATGACAGTAACACCAAAGTTTAGCTTCATTTAAGGTAAAAAAAAAATAATCTCCCTTTACCTATGACACAATTTTGCCTAAGATCTTTGTTGAAACACATGATTTTGAGCTCCAGAGGGTAAAGGTAATTTCATGTCAGCATATATTGAGGAAACTCAATGGATCAGGTGTCTCAGGAATGTTTCAGCTCTAGCTTACTTTTTCAAATCCACACCAGGTTTTCCCATGATTTATGGTTTAGTCCCAGTGGGGTATGTAAAGCTGAATTACTGATCCCAGTTTTAGCCAGAAAAGATGAGAGCACACCACAGCTTGTAGCTACTTTTTGCTTCAGAAAGAACAAAGACAGGGATTGGCAAACTTCCTAGCCCATGAAACTCCCTTTGTGAAGCCAGGATCAAGAGACATAGAGACATATGCAGAGTCCCATTTTGGTTCACCTCTGTCATTAGAACTTTTGCATTTCCCATGCCTGAAATCTGACAACTTTAATGAAGAAATGAATAACGAAGAGTAAGTTGCTCTTGTGTTTTAGTATTAAGAAAAACCATTTTCAGAAGGAATTCTGTTCAACAAGCCATGAGAAGATTAAATTTTTTGAATCTATTTCCTTCCTACTCTTCTTTGTCACTGCTGCTACCAGGAGATCAAGATAAATGTCAATTTCAAATAGTATTTTTCAAATGTCTTTTTTATTAGCAGCTACTTGCCATGTTTGAATAGTGGTTGTGTAAGGTTTGCTTCAGCTATTGATTTTTCAAGTATCTGCTAGGTCCCACACTACTGTTTTTCCTCTCCAAATAGGATAGCTGCAATTTAAAACCAAGGACTGAAGAATAATGAATTTTCATTGAAAATTTTCAAATAAGTAAATATAAGGATTTCAATCTGTGAAGTTTCAAAGTTCAAAGAGTTTTCTCAATACAGTGGGATAAATATGTAACAGTTAAACTTCTTTTTTTGCTGCTTTTGTTCATGAAGATCTTCCCAAATCAGGAAGAGTCAGGAAGAACCAGGAAGAAGCAGAAAGAACCAGGAAGAATCAGAAACAACGAAAGACAAATATTTGGTCAGGAAATATGTCTGTTAATAACCTAAAGATGTGAAGTTGTACCACAACTTTGGCAGTCCACAGACAGAGCTCATCTAGACTATATAAAAGTTGTAATTGTTTTTGAAAAATCATACTAGGATGAATCACAAGATTATGCTATTTACCAAGGAACAAAATCCCAGATATAAGTGAATTAGTAGTCAATAATCTAATAGCCTTAAAAAGGGTTACTGGATGCATACTCCAAGACTAATAGATAGTCTTCCTCATCATTTAATAAAGCTTAAATAATGTGGCCTTAGGTAACAATCCTTCTGTAGACAGGATGATAGACATGCTAATACATTTTGTAGCAGAACACATAATTTCATTTTTTGCTGCCTTCCACCTCCCAAATTCATACATTTTCAGACAGAAAAACAAAAGTTATAACACAATTTCCAAAACTAGAAGGCATCTTAGTTGGGAAATGTTATGTTATTCTCTCACTTGTTAAACACGTCTATTTATATAAATTTATTTATATAAATTACAGTATTCACTATCATAATTATTAGTGCTTGATTCCACTGTATAGAATCTTGAACCCTGAGCTTTTATAAGTCATTTAAGAGCATAGCTATACAAAAAATAGCCCCTAATTTTCATTGTTTTATGGTTCTACTGCTACTCTAAAGGAAGTACTTGTAGCATGAATGAGTAACAAAGCTAAGCTGATGTTAAGCACAAAAATTATGCACAATCCAAGATGTACATAAACTAATAGCTGTCTTTGCAGACATTTGGATACTAAAATTAAAATATAAACTAGGCTTTTACGTTAAAGGTCTCAAGTGATAATCATTGTGTTTGTACTTAGTTTAGAAGTTTTGGAAAAAAAAGAATAAACACACCATCTTCTTAACAAGGTATAACACTTTGTTATCACTTGTTTGCTGCTTACTTTGCCACAAGAAATTGCAAATGTCTGTCATTCCCCATGATTGTTCATACAATCAAACAAGGAAGGAAACTTGACCCTGAAAATTTCTGTCTATGAGGAGGTGATTGAAAAGTTTCCCAGCTGTGTTATATGTATACTTTATTGTTAAATGCTGCTGAATGCTCAAAAGCAATTTATCCTCTTTTTTTAGTTTGAAAACAGTTAATTTACAGTAGTATTAATAACTGCTTTAGGAGATATACAGGTTGATCTACAGAAATTTATAGAATTTTTAGTAGAGTTTTATACAGAAATTAAAAAAAAAAATCCAACGCATTCTTGTCAGCAGGTAAACCTGTCTCTTCACAATGAGCAGAGGCTGGACAGCACCTGGGAGCTGCATGATGGCTAATGGGATACACAAGAACTACTAGCAGAGCTTCCAAAACCAGAAAGCAAGCTCAGTAACTCCAGTCTTGCTGCTCCTGAGTCAATTTTTTTCCAAAATATGAGTAAAAGATTGTGCTGGTTTTGGCTGGGATGGAGTTAATTTTCTTCACAGTGGCTGGTATGGGTCTGTGTTTTGGATTTGTGCTGAACACAGAGTTGGTACTGTGATGGTTTTATTACTGCTGAGCAGAGCCAAGGCCTTTCCTGCTTTTGCTGCTGCCTCACTGGTGAAGGGGCTGGGGGTGCTTGGGAGGGTGGGAGGAGACACAGCCAGGACAGGTGACCCCAGCTGACCAAAGGGATATTCCAGACCATGTGGCATCATGCTCAGTATAGAAAGTGGGAGAAACAGGAGGACATTTGAAGTGAGGGTGTTTGTCTTCCCAAGTCACTGTTATGTGGTGGGGCCCTGTTTTCCTTGGGATGGCTGAACACCTGCCTGCCCATGGGAAGCACTGAATTAATTCCTTGTTTTGCTTTGTTTGTGTGTGTGGCTTTTGCTTTCCCTATTATGGTGTCCTTATCTCAACCCATGCAGCTTTTACCCTTCCAACACTCCCCTTGATCCTTCTGATGAGGGAATGAGTGAGCAGCTGTGTGGGGCTTGGGTAATGGCTGGGGTTAAAGCACTACACAGACATATTTTTACATTAGATATTGGAATGTGAGAAATTTTTGAGATGCATAGGCATATTAGTTTAAAAAACCCCACCTCATGATTATAGGAGACACACCAGGCACTATTGCTCTGCAGGTGGCAGTTCATGTCTGCAAGAATAAAAGTGAAACTCTACCAGGGAGAGGAGCTGGCACTGACCTCCCTTCCCCAGAGCTGCCCAGTTAAAGCCCATTCATGGATAGGAAAACAGAAGTAAGGGGTTGAGACAGACTTCAGTGGAATTTCATACCCTTCCCATAAAATGCTTTTTGCCTTCCTGACTCCATGGAAACATAACAGTCAGTAATACCAAAGGGGAAAAGAGTAGTAGCCAAAAGGAACAAAGCTGTGGAGGAATCAGGCCTGTGTTAGCAGACAGAAAGGTAATCAAGTGGGGGTTGTGGAGGTGAAAAAGTGGATGTCACCTTGGCAACCCAAGATAAACTCATGAAAAATGCAATGGGTTCGCTATGAGGGAGAAAAAGACAATCAGATTAATATTGAACCAAGATGCTTTTATTTAGTGTAGGTAAACAATTCTCCAAGTGATGTGAATGCATAAAATATTTCTTTATTCTCTTTCTAGAGTGGCCTGCACATTCTAGTTATCACTGACATATCAATGTGTTAAACAGGTCAGAGAAATAGGCATGGAAACTGATGCTGATTAAATTTTATTCTGATTTCTAGTAAGCAGTACTACAGTGGAGTTGTAGCCTATTTTATTACTTTTTAATTTGGTTTCTTAATCTGATTTTTTACCTGATAGAAGAGGGCTGAAAACAAAAGGTTTATGATTAATATTTGATGGAAAAGTTAGGAAGTGTTTTTCCAGTTCAAGATTTGCATTTTCTTTTATTCTTTTAAGTTCTGGCTGTAGATTCTTTCTGGACTTTTAATTTGCCTCACTGAGATTTGGGAGCTTGATGAGAAATTCTCTTTTCCCTTTTGCGCACTCAATGTGAGACTCACAAAACAGGGTTTTCAGTCTGAAAAACAGTCTAGAATAAAATATAGATTCAGTTCCTGAATAGTTGAGGCTGAGGCAAGATTTCTTGCACTGTTGAGTTAGGGAACACCAGCTTCCTGACAAAGCCTGATTCCACTCAATATCCTGGCAATAACCAGGTAAGGAACTCAGTTGTGTGAAAGCCCACAGACAAAATGTCATATACAAATTCATAATAAAGTTTTGTCATCAACATGGAAGACATTGAAACATAAATAACATCAATTTCTTAAACTTTAGGCATAGGTTTTTCTTTGTTTGTATTGTTTTCTGACCTTTGCCTCTATTTTAGCATCTACCTCTAGCACTCATTATGCATTCACATCTGGACACGTGCATGCACTGCTTTTTTAAATGCATTTATGAGTTTATGTTTTTATTCTTTGAAATTCTTAATAATGTTAAATCCCATTGTTTCACTATAACTATTTCTTTGTTACTTTTATAGACAATGTACTCCTTAGCTTTGCTCCTTTCCTTTAAGCTGAACAAGAAAAAATGCTGACAAAATAAAAATGACTGGCTAAACAAGGTACTGCCCTGCAGCAAAGAAAACATTAATAATTAATATGTATTATGGCCAAGAATTTACATAGTCAGATTTTAGACCCACTAAAGGATCAATTTTGACTGTTTATTCTGATTCCCTGAGACAGGTCAGGAATTTTGTTTATCAGTTTCCAAATCTATCCCAAGAACTGCAGAATCAAGCTAGGCTGTTAGTGAGCAATCTCCCAGTGATTTTCAGCTAAACCTGGAAAACTGTGAGGACTGCAGCACAAGGCCTTAGGTTAAAAAACCTTCACATGTACCATTTTTCACTTAAATGTGTATTTCAAGTTAAAAAAAATTCTAGACTCCAGTTCAGGAAAGTATCTCTGTTCACAACAGCATTTGACTCTCTGTCAAGACTCATACAGTGATGATTTAACACATAATCCTTATATTAAAAGTACTTCATCTTGCTTATCAGACTTGACAAACCATAAATTTTCAATCCACTGGTAACACTCCACACCCAAAGGAAAGCATCTGCATATGTCTTCCCTTGGGAATAATATTTGAAGTTGGGATGTATCCTTTAGCCTAGGCAATAGCTTCCTCTTAGACACAAATTGATCGCCTCTGGCAGGGAAAAGGCACACTTCAAATGAGTAAATATATAATAAAAGCAGTTGATTTAAATACTGGTGAATTTTCTAGATCATCTATTTTGCAGGTTTTTTTTAACAGACCACATAGTTTTAGGGTATTTTCTTAAACTAAGACAGCCCTAGTACTGAAGCTTGCAGTTGTGCACACCAGCTCTTGCACTAACCTTACCAGTGTATTTATAAAACTTGCTGTGGGGTTGCTTCCAGGCACCAAAGAACATCCCCTCTCTCCAGACACATTTTTTTCCCCCAAAACACACCAGGGAATAATTTATTGCTCACCTCCTCACCTCTGTGTTTTGTCCATGACAGGTTCCAGGACCATGGCAGTGTTCAGTGCTGGCTACAAGACCCGGGAGAGAACTATCAAAAGATTGGGGCAGAATCTCTTCTGGCTCCCACTTTACATCTTGTCTGAGGACCAATGAGCAAAACAGGAGAGACAAAAACCCAGTCTTGGTCTCAGAGGAGGATTTTATTTCTTTTGCATTGGACAAGCTAAATTCAGCAAGGAAGCTATGTCAACATTGGAATAAAGTGGTGCCAGGAATGGTATAGTAGGATGTTGAAAATGAGAAAAATTGCAGCTTTTGCAGCAGCTGACAGTCCAACTCTCTTAACACACAGTCAGGTTATTTGAAGTTAGTAACTACAGTTGTATCAACGGCAGGGGGACAAACATACCTGCTTGGTTCTTCATAACTCTGACCACTGACTTCACTTACTTATTTGAAAGCAAATATTGAAGGTAAGACTTAGTATGAGTACACACTAATGCAAATTTTTCATTATTTTACATACTAATGGCAAAAATCTCACCCAGACAACAAATTAATGAAGAATTTAACCTGGAGAAGCTGGAGAAAAAGTACATCATGTCTACTTAGCAGTTTCTTCAACTTTTCATCTGCTCATGTCATCAGAACAAGCCAGCTGGAAAATATTTTAGTTCATTTTTATACTCGTAGCAAGCAGTACTATTATAAAGAAAAAAAAATATATACCAGTATCTTAAAAGCTGCTATGTTGGCATGCATTCCTGGAGATTTTTTCCCCTCTTCAATGTTAGTTCATTCTTACAAATGTTGATTTAAAATGTCTGCAAGTCTAGTCTTAATAATAGGAGATTCAACTACTGTCATAAGGAATTTCAAATAATACTAGGGCCGGAAATTTTATTTTAAAAATGCACACACACAAAAAAAATAAAATTAAAGAAAACAAGAGCACTATTTACAGCCTCCTCTTACTGCTTGCAGAAATATTTTTGGTATATCAGAGGCTCATAATCCCAACTTGCTTTCATAATTCATTACAAATGATGACAGAGTGTTCCAACAGAACTTTCTGCCCATGCAGGCAGGTCAGGATGGCCGAGCGGTCTAAGGCGCTGCGTTCAGGTCGCAGTCTCCCCTGGAGGCGTGGGTTCAAATCCCACTTCTGACAGCTTCTTCTTTATGCCACCCAGCTGAGTGGTGCAGCTGACACACCTGAAGGGCAGGAGCCGTGCAGAGGGACCTGGTCAAGCTCCAGAACTGGGGCTGTGGGAGAATTCATGGGAACCTCATGAGGTTTAATAAGAGCAGGTGCTGGTGCTGCACCTGGCTCAGGGCAGCCCCCTGTCTCAGCACAGGCTGGGGAATGAACAGATCCAGAGCAACCCTGCCCAGAAGGACTTGGGGGTGTTGGTGGGTGAGAGGCTGGACATGGCCCAGCAAGGGCACTGCCAGCCCAGAAAGCCAAATGTGTCCTGGGCTGCATCCAAACAGCCTGGGCAGCAGGGACAGGGAGGGGTTCTGCCCCTCTGCTCCACTCTGGTGAGACCCCACACCTGCAGTGCTGCATCCAGCTCTGGGGTCCCCCCTAAGGAAGGACATCACCCTGCTGCAGCGAGTCCAGAGGAGGGGCCACCAAGTTGAACAGAGGGATGAAGCCACCTCTGTGATGAGGAAAGGCTGTGAGAGAATTGGGATTCTTCAGCCTGGAAAAGGGAACGTTTTGGGGTGACTGGATTGTGTCATTCCAGGACGTGAAGGGTCCTTACAGCAATGATAGAAGACTATTTACAAGGATATGTAGTGATGGGACAAGGGGGAATGGGCTCAAACTGAAAGGTTTAAGTTAGATTTTAGGGAAAAAATTATTTCCTGTGAGTGTGGTGAGGCAGAAGAACAAGTTGAACAGGGAAGCGGGGGATGCCCTATCCCTTGAAGTGTTAAAGGCCAGGTTGGACAGGCTCTGTGAAACCTGATTTAGTTAAAGGTGTCTCTGTCCATGGCAGGGGAGTTGAAACAAGATGATTTTAAAGGTCCTCTTCCAACCTAAACCATTCTATGATTCTTTGTGTCTGTGAATAAGGAAATATTAGTAGAGAAATATAACAATATAGGAAATCTTGGAGCTTTTCTGCATTATTATAATGAGGGATTTTTAGGGCTATTAGACTGCGCAGAAAGATTACAGAAGTCGTATCACTTCCTATTACAATTGCATAGACATTCATAAACCTGTAGTCATGATTATGCTATACAGAATAAATCATGAATATTTATTTTTTTCCTCAGCCTGACGGAAGAAGAAGACTGAATAATGAAAAATTGTATATTTTTCATGCAAAATGACTTTCTGATAAAGCTGTAGCAATACAGTTGCAGAAAAGTTGAGTATCACTTGGATCCTGCAGGCAAAGAGGAATGTAACTTGGGCAGGTTTTTGCAGATGAAATTGCCTTGCACTGTGGTAATGACAACACTGCAAGGTGCTCTATGGGTTTCTCTCCACTCTGGCACAATCACTCCCTCTCAATAGGCTCCTGAATGCTATTCCTGGAATATAAATCAAGCTACATTAGAACAATCTCTTTGCAATGCTCCTACCTACATCACAGATGGGGGTTTTTTGAGTTTGGTTTCTATGGCCTAGAAATGCATGGTAATTGAGAGACTTGGTCTTCTTGTGCAGAGCTTGGGAGGCAGGAGGAGGCAAACAGGAACCTTGGTGTGATGAGAGAGCCTGGGCACATGGGCTGGGCTGTATTTTATTGTCAAACACAAGATTTCCATCTTGGGCAATCACAAGATTTCCATTCAGAGAATAATGAAATGATGCCCATCTGTGATGGGGCAGGATGCCATCTAACCTCACAACCCAAGCAACAGGATTGTCTGTAGCACATCCCTTCCATGGATGCAGGCATCTTGCATGATGCCTAACTGATTTAGAAGTATCTAAAGAATTTTTAAACAAACCTGTTTAAATCGCAACAATATAAAATTCAGGGCTATTTTTCTCCTTTATGTTTTCATGCATTCCCTTGTGAAATTAAGGTGTTCAAGAAAAGTGATTACTGCACACTCAATTTGACAATTTTTATGAATTAAAATGAGCTTACTCCAAGCAGTTTGCCTGTACCTGATGCTCACCTATTGCCTCTGCTGGTCCTAGTGATGTTAATGTAACTTGCAGTTAAGGTGCAATAGAAATGCTGACTCTGCCAAAATCTTCATAGAGAAAAGTTTTTTCTAAAGTTTGGGAAATTCTCTTGGGTTGTTTTGGGGGTTTTTTAGTTGGTTTTCTATCTTTTCTCTTGTTTTGTGAATTTTTTGGGGGGTTTGTTGGTGTTGTTGTTGGTTTTTTTTTGTAAGAAACATCTCATAGATCAAAAATTCAAGGAGCCTGGCATACTCTGTAATTTGGACTTCAATGTTTCACTCCTTAAGGGAGATTTGAAGCCAGGAAGTTGAAAGCCAAGTTTAATCATATGTTCTTTGGTACTTTCAATTGATCTGTGATGTCACTTGGGATATATAGATTGATTACACTTGAAGTCCTGTTTCCTTGAGCAGCCCTATATGAAATTCAAATTAATCAATATTCATATTAAATTATTTTAGCACAACCAGAGAGGCTGGAAGTTGTTTTATGAAGTACTAGGTTTTCTTCTTTTTGTCATCACCTCTTACTTCTTTTAGCATAATTTTTCTGCATTATTCTTTCTCTTACTGCAGGGAAACATGCTGTCCTATGACTTTTCTTTCAGCCTCCTTCTCAGAGAGGAATCATCCAGTTTTCCTGGCTCTTCCCTCCAGCTACTCCCTGAAATATTCATATTTTACCTTGTGTACACATACATTCCTCTATTTTGCCACATGCTTTTCTATAGCTGTATGACCTTCAGCCAGGCTTTCAACAGGGCTGTCCTGCTAGAGCTGAAATATCTGTCAAGGATTAATGTGGAGGAAGAAATCTAAAGGAGACAGAGTGGGTTCAAAACCAGTTACTTCGGATAAGATCAGCGACAGTAATTAATTTCTACTCCATGCAAAAGGGGATTGAAGAAGAATTAGGCTACACTACACCTCAGTGTTTTTCTGGGTGTGAGAAGCATAGACAAGCATGGCTTCTGAAGCCTGATTGCAGAATAAAAGCATTATGGACTGCAAGACTGGGATTGTGTGCTCAAACTTTTAAAGAGCTCCCTCATTTACCTTGAAACTCTTGAGTAATGGCTTAATTACAGAAAAACGTTCTAAAGAGAAACTTGATAACAGAGATTTCTATTATCTAATGGAACAAGAACCAATGAAAGGAAAGTTTAGTGCTATGCTTTTATCCTGTTATTAGGAGTACGGTAGAATTTTTAATAGTGACCCAGATTAAGCAGAAGTATTTGCTTAATATTTCTAGTTGTTATTTGATGATATATAGACAATTAATTCATCACCTCTGATGATAATAATACTAATCAAATATTATAAAAAGCTGAAACAGAAAATAATGGACAATTTTAAATAATAGACACAAAGAATTTGCATTTAGGAGTTGTAACAATGCTAAACTATTTAAGCAACTTATGTTGACTTCAAATGTTCTTTAGAAATTTGTACGATTACCTTGTTTTAAAATTTAAAACAAGTAAAACATACAACAGTCTGTTCCAGGCTTGTCAATCTGACACTGATCTGAATCACATAAAGAGCATGTTAGTCTGATAATAAAAAACTGAACAAGTAGAAGAAATAACAAAAACATCCAGAAAACAGATGTTTTATAAGTTCAGTATAAACAAATAAAACTGATGGAATATGCCTGCCACTTTCTAAAGCTTTTTAATAGGTGCAAAATGATGTCTTGATAAGTAGAACAAGGTTGGAGGCATAAAGTCTAGAGTAAATAACATAACCACACTTGCACAACAGAGAACAAGAGCTGCAGATGTGTCCTGAAATGAGCCTACAGGTGATGACTGATACTCAGCTTGAAAATAAAAGGATTAATGTAGTCTTCCAATGTTTAAACAATGAAGTACATTGTTGGAGTTTCTGTACTTATTACTGTGGTAACCTGATACTGAAACACCACCAGCTCAAGGAAGATTTTGACAATGTAGGAAAGCACTGGGGAAGAATACAGGAATAAATAAGGATAAAGAAAGAATATTTTAGGGAAATGTGTAAGTCTTTGTTTCAGTTGGCAAGCATGTCTTCAACTTGGTTTTCATATCAAAACCTGATGGCTCATATACTTCACCTTAAGAGAAAAGACAAAAATTATTGATAGGGGTGAGCTAGTTGGAAGTTTTGGTGAATTTTCTATTTCCAGAGTATTTGTTTTTCAAAGCTGGAAGTTCTCAGCAATTTCGTAGAATTTGATGGCTTGCTGCCTATAAAAGCTGCAGTCCCCAGCCATATTAAGCTTAGGAGAACAAGTACTTTAAGTGACTTCTGAGAGGTGGGAATATTCTTTGTCTTACAGCAAATGCAACTTGGTTCATGGTGACAGAGGTCACTGGTTTTCTGCAGAGATTCTGTCTCCATCACAACTCCTATGTCCCTGTTTCTTTTACATATTTAAAAAGAATAAGGCCTTGTAGAGCCATGCTGGCAGGGATACCTCCTAGTACTCCTATACACATCCCTGGATTTCCATAGATATAATTAATCCAAATCTGCATGGAATGGCTTAGTCTAAAGCATACCACAGGCAATGAATGAGATCAATTCAAACCTCTGTGAAATAATGACCATAATTGCAATAAAAATACATAAAAGTGTATTAACTGAATAAATTCCTTTTACATTTCTAGCATATTTAAACTGATACTATTAAAGGGTACTGAGGGGGTACATTTATTTAGAAAAATCAGATTAACATACTTCAGCATCTTCAGTTTCTTTGTGAGTCTTAAATATATTGTTCTTGATGCAGATAAGTACAAGAAAGTGTAAATTTCTACCTGCATGCTACCAAAGCACATTTTAAATCATGACCTCAAAGCTCTTTGTGAGATAAAAAAGTACCACAATTTATTAACAGGAATGTAAACACCATGTTATGTAAAAGATTTAAAGAGAAGGGAAGGATAAAAGCTAATTTTTTCTTACTCTGTTTTGGAGAGGTCAGAGGAAACTTCATCTTGGTAAAAGATAAGCAGCAATGTTACTCTGAGTGTTCTGTGTTTAGTCATATATACAACTTAACCATGCCTTTGCATTTATTTGCAGCACTTTCTTATTAGTCCATCTCCTTTCAAAGGCATAATGGTCATACCAACTTTTAGATTCAAAGTGTCAATATACTTAAGGGTTTCAGTCAGATCTTAATTGATAGTTCTAAGAGGGATATATGAGTATCTCAAATGTGGCCCATGCTTGGACCCATCACATGAATATTGCAGGCACACATTATTCTGCTCAGGGAAACAGAAAATGTAATTGCTAATTGTTCATAAAGGGTTTATTTAACTAGAATTTACATTTCTTTAAGTGACACTCCCAGACAGAGAATGTCTAAGCTCTCATTAAAACACATTTTATTAACAATTAGTTAGTCCATATTAATTAATTTGTCAAAGACAATTTCTTTCCCGTCATTCCATCCTTTTTGTATAATAGCTTGTCTACATAAACTTGGGGTTTTTTCTACTGTACTGAAAAGTGTCTCTTTGGAGGCAGGCAAAGAATAAATTTTTATAAAATCCAGATTATATTCACTAATGCCAAGCCAGCCTTGTTAATATCAAACTGAATGGAGAAAATCTAGCATGAGGAAATTGATTACCCTGATTCTAGACTCTGTGTGGCCTCAAATTAAAATGCCTGAAACAGGGCCATACTTCTCACTATACACATACTTCTGCTGCAGTAAGCACTTCTGCAGCAAACATAATTCAGAGAAAATGAGATCCCATACTGAACCATTTTACATCACAACATAACATGCAAGGCCAAGAAGAGGCAAGTATTATTCCAGTAAGAAATACTGCAAATAATTTTCACAGTAAACTCCAAGCGTCCCTGGCCACAGGACATCTTCATATTCTTAGCTCATTCCTGTGAATCAACATCTTTCCTTTATAGGATGGCAAAGAGAAATGCAGGATTCCTAAGGTCCACTTTGAATAAACTGTTTTTCAACTAGAGTCAGGCGGGTTATTGACCCAATTATTGTTTTTACAACTAAAAAGAAATCAAGTAGACAATCACTGAAACACTGAACACTGAAGGCCTGAGCCTTTCTAGCTCTGCCAGAAACTCAGGAAGACATCTATATCATTGAGAATATACAGGATTATAAGCAAGTTCCCTTTTTGCCTGTACTTTCCAGGCAAAACTTCACAGAGCACTTACAGACAAGAGTTGAAGCCTTTGGCATGTGGGAACAAAAGCACTGCTGGCCCTCTTGCCCCATGTGCTGCACTAGCACGAGTGGGATCTGCACTGGAAACTTACAGATGGTCTTCTAGTCCTTCCTGCTCCTTCCCTTCAGCTGCACGGGGAACAAGGTCTTCTGGAAGGGTGGAGAAGTTTGCTGGCATGGCAGTGGCATAACTGCTCCTCACTTCTGAATGAGATCATCACAGTATTCTTTAGTTCTCATAACTAACTTTTTATTTCCCATACCTTTCCAGGGGAATCCGAAGAACAATTCCTAGGTTTTAAGGGAAAAAGTTAGGCTGAGAACTGCAGGATTTGCTTAGGATAACTGGGAATGAGATAAGCTCTGTGGAAATTGCTTTTAAATTATCATTGAGTGTGATGTAAGATTGGCTTTTTCTCCTTTCTCTTTTCCCACTTGTTTTTTGGACACTTGATAATTACTTAAGTGAGGGAATACAAAATACCAGTTTGTGGTTTTCAGTCTGCCAACATAATAAATGTTCAGAGTTTTATTTTTAATCTTTAACAATAGAAAAACAGATGGCATGAGTAATTCTGTAGTGTCCTGTGCACTATCAGTATTCTCAAAATGCTATGGACACTCATGGTATTACCACAACCTCACAGTGAGAGGAAGGGGAATATCATGGCAGCTGGGCTGGTATTTTTGTTGCAGTGTAGTGGCCATTTGAGTGTGCACAGAAACAGAGAGAGGAAGACTTATCCATGTGTGTAGGTTGGAAGAGACCCCTGAGGGCACCTTCTCCATCCTCCTTCTCAAAGCAGGACCTCTGAAAGCTGTTTGACCAGGGCCACACACAACCAAGTCCTGAACTTCTCCAAGGATGGAGATCTCACTAACTTTTTGAGTCACTCTCTCTCAGTGCTTGGCCACCTTCAAAGTGAAAATATTTCTTGGTGACCAGTGGGAATCTCCATTAATACAGGACCCACATCTCCTTCTCAGTATTGACTCTCAGAGATATTTTGGGTCACCTTTGGGGAGCCTGTGACACCTAGAGACCTGAAACTTCATCTACTCCAGAAGAAAACTCTGAGAGACATAGCACAGTTAGGAAAAAGTCTTCTTGATTCAAGAATATTCTCCTTTCTGGGAAGTGTTGAGCCAGTCTTCAATAACTCACCTCTCCTAGTTTTGGTGTTTTGTTGTGAGGATTTTTTGTTGGGACTTTTTCTGGTTTCCAACTCTTCATACTTTCTAGACCTAGTTATTCCCATTGCTTATCAATGGTTTGGTTTTTTTTGAAGTTGAAAACTATTCAAAAGCCTGAAGATAGTACTTTGCTCCTTTTGGATGCCAGCAAAACAGTGACAATTCTTGACCTGGTCTGCATGGCAGTACAGCTTCTGTGCTTAGCTATAGCTCCTTATTCCGTGGAACTGTGCTTTGTGCAGAAGACAGCATCAGTTCAATCAAATGGAAGGTCACCTAAGAAGTTTAAAGGTGTGTGCTGTCTTCCTTAGTTGTGGCTTGTGGGCATAAAAATAATGAGGAATTATTATAATAGCAAACATGAACTGGAATTACAGCCTGACCAAGGAAGTTCTTTTTTTCTATACACAATTTATTTCATAATTGTTTTCCATACAAATGTGGTGTGAACTCAGCCTTTATCAACCACAGGCTGTATTTCTTGCTCCTTCTCTAGGAAAGTGCAGAACATGTTGTTCCAAGTTTGCAAATTTAAGTATAAATTTCTTTTGAAAGGAAATAGGTCTTGTGCTTCAGGTCTTGCCTGTCACTGAACAACTTTCTTTTGCTTTTGATATAAGTGCTGTCTTATGTATCAGTAATCTTAAATGATCAGGCTTGCTGGGGTTTTGTTCAAAGCACTTAAGGATAGAAGTAGATGTGCAGCATATTTCCTACTCTAGTGATTTCCATTGTAAAAGACACATTGCCTGTAAAGCCACATAAATTTTCATTCAAAATCCACTTTAGTAACGGTATACACTTTGAATTCTTTTAACTCATGAGTACAAACAATTCATCCTTGTACTCTTACATGTCATTTCTGCCACTCATTTCCTGTGTTTTTATTCCATAATAGCTTTTGTTTTCCCTGTTGCTTCCCCGTAGCAATTTATTTTGTTTATCCTTAAGTGCATCCAAAGATCTGATCACAAAACTCAAATAGCAGCTCTGCCAATTAGAGGGAAACAACTTTGATGTGCCTGAACACAGATGAAACAAAAACAAATGTGGGTACTTTCAAGAAAGGGAATCAAGCAGAAAGTCAAACAGCCAGGAAAACAATCTTTTGGTTGTGAAATGACAAATTTAGGGTCATGAAGAAATCACATCCTGTGAAGGCAACATAAAATAAACAAATATAATGAAATGGAGCAAGATTTATAGGCAAAAGAAAGTAATTTGTTTTTAATTCAGGAAAGTTTTTCCTAAAGGACATTTACATAGGGGGCTGATGTATAATACTAAATAGTAAAATTGTCAGTGGCAATGAACATCTGGCAATCTATGCTCAGTATATGTCAAAATAAATAATTTGGAAAGTATGATTTGGGAAAAAAATTAGATTTTTAACAAAATTAATCAACAAATCAATGAATACTGATAGAAATGTTCAATTTTTTTTCCTTTTCTGTGTAATCCTTTGATAATGTTTCAAAATAAGTACGTTAAAAATGCATTTATTGAATATTTTATAAAAGTAAAATGGTCTCACAATAATTTCTTATCACCAATGTTCTATAGGCAGGGCCTCATCCCAAAGCCATTTTAGGCTACGTCTCTATGGATTTTTGTGGTGGTGGAATTCCTAAGTTCCCTTGAACAGACATTCCCAGTCTGGGATACATGTCACCAATAGCAAGCTTGTTGGCTTGCTAGTCCTAATCCTTCTACTTGACACAAGTAATATAACAGCAATAAAGCACAAGAATTGCTGTCCAAGTGTTCTTGTTGAGTCTTTGTTCCATTTTCACCAAAATTAATAAGTGGCACATTCCAGGAATGAAACTAAGGTTAAAAATTAAGATGAAATGATATATAAATGGATAGGAAAACTGGGCACTATTTTATTCAGAGAAGGAAGGGGAAGAGAGCAAAAAGATCCTCCAGATAATTTTTCCTTTCTATATTAAGGCAAGAAGGACCCATCATTACCACAGATTTTTCACATATTTCTAGCACAACAAATCAAAAATTACTGGGAAAGCACATTCTATTTAGTGCATTGACACATCTTGACGGGAGTCAGAAATATTAATCCCTCTTCATTTGTAACAGTAAATAAATTGTCCACATGTTGGTTTAACTCCACACAAAATTCATCTGAAAACTGAACAGTTCTGGATGCAGTTTTTGGCTGAAATTTCCCAGATGCCATAAGCAGAGCCCATGAATTGTGTCTGAATGCCTGGCAAATGCCAGGCCACGGGAGTCAAATGGGTGGAAAGGCTTCTTTTGGCCCCATCACAGCTGCTGATTTGACAGATGGAAATGCTTTGTTTTGAGAAGGGCCTTGTGACATATTCAGTTTTGACAACTGCCAGAGGCAGAACTGAATGATCTGACCCAGGCTGTCAACTTCCAGCTTTTTATTGACACCATTGGGTGAAAAATGGGACATGTGAGCAAAGTACAGACATGCTGGGAGATTCAAGGTAGACCAATTAGTGATGTTACCTGAATTTCTGACTTTTCATATGATATTAGGTATTTCAAAACAATAATTTTTATAGAATGTTTAATTTTTTTTTTCTCATTGGACACCTCAAGTATTCACTTCCCAAGCTCTCAATTTGTCGTGTACTTTGTGATCACAGGGGCAATTCACAGCTTTTGGGCAGAGACTAGTTTGCTTCACATTGATATAAACTGGGAATCATTTCTTTGATGTCAACAGAATGTCAGCAAGACAACACAAGTAACTGAAACCAGGTTCTCTGCAATGACTTTGTGACTTGATGATGGCAACCAAATAAGACATACTCAAACTCCCAAAAGTATTGTTATGAACAACAGTAAAATTAATTAAAAGCAGATTCCAGAAGCTGAGATTAACAAATTGTCTCCATCCATGTTTTATTGCATAGGGGATAAATATTTAAATAAAAAAAAATATCTTTTAAAATGTGAATCCTTTTCTGCAGTTAAAAAAGATTCACATTACCCATGGTAATGGAAAAAATTACAAATTCAAATCACTTGAGGTTTATGTCCTCTGTTTTTATGGCTTTTATGTCATTTTTTCAAGTGTTTTAAACACAATAATTGCTATAGAAGTGTCTATGACTCTCTTTTCCACACCCTTCTTCCCCATCACCACTCAGCCCCATGCTGGCTACTGCTCCCTCAGTTCACCCAGATGAACTAACTTTCTGATACTGCTCAAGAGATTTGCTTAAGGCTCCAAGAGCTTCTTGGAAGAGCACCCAGGGCTTCTTGGAAAGCAGCTGACTCCACTCTGAAGCTGTAAAGGAGTGCTTACCTAGCTTCTCATGCTGGCTGAGATGAGGGTGGAAATTTTTGTCTATAAAGAGAAGATCCTAAATTTCATGTACAATTTTCATCTCAGTGATTTGTGAAAAAGCCTTATTCCATGTTTCCTCCAGACCAAAAAACTTGAAATTATACTGCCCAAGTTATCAACACAACTGTTAGAAATGCAGTTATCTGTATTATTTGTCCTGCTTCTTATTCACCAGACTGCACCATTTCATGTCTGTCATGAAATTTTACAGAACTAAGCAAAGAGTGAAACCCTTCATGCAAGGCTAAAAGTCCCCTGAACGTGTACAAACAGCAAAAGGGCAGCAGAAGGTTATCTCACCTCCAGGCAGGTGGCTTTAGAGATCTGTGTCTTCATACTCATCTGTTAAGAACACCTTCACAAGCATTAGGAATAGCCCAAAAGTAATTATGCCTTTCTTTTTGAGGCTGTTCTTAAAATTCCAAATGATTGAGGGGGAGCGGGAGTAACTAAGGGACATGGAGCTGTGGTGAGAAGATGGGAATCCAGCAGATTGTGCAGAGGTCTCAGCAGAGAATCAATAGAGGTAACTGTGCTTGAGGCTCTTCTTGGATTTTTAGGGGCACATAATACTAATGTGATTATAATGGCCTAAGACTAAGCAGCTGCAATACATTTCTGAAAGGTAGTAAGGGGAGGACATCCTTTCTAATATTTTAAAGCTCTTATTAATTATCACTTATCACCTTTGGTGGTAAATAGGTATAATTTTACTGCTGTTCCTGCCCTAGGTTTCATGAGTGTGTGCAGGATAGACTACAGATGGAGAGGGTGGAAAGCAGAGTACCACTCTGAATGCCATGGCTTTCTGAGAGTGTGCATGGTGAAATGCAGCAGTGAGTGACACGCTGAGAATCAGGGTGTCACTGTAAATCAGATCTCCAAGCATGCCCCATAAGCAATCAAGTCAGAAGAAGAGGGATCCAAAAACTGGGAAACCTAGTTCAGGGGTTTTAATCTAGGTTGAGAATTTGGGCAGAACTTTATGAAACTGACCTCAAGAGCTTATCCTAGAGCAGCAGGCAGCCAAATCCACTACTGTAAGGCTGCCAGCACTATTCTAGGATGGATTCATGTCCCACTCACTTTCTACTGTTGTATTCCATGGGGATTTCGTTTGTCATAAGTTTCCACTAAAACCAGCCATCAAAGCCTGGTCTCCACCCATAACCAAACCTCCTGCACAATCCTAGGTTTCCGAGAATGCATCAATTCCCAGAAGCTCCAGATTCCCAGCAAGCATGCCATGGGTCTGGTCCAGGGAAGCATCACTGACCATCACATGTGTGGAAGAGCTAGGCTGTACATTCCCAGGAAATGAGACCCCACAGCACCTGTGCAAAGGCAATTCACAGTTGCTCCCCTGAGGCAGAGGTGGGCATGCCTGGGGTTCTGTAATTCAGTGAAACCTAACTTACAGAAAACACACATTATAAATTAGCCATGTTGATGTTAATGCCGTGGAATAGAATGCATGTACAGTATGCAAGAGACACACAAAAAAATCTTTCTGCAAAAAAGTCTCATTAAAAAAAGTCAGATTCATTATGTGAGGTCTTCACAACCCTCATACAAGCAGCAGCTTCTTTGTTCCCCTTTGTTTCACTGACTTATTGCTGGAATGCACCAGAGTGTTTTAAAATCACTTTCTATTGTCAATACATGATAATCTCACACCATCAAGCATAGCTACCTTTCACTATCTACCATCTTATCAACATCTTTAACATGTTGACCTTCAGAGAAAAAACAGATCAGAGTTTAAGGTCATGATGAAATTGACAGTAATCAATATAAGATTTACAAGCAAATTAATTGGAGAAATAGGTATAATTACTGGAAAATGCATAGATCACTTAAATTGTTTCAGTCAATCATTTTATTGGTTTTAAAAGACAGAGGAAAAGAAGTCAGAGGCAAAAGGAGGTTGCAGCATTAAAAGCAAGCCAAATGCAGCTGGACTTATAAACAAAGCTGCCAAAAGCACTGGAGGCCCCTGTTTTAATTGCATGAATATCCAAACGTCATGTTTGGCATAAAGCATTCAAGGAGTATCCTCAAAAGTCCACTTTTGGAGAAGAAGCAGAAATTATAAGTCTGGGCTTTATTCACAACAGATTAGTCACACGGGTGTTGCATAATTTTGCTTCAGACAAAGACTGAGCAAGTGGGGAGAGAAGCTCATGCATTGGCTTTTGGATGAAGTTGAATGCATGAAGAGGTAATTTGCTAAGTTGTAGAGGAGTCAAGAATGCAAAACTCTAACTAAAGGGATTGGAATAGCTACAGCAATTGCCTTTTCTGGTCTGAGAGGATACTGAGCAACATCGGACAGGGTCAAGCAAATTTTGCCCACACAAACTCAAACCAGGATAAGACAAGGTAAATTTTACCCACTGAAAATCAGAGGATATTGGTCAGTTTGGGCCCACTAAGGAGACAAAAGTGCAGTGAAAGTTTTGATTTGGAGAATATAAGGATGCAGCAAGTTTCAAAGGTATGCAGTTCTAGCTGTCTACATCTTGAGTTTACACAAAAACCACATCAAACAAATTCTGTTTTCTGAAACTGACTTTTTGACCAAAAAAGATAATTAAAAGTGGCTTCTTTTGTTGGAAGATTTATATGAAACTTAGGAAAAGCCACAATGTGGAATAAAGGGGAAAATAGAAAGGGAAGGATCAGGGCTGCTATGTTTGTGGAGCCTTGGAACAAAAATTGGGTATTCTTGGGAAAAGAATATCCTGAGGAGCTGGTCAGACCCAAATTCTCCTGTCTGTGTACATGAAGTGTCATGGAATGGTTTGAGTTTGAAAGAATCCTAAAGATGATTTAGCTCCAATCACTACACCATGGGCAGGGACACCTTCCACTAGACCAAGTGGCTCAAAGCCCCATCCAAACTTGCCTTTAAAATTTCCAGGAATGTGACATTCACAGCTTCTCTGGGCTACCTGTTCCCATGTCTCACCACCTTCACAGTAAAGAATTTTTTCCTAATATCCAATCTAAATCTACAGTCTTGTCAGCTTAACTCTTTGTCCTATGAAAAGGACACATGCTCTTGTGAAAAGTCCCTCTCCAGCTCTCTTGCAGACCCCACTTAGGCACTGAAAGGTTGTTCTAAGATCTTTCCTACAGCCTTCCCCTCTCCAGGCTGAAAAACCTCAACTTTCTCAGCTTGTCTTCATAGGAGAGCAGAGAAAGGGATAGTGGGAATTATAAAATCATAGCAGTTGGAATGATATGACAGGTAGTAAAACCCACTTAGTGGAGGCTAAAGCTAACAGCAGCTGGGGTAGCAGATTCTGTTTATTTGTAATAGAACATCATATTTTCATCTGAGTCAGAGCTCTCAAGATGCATTGGAATCTATAACATTGCTGTAATACATTCAGGCATTCTCTTCTCAATTTTTTTGTATTCACTAGATTTAAGCTGTGGTCTTGAAACTCTTCAGGCCAGGGACAACATTTGCCAATGAATTTAGCAAAATACAATCCAGATTCTGGTTTTGGAGGACTGCTCATACTAAAACAGTGATGCAAGAAGAGTAAATAAATCTATTATTAGTCCTGCCTTGCTTCTACAAGTTTTTTTAAAATCCAGTTCTATTCTTTTCAAGCACTGTTGACAAAAATTCCGAATGCAATGGTAAGCTGGGGAAAAGTGAATTATGTCTTCTTGCTACGTGCAAGCTTTGGCCATTTTTCTCTTACCAAGTCCAATTTGTTCCATTATTTCATTCATCTGAGGCTCCAGAAGAAAATTCAGGCTGGGTAATTTTGACCCTAATTATCACAGATTGCTAATATTTGGAAATGAAATTACAAAAGTAACTGTCAAGTTATAAATTCCTGGAAATTACTTTCCTTCACCCTCAAATACACTACTCCCCTCTTCAGCTTGTTATGACAGCATTTAATGTTGGTTGGCTTGTTGAGATCTGGTGTAATCATAACAACACTTTCTGATGGATGGCTTAGTGAGTACTTATATTAGATGCAAGCTTTCTCTGATACAAGATTTACCAGCAAAATGTTGTAGCATCCAAAAAGCTTATGAATGCATAACTCAGTACATGCTCTTTGGTGGGGTGAAAAGGAGAGGAAAAGGTTCATCTCTGATAAAGACCAAAAATTATTGGTTTTTTTGAAAATCCTATTTCATTTTCTACAATGCTACAACACACTGAATAAAAAGTGAAGCCCCATTTGTTGTGCCAAGAAAACCCAGCTAACTTTTCTGGTAGCTGCTATTATAGTAGAGTATCAGAAGCTCATGAAGTAGAGAAGTTTGTGAAAAATGTCAGAAATTTCTCCTATATCATATTTTAAAAAGTTAATTAGCATTTCCTTATCACATTTATATATACAATACTCCAAAGAGTATTGTAACTGTGAGGAAAGAAGATACTAGACATAATGCAGTAATTGGGATTTTTCATAACTGCACATCTAATTAACTACATTCTCTACCTGTGCAATTCTGAATAACAGTGCAATTCTGAATAGAAAAATAACCTGCTCTGCCTCTTCTGGGTGGATGAAGGAAGTTGTCATATTAGTTGTAGAGATACAACACTCATGTTACAGATAAGCCCTTGAGGTAAACTAATTCTCCTTAGCTCAAATTTAGTGATGATCAATGGTGTCTCATTTTACACTTCAAATGTTAAAATACTTGGAACAGTCCCTTTTGGAATCTGTAATAGCAAGCCAGGGAAATGACTGTATTTCAAACATACTTTAACTGGGTTTTAAAACATCCACACTCAAATAAGCAGTGCTGTCAAGACTTACCTTCTGTCTGTAATTCATGCTTAAGTCCTGGTCTCAGCTGTGCAATGGAGCAATTTTATCATGTAGACAAATAGATTGGTTATTTTGAAGAATCCTTTTAAGACACATAAAATCAGAACTGAGCAGAGAGTTTGCAGAAGTGAAAATCATTTTTATTTTTCATTAGATCCATGCTGTAAGTCTTTGGAGACTTTCTGCTTGTGCGAGAGTTAGTATTTCTGTGTCAGAAGCAATGCATTTAGAAAGACATCAAACTTAACCCTGGCTGGTGCTAATCTGAAGTGTATAAAAATTTATAGACTCTCTCAGATCTAAATATGAGGTAAATTGTTTTCTGTTTTTATTCCTGTAAATTTTGTCTATAAAATACCTTCCCATATGAGATGAAAATTTCTAGAGGTAGTGAAATGAAAACAAGGAGATTGTATGTTGTGAAATAGATGGCTGTAGAAGAGAAGATGTACCACTAAAATCATCTATTGCACTTTGATCTCACATTTCCCCCCATAAGTTAAAAACTGTTTTGAAATTGGTTATGTCTATGTATTAAACAATGAGTACACTTATAGTGTTAAATAACTTATCCCCATGAATAATTTAGGGTCCTGCTCCCTGATTATCCACATCTTAAGCAGTTTTAGCTGCCTTTAGACAATTCATCCCAGGAGTTTCAATATGGAAACTTGTTTTCAATTTTCAATTCCAAAGTCAATTTCAAAGTTTTCAATTTTCAATTCCATATTGAAAATTTATTCTGCTCTGGGGAGGGGTGGATTGAGAGAAAGTGCAGGATTCTTTCTGTATCTCAATAAGGCCTAAGAACCAGCAGCTTAATAAGAAAACTGCTTCAATGAGACAGGATGAGAAAAGGCATATGGACAACAAGTAAATTTACATGACCTCAGTCACAGGGCACCCTCAATTCTTGCAGCCTGGTATGGTGGATTTTGTCACAGCTCACTGCCCAGAGCAAATCCTGTCCATGGAGAGCTCTTTTACTCATTCCAGCTAATGAGCACAGATAGGTTGTAGGCTGCATTAATAGTATATGGGGTTTTCCAGCCTGAAGTATGAGGCCCAGTGGAAGAGATGTTGTCTGCTCAAGATTTTGGTAATTCCTTGAAGACAAAAAATCCTCCACAAAGGTCCCAATACACAAGTCCAGTCCAGGCTGGGTTCCCTCAAGCCCTCAGAGTCCTCCAACACCCTTGCAGCAGCCATTACTCCCTTGTATCCTCTAAGCCCACACCCTGAAACACCACCTTGACATAATGCTATGAAAGCACCCACTACTCCATCAAGCTGCCACACCATGTGCCTGAGAGCATTCTCCAAACTTTTCTTGAACTCTCTCAGGCTCAGTGCTGTAACCACTTCCATGGGGAGCCCGTGTTCTGCAGCATAGAATGCTCAAATTAATCATGGAAGACGTGATTAAATTCTTTATGGTTTATATTTCATAAACTATTAACTGTTACAAAATTAACAGTTAACAACAATGCCAAAACCAGCCAGAGAGATCCTGAGTCTCCGGATAGGTAAGGCAGATCATTAAATCTAGAAAGAAGTGGGTTTTTAGATGCACTCCAGTTTTCAGTGTCTTTCTCTTGATTTTTTTCTAATATTTTTTAAACCCTTTTCCTCAGACACCTAACTCTTGCCATTTAGCAGATGGACTGCCAAACTGGGCTTTAAATTCAGTGCCAGTAGTCATAAACACAATTTGCTACATGTAATCTGTAGACCCAAAGTCTTCTGCTGGAACTGGTTTGAAAAGAGCTCAAAGTCAGTTACATCTCTGACATCTGACTGAAGTCAGCTGAATCATCTCTCCTTCCTCTCCAAACTGTATTAGAGATACCTGTATGACATTTTATTTTCCAGTCCTCCTGCAAATTAACGAAGGTTTGTCAGTGTTTTTCAAAGGAGTGAGCTGATACAAGTTCTTTCCTGACCCAACAAGAAATGTGCATAGCTTCAATCCTAAATGAGGCCTGGCTTTGGTTAGAAAAGTCTCCTAAAAGTTAATGCCTTTGTCATGTTTTTCTTTCTTGATATAATCCTTCAAGAGATATGAGTGTTGGAGTCCTCTTTGCACTGTAAACACTAAATAATAAAGAAGGCATGGTTCTTTTTCTCAAAATATCTTTCATATACATGCCTATCAAGTCTAGTAAAATGTCTGACTCATATATGCTTTTCTATGGCAGAGGTATCTATTAGTTAGAGGAAATATATCTAAGAGTTCTCCCTTGTTTAAAGACCTCAGATCAAGTTAAGAATATGTTGGAGCAATTAAAATAACACCAACTTGTGAGAAGAGCATTTAAAGCTGAAAAGCCTTAAAAATGTCCAAAGTGGAAACCATTTATTAAAGTGTCTTTCATAAGAAGAAAAAAGTAGTTCACTGCCCTCAATTAGACCAGCCAAAAGGCTGAAGGGAAAAGAGAACTATCTTTCCAACTTGCTGTGGATGGAGGAAGAGCCAGCTAAATTAGCAGACATGCTCATTTGGTGAGGGGCCGGAAGGCACCACAGCACTTCAAGAGTTCTTTGTTCAAATTCCACTTCAAATTAGAAATAATTTCCCTGCTAAATTGTCCTTGCCAGACATTGCTTCTTTTTTTTCTAGATTGCACTTTTTTCTTTTCTTTAAAATGAGTAAGATTGCACCAAATGGCAAGAAGTTTCAAGAGTATTGGGAAGAAAACCTTAGGAGAGGTTTTTCACCTTTCAGCCTCTATCAAGCCATATGCTGTCAGTGCAGTCACCTACCTTATTTTAAAGGAAAAGAACAAAACACAAACCCAAACAACTGTGCAGTTCTTTCATCCTTGATTACAGCTGAAGGGAAGATATTTTTATTCAAACAGTCCATTTTCACAATTATTCTCTCTTCATCTCCTACCACCTACTGTTACCTGTAGTTCAAAGAAGTTTTTGTGGCAGACCCTTGTTAAAAATCTGACAGCCCACTATTGAAACACCTCCTTGCAATGGAAAAAATGGTGAAAAATTCCACAACATATTATTGCATCCAGCCCTCTAAACAGCTAATTTAGAATAGAATAAAATCTTAAGGAATTCAAGAGCATTGAAAATAGGCTTGATAAGCCATGTTCTCTAACATAAAGTAAGACTCCTTGTTGTGTTTTAACGTTAAGTAGCATGATTCACCCCTTAGAGGTATCTCTTATTTTTCAACCCATTTCTGCAATATTGAATTATTTGTATATAATTCAAAGCATGCCAACTTCTACATTGTCCTGTACATGATGAGTTCTAAGAAACCTTTTTTTTTACCAACCAGATGTTTCCAGAATTCTCTGAGCTTAATGGCTCTTTCTTCTGCAACAGCCATCAGAGACCTTTCAAGAACCTTATCTCCTTGGCCACAGGCAGCCTTTTCTCTGAGGGTTTTTTCTTCCCATCCTGTCACTTACTTTCCTTTTCTTTTATTTACTCTCCTCTTTCATACATCTGTCTTTCCATATGCTGGTCTTGGAATTTAAAGAAGCTTAATCTAATTAATGGTTACGCATTCTCATAGGTTATGACTGGATTTCATTATCAGGATCTATTTAGGCAATTGTAACATGAGTTTATTTATATCACAGTGATATTCTTTCCAAAGCTGTGTTGAGTAAACAGCTTTACATAACAGGTCTTCCATCTATTCAGCTAATGTCACTAAAAGAAAGCAAGCAATCAAGCAGTAAGAATAAGTACTAAGTAGGATTACATCTCCCTTGTCTTGCACCCCCTAACCAAAGGTAATAGGACACTTCAAACAAATACCTGTGGAAAGCAGCAAAACATCACAAATTCAAGGAGGTGCAGATAAGAGGGAATGCAATTCCTGAAATCATTGTGGGAAACTCCCATATTACATAAACAGCCATATATATTCTGAAATTATATGTTTAGATCTTGATTCTGGAGCTAATGGCTGTTCACTCATTATTTATAATAAACAGTATATAATGAGATTTTTTAAAAAAACAAGTGTTTTGAAATATTTTACCAGGTTTTGCTCCCCTTCAACCTTCTACCAACTGTCGAGGTTGCAGTGTCAGAACACCTGAGAAATGTCTAGGTCAGAGCACTGCAGGACTGTTGGACCCTCTGTATTTCACAAGAGCCAAGAGCAGTGGCAGGTCAAGGGTACTTTTCCTCATGCACGACAAACTGCCCTAGAACTAGCACATAATTCAAGTTTAATGACCAGAGCTTAAAAAGAATCAGTGCCAGTGATGAGCTTACTGATATTGATCACCATAATGAACTGGGTTTTCTAAATCACATTCACTAAATCAGAGTTATATACTAGTTACTGAACAGCCAGTTCTGCTGAGGAGCAAATAATGCAATAATTTCCACTCAATATTCTTAAGAGTCTCAACTGAAAAAATTAATCCAAACAATTGTTAAATAACCCTAAATCTTACGTGTGACATACTTAATACTGAGACCAGGGTTTTGAAGAACAGATTTAAAAGCTCTTTTGAATATTTAGCTGAATATTTCAATGAAATCTTTGTGTTGTAATTCAAAATAGAATTTCTTTCCATGAAAATTAGAAAAAAAAAAGGGCCAATCCTCTAATGAAATTGAAAGTAGAAAGGTCATAGCTCCATAATTGATATTTGAGCACACAGGCATTTCTAGGACAGCAAATTGATCTCAGCTCAGTTTTTAATCTTAATAAGGAGAATTTTAATTTGTAATAAAATAAACTATTTAGATAATAAGTCGGATCCCCTTCTACTTTCAGAAATTTGTGAGATTGTGAATCCTTTACAGTCCTCCTCTAACATTTTTTTTATGTATGAGCAAGTTTATGGGGCCTGAAGTCTTCACTCAGTACGAGACTAAACTCTCACAGTATAGATTCATACTTTTAGTCCTTCACTGGTTTAAAACCTGATTTTAAAAACTGATAATGTAAACTGTGCAGTTACTATAAGAAAACTCCACAACACTTATCACAACACAAGGCCTCTACCAAGGACTTAATGCTTACAACATCACTGTGTCAAATACAACATAAAGAGGGAACATTCAGGCTTTTGAAATGTGTCAAGGCAGCTTCCAAGTGGCTCAGTAAAGCAAAACCATGTGACAGTGACCGCTCAAAAATCCATCCATCCTTTTAGCAGTCCTGCTCTGCTAATGAATTTGGAATAGCAAAGCACAATGTTATTATTACATTATTTAAGTGGCAAATACCCAAAATTTATTTCAGTTTCTGAGTCACAGACTTTGTGATATTTTCAAATCATAAGCAAAAACTAGTTGTTAAGTCACTTAATTTTAAAACACAGTGTTCTGCACCCTGGCCATTTGTTTGGATGGTAAGAGGTTCCATTTCAGGAAATTCTTAAAGATCCTCATCCAGGTGGAAACTAAGGTTTAAATCCAGGGCTTCTCTGAATCACAGCTGCAGTAATTAGTGAAAACTAATTACTAATTTCTCAAGTGAGACAAGACCATGGAAATAGCTTCAGCCATCAGATTTTCAGACACTCCAGTCCCACCATAAGAGCCCCCAGCAAGCAGGGAGGATGCTGAAACGTGCACCAAGTCCATGAAGAGATAAATGGAGAATTAACTGAAGAAAAACCATGCTGTATTTAGTTCTTCCCTGGAGGAAAGCAGTAAGAGCAGGGGCAGAGCTCTTATTTATGATGGAAGCAGAACCATTGTAACAGAAGAGGAGAAAACTGGCAACAAGAAAAGTGTCCTGCACTAAGAGCACTAGGACATGATTTTCTTCTCTGCCTTGTGGTTGATTCCATCACATATGCAATTGGACTCTCTCATGATCCCACAGCTAAGCCTTTCAGAAGGTTGCACAACTAATATAAGTGGTGAAGACAACTGGTTAAGCCAGTGGGATTGGAGCACACAAACAAAAATGACATAAAGACATAAATGTAAAGACATAAAAGGATGGAATTTTGCTTTTTAAAACTTGCATTTTCCAGTACCTGTGGGGATCCTTAGAATAAAAGACACTTATACTGCTTCTTATACTGCTAACTACAGGGACATCTTTATCACCCTCCTTTCTAATTATTACTTCTCTGTTCTCTCATCCATTTAATGGCATATACATGAGCTTGTAAGGTCTGACTGTCTGTCACATACACATTAGTATGCATAGGCATTACTACCAAATACTAAGAAAAGGATTCTTTGTTTCTGTGGGCTTCATCCTGTGTTTGAAAAAATTTTTCTCTACATGATGTACTAAGTGTTTAAATTTGGCATGACTGAGGCTCTAGAATATATTCATCCCAATTTAAAACAATAAATAAAAATCAGAAACCACTACTGCTCAGATATTTTCCTGATTTGAGGTAAAAAAATTTTAATTCTCCAAGGAATTAAACACTGTGGTCTGCCAAACTGGCATCTGGGGTGAGGACTGAGGGGCTGATCTAACTTTGCCAACAGAAATATTCACAAGGATCTGGGCTGTGGAAAAAATCCCCAGGCAGCTACACGAGCTCAGTGATCATTTCCTCTTGAACTTGCTCACAGTGACAATTTAAGCAGCTGAGTCTCACTGACTCCAAAGTTAATGAAAGTCTTCTGTAACTACTCTCATACAAAATTCAGTTTCAGTAATACTTGCAGCTGCCAGGCTTGTTAGTCACAGCAGAGAAAGTGCTAAGGAATATGTGAGAAAGAGCAGCTATTCAATTCTTAATCTTTTAATTTGTAGTATTTTGGTCATTTTTCCATCTCTTTGCCTCTTTTCCCATCCTTCTCTTTAGTTTTATAGCTTTGTATCAGGCAAACCATTTTTTTTTCATGTGATCATTCTGCTGGTAGTGCAAATTGGTCTAAAATACAAAAAGTCAACCTATGTAGAAAAGCTGGATATCAAGTATTTGTACTGAACAGAAGTTTCTTTAATTCGGCATATGTGGAAAGGGAGAATATGCAAGCAAATTACTGACTCAGCTTGAGTATAACTCTCTATTCAGAGACTGGAAAAATAGGCCTAATTAACTAATTATATTTCTCCTTAAACTATTGATTAAGGTCTAACAGAACTCTCTTAAGGCCTGTATATGTTTCAATTTCAAAAGCACTGTGATTTCCCTTTTCCAACTGAAACCACTTCACCAAATAATAAAAGCTCCAACAGAGTAAAACAGCTAGAAGTGTGTTCTTTAAGAAAAAGCTGATGTAGAATATACTAAACAATATTCAGATCAAGCTAAATTTGCATGCCATCCATTTACAAATAGGGTGTATATCCTCATATTTCACTCAGATCTGGTGTACAGCGAGGTGTGGAAGTAAACACACAAATATTGGAGGTTCCACATTAATATAAAAATGGTAAAAGTAGGGGTTGAAAAGGGTTCTCTTCTTTTGATTTTTTTTAGTCAGTCCTTCCTTTTCATAACAATAGTTACTGATCTTTTCCCTGCTTTTCTGCTTATCATCAATTTCCCCTGTAAAATTATTTCAAACCAAATGTAGTACTCATTCTTTCAGACATTCTTTCAAGCTACTCTTTCTCTCCATTGCCTTTTCAACTAAGCAGACTTGACCACGTTTTTGATTCTGTGCAAAACAGGAGTTTCAGCTCTTTACAGAGGAAGCACAAAACGTTCTGTACAGAAGAACCAAAGGAAAATCCACTGCTTTAAATTTTGCTATCACTGTCAAACATTCCAAACCCTCTCTAAGTCAGGTTTTTCTTAGCCTTCACCCCTTATTCTCCTTGTACCCAGCAAGCATTTCCCCTCAGCTGGCCCTTGGCAGAGGTGTTTCCAGTTGCCAATGCCACTGATATACAGTTACCACTGCTAAAGCAAGGAAGGATGAATAGCAGGGTAAACAGACTCATCATGAAGATTGGTTATTAATGTACAGAAAGGAAAACATGGAAGGAATCTGCAACAAATACCTCCTTTCTTCAGGAAAGGCATTTAATGCAGGAGAATTTGTATGTAAAAGTTGTCGTTGAGAATTAAACTTGTGTGTAAAATCATAAAATTTTACACAATATGTTTCTACAATCCATCAGGTGTAAATACTCCTCTGGATATTTCAAAAAGACCTTAAATTTTTAGTCATTAGAACGTTTGGGGCTTTTCATAGCTGTTAAAAGGATCTTCCATATGGTATTTCATAATTAATTTAGCTACATAATATGATTCACTAAGACATTCCTGTGCATAGAACTATTAAAATGTGTAACTGACTTTTTACAGTGACTTGTTTAACCCATTTATGTAAAGTTTCTCAGCAATATTATCCTACTGATCTTAAAAGAACTTCTTTAGCCTGAAAGTACTTCTGATTTATTTTGTTCACGATTAACAAGCTGTGCACATTTTGGTTAGGGCCTGGGGCTAAACTACATGAAAATACACAGGGAGGGTATTATACAGTCCTTAAACAGCATTAAATCCCTCTAGGAATATTCTTATTCTGAATTTAACTTACTTTGTTCTAACTAACTTATATAATTTCCAGAATAAACTAAAATAAGAGAAATTAAGACAATTGAAAATAATGCAAAATTAAGGCCACTTTACTGCTGTAAGTACAAAGAGATGAACAATTACATGATTCAGGTTACTTGCAGAAATGTTAATTTCACTACATATCTTTGAGTGTCCGCCTGAAGACAAGCCCAGAGAGCTACCCAGGCTACTTACTCATCGTTGCACTAACCAGAATTTCTATTAATTGTTTAATTAATTAAATTATAATTAGTCAATTAATTTATTAATTAATTCAATTTGTCAAAAGACTTGTTTTTCTAAGGAACTACTCTATAAGTAAACCAGAAAAAGGAACATATAGGAATACATTTTTACTACATGCTTCACAAGCAAAGCCTGCTCCTGGACCTCTGAAAGAAACTGTTTAGTTAGGAAAGACTGTGGGAAGAAAAATTTACAGGCATTTTAGATAAACTGGGTGTATTTAGAACAATGGGACTGTGTAGAATTTTACTGCAGTGCTGAACAAAAATGACCACTGTAATTAAAGTGCTGGTATTTGTAATTTTGGTTCTTTAAGTGACAGATAGGTCAATGAGGGCTGGCAGAAGGCCGACTAAACACGCAGCTTTGAAAAACATGGGGAAAGAGTCTGAGGAACTTTTGGCTGCTCAGCCTCCCCTCAGTCACTAGGAAGACACTGGAGCACAACCCATTCAATCAATTTATGAGTCAACAAAGGACAAAAAGGCAATTTCAAACAGTGAACAGAAAGCCCTTTACCAAGGGCACTTTGCAGTGACCAAGGTGATTGAGCAGCCACAGAACAGCTAGGGCTGGAGGGCACCTCTGGAGTACAGCACCCTTCTATGAAGCAAATTGCCTGGGACCATGTGCAGACAGGTTTCCAGGTTTCCAGGGATGGTCACAGCTTCTCTGACAACCTCTTCCAGTGCTTGAGCATCCTTAAAGTAAAAGTCTTCACTCATGTTTAAGTGGGATTACTGATATTTCAAGTGGTGCCTTTTTCCTCTTGTCCTGTCATTGAATAGCACTAAGAGCTTAGCTTTGGTTCTTTGCTCCCCTCCATCAGTAACAAGAAGATCATACAATAAAATACAAAAAAAAAAAAGAAAAATACATATATGAGGGTTGGAAAGTGATGCATAATCTTGTTTACTATTTACAAATATCACAACACTAATTTAAACAATGATTCATAGCAAAAGTTCATTTAGATCATACAAAACAGACTCTGCCTTTTTTGCTAAAAGGAAAGATTTAGATTTTGGTATAAAATCAGAGCCCTCCTAATAGAAACTAGAAAAACAAAAAAGAAAAAAGTTTATTTTTATAAAAACTGAAACATCCCTTTAATTTTATTTTTAATATGCAATATATGTCATGTGCTACCGCTAGAAATCTCAACATTTCCAACTTGTTTCAAGGTGTTAATATCTACCTGACTTTATTCTATAAAAGCTTCAGGAATCTGAAGGCAGCACATGTACTCAAAAACAAAAACTCAAATTTTGTTCCATCTTCTATAGAAGATTGAGAATTTTTACAAGGCTCTTTAGAGTACATAAGAAAAGCAGATTGAAATGAGGCTCGCACCATCCTTGTGGGTAGAACTAAAAGGGGTCCTGGGACTGCCCATTACTCACTAGCTGGGTTAGGCATTATCCCAGAAGCAAACAAGGAACAGGAGATTCAAACCTGAATGTTCAGAATGAACACTTTCAGCACTAGGAGCAAAGCATTAGAAACAAAGAGCATGTTTTAGGTAAGTATTGTCTCTTACACACTCTATTTTTTTCCTGTACTTGGGTTTCATTTATATCTATTCCTTCATTTATCTGTAGTTAAGGAGGGTTGATAGGGTTTTTTTATCTAGACCTGAGCAGACAGAACCTGTCCTGATCCTTCAGCTTTTTCTTAAGTAACTAACTTGCTAACTCAGTGTTGCTTCTATTTATTTGGCTCTAGTTATACTTTAGAAAAAAGTATAGGGGGGATGTGAGGGGGGTGGAAGAACAACAAGGGAAAAGCTTTGTGTATTAACTGCAATTAACTACAGTACAACTCAAAATGGCAGTATATTGACAGATGGACAAATGTAATTGCAGGTCCCAAGGGCTGCAGTTCAAGTTAGATTTAACATTATAGCAGATGACAAGGAATTAATCTTATCAGCACACGTGCCTGTGCTGTGTTTGTTGCTACATATGCCTCTCTTCATCTGGCTGGCTCTTGAGTATATGAAGCTGCAAGAACATTTGCTGTACAGCTGGGTGACAGAACAAAGTAGGATATAAAGGAGAAAAATGAACTTTTATCTTCCATATGGAGAAATCATTCCAGGAGCCAGGACAGAGACAAAAAATCATCTGTGGGTGAAGCAGGTGAAAAGGTGTCCTTAGAAAGTACTCACTTCCATGCAGAAAGCTGGAAACACACTGTGTTTGGCTGTACCCTTTGGTGGCTCCTGGAAGACAAGCACAGGCCTGAATGTACCAGTTCAGTGATGAAACAGAAGGTAATATCTGGGGACATGTGCAGGGGAGGAGACACTAGAGATATGCCAGTTGTTCAGAAGAAACAGGAAGGAAAGGAGCATAGTGGGAAGAGGGCACCAAGCTCCTGAGCTTACTGAGGAGAAGGTCCACAGAGACATTTCCTGGACTGTCACTTCTTTGTGGGCTTAGGATTCACTTCTGGTTTATTATTTTAAATTGAAACCTTTGACACTGACAGATTGGGTATGCAGGTGGGGAAAGGCAGGGATAAGGAGGTCAGATACATACATGGTGTAGACAGCTGATGAAAGACCTCACATGAGTCAATGAAGTCATTAAAATACTGGGAAGAGAAGATGAAAAAATGGTTCATGAGTAACAACCTAATGTTTACAAAAAGCTGTAGCAATAAGATGCAAATATATTGCATTAATGGATTGAAAAAAATACATAAAACAATGCAAGTGCATGTTAAATACCCTGTAATCGCCCCGCATGTTGAGAAACTGCCACTCTGTTAAAACTAGAAAATATCATTAAACTCATTCAAAAGCTTTCAAAAGGCTTTCTTACATGTATACACATATTTGTGCATCATCAAATCACTCCATGTAAACATAATTTTGAAATTTTCGCCCAGCTGGTGCCTTTATCTCTGAGGAGGGCTTCTTGTGGGGTTTGGTTGGGAGCTTATTTTTTTGTGGCATCTGTCACTGCTTTTACAATATTCTTTTAAACTGGACTCGTACTTTGAGACAAATTAATCTAGAATTCCCAGGCTAAAATATGTAAAGGAACTGTAGATAGTGTTGAGTTAGTAGTTCTCTCTGAAACACAGCCTGGCTATGGTATACCAAGCAAGGATCTGTGGAAATTATCTGCACTCCAAGGTTCTTGCCCAAGGTGTTATATGTTTCAAAGGTCTTGTGGCTGGTCTGCAAACAGGGGGAGAAAAATAGAGATGGCCTAGATATCAGTGTTGGCAAGACATGGATGTTTTTCTTGTCTACAACATGGCCATAGCTGAATATCAATCCAACACTAGCTGCATGCATTATTTTTGAGTGGCTCTCCCTGCTCTAAGCCATGGATTTCTCATCAATCCCTCAGGCTTACTTCCTATTTCTTTCAGACTTCATTTTACATTATATTGTTATAGAAGAATAAGTTCCAGCCCTTAAACAGTTTCAATGTCTTTATCTGGATATAGCAGGAAATACTGAGAAGGAAATGAGATCTGATGAAGACTTTTGACTGCAGAAGGCTTGTAAATACTTCATGGAGTCAATATACATAACTGTGCCTTAGAGCATTACATGCACTCTGTTAAATGCACTGAGAATTTTGAAAGAGCCAAACTGAATTTAGATGTTAAAAAGCCTTGCAAAATAGACCTTAAACTTCTTTAGTACAAATAACACTGCATCTTGCCCATCTTCACTTAAAATACAAGAAGCAGTGTTTTTCTGAAATGGGGTCGTGCAGAAATCATGTGTAATATTGACTGAATCTCTTCACCTTAACAAATGTGAGTTGTTTGTTTTTTTCCCAAACCTTCCTCTCTTGGAAATCTCCCATATATTGCTCTTTAAGGAAAAGAAAAAATAACATTCAGAGCAAGTCACTTCAGCATTGTTCTGTTCACCTCTGAAACATTTTTTCTTTTAAACAGAACATAGTGCTCCACTTCTCAAAAACCTAGTCAGGTCATTTCATATGTCTGAAACTGCTCTAACTCCTTGCTGTGTGAAGTATTTCTATTCCCATTAGACTTACACTGAGTCAAGACTGTCACCTGTGCCATACAGGTGCAAAAGAAACTCAGCTGTAGCTAACAGTGTCATCCTCAGTAAGACCCAAAGTAATTCCGTAGCATCCTCAACAGATTGATTCTACCTTGCTTTTAGCAGACTTTTGCATTAAAAATACATTTCTTCTGAACTTTATAGTATGTTACAATATTTAGAAGCACATATTATATGAAGAATCTAACTGAGGTCTTTATAATTCAATCTGTACAGCTCTGCTCTCACGTGCTCATTTCTGCTACTCAAATATCCTTCAAGACTCTATGACTCTGTTGGGTTTGTGGGGACAGGGGGGCTTCAGGGGTGGCTTCTGTGAGAAGCTGCCAGAAGGTTCCCCTGTGTCCAGGAGAGCCAGTGCCAGCCAGCTCCAGGACAGACACCCCACTGTCCAAGGACAAGCCCATCAGAAACAGTGGAAGAGCCTCAAGGGTAATGTCTTTAAGATGGGGGGAAAAAACCCAGCACCATTCCCTGTTCTCCTGTGCTTCTGAGAGGAGGATGTAAAAAAAAATAAGGACTGAAGTTTAGTCCAGGAAGAAGAGGGGGATGGGGGAATGTTGGTTTTAATATTTGTTTTTTATTTCCCATTACTCTACTCTGATTTGGTTGGTAGCAAATTAAGCGAATTTCCTGAAGTCGTCTGTTTTGTCCATGACAGTAATCACTGAGTGATCTCTCCTGGTCTTCTCTTGACCCACACGCCTTTCATTATATTTTCTCTTCCCTATCCAGCTGAGGAAGGGAGTCATGGAGCTGCCTTGGTGGGCACCTGGCACCCAACCAGGGCCAATCCACCCCCATGGCTAATGATATGAAACCATTATCATTGCTGAAGTGTGGGAGCCTGTCATCTCCATTGTCTGAGGGAACAAGCCTACAGGTCTTTCCAAATACTTTCATTGTTATTTTATGGTTTTAAATGACTCTTCAGCTTCTGATGCAAGCTATACATCAGTAAAGGTTTAGGAATAAAAATACGTTCAAATATTGAAAATCATCTAACCTTTCTTAATTTTTCACTCCAAAATAGATTAGACATGACAGTATGTAGTGTGAAATATTGCAAGGATGAGAAGCAAGATATCCACAGGTATACAAAACTACTCAGAATTCACCTGGAGTTAGCAACCATTTAGCACAGACTCAAACCAGCAGACATCCTTGTTTGGTTTTTGTTAGCTCCCTACTGATGTCCGGGAGAAGTGGAGGGGATGGAATACCTGGGGATAGACTACTCATGATTTGTAACACAAAGGCTGTTCAGTGAGCAAGAAGATTTGATAAAAAAAGAAGCACTAACTGAGACATTGTTTTGTGCAGTGGCTGAGCTCTGAACGTGTTTTTGTAGCTGCCTGGAACTGTGCTAGCTTGAGGAACGGAGTCACAGGCTGTCTCTCAATTCTTGAACAAGAGAGGAAGGTTTGAGCCAGAGAAACGGTGCCAACACATTGTTTAATTTGTGTTCCTTCCTCAACGGGGACCCAGCTTTCAGTCAGAAATCAGCAAGGGGCTCCCATGTGTTACAATAAAGCAAATGTTACCAAGTTCCAGTGCTGTTGTGACAAAGCCAATGCAGGTGAGAACTTCCCTGATTCCTGAAAGAAAAGACAAGAGCTTATATGGACATATCCATAAAAGGAATGGGGAAAAAAATAAAAACCCAGTCCTAGCCAGGTGACAGAGCATGTGGGTTTGCTTATATGCAGACAATAAACTCAGTTTTTCATCTCTCTGTGAAAAACAATATTTTATGTTACTAAAAGAAAAGGATTCTTGACAAAGTAAAGAATTTTCCCCTCATGGCAGTCCTTCCTTGTAGAAAATTGAAAATGGGCAGTGAGACAAGACTGAGTGGAATAAAAGCTGCAAGAGAAGAAAGAGGCAAGCTGGATTCAAGAAACAGAAATTAAGCCAGAAAGACAAATTAAATATATGTAATATGGAGAGAAAGAAAGGCAATGAAATACAGCATTGGAAGGAAAGAACAAACCTTGGACCAGACCGAAAATTGTGGGCCAAATTAATTTCAAACAAATATATTCAAACTAAGAAAGAGAGAGAGAGGTGATGAAAAGAGAAAAAAACTGTGATTTTTTTTTTTTTTTTTTTTTTTTTTTTTTAGAAAAAAGGCTTACTGTAAATTCTGTAGTATTTCTTTACATTTCTTACAAATTTACTGATTTGCAGTCATCAGCTGTCCAGGTGTCTTCATACTGGGGGTGTCCACAGAGAAGGTACTTACTGTGGCCCTCCTCTACAGCTGCCTGAAGGCTGACAGTGCTTCACCTGTACTGGTGCAGGACTGAAAATAGTGTGACTCTGTGCTGGGCCTCCACCCCCAGGAAAAGAGAATGCAAGTGAAGATCAGCAGCAGGACAAAAAGAATGTATTTTAATCCCTGACATGCTTTCCTGACCCCTCTAATGAATTAGCTTTAAGAAGAAGTGGGACCAAACCTGCCCACACAGCTATTGCCACAACAGTTCCTTTCAATAAATAAAAATCTTTCCTTGCCCTGACCCCAAAGTACTTCTGTCTCACACAAAGGTTTGTCAAATGTGGAGTTTTCTTTAGAGCAATTCCTTACAGCTATTACCAGTTAATACATTATTATTAAAGCTTTTCATTTTCAGCAGTATTTCCCTTGGTTTTCTTTCTATTTAATTTTTTTAAAAAAGGAAATAAAGTATGTTCAGGCATGAGTCTGGCAGCAGACCAAAGCAATTTGGAATCTTTATTACTAAAATTTAATGTTGATTGCCCATTAGCAGAATCTTGTTAACACTTTGGTACTTGTGCTCCACATATTTTACCAAACTATGCAACAGACTATGCGGGCAAAAAATCTCACGCCTTTTCCTGACTTGCAAAAGCTCTTGCATGCATTTACCCCAGAAGAGAGCAAGATAATGTTCTGCAAATGGGCTGGGGTGCTTTGTGTGGGGCCAGGCCTCCTGATGCCAGCAATGAGCCCCTGGCCAGCCCCAGCTGCCAGCTCCCCTTCATGGAGAGCATCCAGAGCACAATCCAGCTCTGTGCTCCAGACTAGATAAAATCACATCTCTTTCCTCCAGGGTGTTTTGTTCTAAGTAAACTCTATCCCCAGAGTGCTGTAACAGCAGCAGCAAATCTCTGAATGCTGAAGTTTGCAAAGGGCATTTGCAGACGTGATATTTAAGCACTCAAAACAATTCAAATCCCAGCACGTTCAGTTGGCGCACACAACAGCAATTTGCCAGTCCATTATTTTTGAAAAAAATTTTGGAGAACCCAAACAGGAACATAAAGACCCCAAAAGCAGCAAAGAATTTTGGTATGGAAGATATAGAGATGCTTTCAAGATGGACTGATTTCCATAAACATAGAAGATAGATAAATAAACTCAGAGATTTGCCTCGTCTAGTGAAAACAGTTCACTGGGTGTGCTGATAAAATCTTGCCTGCCACACCACAGAGCTATTACAAAAAGACCTAAAACACATAATTTCTGTTTAATATTTTCCTTGTCTGTGAAGAGAGGTTTCTCTAAGAGAAACTATCACAAGAATATCAGTCCTTTGATGTGGACTTTAAAGTGGTCAGTGAAGCAATATGGAGAAGTTTTTTTACTCAACAACATTGACCCAGGCAATAAGAAAGAAAACAAAAAATGAGTGAATTCCCATTTGGATTTGTAACAACATATGCAAGAGGAGAGCATTTTGCTCTTCTTTTCATTGCCTACTTCTCTGCCTCCTGACATGCTGTGTTTCTTTGTGCAACGGAGGTGAGGTGGTTGCACCTGAAGAAGCCTGTCAAGTTCTATTGATTTGGGTTTTTGACAAGTGAGTTTGGCCAGCTCTGTAGCACTTGCCAAGTATTTTGGGAGAACTGAGATACACTCCATCAGTAAATCTAGGCTGAAATCTTTGGAATTTGCTAAGTTTAGAAAAAGTTGTTAAATCACAAGCATCAAAAACAATTTCTGGACAAAACAAAAAGCACTATAAAGTTCTTACAGAAGGAATGAAACTCAAAAGTTATGTCCCTTTTGCTAGGCAATAAACTTGCAAACCTGTAGTCATGAAGTCTATGCCAATTTACTTGCAATCTGATTATTCACATTTCAAAGCTAGTCCTTTCTGTAAGTTTCAGAACGTGATTTTTGTAGTCACTTTTCAAGCACAGACTGTCCAATCCACAATTGAGGTAGGAACACATATTCATAAATATTTATAATTTAATTGAACCATTCCCACATGTAGGAAAACAAGTATATTTCAGGAAGACAAATAATTAAGATCAAAGAAATAAACCAGAGAAGAAAAAAAAAAAAAGAAAAAAGAAAGAAAAATATGCTTCAAGAATAGAGGATACTTTAGGGGTTTTTTATAAAGGTATGAAAACCTAAGGAAATCTTCTTATTTAAAATAACTCAAGACATCTGGTTTGGGGGCTAAATCATAGACAGAAGAATTAACCCAAAAGGTGTTATTTGGTTTATAAATATATAAATATATGCAGCTAAAAACATACTCAGTTCCTGGAAGTACCATCTCCACCATAAGATATTTTAATGAAGACGTTATAGTTTTTTGTACTAAAATAACCCATCTTTTCTGGTGGTTAACAGGTTATACAGGTGTGTGCATGTCTTCTGGTGTTTGCTCTGAAGGACAACAATGATAAATAAATGAGAATCCAATATACAATAACTACACGCTCTCCTAAAACATTTATTATAATTTTTTCTATAAATTAAGCTGGAACACAGAAAATTATAAATAATATTAAATTTTTATAATTGTCACAAAGTGTAACCTACTATTTGGTAGAAAATAATGGACATTCAGCATCATATCTAAAACTGGACATTTCACTGTTCTTGGCTTAGTAACAATACACTGAGCTCCTTCCACATTCCAAACCAAAACATAGAATTTAAGTATTTTAAAGTTACTACATATTAAAGTAGTAAAAAACTCTAACATTAGCCTAAGTTTCAAAAGAAACAATCCTCTGAACATCAACAAAAAAAATTTTAAAAAGCTAAAAGATCTCTCTACAATTTTGAACCCTTTTCAATACCAATGATCTTGTAAGCATTTTGATAAAATTTATATCTGATAAAATATTCTAGTTTTGTGAAATAACACTTCAAACTAAAAAGACAGCTAAAAAAATAAAATTTGATCAGCTTTTGCAGCAATTCTGAAGCAGAACCTTTATCTCATGGTTTGAATACTTTAGAAGTATTCTTTACTGTCTTCAAAACTGTGCTTCTTCCTGTTTTTTCCCTTGCCATAGACTTCTGAACATGTGAATTTTTGCATGGTGTTCAGCATGTGGCATGTATGTTTATGCAATATTAGCAGGTGCCTGTCATTACTGATTTGTCTAGCAAGTGATTTGGCTACTCATTTCACTGAACTAACTCTTTCATTTCTATACATCATAAGTTTGGAAAGATAATTTATACTTTTATATGAGAAACATGATATTAGTCCTGAAGGGAGTAAGCAAATTACCACCTGACTACTTTAAAGGCATATTATTGACTCAGAGGTTATTTGGTACAGGAATATTTTTCACAGATCAAAGCCACTTCTATGAATATCACAGGAGAAACAGCTTTATTCAAATGATCTTTGCAAGGGGTCACTTTTCTCAAATTTGCTACAGTCACCTGTATGAGATAGTGCTGTGTCTTTTCTACCCAAATGTATCTTGTGTGATGTGGCAGACAGGAAGTAAAGCTGCCCATGGCTGACTTATTCAGACAGCTTCAAAAAAGACAGTTAAACAGATACACCATTTGTCCTACTATATCTTTGTCACTGAAATTGTATCTTTTTTTGAAAGTGAATCTTTTTTTTCCCCAGTAATTGAAGCAAATTCAAATCTAATATTATCTCATGTAAGTCTGCCATGAAGAACTTTCACTAGAGTTGTATCTGATTATGGCCCAGGTTGCATCTGAGTTTTGATGTCTCTTCTGTGAAACTTCTAGAGTAAAACCTTCTAGAGTAAAACCAAAAACACACTGTACAAACTTTATCAGGTCTAAAATATTAATTTATCCTTTTCCCTTTTGTTTTTTGAATTACCCAGTAAAAATATGTTTCATGCAAGTTTTGGTGCGTCAGTTATGTACAAGAAGTTTATGGTATGTCAGCTGTATAATAAATCACTTGAAATTAGACTAAAATCTGATTATACTAAAGGAAGAATTATTGAATGATTGAAAAGAGAGAAAACAGTGGTGATAGAGTAGAAGGAAAAGAGGAGGGGAAAAAAGTGCCAGATGTTAAGGCATAAAGGGGTGGAACTGGGTCAGAATAAGAAGCCACCAGTTTCCAGGACTGTGCCCTTGTGTAAAGCAGGTCTTTTGGAGAGTTATGTTTGGGACTTTAAGGAAAAAGGTAGAAATTTAATGCAAAGGAAAATTGTACTTCAGAAGAATACCAGCCACTGAAAGACCTTACCTGGGGAAGAAGACCTGCATATTTAACAAACACAGTCTTAGGTGCTAAATATATTTGGGTGACTGAAGGCAGTGGTCCAAACACCAGCAATGCACTTACGCTACCATTTCATTTGTATGTTATACCATCATTTCCTTTTGTCCCTGGATTGAAAAATCATTGCAGAGACATGAATATAGAAGCAGTCATGTGCCATACCATGGCTGATATCATCTGTGGCCTGTGCTTTATGTTGGGCAGTAGGTATTTATGGTCTTGGAAGTGCCTGAGTAATTCGAGACTTGGCTCTTGTACTACTGAATGTGTCCATAGCCCTGTCTCCTGTTCAGTTAATGAAGCCGTCTTATGGCATTCCCTGCTCTTCACAAATATAAAGTAGCACAAAATAATGTGGAAAACCTGTCCTGAAGAGTTTTCCCTAACAACTTTTATCAATCACACAATCTGATTTTAGATTTCTCTTTTCTGCTGCATTCATTTAATAGCTTTGCTAGTGTTTCGAAGTTGGGAGCAGTTCTTCAGTTATTGTATCAAATTTATGGGAGACAAAACTGCATTTTTCCATGGAAGTAATGTAATGTCTTCTCCTGGACCTCATATCTTTTTACAAGAATGGCTCTGCAGGCTAAATAAGTTTGAGCTGATCAGTTTGCAAGCTTGTTTTGAATGGGCCTGCTAGGAGTATCTGTCACTCATGATGCCTGATGACTTTAATAGGATTCTCAGTCCTTTGGTCTGATCTCCAGATTAGTCCATTTGATTAAAGATAATTAGGACTTGAACGGTTTCTGTTTAAAATTCCAATCAGCTTGGATCCTTGCATAGTGGCCATGACTGCAGCAGCCTATGTACTTCACTTCTTTGTCCCATGGATACACGGCACAGAGTCCAACTTGTCTGGAGATTTCTGCCTGGGTAGTTTCTCTTACAGGAATATGATGTTTCTGTAGAGTAGCTGAAATCTCTTCCCTTCTCTAGCTCAGCAAAAATGTTAAAGGAACAAAAAGTAATTGATGCTAGTCAGCATGGTCTTACAGAAACAGATTTTGTCAAACACGTTTGATTTAATTCCTTCAGGAGACTGCAAGTTGGGTCAATAAATGTAACAGTGTAAATGTGATAGACATGGTAAGCTATTTGCCTTGGTGCCACATTCATTCTGATAACAGTGAATTAGAGTGGGGTCAGCAAAGTGTATTTCAAGTATATTAAAATCCATCTAATGGACAGATCTTTAAAGTAATCATCAATCATTTCATGGACTTCAATATAGCAGGATTCTCCTGCTATAATGTGAGTGAGATTAAACCTGAGGCTTCCCATATTTTTTTTTTTTTTTGTGATATGGGTATAAATACACCTACAATTTAAAAGTTATGAAATTTTGGGGTAGCCTAAAAATGACTGAATGAAGATAAGAAAACTGCACAGAGCAATCTAGATTTCCTTGTAAAATTAAATTGGTTCAAAGTGTAATTTTGCACTATTTAAGGCAAAATGTTGCCTAGAAGCAATATATAAATGGCAGTATCATAGAGTGGGAATTGTGTTTTGGAAATGAGGTTTGTGGCGGGTAAGCAGTTTAGTATAAGCTCCCTTAATGATGCTAAAAAGCCCATCAGTAACCCTGATAGGAATTAAACACATTCCATATCTCCTATTTCTTTCTCATATCTCAGTTTTCTTTAAGTTCTGACTCTTACACTTTAGCTGAGTAAAGAAGCAACAGCCAAAAAATGTCAGGGATTAACAATTTTTTCACCTCTAGTACTCTGCTAACAATTTGGGTTTAGGCTATTTGCTCATCCTAAACCATGTGAGACACATGGTAGCTTACTTAAAAGAGATCAGTGCTTATATAAGATCCACATTGCACTGAAATTATAGACCCCTTTCAGTAAATGCTACAGCAACCTTGAAATGAGCACTGAAAGCCAATCTTTTTTAATTGCCTAAGCCACAAGCCATGATCACATAATTCTTTCTGATTACCAAAGCACACTAGACTATTAAAATCTATGCATTCCAATCTGAATAGATTAGCCTTTAGGACATATTAACATCAAATTTCATATGATATTAGCTAATAAATTAGTCAAGCAGAAGAGTTCAAACTCTAATTACCAGACAGCCATAAGATATGTCCAGTTGCTAATATCAGGCAGAGCTGGAGGGAGGGAGAAAAGGAGGGAGTGTTGTGATTAACTTGTCAGGGAAATGCAGCTGTGAAAATCATTACCCGGAATTTCTGCAGTGCTATTGGAAGAGCCATTTCATCAGCTGCTGTAAGTATCATAGAACTAATGCATTTAATTTAATAGCTAGGCAGGCTGGAAGAGGAATGCCTCCAAAGTGGGCCTCCTCTCCCTGTGGTAGAGTCTGACTGTGTGTACACACATGTGTACATATGACTATCCACATGCGATGTGTGACTGTGAGATGCGTGTGGGAAAAGATTCCCTCTGTGCAATGACTTTTGCTCTAAATGGAAGAACACAAGAGCATGCCACACCATCAGCCCTGTCCCTCCAACCCCCAAAAACACGTGTCACTGACACACCTGTGAGTATCATCAAATGTAGAAAATCACCCACTGGCGATAAATGTTTCCTTACAGTGTACGGCACTTACAATGCTTCTGTTCTGCCTCAAACAGTCAAAGCATGCCTCTAAGCAAGGTTGACTCACTTCAAAGAGGTAAAAGGATTTTCAAATAAGGTCCATTCAACCTTCACTATTGCAGAAAAAGGTTACTTCTTCTGCCTACCAGACATAGGCTAAGAGGTGGCAGGACAAAGGCATCTGTAGCAACATATTCATATTAATTCGTTTAGAGTGCTGAAGAACCCTTGGATGAAAACCTTTGAATGCCTTCTATCCAATAGTCTCCTAAGGTTAAGAGAGTCTATTCTTCCCTTGAAAAAACACACACATTTTAAAAATACATGAATGCAAGGTTGCTTAGACACCAAATAAAGAGGCAGCTAAGCCATAAGAAAGCGCTCCTTTGGTATCTTCATGCTGTTTCCATTTGTTCTTTGTGTCATTGGGAGTGCTATCTGAGCAATTTTTTTAGATTGGTCTGTTCCCATTACTCAGCTAATCAATGTCCCTGAGAGTCCTCCCTCATTTCTTCTTCTCCAAGAATACTAGGGAAATGCTATTTAATTCACTGCTGAGAATTTCATAAAAGATTCAGCTTTACTCATCCTGATTATGAGCAATCAACATCTAACAATGAGAGCTGGCTGAAGTTCAATTTAACCATTCCTGGGCTTTACATATTGTATCATTTTAGGTTTCAAGACAGCAGCAAATCTAGTAGGTTGTTCCTGCATCTCACATCTTCATAGTGCTACCTCTATCTCAGAAAGAAGAAAAGGCAAAGTCTTTTTGATTGCTGTCAATATACTAAAGACATGATGCGGTGTGATTCTGTAATTTCTTCCTCTCGCACACAAAGTACAACAAAGATGATGTTTTCTTTGCAAAGCATTTATATTTTCACTACTAACAGATATTCTTGAGCTCAGGATCTCTATGGCACATTGCTCTTGTCTTGGAGCCCTTCAGAAAACACTTGATCACATCCTGAAAATACTTGAGATGCCCTGCTCCTCGTCTTAGTGTCTGCATTGCTTCCGTCTCCACAGCTGAATAAATACACTTGTTCATTGATGCATACATACTGCTAACCCTGAGTTTCAGTACATAAGGGACCACAGTCCGCCAGGTAAAGCAGGGATGTTGTTGGATGTTGGCAGAAGCAGCAACCTGTGGATGTTGTTTCCTACAGTGCACTCCCAGAACACTTGCTGGTGAGTTCAGTTTAATGGATGAGTAGGACGTGGCTCCAGTTATCACTTCCAACAGGTACTGATATTTCTAATGGAAACAGCCATGATGAAGGTGTTGTAGACCTTCATTCTGCCTCCTTTCTTAAATTAAAGATTACAGCAGAAGCTTGGAAATTTTTGAAATCTGTAGCAACTCAAGGTATTGAGTTATCAGTGATCCCAAATCAGGATTTTCTTTAATAAACCCCTACAGCGCAGCAGAAGTTTTTTTTAAACACTGGATTCCAAACACCAGGCTATGGAATTGTCCTCAGGGGTCACAAGCTGGACAAAACAAAGCTGGAGACTGCTAAATGGACAGCTATAGGTTCTATATTATAATGCTCCTCTGTACTTCTTCCTAAATTTAATGTTGTCCTGTTAGCATGTAGACAGCAGTGAGCAAATTCTTTCTTTATTTTTAATTCCTGTCTGTCTTGAATTAAAGGTTGCTTCATTAGGACTGGCAAAACATCTAAGTGCTGCATTTTTATGTTCCTTAAAACAGAACTGAAATAGCAATGGCCTACATGGAACAAGAGTCATCAAGATTATCTAGAAAATAAACAGTGTTCAGCTGCTGACTGGAGAATGAAAATAAGGTGTTAGTGTGGTAAAATTGTCTTCCAGCAACTGGTTTTAGTCAGAAAATCCTACAAATCTGTCCAGACAGGAGAAAACACCACGCAATCTTTGCTAGTACAGATCTTAAGTGTATAAGAAGCTTGGAGTCAAAGTCTCTCTAAAAGAACTGTGAAAAATAAGACATAAAACATTGAAAAGGCAATAAAGGCAAAGATATTCTGATTGTTTGTCTTAATCCTTCAACTTGAAGAGACATTTTTTCCCATTTGACTAAATCCTCTGAGTAACAATGAGCCTGCTTTTTCTGACAAATCATTATTATCATCATCTTTAAGTAAAATATAAAAGAATTTTCTCACCATTCTAATCTTTTTATTTTTGTCAGACTGAAAGCTCTTTAATATTCAGTGTGGAAGACTGCTTCAGTGTGGAAGCAACCAAAAAACAGACAGTAATGATGATGATTTTATTGATTTTGACTTGCGAAGAAATCTCAAATGGGACTAACAAGTAATTTATTCTTCTTTAGCAAAACCTTATACAAATCAGATGTCAGGGAAAAAAAGTATCTGTGGTGTCACATCTCATACATTTTGTATGAACTATGTTGTTATAAACAACATTGGGACCACATACATGTCTTTACTTGTTGATTACATGGACCTTTAGTCATTACTATGTGGACCTTCTAACCAATTTAAATCAATTCAGTTTCTACCATTGCCACAAGAATAGAAATATATATTGATTTTTTTCCTCTAAATTGAACTTCTGATCTATGACTTGAAATTTATTCTGCACTTTTTCACTAGCTCTGTTTTCATAGCTCAGTTTTGCAAAACAGAAATCTTTCTCATAGTGCTGCAGTGGTGAGAATTATTTGCATTGAATGAGGTTTGTTGCTCAGACAAATGCACATGGAGACATTTGGAGGAGACAATTTTTTAATGCAAAATAGTGCACAACATAAATATGTCTGTTATATATTCAGAGGAGACATTCTCCAGTGGGACTTACAGTAGCATTAATACTTCACCAGACTTCTTCCAGACTGACATGCTGCATTACTCATTCACTGGAACAACACTAAACTGAATATTCACCACCAGCAGGAATGTTATGTGGTGTGAGATGACTCCAGTGCATGGACCATGGTTATTTTCAGAGTGCTCAGGAAAGAAGATTCAGTGTGTCCCTCTAAAACTCCTGGAATCCAAATTCCAACAGCATGGCAAAGTATATTTTCTGGCTATTTCTCCCATTTCTTGTTTTCACTTCAGTGACTATTCAGAATAGAATACCTAAAAGATATGTGACTTTTTAAAGTAGTCTCCCTTCTTTCTGCAGTTGCTGCCTCAGCCTTCATGTAATACATATTCCTATAGCTTCCATAACATTCTAAATCAAATTCCATTACAAGTTGCTTTCTTAAAATTTCTATTGCTACTTCTATACTGATAATGGTCATGAGGAAACAAAACAAAAAAAACTGCAATAAACATGTTTGACTGAAGTCTTAGAATAACTTAAGAAGCTCAACCCATCAATTCTTTCTAAGGTTTTGGTCTCAGCTGAGTTGGAACATTGGCTCTTCCTCAAGAAATGTGTATCGTACACAAACAATTTTTTGTGCTTACTTGAGCAACAAAAGTGCATTTCTGCTTCTTAACATTTGTATAAATACACTCAGCCAGCACACTTAAGTGATCTTGCTTTATCAGTTTTCCACAAACAGAAATCTTACAACAGTCTCAAAATAAGTTTTGTAACATAAACCTGAAAGCAGTAATTACACCTCAACCTTGATGTGCAAATATAAGCATTTTTGAATACATCTGCTCTAAAGAGATTTTTTGTTTGTTCGTTATTGTAATGAATGGATTTTTCCCTAAGAGCAATAATACCAGTAGTTCTGTTATGGGACTAAGAAAGATCAGCAAGTAAAAGATAATATACTTTCTCCATTATTTGGAAGGAAAATATATATATATATGTACACATTCTTCATGGAGAGCTTTTATTTATTTTATTTAGACCTCCTGGAATACTTTATGAACCATTTCAATATTTTTTTCACTCCTTTTACTGCTTTCCAGGAGCCATTTGTAGCCCAGCAGCCAAACAGACATCTTTCTTTCAAAGTGATTCAGATGAAAACACTTCTTTCTGAGGAAGAGCAAACAGGTGTTTGAGGTCAATAAATAGTTCTATATTGTAACTTTTTTCTTCTCATCTTTCCTTACAAACACTCTCCTGTTCTACTTCTGTTATCTGGCTATTTCCCCATTCATTTTCTTTGCTTCTTTAAGAAATGAGTTTTGTATGTTGTTATCACACCATAGTTTACTGTCCTAAAGGACCATCAGATGAATGGTCCACCTGATGCAGTCTGCCCATCAAATGCTTTTTTGCACAGTGACTTTTCCTCAGACAATTTCAACCTCTTACATACAGCCCAAAGAGAAAAATAAAAGAAGAAATTTCAGTCTGGAACTCACTGGAAAAACATTTTGTGTGACAGGGACAACACCATGCTTACCAACAGATCTCTGAGTAAAACTTCTCTGGCCAGGAAAAGCTTTGCCTTCCCCAGGAGCAGCTGAAGAACACTTCTGTTCACAGATCCTCTTTCTTATCTTCAGTCAGAACACCTTGCTGCACACCTCTTCACTGTGCTGACTGCCAAAGCCCCAGAGGCAGCTGCATCTCCTCATGCCTCAGAAAACGGGGCAATTAATCTCATTTATATGATCAGAGGAATTACTTTCCTGTCAAAATGAGTAGCCCCTGAATTAGTTACATTTAGAAAATAAAGTATTAATAGTTCTAACCAGCAGGCAGTAATATTCAAGAACAGAACTCGAAAAAAAATTATTCTGACTCTACAACCCACTAAGGTGTGAATATTTTCTAACACAATACAGAAAACAAATATCCCATGGCCAGGTGATTAATTAATGGGGAATAGATAGTTTTTTCCTGGAAATCTCTGTATTAGGTTAATATGCATCATAACTTATCAGAAATGAAGAGTGGCAAATAAAAAAAAACTGTTGGAGAAAGTAAATAATCTTCCCATATGTATCTTGAATGGCAAAATTGTAATTTCTATGTATTATTTTACATCATCACAAAATCAAATATCATCTATTTTTGTTCAAGGTTTTTTCTAGTAGATGTGTTAATTATATTTCTGCCTCAATACAGGAAGTTAGGGATACCATGTGCCTTAATGGAAAATTGTAGTCATGCAGACACCTTAATTCATGCTTTCTGTGCCATCTTCTGATGACATGATTTTAAAAACACCATGAATTTTTCTTTTCATTTCATCTTTGACATTGACTGCTTTAAATAGACATGTGTTTTCCATTTAGCTTCTCAATTACTGTGCCATTATAAGCCTTCAGCAGCACTAGCCTTTAAATTCCATCTTTTCTAAAGAAGATCCAACTTAAAGGTTGCAAATCCTAATAAATCACATGACACATCAGCTACAAGCACATGCAATGTTAAAAAGTAAGCCATTGGTAACAAAGGATTTTTTTGACTTTCTATTCTATTTTTTTGTTTTGTTCTTTCAGTAACAAAGGAAAATAAATAATGACTCCTGTTTCAGTCTGTCTAAGATACACTAGAAATTAAATTAAATCCAGTGCAACAGCTGAATCTGTATTGCTGCCTTTTTCTTTGAAGGCCCTGATGCTAAAGCAAGGTCCACCTGGGCACAACAAACCTTCCCCATCAGAAACTGACAATTTGGGAGGATCTTGGAGGGATTTTTCCTTCCTTTTGAATGATTTCATCAGTTCTTCCCTATCTCTTCAGGGAACCATTCCTCCCTAGCAGGCCTTGAAGGGGGAGGACCTTTCAGATGGGTCTCCATTTTCAAGCAAAAAGCCACCAAGCATATTCCTTGAAGGAAGAGAGAGGCACCCTAAAACTCAGGATGGCAAAACTCAGGTGATGCCCTTTGCTTAGGGTCCATTCCCAGGATTTTGATGTCTTCAGCTTTTGGAGTTCTGGATTGCTTTCTGAACTGAAGCTCCCTGCCAAGGAGACCAGGAAAGGTGTGCTCTTCAGAAAATATGTCTCAGTGGAGCTGCACTTCTGAGTAAGGAACTTTCCTCCCCAGGCTCCTTCCGTCTCTGAGAAAGTGTACTAACAAAAAATACACATTCCCAGCAGCCTGCAGCTGGAAGAGGTCTCTGTCTAGGTTGTCATTCCACCTGGCAAGAACATTCTTGAAGCCTAAACCCTGACAGCGCAGGAACTGTCCCAATTGTGCCTGTCTGGTACAGGCTCTTTTTAAAATACCATTGATGATTTTTCCTCTTGCTTGTGAGAGTTGAATTCATTCACTTAAAAGGAAACACATTAAGAAACTAGCTTAGTCTTTAGAATAATTCTCTTTGGGACCAATATCAGGCTAAGCCAAGTGTAGCAGAATGAAAATTAAGTGCATTTACTTAAATATTTTCTTACCCATGCTTGAATGAATTTTGCAAATGTGTCACTTTCTTGGGATCACCATCTTTATAGATATCCAAGAGCTAGAAGAGCTGTAAATGCAATTTGTGATATTGCATGTCATTTCACAGAAGTTGTTCTAGGTAGGAAAGTCACAGTTTAGCTAAGGAAAATTAGATTCCCCAGTGTTTAATGAGATGAGAATTGCTTTTGAATGAAGAAAGACATTAATGGCTTTTTCATCAAGTTCAGAAAAACTATTATTAGCTCTTTAAGACTGCTTTTTCATTTCACAGGATGGCTTTAGACAGTTCATCTTCAGAACTGCCCTTCTATGAAGGACGATTTTTTATGAGAAGTTGTGATATATTAGAGTTGCCCTTTCTAGCAATATGTGGGAGTTAGATGATCCCTAAGTAGTACAGAATAACTGTTGGCTTAAAGATAAATTAAACCTGGTAAACTGGAGGAGAATTATTCTATACCCTGTATAATATGGTCAATAGCAATTTCTAGCTGTACATCATGGTTTATAACATTATCTTGGAGAACTCTAACAATTGAGTTTCCCAGATGTATGGCAGTATTTATTCATTTCCTGGCAAATTTATTTTAAACTTGATTATCTCACTGTATGTTCCAGGACTGTGAGGCCCTTGCTTACTTGCAGTTACTTAGTTTTGAAATTGTTCTCACAAAAAAAACCACCACCATTATCTGTCCAATGTTCCAAGCCTTTATGTCTGCAGTATTTGTATTTCAAAGTGTCAGAGCTCAGCCAGCAGAGTGGCTACTGGCTGTGCTGAGACAGACATCTCTTGAGTTGATCTTGGAGGTATGAACCAGTAGGGGCCTGTTTGAATCTTTTTTTGTGCCCTCAAACCTTTACTTCATATGGGATACAAAATTTTGCCACCTAGCAGCACATGCAGTGCAGAGCTCATGGAAAAGACAGAAAGTGCATTTCCACAATCTTCCTCATCCTCCAGATCATTTAGCCAAGCCATGGCTTTTCACTAGGTCTCTCAGCATGAAGAAGAGCAGTGTATTTCTTGAGAGCATCACTTCTCTCTGTGATTCTCTCTCCAGATTGCTGGGGGCAGGCAGGGAGGGCTGACTGGTGCTTGCCATTTTGCTTGCAGACAGCTTGGTTCAGCTTGGGGTTTTTTTCAGAAGAAATGCTCTCCAAGTCATGACTCAGAGAGCATGACCATTTTATTTGCAGGCAGAACCCCATCAGATTTCATCTTTGCTGTTTGCTGAGCAAAAGGATGGATGGGATTATGAAAGAGGTGACTAGAGGACACAAGGTACTGAGCTGGTCACTTCCAGGCAGAAGCTCAAGCTTCTGATGCAAAGCTGGCATGATACAGAGATCAATCTCCTTTAGTTCTAGTTATTGCACAAACAGTACAATGGGATAAGAAAAGGAGTTTTCCTGGTGCCAAATATCTTCCTTTGATTTGAGTTGTCACAACTGTCCCTATTCAAGAAAACATTCTCTCAACCAATCTGTGTTTCAGTGTCACTAACAGCTCCTTCCTTCTGTTCTTGTTCCCTCTTTTCTTATTTTGCCATTCAGCCAGTGATTGGAATATATAGTGTGTTGTCTGGTATCACATATCAGCCATATTTTGCTTGTTCCTTTGTGTAAATTGGAGTGCATCATCAGCAAATTGCTATCATGATGGGGGTTTTGCCCAGTCATTCCAGCAACCAGTTCTACCCATTCAATCAGATTGTTTAGACAGGATGTTTTTGTTTTGGATGTTTATAGAAAATTGCAGCATCCTGTTTTGTATAGGCTAGGAAGGTTTGTGAAGAAAGCCCAAATTTCTGATAAAATCAAACAAAACCAGTTTTAGCTCTTCCTTAGTCTCTTGCATCTCTTATTTCTGTTCTGCTCTCCTGCAATCACAGCAGAATTTCCAGTAGTTTATTTTAAGATATTATTTGCCTTAGATCCAGCAAAATGGAAAACCTCTGCTCCTCTTTCCTGCTCTGTGGACCCCAGTGCAATGCATTTCACACACACAAAATAAAAAGTGCTCATCTATAAGACATAGCTACAACTCAGTTTAAATGCATAACTTTGGTTTATCTTGCTTGCCTTGATTTCTGAACTTCAGTTTTGAAAAGCTCCTTCAACTCATGAATGTGGTCATTTAAGATCCAAGCTGCAGAATAACTCTCAGCCAAAGAGTTTAGAAAGGCTCAAAATGAACAAGGTTCAGAATAAACACAGCTACAGAGATAGGCTGCAAGTTCTTAAAGTATATGAAGTTTTGTGTGCTTAGATAACTGATACTTTCAAAATACCAAGAGCTGAAGAGAAACTTCCCTCATAGCACAAGCGACACCCAGGGTACAGCAATTCAGTTTCATGACAACTTGGGAGATCTTGGAATTCGTTTTCATCCTTCACTGGAGCAAAAACAAAACCTCTCCTATATTTTCACAAAGAAGATTTGTGCTAATCACAAAACCTCTTTTTAAAATTTAAATTCTTCCCTTGTCTTCTCTTCAGAAACAACCAGAAAAGATGCCCTGAACCTTAGAAAAGAGAAAACATTGCCCATTAAGCCCCTAAGCTATGCGATGTTCATATACAGATATTTGCAAAGACAAATGCCTTTGTGCCAGCAAAAGAAGACACAGCAGCCTTCCTCAGCCCAAGTTTATTTTCATGCAGTTGTGAAGCACCTTGCCCCTTACAACAAGGCATCAGACCTTGTCTGCTTTCTGGGTAAGGGTCAGTGAATCACAGAATCATGGAACACCCTGAGCTGGAACAGACCTTCAAGGGTCATCCAGCCCAGCTCCCTGCCCTGCAAGGAGAGCCCCAGGAGCCACACCATGTACCTGAGAGCACTGTCCAAACACTTCTTGAACTCTGTCAGGCTTGGGGCTCTGACCACTTCCCTTCAGAGCCTGTTCCACCCTCTGTGCCCAGCCATCCTCTGGGTGAAGAACCTTTTCCTGAGATCCAAGCTAAACCGCCTCTGACACAAACTTCAGGCCATTCCCTCAGGTCCTATCACTGGTCAGCAGAGAGAAGAGTGGGATCACAGAAAGGAAATTCTTGATCCCTAAGCATCAGAAGAGCTGTAAGAAAGTACCTAATTTGGGGGAAAGTACCTATTTGTTTCTCTCATATGCTCTACATGCCCGTGGATGGATGCAGCCTCTCAGGAGCACACAGAGGGTGAAGGAGCAGCACCAAGCAGCCACACACACTCCTCCAGCTGACACTTGGACCCAGGACAGTGAGCACTTGGGGCATTCACATTCTCTAAAAAAAATCTCTTTACCCAAGATTTTTTCTCCTGGGAAGCTGAGAAGCCTCAGAGAAAAGGAAAACAATTATTATTTTATTTGTTTCTCCTGTGTTTTGCTCATGTGGAATGTGTTTGGAGATTGTTTACCCGCAGGTGATTGTTTCATTGGATTCTGGTGTGAGTTGTTTTGGTTGTTGTCTCTTTGGCCAATCAGTGCCAAGCTGCTTCGAGACTTTGGAAAGAGTCACAGGTTTTCATTATTATTTTTTTTAGCAGTGAGTAAGTATCCTTTCTGTATTCTTTAGTATAGTACAGTATTCTCCAATATAATATAACATAATATCATATCATAAAGTAATAAATTAGCCTTCTGAGAACATGGAGTCAGATACATCATTCCTGCCTCCATTGGGACATTCCCAGCACTTGGTGCTCCAGCCAGACATTGCACTGAGCAGCAGCATGAGCTTCAGGACATCAGAGTTCACATAGGTCCTGACACAGGGTAACTGCAATTCTTCATTAGCAATTTTAAGAGTATCTCACTTGTTTTTTCTCTTTGGGGTTTTGTTTCCTCATTTATTTGTTTGCCTTTGTCTTTGTTAGGATTTCAATTCCCCCCCCCCCCCGCCCTGACATTTAACATGACCACTCATTTGGCTCTGTGACTGACAGCAGCAGCATTAAAAAGGAGATGAGACCAGCTCTGGAAAGGATTAAACAGCATGAAGCCCACAACAACTGCTATTCAATGAGGCATTCTCTGCCCAAGTGCTCCCTGCTGCTGCTGACACCAGCACAGGGAACAAATGGATCTGACAAGGGGGAGAAAATCTAGGGCTGGGGGAGCAGCAAGAGAGGATATTTGTGCATCCACAGGCTCTGTGAGAGCAGAGAGAGCACAGATCAGGAGGGGCAGGAGAGCCAGCAAAGTCATGTGAAGACTTGCTTTCACTTGCCCAGTTCTGCAGCTGTCTGAGTCACAAAACTGGCCTGCTCAACAGCCACACAGAACACCTTTACATTCCCATGACCACTGGAATCCTGAAATAAAAATTATTTCCAGAAGTTTAACACTGACCACTTAAAAAATAGATTTCTATTTTGAGTGAGCAATATTCAGCCTCTCTGAAAATCAGGACTGCAAGATCTTTCCTCTTATTGTGTAATGGCTTCATTGTGCATATTTTTATATTGCTATTTTGAGGTAGATTTAAAAAGCAGTATTTCATACAAAATGGTGGAGGCCACTGCTAAATTCAGGCAACAGCTGGATTTTGTTAAATTAGCTTTTATGCAGCTATTGTTGTGCCATTTTTCCACCCAGCTCTTCTCAGAAACAGTGAATGAAATTGTATAAAGAACTTAACATAATAGTCATTTTAATTTAGAATACAAAAGTATTTCTAGAAGCTGAATTAAATTTCATTAAAACTTTCAGCCAGTTAAATGAAATCATAGTATTTTGCTCCAGGCTGGTTTGAGCATTTAATGTAAAATTGTTCTAAGTATTTAATATCTATTCCATCTGCTTTTATCTTTTCATTTTGAACAGTTCTTTTAATTTTGAACATTCTAAGGGTTTAAAATGGGAAACCTTTCTATGTTTGCATTTTGGTGATTTGAGGGATCTCCCCAGTGAACTGATGAAATCCTGGAATGAATTTTACTTTACCTGTTAGTAAAATCCAGGGACCAAACACAGACTTAATCCTTGCAATACATCACTGCATAGCTTCTGCAAGATACCCATATGCTTTCCTGGAAATATAAGCTTCAATACCAAAGCTAGTGATACTTTAAACTCGTGCAATAATTAAGACTGGGTCTTAACTACAGCTAAAAGATGCAGCAAAGATTGTTATGTGATAAAAACTGCTCTGCATGTCCATAAAGAAGCAGAGAGAGATGTGGTGGGGGAAGACCAAATAATAACCTGCCAGGCTTTTCCAGTGTCCATCACAGAGCCATCAACCCATCAAAGACTGTCCATCTCCACAAGCACAGAGAAGTACAGGGGCAAGTGAAAACCCAGATTAAGGACTCAGAGGAAGGGACACACTCCCCAGACCAGTCCCAGGCTTCTCCCAGGAGACCCTCAGCCCAACATCCAGCCATGAAAACCACCACCATGAGTCAATGCTGAAGCATCTCTCAGACCTCTGGGATTTGCTGCCTGAGGGTCTCAGACACAATACAGGACACAGAGGAAGGGATTGCACAGGGTTTACTATGGGATGTTTAGGAATTAAAAGACCAGTTCCTCGCCAGAATGAGTAAAATCAAGTGCCAGTGTTGGAATCAGAGCTGAGAGGCCTGTGTATCCATGGTTCTACTGAGATGGAGAGACTGGGATCTAGGGGTATCTATCTAAATATATGGATATCTTTCCACTTGCATCACTCCATCCTGCTTAAACAGAGAGGAGTTCAGGATGAGGCCCCTGACACTGAGTGTTTGTGGGAATCTTCAGTGTTTCTGTCAGTGTCAACCTGTGTGGCTGGCTATGTACATGTGTATTTATGACACTTCATGGTGCACATGCCTACTAGAAACACATCCTAGTTGTGAAACCTGCTGCTGGTTGTACCTGGGGGAAAAGAGCTGTGCCAGCCAAATATCCATTGGGCTGTCAAATCTGTCCCAGCTCCCCTCACAGGGATGATTTATCAAAAACTTTAATAACAGAATGGTACAAAACCTGTAACCTCTGCTGATAATTTTCCCATGTTTTCATGATTTATATTGAATAAAATATTTATATTTGACATCCACATGTCAACTTACAGAATCCTGAAAATAATAAGCATTCAGCTGTTATTTGCATTGTGAGTCTATTCCCCAAACCATTGTTTTTCTGTAGCATATTTAGAAATAAAAGTGGAAAACTTTAGAGAACTGATCAGTCTAAAAGCCCTTTAATTTTATTTTGCCTTCTCCCATTCGATTTTATTCCATTTTGTATTTAAATATTTTCTCTCAAATTGGACCAATTACCAACCCAGTTTTGTAAAAGCAAAGTAGCATTTAGCACTGCTGAAAAAGTTAATGTTCCAGCCACACATGTCTTAGAAGAGCCAGTGGTATCCAGCTTTATAACACGACCTCTTCCCCACCAGGAAAGCCAATTACTCTGTTATGTCTTCAGAAATAGTAGTTGACTTCACCCTGTCTTTGTGAAATGTGCTTGGTGCTCAATCAGTTTAATCCCCACTGGGCTACACTCTATAAGCAGTAGAGCTGCATTATTGCTGGGGAAAAAACAGGGCTACAGGTGAAGCCTGCTCCAGAAATTCTTTAGGAGCAGCATGAACCTGTGAAGTATTTGAGCTCTGCCCAGGTGATTGATGAACGGGAGGTTTCTGGCTCTTGTGTTCAGCAGGCTTTCATTGGCACGATTCAAAAAGAAAGAGGAAGCAAAAGAAATTTTCATTTTCTGCTAGTGACATTCCCTGGTTTGTGCCTGCTGCAGTGTTTTTTAAATGCTTAGGACAGAAGCAAAATAACACATTTTCAGTTCCCAAATTGGCATAACAGGTTTTTGTTCTTAGTTATGTCTTTCCCATATTCTCTTTGATTCATCCATTTTCCTTAGGGAGATGTCCACAGGCTTTTCCAGAATGCTCCAATGTTCCAAAAAGGGAGATAAAGAGTGAATTATTAGCCACAGCATAAGGATCTGCAATTTGTCTGTTCTGAGCAAAAGCAAAATTATTTTCAACTCTCTGCATATTTTCACTCTAATTTTTAATCCATCAAGTTGGTGGGCTTACCTCATCTTTCATTTTTCAGATACAAATATCCCTCCCAAGTATGATTTAGCCATTTATTCAGAAATCAAAATAGAATGTGAGTACAGTAAACTGAAGTTACTCGTGTGGGCTGGTGTAACTGAAAACTGTGCATACTTGTTACATCCACAGTAAAGAAGGACGTGACTAAGAAGACTGATTTTCACTCACAACATGAAAAGGGAAAGTGCTGAAAGTCTTGGACCTGATGAGACAAATTGGGGTCTCTTGGTGGTTGTCTGAGGCCCAAACCTCTCAGGCACAATTTGTGCTGATGATAGTACAGGTCCAGAGCAGAGTTCCAGGTCAGAGCCTGCAGCCCACTTCTGCTGTGGTATATCCCAAAAGCCAGCTATGAGGCTACCATTTTTTTCCATTAAAACGTCAACATTATCCATTTTTACAGTGTGATGGTCTGAGATTTTGTGTATATCATTGGTGCTGGGACTACATAGTTATGATACGTAATGGGTAAATATATCTGGACAGATGATGCTTTCATTGTCCCATAGGAGTTTTTGAAGTTTTGATGTTTCTTTTGAGCCCATTTCAGAAAGAAAAACAAGTTCAATGATTTTCATTCACAGCCAGCAAAAAGAACAAAATTTTTCTCAACTCACTAAGATTTTTGTTTACTTTACCTTTCTGCTCTTTTTAACTTTCCAGGGATGACTCTAAGTAACATTTTGAATAAAGAGTTCTTTAAAAAAAAAAGACCTGGTCTGACCATTTGACTTTTCCATCTTCTCTGCCACAGAGGAGCAACAGTCAACACAAAGCTCTTCTCACCACTTGTGTTTGCTAACTGCACATTGGGCTCAAAATTACAAATGCCACCAATGACTTTGAAACTGTAGACTCTTCAGGATAAAGGCAGTAGGATAAGATGTGCCCACAGCCCCACAGACACTTCTAGAATTACCTATTGAAAATAATATTCTCCCAGAAAATAATATTCTCTTTATGATTTTCATTTTTGCAATTACCTCATATTCTCTGCCTTTAAAGATGTCTTTCTTTTAGGCCCTGTCTTCCTCTCTCATTTTTCATAGACCATAATATTTTTCTTCTTATATGCAACATTTTTATGTGCAACAGCCACTTCTGCCTACTTTTTCCACACTAACTAATCATCCATTGGATCAATGAGGAAAATCAGTGCAGAATTGACTTTCTCCATCTCTATAAGAGTTTAGTCTTATGCATACGGGCTAATATGTAATTATTTTCTTCTTCCCTTTCCACTCTCAGTGACTCATATGAAAACCTGTTAAAAGATGCATGTTTGCTTTCCCTGAGGGAGTCACACTAGATCTGCCCATTTAGCAGATCTGAAATGCAAAAGCCTGAACTTATGTACATGCCATCCCAAATATCCATGAGATTAGAAACATGACCTCTTCACAGAAAGGCATTAAGGCTGTATTTTTTTCATGTATTTATATTTCAGAGGAGATTAATCTGGTTTCAACTTTTAATATAATCTCTGTCTGAGTACTGAAGCCTGAATAAAATAAGCACAGCAATATATTGCAATAAGATGTTCTTGTAAGAACAATTTTGCTTGGAATAGAGATGAAAGCAGGGTGTTTATCCTTTCTAGAAACAATCTTATCTTGGAATGAACACAAGCAAAAGGTCCTTCAGCTATCAGTTCTTATGACAAAAATAAACTGAGGAAGAGAAATTATACTCAATCTACTTGCTTCGTGGTAGCTTGAAAGAGTATACAGTCATGTTTTCCTTCTTTATTCCTTAGTATTGATAAGTGATGGAAAAACACAGTGGGATTGGAGTCTTTACACAGGAAAATCCCTACATTGTGGTTTTAGAGTAACCAGCACAGCAGGTATTCTTACTCAGCTGTGGATTGCTCAGGTCCCACACCTGCTGTTGCTCTTCACCCCAGGAGTTCTGAGCTCAACCCCCAATGCTGCAATACCACAGATAGGGATTTCCCGGTACAGACACCAAAGGTGCCCATCTTAGTTGCTTCCATCATCACCAAGTGGGTCTCAGTTTATCTTTTTATCAGTATCAGCAGGGGATATCTTGTTTCAGCATGAGAGAAAGAGCTTACTGAAGCCAAAGTCTTTCCACAAACATCTGTTTCATCCTCTGCCTTAAAACAAAGGCCAGCACTATCAAATTTAAATTTGTTACTGCTCAGCAGCTTGGCATGGTCTTCAGAGAGCCATTACCTGACATCTACTGATCCATCAGCTATATGTCCATTAATTTCATTTAGTATTTTTCACTTCTGTTAAGCAAAAAGATGAGTTAATTTTCCATCTCTCGGTATTCAGTTTCTCCACAGGTTTTTTTCCCCTGTCTTTTCTCTCCTTATGGAGGTGTTTGAGTATTTACAGGGTTGGCTTGGTGACTTGCAGGAGCCACCTGTCACCCCCATGGTGTGCCACAGCTCATGCTATACAGCACTAGTCTGTCAGCACTCAGCTGTCAAAAGGACCAGACCTGTGTCAGTTCCTCAGCTTCAAGTGAGTGCTGGAAAATGCACAGCAGGGGGGTAAAATGAACACTGAGAAATTAAAACAGTTGAATCACAAAGCACTTGAATGACCAAACACAGCTGGAGCTTTCAGAAAACTTGAAGGAAGAGTGGAGGTTTGATGATAATGTTGAGGTCACCATCACCACACTTTTCTGAATGAGCAAAGAAATCCCTTTAGCAAGATCCCTGTAAAATCCCTGTAATGGTGAGCAGTGCAAGGAAAATAGGGCTTACTTTTGCTGACTGAACCAAGAACTTGAGGCCTATTCCTGTAGAAATTGGGATGGACATGGGATACAAAGCTTGATACAGAACTTAGGAAATGGAAAGAGATCATTTAGACACTATTCTTCCAAGACACACTGGAAGCAAAAGAGAAGCAAATTGCCTGTAGGTGTCTCCAGGATGGTTGTTTATACAGCTGCCAGGTGAGGGTGTACCCAGAAATGGAAACCAGGGGTTTGTGCTTCAGCTGCACTCAAGAAAACTGAGTCTCTTCTGTTGAGCAGGGCAGGGAAGGTTTGACATAGGGAAAGATCTGACGCTGATGCATTTTGAGGTGCACAACTGAGCTTGGAATTCCCTTCACAGAGATGCAGAGTATGCTTGCATTTACCCCCAGCTATAGGTAATCCCAACAATAAGGAATACCGAAGAAATGTCTCATCAAACCTGGATCAGTTTTTCAGTGCTATGAGTGCTTGCCAGCTTTTCAACTCAATACCAGGAAAAAACACAGTCATTTCCCATTAAACACTGCAGAGTAAATCTGCCACACAGGGGACATGGTAAGAAATTTAACAGTATTCCAGAGTGTGTCAACTCTCCTTAAGTCACAGTCATTAACTGCCCTTTTTTTAATCTTCTTATTTCAATATCAAACTCAACAGGAGAGTTTCAACATTTTGAAGGAAAAACAGAAAATCAAAGACCTGGAGAAGAGCTATATGCAAAGTTCATCCTTTGCAAATGTGTCACAGGGATACAGTCAAAGTACATTGTTCTCAAAAGCAAGAAATAATTTATTTTAAGGGAATCTGTGCATCTTTAAAGGAATAAGGTAACTTCTACTGTAACTGTTATACCCTCAGTGATGATTTTAATACAATCTTTTCATAACATGGTTCTCAAGCACATTTAAACTTAGTATTATTCACAATTGAAAAGTTCAGTTTGCATTTACAGTCACAAGTGTCTGCCAAGAGACAAATCTTGGCCATGCAAATATTTCAGAAGGGATACAATGCTCTGTCAATGTGTGAAGAGAGGATGGGGCACAATAGAACGAAAGATGACTCTCAAATTTTTAATTTCCTTCTTTGAACATAGAATTGGAAGCCCCAGTCTCAGTCTTTATCAGTTAACTAGAGATATTCAAATGTATTTAAATGTTATTCTATTTTATTCTTCCTGTATTCTTCTATTACGGTTACATATAATGCCTAATACATCTGACAAATTACCTGCAACACTGATAAAAGATCAAACAGATCCAGAGTTCATAGGAATATTTCTAGAAATGTGCTATAAATGGAGGAAGAGTGATGTATTCAATGAAATAAAGCCTTTTAGCAGTACTGCTTAGATCTGTCTGTATCTGAGCCCACTCAGAACAACTTTTCTTGAAAATTTTAAGTTAATATTACATCAAAGAATGCAATGTTCTTGAAAATTATATAAAGGTGTAACTTAGGTTAAAAAAAATTATCCATAACAGGCACAAATAAAAGATTAATAAAGAGGATTCTGCTGATTTTTCATAGAACTTTATTTTACTTGTAGAAATTTAAAAGACAAATTGAAAAGAACAGAAGATATCATTTATTCTGTTTTAAATCCTTTCATTATAATAATATACTTGGAACAAGATGACTTTTTTCAAGCTGTGCAATTGTTACATTATTTTTTGTTTGTTTGGGAATTTTTTTTTGTGAACTGCATCATTTTATTGTTGTTTCAGATGAGATCAGAAATTCTTCAGCTCAGTCTGTGAGCTGTTACAGCACTCAGCAATGGCACAGCAGGTTGTCAGTGTTGGTCTTGGTGTAGAGGTAATGTTATTGGAGTACAAATAGTGTAAAACAGGCATTATTCAATAGGTCTGGCAAGACCATGAACAAAACATGTGGATACAATTCTGCTGCAGTAAGTCTCAGGGACATGAGAGAAGCTCTGTCTGAAGGAAAATGTATTCAATAAAAGCACAAAAGTACATAGGTTACTATAATAATTACTTGGAGGTTTTGGTGGAGGAAAAGCAAGTTTTACTCAGATGAGACCCCACACCACTTACATATTAGGAGAACCCTCTACCATCATCTGTGACTGCTGCTTGTGTTAGATATTAGAAAGAAGGATGGATTAATGGACTAGCCAATGATCTTCCTGCCTCCATCAGAAATTCAGCTTCGGTATCGTGCCTTTCACTCATTGTATAAAAGAAATTGATACTACACTAGGACAGGAATAAGTCATCAAGGTTCATTGGGATGCAATCTGTAGGTGATAAAGGGGCCCAATCATCCTGGGCCCCTTTTTATTCCCTTCAGGACTGGTACTCTATAAATCCTTCCAAAGGGAAAGTGCATCTCAGTGCCCATAAATGACAGTATTTCTGTTCTTTTCCATCAGCTTGAATGACGATCAAATATGTCAGCAGCCAATCTTAAAGAATGAATCATTATTCCAATATAGGAAGCCACCTTGAGATTTGGTTTTCTCATTCCTAGACTGACTCAACATCTGTTTTAATTAGGTATTCTGCATGTGTTCTGATTTGTTCTTGGTTACATATTCATCCAAGAGGAAGAGGCACCTGGGTTTATACACATACATAAAGAATCATCTTTATATGAACATTTAGAGCATGGGAAGAGCTGAGCTTTCATATTGAAGAAATTGTATTAAACCTTAATAATCTGAATAAGTTATTGAAAGGAAAGTAACCATAATGAACTGAAAGCATCTTTTCTATTGACAATTATAAAGCTGTCTACTGCAATTCCAGCACTTTTACTCCAGTGCCATTCTCTCACTGTGCTCCACTTATACCCATATGGCCAAGCACTGATGACCCCTTATCTTACGATTATCTATGCTCTAAAATGGCAATAGGGAAAACCCACAGAGAATTTAGCAATTTAGGTATTTTCATCACCTTAGGGAGCATGAAAATGACAAAGTGAGCAGTAGAAGCCAAACTCCAGCATGCTGGCAAAGGAGTGGAAAAGAGGAACATCTCCCTTCCTCATTCACTCCTGCAGCCAGAGAGGACCCAGGATACTTTCCATCCCTGGGCATCCTGAGCCATTCCTGGGACTGCACAGCCATCTTTGCCTCCCTAAGTGCTAAGGCAAGCTGCTCATGAGATGAAACAAAAAAATAACACTGAAGGCTGAGTCTCTACCTGGAGTTAATCTTTACAATAATGTCTGTGATGGCATTTCCATTCTTTGAACTATATGGAAATAATACAGAGATAATCTTTGATGAAGGCACATAGTAACTTTATTGAAACATAATTCATGCAGCAGTTAGTGGAGGAAAATTCTGTTGTTCATGAAATCACTACTTGGAAGCACTGATTTAAGCCCTACACTTTCAATCTCTAGGAGAAAAATTATACCAAGAGCTCTCCAGGAAGTTTCACCTCTCTGAACTGGCTGGATGACAAAATGACAACATTTTTTACAGTTGGTTACAGATGATTTAGCCAGAAACAGAGTCAAATAAACAAATAAAAAAATTTTGGCAACTGGATGAAAAATACCTCTTTGGATCACTATAGATAGACTACCTGTAATTGAAGTTAAACCATACCTGACCTAAAATTGATGGAAAAAATTTAAAATTATCTTTTAGGCCATTTCTTACAGTTTTCTTTTGCAACTAATCAATATACTCTCTTCAAGAAGGTACATGACTGGGCTTACAGCTTTGGTATCAATCTTCTTATTCCCATCTATCAACCCTTACTATTGATGGCAAAATTCTACAGAATTTAGGAAATTGTCCATGCTAAATATGCCACATGGCTGAGTGGTAGATCCCAGAGGGCTGTGATCGGTGGCACAGGGGCTTGTTGAACACCTGTCACCAGTGGTGTCCCCCAGGGTTCTATACTGAGCCCAGTATTGTTTAATTTATTCATTCAATATCTTGGATTTTCAGCAAGTTTACTGATGATGGGTTGAGGGATGGAGAAGAAGTGTGTCAGTCCAGAGCAAACCTTGGGAATAAGCCAGAAAGGTTGTTGGGTTTTGGCCAGAACAAAGATTTAATTGGCAGGATATGGCAGAATAATACACATGACTAATAAATCTCTATAAATGGATACAAATTAATGCAAACGGCCTGTTCTGGAAAAACAGGCAAGACAATAGAGAGGAAATGTTGGATAAATTAAAGAGAGAGTATCCAGGCTGCTTTGGTAGGTGTTGGTTACAAACCAGAACACCAGGCAGGGCAGAATACTCCAGAGCACGAACTGTGGTCCCCCTAGAGGATTTCAGCTGATCAAATGCCAGATGCAAAAGGGACACAGTAGGACACAGTCTGTCAGGGTCATGACATGCATCATATACACACTTTCTGCATGGAACCTTGCTGAAAGTCCAACCAGGCCTGAATGCAGGTGATTTGCAGAAAATTCAGCAGTTATAGAAATGGGACCACCTGTTCATGCCATGACTGAAAATTGAATATTTTAACTGATTTTATTTTTTCATAGAAATATCAGATATTTCTTCTGACTTTCATCCTGACATCCAGTATTTTCCATGAAGATCTATAATTTTGTAAAATGAGTATGTGTGAGTGTAAAAAGGCAATGAGAACAAAAAGTGGAGTTTTGCTTAACAGAACACAAACCTAATAATTATTGCTAATATTCATTTGCGATGCGTATCACACTGAGCTGCCAAAGAAAACTCTTGCTGCCCTGCGATGCTGAAATGCTTTCCACCAAGATCTGAGTAATTTTGCCTGTCAAGAAAACAATCAGAGTGCTTTATTCCATAGCCTGGTTCCATCACCATCTCTCATTCTTCTTCAAGGGGCAGAATCCTCTCTCTGCTTAACTTTCCCATAAATACCTGCTTAGCATTTCTTTTAAATACCACACATTGTCACCGTGTGCAATTAGCGATCTTTGGCTGAGTGAGGAACCTCATGCATGTTTCAGACTGGCTGACAGGTGACAGATTTACTTCCCACATCCACACGTTGTTATGAAGCACAACTCCCGCACTGAAGACTGACAGCTGCCTGCATTTACAAAGCCAAAGCCCTGCTCAGACTGATTAGTACCAACACACCAGGCAAGATTGGGAAAATGTTCCTATTGCTTCATACACCCACACTGAAGGTGATAAAGCTGGTCAGGTGATCAGGATTCTCACACTGCCACAAGCAATTTTCTGATTTAATATCCAGAGTTCCTAGACCAATTCACTGTTAATTCTGTAGGCTGCTTTGGGCTTTTTCCCCTGCAAAAGCTTAACAAGATACCATTTGCTGCACATTTCATGGCTTCTTACTCCTTCCTACCATTTGTGATGTGGAAAAGTTTATCTCCATTTACAACATTAAAAATAGCCATTTGCAGCTCAATGGCTGTTTCAGCAGTGGTCAGTTCATCTCAAAGACTTTCTGATGAACTGTGTGCTTGCCCTGATATAGAAAGAGTCCCCACATGACTGAGCTAACTGAGCCACAAGAGTAGATGGAGCAACATGTAGAAGAAGCAATTTTATTCAACATGGCTAACTCCACAAGATAAAGAACTGCCAGAAAAAAAACTTTATCAAGTATTTTCAGGTACTGCCTTGGTTCTGATTATGTGTCTTCTTGGACCATATAGGATAAGACAATTAGGGGCTTCAAAGCACATGAGAGGAGCTTGTCTGGGGTAAAATGAGGATGAAATCAATCATCTGAAGTTGATAGTTAGAGAAATCTTTTGGATGTAAGTTAAGGTAATATTTAAAACATTGAATGTATCTTCTTGTCCAGGATATAGTTCTTTTCCTTTTTTTTCTTGGCCACTAATCACATTGAGTTAAATGTCACCTGGAAACAAGTGGAAATATCCAGCAAGGTGTTAGTCACTGACAGAAAGAGCACCAGATTTTGGAGAAGATACTAGTGACTTGTGAAAAACTTTTATTTTTTTGTTGTCAACAAGAAAACTGGCAGTACTTTTTCCAGGATGAATGGGCAGTCAGTCATCCCAAGGGGAGCACAATCTAGCCTATGAGGGGTTTCATCTGTGCTGCAGGAGAAAGGGGAGGGAGTTAGAGCTGCTGAAATTGCTTCTCCCGACTGTGGAGGGAGGGATGTACCTTGAGATCTGCCAATGGGAGTCGAGTCATTGAACATGGGCTTGTCTTAATCCACAGACCATGTAGATAACTTTAGCAACCCTACATGCAACCCACTCCACATATGCTGTGTTTTAACAAGGGAAGATGATAACTTTACCCAGTCTTTGTGAAGATTTTTGTGCACTGACTGAGGAAGATCCAAGGAGCACTGGAAATTTAAAGGACCTGTAATGAACAGACTGTGACTATGTTACTCAACATATAAAAGAGATTGAGCAAAATGGGGATAGACTAAGACATAGAAGTATATTTCTGTGGATTATGAGCAGTTTACAAAAAAGGGTATGGGGCCAGTTGCTATGCACATCAAATAGCTTCAGATTTCATTTCAGGTCAAGAAATGAATTAGTGAAGTGGCACACAGTCTGCCTGTCTTTGCTCATATACACATGGAATATTTTTGAGGGAAAATCCCAATAATTTCCAGTGGGATTTGCAATTTCTTGAGAAAACAGGAAAACTGTTTAGGAAACAGGCCTACTCAGATCAGCTAATCTGTGCCCAGAATCCATTAGGCAACATCATTTCTTGTTTTGACAGAATTTGATTTCATTTAAATTGTTAAATTAATGCAAAACCCTGTGTTCCATTATCACTGAACAAATCCACAGCAAATATTTTTAATTAAATTATACGGAGATTAAAATACCTTAGAGATGATATAATTATGCCTCAGCATTTGGCATGTGCACATGGGGATTTAAGAAAGTGCTGAAAAAAGCAAGCAGGAAATCTTTTAGCTCTTTGATGAATAAGACAATGTACTGCAAAGTGGATGAAGTTCTCAAAACTATTAGACAACTCAGATTGTGAAAATTAAAATTCATAGGGGTTCTGCATTAGAGCTGAAAATAGGCAATCTGAACAAAGTGCTTCCTTTCTAGCAAGTTTCCATTTTTATCATTTAAATTATGTCATTACATCAAGGTTCTCCTAATTCTCAGGAAAACTTTCAAAAACACCTAAGCACAAGTTTCTGATTTCTATGCAGATCTATACTGACAGTATATAGTCCTGTCATATGTAATACCTTTGTCAAATGGGTCTGGCCCAGCTCCTGTTAGTGTAGAAGGTGAGCCCAATGAAAGCTCATCTGGTTGCTTAAGATGGGCTTTGGTGAGCTGCAAGAGCAGCTGTATGATCTGTAGCAAACTTTCTCATGCCCAGACAGCCAGAAATTTGAAACTTTACATTTTCTATTGACTCAAGAGGGAAGACCAAGGACAGACCCTAGGCAGAGTCTGTCTATAGCTGAGTTTTATTTAAGAGCTTTCTCTTTGGGAAAAGTTTGTTGCTGTGATGTCTAAGCCAGCTGCCCAAAGAAGGCACAGGTCCCTTTCCCTGGCTCCTGGGGTTCCTTCTGGAAGACCCTGTGGATCAGCACCAGCCCTGGACTGTAAGGTGATGTTTGCAAAGTTGAGGTCAGTGAGGAGGGTACAGATGCCACCCATTAACTGGCACTGAGTATGTGGCACTGAGTTGGTGTAGGGAAAATGATGTTTTTATTGCCTCCACAAGCAAACAGAAGCCCAGGAAGCTGATCCATTTTTGCCAGTCCTAAGGAAAGGTTGTGCTCTTGCCAGCTAGTGGGTCTGTCAGTGCTGGGGGCATGAGCCACAGGGACAACAAAGGCCATCATGACATACTTCATCTCTGAAGCCTTCATGGGAAGGGCACTCCAAGCCATCACTGAGCTGCTGGGATCTGGTGGGAAAATGCAGTGCTGTGCTGGCTGGGAAAGCTGCCTGTGGTGTGTCATGCACAGCTGATAACACACAGGACCTTCCCTCACTTGACCCCAGTGTCCTCCACTCATCTGCTGGCAGATGGTGAGAAAAACCAATGGATTCTCTTAATAAAGGGTGTTGCAGCAGAGTTCTGGGCTGAGCAAAGAGCAGGCTCTGGGGACAAGAGTTACCCTGGGGGTATCTCACAGAGAGACAAGTGGAGGCTGGCAGCCTGCACCGCAATCTTCAAGGTTTCTTCCTTTTCTAATAAAGAATCACCAGGCAGGAATTAATGCCCTGGGACTTACCCTGAAGACCATGAGTTGCAAAGCTGGTGCTATATGTGTGCTGTAAGAGAGAAGGAGAGTGCAGCTCAGAAGTACCAAAAATTATGATTGCATTTCAGAGTTCACCCAAGTGTATGACCACAGGAAAAATGGGAAAGAAATGCACTACAGATTTTAAGATTATGAATGTTCCATTAAACAATGAGAAATTACTTCAGCAGGATAATATCACTGGCTAACTGGAAAGACATTCTTTTATTATGTAACAAAATCACTATTCATAACCAGCAGGAGTTGTTAAGGGTCTCTGCATGCAGCCCACTGGCATGACTGCTTTGGTCTCACTAATACCATATTTCAAATGTTCATTTCACTGGTGTTTCCTCTGAAGGTAGAGAGAAATATAATACTCATCAAAGGTTCCTTTGTCATTGCCAAGGCACAAAGACATCTTCAGCTCTGTTCTTGCTAAGCTGAAATTTAACACAGAATTATCATCTGCAATGATACTCAGTGATTAATTGCTTTAGTACATCCCTAGCCAGAACCCCTGTGGTCAAAATTCTTATGAAATGAGTACCAATAGCTGCTTTGAAATTATAATCAGTGACTGATGGCTTGTAAGATAACATAAACTCTGCCTGTAGAACTTCAGAATATATTTTTGTAGAAGGGAAGATCATCATTTTCAAGTGACATTGAAACATGAAAACTACTAAGAAAATGTGCCATATTCATTCTCTTCACGCTGGGAACTTATTTCAGTGTCCTCTTTCCATATAAAACAGGACAAAAATGTAAAAACCTACAATTTGAATCTGTTCATGAAGCGCAACACCAGATGACCATTGCTCTTTCTGCAAAAAATCAGATATTTCTGAAAAAAAAATCTGCAAAAAAACACATATTTCATCCAAGCAAAGGTACATATATACTTGCTGATGTGAATGTTTATTTAAAATATCTGCAGGAACTGCAAATGAAGGGATCTCAGTTGAGATGCTCTGGGAAACAACCTCAAATAAGCAGTGGTCCATGTGGCCCAGGTTTCTTTTAGTCAACAGAAAACACCAGAGTGGTAACAGCAGCTGTAGGACAGGTCTCTTTTCTCTTTTGAGGAGAGAAGATAAAACAATTCACCACAGACACAGGTGTGCCCTTTATTAGCATTCATATCATGTTTGTGCCCCCACCAAAAAAAATTAATACATTTGAGAAAAACTACTTCATTTTTCTTATTTGGTAACTGCAAACAGATTGGCCAGTAGGGCACAACCAGGAGAGCTTACACTTTGCTCCTGATGAGTCCAGCACAGAGCTTTCTGAAAGCAATATAAATTTTCTATTATCTTTGGTGGATTTGATTTCAGACTTCCTCAGGGCTATGCAATGTGCCAGTCACTGAATCCAGCCAAAAAGGAGAAAATTAAAGTCCATTACCAGAAAACTTGAATCAAAGCATCAATCAATTATTTGATTATTGATCAACAATTGATTTCTTCATAGTAGAAAATATTAGTTCCAGTTGCACAGTATTGCTAGCCACTCCATTTTTAATTGAAATTTAATAATATAGGAATATTATGAGATTCACAATAGTTTACAGCTTCATTAAGAATAATGATTCAAATTTTGAAGTTTCTGGTGTAAGGAGATTAAAAATACAAAGTTTTTTGTATTACAGGTAAAGAAATTAAATATCAAAGAATGATTTTCCTCTTGAATTGAACAAAAAGTTAAAGTGTATAAAAAATATTAAAAATATTTTAAAACCCTATAAAATTAGCTTCCCAATTTGAAAAAAAATATACATTTGAATTCATTTTAAAATGTTTTATTTTGAATGTGTCCTTTAAATACTTATCTTAGCATTGACTGAACCATAAAGTCAAAAATGCAATTTCAGCAAAATGAAAAACTTAATTTTTAAAACATCTGAGGAGAATAATCTGGTTATTTTGAAAAAATTTGCAAGTGTGAAATGCATAAAACCTGCTATTTCCTTGTGAGTGAAAGAAAACAAATTTTATTTTACAATACATGAAACACTGCTTCAGAAAAGTCAGGACTTTTCAGGGCAGATGGAAATGTAGTGACACAATGTGAGGAGAGGAAGTCAGGGGGCAAGAAAATTTTCGTTTCCCAAAAGTTTTATTCTGAATCTGTGTTAAAGTTTCCTTATGGCTATTCAACTGTGAATTTACCATACTTTTTGATCCATGTCCATGACAGAATTGGCTCTATATTGCCATTTACTCAGATAAGAAGTGGACCCTCTGCTCTATTTAACTCTGAATCACAGGTCTGTCTTCACAGGTGGGGCAGTAACTGGTGCCCAGGCTTCCTCAGTGCTGAAGTTAAAGGTATCTGCAAGTGGTCAGAGGACAATGACAAATGTCCAGGTTGACTTCAAGTGCCTCCAGAGGTTGCTAATTCTGAGCTGGAGGCAATCTCATCCTCCCACAGGGAGGCTGAATGGGAGAAATCAGCTCAGAAATCAGACCAGCACAGTTGCAGCTCAAGTGATGGCACTGAGCCACCCATGGCTGGAAGATCAGATGGCAGCAAGTTCATGAGCCCAAAATCCCCTCTGCTCTCACTGAAAGAACAAGTCTCACCTTATTGTGAGTGAATGCAGAGCACAAGCTCCCCTGTCCTTTGCACCCTCCATAGAGCCTCCACTGACCTCAGGGAGGTGAAAGGGAGCCCATTTCCCCCTGGTCTCCCCTGCACTCTGCCACACTCTCTGCCATCTCCAGTAAGGAAAATTCACACAGGAAGAGGCAAGAGCAGCTCCAGGAAGATCTCTGCCCATAAACAGTGCCAGAACCAACAAAAAATGCTGATTAATGGCATCAACAAAGGTTGCTCTCACGTTTACAACTGGACCAGGGCACTCTTCGGGCTGAGCCCTAACACACAGGCAGGCCCATCCAGGATCTGTATTCACACATCTCTCATTGCCCAGTCCAGAAAAACAGACACGAGGTCTTGCCTGTGTGTGGTAGTAGCCCAGACAAGCAAACATAAACTCCAGATTTCCAAGCAATGAAAGCTAAGAAGGAAATTATCAATGCTTTCCAAATGCAGCAAAAGAGCTGGTCCGACAGAAGTAGCACTGGTCTAACAAGAAAACTCCAGAAAACTTTCTTCAGCTTTTCTTTCCCTATTAATTTGATATTTTGCCTTTTTATTTTGACATCTGCAGAGCCATTATCCCACTGAACAGCACCAAGATCACAGCCATTCCACAGACTGTTTACGTTCTACAGTCAAACACAGCTTTTATTTTTACCCTGTCTGAGAAGAAGCATGATAATCCATGATAAAGATGGATTTGTGACACTAGCAGAAAGATTTGATAACTGTTTACAATTCCAGCTGGGCAATTAAACAGTGTTAATTTTTGGAATCCCACTTCACTCAATAATATAATAGGCACTTTTCTGATTAATAAGAAATTAGACTATGCATAAACTCTCTGCTGGATGCTAAAAGCTTTGTTGTGACAAAAGTCTTTCCCTGTGTGACAATTAAGGCATGCATCTAGCTTCCTAGTTTCCAAATTTTTCCATGAACTGATATGCCCCTTTGTCATCAGAGCCTCCACAGAAAATGTGCAATATCTTGTCACAGACACCTGCCCAGTTCAACCCAAACAAAAGGCTATATGAAAAGAGATGTTCCTCAAACACTGTTTTGAAAATGTGAGTGCCTCGAAAACAAATAAACCACAATAAAGGGGAGAATTTAGAATTAGAATTAGACCCTCTGTCTAATATTAATTTGCCTAAGTTTCAACTGGTTTTGGTCTTCATGAATTAGATGATCTTACTCCTTATGCAACTTCCTCCTGTATGCAGTCAGTTCAGAACACAGACTGAAGAAAACATTAGGCAATGATTATATTCTCCATACCCAGCCATGGCTGAACTGAATTTTGCCCTGAGTTTAGTGAATGGGCTAAAAGGTAGAGCTGATTTTTCATAAAATTGTTACTTAGGCCCACATGTTAGGAAGGTTCAAATTGCTCAAGTTCTTAATTTGGAAAACAGTCTTTTATTTAGCTTAGAGTCCCTTTCTTAGAACAATTAAATCTAAGCAGGTATTTCCCTTTTCTTATATCTCAAGAAGAGTGAGAAAAAATATATATGGAAAAATTGTAGGTATTTCAAAACTGTTAGGAAACCAACATTCAGAAAAAAAATCATACAAGTTCCCCAAGTTAAAATGTTTTTTCTTTTTTAGTATCCTCTTTAAAAAATGTTGACTGTACCATTTCTTCTCAAGCTCCCAGAAGAATTGAATTTTAAAATTGCCCCAAGAAAGAGGACAGCATAATACTCAACTCTCACCATTACTAGCTTTCAGGTTCCTTCAGGCTTAATTAAAATTCTCCTGAATCAGTCAGTAAAAATTTTGCTACAAGGGCACAGACCCACATCACAAGCAAAGTTTCAAGTATTCCTAATATAAAGAGCTTGAGATGAAATCCAGATCTTGAAACAATCATTCTGTGAAACCTTTTTTACATCTCAGATACTTTGTTAATGAAAAAGGTGAAATATGCCCTTTTTATTAGAATTGTTAGTGCTTTCAACTAAACGTGGAAATTCTAAAATTTCTGGGATAAGTTTAAAACAAAAAAAATCTTCAGCAGCCACATGATCCCAGTAGCCACGAGGTGGGTCAGGTATTGTGTATCAGGTCATCAACTAGTATTGATCCATCTATTTTATCTTGAGACCCCACCAAGTAACCCAGTATTTTTTATATCTGTGCCAGTTTACAACTCCTGTGCATGGTCCTGTCCCTGTTCCTGTTGGTCTCTCCCATCATGGTAAGAGAGGTAATCATATTAACATGCTTTAGGCAAATCCCAGAAGAAAAATGTGAGATAAAATTTGCTAATGCCTCATAAAAATATTATCATTTGACAGACAAAAATAACACTTCATTACACTTAGTATTAGGTTTTCACTTTTTTTTCATTGGGGGAAAAAAACGAACATTATTGGTTGACTGATGCTTTCCTAATTATCTGCATTACAGGCATCCAAGTTTTTTATACTCCGCTGTTGCTGCCAAATTAAAAAGGAAAGTATGTATATGTATAACTATATATATACTAGATTATATCTATAAAATTACAATAAAACTGAGGCAAGTACACACAGAGCAGTTTTAATATAATGTTTGTGAGCAAATTGGAAATGAGGAAACAGTGACATTCTTCAATACATGATTACAAACTTGGTTCTTATCCAGGATCCTCCTTTTTCAGGGGGGAAAAAAAAGGCTACTGAGTGTGTCCCAACACAAGGACTCGTACAGGGCATGGACTTGAAATTCCCTATGATAACTCTGTCAGACAGAGGTGGAAGGTTGGTCTTTAAAAATGCTTGTTTATTTTTTTGAGACAGCAAAGAAAAATATTTCTTTTTCTCTCATAGTAAGGTCAAAGAATTTGTTTTCTTCCCAGCTAGAGACAAAAACAATAATGGGAAGCTCTTCAAACTAATGTTCAAAAGAGGAAAAGAGAGCCAACAGATGATTAACTTCTTAGCAGGGAAGATGCTATTACAGTCAAAAGACTTCAAAATCCCTTTTCTTATGTGATTCATTAACAGATTTCCAGACCTCTTTGCCCTCAGAAGTGGAGTGTATATGTTTCTCTAGTGGTGTGTCTTTTGGGGAGTTGAGATTATCAGTGCAAATCCTGTTGTCCAATGATTTGTCTCAAATATGGCACTTCTGGAAATGTCAGTGCTAGATGGGTATTAAAGTCATTCATCTGTGCATTCCTCTGAGTTTTATTAAACAATAAAAGAAAATTATGTCACTGCACTCCGGAAAAACAACAAAAAAAATTTAATGTCTTTGTTATTTCCTCACTACCCACCACATTAGCCAAATATCTCATGCATATTGTACATATTAATGAAACTTCTAACACAGTTAGTGACAAATTTGAAAATGGGGGGAAAATCCATCTGTTTTCTACCACAAAAAAACCTCTCTTGAAAAAATATACTGTAGCTCCTATTGTGGAGCATTATTTTAGGGAGAAAGGGGTGGATGCATTTAATTTGCAGGTAAAAACACATTTCAAAAACCAAACTTAGATTCTAAACTCTTCATAAGCTTATCTGAATTTGTTTATCAGGCAATAATAAGCCTATTGGTGTCACTTAATAAAGATATCCCATTCTCATAATTAATAACTATGTTAGACTAGTCTTGAGCATTCTTAAAAGGAGTTTACTAGCTAAAGCATTCATGGAATTTATTTTCTGAGACAACAAATACCTTCCCAATATTTACAAAAAGCTCACAACTATGAAGATTTTTACCAGAACTTTATTGTAAATTACACTGATCCAAAAGGAAAAAGGAAGTGGGCAAAATATGCTATAAATAAAATCCAGGTATAAATTTCACATATGAATACACATAAATCACAGGCATGAAGAAACAGTAATTAATATATTCAAAGAAATCACGATGTGATTAAAATCGTACAGAAGCTGATTACATTCACATAAATTGATATAGACATTTGCTGTATTTGTGATATGCTTAAAAATAGCAGACTGGTTACCTCAAACACAAAGATAATGAACAAATGTCCTCTAGAGCTGACTCACTCTTTAAACCATCAATGGCGTCATTGTTTGCCTGACACTGTATAAACTGACTAACAAGACATTTAAAATACGTGGATGCTTTACCAAAAAAAGGGAATTAAAGTAGAAAACAAGTGAATTTTGAGTGAGTGTACCGTACAAACAAATCATTCCTCCTGCTATCCAGCATAACATGCAATAGTAGCACATTCTGTAGTGGTCAGAGATGTCCCCTGGTTTTGTTTTCTACAAATAGATAATTCCTCCCAGAAACCAAGCCTGATGTATAATTTATGATTCTCAAATTTAAAAAAAAAATTAAATGTATAAACTGAAATCATAGACAAATACCTTTATCAGTTCAAAAAAGTGTAATTCCACATTAACAATATAAAAGACTCTACCTTAAAAGACTTCATTTAATACAACATTAAATAATATCGCAGAACAAGGGCTTTGCCTGTCACACAATCTTTCTAAGAATGGCACCACATACAGTATTTTAGTATAACTATGTGGCAGAGCATAATAACTGTGACCATAATAAGTCCATTTTTGCTTTGTGTGGATGCACAAAGCTAACCCTTTTTTAATACCAACTCTGTAAACATTTTAAAACTTTTCAGGTTTAAAATACAGAAAAAATTGCAACGCTTTAGAGAAACATCCTTTCATTGAGAATTTTGAAATTTTTGAGGCACAGCTAAATTTGAAGGCTTAAACTTTCCCACAGTAAAATTATAGAGGCAAAGGTTAACTTCTGATCAGTGGAAATACTTTATTTCAAATTCCTTTGTGTTTCGCCTCCTGAACTTCGTATGTAATATATTAGAATTCACTCAATAAATCACTTCAAAGTCAAGAATTTACCTCATTTATTTCTTGCTGAGAAACTACAATACTCACAGAGCAGCTTCAACTTAATGGTACAATTGGATGCTCTTCTGTATCAAGACAAACTGCAAAGCCCCATTCAGTAACCCTTTCAATCCTGTATTTTTGAATGCATCTAGGCTTATTCTCACTTCTGGTTATCCCTGCTCCTCAGTTTCCCCTAGCTCTGTGCTTACCCTGCTTGAAGCTAAACCCATCAGGCAGCCCTGCCCCAAAGCTTAGTTTAGACCCAGGTCTTGCCTGTTTTACAGTCTGCTCCCTGATTTTGCCACCCTGTGTGAGGTGTATTTCCCATCTGAGATCAAAGTCATGAAAAGAGAACAGTTCTGCCATTTATTCTCTGAGCCCTGAATTTCAAACCCTGTGATTCAAAACAGCCATATATTGTCAGCATTTTGTTCCCAAACATGGGATGGCTACTGAGTGACTGGCATTGGCTGCTGGGGCCCTTACAGATGGAGGAGTCACAGGGAAATAAGATGGTTTCATGAGACAGTCTTCTGCCTGTCTGCCCATCCTCTTCTTCATACCATATGATGCTTGTTATGACTACATAGAAATCCAGAAGCCAAATGGACAATTATTGATTTTTTTTTTTTTTGCATTTCACTTGAATTAAAAAATAATTAAATCACCTCAATTTTTAGAAATTGGCAGCATAAAGCATTTTCCTAAAACTGCTAATCAATTATTAGTCAAGTGTTTGGGAAATCGTGAAAAGAGAAGAAGACACTTTCTAAAGAAAAATAAAATTAAAATTCACCTTAGCAACAGCCTTCCTGAGCCCCCGCAATGCCACTCACTGCGTGCTCCCTCTTTACAAACAGGCTGCAGGGTTTGTCACCAAAGTGGGCATTTATGGGAAAAAAGCAAGCTAGAATTTTGAAACACCATAAACTCCATGTTGATTAGACCTTTCCAGCCCCCATTACTCATCTTTGGCTCCTCTTTGTTGCAGAGAGACAAGAGGCTCAGGAAGGGCACGTGGCATGAGGAGCTGCAGAACGAGCAGGGAGTGGGAAGCCTCATCCCCTGCACTGCACAGAGTTCAGAGACCTCTTTACATGGAATTGCAAGAGTACTGTAATCCAAAATTTGTCAAATAATTGATCTAAAAAGCCTCATAATTGCTCTCTAACTGTGCATAGCCCTGTGCAGAGTAGATTGCCTCAGAGATGGGAGCTAAGAGGGCTCATGCTAAGAGGGCCCATTTGTCTAATATAGGTAAATGTGCTCCTCTTATGGGATAAGACTATGGCTGTGTGGCTGCAGTTCTCTGCCCTGCCAACAGCCTAGGTCACATAACATCACTAAACAGATGCAAAAGAATGTTAGAAAATCAAGGATTAAATTGCAGAGGACACAATAATACGGGCTTAGCACCTGTAAGTGTTTCATCTTGTTGCAGTTTAGAAGTTTTAGCAACAGATCATACTTAAGCCTGAATTCCTAGTCCTATTACTGTATTCATACAAAAAAAATACATAAATAATTTCTAGTACAGTCTTGAGTTTTCCCATGTCTCTGCTAACAGGACATTGCACAGGGCTATTTCAAAGACATGTTCAGGGCTGAGAGAGAAGCAAACAGCCTCTTGGAAGAAAGAGTACCAGGAACAAAAAACATTCATCCAGATGAGCACTGGAGGAATGGAAGATATTTGAGGCTGGAAATAAAACAGTTATAAAAAATAGACTGTTATAAGAAAAAATTACCTAAATCAATACCTAAAGCAACTTGTTTCTTTCAATCTCATGATTGTCTTCCCCTACAATAACAAAACAGCAGTAAAAATTCCCGCCTCTGAATAACTACATGTGCTGATGTGCTGTCAATTAAATCAAAAGGTCCTAAATGTCCAAGTAGGTGAGCACACTGTCCTCAAGCCTTGATAGCAGCTGCCTCCTGCTGCTGCTAACACCAGCCAGGCTGAATCCAGTTGGGCTGAATGTGGAGGGAAGAAGAGAGCTGTGGTATGGATGTCAGACTGCTAGGATATGGCAGAGCAGAACTGGTTTCCTCCAGCTCCCTCTTCAACTCCTTCCACACCTGACAGTGTGAGCAGTTTCTCTGTATTTGCTCCACAAAAGCCACTCTGAGCAGCAGTGATGGGCACACACCACTCTCTGCCATTCCAGTGCTACCCTGCTGCAGAAGGCTGAAGCAGACACACTGCAACACATTTAGATTAGGATGCAGCAAATTAATTTTGCAAAATTCAGGGGACCTGGCATTGTGGCTCCTGTAAAATTATAAATGAAAATGTGATGGATTACAGGCATGGATGTGATGAGGTACAGGCACTATGCAAGAGAATGTACATTTACATTATGTACATTAATAGTCAGCAAACAGCACTTATCAGTGGGTATGCAGACTGTGTCTTCAGTTGTTCACAGAACCTTACAAGAAGATATGAATATCTACCAACTACTGATTATCATAAAAATAAATAATAATTTCTAGAAATTCTCAAGGCAAACCAAAGAGTGTGTATGTCTTTCTCAACTAAGACACTTAGAGAGTAGTCACAACAAAAATGCAAACTTGTGGGCCCATTTAATATTTGAACTCAGGCGAAGTGTAAAGGAGCAAATAGATTTATATATACAAGGCATAAAATGAGGATGAAATTGAAAGCAAGGGCACAGAAAGTATGCCAGAGAAAGATGAAGAAGAATTATTGGGGCATTACATTTTATTCTCCTGTTTCCATCAAAATTGTGCAATAAAGGACAGCTTGAAAAATACAGAGTAAAAACAATCTATGAGATAGTATATATAAGGGAATGTTTATAGTTTATCAAGGTATAAAAGAGAAAATAGCCTCCTATCAGCTTTGAAATATCCCCTTTCACTTTCAATATCAATATTCATTATTAAAATCTCTGCTCCCCAAATCCAGGGATTCAAACTGTTCTGATATCCTTGTATTTGTTTGATCTGTCAAGTCTCTCTGCATTAATTCATTTTTATGGGCTGACTAAGCATTGAAATTGTTTTCAGGGAGTTTCACAGTGTCAAAACTGACATGAACAGTGAGGGATGCTACAACATATGGTCACAGTATACCTGGGGGCTTGAGGTTGTAGCTGATGCTTCCTCCCCCTGAACAGGTGACAGATAAACAGACTACAAAGGATTTTTAACCCAAAGTTCATCAAGTAGCAGTTTTGTACTTGTGGGTACATCAGCTCTTCCTCTTCCACCACAAAGATTTCCATAATCATGCCTCTCTGAGTCAGGATGTTGAAAATCACTGCTCCACAAGCAGCATATTCATGTAACTGATGCTCCTTTCTTGTTCTGGCTGGTTGCTCTTTGTCTTCTATACACCACCACAAAAATCATCTCTGTCCACATATGCTCCAGCACTTCAACTCCACAGCAGTGCTCATGCTGGCTGGCCAGTGCCCCAGAGATGACTGCCAGCTGGCTGATAAAAACCAGGGCTTTCACAGCTGCCCCTGCTTTTTTCACTTTTTTTTTTTTTCCAGTAATCTAATTCCCTGATCAATATGCATTCACCAGCCTGCACAGAAATAGTGAACACATGGTTTGCAAACTTACTCAAAACAAATAAATTATCATTTCTCCTTCCTTTATTTAGAAACCCAGGCTAACACTGCTAGAAATGAAATTCTTTGGGTGGCTGGTTGGTTTTTTGGTTTTGTTTGGCTTTTTTTTTTTGTGTGTGTGTTTGGTTTCTTGCTGTCATTGAGAGCAATTATTCTGACATTTACCTTTCAGGTTCTCTTCTTTGGCATTAAGACAGCCAAGCAATACACTCCTTTCTGTTTTAGGTAAGTTGGAAAACTCACCTTTACATGTCTGCCCCAAACCAGAGCATTAGCAACCAGCACTGTGAGTGGTGTTTCAGTGGCACAGGCTGGCAACACCACTGTGCTGCAGCTCCTCAGCTCATGTCCTGAAAAGTACTTTCATGGAGAATGACAATTTTAGTGATGCTGGGGACTGTGAAGAGTGCAAAACATCAGTGTGTGATGCACGCAATGAGCTAGAGGGAAATTGAATATGCATTTATGTAAGTAGTTGTAAAAGTAACTATTTTATGCAAATAAATGCAAGCTGTGCAGCAGGGGCAGAATTTGACAGAAATTGAGAAGGAGAGAGGGAGTGTAAATATCTCAGACTAGAAAAGTTTGAGGACTGTGCAACAGAGCACAGAGCTGGAGGCCTTCAGTGTGCGTGGCTCAGCCTGGGAGCACAGCTGGTGCTCTGACACAGCAGCTGCCCTTGCAAAGGACCAGCTGCCTGCAGGTGAAAGAGGAAAAGTAAACAGTGCTAGGAACATTGGCACTTCCACTGATGCTCGTGTGACAGGTAACACTGGGAATGTGTGAAAGGCAGTGGGCTCACAAAGCAAACCCTTGAGTATGGGCAACTGGAACACACACACTGGGGTACCTGAAAATATGACCATACATTTATCTTTTCTGCTTGGTAGGGCACATCTGCCTTCATACTCAGTGAATAACCTGGGAAAATATATGCAGGGTGATGGAAATAATTTTTGCTTTCATCTTCTGAAAAAATTGTATATACTGTATAGTTACCTCAGCTCAATCCTTGCCCTCCAGCAAACTAGTAATTGAAGTTTTAGGAGACAGTCATAGAATCATGGAATGGCATGGGTTGGAAGGGACCTTCAAGATCATCTAGCTCCAACCTTCTTGCCATGGACTCCTAGACCAGGTGGCTCAAAGCCCCATCAAAAATGGCCTTGAACATTTCCAGGGTTGGGACATCAACCACTTCTCTGGGCAACCTATGCCAGTGTCTCACCACTCTTACAGGAAAGAATTTCCTATTAATATCTATTCTAAAACTGTCCTACTTCAACTCATCCTATCACTACATGCCCTTGCATAAAGGGCATCATCATCAGGAAAAAAATCCAATTATTTGCATTGTCAAAAGCAAAAATTGTTCATCAGATTTGAGATCACCTGTACAACATGAAACCACCACTAAGTCACTTCAAGAGACAGACTGTACTTCAAAACTGTCCTTCTGGCTATAGCCTGTTTCATCTATAGGCTAATAGACCTCTAGAAAGTAATCTTTAGAACAGAAAAGATGCAATAAACAGGTAGAAATGGATCATCCTACAGGCAGTGGGGCTAGGCTCAGATGGTACTTCACACTTACTCTTTTTAATTCCTTTTCTCACTGGTACTGGAATGATCAGTCTTGCTGGTAGGAGGTAGCTAGCAATTGTGTTCCCCTGCATGTCCATCTTTTTAGGAGGTTGGGGGGTTTTTTTGTTTGTTTGCTTTCATTTAACATTTCTTTAAGGACTAAGACAAACAAAGACACAGGTGAATATTTTCAAGTGCACCTGGACAGAAACAGTGCTGCTGCCATCTTGTTTTGTTGCTGTGCATGCAGGAACCCTTTCTTTGTGCAAATCACTTGTCAGTTCTCTTCTTTTGCTTCACATATTTGGATTATGTTCTGTGAAAGATATTCCTAGAAGTTTATCCAAATATTGAAAACCTGGGATATAAAAACTAAATCATGCCATTACTGTTAGCAGAGTTTCCCATCTCTGCACTTCAAACAGTTCTATAACCAAAGGTGTCATTTCATTCAAGATATGCCTCATAAGAAGGATTAAAACACTGTTACAGAAACAAATATCACAAAACAGAGAGGCTGTAGGGAAATCCTTCATCACTGAATCCTTCCTACAGGGAGTTAAGATTTGTCTGGGTGTTTACTTCAGTTCATTAAAGGTGTTTAGGATTGTGTTAGATAATTATTACTGGAAAGATCCAGAGACAATTCTACTTCTATAAAAGAGGGGATAAGAATAATTGCATAGACATTTGTTTCCCTTTTCCACAATGGAATTAACGCTTCTCACAGTTCAAAAGAGTCCCCAGAATGCCTGAAATTATGAGAAGAGAAGGGGCTCTGCTGAATTCAGTGGGAAGAGGAGGGAGCAGCCACTCAGCACAGGAGCACACAATGTACCAAGCAGGGTTTGTGTGAGAAGTTAAACATTCTCTACCTTTCCAGTCAGCCTTGGGCCTGGAAGACAGTGCAGCAGCCTTTCATGGTAGCTTTTAAAGCAAAGCATGAGAACTCGTGACTTCCTCTTCAGTACACCTACAGAGACAGCAGAGCTGTGAAGAGCCATTCTTGAATTTGTGTTCTCAGCACTACACTCTGCACCAATTGCATTCTAAAGTTCATCTGCAAAAGCAGATCCACCACTGTGGACAAGAGCCAAACTGGGAGTGAAGTCCAGCCTGGGGGAAACCTGCAGGCTGGACTAGACCTGGACCCCAAATACTGCCTGGTCACAACAGGCACTGGTTTTAATCAGGGTACAGAGGGTGTCATGTGATGAGGACTTTCACACCAGGACATGCCCATGCTCACAGCTGATGTTAGCACCAGCTGGCATCACTCTGACTGTGGAGCATGTGAACAAAGAAATTCACTCATGAGGAAACTGAGGGCAGGCACATGGCTATGACAATGAGGCAAAGTGGGATGCAATGTCCTGAGGACCAGCAGAAAGCAAAGGAGAGCTCACCATCATTGTGACAAAATGCTGGATCATCAGCTTTTCCCATCTAATATCTCCTTCTAAAGTGACCTGAGCAATGGATTGAGTGGAAGGAAGGAGATCCAGAGAGGCACAGCAGCTGCTCCCAGTATGGTAGGTGGGCTTGGAAAGGAAAATCCAACATTGGAAAGTTGCCCCAAGGCCTAATTGCCTCTCTTGTGTGAATTATAAAAGGGATGAAAGGTTTGAAACAAACTGAAATACAGATTTTTGCTATTCTTGTGTATTTGCTTCATCCATTCAAACATCCTGCATAAGATGGATAAGATAAGGTTATGTCATTCTTCAGCAGAGAAAATGTGAACTACTGCATTTGGTCAACAGGAGAGAAAAAGGGATTTATATTGAGCTTTCCTGGGCCTCAAATTGCTGAGGTACTGAAAAATCTGAAGGTATCTTAAGAAAAGATGATAGCATATCTCTCAATTCATAAATAATTAATATTTCACTGAAGATTTAATTCAGATCAAAAGAGTTTAATGCAGATCAAAAGGATTTAATATAGATCCTGGAGGTGTTCAAGGCCAGGTTGGATGTGGCCCTGAGCAACCTGATTTAGTGAGCCATCCCTGCCCATGGCAGGGAGGTTGAAACTAGGTGGTCTTTAAGGTCTCTTCCAAACCAAACCATTCTATGATTCTGTGATTCTAAAACAAAAATTCACAATGTAGAAATGGGAAAATTCAGTGTAAGTGTGCAATACAAAGTGTATATGACCTTTCCAGAGTTATTAAAAAAAAAAACAAACTGATAAACCTAACATGACAATGGCAATAGTCATATTGAATTTCAAGCAAATACCAGGTCACTCTGTGTGTGGGTGTTGAGTTTTACAGGCCATTCACTCTGAAGATATTCCCACATTGCACTATAGTGTACAATCAAGTGATAGATAATGCCATGTAACCACAAACCCTCAGGGAACCGCTGATTATGATTGCCAGTGTCCACATCCCCAAAACCAGGAGTCTTTTCAATTATACAGCTTTGTATTAAACATGCAATTGTCTTCCCACTGCACTCAAAGGAGAATTTGCCCATGGTCTGTGGGGAGCTGGCTGACCTTCATTTTCTCCAGCTGCCAAACTGCATTAATGGATTAAAAAACATACACAAGAGACATTCTTAAAAATATTTGTCAGTAAACAACAGCAGCCCTGCCACAGAGACATTATGCAACAGAGAGTGCAAGCCACAATATAGTTTCTGTATTAACAGGAGGCCAATACACTGAAGTGCCTCAAAAGCACCATACAAAGTAGAAAGCTTAGTTAGCTAGCTGTTGTTATCCACACTTGCTGTCCATTCTTCCTTTTGTTCATACCCTAGTCAAATTACTATGTTTCCTCTCTGCCCACACTGGTACAGACAAACCTTCTTTGCAGCAGCTCAAATATCTGAACTTTTCAGTAATTGCTGACCTGGACTCACACCCTCTGCTCTCACAGGTCAGCTAGTTCTTTCTAAGAATAATTTATGTCCAGACAAAATTTATTTTGCACACTGGTTTTCCCTATTTATTTCAGCTTTCTCAGGGGAGTAGTCACAATATTTCCTCCCCTCTGCAGAGCCAGAAACCCCTGGGGTAAGATTTGCCATCAACATCATTTCTTCCCTAATATTTTCAGTTTGAACCAAATGAAGCACAAATATACCTCAAAGCCTCTTTCCCTGCAGTTACCCAGGATACATGACTTTGACTGGAGAATCATCCCACCTCCCTCCAAAACAGAGTGCTGCTTTAGACTCCATGAGGGTCCATCATCATTTATTGCTCTGCTCTCTCCTCTTCTGGGGGTGCAGGTCAAGAGGTTGACAAAAATTTGGGGCTCCATCAAAACTACTCCAAAGTGTCATTTGTGCATTCTCATGCAAAATTTTCCAGTGTCATCCCATGCATATTTAGCTACCAAAGCTGAAATGCCTGGAAATTATGCTAAAAGAAAGCTCCTTCAGGGTTCTTAGTCACAGAAACCTTCTGGGAATTATTACTAGTTTGTGACTGTGGCCAGTCCACCAAGGTAATTTTTCTAGCTGCAAGGTCTAAGCAACAACAGTGCCTCAAGAAACACATGATTTTAGCTTTAGAGATCTTTGTTCAAGCTCCTGCACAAACTCCCAGTGCAAAATCACCCACCATAAGCATGGAGACCAGTAAAGAAGAAGAGAATTGGGAATGAATATGAGCATTTAAGTAAAAATCCTTCATGAAAAGACTACAACTGGAGCAGATGACCCAGAAAGGTTGTGGCAATTCCACCCTGAAGAGTTTAAAAATTTGAGTCAACAAGGTCCTGGGGTACCTGATCCTGCTTTGAGCAGGAGTCTGAACCAGACAACATCCAGAGATCCATTCCAGCCCTCATTTTGCTGTGATTCTTTACTCTCATGTGCACTATTGTGCCTGGAATGGAGCCTACCTGCACAGCAGCAGATGTGCCACAGTAAGATCCAACAGGACTCTCTTGTCAGCCACTAGAAAACCACTTCCAGTTTTATACAAGGAGAGGACACCATAAGCAGCATGGAAAGACACTTGGATTCCTAAAGGGTTCTGATTCCAGACCCAACTACAATGTAGCATTGAAGCTGCTGAGTACACCAACTTCTGCAATTTGTTTTTAGTCTGAGAGAGGAGCTTTGAAATGAAATATTTCTAACTTCTCTCTCAACAGAGAGGCAGTAATGACCAACTTTTTTTCTGTGAAGTTCAGGAGGGATACAGAAGGTGTTAATGGTCTGTTAGACTCAAGTGAGAGACATCTGCTTCATATCCATGGAGGGTTTTTTTTACATTCAATCATAGGTCAGTGTTAAGTCTACAGCCATGACATGAGAGCATGTCAGGTGTGATGCTCTCTTCTTGCAAGCACTGACATCTTTTAACTGATAAAGTATTTTAAGTACTTTTGGTGTTTCATTTCATTAGGTTCATGTATGTGTTCTCCTGGAGGCTTCCTTTCCTCCCTCTTTTATATAACTGTCCCATAAACTATGACACAATGTTGAATAACAATATTCAATGCTGAATTCATACCAATCAGCAGAGGAATGTATAATTTATGTGGGTCACTATAATTTAGTCATAGGAGCCTTTTTTTGTGCTGAAAGTAAGCATTGTAATAACTTTAAAGGATTAAAAACCTTTGAAGTGACAGCACTGCAAAAGTTTCTAAAGACAATCAATTTGATAAAGGGCAGAGCTAATGACACTTAAATTTGGAGTTTCTCTAACTTTCCTCTGTGGATTCTGATGTCTCATAAAGGGTGAACCTCTCAGCACCTCTATCTACAAGGAGACATGTTCTCATAAGTCTTGTAGGAATTTAAGAGCTAAGAGATTTCCTAAACTTTCTTAAGGGTGTTGAAATTGAGCAAGTTCAAAGCTTGCTATGGGTAGTCTGATACAAGCACATGCACACACAATAGGACTACACAGATGCAATTTCCTTCAGAAATCTAGGTATAAAAAAAACCAGGATATGAAAGTAAAACACACCTTCGGAAGAAAGGTGGAAAATTATGAGGAGAAACCCAAATCTTGATTCTGGGAAAAGAAAGCATTACTTAAAAAGGGGAAAAAGCAAAACAAAACAAAATAAAAATGAAACAGAAGCAACCATTCTTGTCCTCAGAGTAACTTCAACCATACCATGACAGTGTGGTAAAAGAGAGTTATCTACATAGGTTGAAAGCTGATGTGTTTTAAACTACACTTTGTCTAAGAGCCTGACAAGCAAACTGGGAAGAAGGGAATGGGGAATTTACAGCACCCCTTGGGGTTTCCATTACCTGGAATGACTTTGTTGCATCCCACTTGCTTTTGCTTTGTTTTGAAACAATGAAAGCTCTTGAAGACGTACTAAGAAATGCAGTCATCAGAGTATTTATTGTATAGCCATGAGTGCTATTGAGTATGTTTCAAGATAACAATAGCAAAAAGTATCTCTCACCGTGACAGGCATTCATGGAATGCAGAAATAAATAAGACAGCACACTATTAGCAATTACAAATATACAAATGTGCCGTGTCTCACTGTGATACAAAGGGTCAGGGATCAACAGAAGTCACAAAAATTCTTGTTGATTTTGTCAATTTAGTGGTAGATTACAAAGCAAATAGAAAAAATAATTTGGGGTGGGGTAATAGATACATTTATATAACTGTATATCTAGCATGTCACACCAAAATGTAACATTACATCTCTATTTTACTCTCCACAATAAATTAGAATTTCACTTTCTGAAGAAAAGTTGTGGTTTTTACAGAAATAAAAGTGTGAGTGGCACACACAAAAAAAAATAAAAAATATGTGTATGTGATGAAATATACTTTTAAAGAATGTGAATCAGGGCAATAGCTCATTTTTCTTGCCATGACTTTTACACATTAGTCACTGCCACAAGATTTTCAACCCCAGGAATTACATCCCCCAAATCAGTACACTGAAACACAGATCTTTCTGATTAGTTGCTTTTATTTAGCTGCCCCATAATCATTTGATTTTCTCCATTCAAGTAAAAAACAGGTCTGTGACCCATCTGTTAAGTTATAGACCATAAGTTCCCATCTGTCATCCATGGGCCAGGGGTAGTCCCCAGACACACTCTGTCTGTCTGTAGAGAGCTGGCTGCTCTTTGGTGCTGCCATCTCCTCATCTCCAGCTGTTAAATCACATTAAAAGATGGGTTAAAAAATGCAGAAGTAAAAAAGTGATTAACATTACTTTTCCCTGTAAACAATTGCTTTAACTGCCAAAGGGATGTTATACAATTGTGAATAACACAGGGGAAAACCTCAGAGAGAAGCTCTGCCTTTCTCAGAGAGAGATCTTTATGCACCCAGATCCCTGCCAGAACCTGCAGCAAGGGCTGTGAGGGGCTCCTCCAGAAACTCAGGGCCCACATTCAAGGGTCCCACCATTACCTGTTTCACTGCTGATTGCTTCCACAGAAATACCTCCCACTCTGGGGAAGAAAGAGCTGGCTTCCCTTGAATAGGCTGGATCAGCTGCTTCCCCCCAGCTGCTCATCTGTCCTGCACCCCAAGCACCAGCCCAGACCACAGCTGAGCAGCCTTGTGACAATTGTTCCATTTGTAGTTTACAGCCTGGGGTACTGAATATCATTTTTGTTTACTTCAATCTGCTAAACTGACGTAGTTCAGTAATTGCTACAGATTACACTCCTGGAAATGAGGAACTAGTGGTGCATTTCAGTCATTCCAGTTCACTCTGACCTCATACACAAGGTGACTTTGCCAAGTACCTACTCCTCATTCTGACAGGCCACAGTGTGGCCACAGCAGCTGTGGTTTCTGTCCCCTCATCCCCTAACCCCAATGCCCAAGGCTCCCAATCCCACCCACAGCACAGCTGAAGGTGCTCTCCAGCCCCCTCACTCACAGCCCAGCATGTGAGTCACTGTGCCATCAGTTCGGGTTTGCTTTAAAATCACTCAGGCCTTTGCATGCCCAATCCCCAAGAGATGATCTGACAGGGTAACTTGATCTGACAGGGTAACTTCTTCAGCTATCACACTGAAATCTGACTGAGATCCTGAAAGCAATCATACAATCCCATTCTGTCTCACAGATCCTTGAGCCCATTCTGCCTTCAGCTAGCACCCTCCAGGCTCTGCACACAATATTGCCATTACAGATCAGGTTGGAAACTGAGGGTGCAAGAACGTTTTAACCAATCAATATTTAATTTCGCCTAAGAGTACCTGAAGGGAAGATGGGTGTGGCAGTGGATCTGTTGTCAGATTTTACTCACATTTGACTCAGTGACATTTCCCATTTCAATGTATGCCAAAATACCTTAAGGAGTTCCTGTGCACCATGCCAAAGAGATACAGGCAAGAGCTGCTGGAAAAGGCAAGATTTAGGTGTTTGATGTGCTGGTACATGATGTTTGTTCTCCTCTGCACAAGAGAGACTGACACACACGGGGAACCACCTGCAGCCGGCAGCCTGCCTGAATCCATTTGGTGCAGCAAATGTATTTCTGTGGCCAGCAGCTCTCCACAGAGTAGTGCTGCTGACATCCATCATGACCTCCAACAGCCCAGCACCAATTTACTGCTGGGTCTGCTGGGAGCACCCTTACACAAACAGCTGGGACAGGCTTAACTCATGCATGGGGGTTAACACAGACCTCAGTCCTCACAGCAGCAATGTGTCTAGAAACAGGCTGTGGTAATACTCTGAGACAAGGTAAAATATCCCTTACTTAACTGCTCCCAAAAGTGCTACTTCAAACCTGACCTTCTCATTCTTTGAGCACACAAGCATCCACTTACTGCCTAATAAAACCAGACCTACTGACTGTATTTGAATTACAGCATGAGTGAAGATGAGTATGGTTGTAGGCATACACAGCAGTATCTTCCTGGGGTCCACTGTGCCAAGCTCAAGGTTCTTTGGCCCCTTCAAATTCAGCATGTGCTTTAGCACTTTATACAGATTAATTCTGGATTTATAGGAGCCCAGAATATTCCACACACTCAATATGTTGAGCAATTGACAGCCGGTGCCCTCAGTGTCTCTCAGTTATTCACTTGGAACAAAAGGCTGTGCTTTTTCTGGGCTTTATGCTTTGCTAGCCTGGAATTAGCTTTTTGCCAGCCCCTGAAGCCCAAATCTGATCTCATCCAAACTTTGGGAAAGATGGATCTGGCTCCAAGCCCTGTATTTCAAGGCCATCTTCAATCTGGAGCTAGCAAAGGGTTAGGGGGTTTTATGCCAATTCCCTGCTTTCTCATCAACTAATGGAACAAAAAGAAGGAAAAACTATCTGGGTCCTAGGAATATCATCTTCACTTTCTTTTGGAAATAGATGAAACAATCAGGCTGTGAATGATAAACAACTGTTTTAAATAGATAAGAAGCAAATAGGTAAAGAGAAAATAAGATTATTAAGGGATAATACTGAGAAATTGAGTGACAGATTATTATCTGAACTTCATTTAATTTCAAATTTAGCATTTCTTTTATGCTCATTCCTATAATTTTTCTTTTCCATTTTGTTCACATGCACTTTCTAGGAGAAAAAAAAAAGGTAGAGTCAAAATACAGAATTTGTCATCATCTAAAGCAAAAGTTTTATGACTCACAAAAAAATTAGCACCTTGCCACAGGTCTCCAGGATTACATGTAGGGGCTCTCATGGAGAAGCCAGCAGTGGCTGATACAGGAACAGTTCACTGCAGTTGGTAATTCCTGCTTTGTCTGCCTAGTTTTCTACTTTTGAGACTTGTTGTGGCTCTGTTCTCGGCTGCCCTGGAGCATGGGCAGAGCTAACATGTGGCTTTCTATCCCAATAATGCAGGCATCACTTCAGAAACTTTTGCTTGAGCACACAAATATAAAAATTCTCACTTTGATTTTTTCTTTAATTAATAAGATGAAACTCACTCGTGAAACACATCAGTTCATTTTGCTGTTCATTTCCCCAAGAATAAAGAGGAAATTTGATTGACTGAGATTGTCTTAGATTCATGGGCCTGGTTAGTGACATCCTCTTTTATCTACATACAGGGGAAGGGCTAAATGCTCTTCAGGATGGCTTTGCTGGTTTCTGGACACAGGGAGAAGGAGGGGGGGACTGACTGTGCACCAAAATCCATTGAAGGAGCAGCAAAGTGCCTCTCATGTGGAAGCTGTCTATTTTAAAAGTGCTGACCTGCAGCTCCATAACTCTGTCATACACTGCTCCTAAAAGAGCTGACACCAAACCTTCACTCAGTTCTCTCCTCTATATTTGGAGACTCCAAAACCACCAGGTGGCCTCCATGCAAAAGTACAGAGCACACCTTGCTCTAAATTTTGTCACCTTGAGAAAAAAGGAATCCTCATTCTCTCATCCTCCTCACTACCCTCATCTTACTCCATGGTGTTTGTCTGTTCAGGGATGAGTAGCTCACAACCTCTTTCAATAAAGTATTCAGCAGTTTTCCTATGCATGGTTTCATTCACTTGGCAGTTTTACAGCTGCTAATGCTACTGTGGATACCATCCTTTTAAATAATGCCTGAAAGTATTGTCATTTTACCCTCAGAAAGTAGCAAGGTTATGTAGTTCTATTGGTTTGTACATGAACATGCCATTCTTTAACAAAAAAGGGTCATTATATTGTCTTAAATAGCTTTTAATCCCAGCAACAAGAAAAGTATAAAAACATCCTGCTTTTATACTAATTTAAGGCAAAAGACTCCTGCAATAATAGCTATGATTTTATGTGCATAGGGCATACAAAGTGATAAAATAAGCATCTCTTCAGTGCTGATACTTTTCATCTAAAGAATAATTCAATATGGAATGACATCAGCATTCCAACTAAGACTTCTTCATTGGTTTTTGGCAAAACATCAGAGAAATGCTGTGAACTGATTTTTCATTCTATTTAGTTGAGGTACCCAAGAAGCATCTCATGACTTTTCAGATAGACATTAGCTAGTAGGAAATGTAGGACAGACATAGATAAACTTAACAATAATTGACCAGCACCATGGAAAACAACATTTTCTTTGTGGAAAATTCAGACTACTAATAATCCTTACAAGGATTCAGCCAATCAGGTTGTAAAGAACATCAGCAGGGTTTTATTGAAATTAACCTAAAAACTCAGTACTTTTTAGTTTTTTGAGGGGGCTACTGTTTTCTCCTCCTTCAGAGGAGATATTTTGCTAAATGATATTTGATTTTTTAACTGTGTAACTCTTCTCAAATTCAGCTAAATTCCATGTGACTGTAGGCAAATAGTCCCTGCTGTAACGCAGAACACAGATAAAAGCAGGAGAGGAGGAAGCACTGCTGCACACTAGGGGAAACACATGTACCTTGCCATGAGTTAAACTCTGTGAATTGATGTACTAAATGTACTCCAACACAACCACAACTCTGCAGATAAGATTGCAATATGGACCCTTAGTTAAAAATTGCTTCATCCTAGCTTCTCTGGGGAGTAACACTTACAAGCAAGTCCCCTAGCATTATTTCACTGGAAAAGCTTTACTGAGTTAGCTCATGGAAATACAAAGCAAGCTAAATATAACCTCATTTGCCTCCTGGAAATTGTAGCACTTGTGTTCTTTGGGGAAACTTTTACATTTTCACCAAATTCTTTGGAAGTCAGAGCAAGAGAAAGAGAGATTCCATGTCCTCAGAGTGGATCTATAGAATAGAATTGAACCTGGATTTGAGCTTACATCTTTCTACAGTGAGAAAAATAATTGGGCCACCACCACATCTTTCAGAACCCATCAAGTGGAAAGGAGCACCAATGTAAAGCAGAACAGCTGCTGCTGACAAACAGCAGCAAAGAAATTCTGTTGTGAGGATAAAGTAAATCTAAAAAAAAGGCAAGCAAGCTGATGTGAACAGACTGCTGTCATTATCCTCTTGAGAAATATGTTCAGAGCATCATACTGCCAGAGATATTGAAGAATCAGTAATGCTTTGACATGTCTCTACATTATCCTGCTTACAAAACAAGCACTGTTCTTACTGCCAGTGAAGCCTGGAATTTCATTTCCAATTATTCACTTTGCCTACCAGAGAACAATAAGGTAAAAGCTTATTACTATAAAGCTTGTGCTGGACTAGTGTCTAGTGTAAAGCTAAATCATGTAACTACACTATCAGTTGTGCTATGGTGCTACATTGTCTGTCAAGTACAGCTACAGTAATGCCAAGAAAATCAATCCATCTACTCTCTTTATGTAACACAGCAAAAAGTCTATTCTGCACATTTTAGTATGCATTTTACTTTTGCCATAGAATGTCTTTGTTAAACAAGCGCACATCTGAGCTAATATGAACAACAAGTTTGCATTAATTTGCAAACCTGTTAACGGTATTAATTTGTGCCAATGTATGGAGCAGAAGCACTGCTCACACACCTCCCCACGCGCTGGAAGCAATGGGGGTGACAGTGACAGCAGCATAGAGCAGAGGGGACGCTACTGCTTTCTTGTACACATAAAACGTGCTCAGCTGTCTTTAAAAATACCTCAGCCTAAAAGAAGGAAAAGATGTCTTCATCTTCTTTCCAAGCATTTAACCAAGTACTTCAGAAAGTGGAGAAACAGTTGCATGAGTTTATGCTGTTAGACACATGCACAATTTCCCCCTGGACTCCTGAAACAGCAATTTTTTATCCTCCCAATGTTCACACCCATGATTTCTTAAGGCATATAAGAAAGCCAAAACTAATAGACATCTCTATAAATGATGTAGGAGGAAAACTTTACTATATAAATCTATGGTCCATCCACATCATGAACAAAACACAGATCTGATCCCCTTATCTTTAAGAAATATAGAGAACTAGGAAACTTTCAGAGCAAGGCAGGAAGGGGAATCAGGTTCAAGATAAGTTTCTCCATGAGGAACTGCTCTGTAAACCAATGTGTTTCCATTTGGGAAAGGAAATATTGATGGAGATACAAAAGAAAGCTGCAAAATCATCAGTGATCTGGATAGGATTCAACTGTTCACTGCCTCTTCTCATATCAGAACTGAAAAAGAGGTTACTAGAAATCATCTTTAAAAAGGATTTGGATTAGGGGAAGCTGGTGGTTCCTCATGTATGGAATAGCAGATCTGCAGAGCTCCTGAGAGATGACCCTGTGAACACTAAAAACTGAAGAAGTTGCCAGGAAAGCTGCTCATGTGAGAGGAGTCATTTGCTATGGGACACACAGGCACCAATCCAGCTCAGGAGGTGGCCATGCTGAAATAACTAAATGCTAAGAAAATATAAGAGGGAAGTATTACAAATGCTTGGCCTGCTTTTGCACTTTCCTAGACAGTGATGTAACTGAGTACTTAGGGACACAGTGGGGTACTGGATTTTGAACTAAATGGGTTGTTGGTCTAAGCCAGGATGGCTCATTTTATTAGGAAGAGAAAAGGAAAATGGATTTTTTCAACAGGAAGAAAAATATCCAAAAAAACTAGCTTGATTCATCATCATGAATTCCTGTATTTTGCTTTAATGAAGAGAAAATGTATCCGTATCTATCCAGACTCCTGCTCTTTTTTTTAAATTTTTTTCCTTCAATATATCACCAGTATTTAGGTTAAACACACTTCTAGTTCAGAAAACCAACATTTCACAACCATATCATATCTTTAGCTCCTATTAATTTCAAGGGCTCAGCAGTTTTAAAATTCTGACTACAGGATTGCAGAGGTAGGGAGGAAATCAAGTAATTTTCTACAAATGCGTTAGAAAAATTATAAAGATTGTCACAAAATAGGAGTTATTTCATCATGAATCTCTACAAACTTCAAGTGTTTTCTGGCTACCCTCCTTCAAAGAGTATGTTTTGATCTTGCACTTTGAGAGCTGCTCTCAAATCATTCTCCAGGATTGTTTCCTTTCTGTCAGAGGGGTGGCTAGGGAGCACACAGGACTCTGCATGTCCCAGGCTATGAGACAGATACAATGCTCAGATCAGTGACGTTCACTTCCTGAGAGGGTTTTGTTCAATATAAAGAAGCATTGAGAAGCTTTCTTCCTTTTTCAGCTCTCGATAAATGCTATAAAGACTGGTTTTTGTAGTATTTAAGTAGCAAAAACTGTGCTTAGCATCTTTCAGTCTGCCAATTGTGTAAAATGATTGTGTAGAATATAAACTACTTGGAATAAAATCATTAATTGTTTTGTTAACAAGATAGCCATCAGCTACCTGGACATGGTGCCAGTGGATTGGCATAAAAGAGAGCTTTCAATGGGCTGGGGAGAAAGAAACAAGAGAAATAGTCAGGCTCTGTTCTAATTGCTTCAGTATTAAAATAACTGCAAAGGGAGATGAGCATGAGTCATTTTCTTTGGGGCCAAATTTTTCTAATTTTGAGTCACGTTGAGCAATACCATTCCACATGTGTAGTTCTGCAGAAATCAATGCAATTCTCATCAAATATTATTCAGTGTTAATCAGAATACCTGCAGCTGGCTTGTAGAGTTTGAGAGTGAATTTTGAAATGAGCTTAGGATGAAGAAATAGATCATGGCATGGATAGAAACCTTTTCTCCTTTCAATGGCATCTCCTGGCATCATAGAGGACTCATATCTCATTCCTACCTTTGTGCTTTCTTTCTAAACTTGCAGATTATCTCCCAAGTTTTCACATTATTTAAATTATCTTTCACAATTAGCCATCCCTCTTCCTTCCTTAAGAAAGAGGCTTTGACACACTTGACTTTAAGACATTTTGGGAGAGGCGAACTGTTGAAGGGGGAAGCGAACCACTTTTTAATGGAAGCTTGGAATCTGTAAGCTGGCAAGCATTTGCAATTCCCAAGGATGTTAGAGGGGGAAAAAACCCCAAAGCATTGGTTATTTGATTTATCATAAATATTTGTTGGCATTCCTGTTTGTGCTAGAGACAGGGAGACTGTTTTTCAAGTATGAGCTGAAATAATTGCAAATTCATTAGAAAACTAAGGAGCATTTACCAGTGGAATAGTAGCTAACATTTGTCAATGCGACAAAAAAATTATGTCAAAAAGGTCTGATTTCCTTCTTTAAGATAACAACATTGATAAAGATCAGTGCTGGAATAATGTGTCCACTTCTGGGATCAATGTTCTCTAAAGGCATTAGGAAAACAGAGAGACTGCAAAACTATTTGAGAGTTGGACAAAATCCTTTACTGTGACAGACCAGACAAGACAGACTTTAATAACTCATTTGAAAAAGTACATTTAGAAAAGATCTGATTATAGAGCATAAACACTGTCCTGGAAAGAAAACAACAGACAGGAAAGGCTGCGTAATATGCAGAAGGAAGATTACAAGGATCAAGAGCTGAACCCTAAGCAAAATTAATCCAAATTAAAAAGTAGGCATCACTACTTAATTATGTGGAAAGAGGTTAATTACTGGAAAAAATAATTAAAATAATCTGAGCACTCTACCCCACTAGATACCATTACAACAACATTCTTCTTCTAAAGCCAAGGTGTTGCCTTTTAACAAGGTAAAACTGGATGGGGTTGACTCACCTAGGACGACAAGAAGGTAGGATTAGCCTTACTAGTCAATTTTGGTCTTAAAATCAGCAGCAAATAACAAGAATAAAAATTTACAAAGTTGAAAAATGTGCTTAATAATTACTCTGCAGACTTCATGGAATCCCCACTCAGCTGCTACTAAAATACCACAGCACTTAGGTGCAAAATCATAACCTAAAGGGAATCTGCTGTAGTAATGCAAGGCAAAAAAAACAAACAAACAAAAATGTTTCAGTTGTCTTTATGCTTGAAAAAAAAATGTAAACAAGTTCCCAGATATTTTGCAGTGCTCACCTTCAGGATAAGAGAAAATTTTAAAAATTTAAAAATTTAATTAAAAAATTTAAAAATTTTATTAAAAAATTAAATAACTTGCATCTTAAAGTCCTTTTAATAAATTGATGCACCCAGCTGATGGTTCTTGATGGATGTACACAGGAATGGAAAGTACTTCAAATAGAATCTGAGTCTTTCTAAAACTCAGGGGATTGAAAAAGGAAATTTAAATAGACAGTTGTGACCCCATCTGACAAGATGCAAAAGGAAATGGTATGGAAAGTTATTTCTCAAATCCCAGATTTAACACTTGAGATTTTTAATGATGTTGTGTCCAATTTCATTTAATAAGACAACTAATATGCACTATCTTCATAGAATTTATTGGAGGGAAGTGATTCAAGAAGATACTTATAAGACCTTACCATTGATTTATATGGTTATCTGAAAATAATAATTTTTATGCTTGTGATAACCTTAAATGCCATAAATGGGATCTTTTTTTTATTGGTAAAATTAATCCTTCCTGCTATCTATGATAAGAGGACATTGGGTGTTTTTCCTCTTTTATTGCTATCATACTTCATTTAAAAAAAAATCTTCATCATCTGGCCACAAAAAATAGGATGTCTTTGCTTTTCAGGGCAGAAGAATGAAGGTTGGACTTAAAAGAGAAGCTAACGTTTATATTTGTTATTTCACAATGAAAAGGACTTATTGAGAATGGCTTTAGCCCCATTTATTCAGCAGCTGCAAAAGCTTTGTCTCTTTAAAAGCCAGCTAGTATGAACTCATTCTTGGGGATTCAAATAAAAATATAAGAACTAAGTCCTTGGTTTAATACCTCTTTCATTTAAAAGTAATGTTAAATATCTTTATGTATATATTGAACAAAGATAATGAGGGCAAAAAGCATTAGCAGAACACAGGGACATGTGCACTGCATCCTCAGGGAGCAGTACAGGACAGACAGACACAAACTCCTCACACACAAAAGCACCACTTCACCCATGGGCTGCATTTCAGAGGGAGGAAGTAATTGCAATGTCTGCAACACTACACAGCACGGAACTGGACTGGAATTTCTGGCATGTTTGTCATAAACTACTAAAATCTATGAAAATTGAACAAAAGTTGGATGAAACCTAAATCCTTCATGAATTAGAGATGATAAAGATGTTCCTCAGCCACAGAACTCCTCAAAAGTGTAATAATGACCATTCAAAATGCTTTCATTTCCAGCTGTTTCTGTACTTCTTTTGTGCTTGCAAGCTGCTGTGCATAGATTAACACTTTGGCTACAATTTCCTTCTGAGCTTCCTACTAAGTCATGGAGAGAATTCTTGGCCATTTCAGCCCTCCAGCTTACAAGAAGGTTCTCTGCTCAATAATGGTTTTTTCACTAAACAGCCTGAGCAAGTTGGGGCTCTTGTAACTTTTGTCAGTGGCCCATTTATTCCAGGACTTTTTCATGCCAGCAGGACTGAAGAGCTGCTCTTTCCTACATATTTAGATGAGACAGGCAATGCTATGTTGCAGACTTCCAGGACTGCATTTCATTTGAAGTCTCACACATGATGAATAAAGATAAATTTTTATACCTGAAAGTCAACTTTAAAATAAGAATAATCAACATATTTCTGTGACCAAGACTTTTATTGTGAGGCAAGACTTAGCAAAATGATGTGCTGCCTAGATCTAGGTTACTTCCCAAAGTTTGTTTCCATATTGACCAATTTACTATACAAAATTTGCCTTTCAGTTTAAGGAGTACATACCACAGGCTGTGATGTGCAGTCTGAAATGGAGGAAAGCCATCCTTTGTGCAAGTAACCCTACCTTATCAAATCTGTCTTGCAATAAACCAAGATGCAGAGAGTGATGGATGAGAAATAATTTACTGCCCAGATAACCTTAGCCCGACTGAGCCTTGCAAACTGCAGCTTCAAATTATTTATCAGACTTTCCAGAGTTTGTCTTGGATTTGACAAATGTAGACACATTAGGCAAAGGTCTAAATACTATAACTGAAATCTGTAATCACATATATTTATTTTTTGCTTCATTTGTTTTGCATCCTGCTGCCTCTCTGCTGCTTCTGCTAAAATGGAAAAGTTTAAAAATTGTGTTATGAAAAGTTTATATTTTCTGTCTCCTGTGCCTGAGTAGTAAAAGACATCATTGTCTAATCAATGGAAATAAAATTTTACATCCATGATGCTACCAACATTTTCTTAAACATAGCTCTCTTTTATTCATAAACAATTACAGTGACATAGTTAACATTCTCTGATCATTATCTGCCATTACCTACATTTTTGAAACTTGTTTACAGAATTGCTTTTGAAACTTCAAGAAATTGAAACAAGTTTTTTCTCTATCAACACAAAGCATGAGGAGTCATCTGTAAGAGAAGCAGTAAAGCTGGAGTGTGACAGAGTGAAACTCAAGCAGCCGAGGGCTATAGATGGCCTTAAAATAAATGTAAGTACCTATTTGAATATGAAGAATTGCTTTGCTTGTTTATATATATTTATAATAAATATGCAACTGCAATTTAGCTGAATTAAAATTCAGCTAAATTTTACTGAAAACATCTGCAGAACCTGTAGCACATGTATTTTGTGTACAAGACAATACAAGTCCTTGAAATCTATGCACATCAACACTTAGAAATGTGGCCACATAAATTGGGTTCTGTCAGCAAAGGAAATCATTGTCTACTCTGTTATGCTGTCTGAGATGCAGCAATGTGAATGTTAAATGGGAAATGTCATCCAAGAGGATACAGAAATAGGAATCACAAAGTTCTGATCTTCTCACTTCTCATGAAGGCACAAACCTGAGGTAACAAAGAAATGTCAATTTTTTGCAAATGTCACCCTTGAAAGGTTTAGTAATCTGTAGTCACTCTTCAAGTAAAGGCTTCACCTCCCCCATATTTTTAAGGACATTAGAGAAAATTGGCAAAGTAACATCAGAAAAGTTCAAAGCATATAGGAGCACACAGAAGAAATTAATGCTATATGAAGACAATTCTAAATAGTTGATTCAGGAAGAAACAATTCAGGTTCATAGCATCAATAGGAATTACATTCATCCCTAAACCACATAGAGAGTAATTCCATTGCGAGAATGAGACTGACTAAATCAAAGGCTTTAAGATTCTTGGATGAGAAGAGTACAGACTTTAAAAATTATCAAAATTGTACTGAATTTTATAATAAATATTTTTTTATTCTGTTAGGTTTGCCTTTGCCAATAGTAACAGAATTAAGAAGTTTTTCAAGGCCTCTCTTCAATGTATAGATATTTATGGGTTTATAGGTACATTCGTGTTGAAATAAACTGCATCAAAGCATCAAAATAAGAATCAAAGTGACCTTTCCTAAACATCCATATTGCACTGATATACTGTTCCCCACTGCATAATTAAATCAACTGGATGAAACTAAATCAAGCCATAGGGATGCCACCACTTGCCTCATATGCAGTTTAATTTGGGGGAACAATCATTATCTTAAAAGGTTTTCCTGAAAAATACATCAGATGTTAGCTCAGTTTAATGTCAGTGCTCACCATCCCACATCTCTCTTCTCCTTTTTTGGTGGTTTTTTCTTTATAATAAAGCAGTTATAAATCACTGTCTGCAATGGAATTAAATCAAATGATGCATAACAAGTAAAAAGATCAGTGCCATAAAAACTGGCAGACTGGAAAAATATTAACATGAGTACATGACACATAGACAAGAAAAAGTAGTTTTGAACTTCATCAAGAATACAAAATGTGGCATCACTGTAGCTACATGAATTTGGACCAGCCAAGATATTGGCAGTAATTTCTAAAGGGTGACACCTTGTACTCCTCAGCCATGAAAGATTCCTCACGGGACTGAGACAACAGATCTTAATTGTTAGGTAGAGATTAAGTAAGATTAGCCAAGGAGATTGCTCTGAACAGGCAGGGAAGGGTGGAGTACTGAAAATCTCTCATTGTTTCATGGATTATTTTATTGAAGAGTGAGTTAAATGCTGATATGCTCCACTCAAGACAGTGAGCAGATTACCTGTAACCCTTCCCTTCCACTCAAAAAAAAAAAAAAAACCAAAAAAAAAAACCAAAAAAAAAAAAAAAAAACAAACCAAAAAAAACAACAACCCCAGAACAAAAAGGAGCAAGAGTAATATTTACCTGGGGAGTAAATATAGCAGGAGTACTATTTCCATGAGTTTCTTTTCTGTACTGTAATTTCTATCTATTGTAATATGATGTTTGAGAAGCAATGATCCATAAAAGTAGCAGTTATTTAATACTTAGATCACCGTGCTTCAGACACTATTCCCCCACAGCTTCCTCACGTTCTGATTTGTAACTCAGGTAACTGCACAAAAGACATTAATCACAACTCCAACAAAGTGAAGAGTTTCTTTGCACGAGATCAAGGAAGAAGTACATGATTAAAACCAAACCTCTGTTTTTAATAGGCCTCTTGGAACTAAATATCATACAGCTCCATAGGAAATAGCCATAAACCTCTGCAAAAATTAAATGAAGAGTTTTACAGAATGACATTAATTGTCTAAAGCATTTGCAAAATGCTTTAGAAAATACCAGATTCAGTTTGATTACAGTTTTCCTTCAGATGAAAATGTTTACAGGAATATTCTTATCCTGTAAAAATATATATGTTACTCACTTCTGTGTGTGCATCATGGACATTATTGGATTCTGCACATTCATAGTGGTAACCTTGTAAGAAATTCCAATTTATAATTTAATTAAACTCTTTACTGAAAGCATTACAGAGAGGTAAAGTCACCACCTTTCTTTGAACTTCATATCACTCCATATTACTTAAATTTAATTTAGCATTTTATTGTCATAAACAAAAACTAATTAATCCATACCTGATTAATTTAAAATGTACTTACCCTTTAAAGAATTAAAACTTACTTCCCTATTCAGTATTCTCAACCCATTTTGTATAGTATTTGGAATGCCTCAGATTACAGTTTCCTTCATTGAAGATATGCAATAAGATTATTGTATTGTACTATGAAATATTCTCATAAATCTTACCTAAGACACAGATGTCAAATAAATTAACACTGAATTGCCCTGCGTTTTGCTTTCATTTCTTTTCTTATTAACTTATTGACCATAATAGCCTATAAAGGGTCCCTAAATCATAAGTTTTCAATTAGAATTCTGTTGCCTAAATTTTTGATGGAAAGTTTTGCAGGTGTAAAAAGGAAAGTGCACACTCCTGTAAATCCCAGCAGAGCAGGTAGGTAGCATGTGGGAGAAAGGAAGGTGTGATTTGAACTCAAAACACTGAGACTCAGAAACAGGTGTAGTTCATCACAGTTAAACAGTCAAGCCAAGCTCAAAGCACCAACCTTGGATTTCAAACTTTGGTTATCTCCACACAGAACACATTTTTATTAAACGGGATTGGTAATTATTTTCTTGGCCTCATGTGCACATTTAGACTGTGGAATCACTTCTTTCCTCCAAAGTACCTTTCAACAGCCCATGAAAAGGATAACACAAATATGGATATCAGACTAAACCTCATAGGATTTTCACCATAAGATTAAATAATTGGCAAAATTTAAAAATATAACGAACCTTAGAGTTTCTCCCATCTCTGTTTTTTATTGCTACAGCTATATTTTTAATGAGAAGTATTCAGAGGAGATTTTCATTTGGTCATGGAACACTGCACCACGCTCCCTGGAGACAGGGAGCTCCACCTGGGACACAGAGAACCTGGAGGTCATCAGACATCCAGAAGACTAAAGGAAACAGCAGATAAGATAAAGCAGAAATCACTGGAACTGTATGTGTCTAGCAGACCTACACAAAAACTACATTTTGAAAGACTTGGAAATTAATAAATGAAGCATTTTCTCCGACATTCTTCCTCGTGAGCTCTAACTTTGTTACATTTCACTGATTCATAATTATGGTTTGCTGATTTATAGTTATTTTACTTCACAAGGCCTTTCACTAGGCTTACATGCATGCAAGTCATGTTGGGCATCCCATCTGCAGCTCTGTTCTGAGTTCATTTATGGTCTTAACAGAAGACCCTGAAGCTCAGCTCCTGACTGCTGTCAGAAGCTCCACCATTCTCCTAACAGAAACAGAAATATACCATGGGGAAAAAAATTGACATCTCACACATGTTTAGAAGGCAACTGGCCTGCATTTTCTGTCAGTGATAAAATCTGTTCAATTCTATATGCTTCTGCACTGCCTAAATAAGTAAAATCAATGGGCTAAGGCTCAAAACAACAGTCAGCTCTTCCTTATACAATATACATCCCATCTCCAAAGGCAAGCAAAGCCCCTGTGAGATAATACACAGCTCTATGCCCAAGGAGCTGCACAACCAGATTGGTGACAGTGGTCCACCCTGCCTAGAAGCTCCCTGTCAGTGGCATTTTTGACCAGCTGACCAGCAGTACAGTGCTGCATTTTTAGAGGGTAGTCCTCATTTCAGTAAATGCTTTGTGTCTAGCTACAGTGTGCCATGATAAAACTCCACCTCATCCTGAAGATATAGCTGAGGTGCAAAGGCAGTTACCAGGTTGCTCTCAGAACCAGGCACAGTGTCTGCCTCAGGCACTGATCAGCACTGCTGCCTGCAGAGAAGTGGCAAATGCACAGCAGGAAACAGCAGAAAAGACAGAGAAATATTATCAGCTTGAGGAATACTTAATGACATAAACTAGCCTAATCCCAAAAAAACTTCAAAACTGTGACTTGAATGGTCATTACCTATACTTAAGGTGCTGTTGCACTTGAGCAAGCTGAAGTACAACTTATTACTGCTTAAAATACATCAGTATTTTAATACTGTGAGAGTTGCATTATTTTCATTATTTTATATTCTGTCTTTTTTTTTTCTGAGATTTTAGCACACATCAGTCTCTTTACCTTATATGTGTCTGAACACAACAGCTGGTTAAGTCCTAGGGTACCACTGTAGACAAGGGATACTCCAAAGGACATTCAAATCCCTAAGCTAGAAGTCTGAAACACCTGATGTTTTTAGTCCTGTGTTAGAGATATAAGTACTATACATCACATTTGAATTAACACAATCAGAGGCTATAAAATGGCATCAATTGCTTTGTCTAGCAAAATGCTGCCAAGCTAGTCATTATCAGGTCCTAATTGGTAGCAGTTACTTTACATTAGAAGGAAGAGGTGAATTCACCACTTTGAGGTGGCACAGAAAGCTTTTGCCAAGATAGGCAGTGCTGGTTAGCTGTGTGGAAATGTCATTGTGAGCATTTTTATATTAAAAATATCCTTGTATTGTGCCTCCACTTTAGCAGTGGTTGGCACCCTAATTTTTCAGGCTTTCAAACCGACAAAGGAAAAACTAGATATCATAATAATAAGGACATGTAATGATCAAAATGCAAGATGCCCCTTTGCAGCTTTGGAAAGGAGTCAACCACAAGGCAATCTTCTCCAATACATTTATGTCATCTCAAAATAATCAAAACATCACACCTGTCATTTTCCTTTCTTGTGCACTGTCACTGCACCTCCATTTTCACTCAACATGGTAACTCTTCTGCTTCCAAAGCCATTCAGGATCTTCCCAACTTCTCCTTAAATTCTTCAATCTTCAGATCAAACCTAGACCCCAGTCAAATTCAATGCTTCAACCTTCATTAAATATTTTCACCAGTTTGCCGCAGCAAAAGCAATAAGGACTCAGCTGGCTGAGATCGCTTTTTACTTTTTGAAGTGTTCAATTATGCAGCAGGAGAAATGAAATGACTTTCAAGTATAAAGCAAGCAGCTTGTAAGGAAAGGAAAATAATCTGAGAAGGGAAAGGTCAGAGTTCAGTTTCCAGGTTTTTTAATAGAAATGCAAAGCACAAAGAGGTACAAACAATGGCCAGCAGAACAGGTCAAATATGTGTAAAATGAGGGAATGTGATGATAATGTTTCTTATTTCATTTTTAAATGCTCTTATGATTCTTTTTATGTCAACTTCTTCTTCCACTTCCTAGCTAGGTCACTTGATAAATTGAACCTTTCCTTCCCTATGGAAAACGGTTTCTGGAACTCAACTGGGGACCCAATTCAAGTAAAACAGCTGAAAATCATTTATCCTGAAAGAAAAATGATGGACCTTTGATATGGTACTTGTGAGAACCCTGTGCTTGTGTACCTTTCCCACTCCATTTTTTTGCATTAGCATCATCCACTTAGCGTTTGCATTTCCACAGGGATTACAGCTGTGACAGTACCTAATCTGGAGTGGACTCTACCTTCAATGAGCAAAACATTGCTTTTACAGCTGAGGAATTTAGCCCAGTGTTAGACCGAGATATGTTGTAAGAGCACAAGAGGCTCAATGCTGCTTGCACAGCCACGGCAAGCTGTGAGACAGACAGACCCCAGCATGAGCAAGGGAATTTCCAGCAGAGGTGTAACAAAATGAAGTGTGTGTCCCTTATTGCTATCCCCATCACCTCTGGGGGATCCCTCCAGCAGAAGAGGAAGAGTACACACAGCCCTTTGCTGCTCCCTTCATGGCCCAGAAACAGCAGGAGAGAGGTGGTGCTCAGGCCCTGGTGGGGGTGGGAAGGAGGGAGCTCAGTGGTCACCTGGAAAACACACAGTGTTGTGCTGCTGGAAATCCCAGCAGCCGTTTTAAGCTTCATTTCTGGAGCACCCAAACTATGGGATTTTCAAGTCACCTCTGCCTGCCCTGCAGCACCATGCTGTGCCCCACAAGGAGGAACCCAGCCAGCCCCTACCCTGCCTGCATGTACCACACCAGGCTCTCCTCACAGCTCCAGCCTGCAAAAACAACTTGTTTTGCATGTTGTGCTACAGTGTGAACACAGCACTCCCCAGCTGGGCAATAAAATACTAGCAGTGAAAATGTAAGGCTGGAAAAATCTCCAAAATTCTGCTGCCTCAATGTGAATAATAGAAAATAATTGAAACTCACACTCCAAATATATTATTTAGATTCTGGTTGTTTGCTTTTCTTAGTATGAGTGAAGTGATCAAAATCTCTCATTTACAATTTTCAGCTAATCCTTCCACATATGCATTAGACACTGAAATCCTTTTCATAGATGCAGTTTAATACTTCCTTTGTAATTCATGGATGAATTTTCTTAATTGAAAAAATTAGGATAAATCACTCCACTTACGTGGAGCAGTTATTGTCTTAAATAATAATCACTGTGTCTGGATTCCATCACAATTTATTCTGCAACCCAGCACCCAGTTTTCTTCTTATTTTATTGGAAATACCTCTCCCATTGCCTCTGTGGAAATGAGAAAAACAATGCTTTTATAACAGATATGTTTAGGGGAGTTTTTTTACAGTTTATTCTATTCACTCTGCAGCACATTCTATTTACTGCAGTTCAGGACTGATCTCAGAAATTTTCATCAATCTCTGAGAAACAGAAAAATGTAATAAAGTGAATCTCTGTGTATTTTTATAGAACAGTATAAAATTCTTTGCTTCATTGTTACTTTGTCTGATACAATTCCAGGTAAATAAATGCACTAATAATTGCATTTGCTGCATGCTTATTCTGAATGCATGTCACACTCTTTATTTCACTCAGATAAAGTAGCATGAAGCCTCCTCCCCCCTCACAAAGCTACATGGCATCAACCACTAGGCGGGGACAGTAGCTGTCAGTGCTCTTCCCGTGAAAATATCACCTTATTGCCACCAGATCTGTTCACACCTTTGCCTTCTAAAAGAGGTGTAAATTGTTCAAAAGCAAAAGTATTAATAAGAGCCAGCTTCTTCTGAGACCCAAAGTTCAGCATTCCAGTTCTTCATAGAAGATTGCCTTCAGCAGCTCTGAGCAGGAATGTCTGCATCATTGAGATCTTTCTTATTTTTTTATATCTTAAATGATACACCTAGACATTTATTAAGGAATATACAGATATCTGGGAAGCACTGGAACATCTCTGTCCTGTAAAGGTACATTTTAGGCAACGCATACCAGCTGTAATTGACTACCTCTCTGCATTACAGCTCCCCTCTGCTTACATTAGACATCATTTAATAAAGATATTTAAAAAGTAACAATGCATGCCTTGTATATACAGATTAATAACTTGTCGTTTTTAATTACTTCGATTATATTTGGTATAAGAGAGTTGACCTGCAATGTCTTTCTTGGCTCTGATACCAGTTATGTGTTTTCCCATTAAAAATTAAGCCCGTTTAGGCTGAGCTAAATGGAACCTGGCTGTTTGATATTAAGACATACTGTTGTCTTTTACACTGAGCTTAAGAAAATAATCAACATGATGCTCTACATTCCCTGCTTTTCAATTCTACCAGAAAGGCTCTATGTTGTGAGGAGGATTGCTTGAGGTGCTGAAAGCATGTTTATTTCATATTTATATTAATTCATCTTCATTTAATGACATTGTAGCAGCTTGATTAGCATGATGAGTAGAGTTTGGAAAGTAAAGCTGGTCCTGCAGAAAAGATACCAATGTGAATTCTAAGAGAGATTCCATTTCTAACTCAGCTGCTCATTTTTTGCTACAGTTCAGAAATTCACTCAGACTGAGTTCTTGATCAGTAAAATGAAGACAATTTCACCTTGGCTTCACCTCGTTTTACCATAAGTTTGGGAGTTAGACAAACCATAGGGCAATGGGGCTCTTGGCACTGCAAGCACTACTGTTGTAAAAACAGTTTTCTTCTGGCTGGTATTTTCAGATGGCAGATAAAAAGCAGTTGGTATCTGTGGTAATTCTGGATTATACAAATGCTAAAGTTTTTTTTTTACATTAGTAGCAAACAAGCTATTGTCTTTACTGCTGTGAAAAGTGTTTTCTTTCTCTTTCTGCCTCCCTATTTCTTTGTTTCTCAGTTCACCATTGCAGAGGAAATATTACCCTCCATGCCTACAGTGAGTAATTTTCCTTATGTAGTTTTTGCTCTGTAGTATTTTGGCAAAATTTGCTAAATTCTCTTTTTGTTTAATCCTCTCTATGCAAAGAATACCTTCCCCATACAAAACTGAACTCAGAGAGGGAATTACAGAGCTTTCATCTGCTGACACTGGGAAAAGTGAGCTCTTCAAGAAATATCATCTACATCACTCCTTTCTTGTATCACATCCTCAGTGAATATTAGCATCTTTCAGGAGGAAGGGAAGGACTCTGTAGCAGGCACTGTAGGAAAGGGTAAAACAAGAATCCAGCTTCTTTTCTTCCCACTCTCAACTCTGCCAGGCCTTGGGGACCCCTCTACAACCTCCATAAGGATGTAGGATGAGGACCAGTGACAGAGAGGAACCAGGTGAAGATGCAAATGACAGATAGGAAGAAGCAGATGAACCAAAGAGTCATCTGTAGTGCTTGCAACAGCCACAGCTGGATTTCTTCTGCCCAGTGCTGGCTGTACACAGATACCTCTGCTCTCTCTCTCACTTGTTGAAAATGTCCTTGCAGATGTGTATTTCACACTAGACGTCTTCCACCTTTTCCCTGTTTCCCACCATCAGGCAAAAGGCTTATGCACAGTAAAATAACTCTCTTCACTAGTTCACTTCTACACAGAATTTACAAGAAGCCTTTTATTTGGTCCTTTTGTATGCTTTACTCTTACTTCATTCTTTATCTTTTCCTGTTATAATCTGCATTTTACCCACAGGGATTATCTGCACCTCTGTACACAGTGAGATTCTAACACTGGCTGGTTTTCATCATGAACAGATTAAGCACAATGAGTGACATCAAACAGAGTAGTGAAGGCTGTGGCAGGCTGAGGAGCTGAGTGAGCTGGCTGAGCACAGATGCTCTTGTGCAGAATGATGAAAGCAGCAGCCTCTCAGCCCAGGGACATGGCATGTACGCTGCTGGAGGCACAGTCATGGCACTACTGGGCTGTCTGTCCTGTCACACCATGCTGACTATCAGAGTGCAAGCCAATAAATGATGGCAGAGCTGAGAGTCAGTAAGTGACCCTGAGGACTACTCTGATGATGTCCATCACAAAAGCTCTGCTTGTACTGAGCAACTGTACAGCAAAGGAGACATCAAATGTGTCACTTCTGGAGTTAGTCAGTGCTTCCCTAACCAACTCAGGAGCAAACCTGAAAGCAATCCTGCTGATTCAGTGGCATAGCAATTTGCTCATTGTTCCAAATGTAGATCCCTCACATGCTAACATAAATATACCCACTGGGATGATTTTTAAAATGTCTACCTCTTCTCTTGAGGGTTCACTTACAAAGTTGGCTGATACTACTGCATAAACAGAGAACCTGATTCTCTTCTCACGCACACTGATTATAGGCAACAATGCCTTTGGCTTGAACAGATGTATTTCTGAAAATCCATACATTAATTTGAGCATCCTTAACCTGAGTCTGACAGCTGATGTAAAGACAAGGTGGCAAAAAATCACGGTTTCCATACAGTAATATTACTGGATTTCCTCTTACTTCTAAAGGATAAAGATCTGGCTGTATCTCAGTGAGTGTGTGACATCAATGTACTTCAGCATCAGAAAAGGCAAATGAGACCTGGGGAGGTATAAATTGAGGTGTCTTCTTCCTCCAGGGAACATAATTACGCATTATTGTCCTAATGAAATTTCAACTGACATACTGTGTTCTGTTCCCATCACTCATGCACAGAAATTATGAACTCCAACCAAAGCAAATGCAGAGCAGAACATTCACATGACATCTTAGGACAGACTGATGAAGAGCACAGTTTGTTCACTTCAGCAAAATGAGGACTACAGAGAATAATCCCACTCCAGAAACACTAACATGAGGGAAAATGCCCTTTTAACTGAAGAACCATGCTGGAAGAAAATCAAGTTAATATAGACCAACTAGAAATAATTTGGGGCTGAAAGTAGAAGCTGGCATCTGACAGTCAAAGAAATGCAGCTGAGCATGGCTGGGGCAGAGCCCTCTACAAACAAGAGGTGCCAGGGATCAGTGTCATTGCTTTATGCCTGTTCCCCAAGATGTCAGTCAGAGCACAGCAGTGAGCAGCCCTAGCTGCTGTGCTTGAGAACCCCGTAGAAGGGCTTGGAGGTTTGCTTCTCTCTGGTTCATTCCTATTTGTGTTTTCCTGAACACCAAAATTGTGACAACAAAGCAAATCTACCCATACTAGTGAATTCCAATAGTTTCAAATTACAACCCTTGTCTTCTTCCTTGGTCTAATAAATTCTGCTTCCCCCAAACAGTTTTACACCTGGAGGAGAGAGGCAGAAGACGTGCAGCAAGAACTCTCAGCACAGCAGCTTGGGGGTTTGGCGGAGTAGCAGAGAGGGAGGAAACAGAGAAGGAAAAAAGAATTAAAAACAAACAAAAAACAAAAAACCGAAACAAAAAAAAAAGCCACAAAAACACAAAAAAACCCCCAAAATTTCCCAAAGGCTGTAACGCTGTCCCACTCTCCGCGTTGTGCGAGGCTCTTTCGGGAGCCTGCCTCCGCTGCCCCGGGGAATGGGGTTACCTCCGAGGGGCTGCCGCAGCCTCGGGGCGCCTTTCCCGGTCCCTCACGCCCACCCCCGCATGACTCACGGGCTGTCTCATTCCCCGCCCGCCCCCGGTGAAAACTTCCCCCGGTAACTTTGGCGGGGCCGGTTCCGCGCTCCCCCCTCCCCGATGGCAGGGGCACGCACACCCCCTCATCCCAAGCCCCGCTGGAGTCACGGATGGCGGGGCGGTGGTGCCGGGGGGGATGTCGTAGTGGCCGCGTCAGCGGGAGCCCGACGGCGATTGGGGGGAGGCCGCCTTCTCCCCGCGGTCCCCAATTATAAAGTGCCGCCGCCGCCGCCCGCACACGCTCCGCAGCGGCGCGCCCGGCCCCGGCAGCGGGCTCGGCTCGGCGCCCCCCGAGCCGCCCTCGCTGGAGCTGCCAGCAGGCCCGGCCCGGCTCTGCCTGCCTCCCCCGGGGCTTCTCCGGAGGCTGCTCGCTCTCGCCATCAATATTAGTGGCTCCGACGCCGAGGCTTCAGCAAGGCGCAGCTCCTTTCTCTGCAACTCCCGGGAGCCCCGAGGGCAGCGTGTGTGAGTGAGGAGCTGCTCTGCCCGCGGTCGGGACCGGGGGAGGGCCGGGCCGGCTCTGCCGGGGCTGGTGCCGGTGTCGGGGAGGCTGCTCGGGGCGTCCCGGTGGGAAACCCATCCCGGGAGGGGCCGGAATCCCGTCCGTGCCGCTCCGCGGTGCGTTCCTTCTCCCCCTGCGGTGCCGGCTTTTGCAGGCAGGGAGGGATAAAGTGTTTGGGGACTGTCACCAAACGGGATCTGCTGGGCGCTTCATCCTCCGGGTCCGCTCCCGTTCCGAACGCAGGTCAGTTGCCTTGCAGCTGCCAAGCGCCCGCTTGGTTAAAGCTCCCGCTTACCTCGCAAGCGCCATCACTCCGACTCTAAAACGCGTGAGTTTTAGCGGAGTTGGTTTGAACCCTTTCACGCCGCCTTTTCCTTCTCCGAGGCTGGGGGGGCGGCCGTGCTGGGGTGGGAGCGGGAGGAGGCGGCTGCCGGCTGACCTCTCCTTCTCGCAGCCCCATGGCGTTGCTCCTGAGACTCGGCTGCTCGCTGCTGGCCCTCAGCACCTGCCTGCTCCCGAGGGCCCGGGCCGACTGCGGCCGCGACTGCGCCGCCTGCGCCTACCACCTGGGACCCCGCGCCGGCATCCACCCTCTGGTAAGCGGCACCGGGGCCGGGAGCGCCTCCGAGCCCCGAATCCCCGCGGCTGGGCCCCTTCCCCGCTAACTTTGAAGGGAGGAAAGGGGGAGCGGGGAAAAACAGCGAAATAAGAAAAATAAATAGTGGGGGAAGTGACCGGGGTCGCTTGGAAGACCCTTTTTTCTGAAGAGGGGAGAGAGGGAGAAGCGGGGTTAGGGGCGCTGGGCAGAGGGCGAGGAGCGAGCGGAGAGCGCTGATACAAACCCAGAGCGCCCCGAGGAGCCCCGAGCCCGCCCGTCCCTCCCGTCCCTCCCGCTGCCCGACGGCGAGAGGCGGCCTTCGGGGACGGGGACAAGCGACACCGCCGAGCAGCCCCGCGGGGAGCCAGGAAAAGGCCGAATGAAAACGTAAGGAGGAAGGGAAATCCGACCGGAGAGGGCATCTCTGCAAGGGAAGGAGGGGTCGCTGCCCCTCCAGGGCATTCCAGCACCGACAGGACGGGGGGAAGCCGAGCAGAACGGGAGGGAGGGTCCCGACCCTTGTCCGCTGGCTCCATGGTAAGATGAGCTCTCTCCGGGCAGGACGGATGTCGAGCTGAAAAGATCTGCCTGAAATCTCACTAAAAAAAAAAAAAAAAAAAGTGTGTTTAAAGCCTATTTGAGTAGCAGTACCTTCGCTGTTTCTCCTCTCTGCACGGTGCTGCACAGCGTTAGGAATGCCTTGGAAGATGCTGGCTCCTTAGACAAGTCGTGCTAAGTCCGGAAGGAGGGGGACTGGGGGGTGGGGGTTATCTGTAATTCTTGTGATGTTGAAATAATTTAAAAGAACAGTCTCAGAGGCAATTCAACTTGAAATTTAAAAATCGGGGGTCAGTGAAAGTCTGGGGTCCCTCAGCCCTTCCTGAAGAAGGTGGGAACTCTGGCTGCTGAGTACTTTGCCAGTGGCATCAGTTGTTCCTGACCTCAAACACACACACACACACACATATATTGTGGCATCATGCTCTTGGCACTTCTAAATGATCTTAAAAATTGTTCCTCTCATGTCACTGGTTACTTGGGATCATGCAAAAGGAAGGGCTTGGCTCTCTAGCCTTACACAGAATTAGGAACCACTGAGTACTTCTATTTACTCCAAAAGCTCAAGAGCTCTTAACCATAGTAGGCTCAGAAGGGCAAGATTATTTGGACAGCTGGCCAAACAGTTCCCTCTACTTTTTTTTTTTCTCTCTGCTCACATTAGCTTTCAATCAAACTTTAGTTTTAATGTCAACTAGGGTAAAAAAAGTGGTAGTTTGCCCTTATGGAGGGAGGGCTTTTCAGAGTATATATTCTGCATGTCTATTTTGACAGTCTCTCTTGCACACCTTCAGTAGTCATTAAAGAAAGAATCAAAGTTCTGTTCTGTGAGAATGTTTGTTTATTAACTAAACAGGTAAAGAAACAATGTAGCACACCTTGTATTTGTCAAACATGTATGAACAATCCTTGGAAACTATTGTTTCTATGTATTAGTATCAAGTAACATAATAACTGAATTTATTATGTTGTATTTGTTAGACACCAGACATTGCACGCTGATCTGGTCACTTACACTGATGAAGTATGTTCATCTGACAATAGGAGGTTATTAAAACTAATTGAGAAAGAGAGAGACCTATTCTTTCTTTGATTTAGAGCAATTCAGACTGAAGCTGAAATCTTACTCTCTCTACAGCATGACTATAACTTATAGTAATAAGCATGTAGTGGCAGTTAAATTATTGTATTACAAAATATATAAATCCCTTTAATTTTCTTGTGATCATACCATAAAAGTCATATTTAAATTTCTTAGAGTAATGTGACGCTGAAGAGACAGACTGTGCAGTGGATAATGAGCTATCAGACAGAGCTGTGCTGGAGTTTAATTTCACATTTTAAAGTATGTTAGGATCCTTAGAACACATCATCTAGAGTCAGAATGAGTGTTTATCTTATTGAAAATATTGATGATTTTTCTTTACCTATTGTGGTATGAAAACCACAGGCAAGAAGAAAAAACACTAGAATCACCTTATTTTACAACTTAAGGGTATGGCTGCACAAGAAGTAAATTCCCCTGACACAAGAGAGATAATAGTAGCTAATATCCATGTTATTATCATCACAAGACAGGTTATGAGATATGCATAAGGTACTGAAAGCTTTTTTCATGTTGTAGCCTGACAATTTTTCAATACAGTCAGAAACCACACAGCTTAGGATTTTTTTTCCATCTCCTTAATGGTCACTGCTTTCCAGCTAGCAAAAATGGAACTTTGATCCTGCCCTAAGAGAGCCTGTGTTTCTACATTTCTATTGGTACATGTTGGAATGATCTGTTCCACAACGAGAAACAAATGGCAACGCACAGCCTTTAAAGCTATGCAGTGTATTGAACATACTGAACAGTGCAGTACACCTGGCTTCTTTGCAATGTCCATGCTGTGCAGCTTTTCTGCACAGTTTCTGAGTGATACTTTTAATTATGAAGATTGAATATGTTTCTACACTTGCATTATGAAGCAAACCACAATTGGTCTTTAGCTTCCCGGTAGTAAATTTTAAAAAATAAATCATAACTCTCACAAGTGTAAGGCAGATACAGGAACTGTACTTTTGGCTTCCTTTGAAACAGAAGCATAATGGCAACCTTAACATAGAGTATCCACAATTCATATTACCTGGTAGTCTACCTCTTGTAGTGGAGACTACCTGGTCCTTCAGAGAGGGATATGAAGAACTTCAAAACAGACAGGTGCCAAACCAGCTATTCCCAAAGAGCATTTCTTCCAAGCCACTCACAAAGAGAGGCTCGCTCACGCTCTTTTATAAACAAGTAAATCTAAGATAAGGCCGTAGCGAGGTGATAGTTGCTATCAAATAATTCTCAGCAACCCACATCCATTTTTCAGGCATGTACACTAGAATGCGAAGGAAAACTGCCTTCTGCCAAAGCCTGGGAGACCTGCAAGGAGCTCTTGCAACTGGCAAAGCTGGATCTTTCTGAGGATGGCAACATTGCTCCAGGAGACAAGAAAGAGCTGGACGAGAACCATTTGCTTGCGAAGAAGTATGGAGGCTTCATGAAAAGATACGGGGGTTTCATGAAGAAAATGGATGAGCTCTATCGGGCAGAGCCAGAGGATGAAGCTAATGGAGGAGAAATCCTGGCTAAGAGGTACGGAGGGTTTATGAAGAAAGACTCGGATGACGATGCCCTTGCCAACTCCTCTGACCTGCTGAAGGAGCTTCTGGGAACAGGGGATAACCCCGAAGCGGCGCACTACCGAGAGGTAAATGAAAACGACGGCGATGTCAGCAAAAGATACGGAGGCTTCATGAGAAGCACAAAGCGCAGCCCTGAGTTGGAAGACGAGGCCAAAGAGCTGCAAAAGAGATACGGTGGCTTCATGAGAAGAGTGGGCAGGCCAGAGTGGTGGCTGGATTACCAGAAACGATATGGTGGGTTCCTTAAGCGCTTTGCCGACTCCATTCTCCCTTCAGAAGAAGATGGGGAAACTTATTCCAAAGAAGTCCCAGAGATGGAAAAGAGATATGGTGGTTTTATGAGATTTTAATACCTTTCCTTTTATCCCTTTTGTCCTAAATGAGAAAGACTGCCTTATTTGTCATAACTTATTGTAACGTGTTGCTTGTACTGTACAGTTTTTTACTGTCCTTGGTTAATGATGCAGACTGCAATTTGTTGTTTCAGGTTCTGTGTTCTTTCAAGTCAAATAACTACTTTCTGGTTTAGTCAAGTTTCAGTCTGTATTGTAATTTCCATGCTAGAACTATTTTGATTACTGTATTCGTTTTCTTTAAAGAAGAACTACATCTACAGTAGAGTTGCTTAACTGTACATACAATAAATTCTTCATCCTAACTGCAAAAATTCTGAAGTGCTATTTTTTCTCTGTCATTTAATCAAATATCATTTCAATTTTTCTTTAAGCCATCAGAGCAATGCCAACCTTTTTTTCCATAATTACAGAATTTGTAGTGCACACACAACAGTTTAAATATACTTTTGTCTTTAGTTTTCTGTTTCTTTGAACACTAAAATAATAAATAATTTTAATCAGTTAACAGAATAAATATTTAAAGCCTAAATTTATAATTCACAGTGTTAAACAATTGACATTAAAAAAAGAAAAAATCACAAGTGTGTTTGACTTTAAGCACCAAAATAATTTCTCATGTACACACAGTTATATGTTTGATTAGTTACATCTTTGATGTATATCTATATAGGGTTGTATACTTGGCTTTAAAAATAATAAACACTAATTTAAAAAGTGGTAAGACATTTGTGCAAAATAAACATGACTTAAAATTGCATAGAAATACTCGATTTTGCAGGGCGCCTGACAAATGTTTTTCCATGGAATAGTTTTGTGTTTCATTCCTCAGCTGCTATAAATCACTTTTGCACAATTGAAATATAGGAAAGTGCTGGTCAGACTTCTGTGTTTCAAACAAAGGCAGTATAAGTAAATCTGAGAACAAACATAAAAGCAAACATTAACACTGTAGTTCCTTTGCAGTTTACACAGGTAGACTTACATCAAAGGCCAGATCCCATTCCAGTGTACAACTCCTTCCAAAATCCTGACTGTCCTCCTCTATTCCTAGTCTGTGAGCAGTTTTCCCCACCTATTACTATTAGTTACTGGTCACTTCCCACCTAAACTAACATGAAATTTGCCTTGGCCATGGCACTGCCAAAACCATCCGTGACTGTGCTTTCCATATCTGTATCTCAGTTTTGCACAGTACTAGCTATTTACAAAAAGGGAAAATAATGGTCTGACTTTTCTTTAATTTCAAGGCAATGGGATTGTCTAGGTTCTCATGTCTTATAAAAATTATGATGTGTTTCAAAATGCACTTGAAGGCCTCATCACATACAATTAGTTATGATGATTTTAGGCTTTGCCCTTAGAGGATGGTATAGGTAGTCTGAAGTGGTCAAAATCCCGCTGAAGGCTGGCTAAAGTGTAAGGCATTCCTTTTCCTTCAATTAGAATCATGGCACCTATTTTCCTCTTCCTGCTGTACAGAACTGATAATACAAAATTTTTAAATCCAGAAAATACAGGTGCCTGGAGAAGCTCCACAGCCTCTTCAGGATTCAGTTGTGTTCCCTATCACCTTACTATAGAGTTCTTCAAGATGCCACTAGCCACAGGAAAAGTCTTCCCATTCTTTCCTCCATTGCACCTGCCCACAGTGGCTGGAGAACAATGCATCACCTGAGTGGTTTCATCCACAAGAACCTTGGGCTGTGTGCACTAGGGCTGCTCTGGAGCACAAACCCACACATGGGATGCAGCATGTTTGGGTTTGATTTAAATGTACACTCTGGGAAGAAATAAATGACATCCTTAATATTTCACTTCAACATTTAGTCACATCTTTTCCCTAAAAAGTTACTCACCTGTAATTTAGCCAAAGGACCCTTGCTGGCCTTCAAACTAAAACAAGCATTGCTGTACCTGTTGATGCAGTTGACCAGCTGTTTTTACCCATCCTTCACAGTTAACAAAAACTTGGTAATTTAAAAAGGAATAAAACTCCCAGACCTCAAGAGATCTAGTATGTATATTGAAAAATGAAGTGGTTTGATCAACTAAACCTTTAAATTTATATCAATATGACACCTTTGCCACCATCTTTGTCACCTTTTGAGCCCTAAATCAAGAGCCAGACAAGGTTAGGTAATAAAATGTTATGATTTTAATGAAGATCCCTCCAGGTGCACAACATACTGAAATGCACACCAAAAATGTGCCAAAGATGCACACGTGATATAGGACATGTAGAGTTTTATAAGTTTAGCAAATTAGCATAATTGACAAGACTCCCCAGTTAGAAACACAAGTGATGAATTCCTCTTCTTGGTTCAACCTCTTCTAAAGCTCACGTTCCTTGGTAGTTGTTAATGGGAAAGTGTCTTGGGAAGGTTTCTTGGTCTTGATTCCCATACGAAGCAAGATTAGAGTAGGCCCTGAGGATTCTCATGTCTAATAGGGAAAGTACTGAAGTAAATGTATAACTATATAAGAACAGTCTGCAGAGCTACAAATATATATGAACAATATGTATAAAAGGAACAATCATTTTGGCATCATCTTCCATGGCATACTCCTTCAAAATCTGGCAGCCCACATCTTGGACAGGTGCACTCTTCACTGGGTTAAGAGCTGTCTGTTTGGCCAGGCCCAGAGGGTGGTGGTGCTGCTGCATCCAGTTAGCATCTGGTCATTCATGGTGTCCCCAGGGATCAGTGCTGGGGCCAGTCCTGTTTAATATCTTCACTGATGATCTGGATGAGGGGATTAAATCAGCAAATTCATGGACAACACTGAGTTGGGTGCAAGTGTCAATCTGCTGGAGGGTAGGAGGGCTCTGCAGAGGGACCTGGACAGGCTGGATAGATGGACAGAATCCAACAATATGAGGTTTAACAAGTCCAAGTGCCGGGTCCTGCACTTTGGCCACAACACCCTGCAGTGCTACAGGCTGGGGACAGAGTGGCTGGACAGGGACCTGGTGGAAAAGGACCTGGAAGCTCTGGTTATCAGCTTCTGAACAGGGCCACCCACGTGGCCAAGAAGGTCAATGGCATCCTGGTCTGTATCAGGAATAGTGTGGCCAGCAGGACCAGGGCAGTGATTGTCCCTCTGTTCTTGGCATGGGACACGCCACACCTTGAATCCTTTGTTCAGTTCTGGGCCTTTCAGTTCAGGAATGACTTTGAGGTGGTGGGGTGTATCCAGAGAAGTGCAACAAAGCTGGTGAAGGGTCCAGAGTACAAGTCTGATGAGCATCTGAGGGGAGCTGGGGGTGTTTAGCCTGGAGAAAAGGAGTCTCAGGGGCACCTTTATTGCTTTCTTTAACTCCCTAAAAGGAGAGTTGTGGGGTTCAGCCTCTTCTCAAGGCAGCCAGCAACAGGACACAAGAACATAGTCTTAAGGTACACCTGGGAAGGTTTAGGTTGGAATGTTAGGAAGAATTTCTTTACATAAAGGGCATTTAAACATTAGAATTGGCTGCCCAGGAAGGTGGGGGAGTCACCCTCCCCAGAGGTGTTTAAGGAAAAACTGGATGTGGCACTCTGTGCCATGTTCTAACTGACATGGTGGTGTTGGGTCACAGGTTGGATTCAATGATCTCAGAGATCTTGTCCAACCTAATGGATTCTGTGAATTTATATAGAAAAACTAAAGCACTTGGTACAAACATCTAACTGGGATATCTGCATGCAAGCCAAAACTAGAGTAAGGCCATCCAAAATGGAGTATGTCTCTTCCAAGGCTGAACAATGTACATGGAAGACAGATGTGACTTAGATTCTCAGAATGAAATAGTAAAACTGAATAGTCCCCATTCCTTCCATTATAACTGAAAATATCTCCAGTCACACTTTTTCTTGCTTCAATAATTACAATTTAAAAGATGTGAAATTAGAATAAGATCTAATTTCTTCCGTTGATGTGGAATTTCTTATTTTATGACTTTCAGTTATACCACCATTCAGGCCCTTTTTAACTCTAAAGTGTTCTAATATTTCCAGTAATTAACATTTCAAGTTAAATCAGCTCAAAATGTGCCAGTGAATCAATCAAGGTTTCCTGAATCACAAATCAAAAATAAGGTTGAAGATAGGACCTACTGAGCTGGGAGATGAAAAAAGACATCTCCCTCTCATTTCAAGTTCTGAAAGGCTCCATTAATTTTCATCTTACAATACATTCCTAGAAATATCATTTCATCAGAAGATTATTGAAATAGCTGCATTCCTTTATATAAATAAAAGGAGAAAGGAGGAAAGCCTGATGTCTAGAAAGAAAATTAATTGCAAGAGTATTTTGAAGAAAGAAATGTCATTCTGAGACCAAAAACAGGAATATATATTTATATATTTCCTTTTTCTGGCTTTTATCATTGTTCCAGAATAGAATCATTGGTCTGATAACTAAGTATATATTAAAAAAAAAATAATAATAATATGAACAATGTATGCTGGAAGGGTCCAGACCAGTCAAAGAGATTAATGCCTCTGCATAAGGAACAAAAGGGAAAAAAAGATAGTCTAATTGAGGTTAGACAAGGATGAGTTGGGCTTTTTAATAGGAACTAATTACAGGAAGGAACAACAACAAAAAAAGTATTTCCTGAACTAAATGGAGTTCACATACAGGAGAGAGAGAGAAGCTGATGAATACAGTGATTTCTGAATACCAAACTGCTTGCAGCTGAAGCTGTACCTGAAAACCTAATCTTAAATCTTGGGATAATGAGCAAAGGCCATAAATCTATTTCCACATTTCAGCTGAACTTGGCTTATTCTGAAATATGAGCTGAAATATGCACAGCATAACTTTGAATTTCCTGTTTGATTATTTCTGGTAAATTAAAATAGTATGATATATAATAAATATAAATAACTACAAGGTTATTATTACAATCATTATTTTGTAATTATTTCTAAATAGTTACAATAATTTACTTTATAATTGTTTATAACTATATCATAAATACAAGTAATTATAACATCTAATGTTGTTAGCTGTTTCAGATAATGTTTCCCAAGATAGAATCTTTAGAACAGAAACATGTTCTAATTTAATACACTGAAATAAGTATTATTATACTGTGTTCAACAGAGACTCTAAATATGCACTGACTCATTTTAATTCTGAAGGGAACTTAATTAAGAAGAACCTAAATTTTCAGTTTATGGTATATAAGGGTGTCTCTGACATTAAGAGTGGTTTTGGAGGCCTACATGTAAGGCAAAATGACAAATTCTTTTGTCTTTCTAATTTATGTGAGCATCACAGTGCTCTGTAATTTATGTACACATCACAGTGCCTCAGAAAGTTTTCCTTATAGCTTTCTTCCTCAAGCACTACAGTGATCATCTGGACACAAAAAACAAAATTCCTTTTTATACCAACAAGACCATGCTAGAATTTTCAGCTTAAAAGGCAAACAAATGGTAAAGTTTTCTGACTCTGGGTTGCTGTGAGAATTAAGAAGTTCCTGGAACAGGTTAGCTGGCCCTGAAAGCTGTGACACCCCAAGGAGCATACTGTATTTCTGGTCTTTTAAAGCATCAAAGAGGGATCTTAAAAATCACACAGAGAACAGTGTAACCACTTCCCTGAATGCTTCCATCCTTCTCTTCAGTTCCCAACAAGCTGAGAGATTCAAGCATCCCCAATGAGACTCCTCTACATGACTACACTTTGCAGTCAGGTCTTTCTCCAACAGCAGACGCTTTAGCAGTGCACAGACTTCATCTCTTCCACCCCCTTTGAAATCCTACTACCTCTTGCAGAAATCCCTTTGTCAGCCTCCACTCACAGCCTTGGATTTAATTTCACCACACTGAGGTTTGCTTTCTGACTCAAACCATAAAAGCCTACTTTAATTGGAGAGTGACTGAGACCTTCAGTTCCAACTACTACCTGTGGAAGTTAGGCAGCTGCTCTTAGACTTCTTGCTTTTAGCAATTTGATCACAGTTCTTTGCTCCATGCAGAATTAAAAATCGATCTCTGTGTCAACAGGAATACACTGGCTACATCAAACCTGTATCATACCTGGATTTCATTCTATCACAACTATATTGCAGTTACACTATTACACTATTCCCTCCCTCTGAGAAGGATAGGGAGTTATCACAAGCATAGCTGTAAGCAAGGAACAGGGCAGCAAAACCAGCTGTAAATCATTAATCCCAGCATTCAATTACTAATCCCATCAGCCTCATTTAAGGCATTTAAACTGACAGTTGCATATCCAATTAACTGTTGCTATAGAAAATGAAAATGCTTAGAGGTATTTGACAGACAAATCTTTACTGGCCCAGCAGGGATTTAGACTGAATTTGTTTAATTAGATTGTGACTTTACCTAAATTGATCATTTACTGTAATCCTTGCTGAAACCATGGAATGAAATCTCTCAAGGTTAAATAGTTGTCACAAAAGCACATCACTCTGCTAAAAGATTAGTTAAAAGCTCTGTGCTGTGCAGTACTGCTTCCTCAAGGAGAAAGATGGCATTTCCTCATGCACAGATCATGAGTGCTAAACCTTTTCATAGCTGTCCATGTCTGCTAGGACATACATGACCTTTGCCTCTTGCCCCTCAACATACTCTGTTTCTCAACATAGTCTTCCCCAGCCCATGTAGCTGCTTATAAGAGACCCTGTATTTTCCTACTTTTTAAATGTTTGTACTCTTAAATGTGTGCACTGACTTGCACTCCGATTGCAGTGAGATCTGTGTGTTAGTCTGGTCTGAGCTCATCACAATTCGGATCCATATAAAACTACAAGATACCAGGTTAGGAAAACCACTTCTACAGTCCTATGAGAATCTGCAACTTAACTTTTAGACTTAATGCCCAGCAAAATACTCTAAAGCCCTTCTTCAGGCAATGCTTTTTTCTTGAGCGGGAGAAAATGGCAGCAACAGCACAAATGAGAGGCAATTTTCTCTCACAAGAGCAGTTGAAGCAGATAAGCCACATAAGCCTCTCTTAGTACATATAAACCAGTGTTTTTCAATCATGACCTGCAGTATAAATGGGTTTTACAGTGGGAGTTTCACATTTCTCTACATTTTCATCTCTGCTAATAACTAGATGAAAAGGGCTGAAGTTTCAACTGCACCACATTTCTCTGTCTAGAAAAATATTATGTGGAATTATACCTTTTTTAATTTTCATTTTTGTTAATACAGCATAGCTGTCATGCTATGACAGCAGTTGACACAGTTAATGGGACAAAGTCATTCTCAGAACATGATTAACTGATTCTTTGCCCATCAACCAGAAGAAAAGCTGTCAGCTTCCATCTGAACAGACTCAGAGGAAATTAATCAAAGCATAGAACTTCTATGGGAGCCATTGCATGCTTAAACTTTGCTAACCGAGCTGTTGATCAGCAGACTGAAGACAGGGGATATGTTTCACTCCCAGGTATCCATCATACTGAATTTCTGTGTAGTAACTGAGACAAAAAGTCTGAAGCAGGGTTCTCAGGCTAGATGAGGTTTAGAAGTAATATCTTCTCCCTGTGGATTCTTCAGAGATCTTTTAGACTCCAGGGATTTCACCATCAGCACATAAAATAAATCTGTTCCCAGCAACATGACCATTCAGAACATGTGGTGCCTGCTAATGCCTTTTGAACTCACCAGCCTCACTGTCTCAGCACCAAACCTTGTGGGCCCTCGAAAGGCTGAGGTCACTGGTGAAGCATGACCGAAATGGTGACAGCATGACAACAAATCTGCTCTACACTCTTTGTGTAAATGTGAATGCCGTCATCATTCAGCTTCTCAGTATCTTAACGAGAAGAGCAATTAAATTACTAAATGACCTTAACCTGAGGCAAAATAAATAGGCATAGCAGCAATAAATTCTTAGAGGAAATCCTTTTCCAAATTCTACCTGTCACTGCTGAAGACATCCCCTCCAGTTCTTGCACTGCTTTGAGGTCTTTTGTGGTTTGCTGGTACTGTTAGTATACTCCAACTCTTCTGGTCTCCTGGTTGCACTTCTTCCTGGGGTTATCATTCTTTGGTTAGTGATTTTCAGACTATTTGATAATTCCATCCAATTTGATAATTGAGTCACACCTTGAGGAAGCTTCAGCTTTTACAAAACAGCAGGTTGTCAGCCTAAGTGCCCAGACATCCATCAGCACATCCCCTTTGTCTTCTGTTCTGTATTGCTGGAGTTCAAAGTCCCTAAGCCAACCCAGTCCCTGATATCAGAAAGTGGTCTCAGAATAAGGGATACTTCCTGAACAGGAATATCATTATTCCTTCCCCTTACTGCCAGTCCCCCCATAACTACTATTACTGTCCCATCACTATTAGGGCTCTGTAGCTGCACAGTGATAGTGAATATTTTTTAGTCAGGCTAAAAGAGGTCAGGTTACCCATTTTTGTAGTCCTCAGTACTACCATCACTTAAATAAGAACTCATTTTTTTCAGTATACAAGAAAATATGTACATTATTTATGACTACATTCAAGTGCCATTATACCTACATGTAAATAAACAACCCATCCTAGTAAAATAGTCTAAATACTTGTCATTCAAGTTGAAAAGAGTTAAAGAGGGTTATTTCAGCCTTTCAATTAATTGAGAGGAAGGGAATACCATTTGACAGGAAGAACTGGTCAGACTACACACAAAATTACTTTGTATGTCTGACTAGCTTAAAGAAGACATCATTCTCCTCCCTGGCTTTTTTTTTGGCAAATATGTTATTTCTGCAAAGCAAAGCCAGTTTTCTACCTGTGACAGAAAGCTTTATCATTTTGTCCACTCCTCATTTGCCTAAAATTGTCCCCAACATACCTGTATTTTCCCTTGTGAAGACCACAGTCAACAGCAGCTTTTCCCCAAATGTTTTATATTTCCAGGGATGTGAGGCTCTGCAGCTTAAATTCTCAAGTGTCTTTACACACAATAATGACAGGTTCTGCTCTCTCTGCCCTGCTCCCAGGGAATGCAACATCAGCTGTGTGTTTTCACAGGAATGAAGCAGCAGACAAGCACTGGTGCCCTGCAGCTGGTGCCCTTACACCAGATATGACTGCAGCCTCACAGATACCACACCTGGATAGTGCCAGGTCACAGACCTGCAGCTGCTGAGGCACATACCCCAAGCACCTTCTCAGTCACAGGGTGGAGTTGCCCTTTGACTGACATGGTAGTCACCAACTGGCAGAACATGAAGCAGCTGCAGGGTTAGATGTGGATCCAGATAAGCAGCATCTTAGAAGATGGATGAGGCATGCACAGGCCTGAAGAGGGATCCCTGCCCATCTCCACAGCTCTAGAGCTGCAGTGTCTCTGCAGGTTCACTGTAGGATGGCTTAAATTCATTAGCTAAGGATTTTCTTTAGAGTATTGAAAGTTTTTCTCACATGCCTCTTAAGTACATACCCTCCCACAGCTGCAGTAGCCTATAGTTATCCCCTGGATCATGCCTCAGCAGTATAACAACATCTACCTCATACAGCAGCTACTAATTTTTAGTTCAGTAGAGATTAAATTAGTTTGGCTGACTGTGTGGTGAAGTATATTGAACCAACTAAAAGAAAAAAGAAAAAAAACATAGAAAAGGAGGTCTTCTGTGCTCCATACTATTCCTTGGAAAGCAAGCAACACATGCTTTGATTCAGGATACAAGATCAAAGTTTTCTGAGCTGGAACTCCTTTTCTTCTCCATTTATAGGGTGTACAGCCACTTCCTGCATACCTCTGATCAACTTCATCTTGAGGTAGGATGGCAGGTTCTCTGCAGAGGGCTTTGCCTAGTGGGTGCTCCCCTGTAGTCCTGAGTTTTGGTCAAAGCTGTCAGAAGGAATACACACAGATCCACAGGATTCATTGAACTTGTGCTGAGGATTTCCTTCTGATGAATTAATAAAACTATTACTTAGATTTTAAGACATAGGTATCTGGTGAGATTTCAGGCTGGTGCCTTTGACCTCTATGGTCAAAGCAGTTTTCTGACCTCTATGGTCAGAAGCAGTTTTCACCCAGGAAACAATTGGAGCTTTTCCTGCCATTCTGAAAGTTAAAATTATTAAAACTGGAGAGTTAAGGTTGTCACATACACTGTGTAGTAAGGAATTCCCACTTGTCATCTTGTATTTAATATTGGATTACTCTAAAATGTCAATCACATGACTTAATTCACTATCACAGACAGACACTATGTGCTTCTTTCTGGGTCCTTATATACATTTTGTTTTCATGATATTAATTCACTAACTTCAACAAATGCTAGTGACCTACAGAGAGGTTCTTTTCCTCACCAGTCTTTACCAGTGCTAAACAGTTCACCTTTTGAGGAATTATGTGTATTTAGGAGGTTTTCTGTTCCTCCAAACATATGAATGCAAATTGCCACATCATTTGAACAACTACATTAATTATTAGCACTGATATGATATCAAACAATTCTGAATGTCAAATAAAATTCTTCCATAAATTCAACAGAGACCTAAAGAACTGTTAGACCCTGCAGGAATGAGTTTTGTCAGAAAATGTTAAAATATCTCTTGCCTGTATTTATCAAGGAATTTGTCACATCTGTTTGCAGTATGTGAATGGCTTATATTAAGTTTTAAAAAGACAAACCCAAGTCATTCAGCTTCCCAGTAAGGTAATTATTTATCAAGCACTTTAATAAAGTAATCTTATTCCACTAAATCCATATTTTTCTTTTTAGTTCAGTGGAGTTTTAAGTTTTACATGCTGATAATATATGAATGATTTATTAACATATTGAAAAATACTTAATAACCATTTATTAAAAGCTGTGGGATATAATAATTAACAGTAATTTATAACATATATTTAAAGCATCTATTGCAACTCAGCTGTGAAAATACTTTTCAATACCATTCATCTCAGCACCTTGCAAGTAAGCATCTTCACATTTTTGGTAACAAAAAGTACTAATCAATGTATATTCCACCAGAAATATTCAAAAGGTCCAGCTGGCTTGAGGATAAGAGTAATTATCTAACCCTAATCTTTACTACCAATCAAAAGGCCAGCCAATAAAATGAATTATACTTACAATTACTATGCATGGTCATTAGCAGCCATGACAATTTCACACGTCACACAAGTATATACATTAATATACTGAAATACTGTCAGCTTTATCACCTTGACAATTTCAAGTATGCCAGAGGATTTATACAATGAGAAAATCTCAGCCAAATCCCTCACTACATGGGTAGATTTTAGCATTTGTGTTTGACTGATTCTTACACACATAAAAAAAGGAGAGTGAGTTATTTTAATAGACTTGCTTGGTAGACTTGAGAGGCTTAATTTGACATGCTTCTGTGCTGGTTTTGGCTGGGGTAATTTTCTTCACAGTGGCTAATTTGGGGCTTGGTTTTGGATTTTTGTGCTGAACGTGGGGTTGATAATGTAAAGATGCTTTTGTTGTTGCTGAGCAGGACTTACACAGAGCTGAGGCCTTTTCTGCTTCTCCTGGTGCCATGAGTGTATTGGGAGTGCATGGGAGGCTGGGAGAAGACACAGCTGGGACAGGTGGCCCCAACTGACCAAGGAGATACTCCAGACCTTATGGCATCATGTCCAGTGTACAATGTGGGGGAAGAAGGAGGAAGAGGGATGTTTGGAATGATGGCATTTATTTTCCCAAGTAACCATTACATGTGATGGGGCCCTGCTCTCCTGGAGATGGCCAAACACCTGCCTGCCCATGGGAAACAGTGAATGAATTCCTTCTTTTGCTTTGCTTGTGTGCACAGCTTTTGCTTTCCACATTAAATTATCTTTATCTCACTAGTTTTCTAGTTTTTTCCCTCCAAATTCTCTCCCTGATCCCACTGGTGGGGAGTGAGCAAAGGGCTGCATGGGGCTTGGTTGATGTCTGGGGTTAAACCACAACAGCCTCTTACGATGTCTCTTAACTTCTCATAACATGGAGTATACACAAAGTGTACAGAGGTGAATAAACATACTGGTGAACTGTCATTTTTAGGCATTCTTGGTTATGTGGTTATCCCTGCTCTCAATATCATTAGTGATGTACTTTTAGATTGATCTATTTGTGCATTTGCCCTGTTTCCTACGTTTAATAGATTTTTTATGATTAAACCAAATGACAGACATGTGAAGGTTTGTTACTGGAAGGTCAGTAATAAAAATATCACTCACAGAATTACTTCCATGGCTTCACTAGCTGCAGCAGGTTTTTTGCTTCTTTTTTTTTTTCAGTGCAGTTAAATGTGGACAATTTCATTCCTGTATTCTTACTATCACTTAGGAAATTGAGCTTTTGGTACAAATTCAAGGCTAATGCAGACAAAGATAAGTTTGGGGTTAGAGATCAGCTACAGTGCATACATCAGTCAGGAGAATAAGTTTCTGTTTGACAAAAAAATTCAATGTTTTGAAACACTGGGACAAAATTGAGACAAAAAGCCACACAAATACCTAATTTCAAAATGATAAACAATTCTCTAACTGAATCATCAAATCCAGCTGGCAGTGAGTGGAATGCAAGCTATCCTAAATCACTCTGTGTTCCCCAAGACTCTTGTCACTTACCACATCCACTCTTTATCTCAAGATAGCGACGAGCTGTGACATTCCATTACCACACCAAAGCATCTAATTTAGATATATAAATTATTAATCATCATTGTCATTTTCATCACAAATAGAATGATAGCTGGCTGCTCCTTAGGTATGTTCAGCATAAGAGCAAGGAAGTCATGTGTCTGCATCCTTGCATAAGGACGTGCTTTGGAAACAGGCTCCTCCTGTTAACTTACAGCTTACGAAGTTCTGGTTGCAACACCATTCCTCACCAATGTTGTTCACCTTGAAATGTCATCATAATAAACAAGCATCTTCCCTGAATTGTTTCATAACCAGGAATTCATTGCTGAATCATCTCAGCTTCCCCACCGTAATCTGCTGCTTTTGCCATGTAATTACTGATTACAGCATGGGACACTTGGAGTCAGGTTACCCACCTATTTTGCATTTCTTGGCACCTTGTTTGGAACCACAGCACACCGAGGCTTTAAAGACCTGCCACTCTCCTCAGTGTGAGTATTTCAGCTTCCCTTTTGCTGGCACCTACATAGAATATTCAACAGTTAACTGTGCATGGAAACACATCCTTTCCATACAACTGTTTACACTGACAGCATATAGTTTTACACTGTATTTCTTGGTGTAAATGACATCAAATTTTCTGAGCTACCATTTTATCTCAGCTCAACAGAAAAATACCTTATGAATTCCCATATACTGTAATCTGAATGGTGTATACAACACAGATGTGTACATCAGAGCACAGTGTGAGTTTATTCCATTTTATTCCTTTTATGACTTGCCAATAAACAAGGCCTCTAATGTAACTCATTTGAAATGCAAAGAACACCAACTCGGTAGTGTTCTCTTCATTGCCTTTTTACATAAACAATATGTGGAAGACATCATGGTGATTGATACAAGCTGATGCCATAGGAGAAGCACATTCATATGGACCTAAGTATGTGTGTGGCTTTCCATCCAAAAATATTGATGATACAGTGGTGTGGGGCTGTACTTTTTGAGTTGGATAATTCACGTATGGGAAACTGAGGACCCACAAAAATAATTTCAAAGGTGTGAAATTATAATCAGGGGATTCACTGTTTTACGGGCCACACAATCATCATCTGCCTTTTTGCTCCCAGCTTGGCAAGCTGGAAAGCAGTAACTTATTATATAAATTAAGTGTTTAGTTTGGTACCTCCAGCGACGCAGCAGCAGACGCAGGAGAGAGCACTTGCTCTCCGCGCCCTCGGCCGGGATGGAGCCAGGGGAGCCTCCTCGCTGGCCGGGCCGGCCCAACAGGAGGGCCACCGCCGTGGCTCAGCAGCAGCAGCAGCGGTGCCGCCCCACAGGTGCCCTCGGGAAGGCACCCCGCTACCCTCAGCCAGTGGCCTGGCCGGCATCCCGCACCCGCCCAGCCGGGAAGCGCCGCCCGCCCGGGCCCGCACCCCGCACGTCCCCGGGCCGCCCCCGCACGGAGCCAAGCCCTCGGGGCGGGCAGGGCAGGGCCAGGCCAGCCCTGCTCCGGCGGGCAGGCGGCTGCGGGACAGTCGGGAGCCGGCGGTGAGTGCGGGGGTAGCGGGCGCAGGGAGGGCGCGAAGATGGGACTGCTGGGGCAGGGCCGGGAGAGGCCAAGCGACCGGGACGGGACCGGAGGGGACCGGACCGGACGGGGTGGGACGAGACGGGACGGGTCCGATCCGATCCCATCCCATCCGATCCGATCCGATCCGATCCGATCCGCCGGGATGTGCGGGCGCTTCTCCTCCTGAGCCTCTCCTGTCCCGTGTCAAACACTGAAAAGGGAGTGGTGCTGCCTAAAGCAGGATGAAAACCAAGGCTCGTAAGTGCCAGGGCCAGGCTTTTCCCCGCGGCTGGCCAATTGCAAATGGGAATGCGTGGTGTGATTTCGGCCGCCCGGCACTGGAAAAGACACAGGGTGTGGGAACGCTCCAATTGCCTGGCTTCCGAAAGAGGTCACGGCTCCTGCTAAGGAAGACACCTTCCTTCCGAAGGTTGATGTGGCACCAGTGTGTTCAGTGCTTTTTGTTCAGCTAGCATCAGCTTGCTGCGAAAACAAAGTGCTATTGCCATAACATACCTCCCTAAAATGTATGTTACTAAACGTTTTTAAAAGCAGAGTTGGAAGGTGAGGAACCTGGAATCAAACAGGTCTGTAGCATCTAGAGGAAGACAATTGCTTTACCCCTACTAGTAAGGTAGCTTTCACAAAACAAGTCTTTAATATATTTTGTGTCAGAACAGAAGAACACTGCAAAAGAACTTGCTGTTTAAAGGTCAACCTCTTCTTTTTTTCAGTCAATATCCCACTGTTGTAATGTGTTGTGTTTCTGGGTTTGCACAACAGAAGAGTGGTGCTTGTTCCTGAGAAATCATGTTCAACTTCAGATGCATCCAGAAGTTACTACAGTACCTGAAATTTTTTATTTTTTTAATTATCGAGAACACCTTCTGTTTATTTTCTCTCCGCAAAAAATATTTTGCTGGTGAAATAGTACTTATTACTGGCTCTGCAAATGGGATTGGAAGGCTGGTTGCCTTAAAATTGGCTCCTTTGGGAGTAACCTTGGTTCTTTGGGACATCGATGATGAAGGTAACAAAGAAACAAGCAGATTGGCCCAACAAAATGGAGCCAACCGGGTGTTTGTCTACCACTGTGACTGCAGCAGGAGGGAGGAGGTCTATGAACAGGCAGACAAGGTAAGATCTGCATTTTTGCTTCTTTCTAATAGAATATCCTATTGAATTTATTGGTTTTTAGAAACCATGCCTAGAGGGAAGTTATCATGTAGGGTAATGTCTTTCTACTTTTGAATAGTTTCTAGATGGAACTTAAACTATGGTTGCAACAAAGTAACTGGGTTTAATCAGTTCTGTTGAGATTTATCCATTTCTGTTCTTCATTGTGAGATGGTGATATTTATATTAAGAGTGTCATAAAGCCTGCAGCAGAGGTTATCTCCATATATTAACATATATAGAGTTTATAGTTTCTTTAAGATATCAACAAATAATTTTAAAAGAAAAGAACAATCAGTGGATGTTGTGAAAGGGGGATTATTTCCTTTGCCTATTTGTTTAGGAAGGAAACTATAGTTCTTTAAGGGTGATGTGGGATGTAATGTTTTCAGACATGTCATTGGGATGTGGTTAGTCTCCAGTCAAATTGATGATTCAGCTTCAGGTCTTTTTTTGATCAATACAGGTGGAAAACAAGGTAAAGAGCTCCATTTTCAATGAAACTCTTCTGCTGTGCTGACCTGTGCTTTGCAAACTATTACCTTATTAACATTGTCAGAGTTCAGAAATTGGACATTGAATTAACATGATTAATTTTTACTTTTTCTTAAACTGCCTGAAAATGCTTCTCAGTGTAACTTCACTTATAATCCAGTTACTCACTCTGCAAACTTCATCCAGGTGTAAACTTCTGTTAAATTCTCAATGTATGTGCTTATATACATGACTCTCAAGCCACATCTTTGACATTCTGTGTCTGAAGGCATACATCAGAGAAATTAGCTAAATTATTTTATGATGTGAATGTTGATAGATTGTTTCAGAATAGACTTGAAATGTAATATTAATTTTCTATGAATTGTGGGTGGAAAGGTGGGGACATAGTGGGGACTCAGCTTTTTGTTTTGTGGTTGTTGTTTTTAATTTTAACCAAATCAGATAAAGTCTTTCTGAGCAAGGTAATGAAAGTTTGAAACACCTTTTTTCCTCAAGAAATGTTCCTGAGGAAAAGTACTTTTAAAAGGTAAGTTGGATTCAGGATCTGTAAGTGTCTGGAACTGCAATTCTCATGATTTCAAACAAGCAGGGGTTTCTTTTACCCATATTTGTAAGTAGCATGTGGGCCACAGCTCACTCACATTGTAGACAAATAAATGAACATTTTGAAATTATTTGTTTGCTCTTACGTTAGCAGAGTCTCGAAAGTTTTGTTTTGTGTCCTCCAGTAATTTTCAATCTCCAAACACATTAACCAAATCAGCCACAGGACTCCAACCTGTGGAATTAGCTGTGCCCAAATCAGCAAACAATATTCTGAAGTGCACAGATTGACCTGCCAACAGAAACTTAAAGAGCAGTTCAACATTTTAAAATTGCTGTTAAGGTGTCAAATTATTGTTAACAACACCAACATATTCACAGATATTTACAGGTATTGTTCAGTCCTGGTGGAGATAAAAAATTTCTTAGATGAAGAGCTTTTCAAATATGAACGTCCTCTACTCTTGGAAATGCCTGCAAATTTTTGATTGGTAATATGAAAAGACTTGAGCTTGGACACAGAAGAGAAAGCAATAGCAAGGAAGTTAAATTAATTGGTTTTATTTGGTATACTCACTGCTGCAAAGCATAAGTATTTTCCCATAATGTAACTTTTGCTTCTAGGAAACAGAAGAGACCATTGAAGTCTTTAAAGAAGAGGTTTTGGAATAAATTGATCAAGTGAGCAACAACTAATTTTCAGGAACAAGAGGTGTCCACCTGGGAATTCTGAAGGAAATCAGACATGGATCTGGTGGACTAGAAATGCAGAATGTGTATTTTGCTACAACAGATGAGCAAGGAACAAAGCATAGTTAAATAAATAAAGCACAGTAAATTTGCCAGTCTTAAAAGGCACTTGAGAGCCTTTTGAAGTTCTCTTGAGAGCCAAACACACTATGAACCTGTCTTACAGAAAACTAGTAGAAATTATGCTAACAGAAGAATAAACAGACACCTAAAAATATACATAATATAGAATAATCATCCTGACTTTTTCTAAATGGAAGCCAAGCTTCACACATATTTTGTAGTAGTGAGTAAACAGGACAACTGATGCCATGGTAAATAAAATGCTGCCATTGGTGAAGATATGTTGTCATGTTAAGAAAAAGAGGATCATCCTATGGACTGACACAGCAGTTAAAAGAGTGGGGAGAAGGTGCAGATGTGTTCCTCAAAGGAAGAATTGAGTAATCCTGCCATAGTGAACAGTGTCTAGATTTGCATTCATTTATGCAGGTGGAAAGGTGCAAGTATCTGAGCCCTACTTGTCAATGAGAAGGCCTAAACCTGACACAGCTGGAGAAATGTCAAACAAATCTTCACTGAATGCTAAGGTTCCCTGAGAGAGAAAAAGGAAGGTCAAATGTTGGTGCACCAGATCCAATCACCTCTTTCCAAATTGCCAGAAAACAGCATATGTAGGATTTTAATGTTTTTGTAGTCATAATTTTTGAGACCACACATAATCATCCACCTTTAGCAGAGAAATCTGTGAGACTTATTCTTCATACTATAAGTAAATCTTGGCCTTCTGCTTTGGTGCAAATCCAAATCATGGCACAAAATCTTTTGAAAACAAACCCAAATGGAGCTAATGATGATTTTATCTGTCTATTTCATGGTAGATGCTATTGTGCCCAGAGGATGGTATCCCCCAGTTATCTGAGCTGAATTCTTTTCAGTTCAGTAGAAATTACATGGAAAAATGGGAGCAGGCTTAGCAGAGGAATGCAGGTTCTCACAATACCAAAAATAGGGGACTGGAAGTGTTGTGATTGCAGTTAAAGTGTGCTTACATTGCATACTAAAGCTGCATAACATTTTACCTTTGGTTTCTGTGGAAGCCAAAAGTATTCCAGAGTTCAGGGAGCAATTAGACAAATTTGGGGAGGAGGGCAGGGTGGAGAACCACTGGGATATATTAAAGACAATGATATAGATATCTTATACCTCTCTAAAGATCCTAAATTGGACCAGGTGAAAAGTTGAGCGCACAGGAGGACTTAGAGCCCAGGTCCTTTTTTCATTGCTTTCCACCATGAATTTGATCTGATGCAATACAACAGTTCTTGCACACTTATGTTTTCATACATATCAATTATTGCAAATATTGCTTTCTGTTTATTTTTTTTTCTTAATTCAGGTTAGAAAAGAAGTTGGGGATGTTACTATTCTAATCAATAATGCTGGCATACTGATTGGGAAAAAATTCTGTGATCTTACAGATGAAGACTTTGAAAAGACCTTCAGAATCAACTTCTTTTCTCAAGTCTGGGTAAAGTTTTTGTGGGTTTTTTACTCCTGAGTGACCAAAAAGTACAGACAAGTATTTTGGTTTGAAAACCACAATGGTGGCATCTATCTTAAAAACTCATCTGGGATAGGGATGTGAAGGACCTTGATTGGGGGAATATGTGTTTTCATGATCATCCTGTAATTTGAGACAGTCTCCCCAGCAATGTCTCAGCAATGTTAACACAAACCTGCCGGGGCACTCAGGTAAATCAAAGTTTGTGGAGCTGCATCATGAACACACCCTACCTGTAACAGCTGTGGTTGAAAGGAGAGTGCTGACATGATGGCATTTGACTTCCCTGCTCCTGATGTTTCCAAAGCATCTGAAGGCTTTGCCTAAGAGACTTGCAGCATTGAGGGAGACACAACCATGGTTTACTGGCAGACTTAGCAGTGGTACACTTAGAGTTGGTCTCAATGATTTTAAAGGCCTCTTCCAGCCTAAATGATTCCATGATTTTATGCTGCACATGTTGCCCTTCAGGCTGTGCTTTCATTCCTAGTCACCATCTGCTTGAAATACATAGAAAACTAATCCAGCTAGTAAAAATTTATTTTGGTATTTTTACCTCTAAGGAACTTGCAGTTATTTGGGGTCTCAGTAGATTTGGGAGAGTTTTTTTGTGAGAGAGTGTTACTATTGCCCCTCTTGCATTTTTTGTTTATATGCCTGAGTGAACAGCCTGCACCAGGGAGCAATACAGCATTGCAACTCCTTTGTTAAAAGGCATTCCTCAATGGATAATCATTGCAGATAGAAGTTCTCTAAGTATTCCCCAGTCACACTGCATCATTCTTCCAAACACTTGAGGAGAATGGACTGGGAGAGGTGTTCCCCCTGAAAGGTCTGAAGAAACCCAGGGCAGGAGGACAGCAATGCACTTAGCCCTCACATCTGAAGTCTAATAGGATTCCTCAGCTATTGAAAAAAAAAGTTACTGCTCCTGTCTCTTTTTCTTATCTCCCCCTTTGTAAAACACTAGCATTCTTCCCAGTTCGTATCACCCACAGTGATGTCCTGGACCGCTGGAATTGTCCAGCAGTTCGACTTGTAACAAAAAGGACCCACAGACAGCTGAACTCTCCTTAATGTGTTGACTTCTAGCTCCCTCTTGTGTACCAAACCTTTAGCAATAGGTTTAGCAAAACTGAGGAGCCAGGAAAGAAGAGAAAATACAAACTTTGCTGCTTTTAATAAGATGCTTTTAATGCTGTTAGATCTTCAGACAGAGGCAGTCATTCAAGGAAATGTTGTCTTTCATTTAAAAATTGTTACAGAAATAAAATATCATTTGGGTTTCTTGTATATTGACGTCCCAGAAAGCAAGTCAGGTTGTACCACCTAATTTTGGAAAGAAACATTTTTGTTATGCCTATTTATAAAGGGGATTTTAAAATAAATGTATTTATATTCTTTTAGACTTGCAAGGCCTTTCTTCCAGCCATGGTGGCCTGTAACCGTGGGCACCTGATTAGCATGGCCAATGGAGCTGGATTCCTGGGACTCTACAGGCAGTCAGGTAATTATTGTCAACTGCCATTACAAAATAGATCTACATACTAATCACTTTTCTTGTGTGCCTTATAAATGCTTGGCTTAAGCAGCCTGTACTGACAAGAGCCTGTGGGTTCCAGAGGTGATGGTGTACTGGAGTGTGATGGTGTCACATGCCTGAGCAACACAGGGAGCTCACTGCAGGTTTTACTGTCTGGTTACAGACTATCTTTTTTCCACACAAAAAAAAAGATTGTACAATTCTGCTTGTACACATGCAGTGGGAGGGAGCCCTGCATACAGGTTGTGTAGTGCTTTCTCATGACAATTTTTCTGCAGGTGAATGTTCAGAGACCTGAGACACACAAGGGTTGTAACCTGGAACTACACATTCAGTTGGTTTATCAAGTGCAGAAGGCATTCTGGCAGAATTCTCAATAAAATTAATTTGAATGAAGTATGGTTTAAGCTATTTAAAGCTCAGTATTCTCAGCTGTTTCCCTCAGGACAGCAGTCTGCTAGTCTAGCCTATTTCATCAGTCTGGGTCTGCTTCTCAGTCTCCCCTCAAGCCTCGCTTACCTGTTGATTGTATCTCTGAGGTCACCCTATGAGAACTTGAACTTCAGTGTAATAAGGATCTCTTGTTTCTTCTACTGATTGATGGTGTTACTGTAGCATTTACTTGCCCCTATTGCCTAGGGGTTACCTTGATATATTATCAGTATTTGGTATTGATAATACAAATCACATTCAGCTTTCATCATATAACTATAAGGCTCATGAGAGTAGTCCTTCCCATCCATGCATTACAACCTTTTACAGCTTATATACAGGTATATATTTTTAGGCTGTGTGGTCCCATCATTCACTGTGAGTGAACTCCTGAAGAATAGCAAACTATTTCTGATGCCAGTCTTTGGAGTCAGTCTTTTAGCAAAATTTGATTTCATTGTATCTAGCAACTATTTTCACACATATTTGAAAAGGTTTTAGGAAATTGCATGTAAGGTATTAAATTCATTTCTAACAATTGGAAAACTGTAGAATAATTTGTGTGGGAAGAAATCTGTGAAGGTCACTTGCTCCATATCCCCAGATAAAAACAGGCTCAGCTTAGGTTAGGTTGCACAGGGCTATGTGAGGGCAGGTTTTGATTATCTCCAAGGATGGGGTTCCATACATTCATCAAACAATAAAAATCAGATGAGTCTTCCTGGGCAAACAAAATAGTGCTGTAGTTGCAGGGCAAATCAGAAGTAATAGGCTGAAGCAGCATTTAAGTAAGGTATTTTTATTTTACTACTAGAAATAGTTCTGTCTGAAATGTAGCCTATGATATTAAAAGTTGAAGACATTCTGAACTGAAAGAATGCCTGGTTGGTATATGAGTATCTGGAAACTTACAGAAAATGCTGAATAAGCTCATTTGCCTATATCTTTCTATAGTGCACTGAAAAAAAAAGAAAAAAACCTCCTCTGAAAAGGATTCATTTTATCCTTAGGCAACTGTGCATCATTCAAGGGAAGAGCCATTAATATCCAGAGCTGGATCACCAATATGCTTTAAATACTATTATAAGACTGCCAATAATAGAAGTAAATAATATTGTGGCTTAAATGGTATTATAAAGAATTCAGTTCTATATATAGCTTTTATTGTGGTGCTTTTAAAATTTTGGATATTTCTCTTTTCTTCCCTTTCTAGATTATGGAGCAAGTAAGGCTGCAATCATTACAATGATGGAAGCCATAAATTCAGAACTGTATCATGGAGGAAAACGTGGCATTAAAACCACAATCATTTGCCCTTATTTTATTAGTACCAGGTTAAGCAAAGGCTTCAAAAGCGCGTAAGTAAAGCTTTGATTTGTACTATTTCATCTATAAAAAATTATTGCCACTCACTGGGTATATCATATTCAGTTTTTGGTTGGTTGATTTGATTTTCAATTCAGTATTTTTGCCCTATTGGCACAGACATAAAGAAATGCAAGTCTTGCATACAGTGAATAACAAGAACTGTGCAATAACCTCACAGTCAAGGAACAGTTGGGGATACACAGTAGTATTTAAAGGTTCAGGGAACCTTATTTGTCAGGAGAGCACTGATGTTCTCTGCCCCAAGTAATTTTGGCAGTATAATTACATTTATGGCTGTCAAGATACCCATGACCTGTAAATATTAACTGTCTGCACTGGCAGGGACTGTACTTTGAGTGAGAACAGCTCTGGTGATGGTATCTGCTGGCTGCCTCTGTGGCTGCACTGATAGGAGAGGCTGCAAGCACTGAATGAGCCATTGCAGGAGTGCAGGACCAGTGATCTTGGATTTTCGGTGCTCTGCTCCTGCTTGCACCATTCTTCACCGTGCAGCAGCATATGTATGCAGAGCAGAGCCCTTCTCCTGGCTGGTGACAAGCCTGGTCCTGGTCTATTCAGCTGTCACCTCAGCACTTACATCTGCTGGAGAGCAATGATGCACAGAGCAGCACATAGTATGGCTAAGCCTGGACGTTTCCAAAGCTGCAATCAGTGTGGGCATCAACTTCATTGTGGTCAGCTTACAAAAAAGTCCTTAAATTCACAACATCATCAAAGTGTCTTCAATTTATTTTGATGATAGTAGGAACAAAAGGATTTGGAGATTCCTTTTCAAGACTATGTGAGGGGAAGGGGAAATTGCATACATTATTCAATTATGTATGCGTGTGTATTTACCACGAAAGTAAAGTTCTAAAATTTCACAACCCTTTTTTCTTGTTTTACAGAAGACCCTGTTTGCTTCCTGTTTATGATCCAGAGTATGCAGCCAGTAGGATCGTGGATGCAATTAAAAAGGAGAAATTTTATCTGATCATGCCTCCATCTGTATACTTACTTGGTCTCAAAATGTAAGCATGTGACTTGTCTTCTAGCATTACCTTCTTTCCTTTGCCATTTGCCTGTAAAATCAGCAGGAGCATTTAGTCAAACAGTCCTTTAGTTAATATTCCCGCAATCAAATCCAGTTATATGTACCCAATTTTAAAGAAACAGTGGGTTTGATTTTTCAATAATCTAGGTGAATAACATTCCTCTGGCCTCTTCTGTCTCCAAGATATGTTTTAAGCTGCAGTTGGGTGCAGAAACTTCAAAATTTTTCCTGAGATGATACACTGGGAGCAATGCCTGGTCTAGCACTGTCTGCTTCCAGTGCCTGCCACCACTGCAGGGTGGGATTTCACAAAATGTCTTGGTCTGTCATTCATTTTCCCAATTCATAACATTGAAGTGCCAAATGTGCTACTAGCAGACATTAGAAGTATTGAGCACATATAATGTATTTGTTATTTCTTTATTTACAGAGTACCTTTATCTAAAAAAAAAAAAAAATAGGCTAATTCAATGTTTGTCTCCTCAGTTTCCTTCCTAGAAAAGTAGTGCTATTCCTTGAGTCTTATGTCAAGTTCCCTGAGAGCATGGAAGAAGCCTTTGCTCAGAAGAAAAAGGATTGAAACAAAAAGTATTCTGAAGATCTCAAGTGCTATCTAATTTAACATTTTTAGTAAAAAAATAATTTTAAGTCTTATTTATTTCTTGGCAAAAAAATTCACTTCTTTTATGCTATTTTACATTGGCCAGAATGCCATTTAATTCTTTACAACTGTCTTTTAAGCCTTTACGTTTGGCAATTTTCTGAGAAATTTTTGAAAATTCACTAAAATCTAAAATAAATTAGGTATTGTGTTGAATGACCAAGCAACGTCTTTGCACAGACTGTACTGTTTTCAGACTGAAGTTTCAATGAGGTATCCTGTTAGTGTGGAACACAATTCTGTTGTAAATCATGGGAAAATGAAGACAGGAGGAATACCTGGAAAGTTATACGTGAAATCTCTCCTTGTATTTGGAGAGAAGTCACACCCATGTTCTTCAACTGTCTTCGAATGAAATTACAACATAAGGGTCCTAAAGAAAAAAAAATTCCCCAATAGCAGAAGTTTGGGGATTAGTTACACAAAATATGTGCTAGTACTTGATAAACATCAATCCTCATGTAAATTTTCAGAAAATGCTAACATAAAATGTTCATAATTATCTTAATTCAAAAACAAATAAACTGCATAGCCAAATAGTGAATCTACAAAGCCTGGTTCATAAAACCTTAAGGAATTACAGAAAACATTTAACAGTCATCTATTGACCATGTTTGCCATCATAATTCAATTAACTAAACTCGTACTTACAAGCTCCCAGATACAAATAATTATTAGAGTACACACTATTGAAATCCCTGTGTTTCCAAAGCATGTATGCATTCAATAAATTCTTTCATGTACCAGTAGCTATTACAGGGAACCTTTTCTCTGAGAGAAGGGAAAAGCTATCTGAAATTTGGCTCTTTGGAAAGCAAGGTTTATTGATTTATATTGTTTAAAACTCTCTAGGTGATGAGCAATTAAATATTATTTTCCTCTTATTAATGAGACAGCAAAGTCTAAATTACTTCCTGCAAATACCAATCATTTTCTCAATTGCAGGCAAATATGTTGAATATTGGGATTCCCTTGTTCTGCATGAATGTTACTATTTGGCTCTAGATCTATTATCATTTTCAAGTATGATTACAGGAGTCAATGCAAATTGACATGACATTATGTTTGGGAATATACTGAGAGCTCAAACATCTTCATGCATAATTTCATTGCTGGTGCTTCAGAGCGTAAGAGCTTAAGAGCAGGGGTCATGAGATGAGAAAAAATGTATTTAAAAATTATTTGTGAAACCAGACTCCCACTTGAAGTAGTCTCACATACTAGTGACATTAATATATGGTGGACTATCCATCATTTAAGTGTTAAAGGTTTCAGGATGAAATATTTGCAGGCAAGGAGCTCAATGTGAGGGCTCACTTTTAAGGATGCCTTTCTTGTTTTAAGTTTTCTTAACTGAAGTGTGTCTACCTTACCACCTACATCTGCAGTTGTAAATTAACCAACCATATAGGCAGGACATGAGTAGGTTAAGAATAGTGCAAAGGAAATAATACCCTATTCTCTAAGCTGTATTTCAGCTTTTCTGCACAGCCACCCTGCAGAACCTTATTCTGTATTGCTGCAACCTCAGCCAAGGGCACTTTTGGCTCCATATTCTTTTCAGGCTAATCTGCTTGCCTCAAGAAAGAATTTGTTAAGCTTATACTTTCTAAGTCTCACAGTGATCTGTTAGATCTTCTTATCAGTCCTAGAAATCAGTAACTCACTCTTTTCCATGAAAATACCAGGAAAAAAAATTTGGGGTTTGGGGTTGGTTGATGGTGGTGCTGTTTGGGGGGTGTAGTTTCTTTTTCATACAGAAAAGAAGTGTGATAGATCCAGTAATACAATTCTAAAACTGTAAGCCAAAACCTTCTTATTAAAGTTCAGAAGATGCATTTGAATGGTGTTCATGTTTTTTAATGGGAAATTATCTTCATATTTTGAAATATAGTGCGCCACTTAAGAAGTATCTCAGACTTACCAACAACTCCTGAGAATCCTGTCCTTTCTTTGAGGCTTTTTATCTTATTTGTAATTCCTCCATGACAAAAACATTTTTACAGGAGAAATTCTGTTACTACAGAAGCTGCCAATGAGACTACAATAGTTTATGTTAATTTTTTCATATCGTTTTCTCACTCCTTGTTCTAAGCAAAACTGATGAAGAAAGGCCTGTGTTGCTGCACCTATAGTGAGATAATCTGTGATGTCAGTTTCTTGTACTTTTTCTATGCCCATTGGTACAGCATAGCCCTTCAGAGCACATTTTTCATATAAAGGAAGTTGTAGTATTGTGTATCTTATGAAGATCATTAATCATATTCAAATTATAAGCATTTTTATGAAGAAACATCTGAATTCTTCTGGGTCACTTTGTAATCTAACTCTTTGAATAAACCTTAGAGGCAATGATATGCAACTTTGATTTCTCATTTATTTCATTCTTCTACATTACTTAGTTCCTCTTTTACTTCAGAGTTTAATGTTTCCACCCAAATTCATTATGTGTTCCCTGTAAGTCATTATTACAATTTTCATAGCTGCTCAAGTTCCTCATTTATATACCTAAGCATGTAATAAAAGCCCAGAGACACTGAGATGCAACTTGCAGGAAATCAAGGAAACAACTGGACTTTCCCAGAAATTGATAGCCTGTTCTTCTTTATCACCTGAATTGGCATTTCCCCATTAAATTTGAAAACATTTCCATAAAAACCTCCATCTTTCTGAAGGCTGGATCACCATCTATTATCTTAGAAGGATGGCTTTTATAGAAGACACTCTAAGAATACTCAAAGCTAATTTGAGGCAAGTTTCATATACTAAAATGAAAAACATATTTCCAAATCCTGCAATATTTGGAGTCTTTTTCATTAGTAACTTGTATTTTCTCAGCCTCTCTCTGGAAAGATGTTTAGTTCACAGTTCCCACAGGTTATGGTACAATTGTGGAGGGATAAATCTGGCACTGGAAGTCCAGAAATTCCCTGTTTCTCTGCCACTTACCTTTGTCTTTGACCTTATTTGTACCCTGAGAAACAAAAGAAATATTGAAAGCTGCATGAACTATGTTATAGGTGTACTGTCCTGTCTTTTATCCCTGTCCTGGGAAAAGGAGGCTTCATGCCTATACAATTGTTCATGATGACTAGAAAAAGAATTTTCATCTCTTTACTTTTACACCTAGAGAAATGTTACTACTTTCTATATTGCCTGATGATTTTCAATATTTTATATAATTTAATGAGGAAGAAAGATCTGAATCAATCCAAAGAGCCCAGTTATTAACAGATCAAAATTCTACATTGATTACTATTATGGATTTTCCTAGTCTATTTCTGCAGTCAATACAATGCCTCTGTTCAATACTTCAGATTCTTCAGGATGCTACAGACTGCCAATAAAGAATGACTGTGTAATTTTAAAAATAATTAATACAGCTCTAATTGCCTTCTACTATTGCACAGAACTGTTGCTGAAGCCAAATAAATGGTCAGGTGATCTTCCCCTTCATTAAATTATCTCAGCTGGCAGCAGTGCCTGAGGTAGCAGTGATTTAAAGAGTCATGAGGCATTGCTCAATGCTTTCATAAGCTCCACAATTCTGCAGTGCTCATTGATCAAGTGAACTGTTGGATGGAAGGGGCATTCTAGCAGTTGCCCTGTTGTTTCCTCTATATCTTCTTTCTCAGAAAAGTAGTTAACAAATTAAATGTCAAGAGTTCCAATATCCATTTTGGATGGATATTGGATTTAAAGTCCAATTGGATATTTGACTTAAAGATACTTTCTTTTCTGCAGCTGAATGGGCTGAGTAGAGTTGGCCTCAAGAGTCTGTTGTGTTGCCCGTCTGCCTGGGATGATATGCTAGCTAGTGACAGGAGATAAGGACTGAGATACTCCTACAGAACAGGAAAAGAAGCCAGAGAGTGTGATAGTCCTGAAAAGATCTTTGAAAGCTACTTAGAGTGTGACAGCAAATAAATTAAAAGCAAGAAATCAGGGTAGACGCGATGTCTTCTGTGTTGTCTAAAGCCCTTCATTATCTATAGCTTGGATTTCACTGGAAGCTGAAGGAATACGAGTGCCTCGACTGCTAGACTGGCAAACCTAAGAGTCCCCACACAAACTAAGAGAAGACCCATGATTCTAACCATGTCTGCAAAAGCAGGAGATGAGAGACCACACTGTGGGACCATGAAGGAATGGAAATTAGAAGGAAATTGTTCTTCTTCAATATTTAAGCCATGTTACATAGGACTCTGCTTGCCTTACATACATCTGTTTACCACTTGGTAAACTGGTGGTGTTTATTTAATTTACATAATTCTTTAATATACCATTTCATGGCAGCTGATTTCCTGTTTTGCAAAGGTTTTACAATGACTTTCTAATCAATTATTTCCTTCCAGCTGCATTTTCACAATCTGCTTTCCAAGCAAGGAACATTCATCTACACGAAAGTCAGAAGCCATTGCAATAACTAAAGTAAGGCTCAGAAAATTAAATACCACTTCTTTTATATATGGAAAAAGTTGCAGAGGCAACACACAGAATTCCTACACAAGAACAACCCCCACAATTTGAGAATGCTGTTAGAGATGTCACAATGGAAAACTTAAATCACTTCAACCACTCATAATGGCAACTTGATGCATTGTTGGCACATGTGTTCTCATCACACATTCTTTGTAAATGAAAGGTGCTTCCATCTTGGAGATGGCATCATGTCTAGTGACGTTGATGATAACAATTAGTTCTAGTGGTTTGTTTTCCACCACTCACAAAATACCTTTAAAATAGCTCCTTCAATACTATTGCAACAGAGATGCATTCAGATACTTCTTAACCTGATAAAACATCTAAAAGGGAAGTGCAGAAGGCAATATTATCAAATTAGAAGAATTTGATAATACTATACTTGCAGCATTGTGTTGTTTTTGTAATATTAATGAGAAATGTCATCTTTCTGGGGAAATATGAAAAAGAAGCATCTAACATTAGGTGGTACTTCATGCAAGAGAGAGGTTGTACATGTTTCATTCTTAAGTGTACAGGCCTTCTTTTTGTCCTAGTATTTTTATATTTCCAGCTTTTTGATTCTGGTTTCTTTGCTTTCTTATTAGAAAATTATCCTTAGTATTTTTCATGTGCAACTTTAAAATTTTCTCAGAGACAGTTCAGTCACTGGCAATCTTCTTTGAAGCTTTTGTATCATTCTTATTTCCCCCAAAGCAATAAAATCAGAACTTCAGGTTGTATGAAAGGCAGTTTGCCTTAAACTGAGACACAGTTAGACCTACCCTAGTGCTCTAGGTCACTAATAGAGAGTGCTAAAAAGAACATTAGGTTATCTGGACAAAATGATGTGTAAGGAATGCTTGCCTGCTAACAGGGCTGCAGGAGTAAGGAGGAAGGCCACAGAGGAAGGACAGGATTTCTTGCTTACGTGTTATTATTCATTAAAGGGGTAAATCTTCCAAAATCTTGTTTATTAAATTGTGACATTTAGGAAAGGGGAGTAAATAAGCAGGTCTGTGATCTTTTTCTAATTCAACTAGGAAATTGTAAAAAACCATTTAAACTGTGTCTGTAATAAATAGTCTTGGAACATACTTCACTTTAAGCTTCCCCATAACACATATTAGCACATATTCCCCTAAGATATTAGCTGCTTTGGTCAAAGAGCAGAATTAGCTGTAAAAATTGAAGTTTTTCCCTTTTTCTGGATAAGACTCAGAGTTTCCAAAGGGTACCAAGAAAGAAAAAGGAGCAGGAAACTTCTGGTTTTGCCCTTTATGTTTAGCCAAGTGTGTATGAGCAGCAGTGCCTGTTACACTGTGGTTTCAGGGTGTGTCTAGGATCCAGGACAGTGTTAACTTCTCACAGAGCCTCAGCCTTGCTGCTGCCTTCTGCCTGGGTGGCACAACAAGAGGAAAGCTCTGCTTGTGGTGTTCACCAGAGCTACAGCACAAAGACCCACCATGCTCTGCCTTCACTTGGCTCTTCTACCACACCTCTCATCAGCTTTGCTCTCTGGCACCCAAATGTTGCTAAAATCTAGTAGCCAAACAATATTCCACTGATTGCAAATATGAAAAAAGTCCATTTTGGAAATCTCGTGGCCTGTAAATGATGCCCATTTGCAAGAGGCAAAAACTTCAAAGACTCTTTCTTATAAGAAATACTTATCTCCAGCCACATTTATTTCAGCCTGTCATAGCCAGAAAGAACTAACCACCTTGCCTACAAGTGTAAGTCACAACAAGACCAATGAAAAACGACAAAATAGAAAGCTAAATGGAAAAATATTTTTAGCACCTTTGCCAAATCAGTGTGCAAACTCTCAGGTATGGAAGAGCATTTTGATTTGCCTCCTAAATTATGCTTTTAAGCAAAGGACAGCAAGGAATTACTGACATGAGTCAGAGTTTTGGTAGAAAGAGTCAACAATTTGGCAGAAAGGGGATTTATCCTGAGTAGATATTGGCAGAACAAATTACATCTGTGATACCAGTGACATCCTGCTTCCACACAAATGTGGGGGGAAAAAACACAGAAGTTTGCAGTCATTTTGAGAAGTGTATCAGAAAGGTACTGGATAACAATGTGTCTCCAAACAATGTAATGCCAGAAATATTCTGTAAAATAATGGCTATTTCACTAGTAATACACATTTCCATTCAAGCAGAAACTGATCCTACAAGTCTGATAAATGCCTAGCTGACTGCTGGTCCACAGCTTAAATTTTCTCATCCTGAAAAAAGGAACCAAGGAAAGAGTAGGTGAGTGAGAAAAAGGAAAAGTGTGTTTAAAGTTGGCTGCCACCATTCTCAGCACAAACAAGCGAGGCTTGTGCTTGTAAGCAAGGACAATTTCTCTAAAAAATACTGCTTCACAATCCTAAGAAAGGCAGAAAACCTGTCTTCCCTGCCAGTAAAATTCTGACTGAACTAAAAATACAGAGGGAGTTCATCTGGTTTTTTTAACCAATCATTGTGAAACAGATTTGATTAATAAATTTCAAATGTATTTACAGAATTTTTTCTAGATGTCCTATTTTTTCTCACATAAAAACCACAGAATAAATAATGCTAATTAAATCTATTTGAATCTTTCCTAATTTTCACTTTATAATAACATGTTAGCATTTGCTTTGCTTACACATGAACATCTTCCTTTTAATCACCAACTATCCTTGCAGAGCCTAAACAGCAGAATGAATATTTCTGATGGTGCTAGTTTGAATTCAAAGTGCATTGCATAGCATTGCAGTACACTTTACACTGAAGACTGAACTGTGCAGCATTTGCTTATTTAAGCTAAAATGTATTCGCTCACCTGAATGATCCTGCAGAAGTAAGCAAGTGATCTGTCTCATTTAATTTTAGTTATCTGGAGGTGAGGTGGCAGACCCAAACTACTCATTTCACTGCCTGATTGCTTTCTCAGAGTATCAATTTATTTCCACCAGCAGATGAAGAAGTTTGGATGGATTTCTTGTCCTGAGATGACAAGTTTATTGTGTAAAAATAGGATGAAGGAGTTTCAACCTATACTCTTATTGACATCAGCTCAAATATTTGGACATTTAATATGCATCACAAAACAGACAGGAAGGATATAGCTAATTTATATCCAAGTTTAAACATATTAGAAATAACATGTATATTATAACTACATGCAATGCCAAAACATCACCGTGCTGTTGATATGTTGGATTATTCCTTCTTTTCTTCACTTCAAAGATTAGCAATTACTTATAACTAATAAATTTGTACTGATTGGGCAAGCTGGAAACAATGGATTCTGAGTTGAGTGGAGCAGGCAATTGAAACACCAGATGTCTTCCCTATGGCTGTTGAATTATCAATAGGTGTTCAAATTGGTATTTTAGGTAAAAACCTTTTTCTGGAAAAATCTGGCTCACTTCACTCATGGAGATCAATGTGGAGTGAAAGGTTTTTATGCTTCAGAGGATATTATCCTCAAAAATGCTGCTGAGGTCAGGAATGAGGTTACTTCCCATTTCTAAAGCAGCTTTGGTGAATGCGGTCTTGGCTAAAAGTTTGCCTGCCCTTTCTCATTCACAGCTTCAGAAAGGAAACCAGGTCCTGAAATGCACTGATGTAGACATAAAGTTTGAGTTCAAGTTCTGATTTTTTTAATCTCCTTATTATCATGCAAATTTCCAGTGTGCCTTTTAAGATTTTAAATTAATTAGAAATGCTGGTTTTCACTTATGAAAACTAAGCTGCTATAAACCAGAAAATTAAGGCCCTTGTATAGGTAAACAGGGTGGGCTTAATATGGAAGAACAACTAGGAAGAGTGAAGAGTTGATTTCCAGAGTGGAGGTGGGCTGTTTGGGAAACCTTAGTGCTATGCTCATTTCATGTTTTTGTTACTGATCTGGAATAGAGGATGAAACAGCAAAATCATCTGAAGATATTAGGGACATCTGAACTATTTATTTCACTCTCTTCTTCATTTGGCACCTTTGTGTCCCAGGCATCCCTAGAGCAGATGTAATAGCTAGCTACCAGCCAAACTAAGGCAAACCTCAGTTTCATTTTTTCCCCAAATGAACACTGGTCAACATTTTCAGACTAATTGATGGAAGGCATGACTCTGTGGGAATGGTGAACTGCACTTTGGCCAGAATACAGGAGAAAAGGGGAACCAAATGACCCATTATAAGTTTGAGGTATATGAGCAAGGGGGAAAGGTATCATGGTCCCTGTGAGCCTGGCACTTAGACACAGATGTGACACAGATGTAACACAGATTTACATACCAACAGGTACACTAAATTTCAGAAAACACTCTGGCACAATGGCATTCCATCACACACATATAGATTCCTTTATGTTGGAAAAGACATATCAGATAATTGAGTCCAACTGTTAACCCAGCACTGCCAAGTCCACCACTAAACCACGTCCCCAAGAGCCACGTGTACGTGTCTTTAAATACCTCCAGGGATGGGGATTCCACCACTTCTCTGGGATGCCTGATCCAATGCTTGCCTACTTATCCAGAGAAGATTTTTTTTCTTAATCTCCAGTCTAAACCTCTGCTGGGACAATTTGTGTCCCTCTTCCAATTTCCTCTTCTCCCTGGTTTCCCTCCCATACTGTACAGTTCTCATTGAATTTTCCTGCAGCTCATCAGCTGCTCCCGAAATTACGGAGAACAGGAGAGACCACAGTTCTGCACGAAAATAAACCTGACCTAAGCCTGCTCTGTCCCCCGGTTCCTAGCGGGGACGGGACGCCCCAGAGCGGGTGCCCGCCGGGCTTGCGGCGCTCCCGCTGCCGGCAGCGGCAGGCGGACGGCCCCGGGCAGCGCGGGGCTCCGGCACTGCGGGGCTCCCGGTACCGCCGGCATCCCCCGCGCCGCGCCTGCTGCTGGGGCGATGTGCCCTGTGCGCCTCCGGGCTGGGCCGCCGTGCCAGCCCTCCCCGCTTCAAGGACCGGGGGTCGCTTCGTATTACCGACCCACCCACTCACGGCTATACTCATGGCTACTTAATCCTGTTAAACTGGCATATTCCACACCAGGAACCTCACCTATTGATGAAACACCATATAAGCACTTCATCTCTCTTTTTCTTTTTTTTTTCCCCTTTTTTTTTTCCCCCTTTTTTTTTTTTTTTTTTTTTTTTTTTTTTTTTTTTTCCCGAGCATATAATTTTTAATACTCATCAACTATTTGGAAAGGAGGAGAAAAACCTTCGAGGGTCGCCAGACCACAAGTGCACAGCCCTCGGCGGCAGCACGGATTCCCTGGAGGAAGAAGAGGGCTCGTCCCGTGAGAGCAGAGGGCTGCAGGAGGGACAAGGGCTCCGCTGCCGGGGGTCGCCTCCCCTTTGGGAACCCGCCGGCGAGGGAGGAGCACCGGCGGCTCCGTCCTGCATCTCTAAGAGGCAATTTCACAGACTCTTCACTCGCTCCTCCAATCCTCTCGGCAAAACTTGAAAGGCAGAAGGGTACTTGTGCTTAATTCTTTACCTTTTTCCAGATGGTGGCGATTTATATTTCCCGCTCACACTGGGGAGTGTGATTTATGGCGAGAGCATTCACCACTAGAGAAGACAGAGGGGTCAGTGCCTCTTTTCACTCCCTTCTCCCACCCCCGGCCTTCACAAGCCCCCAGAATGAGAAGATCGCCTTTCGGTGACACCACAGAATTGTACATCAAGACAGAAACGTGAAGGAAACATTCTCACATTACAGTGTTATAAAAGCGCAAAATCCTTAATCCAGTCGATCTTGCCTGGCTGCACTGTGCCGTACAAGCTTTGCGCACACAGGAGTGCCCTCTAGTGAATAACAGTATCTGTATATTGAAAGCAATGTTTTGCCGTGAACATTTCGGAGTTAAGAGAAATTGTCGTGGTTTTGAACTGCAAGTAATTTTTTGCCTTTTCTTTAGAAAACTGTCCTGTGTATGAGAAGATCCATATACACTTATTAAAACTTCTTGTTTTAAAATGCCAGGGCACTTCTTTATGATTTTTGACAAAAGCATTTATAACACCTTAATAATTGAAAGCCTGGCAACTAGAAAAGACAGGGGACAAGAGTGAAATTCATGCAGCAAATTCTTATGGAAGTAAGCAAGCTATTTAAAAAGAGGTGCAGATCCAAAAGGATCTGGATTCCAAAAACTAGACATGAGACAGCCAAATTTGGAAGCCCTTGGTAATATGAAATAGCAGAAGCTAATGATGTTGCCCAAAGTTTATGAGGAAAGAGGAGGATGAACACTGAAAAATGTTAAAGAGTTGGGGTACAGAGCCATAGCTCCCTTCACAGGGGGTACTCTAAGAGTAGTGAGGGTACAGTTATAAGCATGGAATAGCAATAGTGTTGTCCTGGCCCTGATAAAGAGGCAAATAAATCACTGGTCGAATTTACAATGAAAAGTCATGTGTTTGCAGGTTACTGCAGGAGACAGTTGCCCTCATTCACACTCCAATGAAGATTTCCTCTGGCATTTCTCAGCTGAGATGTCCTTAACAGGTTTTTCACTTGCTGTAAACATGAAGACATCGAGGATGATGAGCAATGTCAAAAAAGAGTGATGTCCCTGTTGTACAGGTCTGGCACTCAGGAAGACCTTAATCCTCCTTCTCATGAAGCAGATGAAGTTCCCTGTGGAGATCAGGTACTCAGCAAGTACCCTCAGAAACAAACAAAAAAAATTTTGTCCTAGTGCAGACAAACTGTGTAAAACTTTGTAAAACCTACAAGCTCTCTCTCTTGCTGGCTCTGCAAAGCCTGCACATCAAGTGGATATGTTTTACTGGCACACCCAAACCAGAGGAACCATGGAGATAATCTGGAGCTGTCTGAGGCACAGACACCCACTGCATGGCTACCACACACATTTGTGATAAAATCTTTGTATGCTCCCGATATGCTTCAGTTCTGAAAAATAAATGCTTTCTCCTCATCAAGTTTAGATTCAGTTTGAACACCCCATCAAATAACATTGCAATTTTTCATGCTTTTTCCTTCAGTTTCCATTGAAAAGCACAGGTATTTTTCTGAAGTGTAACAGGGCACAAGAAAGAAAAAAATACTTTCCCAGAAACGCTGGCATCCTTTTTAGTTGCCTAGACAGACAATATCCCAAGAAATGTTGATAAGGTTTGTCCCAGCAGTACAGCTCATCAGCCATGAGCTTCAGCTTTTAATACATCCTATTTAATGGATTTGCTGAGAACTGTAACCAGAATTGCTGGCATGAATTCCCCTTGCAGGCAGTAAAAAGATCAAGAAAAGGAGACTGAAGGCAGGTAAGTAGTCTGAGGTACCACGGAGATTTTGAGCCCACTTTGTGCATGTGAGTGTGCAAATTAGGTCTGCCTTCCCAGAAAAGTGTCCACATTGCTGCAGGAAACTGCAGTTGCCTTCAGCTGGCCCCAGTTAGGCATGCATTTACAGGCACAGAACCCTGAATATTTACACATAGCATGAGTTAGTAAACATTTGAACAAGTCTGTTACTGTGGGAAAAAGTCCTATAAATTTCACCAGGCTCTGGAAGAAGTGTTATTTATTCATTGTTAAAATCTCACAATGTCTGCAGCTGTTCTTACAGATTTTATTGAGGTAACTCTGTGAGACTGGAGAATGGATACTGAAATAATTTGCTTTAAAACAAGAAAAGCTGAAAGTGAAACTTTACACTTTTTTAAATCCCTATTTCTTATTTTATCAGGTGCACATTTTCATTTTCTACTTGGACATAGGGTACGCTGTCAGAAAGACCAGCTTGAAGTCCAAGTGGAAAAACTCAAGCACATTCCTACTTAAGCACTTAAGGATGTGTATTTCCTCCTTATGATATCTTTCTTCTCTTTGCCAAATATTGATTAGCAAATATCCATTACTACAAACATGGTAAAACCCTGCAATAAAATAGACTGTCGTGCTCATGGTCATTTTCAATCTGTGTCACAAAGAAAATGTGTTTTCAAATTTTATGCTTTAGATTAATCAGATTCCTATAGAGACACATGCTTCAGATATATTTTACCAGTCCTATGCATGTATATATTTAATCCAAGAATTTCCATTAGTCTAAAGCAGAATGCTCTGGCAAAATGCCCTCTGCAGGAGGAATCAACAATTCCCAGTTTCTGAAGCCTCTGTTATTGACAGTTCTATCAACTACAGAGGATAATTTAAGTAAAGGTTCTTCTTCATCTGCAGCCTGAGAAGGCCAGCTAGGTCATGAAAAACAGTGTTGGAAATGTAAATGCAAGATGGTATTTCCATAATAGTTAAACAAAGTTTGCAATAACTATATATAAACATAAATGTTTTGAATTTTATGGGGGGCAGGGTTGTAGATATAATGAGGGGTTTTCAGATATCATTAGTGGAGGCAAAATACAATATTTTCAGGCCTAATTAGAAATGTCTCCTTGGTTTGGCACCGCCAATACTGATGCTCACATTGTTCATTGTTCACCTTACAAACTTTCACTGAGTGAAATTACTCAGTTTGTTGAAGATTCATGTGATGAAAAAGAAATTGTGAAAGAAAATGGCTCTGAAGATCTTAAATGCCAGCAATTTAGAAATTTCTATTACTGCATTTACCCTGTGTTCTTAGCCATATGGGTTGTTCTACTTTTGTTGACTCTTGAGCAACCTTGCAAATACAACATTAATAAAAAAACTCCAGAGACTTAAAAAATACCATGGAGCACGACTTAACCACATTCATTTTAAATTGGTTTATTGAGGATGAGAAAGAAGAAAGTGACTTTCACAGTATCTTGGGCTGAGAGGAAGTCTGTATTTGCCACCTCACTTTTGCACAAAGAAAATGATAATATTGCTTTTTAATTACTTTTGGATTTTCAACTGCCTAAATAAGATCATTGCTCAAAAAAGGAAAGACTGAAACTAGACATATTTAAAATATTGTTACTGGTGAACAAACTTCTTCTTTAGTCACTTGCAGAATTAATAAATTACTTATGTTTAATCTTTCTTAGGTCATATTTTCTGCATGACACTGAAGATTTTTCAGGTTGCTATTCTTAATGTCTGTTTAAACAAAAAGATATTGTGAAAATTTCTCTTTGTTCTTTCACACATACAGTTCTGTTCATTATTTTTTAAAAAGCACATAACACATTGAGTTTCACAATAAATCTAGCTGGACAATCATCTCTTTCTTATAAAGCAGTAAAAGAGAAGAAGATATTTTAGTATATATTTATACATTGTAGGCAAAGCAGGAAAGGAAGTACTTTCACACAAGATTATTTTTCATTAATATCTGTTGTAAACTCTCTAAACTGTGTTTTATTCATCAGTAGATCTTTGGGAATTTATTGCTTGTAATTTCTAACCTTCAATTTGATTACATATGGGGCTGTGAAGAGTGTTAGATAACTGCCTTCAAACAATAGGCCATGAAAATATTTGAATACAAACATGATTATAATTAAATGAGAAATTAATTTTTTTTTTTTTAAGGGGTATGCTATTATGGAGCAGGTCTAATTTCTTTCCTCTCTAAAATCTAGTTTTCTCAATAGACTCAGGTGTAAAATGAATTTTTTAAAAAAAGTCATCAGAAATAAATTATTACCTGGAAACTTCCTGGCTTTAGCCATACTTTTTTTATTTTGAATGAGTATTCTAAAAATATCTTTTTTTCCCTAATTACTTGTAATTTCTTGAATTACAGTGGGGTACAAATAAATCACAAAAAGAATTCCTTGCATTATGGTATTCAATTGCAAATTCTGTATCATTGTGTGGAGATATGTACAAGTTTAAGCACACAGTCAAATAACACACACACTGAATTCACATTTAAATCCATAGAATGATAATTCCTCTCACAGAGTATTCTGGATGCTTAAAAGTAACTGAACACAATCCCAATGCAATGCACTGTTCACCCCAGAATAAAGAAACCATTTCCCAGATAACTTCTGAAATATATTTGCAGCTTCTTGGTATTTTGTTAATCTCTGAAAAGAGTAGCAGTGGATGTCTGGAGAAAATGGTCCTTGTAAAATCAAAATCTTGCCTCTGTGAAGGGCAGCAGACATGTTTTCACCTGCAGCTGCCTTTTGCTAACATGCCTCTCAGGTGCTCCATCCCAAACTTAGTCTTCACACCTGAAGAGGCTGGGAAGCCAAGACAAACATGCAAACGTGCAGTGGATTGGGTCAGCATGGGATGGCAGCTCCAAGCACATCAGGCAACTGAGAAAATGAGACCTGCTGAGGAAGAACAAGAACATACAAAGCATAAAAAGATTCAGTAGTGGCTCTGGAAGTTATGAGGAGTCTAAATGAAAGTAAGCTTCAATTAATATTGGGTAGACTTAAATATATAATTTTTTAGAGAAAATGTGGTGTCATTTATTGTTGGTGTTTGCTCGGTACTGTCTGCAGTGGTCAAAATTACCCATGACCTCTAAAAAGTGTCCCTGTAGAGGTAAAGTTCATATTTATTAATATGTTATGGAAAATGAGACATGGAAATTAATTTACTCCATGTTTTCCATGAAACTTTGACATTAACCTCTTCCACAGGTTTCCAAGATGCTGGTTCCACTGCAAGTATTAATGCATTTTAGTGCATCTCACTAAAATGTCTTACAATTGAAGTGTTAAGTATTTTTAGGTTTCTGCTGAATTCTCAAGAGGTATTGATGAAGGAAGATGAATTCTCATAAAGGCAGAACAAAAATCGATGGGCCCTACCTTCATTTAGTTTTATTGCTCTATCAGTATTTGGTTTTGCACTTTCCTATCAGTCTGATAATCAGGTTCTTAGCTTGTGTGTTTATGCGTTTGTTAAGTCAGCCTAAGAGCTCTCGTCATGGATAGGAAATCTGTAAGCTTAACAAAAAATTTGGCAGCTGGCAGAGGGAGTAAAAGGTGGAGTTCAGGGGTTAGGAGTCTGGGGCTGAGCACAGAGAACTCAGGGTGCTTTTGCAGTCTGGGCCTCAATCACTAAAACTTAAATAAGAGAAAAATACCAGTTTTGCGTGTCATGTCCCATGACAGTATTGCAAATGTTCAAGTAGCAGTACCAAATGCATTTGAAGAAAATGGTGTGCTTACTTCCTCAATGCCATTTACATGTTGCCCCAAAAAAGCAGGTATCAAGGTTGCACCAAAAAGCTAACCTTAGAGCATGGGAACTAGGCTGTGAGCAACTTTCTGCTCAGTTTTGCAAGAGTTCTTTATACCTCACTAGCATGGCATTGGAAAGTCATTCCAAAATACATTAAGCAGCATGACTTCCTGCTTGCTGCATGCTGTTTGTTCTCTCCTCTTCTTCCCAAGGGAAGATGCTTGGGCAGTGAAGTCTCGTCTATTTGGTAGAGTTGGTTTGATTATAAACAATTATGTTGCCTCAGTGTTTTTGCTAGAAGTCAAATAAATATGCCTTGAACTTTAATTGAAAGGTCAGGTTTGTGACTGTCCTTATATCCCAGGATATTCATTTCACTGTCTCAGAGTGGTCTCCAAGAACATTCTGTCTCCTAGACAGACAACTTTTATGACAGCATTTACCCCTACTGAGGTGGAGATAGGGAGCAAAGGGAACAGTCTGCATGGACAGATGAATGCAGTTGTCAACACCAAGCTCTAGACAATTTTTTGGCCATTGTGGAGAAACCCCACGGCGATGAGAAGAACCATCTTCTTGTGGGGAGAGATTGTAGACAGCTGAGGACAGGTCTGATGATACACTCAAAGTAAACAGAATGGCTGAGGGCTTTTTATTGTAGGTGAATTGTTCTAAGTGCTGAAAGCCTGGTGACCAAACACATCAGACTCCCGTAGTCCAGCCAGGAAGCAAGTGAAGCATGAATAACTGAGTAACGTGTCATCGTCTGCCAGCATGGGATGGGATCTTCTAGCCAATCAAAGCTTATAGAAAGCATTACTCATGGGCAATGCTATGTCCAAACTTAGCGCAATCAAGGAATGCAAAAGGACTTCTAAATTATAGATTCAGCTGATCAATCACAGATGTGCAACGACTAACTCCAAAGTAGACTGCACTCTTCAGAACGGCTTTCCTCACATCATGATTCTTGCATGGGTTTGGTTTCACACAGATGTTTTTCATCCTTGGGCTAACTTTGTCCAACTACAGAGCCGACAAGGCAGAAACAGCAGCACAGTTGTATGGAGTAAGTAACAGAGCAGTATCTCATCTACCTTTTTCTAGTACTTGAGTTTATGTCACCTGATGAGCTTCACTTGATGATAAAAAAGACCCAAGAGACATCCTTCTTGAACACCACATGTGAGCAGCCTGACAGTATCTAACAATTATTCATCAGTGCAAGCCTGCAGAAAGGAGTCAAAGCAATTTATTACATTCTCCAGCATCCTTCCCTTTCAGAGGAAACAACTCATTTTCATGGCTGACCATCTTGAGTGCTGTGGATATGGAAAGGATATGAGAGCGCATGAACGGGCTGGCTCTCTCTAAGTAGTCCTTTCTCTTCATGTTCATGACATTTAGCCACTCAATGTCAATGCCTCTGCACGTCAGTGTCCAGACCTGAGATCAAGTAACCTTATTTCTTCTGCAGAATAACCCAATTTCAGAATATTTCAGAATAACCCAGTGAGTTGTGGGAACTCACTGGGGGCTGAGATGTCGTCCACACCTTAGCTCTGTAATGCCTGACATTTCATTTTCTTTACCTAATTGACCACAATGAAGACTGAAGGTTTAGTATTTAAACACGAGTCTGTCAGTATTTCCTTTTCCTAATTCTTTTCCAGTCATGACAGTCCTTTACTTTCTTATTCACAACACAGAACAAACCAGTGCTTAGTCAAAAGAGACTTTCTGTAGTATTGCTTTATATGTTTCAAATCTTCATTGCAATGGAGTAGGAAAAAAGTAATAAATCTCTTTGGGTAGTTGCCTCTGCATAAGGACTCGGGAAATTGTTGATGGTAAAATATAAGTTCCATCAGCAATATTTCTTGATGGAGGAAATTTTGAATGGTAGATGTGCAATGTATACATTGCTGCAACTTTATCAGAAGATCATTAAAGCAGTGCAAACAACCCAAGTCAATTATATATTCCAGAAATATCTTTTTTCTGAATCGTTTCAGGTGTCCATTTCCACTCATATCATTCAATGTATCTCTATCTATACTTAGTAGATCTGTTTTCTGCAAATGACTGGCACCAGAAATAGAGAATAAAAGTAGAATTTAATATACTTTAGGAAAGCCACTGCATTTACTTCACAGATCTATCTCTGAAGTAACCAAGAAGCCTACAGACAAGGGAAAAAAATATAAGAGTGTATGCAGATTCAAAAAGACATTTGACAAGATTTTTAAAAATTACACTGACAAGGGCTAGCAGGAAAACCCCTTGTGCTATTACAGTTGATCAAAAAAAAATAGGAGTAAATGCCAAGTGCCACAAACTGCATGGTGTTCTGATCCAAAGTGTTCATCATATCCGAAATGACCACAAAAAGGTGTGACTCAGAAGGAGACATGGTGTGCTGCTGATGTGGTTATTCAACATCATGAGGCCTGAAAATGAACCACAGAAAAGCCTCAGGAGATTGAGTGACTAAGTACAAAAATACCAGAGGAAATCACTTTTATGTAAACAAATGTAAAATGACACATGAAAACACAATCCTAACTTTGCAAACAAATCTAATTATGGTCCCAACTTGACTATTACTACTAGAGAGGTTTTATAGATATAATACACATTTATGTAAAAATATCACTAATGCAAACATAAGATGCCACTGTTTTTTAATAAAGATTTTTTATTAAAAACTCAGGAAAATGCCATGAATTATTAGGAAATTAATACTGAAAAAGACAAAAATGTCATTATGCCACTGGATAAAGTCAATTATATGTATTATGAGTACCAAGATCATGACTGAAAGGGCATATCAGAAATGAAAAGGTAGAGAAAAACCTAGCAAGGGTAATTTTGACCTGTAAAGTGGCCTTTGTATGAGGAAGAGATAAAATAGAGTAGGATTAATAAACCTGGTGAGTAGACAGCTGAGAATATAAGAGGTCAAGAAATCAAGGATGGCATGAAAACAGTGACTAGAGAATCTGTACTGAAACATCTGGGAAACATCAAATCATACTAGCAACAAAATCCACTGTAGATACAAATGTGTAACTGTTACCATTTCTTTTCATCAGAAGAACAGCTGCAAGCTCTTAAATAATCTTAGACACTGGATGAGCAGTTCTTACGGTACTTGAATTTACTAGCAACACTTCCATGATTGAACATCTGACTGAATCTTCTTTATGTCTAGTGAGACACCTGAGAAACCTCAATCTCTTCTTTGACTCCTTGCAGATACATAAAATCTTTGACATTTTTATGTTGCAAAAAATAATAAGTAGGATGTCCACTCACCTGAAGTCTACAAACCTAAATTATTTTCTCAAAAGTGGGTTGGCCTCAGTGAATGATCCCTGGCCTGAACTGTCCTCAAAACCATGACCATGCACAGTTTAGGGGAGGGCTGACTGATGAGGACAAAAGCCACTAATAATGGATGAAGACAAAAACCAAGGATATGATGCATCTCCTCACGATCTCAAGGGAGCCAGGAAGTCTGTGGTGACTGATCACTTCTTTCTTGTGACTCACGGGCCACTTGCTGCAGAACCTTTTTAAAAACTCACAGTACAGAGGTGCTCTCTATTCTTATGGAGCACACATCTGCAAATAACCTGGAATGAGGACTGTAGGCGCATCATAGATATTTCTGTTATAGATTTGTGCCATATAGACATATATCAACAGCCAAACAATGATAGCAGAGATTCTGTGTAACCATTGTACAATCCAGAGCTGTGTGAATGATGTCACTGTGTTTGGAATCATTCCTAAATCACATGAAAAATACTCATGGGCTGTACTAAGCACAATTGAACTTTGCCAGATTTGATTTCAGGCAGGCAGAAATTTCTTTTTCATAAGACTTATCACAGAATCATAAGCACATCAACTGGAAGGTTTCTCTGGGGGTTTCTAACCCAACTTTCCACTCAACACTACAGGGTAGTTTCTATTTGAAAACTGGAAAGAGAGTTCTCCATCTCCCTGGACTCACTCTCTAGTGCTACACTACCATTAATAGTAAAGTTTTCTCTAGTGTCCATCCTGAACATCCCAGGCCAAAATCTTGTGGTTATTGTACTTTATTATTAGATAACCAAAATAACTTCCCACAATTTGCTGGCAATAATCCTCCCAGTGTAGCCTACTATGCAACTGGCTTTATTGTGCACCAGAACACAGTGTTGGTCCAAATTTGACTTCTATTTGTCCACTGTAACACCCATGTAATTTGCAACAGGACTACAACTCAACCTTTAAGCATCCCTTTGCTGAGAGAGGAGCATGTCTTTCTGTCCATAAAAAAGGACAGTTTGCTTTTTCCACCACATATTCAAACAATGAATGTGATCCAGCAGTGGTCTTCAACAGCATCACTAAAACCAGAACCTCTGAATTTAATTTTCTTGGGAAGATAAGACCAGTCATATGCTATTTTAGGCCACATATATATATGTGTGTGTGCCATGCACACCAGAGTGCATGGCAAGATAGAATAACATCAGACATATTTAACAGTTTTATTTCTATTCTAGTATTCCTGTAAGAATTTTAAGATGGGTAATCAAAAAATACACATTATTATAATGTGTGTCATAAATCAATTAGAATTTACTTATGCATGGCATTCTTTCTTAAATTAAGAAAACAATACTTCAACCTCAACATTCATCTTTTAAATGCATAACCTGTTTTGGAATGAGTTTCTGTGGTTTATGCATGAAAGTTGGCCAAATAAATACTAGTTTTATGAAAAAATAATTATGCCAATGGCATGAGGAAAAAGAGTAATCCTAATTAAATAAAAGCTTATTTTTACTAAGTACATTTTGGGAAGTTCATATTGGGGAAAAGCTTTTGATTCCATCAACACTATTTTTTTTGTAAAACTGACTGCATATCAGAGCCAACACATTACAGGTGAGATCAAACACTACTCAACAAAAATAAAAAATCTTATTTCATGAAAAGGCTTCATATTCAACATGCAAATGCTATATTTCAGTGCTGAAAATTATGTCACAACTAAAACATGAATAATTTTGAGATACAATTAATCAAATGCAAACACTAAAAGTAGAAGAAAACTGCCATGACTGGAGTTCTTACCTGCAACAATAATTTAAGATATTTTAGATAGTAAACCTTCCTCCACAAGTGTCTGCATTACTTTTATTCAATACTACTTGCAGTTTCAAGGTGCAGTTCCCAAGTTTCAGAAGATTTTCTATGGAATATATTAATCCAGCACTACTACTGTCTTTTCAAACAAAGAATGAATTTACCACATAAGCTGTGGGATGTGGGATATTCTCAAACTTTACCAATTGCTGGTCTCCTTATAAGATATCAGACAGTTGTTCCCTGACATGACAATGTGTGCTTCATCTAACTCAGACGGACAAAAGCCACACCTTTGATATTGTGAGTATATTTGATTCTACTGTATGAGGCTGTGACTACATTATCACACTGAAAATTTCGTTCCAGAAAATACCAAGTAACACATATGATGAAAGCTAGACTTAGTCTTTGCAGACCAGTCAAAGATCAGCATATTGCTTTTAGCAGGGAAGAGAACAGAAGAACTTGAATACATAATCCATTCACTAGGAACTGGAAACTTTTCTGAAGAAAAAATAGTGCACAAAAGATCAGCAATGTACTGAAGCCAGGAAAAAAATTGAATACATCCCTGCAATTCAGAAGCCAAGCTTACCAACCATAAATCTGCAGTGAAATGCCTGGAAAACCACATAGCAGACTTTCAGCCTTGACAGTGCTTGTCCCTGATTCTGATGTTTCAGCACAGGACACTGCTCTGATACTCTGGGTGGCAAATGGAGTCTCTCCCTTATCATTTGTCCTGAGAGTATGTGTTTTACTCAGACTTGTCTCCTCATCGATATAGTCATGTCTGTAACATGCCTGTGTTGTTGTATTCAAGTTGTGAAATAAGCTCTTGAGCTCTGTATTCTTCACTTCTATTTAGTTACAAAACAACCAGAAACAGAAATCATAACAACTGGGGCCAAAACTGTCCAGGTTCTTACTGGAAAACCAGGTTGATCTCTTTCCCTGTCCTACTGGATGGAAAGTCATCTTGTTTAATGGAGTTTTTCACTCTGACTGACCTGTGCATCCCGGCTGAAAGGAGGGGATGCACTGTGCTCCCTCCAGTGCCATTCCGTGCAGCAATCTCACCAGGTAGGCCTTGGCCAACCCTGTCAGGAAGGCTGGAATTTCTCATTTTCCACAAAGTTCAGTTCTATTTCTTTTCTAAATTCCATCACCCTATTTGTCTTGATGTGTTCAGCAATGGAGCAGTCTGGAAGTTAACTTCCTTTTCATCCCACTCAAAACCATTTTTCTCAGAACCCACAAAGCATTGCCTGCTTCTGCTTCACCCTCTGACATACCAAAGCTCATCTCTCACACTCCTGATTCCTTTAAAACCTGGTGTTACCATAAGACATTTATAATAATTAGTTGCTATAGATTGTATTGATACAGGTGGTAGCACTGTGAATTTTGCACTGAAATCAGTGGCCAAATTTCTATACATTCTTTAGTCATTCACGCTTTTGCATACCAACAGAAGAAAGGGCTGTGGAAAGTAAAAGAAATGAAGATGTGCCTAAAAGATAGGGATCTTCTGGTGATGGCATTCCATCTTCCAAAAACAGTTCACTTTTTAGACAGATTTTTGCAAGTGCAGAAAAGATCAAACATCAAGAATCTTCAGCTTGTATAAATCTTTCAGTCTTACCATCAGGCTACACTTATACCAAGTTCTGCTGAAGGCATTGCTGAAAGTGTGTCAGTTATTCACACTGCCTTGACTGCAAGGATATTTCTAGGGTGCAAAGACTATCCTGGACTGATGAACTTGCTCACAAACAGTGTTACCTTAAAGCCAAAGAGTAAATACTAAATTTGAGAAAAGAAAATCATTTAACAGAATTAGATAAGAGCAACACCTTTTTACAAAGCCCAAGAAGCATTAGCATGCCAATTTTACCACCACCTTCTTCCCAAAGCAACTTTGCTTCGCATTGCCATTAACAAATCCAGATACTAAGTTAATTGTAATGAATAAGTTAAAAGGAATAACATGGGTATTTATTGCTCATAATTTCCAACATCACACTTCAAGAGATAAAAATGCACTCTTTTTTTTGTTTGTTTATTTTTATGCATTTTTTTGTTTGTTTATTTTTGGTTTTAAGATCAAGATAGTTTTCCTGCTTTGCTTTGGACTCCTGCCAACAGAATCTGCAGCTTTTCTAGCATTTGTTCTGCTAATTCAACAATACCCAGTAGGTGGCCTCAGTGTATAATCTATTTCTTTTCTCTTCTTCCAGTGATTTTGCCTGCTTTTTTCATTGCAACAATTTTATCTCAGAATCTCCTGTGTTTATCTCTTATTTTCCTCGGGGCTTAGAGAAACATTTACTTTAGAGAATATGAATATTATCCAGGTCCAGACAGACATATGGCCTGAAAAACACAGCAGTCCTTAGAGTCTCAAGCTCTGGATCTTTCAAAGAGTGATTGCTGAGTCTTGTGGTTCTCCTGCATCTCCACCTTCAGAACATAATTGACTTCTGGGAATCAGTCAGCCCCCGACTATGAACAAGGGTATCACCTACATATGCCATCCTATGGGAATGCCCTTTCAGGTAAAGAAAGGGAAGTTCTCATACAAAAAATGTGAAATTAATTCTTAACTGGATTGAACACATTAATTATCTTATTTCTTGCATTTAAGTATTTAAGACATATTGAAATTCATTTATCTACCCATTATCACAAAATAGGAAATACTGAGCTCTGAGTTAGTGGGGTCACTTCTATAATATTTTACAAGTATTCAGTCTGCCTTGCTAAACATCCTACAGACAAGACCAGTTGACATTTTCACTGTGACTTCCTACACCAAAAAAAGTGCCCATGCCTTTGTGAAAAATATTTATCAATTAAGTATATTTGTCTATGATGGAGTCCCCAAATTTTTTGACCTGATTTTTGTAGTTAATTGATGTGCAAACTCAGTCTTTAGCAATTGCCAGTAAGCTAGTAAGACAGACAGTCTTATAGTTTCCTTACCATAATGAGGCCTGAAACCAATTTGGCAGAGATCAAGGAAATATGAAGCCTCCAAATATTTCCGGAATTGCCTCACTATAAACTTTTTCAAAAAGGCAGATTGAAATGTGCTATAATAGATGTGCCTGTCTGCATTAAGAAGGAGATATTTTTAGATTTGTGTTAACAAGAGCTTCCTATGGAGCAGTTGATGGTCCTATCATACCCTAACACCACTTTCAGCTAAGCTTGTGACCTTTGTTGCCCAATAATGTGACTCCAGTACTGTCCTCACTTAAGGCTTCATTCATATAGGGCACTAAGGAAAACGTTCGCTCAAGACAAATAACCAGACAATGTATGTAAGTAAGGCTTTATTCATTTTCATTTAGAAGAAGGGCAGTTTAATTTTTTTAGTAAGCTAAATATGGCGACGTATGTTACAATGACTGAGAACATCCACACAGAAGTTCAGAGCAACTTAGCATATGTGCAGTAATTTATTTCATTTTAACATTCCAAAGTGTCCAAGTGTAGGCAAGCCCTGAGAAAACAACATTAGCCAAAATGAAAACTTGGGTTTGCATTTGTTCCCTCCATAGCCTACTCTGCTACCATGGAGACAGACAGCTCTGTCACATCTAGTAATCTCATCTTCAAAGAAACAAAAACATTCTTGGTGAAAGAGCCTGTGAAGCTATATTATTGGTCCTAAATGTGATCTTGCACCCTTCACTGAAATCCCACTTCATCACAAAAGAAAACAGAACTATTCTCTGCCACTCTTGTTTTCCTCTCATCTCTTTCTCTCAATTGTAATCAGAGCTCCCAAATTGTTCCATGGGCAGCACTAGTAATTGGCCTCGCACAACACCTTACATGACCCCAGCAATACCAACACAGCACCCCTGTCCAATCTCTCATACTCCTTCCTAACCCTTCCAATTCTTCCCCATCAAGGCAGGACCCTGCCACACCTTCAGTCAAGCCATGCATGCCTAACTGAGGCTATCTGGTTCACACTCTTGATGTCTCCTCTCCATAGCTCTTGCCAGTTTGGCTGGGGACGGAGAGCACCCTGCTCAGACAGCACTGGAGGACTGGCCAAGCGTTGGCTGCCTCTGAGCAGGCAATGACTCAATTCCTCCTACATTTCTCTCCGTTCAAATCTCTTCTCTCCTACAATTCTTCACAAGAAGTATGGAAATGCAACTTCTATGCCATTCTGCCAAATGTTCCTGATGATATCACTGGCAGAGACATCTTGGTTAGTAGTGTGGCATTGTGGTCAGAAACCACGCTCATGAGACGAGGGTCCTGGGGTCTCAACACATACTAAAAAACGAGTTTCACTGTGCTCCCTACAAAGGAACCTCACTCCTCGTTTCTTAGTCTATTAACAGAAACATGAAAGAGGCTATTAAAACTAAAATTCAGAAAGGTGTTGGGAGTTTAAGACAATGGTTGTATATTGGCATACTGATGTTTTTATCACTGAAGAAAGAACAGACTAGGTATTGCAGTTCTCAAGAAAACACTGAAATAAAGAAATTAAAACTACATTCAAGTGCTTGGGGATAATTGTAGTTTGGGGGTATATTCTGAATACCAAACATAATTTTGCAGGAACTCCAACTATTTTTAAGGAGAGAAGTGACACATGGAAGTTATTTTCATGTTAGCTGGAGAGACATCGAAGGAAATGCAAACTTAACCCTCAGACTGGGAAGGGCAAAACTGCAGCACATTCCACTTTCATGAGACTTAAATAAGTCTCTTCACTACAGACAAATAAAGCTCTTACAAGCAAATCACAGATCTCAGCTCTGCTCCTTCCAGAAGCCACTGCCAGAAAATCTTGACCTCTTATTACTTTTAACCATGTGGTTATACATGATTTGGGTGACTATAGCAATCACAAGCTCTTTGTTAACATACCAGCACTGTGCATAAACTACTGAGGAGTCAATGACCTGGGCTCATCTTTCACCCAAGGCACTGATCTATCCAGATCAACAGAGTGATTTAACTGCTGCAATGCATTCACTATTTCAATCAGATCTTGGTATAAATTCACTAGCTGAATATAAGAAGAGTCTCAGCCTTTTCTTTTCAAAGAAAAATAGTGAAGTTAATCATACCATAATAAAGAGGCACCTGCAGGCACATAGGATACCTCAGGTAACCCAGAGCTCCTGAACCCCAACTGACATTTATGGTGTATCCAGCAATATAAAATGTGAGATGGAAAGCACCAACTTTTCACATGCTTGCATTTCCACCTACAAGACTTCAACAGGAATTAAAGAGGGTGAGCTGGGAATGCTCTCTGTCATAAATCTGGGGTCTTTGGGGGAAAAGTGAGCAGGTAAGTGGAAAGGAAAAGGATGTTCTCAATATGCTGCAGGGATTTGGCAGTTAAATATATTTTTTTTGTCTCTCTCAATGGCCCTAAGATATTTTAGCTATTTTGAAGTATGAGCATTAGCCCTCTTCTCCTATATAGTGGTGTACAGGAAGGCTAAGAATAAGGTCATACACCTCATGTTCATTGTCACTCAGACTTTTGAAGATAAGCAATAATGAGTTAAGATGTATGCCAAAATCACCTAAATTCTGCTCTCTTTGATCATCTGTAGTTTAATTAACATTAATATATTTTGCCTGTGAAGGTACCATTCTAGAATTGAGGCTCTGATACTGATTCCATCCCATTGCTAAATCTAAGCACGTGTCTACATGAGACATATTAAACCAAGCATCCCACACAGCTGTGCACTCAAACTTTTAGTCATGTGTCCAGAATTAACCCTGTTAAATTTTATAAACTGGTATTTTGTTCTCAGCCACACCAACCCTTACACAATGTTATCCTTTCACAGGCCTACCATGGACCCCTACAACACATATGGACCCCTGTATATCAGAAGCCCTGACAAGAACACAGGAATTCACCACTGATACATGCTATAAAACTTGGTTCTGGCCATTCTGGATTGCTTAGGGAATCCTGGAAATCTCTCTTGTCTTCTTTTGATCATATAAATGGGGTGGATCATAGAATCATAAAATAGTTTGGGTTGGAAGGGGCTTTTAAAAGTCACCTAGTCCAGCTCCCCTGCAATGAGCAGGGACATCTTCAACTAGATCAGAGTTGAACTTCTCAGAGCCCCATTCTACCTGAATGTTTCCAGGGACTGGGCATCCACCACCTCCTCTGGGCAACCTGTATCAGTGTTTCACCATCCTCATTGTAAAAAATTTCTTCCTTATATCTATTTTTAATGTACCCTCCTTCCGTTTAAAATGTCTGCACCTCCTTCTATCATAACAGGCCCTGCTAAGAAGTTTGTCCCCATTTATTTTACAAGTGCTACTTAAGTATTCAAAGTCTGCAGCAGGGTCTCCCTGGAACCTTTTCTTCTCCAGGTTGAACAACCCCAACTCTCTCAACCTTTCCTCATAGGAGAGGTGTTCCCTCCTTCTAATCAACTTTGTGATCATCAATTGGACAGGGTCCTGAAGAGAGCCTTCATCCTACATCCTGTACTGAAGGATGAATCATCTCATGTCCAATCACAGCTTTCTCAAACTGTTCCAGCTAATCCCCTAATCCCTCAAATCAGCATCTTCTAAAGATGGGGACAGCATCAGGCAACTCCAAGTGATTATCATCTGTTCAGTGAGGAAGAGCTAAGGTTACATTAGCATCTACCTTGATTCCACATTCTGGTTTTCAGGAATCAGAATGTTATTGAACTGCACATCCTAAAAGAGCATGAGACATTACAAAATAATTTTGACAATGTGGTAACACATTTTTCTGCAGTGAAACCTGCAGGACTATTGAGCTAATGGCCAAGCTTTTTAAATCACAAGGTCAACCACTTCTTCCTCACCCCTCTGTATGCAATCCTCTCTTCTGTCATGTGGTAATCAGGTTCAGAAAAATTAAAGACATCTTATCTCTCATGAGTCTTTGATGCAGAGTTGGCCCTGTTCTTCTGGTTTAAGAGCTTATGAATGGTGTTATAATGAGCTGTAAACTCAGTCATAAGCCTAACAAGCTTGCATTTTATCTATGCAAACTAGTCTGTAGAGTACAAACAATGTATATTTTCTTTCCACAAAAAGAAATATTATTATGATTATTTATGATTTAAAAATATGTGAAACTGATGTGGAATAGTGGAAAATAACATCCTGCAAAGATTGCGTTCATTTTAGTTTTGTGCAAGTGTGTTTTTAAGTGTTGCAAAATATACAAAGCAAAACCTGAACATAGACAAACTTGAAAAGTTCATGAGGTAAATAAATCTATCTACTGATGATACAAAATTATCTTGTCTGTACAAGGCAACATACTGACTGTTTAAAATATAAAGTGGCCTTTTGACTTCTTCCCAGTGAGCTTCAGTTCATATTCTACTTTTGAGCCTTCTCATTTCTGATATTCATTCAACTCCAGATCTTTCAGGCCTTGAGAGATGGTCATCAACAATTGAAACTGGAGTGAGGTCTTACCTAACCTCACACAGCAGGATGGCAATCATTCCTGCTCTGTTCCACGTGTGTGTAATTGCTCAAATATGAAAGCCCAGGACTTCCTTATTACAATTGTCCTATTTTTCTTGGTAATAAATCAAATTAAGGTGTCATTTTATTACGTATGAAATATCTTGGTGTATACCTTTTACTGTGGTTGCTACAGGTCCTAAACAAATGAAGGAATGCATCATTACATCTTCACAGGAGCTGGCAGGACACACAAGAAGAAATTAGTAAGTTCACAGGATACAGGGATAAAGAAGGAATAGGAGACACAAAATGAAGGTGGAAATTTGCCTCAAGGACTTTCTACAAAGGGACACCAGCGAAAAGAAGCTTAGAACATTGAGAAAAATACTGGCTCCACTGGAAGGACTGACTAGTGAGGGCATTAGCTCTGAAAAGCAGGCACCACTGGTTTGAACTCAGCTGTTCAGGACAGTCAACTCTTGGTTCAACTGTTCAAGGAGTCGCATGCCCTCCATTGCACACATTTTTCACTTAAGATTTCATGGTCATAGAGATGTAGCAGTAATATTAAAATTACACACAGAGGAAATTTCTCTACACGAGCATAAATAGATCTACTTTAAAATGAGATTGTTTTGAGAATCATATTAACCTATTAAACCTGAAACCTCTGTACTGCACCAAACTTTGTACATGCAATAGTCCAGTAATATCCAGAAACATCAAATGGCTATCACCTCTTCAAACATCTACTAGGTCTGAATTATGACATTCAGGAAGTAATTACTTTTTTTTTAATTATAGGGCTATCAGGAAATAATGTTGAGTATTATAAAAATTTCTATGGAGCATGTTAAATAATTCAGAGGAAAAATTAGAAAGATCATCTAGTTTCAAAGTGGTTACAGTTCAATTTTCCACATGCGAAGCAAATTTGCCAAACATGAAGGAGGTTTACAGGAAACAATATGAAATAAACCCCAACAGGTTTCATTTTCTATCACACCTTAACACCATGATGGCAGAATAAATATCTGGCAGACAAAGAAACACAGATCTCTTCCTGTAAAAGAAACAAAACCAACCAACCAAACACCCAAAGAAAACGAGCAAGCCACAGAGTGAATTGTTCTTGAGCACTTTGCCTCCCAACCAAATTTCATTCACAATTCACTACATGCAGAAACAGTTCTATAGTAGTTAGATACAGCAAAAACTGAATTGATAAAGAAGTGGAAAACAAACATCAGCAAATTGTGGAGGTGCACCTAAATATTTGAACATTTAGCAAGATCTAGAAAGTATTTAAGTCAGACATTATTTGTATGGGTTTGGAAAGAGTTCTGCCTGTGGCCAAGGTACTCCTATAGTTTCTTGTGAGAGAAACTTTGCATTTTACAGTAATCTTTTAGTAAGTTACAATGGATAGCTTAGTTCATGCTTGGCATTATTCAGGCCAGCACCTTCCCAGTGCCAAGGAAAAGAAGTCAAGCAGCACAGGTGCCAGTATAACAGTGCTGCTCCCCACTAGCTCCAGTCCCAGCCCATGCAGCAGAACCTCTCTTGTACTGCAGTTCTAACCTGCGTAAGCCTGGCTGGCAAAGCACATTCCCATGTGCTTCTCTATCCTGGCTTTGACTACTGTTGTTTCACCTCAGAGATAAGGCTTCTCTGAGGGAGCAGCTGCTGTGTGCATCAGAGCTTCTCCTGTCCCTGCTTTCCAGAGCTAACACAGAACGAAGAATGGAACAGACCTCGTGGGTCATTAACAAATGCATTCTCCATTCTTACATCCCTTATGCTTAAGAGGGTCTCTGGCTTTGCTGTATTGGGAACTGATGTGCTAGCAGCCTCTCATAATCTTCTGCACATTTCTGTGTCTTGATAGTCAAGCGTCTGGGCAACCTCCTCTGTGGAAGTCTTTTCTTAGACTTCTGAAGTTAATGAATGAATGAAACATGGATATTATTTTAATGTTGCAATTTGCAAGTAAAGGATTGATTTTTAAGATTTAAAGAGATAAAAACAAAATTGAAGAGAACAGTTAAGGGTAGAAAGAACAAAATAGTGGTCAGCTGACTGAGTAGGAAGTACTGTATAATTTTAGGAATGTTTAAGTTTAAAATGCACAAAAAGGGAGTGGTGAGAAGAGCTAAGAATCTGGCCATAAAAAGGTGTGCGTATGACACCCATCCAAATGTTGAAGAGGTGATACTTGGGAGACTGGTAAGATTACAACGTGTAGTAAATATGGGTTGGCTACGGTCCTCCTCAGGGGAACTAGATGGGATTCTGGTAAAGGAGAGCACGTGATCAGCTTCTGATCCCAAAAGAGTTGAGGAGAGCACACCACCACCAAAAGAAAGGCTGTGGGGAAGACAAGGCAAGCCAGTAATTGTGGATGACTTGAGGTTTTAGTATCACGGACATGCAAAAAAGAGATTCCAGACCTGGTGACATGGAGAAGCAGGTCTGGTTGAAACACAGCCTGTAACACTGAAACCTGCCACAACTAAAACATGAGCACAGGATACAAAACCGCTCGCAGGTAAGCGCCAAGGTGTGTTTCCTGTTATGAGTAGAAAAGTTGCCCATTTTTTAAAAGGTTGCAGAGTTCACAGGTTGGGCTATTGCTGCAAGGGTGGAGTTCTGTTTGTTGTTGTAATCACCTGTTGTTTTCGTTAACTACCTGTTGTTGATGGTTGGGAAATCCCCATTTTGACGAGTGGTACCCTGCTGCTTCCGAGAGGATGGCACCCGGACGGTGAAGAGGAGGGAACATTAGAGTTGGCATGCAAATGAAATCAAGGCTAGCATGCAAATGAAGAACCCCCTCACCAAACCTAGCAAAAAATCCCTAAAAACAACGAGCCAACACGGAATTGACAGATCAAAGTGATGTCTAGGCGCGAGGAACAGAATTCAGTAGCTGCTACGACCCTTTTTACTCCTCACCCTAACCCCAGAAGTCGGCTGGACAGAGGAGGTCGAATGTCAATGTTAAAGATCGCCTGGCTTTTAATGACCTGTTGAAGATGGAGCCCCCAGCTTTGCCCACAGACCACTCGACCAAGCTGCGCTCTTCATCCTCCTCCAGGCCATTTCTGGGAGCAGTGGCGGCGTGAGCGCGACCTGTCTGTTCTTCCCACTCGGGCTGATTAGTAATGAAGGTATTTAAAAGGAGAAAGATCTCCTGCTCCATTTTTTTCAATTCTCCACCCATGGAAACGTCGTTACAAGGGCACACCTAAGCTCGAGGCTCAGAGAAAACGTTTCGAGAGCCGCGTTGTTGTATCAGGTGCCAATTGCTCTATCAGCCCTCGTTGCTTAAGTGCCATCATTGCGGCAACTGGGTTCATCGCCCTGGGGGACGAGGCCGAGCCGGCCGCGGCACCCGCCCGTTCGATCCGGCAGGTGCCATTTTGTGCCACCTCAGGCCCGATCCGCTCCCGCGGCCCCCGCGGGGCTCCCCCGCCGACGTCCCCCAGCCCAGGAGGCTGCGAGCAGGGGCACGGCGGGGACCCGCACTCCGGCGCCGCAACGGCCGCCCCCGGGCCCCGCAGGCCGGGCTGCCCCCGCCCGCACTACATTTCCCGGCAGCGCGGGGCGGGGATCGGCCGGGCCCGGCTGGGGCTGCTGGGAGGGCCGGTGCCTCGCCTGCTGGCTTTCCGGAGCGTCAGGAAGGGAAGGGTTGTTTGGGGGTGTTTTAGTGTAGGTGCAAGCCGAAAGGGGAAAGCTCCGCAGCCTAAAAAAAGCATTCCCGCTTCCTCAGTTCCCAGCGGGACCGGTAACGGCAGCGCCAGTCAGTGGGGCGGCGGGGAGCGGGCTCCAGCCGCTTCCCAGGTGGTTCTACGGGGGAAGCGGTTCCTTCCTCCGGAGGGCTGTGGCACTTCAGAGGTCGGGTTTGGAAATCATTTACTTAATTTATGGTTTCTGTAATCACTTCGCAGGCATCCTGGAGACTAACAGCTCTTGGGGGATCGTGGTGGCTCCGGGCTGGGACTGTTTGTGGGTGTTCGTTCCAAATGCAGAGTCAGGCCCTGTGAGGCTGTGGCTGTACACCACTGTACACCTTACTAGAAAAAACCAGGAATGTGAGGTTGCCATCTGGGCCATCCCTTTGGCCGTACCTTCCTGACCAATGTTTTGTTTCCCAGTGTTACGCCAGATGAAGTTACATAAACATGCAAAACAAAACTCTAGCCACCAGTATTTGGGAGTGCACACAAACAAATGCAGACAATGTGAAAATAAGAAGAGAATCGTTAAAGCTCAGATTTGGTTTTGGTTGCTTCTAAGTGAAAACTGGTGCCCAAGCTGGCCTGTGCATTTTCTTTGCTTAGAAGGTTGACAGATCTCTCTTTTTCTTCAAGAACTATAAGTGACCTGTCAATTGAAATAAAAAAAAAAAAAGAGGTCTTTATTGAACATGATGGAAAGTATTTTCCCACCTTCCTTACTAACCTTCCCTTCCTAATATATTTTTCAATCTCAGTTTTCAGATGTCTAGAAATTTTCCAATGGAGCTACATGACCCCATATGGCAAATTTAATCCCAGTGGGAAGAAGTTTACTTTTTTAGTTACTGTTGTCATATGTTGGGTATGATCCACAGATAAAACAATCCATGGATCACAGCTTAAAATGCAACAGGTAGGCAGATGTATATTGTTTACCAATTCAGTGGTACCTTCAATAATTTATAGTTCTTCTAATTGCACAATATAAATATTATATGCCTATTCTCTAATACCTACAAGGGCAGGTAAGTGAGATAAGACTCCAAGACTTTAATTATAGTTCATGACATACTAACATGGACAGACCAAAAACATATACCTTACATATAAAAGGTCTTTTTCCTAAGGGAAAGTTCACAGGCATTATCTAGAGATCAAAAGGCATAAAAGCAACATTTCCATAATTATTCAGAAGCTGCTGTAATGCACAAGCATGTCAATTATATTTTCTCCATTTATCCATCAGAAGCATTAAATGCAACACTGTTTTCTGTGGCTTAGGAAGCCCCTGACTGAATGTGTCCAAATGCACTGAGGGAGCCTTTGTTTGCTTTCCCTGTTCTTACACTGTTTGCCTAAGTACGTGCTGCTGGCTGCATGAGGAGTAAAATACAAGGTTAAATAGATGTTTTGACTAACACAGTATGGCTCTTCTGCAATGAACAGTGTTGCTGCCAGTGCTGTATAGGTATCAGTCATATCAGATCTGGTGTGTAATTTAGCTTTCTGAAATGAAACACTTCTTTCTTGAAACTGCTGCTCTGAGCAATAAGACTGTTCTCCACAATCACTTTGCAAAGTGTCCAATACTTATTACATACATACATAAAAGACTGTTGAATCTCTGAAATGGGACTTCTAGTAGGCAATCATTAAAAACACTGGGTTTTAATACACTTTTTCTTGTGTATGTATTTATTTTATAATCAACCTGCATAAAATAATTACAAGTTTTGCCATGAAAATCAGTCTGCTTTCCAGGACTAAGGGTGTAGAGGGAAAGGGCAGTTTCTTCCCTTTCATTTACACCTTGAGGTTGCCAGTCACTTTTTATCACCTGCTTGTTTATTGTGAGAAACTGAATAAGCATTCAGTTCATCCACAGCATTTGGGATGTTATATTCCTTTATCACAACTCTCCCCTCTCAATTCTTCCAAGCTGTTGAAATGTCTCTTAGGCAAAAGCTATTGCACACTCTGAGAGCCTGTTCATTCTTTGGTACACCTTCCAAGTTGTTCTAGATCTTTTCTGAGATGGGAGTAGAAAGCAGGGGAATTAGATCTCACTTAGCATGGAAGATGTGGGTTCATGATGGATTCATCATGGTGTGATTATTGCTTTGTATTTCCTTATCCTTTCTTCCCTGAAAAACTATTATGTCACTTTGCATGTTATTCTGATACACTTCCCAAGGCTTTCCAAATTCTTTCCCTTCTTTAGAGACCATTGATTTGCATTTAAAAAGAAGCAATTTTCAGCCTGACATATTTTGAAACAAAATCCAGTCAAAAATTAGGTGGTGTTGTGGTCTTGTTTTCTCCAAGTGTAATTTTCAGGGAACAGGAAGGAGGTTGAGAAAGGTAACGTTGGTGGAACTCTCCTTCAACCACAGGAAACTAAATAGGCAACAGTAAAGCATTTTGAAAATGGCTTTCTTTGGCTTTCAGCTATGGAATGAACATGTTACAGATTTCAAGTCTAGTACAGAAAATTTCAGAAGTTCAATTTCAGAGACTTTATACATTTCAATTTCAGAAATTAAGTGAGCAATAGTGAGGAATACAGACCTTTCAGAAAACATAAGGGACTTACTTTACATTTAGAGATATGAGAAGTGACACTGTGAGTGCTCAGATAATATCCTGCATTCAAATGGAGCAAAAATGGGGAAAAAAGTTCTGTCTCTGTAATATTGAGATGATTTCATAGGATTTCTGTGGGTGAGGTTCCACACTTAGCAAGTGATGTCTTGGGGAAAAAAAAAAATCTCAAAATCTCCCATAGCTATTGAAAGTCAGCTGTGGAAAAAAGTTTTAATTACTCCATTTCTAGTATAAAATACAGTGACAGATAAAGGACTACAAATGCAGTGATAAGGTTTTTTTCTTAGTTAGCTGAGAGTAAAGATCTCCTGGACAGGTTTCCTTTCTTCACAAACTTCCTTGAGACTTTTTCATCATACTGCTTTGTGCTGCTGTGGCATCACATGCATCAGCCTTTTGCCACCAACCAACATGATTGATGCTCAGTTTAATCCATCAATAGCCAGCTACTACAGGCATTACAATCAGAGCTGAAATGGGACAACAGTGAATTTTAAAATAAGAATCTTACATATAATACTCAAAGATACATCATTTTATTGTAGGAAAATGTATAAACAAATGTATTTGATGCATTTCAAACAAGTGTAGGCAAATGGATGTAACAAAATCCTCAAAGTGCAAATATAGTAATAAAATACAACAAAATGTACTACAACTTAGGGTTGTGAAGTGTGACTAAAAGAGCTGAATAGGATTTTTCCATCTGCTTTAGGATTTGAAATGTCTTTTTCCTTATACTCTCTAACTTTCTAACCTACAGAGTACTGCATAGATCAGTAGACTCATTAGTACTCAAGACCTCAAAGCACTGAATACAAATCATCTCCCTAGTTTAGATCAGAATTTTACTGCTGTTTGCTTTGCATGTTGTGTCATGTGTACCATGCAGCACAAGTGTGTAGCACTGAGGCACATCTAGAACCTGTGGAAATCAGGCCTGTACACTCTTAGCTTCTTCTGGGGAGTTGTTCAACTTAAATGTTAAGTGGACTATTAAGTGAATCACATAAATCTAGATTTGCAGATGAGAGAGAATGACATTTAAGTTTGAATCAAACCTGGCAAAGCAGAGGTGATTTAATCTCTGGTCCCTCAGAAATCAGCTGGATCACTCCGAAAGTAGCAGGTTTGAAATAACTCTTTTGAAGTAACCAAGGGAACACAGGGAAACATTGTCCAAGTACTCCTGTAAATGTACATACTTCATGCTCAATGTTCATGAATTTATATCTTCTCTCAGAAAATAATTTCACCAACATGTTTATGTGTGGATTTGCTCTGTAGCTGAATAACTTAGAAATTGTAAGAAAAGGGCAAGTTAAACTGCAAAAGCCAAACAGTGCTGTGATTTTGCATGTAGCAGAGACACGAGGGTTAATATCATTGCAGCTAAGTATGATATCATGGACATAAAAGTTAGCATAAAAATCAATTTTTCCTTTCATAGCATTTTTTTCCAATTTACAGGCCAACAATGCAGAGGAATGTATCACCCTTTATTTTCTTCACAGACATTAGGAGCATTATCTCAGCTTTTGAGAAATACACTGCAAGCCAAAATCAACCATCACAAGACATGGCAAGTATATTCTGGCACTCACAAAGTTTTACTGAGTGACCGAGGGTACTTTCTGTCTTATTGAGAGGCACATAGATGAGAATAGGCAAAAATCCTGATACTTAATAATTACATCAGCTGATACCCTAGAAAGTATGGTGCAGAGCTGGAAACCCCCATCTTGTTCAAGCCTACAAAAAACAAAGTGACAGAGGAGCAAAGGAGCTTTTTTTTTTTCATGGTAGTTTAGAGTGATACAGGTATGGAATGAAGCTGACCACTCAGAATTAGTGGCCACATGTTACAGAATGCATTAGAATACACTAGAAACTCTGCACCTCACTTTCCCCAGGCTGTTTTAACATCTAAAACAAAAAGCAACAGTATTTGAAAAGAAGGAAAAGCAGAGAAATGAAGATTAGGTCTGGCACAGAACCATTATTCATTTCCTTCTCCCCTATCATTTATGTTCACTTCTAGCCCCTAACTGCATGTAAGGCTGCCCTGGCTTTCCATAAGGGCACAGATCTGCAAGCCTAGATAAGATATTCATGACTGCCACACTTGGGAGTCCTCCCTCCAGCACATGGAGGTTTAAATTAGTTTTTTTGGTTATACCTTGCTGTTTCCATTCTGTGTTCTCCTCCAGTCCATACTTATTCCTGTACTAGAACACACTCTCCAACCCACTGCTTTCCTATATATTCAATTAATAAATTAAAACTTTGCTAACTTTTCTTTCTCTTAACTGGATATCAGCCTTGCTGCTTCATTTCCCAGACATCAAACCTTCTTTGGTGGTTTTGCTTCCCTGCTGTGTCTCTAATTTTTCCACATCAGAAACCTTACATTATTCTTTATTAGGAAGCATTTTTTCCAAGTCCCAAATGGTAGGAAACTGCCTCACTCTCTTTACTATTCAGCGGGAATTATTAATTACCTTTTTTTTTCAACTTCTCCCTTTAAATACATCCTGACAGCCTGTACATCATAAATGATGTTTTACCCCAGACTCCTCCAGTAATTATTCACAATTTTTTTTCATGAAGAAAGGAGAAAAATCTCTTGTCTGACAGTCTCTCCTGCAGTACAGGCAGGTACTCTAGTAAGTAAGGATGCTAATAAGATGTGCATACCATGGGCACACAGGAGAGCATGCAAAAGGTCTGAGCAAACAGCTACATAGCAGCAGTCCTTTCCAGCTGCTTGTAGCAGCTAACAGATTACCTGTGTTCATTGTGCATAAAGTCACAGCTTATACATTGGCAAATAAAATCCTGGTGTGGGATCAGAAAACATACGCTGCTAAACAAAGCTGGTTTATATTTTATATTTATATTTTTATATTTAAAGCTGTCCAGCTCTTGGACACAATAATATTTGATATTTAATATTTAAGTATATGCAGTAACATTTCTGCATCACACTAGAATGCACCTTTTTTTTTTTCATTCATCTCACTGTTCTGAATAAAGTGGGTTAACTCTGGAGATGGGAGGTTAGCCAACACTGCCTCATTACCAGACTCATTTACCAGGCATTCATGTGTGGTAAAGAACATAATTTCATACACACCCCTGTGTATAATACTACCTGTTGCCATGGTTAGAGGCAAGAGCGCCCATACCACACTTTCTTACGGCATGAGAACCCCAGTTAGGTAGTCATGTTTGGCAAGCTTTCACTCCTCTTGCCACACAATCCTCTGCACTGTGTGAGCATACAAGAAATTTCACCACAGAGCTGGCCCATATAAACACATTTTCTTGTTCTGATGAGGTTCACTGCCAAAAATGCTTAGGGAATTAAAAACAATCTATCAGGTCCTGACTTTGGAAACACATCTTAACAGGCACTGAATTATGGGACCTGAGCATCCAGTGGCTAACTCATGGTGATACTTAGTGCTGGCATATTCCAATGAGAATTTGTCCCTCTCCTGATGTTTTAGGAACACCAAAGCTGCTGGTGTATTTGCTGTGTAGTTTGTAAATACTTTGAACAGATGTTAATGCAGCACATCTCAGCCCCTCACCCTCACAAAACAGGACTTGGCACTTTTCCCAGATGAAATGAATAGGGCACCAGTGGGTAACAGTTTGTCACTTTTACAATTCCTCTATTTTTAAATCTGCTAATACATGGAACTAGAATTCCATAAATCTCCATTAGACAGTAAAAATTACTCAAAGGAAATGCACATAGTAAATGAAAATTCAGAAGGTCACTTAGTCTTCTGTGTTCAGGATTATAATCCTTCCTCTTGACTGGAATCTCCTTTGCCCCAGCTGTTTGTCTTCTGCAGGAATAAAAAAGGAAAAGTCAATTTTGAGGAACTCTGGCTAAGTGGTGTTTGCCCTGTTTCCTTCAGAGGCAACACAGGACGCATATGACTACTATGAGCAAGGCACTAGGGTTTTTATGAAAACCACTCCCCTCCTAGAAGTTGGAATGTGTGACTGAGGATAAGTTTGTGTAGGCTGCAATTGCAGTGACATACCTAGAGTTGCTAAAGCAGCTCATACTGCCAATAAAAACTTAACCATAGAATTATAGAACACACTGAGTTGGGAGGGACCCATTAGGATCATTAAGTCCAACTCTTAGCCCTGCACAGGACACCCCAAGAATCACACCATGTGCCTGAGAACATTGTCCAAACTTGATTGCACCAAGCTTCTTGAGCTTTGTGCTGTGAACACTTCCCCGGGGAGCCTGTTCAGTGTTCAGTCACCACCTGGGTGAAAAATCTTTTCCTGAGATCCAACCTAAAACTCTCCTGACTCAGATTCATGCTGTTTCCTTGAATCCTGATGAGAGTGAAGAGATCAGTACCTGCCCCTCTGCCCCTCCACTTCCCCTTGTGAAGATGTTGAACAGTGCAATGAGGTAATTTTAGAATTCTACAGTAAGCATTGAAAGAAAGCAGAAAGATCAGACTGTTTACAAGCATATTACACTACTCCACTTCAACAGCTGGGGTACATGGGGGATAACTGATGCTTTAATATCAAAATATTTATTGCATTTTGAGTGTTCTGATGGGAAAAAAAAGAAATAATATGAGAGCTTTTAAGAGAATATGGCTCCAACAGCATTACAGGATATTCTTCTTTTGTACTCTAAAGTGAGGATGACTGTTCAAAGCACCATGCAAGTGCATTTATCCAGCTTAGACCAACCTTAACTCTCTATTTGCTTTATCCATGCTTCTTCTGACACATCTATAATCAAGATGAAGTGGTGAAGTCAGGTGAATGTAATAAAACATCTACCACAGATTCACATGAAGCATAAACAGCACTCTAGAGTGGTACTGGGTACACTGTTCCAGCAGAGGTGCCAATATCTACCCAACAACAGATGCCAAGTGCTTTCTTGAAGTAAAGGTAGGCCAAAATACAATACAGCCCTCAGTAAAAAAATGCTACAGACTAGCAGTACACTTACACAGCGTAAGTACTACAGAGAAGCAGAAGTGACAGCACTTACAAAGCTCCTCAAACATGTTCTTATGACTTGAATGACCTTGGGTTCCTTTGAAGACATCCAGTGGGACGTTACACAAAACAAACAAACAACACCAGTCCCAATTCTACACTCCTGGAATTCTGACAGCACTCAAAAATCAGTCCAAAAGTAACATGTGGCAAGAGGGAGACATCCTCATCTGATACAAATTAGCATAGTTCCATTTCTAGACTAGAATCAAGAGTAGTGATTCCATTTGTGTATTCTCAGACACGAGACTCTGAAAGATGAAATCTGACAGTCTTAAAAATAGTTTCTCTACAAACTAGTTTTAGTCTTTCATAAGGTAGGCTAGTAAAGTGAAGCTGTCCGGTGAATTTTGTTTCAGCAAGTTTTATTCAGCAAGTTTCTTACATGCCCAAAATCTTCATACCAGGTGGGGAAAGGGGATGTGTCTTCCATCTTCTAGCCTCCAACTCCGATCATAAGGTTATTCTCAATGTTAAATACTATTAACTTCCAAGTATTAATGCAAAGCTCATATTTAAACCTCTTCAAAATTAAATAACTGGGGTGGTTTTTTTACACTTTGTTGTTTTAAGTGAGCCACTTTAAAAAGAACTTTTTCTAAAAACAAAGCAGCAGCCAGTGTCACTGTTTGACTATCATTACCCTCCTAAATATACTGCTTTAATACAATAATACTGGAAAGTAGGCATATGAATGATCATGATAATGATTTGCCAAGCAAATGCCTTCAGTCATATTTTTTCTGGTGGAACTAAGCATTCTCTTATCATACAAACTTTCCTTGAAGTTGTGAATGGTCAGCAACTTACAGTTCAGAGTTCTGCTGCCTAAGGATAAGCATATGGTTAAAAAAACCCTCCAAAACAATGCTGCCCTAAGGGACTTATGTGAATATATAGCAATAAACGAAGAGCATTTCACTGAATTAGCAAACCAAATACTCTAGTCTGGGTAGAGCCAGAACTCATTTTTTAAACTGAAGTGTCATTCATTCCCTCAAAAGGACACCACCCTGAAAGGGTCCTACTCACCCGGTGAAGCCGCTTCCGTGCAGCATGGCTTCACACAGGCTAGGTGACCTCTTTACATCAACCACGCCTCTAGGTGCAGGTCTCAGCACAAACCACCTCATGTGTATAAATACTTTTTTAAAACAAACAAAAAACAAAAACACAACCCCAACAAACAACAACAACAAACCCACGGAAAGAGCGTGGGAGTTAGGGCGTTGTGCCGAGGGCCTCCACCCAACAAACTACTCCGTCCTTTGAGCTTTTGACCTCTGGTCTCAGGGAAGAGCCCACGGGGAATAAGCGTCCTCACGGCCGCCCAGGGCCGCAGCTCTCCTTCCTGGGGACGACCCCACAGCTCCGAGCCGGGCCCGCTCCCTGCCCGGCTGAATCCCACCCCGGAGGCCGGCAGCCCTGGGCGGGGCGCGGACAGCACCACACCCCCAGCCCAGCGTTCTGCGTAGCGGGCACGGGCTCAGCCCCGGGCGTCCGCTCAGCCCCGCGCCGGGGCGGGCTACCTGATAAAGGCAGGGCTGCCTGTGAAAGCAGGGCTGCCTGGCTCCGCCCCGCTGTGCTCCTTACTCCCTTCGCACCGCCGCGCCTGCCCGCAGAGCCTCTGGGCCGCGGTGGGAGGGGGCGATTTCTTGCCTGTCCTTCAGGCCGGCAGGTGAAGGTACCCCCGGTGCTGGGGGGTTGTGGGCCGGACAGGACAGGACAAGACAACACAACACAACACAAGACAAGGTAAGGTAGGGTAGGGTAGGGTGTGGTGTGCGGTCACTCGGTGGGAGGATTGAGGGCCGTGGGCAGCCGGGCGCTGCGGGGCAGTGGTGTGTCCTGGGGAGGCGGCCTGAGGAGGGCGGTGAGCTGGGCGCTGCTGCTTGTGGGCTTTCTTATGGTGCTGGTTGGGTTGGTAAGCGCGCTGTGCCAAGCCAGAGTAAGGTTATCCAGCATCGCCCGGGGGCTGAGGAATTTACTGTTGCGCTTGGGCAGCCTTAGCGACAGGACTGTTGTACTTTTGTGGGATCGCAACTCTCCCGGTACAGTGAGAAAAATGTATCCTTGCCAAACGCCGCTCAGGTGATTGCGTGATCAACCTTTAGATCTTCGACTAGCAAGGGTGCTGTGTGTTCAGCTGCCAGCCCCAACCCTGGCCCTGTGATTCGTGAGCAGTGATGGTCTTTAAGACCCTCTCAGGTCTGCAAGAGCCTGTCGGTGGTGAGTGTTAGCATATACCAACAAGCCTTTGCTGGCCAAATTATCTACACTCGAAATCTGTCTGATAAAATGTGGCAGCAGCTCTCTGGCCACAGAAAGAAACAACTTTCCCAGGCATTGTCCTGGGGGAAAGTCTGTGAGAAGATCAGAGAAAAGAATGAGAAACAATTCTTACTTTCACTTGCTGCACCTGTTGTTGTGAACATGTGGAATGTGTTGTGGAGATTTGTTTAACAAAGGGTAGTTTCTTAATTAGCCAATGGTGATGGTGTTTGGATTGGTTGACCAATTAGGTCCAGGTGTATCGTAACTGTCTATAAAAGCAATGGGTTTCTTAATAATTATATATATAATAAAGAGATTGACTAGCCTTCTGAGTATCATGGAATCAATGCTAATTATTAGCCGGCTGGGGGCCTGCAACCACAATAAAATGTTGTAGAACATCTGATATTTCTCTACTGCATAAAAGCCCCCCACACTTATGTCTCTGTGGACATAGGCATACTAAAAAAACAATACAAAACATCAGAAGTGATTTGAGATTTTATGTGTGCCAAAGGCCCCCTTGGTAAATTAACTTGTAAATACATCCCTGCTCACTTTAGTTGACAAACCAAAATCGGCCAGGTGAGTGGCAAATTTAATTGTCTGTATGGATATGCTTGGTTACAGTAGCTGGTTTAATTAGCAATACTGATGCATTGAATGAGATTGGAGGCCCAGTCAAATTTGAGTTAGGGGAGAGATGTGTCCATGGAAATTAAGCATCTTGTTGAAGGATGATGAGTTGGTCTTCTAATAGGAAGTCTCCTGTGGTCTGCATGCATACACAACTCTGTTTCATTAAGTGAAAGGTATACTTTTCTGAAAGATCTAATGTGCCTCTGACCTATATAAGCTTAATTCTTGCTTAAAGAATTACTGTCATAAATTTTCAACTGAGTTCAAATTGTGTATTGCCTCTGAAGGCAATTGCCTCACTTGGTTTTCCATAGGGATTAACTTTAGCATCTTTATCTATGCCAGAGATACCAGTCTCCTTTCATGCAAATGCAGGGTCTTATGTTAAGTGCATTAAATTAGTGCAATCAAGTTAAATTCAGAAGCTGAATTTATTTTAAAGACTTGTTTCTTCTGTTTTAGACTCAATAAAGAACTTGCGCTTCCAAAAACTTGCACTTTTTTATGTGCATGAAATTTAATAACGTTTTTCCTTTATAACTATATTTTTGCTTAGAACTGTAATATCTGTATAGATAAGAGAGCCTATTACAGGAGATGCTCATATTGGCTCTAGAAAAATGTTTCAGTGCTGTTTTGGTATTCGTTTCACTTCTTACTGGAGTTACTGCTTCTGCGCACGTTTTGTCACATTTTAATGAGAATGAAGAATAGAAAGTACTCAATAGAAAGCATTCACCCCATGCCTTTGCCAGAAAGAACTTGTTTTCCTACCCACTATGTCTGTGGCAAATGTTTTTTCTGTTATCAGAACAGTTTTAAGATGTTCCAATGTTTCTGCCAGAAAATTTCCTGAAATAACTAGCTCTGCTCTAGCAGAGGCCTGTTTCTTTTTAAGACTGGCCTAGTTTCCCCATGTAGAAAACCTGAGATTGGTAGTAACATGTGTATGTTCACAATCTCAGTTTCATGAATTTTGCTCAGAGTATCAGAAACCTAAGTTACTTATCTTCTGGCACTTGTCAAACATGATTACCTACCTATACACATGGATAGCAAAGTTAACTAAGAGATGTAATCAGGCTGGGTATGTCTAAAAGTTGCTAAATGTCTGAAAGTGCTAAAGGTTGAAGTGTAGGTGCCAGCATGCTCTACGTTTAGTTGAGAAAGAAGATGTTATTGTTTCATAATGTTGTTAGTCAAAGATTAAAACCTGTTTTAAGCAAGGATTAATTTCTTGCACAGCTTTTGTATGTTGGAAAATGAAATAATATTCCTCCAAGGATTTAAGGCCTGCTTGGTGTTGGCTTTACTGGGATGTGTACAGATTGTGAGCTTAAACATGTACCTGAGATGGTATAATTCAAGCCTATGACATTTGCTTAATGCAGGGAGGTGAAGAGAAGAAACTCAGCAGCTTTGCAGTGCATTCTCTAAGAGCTGTGTTCAACTGCAGAAGCAGGCTCTCCTCAATAATGGTACTACAGGTAGTTGAAAAGTCAGTAGTAACACACAAGTATTTACCTAATGTGCTTTGGAGATTTACAAGCATTTTGTCTTCTGAAGCTCCTTATACTCATGTTTTTTCAGCATATTGGGACTGTGACTTGTTCTGCATATGATTTCATGGTGACAGAGAGTGCCTACAAAGCAAAAAACATTATGGTCCTAAAAGGAGAATTTTTCCTGACCAATAGTACTAGTGTGTGAGCACTGAAGTTCTTTGATCAAACCATAAATTTTGATTTGTAAGTGTCATGCATTTCTGTTTGAGATGCAGTAGTAGTATGTATTTATTTATTTTAGGTTTTTGTCCACATTCTGTCAGAGCAGAAAATGAAACCTATGGTATGAGGGATGGGGAATTTCTAAAGTAGATGAGGGCAGGTGTTTCCTATTGCTGCTGAATGGTAAATGAATTGTATACTGCATCCTAGAGGAAAGTGGAAGCAACCTGGAGACAGAAACAGGACAAATGGATTAGATATCCAGGTGTATGCCTATATATTTCTTTGAAACAGTACTCGAAAGCAGGGTAGAGAGTATTTACAATGGATCTGAAAATGTTTTTGCAATATTGATGTTTGTGTTTTCTCTATGGTTTACCCTATCTGATAAATGTTTTGGGTTTTTTTAATCAGATATCTGAAGAAATAGCCTGAAGATGAACTTCTTCCTGGAAACATTAAAAGTGATCGTACTTCTTGTTTACTACTTACTGGAGTCACTGGTACTCTTGGTTGTTCCTGGACGGAAGAAGAATGTTAGTGGTGAAATCATATTAATAACAGGAGCGGGAAGTGGCATTGGAAGACTCTTAGCGGTGAAGTTTGCCAGCCTTGGAGCCACGCTGGTCCTCTGGGATATTAATCAAGAGGGGCTCAACTGCACAGTAAGACTGGCCAAGGAAAAAGGAGCAGCAAGAGTACACTCTTATGTCTGTGACTGTAGCAAAAGACAGGATATCTACAGAGTAGCTGACCAGGTAAAGTATATTTGTGGCTTTGGCATTATTCCAAGATGAGTGCAAGCATGGGTGTAAGATGCATGAGTAAGTTTTCTAGTGGATTCAAAGCAAGAGATTAAAGTTAATTTATTCTGAATGTATTGCTTCCTATCTATTTCAAGAATTCTTGTTTTTAGAGTTGACTTGTGTATCTCTACTCCTTAAAAAATAAAAAAGAGCTGGCTCTTTTTTTCAGTAGCTCATTTTAACCGAGTAGCTTCTTATTTATTCATTCAATGACTGAGCAGGCACTTAATTGTGAAGTGCGGAAAATCAATTTATTGAAGCTAAAGCAGTATTTCAAGTTCTGGCAGCCTTTTACCAAAAGACCATACATTGTAAAAAGGATTAACTGCTTAAACAATTTTCAAATAATTCTATTGCTGTGAAGAGATTTTGGCAGACTTACTCTATCTGAATTAATAAATGTATCTTGATGTCTTATATATTTTATTTATTTCTTTCATTTCTGAAGAGCTTTGTAAACATAGCATGTGGTTAAATAATTTGGGCAGAGTAGCAGTATTGCCAAAAGCTAAAATTGTTAAACAGTTTCAAGTCTAAGAACCTGTTCTCATTCACTTAAAATTTGCTAAACTTAGCTGTTGAACTAAGAGATTTCCACTGTGAGTCTTGCTTGGGTATGATTTTTTTTTAACAAAAAGTTCAGCTGTCCTCAGGAACATCTTTTGGTTGAAATAATGTTTTGGTGGTCTTTAAGAAGCTCCAATTTTCTGTCTTTTTCTGTCTGTGCAAAAATGACTGTGATAGGCTTTCTGATACATGAAGCTTGTGTATGAATTGCAGCTTGCTAGAGGCTGGTGCTATTGGTTTTGTATGCCAGTAATGCTGTTCAGCTTTGGTCCCCCTTGCAGCTGTTACACCAGGTGAGCTGGACATCTGCTGTCCTTGCAAAGAAGTTGCATGTCTCTCCATAGTCCTGTAGCTGTGCTTTCTGCTGAACTGGGAGAGCTGGAGGAAGAATATAGTAGTGTGAAGGATACTGGAATGGAGCAGATGAAAATTAACCTTTGGGTTTGAGAACTTGAATTGAGGGCTAGCACTCTGGGCCCATGGAGAAAAGCAGTGGCTGAGCCATGCTGGTGAAATTTGAAAAAGAGAACTCGGTGTAGATCTGTGTGACATGGGTTCAGGATGATGCAAACAGAGCTTGCAGGAACAAAGAAGTTGCAGTAGGGTCCAGTGTGTGGTCCCTCACTTAAAACCTTTTGTCAGCAGTTCAGCAAGTGTCAGATTCACTAATAATCCTCATGCTAATCTGCATAGAAGAAAACACCTTACTACCATTATTTCAGAAATGTCATGTCCTGCTGATGATGTAGAATCATCCAAGCTTATCAGTTACAAAAACACTAGTATAGGTGGTGCTTGGTGCCACTGCTTAATTCATGCAGCGTAGTAAACTTTGGTTCTTAGTAATCATATCTTTGGGAGATATGACAGCATGGTTCCAGGTCCTTTTTCCTCTTCTGGTGATTCAGCTTTATGCAGGCTTGGAGTTTTGCAAGACTATGGTCTTGCAAACTAAATTTATGCTGGTCGGGCAGGATATGTTTGAAAATTTTGCTCCCGATGAAACAATTTTATAGCCAAAATGAAATGTGGATCTTTAATATGTGTTTCATCAGCCACACAGAGACAGCATGAAAAAGTTACTTCAGTAGGAAGAAACATGAAGAGCCTTTTGGTTATCAGGTCATTGTTTCTTTCCTGTACCAACAGATAAAGGACAGCCTTTTGGCTATTGAAACCTATAGCTTAAAATTTATTTCAAATGTCTCTGTTCCAGAAGTACCCAACTCCTAAAGCTTAGTTAAAAAAAATAGACAAGATTAGAGCAATTTTCAGGAATACGAGGAAGTTAAGCTAGAATAAAGGATAGGTGATAAATTATTCTTTAATTCTTCACTGTGTTACCCATTTCATTTTTCGCAGGTAGCTCAGGTCAATGACTTGTATCTCAGATTCTATATTAAATATTTTCATTCTCCTTTGGAGAGCTGCCATAATATCTTGCAATCAGCTAGCCTACATTGTTCTCTCAAATGGGTCTGTTCATGAAGGCTCTCAGTCTGGAGCTAAAATGAAAACTGTACCTCCTCTTACTGAGTTTAATGTATACGTATTATTTTTTAGCCAACTTAATTTCTGGGGTAGAGTGTACCAGATTCTAGTCCAGAATTACTCTTTAGTTTTAAGATGTGTTTGCTGTAGAAAAATACTTGTTGTATTAGTTAAGCTTTCTCCATTAAAGACTTATCTGGAACATTTATCCTCGGAAACAGAGGTGCTGAAAGCAAAGCTTGTGTGGAGCTGTTGAGCTCCACAAATCTGAAGAAAATCTATTTGAGAGCTCACATTTAAAAAGGAATCAGGCGAGACTTCAAGAACCTGAGGTGTTTGGATCCATAACAAGTTCAACTTATTTAAGTGTGTAATATTTCTGTTGCGTTTTCATAAATAATACTTGGAAAGAATGTTTGGATTTATTGCATGCTCTCTTGATGCTTTTTGTTTTAGGTTAAAAAAGAAGTTGGTGATGTCAGCATCTTGATCAACAATGCTGGTATTGTAGTTGGGAAGAGATTTCTTGATTCTCCAGATTCACTTGTAGAAAAAACCATGGAAGTGAACACAATAGCACACTTCTGGGTAAAATCTGTATTTTGCATATATATATACTAAGACATACTTTTAACATGTTTTCAATGTATTTTGCCTTTTAGAATTGAGGAAAACATATAGACCTCTTTGGAAGTTCAGTCAGAAATGATACAAGAAATTATTTATTTGCTCTGGAGTGGGTAAAATTTTTTTTAAAAGCATGGAAGAATGGATTCTTTGGGAATCTCTAGTGTAGGCAGGTGGAAGCACTTCACATTTAGAAATTCTCTTAAGAACTGAAGTCCACCATCTGCTAAATTCTGAGGCTAGTCAGAAATTAGTGTCTCATTATTAACTGACATGAAGCAGGCCCATGTTAATAGTTACTGCCCCGAGAAATGTTCAATTCTACTTCAGTTCTTCTGTTCTGTTAATGTTCTAGTTGTTCTGTGGCTGTGATAATTCCAGTAACACGACATGTTCTGATAATCCTCTTGATAATAAGTGAAGCTTTTGTCCAGAATGAGTAACCTGGTGTGCTTTTTCTTCCTTTCAGTGAAGGCCGGTCACCTATATGGTGTTTCTATCATAAAGAATTGTATAGAAAATATTCAATCATGTGTCAGTTTATTTAGAAATAAATTTAATCATAAAGATTTAATGAATTTAATGGAAGGAAATCTTTGCCATTTCACAAAATCTGCAGTGAGCACTTAATTCTCATTTGAAAGAAACTTCATGACTAGATTAAGCCATATATTTAGGTTTCATCAAGTTACCATCTGCCTTGGGTAGTACAGGTAGGGTAGGAACTCGCCATTTAAATAGTTGAAGGTTAGAGTTCAAACAACATGTGGTTCAAGCTCCACATACATACACACACACATCTTTCCATAATGGAAGGGGAAAGCTTATTTAAACTGTTGGGAGAATTTCTCCAAAACCATCAAACACCTTCAAAATATTATGGTGTGTAGCTTACTTAGTAAAATGTTACATTGCAGCTCTGATTTACTTTGCAGACTTACAAAGCCTTCCTCCCAGCAATGATTGCTGCTAACCACGGACACTTGGTTAGCATAGCAAGCGGTGCAGGCCTGTGTGGAACCAGTCAGGTTGCAGGTAGTGTATTAAAGAGGATTAAAGCTAATATTAATTTAAGTAATTAATTTGATTTTAAACTGTGCAGTCAATATCTATGGGGGGGGAAAAAAAACTAACTTATTTTGAATTTTTGGATCTTTCCATATAGTTAAAGCCAGTAGTCGGACTTTCAAAACAGCTGACTTTAAACAGATCATTTCTTTACAAAGTGTTTTCCAGAAGCTCAGCAGTGCTGTGAAACAGTTTTTTCTGCCAAGGCAGAAGGATCTAGAAGCCATATAGAGCTTTGGAAGCTGAGAATCTCAATGTTATTAAAATTTACTTGCAGGTTTCTGATAGGGGAGAGGCCACTTTAGATATAGAGGGACCTCAGAAGGCATTTCTGCAATATGTATACAAAGAGGGCAGAACATGAAATAAGGTGACATAGCAGTAAAAGAAATCTAGCTCCCAGAGAGTTTCAAGTCGAAACCACATTAGGGAGTCTTGAAAAGGTGAGTTTGAGGCATAATAAGTATGCCATAAGAATGCATGGATTTAAAGAAAAAATGGTATGAAAAACAATTTCATTTACCATTGTTCGTTAGAGAGTGAAAAAATGGTAGCAGACATGTCATGAGAAACTCTCTGTCTGCCAGTCTAGAACAAAGGTTGATTTAGGAGAGGAAAGAAGAGGAATGAATCAGATCAAAAGCAAATTTTAACCTAATCCTGAAAACCATTCCTATTCTGATGTGAAGTGGTTTAGTATTTGACAGTAAAGTTTAATTTTTAAATTTAAATATTAACTGCAATTAATGTTTTATTTTACAGATTACTGTGCAAGTAAATTTGCAGCAATAGGTTTTGCAGAGTCAATTGATATAGAGATGAGAAATCTGGGAAAGACTGGTGTTAAAACCACAATTGTGTGTCCTTACGTGATAAACACGGGAATGTTTGATGGTGTTAAATCCAAGTAAGTAAACTCTTGTGATGTTTTTATGAAAGTTGCATTTTTAGCATGTTATAAATCCCTATTTCCTTTATGAAAATCATGAGCCAGGCTTTTTTCTGCTTGTATTATTTTTAAGGGTTCAGATGGGTGTTGTCCCGTGACTGGGCAACTCAAAAGGCCTAGGTACTTTAGTATTCATTTAAGGTGAAAAGTGAAACATAATTGGTGTCCTTTCCTTTGCAGAAGCCAGATGCTCCATTTGTCCTCTCTGGTTTCTAAACCCTCATTCTCGTCCTGAAATTGATGGTATAGCTTTGCTCAGTATGCACGTATAATGACAAAGTTTGGGAGCCAAATAAAAGTCTGGTGTGTCTTAGTATGAGGTCTCTAGTTTTGTCTTATAGAGGTTATACAGGGGGGAATAATCATGTCCACTCACTTTAACATAATGAAGATTCTCTTGTTCATAGGACTTGTGGTATTTATTTCTTTTTTTAGTTGGATAACTGTAAAATTGAGACTTTTTTGAAGAAAATGTGCATCCAAAGCAATTTGTATGATAGCAATAAATATTCTCTTTTTTAGGTGGCCACGTCTGCTTCCTGTTCTGGAGCCAGAGTATGTGGCTGAGAGGATAATCAGGGCTGTTCGGCAGAACCAAGAAGTCCTGTTTATACCACGCATTGTTTATATTTTCTATTTTTTAAGAAGGTAAGTTATGTTTCTTTTCCCCTCTCTCTTTTCTGTTTGGGGATGCTTAAAGAATAAAAGAAGCTTCTACTTGCTAGTTTGAATTTTCATTAAGTTATGCACATTTTTGGAAGGGTTTTGTTTGTTTGTTTATTTGTTTCTGTGGGTTTAGTCTACCCTTGGGCCACAGAACAATGGCAGAACTATCTAACTGTGCCTTGCTGACTCCACTGGGGTGCAGTTTTACTGGGGGCTGTAGAGATCACCTGCTTCTCCATTACTGCATGTCAGAGAATTATTGGTTGGAAAAGACCTCTAAGATCACTAAGTTCAACTGTAAATCCACCTGGTGTCTTGCTCTAGCATTTGGGCACTTTTGACTCTGTTGCAAGCCAGGTTGGAATACTGATCTGTCTATAACCCAGGCTGCCAAATGAGTGTAAAGGATATTTTGAGAGGACCAGTGGGTCTATATTCCAAAGAGTATACTGCCTTTGCCAGTATTAGCCAGGTTAAACTAATTCTGTGATAAAACTGCACAACTCTTCTGATATCACTTTGTTTCTTTTTGTCTTCTTCTTCCATGTCCCTACCTTACAGCTTCCTGCCAGTGAAAGCAACAATTCTCTTTTTAGACTACTTTGGACTCAGTGATTTAATGAATACCTTCAAAGGTCGACCAAAGAAGGAGTGAAAAATTACAAAATTCAGAGACAAGCAGCTCTAAAGTCGGTGTTGAAGTTAGTTAAAGGTGGTGGTGGGTAAAGTTCACTTCACTAGCAGCTGTGAACTTTGGGTGCCTCATTTTGCAATAGTAACAAGATTTTTAAGAGTTGCTTTTTAACTGGCTCTTAATCAACAGCTTTCATCTGAGCTATTGTTTTTGAATTGTTTTCTTTTCACCTGATTATGAAAATACATTAATTGAACTTAGTTGCTTTGGCTTATAATGCCTTAAAATGGATCCTGCATCACAAACCAATAACTGGCAACTTTGGGGGCAAGAAAAGACCAAGAAACCACATGTATTTAGCAGGTATCCTGAAAAGCCTTTAGTGGATCTGACTTCTTGCTGCCATTCTGTGATCCACGAGGATGATCTGTACTGCTGGTGCCGTTACCATTCCTGGTAAGCTGAGGAATTCAAGAATTTCCTTAAACAACAGATTCTAACTCTTACAAATGAAAGTTTTGGGAGATAAAAAATATACACAGTGTTGGTGAAAAAAAACAACTACATTTATTAATTTTTGGAGGTGTGATCTCTCAACTTCCAGATGACAATGGATGTTGAGACAGGGATAGGGAAGGATATGTAAATTAAGCATTTGTGCTGCTAATCTACTTTGTGCCTAATTTATTTTAAAAGCTAATACTATGACTGCAACTTTGTAACAGAAGTCTTTGTATCTTTTAAGTACAGTATTTTAAGAACTATTTTAAATTGTCATCTCCTAAGAAGAATAAATTTGCATTTATAAAGCATGAGACTGCCAGTCTAGGTGGGCTATTCAATGTCTCATCAAAAGAGACAATGAACTACTAAAAGCAAGGGTGTTGTGTTGTATAATAGGGGTTTCTCTTGGGATTGTTTCAGAAAGGAATGATGTTGACAGAGCTGAATGGTATCATTACAGCCATCCTTTCAGTAACAGCATAATGTTTTGCTTCTCTGAGTTGGGTGATAGGTTGCCTTGTGTCTACAGAGACTTGGTTTACTTTCTGTTTACTCTTAGGACTGTTCATTTATTTTGAGCATATGCTGTGGAGGCATTGCCCTTTTTGACAATGGATGTTAGAAAGCTACCTTGACTTCTTGTAATCTAAAACAAGAAAAAGGAAGCTTATGTGTACATCACTTCTGTACATGCTAAATCCACTTCATCTCACAGTTGTCTGCTAGCAATTGGTATAGCAATTGGAACAGTATGGAGAAAAGGGGGACTTTTTAATGGGAAGTCTTTTTTTGTTTCAATGATGGCCTAGAAACCACCTTAATTTCCCTTGCCTATACACATAGTAAGATTTATTAGCAGAGAAAGGTTGACATAGAGCTACTTTACTACTGATGAGCAAGAAACACTGAGTAAAACAAGCATGTTAAAAATCACCTTACCTTTATGATGGATTGATGAGAGCTAGATTCAGAGTGATGAAGAAGAGATTTGTTTCAATCTCCTTTCAGATCTTCAGCTTCTCTTCCTCAAAATTTTTACTCATTTTACAGTACACCTCAGGAAACAGAAGTTAACCAAGTGAAAAAGAGGTTGTCTCAATGTGCAATCCATACACACATTGGATTCACAAATTCTACCACTAATTACTATGTGGTGTATCTGTGTCTTCAGCCTCCTTACCTTTTTATACTAACAGAACATACTTTTCCCTCCTGGAGCTAAGGGGAAAAGTGAGCTCTGCATATGCACACTATGAGTATCAAACTCCAGCTCTAGTGAGAGCAAGTAGCTTTTCATTTTTAGTGTCTTTGTGAACACCTTCTGTTGAGGAAAATTAGAAGCAGTAAGTCTGGCAGTAGGATTTAGGGATTCTCAGCAGGTTCATGTTTGTCAAAGCCCTAGGACAATTTTACCTGAAAATCTGTGCCAGATAAATACATCTCTGAGGAATTTTCCTACAGAATCAGTGGAAAGGACCTGTGCTCAATTAAGTTTTGTATATCTCTAAGGTTGGAAACTCTACAACCTCTCTGGGTAACCTGTTCTAGTGTTTGTTCACGCTCTGTTTAAAAACAGATAAATGAAAATTATGTGTAAATTGAATGTACTTTATTTCATGTCCTTTCAGAGGATACCACTAAGAATCTGAGTTTGCGTTTCACACTTTCCTTTTAGGTACTTATACACATTGGGGGGCTCAACCTTTTCTCAAGACTAAGCAGTCCCAGAAATATAAATGTGCTGCTACCACATTAAATATTGTGATCACTGGTAAATTACATCATGTACCTGGAGGATAACAGCCTGTCCTGTGGTGTTTATCTCCTATGATGGCATGAGAGATGTGGAGTTGTATCCTGGAGGTCAAACAGCACACATCCCTCCCCTGTGTTCAGGAGGTTGCTTGGAGTGAGTGTTTGGATCTTCAGCTGAGATATAAATTTCTTAAGATAAAAGGTGGCTTATTTCCAGCATAACAATGATCTTGACTGATTACTTTCCTGATGCCAAAAAAGAGTCTTTTCTTCTGCTCTCGGCAAGAAAACTCATGGAAGGATCCTTGTGACAGCCAAACAAGAAGATAAAACTTGAAAAGGAAGAGCATTTCATTTGTGACAGCATAATGTCTGACTGCTGGACAATATATCAGGCAGCTCCCACAAAAGAATTTTTGGTTTCATGGCCATTGCCTAAAATTTTAAATAGTCTCTCCCCAAAAATGACTGTCCCAAATTTGACTAGGATGGCTGCATTAGCCTAATAATAATGTTTATGGTGAATCAAAAGCAGTCCATGGTATTTTATTGCTTGCTGTATTTCTTTTCCATGTGGGATCATATTCCTGTGGTAGCAGAAATCATGCTGTCCCCTAATGCTTCAAAACATGGAGAACATAGTGTCAAGAAAAATTAACTTGATTAAATCCTTTGAACAAGATTGAGAAGGAAGGCAAACAAAAAACCAGCAGCTGAGATAGAAGCTCCATTATTATTTTATGAACTTGGAATTCATACCCAGAAGCTATGTGCACCTGCTTGGACCCTGGGTTCATGGTGGTCTGGTTTCATTTCAGGAAGGAGCCAAGCAGGTACCTCTTCTCTGGTAACTTTCCTCAGGACAGTTGGTCTTCCAAAGACACCAATGTGGACTGCATAGTTTGCTAAGCAGCTGTTCAAAGCCATAGGCTGTGTAAAATAAGCATTTCAACAAAATAACTTGACTTCTCTCACTGACTTTTTCTTTGCTGTGACAATCAAGAGAAATTATTTTGGATCCACAGTTACCAGATATTCTAGGAAAATGCAGGATTACTGTCTTTCAGGTGACACTTTAAAATGTGTTATCAATGCCTCAATAGGTAGGGCAGCACTACAAGCTGTCCACTCACTGCATTCAATACACACTTGCTCTCTCGTCTTAGGTGTCTCCAGCTTGATGATATTTTCTCTGCCTTTCAAAGCCTCCAGGCTAACAGCCTGAAGTTCTGTGAGAACTTCACAGATAGCCTGTGGCCTATGGCTGAGGAAAACATAGCTCTGCCTAGGGAAGAGAAGTGGAAAAAAATCCCACCTTCTTCCTTTACCCCTGGCAATATCACACTAGGGAGATGAGTGCCCTCAGGATTGCAACAGAGATGTTCAAGACAAAGATGTGACAAGGACAGAAGTTCTATGCCAAGGTGCTCTGTGTTGTTGCATCTGCTGGGTAGTTACTGCTTGATTAAAACAAACCTTGGCTCTTGGTACAGCTGTGTTGAGAAATTTTACACCTTATCCAAGGTCAGGCATAACTACATCTAAGGAAACATTGTTCTGTAGGACTTGTAGTGGTGTAGTCTTCCACAATCCCTGCCCAGGAAGGAAGAACCCTAAGACATATTGTTACACTTTGGCCTCTCCACCTCTTGGGATCCAGAGGCAGCAACCCTGGCTTTGGCACAGAAAGAAGAATCAACAGAGCCAGAGATGAGCAGCAGCAGCAACCCTGTCAGCACATGCAGCCAACAACAATTACAGAGGTTCTTGCTGAACAAGTTTGGCCTGTTGGTACCAGGAACTTCATGCCTAGAAGGTACCATGGTGAAGGCTACCTGGGTGATGGTGCAGTCCCCCTGGGCAGGTATCTACGTCACCTCTGTTAACTGCAATGCTGTAAAGGCAGCTTGCTTAGAGATTAATGCAAGGTGATATATGATGGCTGAGGAATCTGGTTGAGCACATGATCTTTAATGATTGTTCCCCAGAAATAGGAATTCTTGTTGGAAGGTTAACGTGGAAGGTCTTCTCTATATTAATTCTAGAAAACATACTTTGCATTATTTATTGTCTGTGTATTTCTGTCATGATAATGATGATTAACCCTGAAGCACACTCACACAATGCACCATGCATAGCTAATAGAACTACAAAACTGATTTGAATCATGCTACAGTTATTGTGGAATGTCCTACCTGTGTTCTGGGGAGCTTCTAACAAATTAAGAGAAAGCTGTCAATTCCAAGTAATCACAGCAAGGGTGTTGTATCAAGAAGGAGCAAATATCACTAGAGTAGCCAGGTGAAGTGCTTGTTTGCAGTGTTTCCTTCAGCAAGTATGTAATTTCTATCCTCTGGTATTTAGTTGGTCTCTAACAGAGGATGGGAGTAATTGTCAATGTGCCTAGTTGAAATTTCTGTGTTGAAATTTCCTCAAAAAAGGAATACCAAGTTAATTCCACCAAAAAGAAAATAAAAATGCTTGAAGCAAGCAGAGCCTGCTGTAGCAATTATCTCTACCGGCAGCAAGAGGCAGAAATCTGTTTCCAACCTTGCTTCTGAGCCAAGGGCTTGGAAGACAGCTATGAAACTAGTTTATTCAACTTTATTATTTTCCACGTTGACAATGAAATGTCTGACTGCCCTCTTTCATGCTTTTAGATCCAGATAATTTTATCTCCAATGACATTTATTACAATATTTTAGGGATTATGGATTGGTCCTTAGCATTCAAATAATTGAAAAAACAAAGTATCTTTGCTTTTAATTTGTGTGTGATTGTAACTCTGCCTGTCTAAATGGGTCAGGTTTTCAACTCCCATTCAAAGGGGAGAGAGCACTTAAACAATCCTTCACATTCAAGAAATAATGTCCTGACATCTGCTTTTTCCTAGATTTGGAATGAGGCAGCTAGATTTGTTGGAAAAGAACTACAGTATCCCAAGTGGAAAACCCCCTTAGAAAAGAAGACTGGAGGAGGGATAAAAAAAGTGAGGAACTTTAATTCACCAGTTCAAATGAGAATCCACTAAATATATGGAAAATGCAAGAAAAGAGGGAAAGGTGATATTGGTGATATTGTTGATGAGTAATTAGTTGGTATATGGTCTCAATAGGGGTAGGTTTGCATTGTGTCTCACAAGCAAGGTATTTTGTAAAAAGGATAAGCACTTCGGAAGAGTGGAATATAGGATATATATCAACATATATATGCACACTTCAATTATACATATATAGAGTATAATGTTTAGATTTTGTTTTGATTCTGCATGCACAGAGGTATAAAGAGGCAGACAGGAAGGTTTCCAAGCCTATCCCCTTTTAAAAGTCTTTTCAATTAGTTTTTGCAATTTAGTGTACTGTAGGCAGTTTGAGATTTACATCTGAAGCCAGGTTTGTCAGCCACTTCTTTGTCAGATTAAATAATCTCTTACCACAAGAATTTTATGGAGTAGCACCCCTGACTGCTTGGAACCTAGACTAAGGAGACAATGGCATGTTCACAGCATTTATTTTTATTCAGCCAGCCACAAGCCTAGCCATTTTAACATTATTTTTCAGAACATGGCATGTAAACAATGGATTTTTCACATCCACAGGAAGAGCTGTTGCATTATTTCCAGTGTGAAGGCCTGTCCTGTATTATTATTTACTATATATATGCTTTTTTGTTTTGTTGTCTTACAGCAGAAAAAGCCACAAAGACATACCCAGAATATCTACCTGTGTTCTTCACCTGAGTTGTAGATTGATTTGTTTGGGGTTTTTTTCTTTTTAATAGTGTTGTCTTAAAATCCAGAAAGTAGCAGTAGAAGTCCAAGGAGATCAAGAGAACAAGCTAAGGGATAATTTCAGGATTCATACCAATTCTTTTTCTGAGGGTTTTGAAGGAGACAGAGTAGTGCAATAAATTATGCCTTTGCAACCAAATGCAAATTCTCATAACTATGTTGAAGCATGTGAGCTTGCCACTCTGAAATCCAGGAAATCACCCCAAGGAAATCTACAATGTCCATTCTTACCTTCCTGCATGTAAATCATTAGCTCTTCTGTGGTGGCTAATGAAGTTCAGGATTCATTAGGGCTTCACCCCCATATATCCCATTAAACCTGTTTTGGGAGACATTCTGCCAGAGGACTGGTCTCTGGATTTTATACACCTACTAATATTTTTTAGGATATTTTCACATCAATAGATGCATTAATCTTTTAAACTGTCAACCAAATATAATCTGAATAAAGAATGAATTGAGGAAGGGACTTAGAAAAGGTGGTAACTAAAATAGTCTTTTCCAGAGACTGGGGTCAAAGAGTGCTAAAAGCTTGTGTTTTTTCCTAAATGGGGAAGTAAGTATCCTTTTTCTTTCCCCACTATAAGCAGGCAAGAATTTTTTACTTTTTTTGGGATGCATTGATAATATCTGCTTATTAGGGGCAGAATGGCCCTGCATCTTTCCTCAAGCAAATAGTCAGGGCTCTGCGTCAGTAGTGACTTAGTAGCACTTCAAGATTTCTGGAAATTCCTTGGCTTTCATCCTATTGCCACTCCCTAGCTGGACTGTAATGAGACTTGGATGGAAAATTTTAAGAACCTTTTTATTTTGCCCTCATGGAGAAAGGACTGCCTATAAATTGACTACTGTTACCTTGGATATTTTTGGAGATTAGCAAAGTTGATTGATTGTAACTGGACTATAGTCTCTTAAAGTAATTGCCTCTTAATAAAAGTAATTGGCTTAGAAGAAAAAGATAAATACCTATAAACTTGCACACACATATGTGTTAACTTTGGATTACCGTTAACATAATGGTAAATAGTTAGCTTCAGTGGTATGGAGACTTCCAACATTAAAGTGGCTGATGGTTTGAAAAGAAATTGAGGTAGAAAGACAAAACAAAGGCAAATCACACTCAGTACAATGCTGATAATAATTGTTTGTATTTAAGAATTGTGTATGCTCTGGTGCAACTAAGCACACACAATTTAGCAGTGGCTTTCCACTGAGGCTGGAATGGCATTAGAGTAGGCAGCACTTGGGGAGTGTGCACCCTTGCATTTGCTTTTGTGCATATGTATGCATATTTGCATTCTGCACGAGGTGATGTTTTGGATCACTAGTTCTGTGTGTAAGAACCTCAAATAGCACCAAGTCTAATGTCTACTATTCCAGACAATAGACTATTTTTTAGCATTACTAATGTGGAATCCTCATAGGAAAATATGTGAAGGAATGCCTTTCTGTAAATCCCCTATCTGTTTTTCAAACAATATGCTCGTCATAAGACTAGTTTGAAGGCTTATTGAGAGATTATATGAGCAAACCTGGTTTATATTGGGATTCTGCCACATCCTTGGATCTTCCCCCACATAAATATTAATAACATCAGACTTGTTCAAAAATAAGAATTTATAGAGATTTTCTTGTTTGTTTACCTTGGTCCTGCAGGTGATGAACCCTCTGGCTTTGCCACAGTGAGAAGTTACACAGATATGTAACTTCAAATAGTCCTTTTTTGGCTCTGTTTTCTCCACCCTACATGACAGGGAATTTAACCATCATTGTGCAGTCGTTGGTTTAAAAGAGGGTTTTGCCTCAGAAGATGCTGACAAAGATGATGATATGAAATACCTCTTGGGAAAGAGTGACTGGGATAACCAGCTAAACAGGAGCCATGACACTGCTGTTCTCCACATGCTGGTTCTTCCTTAGGGCCACAAGAGAGGCTTGGAGATGATGTCCTCACAATGTCTGCTCATCAGCAGGGGCAGTTGGTGCTGCTGTTGCTGAGAATAGGCTGCTGGCATATACACTACTACTGTACACTGTACGCTACTACTGCCTGTACAGGCTGGGCAGAGCGTCCAGAAAGCAGCCTGGTGGAAAATGACCTGGAGGTGCTGGGCAACTGCATCTGACCATGAGCCAGCGTGTGCCCAGGTGGCCAAGGAGGCCAGTGGCATCCTGTATCAGCAATAGTGTGGCCAGCAGGAGCAGGGCAGTGATTGTTCCCATGTACCCAGCACTGGTGAGGCCACGCCTTGAGTCCTGTGTTCAGTTCTCGGCCCCTCAGATCAGGAGGGACATTTTGATTCTGGAGCATTTCCAGAGAAAGGCAACAAAGCCGGTGAAGGGTCTGGAGCACAAGTTCTGGTGAGGAGTGGCTGAGGGAACTGGGGCTGTTTAGCCTGGAGCAAAGGAGACTCTGGTGGAGCCTTATCACTCTCTGCAATTACCTGAAAAGGAGCAAGGTGGGGAGTTGGCCTGTTCTCCCAGGTAACAAATGTCAGGATGAGAGCACACAGCCTTAAGCTGTGCCAGGGGAGGTTCAGGCTGAACATCAGGAGGAACTTTTTCATAGAAAGGGTTGTTAAGCATTGAATGGGAGGGGATAGAGTCACCATCCCAGGCACTGTTTAAAGAAAGACTGGATGTGACAGTACCATGGTCTAGTTGACATAGTGGTGTTTGGTCATAGGTTGGATTCAGTGACCTCAGAGGTCTTTTCCAAGCTAAAAGATTCTGTGATTCTTTGACTATTAAGGTGAAGAGGATACCAACACTGAGTAAAATAGTCAAAAAGGCGCATTGTTTGCATAAGTTAAAAATTATTCTAATAAACTAACATTGGTTTGTATCATGTCTCTGTTTGTAAAAGACATTTAGACTTGCCACATAGTGACAATAAGTTTTCCATGTTTTTCTCCCGAGCATCTGGTTGGACATGTAGGGACGTAGAGCCTGGCAGCTTTCCATGTGTTTTTTTAGTTTTCCTTATGTCTTTCTCCACCACCACCAATCCAGAAAACAGTAATTTGAAGTAGCAAGATTTCAGAAGGATTTACTAGACCTCATATATTTTTCTGGAACAATCTCCCTGGTTGGAATATTCCCTCACTTTTCAGGTCACCAATAGGAAAACAGTGAAACATCCCTTAGGAGCATTTCTCCAGTTATATTGTACATGAGCCATTCACCAGCCGGTTGTCTCATTAAGACAGCTTTTGAGCAATGCCTATGAAAATCCCTATCATGAATCAACAGTTGCACAAGGAAGTTTTTTTAGCAAGCAATATTTCAATAGGCACTTTTGGAATCACAGTAGTGTCTGTGCAACCTCTAATAGCAGCAAATCAAGATGTGCAAGCACAAAAATTCTTCCAGCTGCAGAGGATTATTCTCTTGCCAGTCTGCCTTGACAGTTCACTGTTGCTTGAGGAACTGCAGCCAAGCCAGCATTTTCAGCACTTCAGCAGGTGATTCACCAGCAGCTGAGTCATCCCTGTCCAAAGCTAGCACATGCAAAACCCAGGGAGGGGTGGGCAGCTGGGGAAGGGAAGCACAACGAACCTTTCTCCACTAATTCATGCCATCTGGGAATGACAGCCCATAGGCCTGCAGCTTTGTTTGCCAAACATTGTTTACCATTTTTATTATGAAGTCCATAGGGAGGGAGACTTAATTTTATTTAACAGTTCATCATCATTACACAAACTGTTGTTCTGGGTTTAGCTTCAGAAAACAGGAAGCAATACTCATGATTAGTTAGTCAGACTTCTTTTTTTTGCAGGCTTTTGTTGTTAAACAATTAGATGGGAAAATTGGAATTGAAGTCACTGACATGCAGCTAGAGTATTTTGGTGTTAGAGGTCTCTCTGGTGAGCCACAGAGGATGTGAGCTGTTGCAGTCTTGACTCATCACTTTGGTTGGTGGTAACCCAGGCTTACATGGGAGGTCACTTGGCTTAAATGTCCACGACTGAACAGAAGGGCAGCAATCACAAATGGTTATCTGTAAGCAGATGCTGCTTTGTGCCTGAGGCTCATGGGTCCCAGTGCTTGCATGATCACTTTGTTTAAGTGTGAAATTATGTAAGACCAGTCACTGCCCACAAAGAAGCTCTTCCCTTTAAGTTGCTTTGTTGGCAAATGAGAGTAGGCCCGTGTAGAACCCAGCAAGTGTAAAAACTGGTGGAAGGTTGAAGATGAGCTGTTCCTAGGCAATGGGACAGGGTAAAGGGAGCAATGGTGAGCTGTTAGCTCAGCTCTTCAATTTATCTCACAATGTTTTGTCTACTAATCATGGGCACCACTTAAAAAAAACAAACAAACTAGTAATTATTAGTTGCTTTCCATGTTCTGCAATGATCAATTGAAACACCAATCTTTGCAACATAAAGGTACACAGTGGATTTATTCATTAACAGCAAAGAAAAAACAAATTCACAGACTGTGTAATGCTTCAGAACACTTGGCTACAGTCAAAATAAGTCCCAATAATCACTTTGATCAGTTGTTTCCACAGAAGAGGAGCATTTACTGCACTTCCACTCTGACCATGCAGCCTGGGTTGAAAACAATTTCTGCCATCAAGGGTAGAGGTGAAAAAAGTGAACACACTTGTCTTCTCAAAGGCAAACTTTGGGTTTACTCAGGACAAGAAAACTTGACTAGAACTATGCTCCAGCTTCCCAAGAAAAGCTGATTCTAAGGGAACATGAGTAGAGGCAAAATACTCCTAGATCTTCTTTTTTTGCACCAACTTCTCCAGATGGGAGGAGGGACTTGAATTTACCATGTGTTGCAACTCCTTGAGGAACTTGGATGAAGATGTAAGAACACGAGGAGTGGGATTAAACTATTGGTACAGGTACAAACTACCCATCTTGATAATAGGATTAGAGAAGGCCTATTTAGAAATGCCATTAGCTGCCATTACTTGCATATTTTTTGCTTTGTTTTTTTTTTTTTTTTTTTTTTTGGGCCCTGCTGGCAGAATATGGTCTTTATGAGGTATTTAGAAATTCTTTTTCTGCTTGTAGTTAATTAAATCTTAGCTGTCCTCCATAGCAGGGAAAAATTCAAGGCAGATGCATAAGAAGCACCAAGCTACTGACTAACATCTTTTTTTTTTTTTCTCTCAAGAATTAGGGATTTTTAGTACCTGAGGAAAAAAGGTACTACTAATATGATCTGCATAAATACCATAAATAGTGTAAGAAATGTATAGGAGAAAAACTTTGTTTATATTACCCTTACTTGTAGTACAGGAACTCTTTATTATGTCCTGCTGTTCCTGAGTAGGTATCTTTCTTCCATTGTCAAACAGAGCTTACTAGACTGCCAGAATGACAGTTTCATACCTTATTATGAAGGAAGCTCCTTATCATGGCTTTTCTCAGAGTAAGGCATCCAAAAGTCCTGTTTTTCACCACCCATGATACCACTTTATTACTTCTACACTTATTACATTATCCAGCAAATGCTGACTACTGTTTTGTTAGGTAGGGTCTCTTGTGACATTATGTGAAATAATCTGGCAAACCAATATTAGATGTCACTACTTCAGCTATTGGAATGCAGGATTGAGGTGGGAAAGGCTACGACTTTTATTTTGTTTCTTTGAATAAGTCATTTTAAGGTCATTTGGATAAATACTGTGGGAGTCAACACTATCTGTGAGCTACCTGACAGGGCACCTGTTAGGCAAAATCCAAAGCACATGACCCTTAATCCAAGATCCACTGTGAAGAAAAGCATATCCCAAATACCACACATATCTTCCAGCAGAGAAAAAGATACAGGGAGGCAACTTCTGATGGAAGAAGAATTTCTTTTTCCTGCAATAATCTCTCTTTGGAGAAATCACACTTAATTATAAAACATGGCCAACTTCTGTGCTACCTGGGGATACAGAGAGATAACTTGTTGTCCAGATGTTGAAATCTGTATTGAATATGGACTTTTGAAAGAACTCTGCATATGCCAACACATTCACTACCCACAAAAGGGTTTATGCATGTGAAGGTAGCACAGTGAATGGTAGCCCTTGTTAGAAACCCCAGAAATAATTATGAGACTGGAAGCAGAGTCCTAGGATGCCTTCTGCTATTCTGACAATTTCCTACTTTAGCCTCTCTCTGGTGTTTATCACTGATGAAATGGAAAGCAGCAAACAGGCTACCAAACAACTCAGCTTTTTTTGGTTTTCATGTCAAGTGATTTTTTTGGGATGGGCTGTGTAGCAATGTGTTGTGTCCTTTCCTTAAGGATGCAGAGGAGGAGCATCTCTGCAGCAAGCGCTGCTGTGCTCCCAGCAGAGCTGCCCTCTTCCAGCAGGAAACCTCCCAACACCACTGTGCCTTCCCCCCACAAACACTGCCTGAACCAGAGCTTGGTAAGCAGCAAATTATACTGCACTAAGAAACAAAAATTTATCAGCAAAGTACCTGATTTGGTTCCATCTAGTTTGATGAAAAGAGGTTTTTTAAGTCAATTTCCTTATCTAGAGATTTGCTGAGTACATTCCTGCAATGCCACATGTTGAATGTCCTTCTAAAGACAGACCTGCAAGAACAGGTGTGAACCTCCTCTGTCAGGCACATCTCATCAGTGGTATTCATCCCTTACTGAACAGCAAAAGTGTTTTCTTTTGCGTTGGTGCAGTCTAGCAATGTGAAAGCTGAACTGGAAATAAATCATGAGGAAAAGCTTGCCTAAAGAATTATTTTCTACAAGTAAACAGCAATTCTAGACCCGAAAAAGGATATGAACAAAACCAAATTAATCAAATGAATCAATATTTTAAGTTAGCAAATTGCTCTGATTTTAGAAACAGTGTCAGCTTCTTGGGGCTTTACAGAGGCCAATTGGTAGCAATAATCAGCAACAAGTTACCTCACCAACACAATCAAAAATGAGCAGCCTGCATTCCCAGACCTGTACAAAACTGGGCTGATCTGTACCCACTTGGGTCAGAGAACGAGATTTCCCCGCCTCAAGGAGCAGCTGCCTGTTTGCTAACATCCAGCTTTTTAGCAGCTTTTCTGGCAGGCTGATTTCCTGCAGCTGCCAAACTGGAGGAGAAAGAGATACTGATGCTTTCTACCAACTCCTGGCTGGATATTTTCCTACACCACAGAAAACCAAGGCATTTCATGAACTCTTCTTGTCTCACAGTGACACTAAAAGAACTGAAGTGTTCTTTATTATTGTAATTGATTCTCAGGGTTTTGAACATTAAAATTTAAGGGACAGAAATTTGAAAGCTGCTTTTGATGCAGATGTAAGACCTACCAGTGAGCCTTTCCAGTGGCTTTCTGCTCCTCATACACATATGCTTGCAGCACCCAATTGCAGTGTGAGCATGATTGATTTTGATTGATTTTATCTACGACAAAATAGATGAGCACCTGTAAAGACTATTTAGACTGCCTGGCTGAAGGTGCTAGGAGACCATGGTTCCTTCTGGGTTGTATCTACTTGCCACCTCATAAAGCACAGCAGAGAGAAAACAGCCCAGGACATCCTGGAGTGTGGAAGAAAACTTCCTAACATAGCTGATAAAGGAGCCAATTAGGGAGGACACTCTCGTTGTGAACAGAAAAGGACTGTTGGAAACCATCTGGGGCATGCAATCATGAAATAAGTTTTTGATTCTCAGGAAGGGAGCAGGTGGAGGGGTAGGAAGGAGATGGGTCCAGCAGAACTGCCACATTGGACACCCACTGAACAGATTTTGGGCTGTTTAGGAGCCTGGTTGATACCACTGCTTTGGAAGTAGTCCTGAAGGGCAAACAAGTCCAGAAAGGCTAGGCATTCTTCAAGAAGGGTCTAGAATGAGAAGTAGCTAATGGGGTTGTTTAGCCAGGAGAAAAGGATGCTCAGTGGGGACCTCATTGCTCTCTGCAACAACCTGAAAGTAGCTTGTAATGAGGTGAGAGTCAGTTTCTTCTCCCAAGTAACAAACAAGAGGAAAAGGCCTCATGTTTTGCCAGGGGAAGTTTTAGATTGGAGACTTGGAAAATTTTCTTCACCAAAAGGGTTGTGAACCATTGGAAGAGGCTGCCCAGAGGAGTGGTGGAGTCACCATTCCTGGAGCTATTGGAAAGATGTGTAGATGTGGTGCTCAGGGACAGGGTTTGATTGTGGACTGGGTAATGCCAGGGTAACAGATGGACCCAGTCTTACAGCTCTGAGTTTGAGAACCACAGCCTCTGGGTGCTTACAGCTTTGAATAGCTAAGCCTTTTTTCAGGCACAGAAAGCCTCTTCTGACCTGTGAGAGCAGATGTGACTTCAGCATTTGCTTCCTGTATTTTGCTTACTCAGACACCCTACATTGTCCCTTCCAGCCCAGGGATACCAGGGTGGCTACAGCTCCACAGAGAGGTGGCTCAGAGGTCCAGCTGGGCTGAAGAACAATGCTTAATTCCCTTTTCCCTTTGCTATTGGGCAGCTGGATACATGCCCCAGGGTAGAGGTCTGTGTTAGCACTGATGCTGGGAAATCACACAGAGGCACCTGCTGGAGGGAGGAAGAAGGGACACAGAACAGCAGTTGCTGAAGGGAATGACTGTAAAGATGGCCATTCAAACAATGTCTTGCAGAAAAATTTCCTTCTCTTCACCTACACCTAGCAGACTTCACGATCCATCCTCAAGGCTGATGAAATATTTTTTCCATAAATCCCAGCAGTGTTGAGGTAGGAGCAAGCAGTCCATCAGCGCTGTCAGCACCAAAGTGCAAGGTAGAACATGAAGCACCAGAGACTTCTGGGATCAAAGTTTCTGTCATCCATAGGCTTTTGATGTCTATATACAACAGTCAACAGGTACAGAACCCTCAAGACCTGTTCACTTTCAATCTGAAAGTCAAAGAGTTTTTCCAACATCTTGAACTGTCACCTTTAACTTAAGAACCACTTTAGTTTACCTGTCACATAGATAAATACTGAAACACAGCATTTCTTGGATTATCAGTAACATCCATTCAAATTCATTCAGCATCACAAAAAATATAGCCAGAAAGTACTCAAAACTGATATTGCAGGATATGGTAAATTCACAGTGCACCCCCTACCTAAGGATTTATCTTGTTAGCTTCATCCCATCCTTTTGTAACTTATAGATTGAAGCAAGCACTGTATGACTGACATATTCCAATGCAGCAACTTCATTCAATTCCACTATTTAATAAAAATAGGAGAAAATACCACCCTACTTGTAATATGCAACCACATTTGCTGACAACTTCAACAGCTGCAGGCGAACTGCAGTCAAGGACTGCTCAGGGAACCACATTTCAGGGAAACAAAAATTTTAGATCCATGTGACACAGTAACAAAGTAACCAGCAGGCTCTTTCCATAAAATCACTGCAAAATCTTTTTTTGCCAAAACAGTTGCAATCTTTTATCATCAATTAAAAATTTTTACATTCTTCAAAGTCAGGCATGAGCTGATGACCCCTATTGTCCCTACACTATTTCTCTTAGTGTAAATTTGTCTTAGAGCTGTGTATTGCTTCTAGAAATGAGGTATTGACTGAATATATTATCTTGAGCATAGTCTTTTTTTTATCATTACACATGACCTTGTTACAATTGTTTTCCATTTTGACAGACACTAGCTCAATTTTGTTCTATGCAGAATTCTGTTGTGTTCTGCCAGTCACATGATATCAGGAAGTGATTGCAGTGCATAGCAGTTTATTTAAGTAAAATAGGTAAAGACATAGCTCAAGGGTAGTGGGACTTCTAAGAGCAAGTATGATTGAGGATCTTCAGAACCATTCTTCCAAAAAAGGATTTTGAGATAGGAGTCATCAAGGTAGAAACCTAAAGAATATAGAAAAATTACTTATTCACAATCTGATGGTTTGAGTTACTACATATGGTATCATATATGTCATAAAGCAATTAAGTTTAAGTGATCCACTGCATTTAGTTAATATAAATGCAGTACTTCTGTTTTCTCTTTCATATCAAATAGGTTGCAATAAAAGTTAAAATATTCTGAAGCAGCCAGCTTGTTTTACCTTTTACTACTTTAATAGTTGAAGAACTATTTCTTCCGGTTGCCTGAGATTCTTCCAAGAAAACAAAAGCCTGCAATGGTGTTTTTCCACACAATAATTACTTCTTTCATGGCTATTTTGGAAGACCAACTTTAAAGATGTAGATACCTTTAACATGAGTTAAGAGCTGTCTCCAAATGCATTAGAACAGCATAACATTTTATACTCTAAATTCATCTTATCTGTTCTGCAAAAGTCTTGGTAAAAGCTCATCTTTGCACATTTTCTTCATCACTTGAGTGCAAAAGTTTCATTAACAAGATCATGAAAGAGACCTGGAGCAGCAGCAGATTCAATTCCCTGCCTTTCAAAAGCTTCAGCTAAATCCAAAGAAATTTTCAGGACTCTAGAGCTAGACAACTTGGATTCAATGATCCCTGCGGGTCCTTTCCAAATCAGCATACTCTGCAATTTTGTGAACTTCCTTTGAACATCTCCAAGAGCACAGACTCATCCCAATTGTGGTAGCAGAAAACTCTGAGTCAGACAAGGCCTTGCACTGTAGGGTAACAGAAAAAATGAGAAGGCAAAAATGTACATATGGGAATCAGGATATTCACCTAGACCTGGGAGAGAGCCTACAGTTGCTGTTCAGTGCCTAGTTGTGATCAAATAACCACACTGAAAAAAAAATCTATCAAGGACCATATCCTAAGGTTCCCAGGCTGCACAGAAATCTCCGATTTCCCAGCAATGATTTAAGACTCCTGTCCTCCTTTTCTGTTTATAGTGTAGAGACAGGACCAATCTTTCCTTTCTATTGGATGATTTCTGCTACCTCTGTGGGAAGAGACCAAAAAGGCTTGAAAGAGCTAGTAGTGGGTGGAGAGCTTCTGTTTTCAGTCTGTTGTGCAACAGCACCATCCAGCTGTCAAACAAAAAAATTATCAAACATTAATGCCACTATCCAGATTTGGTCCTTGTATCACAAGCAAAATGAGTAATTACATGTACTTAAAAAACCAAAAAACAAAAACCAAAACCCAACCCACAGATCCCTTTCTCTGTTTCTTAATGAATTATATTGATCCACTGTGTTACACTTTCTGGGTTAACATACAAGAGTGTGCTTTAGGGAAATTAATAATGCAGCCCAGGTTTTGAGTTTTTTTGTCCAGTAAGAGTGGCAGATTGCAGCTTACCTCTGTTTCATGAAGTGTGGAATGTAAGCTCTCAGGTATGAGGAAAAGACCATTATGTTTGGCTCACAACCAAAGGTAGTTAATCACACTACAAAAAGGAAAAATCTCAACTCATAAGAGCCTATATTTAAGCTAGCACACTTTACCACTCGAGCTTCAGCAGTGGAAGCAAGAACAGCAACCTCAAGTGAGGGATAGAAATAATAAAAACTCACACTCAAGTAACAGGTCACTCTTGAGAGACATTAAGACATGAGGAAGAAAACACAAGTTTATAAAAAATCTTGGGGGAGCGAGGAGTTATTCAACAGTAAGGAATATGCAATGGAAATAAATGACATCCCCTACAACAGATTACTGATTACCTGAATTAACATGGTCACCGCTCTCAGTTGCTCTCAGTTCTACACTAAACTCATTTTTGTTGTAGCATCCACAGGGAGCTTACCATGTACATCCACTGATGATCAGAAGTCTAATGTAAGACTACTGTTCCTGCATTACATGTGCCTTCACCCATCCTGTGATCTGAATTCTGGCACTGACACCTGAAAGCAGTAATGCATCTCCTTCGCTGATTTTTTGAAGACCAGTACTAGCTCTTTACAAACACTTTACAAAGCAGCACAGGGTACCTATCAATGCCAAAAGATAGGCCAGCCATCCTTTAAAAGAAAATAACATTAGTGGTGGAAGCTTCCCGAGCAAATATTGTCAGGAAAAAAAAAAAAAAACCAACAACTTATAAATGCATTATAAGCACTGCTACATACTATACTAACAAGCATTTCTACATGCAAAGAAGACCTGAAAGGAAATCCTAGGATAAATGAGACAATTTTAAGGAACTTGAGCTTATGCAAAGAAGAATGGGCATACCCACCTCAAGAACAAGATGATGTTTTTCTTGAACATAAAATATACTGTAGATTTTAACATAAGCCCAGAATTTAAGAGCACAGCAACAGAAAAACAGCAAGCACTAGAATAGTAGTTAAAGCCATAGGAGCAAAGAACATGTCCCAAGATACAGCAGAGGTGGCAAATGACAAACCTGTGCCAAGTAGGAGAGAAGGTGCCCTTATACACACACCAAGGGAGGCAAAAAGCCAGAAAGACAGCAAAGGCAGAAGAGTCTGAAGAGACACAGCCCTAAGGAAGAGAACAACAGCTCCCCAAAATCTGCAGATGAACAAGAAGATCAAAGAGAGGCATGGTTAATGAGGAAGTATTATGGCTAAGTTTAATGAAAGCAAGAAGTTCTCTCACTATTAAAGAGAACAGAGAACACACAACCTTCAAAAGAAGCTTTATTAGAAAGTCACTGCAAGACTATACCATTAGATCAGAGATGAAAGAAAGGTACTAGAAAAAACTGCAATGAGAAGAGACCAAAATGTTAAAATCAGTCAAAAAAGAACTGGTGTCAAATGGGCAAAAAAATGAGGAAAGATTGGTATGTAGGAGGGTATTAAAAGATAGCAAGGATGTGGCAGAAAAGAGCAAGCCCTTGAATCTAGAATGAAAGTATATTCAGCTCCACACACAGGGGAACAAACCAAACAACAATAAAAATGCCCAAAACAAAAACAAACAAACAAACAAAAATTCAAAAAAAATTCCCACCAAACCAAAGACAACAACAAACCCAACTACAAAAAGAGGAAAATGTCAAAGTTCGCACTTTAGGCAAAGAGAAACTAATTTGAAATAGAGAATCTTATGGTCTTGATGCAAGAAAGTACATTTTCCTTGCCAGGAACCGACAAGAGAACTTGTGACATGTTTGAAGGCTGTACAGCTTTGCTCGGAGAACTGCATACTCAAAAGGCATAGAGTTACACACTCATTCCAACAGAGAGGGTAGGATCAATCAATTTCAAAACTCAGATCTAAACAGAGAGCAGAAAGGAAGAGCAAAAGCAGATTTTGTGGAGTTACTAGTCAGATCAAACAACAAGGAAACAGCCTAAAATCATAGCAAGCAAAGAAATAGGCCTACAGTGGAAAGAAACAAGACAAGCCAGACAGGAGAAACAGAAAGCCATGAAGTCTTTCCAAAAAGTCTAAATAGAGAGACAACACTTTTACACTATCCTTCATGAGGTCAGCCAGAGTTCTGCCAAGTTGATCCCCGTACGAACTAAAGGATTTCACATGGAACCTGAGCTCATGACAGTCTCTGTTTTATCACAGGATACAAGCTTTTAAGCCAGGACACCAGAAGATAAAAGGTAAAAAACACTGCTTCCAATAGACAGCAACATGTTTACATTTATTGGTTGTTCAATTTAGCTAAAGAATCAACCTTATTTAAGATTAGAGTACCTGTTTAAACTGAGCTTTGTAATCTCATATGAGTAAGCATTTCCAAACCCCAGGTTTCAGCTGTCCAGAGTCTTAGATAGATGTGCTATAGTTAAACCTGCCATGTCACTCAGAGGATCTGTTTACGTGTCTGCCTGCCCGCCACCAAAGTATCTATTTACTATCCACAGAAATTACGATGCAGCTCAGACTTGAGGAGTTCAGTTTTATCTTCACCATCTCTCTAACCTTCTAACTAGCACAGCTTGCAGATCTGAGTTACTGCAAGCTTCTGCTGTCACTGGCAAGTGCAGTGGCAGACCCAATGACAAGCTTATTGGGTTTAGGATTTTAGTTCGTGAACAGTCTTATTTAAACTGGGGACACAGAATTCAACACGTGAAAATAGTGATAAAACCACACATGGTAAATCCATGCTATTGAGCAGAACAACTGAGTGCAAGAAACATGTTGCATGTACCAGCTGCTCAATCTGCTCCAGTCTTAGAACTTAGAACCACGCTGCAAATGCTCACCAACCCATCTTTTCAAACAGGCTTTCTTCAAGTCCCATTAATTTTATATTTAGCATTTCACAGCAAGGTAGTTTCTACTTCCAGAAGTTTCTACACAAGTTGCATTGAGACCCGTATCTTCCAATAAAAAGAGGCCAGGTTCCTATGACAGGAAGTAGGAACAAACCCAGAAAGTTCTATCCTAGAAAGCTCCCACATTTCAAAATTTAAGATCTTATTTTAATCCAACATATGGCAACTGTAAAATCCAGTTCATAGAATGGCAACTTGCTGCTGCCAAGTCTTCATATGTACAGTGACAACAGTCAATCAATTCAGATTTCTAGTCAGTAGGGCTTCCCCATTGATTCCAAGATTTTCTTTCTTTCTTCTGCTGAGGGCATCTCTGGTTTCACACCATTTCTCTTCCTTTGCATCATAATTCCATGCTGAAAACAGAACAAAGTGACCATGAGAACAGATTTCCCCAAGCTCTGAATGAACAAGATTCTTTAATAGAAAAATGCTTTATATATCAAGACCCAGGTACTCTAAAAGCCTGATTAGCTGATAACTAAATGTACTAGTAGTTAGTTCAAGATACCTCATAGTTTACCTTGCTGCTTCAGAATACAGTGCAATCAGTATTCCCATTACTCTATGCCAGACCAATGCACAATTGTCTGTAAACAGTTTTTTTTTGTAGTTTGCACAAGTACTTAAAGGCTAAGCTAAAACCTCTCTACTTCAATGGTATAAGGAAACAGCAGAAAACAGTTTAACTGCACATGGATCCTCCTGGTATTTCTCCACCACTAAATAAGCTTTATATCAGGTTAAAGTAAACATGATCCAAGCCAGTGGGAAACCAGAAAACCTTACCTTGCCTCAGAATTTTTTCACTGCATCAGTTAAAAAGAGAAATTATTACTAGAAATATGTGACTCAAGTTCAAAGGAAAACATCAGGTACTGCAAGAACACTGACTCACAATCCAAGAGAGTAAACCCAGAACAATCAAGTGAAGTACTTTGATGTGCATGTGCTTAAGTCTTACAGCAACGCATACTGGTACTACCTGGGCTGGTAAGTTACCATAAAAACATCATTAGCTGAGTTTGAAGGGTTCAGAGAGCAGCATGTCAGAAGTAACATACATAAAGCAAAGCAGGGAGTAAAATTTAGAAAGTTTACTGTGCTTACCCAGAATTTTCTGCAGTTTTTGTACTTCAAAAAGTAATCAGTACACATATCCTTGTTATAGTTGTTGTCATTCATACATTTTGTAGTGGCATCTGTTTCCTTTAATAGGGGAAAATATACTTCAGAGCTGAGGGAAGTTACTGTACTCAGTATTTAAATATTTTAACAAGTCCCAGAATATCTATGAAGATAGGAGTGAGCTCTTCATATGAAAGAACACTATCAAAGAGAGCAAAGTAACACCTATTACAAAGGATCATCAGTACTCCCAAGCAGTGATTTAATTTGGAGATAATAGAGAATAGTACTCTTCAGACAGTAAGTGCAGAGGCCACAGAATATTTGTTTACAATGATGCTTGGTATAACTCACTAAAGACTTTTAAAAAATAACCAAGCTTGTCTAACCAGGATTTCAGGCTCTGGTTTTAGGGACAGAAAATTTAAGAAACTGCCAGCAGTTGTATTACTCCTATTTATAGGGAACTAACTTGTTATTTCATGCTTATTATAATGGAAGATTTTCAGCCCTTCCCCCCTTCAGACTCTTAAGAAACTTTTAATGCAAAGTGCTAGAATGCCAGTGTTCTACCCACAAAACAGTCCCCTAGAAAGTGCATTATTTAACATTGAAATGTACAGACAGAAATCAATCTCAATTTGATCATCTTACCGCTAGACATGGATTTATATCGTGATCTCTAAGCTTTTTTGCATGCCTGGACATTCTAGAAAGACACTCGTACCTTGGCTAGAAAGGGAAAATAAACAGGTTAAGTATCTACTTTTAACAGTAACTCAGGATTAAGTCTGAATTTCAGGATGTAATAAAGGCCTTCTAGCAACACACAGTTTTGTTATCTTAAAAAAAAAAAAACTTAACAAAACCCAACCTTCTTTTGCAAAGTGCTGTTTCAAAAGCAGAATAGCAAGACAACACTGGCAAGTTTAGCCCATCACCAAGACTGCTCACTCCCTGATAAACTCCTGCAGAGAATGGAGCCACTGCAGCAGCTCTCACACCAGCCTGTGTATCATGGAGGAAGTGACCACGTGTAGGAGAAACAGCTCCATAGAAGCTGTTCACAGCCAACACACTGTAGACACTTCAATTAATAGTGTGTGGGAGGAATGTACAAGTAAACTTTTCCAGATTTGTCCCTACTCCTTAGCTGGATCACATCTGCATCGTCACTGAGCTTTCCCAGGTACAACAAGTGCCCAACTATATCCTGTGTTGCAACAGCAAATATTTAATAGAAAAAGAACTGGTTTCACCGCAAGGTGGGACCAGACCCACTTACACTGTGTATGAACGCTTGAATCACATTTTTTACCATTTAGTAGTTTGACACTGACTCTGTAAGCTTGAGAGACACAGAGTTCAGTGCCAAGACTCTACACTGATCCAAGATGATGACATCAAGATGAACAGCAGACCCTCTTTCCCTTTACAGCTCCCTATACACCCTCCAGCACACATATGGCAATACAGGTATGTGTTCCAAACAAATACTAAATCTAACAAAAAATAAATTAATGTTGACCAGATGACTGCTTGAATCAATGCAATCAGAAACACAGGGAGCAAATTAAAGTACTGCTAATGAAGGACACAACTTAATCTTGTTTTTTACTCTCAAAAAAAAAATTGGTGCTAATTCTTAACTTAACTTAGACCTGTTTCTGTGCACATTAGGGAATGATAAGTGCAAAAGTAAAAAGTAAAAAGCCTGTTTTGCTTGATACCAGATAACAAAAAATTCAAATATTGCCTTTGTGGCTCATAGAAAACCATGTTTTAGATGGGGTTTCTTCTTTGGGTAAGAGTGAACTATTCCCAGTAAACAACCCTTAGGTTTTACAAGCTGTGCACGTATACCTTCCCGGTACTTGGAGTACTCTTTGCTTTCCATATGATCATCTTCTGCAAATGGGCCTTTTAATTAACAACATTGGGGAAATGCTTTCACTTTCCTTTGAGAACTATCCGGTGCTTAAGTTAATTTAACAATGCAGGCAAATGTTCTCCTTTTTGATGGGTGGAAGTGCATTTTTGATCAGGCACTTCCAACTCAAATGGAAACAGAAGCATGTATACTAGCATCATCACAGACTTCAAGAAAGGAGGAGAGAAGGGAGAAGTAGGAAGCAAAAGCAGCATACCACAATGCCTCACCTAACTCACCACAACAGATACAAGATTTTTAGCTGTTTGCATGTGTCTGTTTTATAACTCTGCATTTCATTGCTACTGCCGCCTAAGCAGACATGCCTCAAGGTGTACATTGTCACTCTGACTTCAGACTTACTCTCCGAAAGAATACTTGGGAGTCATAGGATGGGCCGTCGTAATCAGTGCTCCTTACACAAACTGCACTTGACGCTTTCGGTTTGATTACACTATCAGAGTCTGCAACCGCGCCCGTTCTAAGGAACAATGCACACAACCCATTAAACACCTACTTAACGAATAAACAGTTCAGGTTCTAATAAAGATTCACAGCTCGGAGCAGGCAAATGCTTAAACATTCTTAGTACAACCCAAAAGGTCTGATAGCTCCTGCGCGCGTTGCTCTCTCCCCCTCTCCCAAGTACTTCAGACTTGAAACATTATCAGCTGGAAGGGCAGGCGGGTCACGCCGAAATGCTGCTGTGTGACTGAATGAGCAGTTGGGCAGGAAGCGAGCTTCCCCCTCCTCCCCGGTTTTGCACATGTACAGACTTCCCTTCCTGCTTTCAGATTACAGGTCAGAGCCCAACCACAACCGAAGGCTTGTCTATGCCACAGTTCTTAATTATGCTTTAACACATTAACAGTTGTAAACTGTACCACAGAGAACCAGGGCTGTTGCTGGCACTCTTTAACCCTAGGGCTTTTCCAGTTCATAAACCATCAGGGCACTTCGCTACAGGCTCCCGCCCATTGAAAAGCATTTGGTCTGCTTTAAATGCAAACATATAGATACAAATTCGCTAATTATGCCGCAATATAGACCAGCTCATTAAAACTCTGAACCCTGGAGCCAAGGCCGTACTAAAATTCCTACGGCACTCTGGGCTGTTACAGCGGCGGAGGCAGGAGGAGGTAGCCGGCGGTCCCTGACGCTCAGCACCGCGGAGCTGCCGCCTTGCCCAGCTCAGCTTCCCGGGAAAGGCCGGGAGCCGTCCAGGTGCGGAGGCGAGGCCGGCGCCCCCCGCCCGGTCCCTGCCTCCCGCCGGCGGCGGAGCGGCCGGAGGCGGCCGGCGACCCCTTCCCCCGCCCCGGCTCGTTCCCCGCGGCCGCTCCCGCGGCCTCCCCTCGGCACCACCTGCCGCCAGGGAGCGGTGCCCGGGCCGCGCCGCCGCCGGGCCTGAGCGGGGCTGCCCCGGCCCGCGGGCGGCAAAGGTCGAGCGAGACTTTTCTGCGCCGGCCGGGAAGGGGAAGCGGCGGGCGGGCACAGCGCGGGTCGCCGCCGGCGGCACTCACCTCCGTCCCCGGCCGTGTCCACTGGAGCCCGGGGCGGGAGCGGGGCAGCCCGTCTCCAATTCGAAAGACGTCAGCGGCTCGGGCAGCGCGCTTAAGTACGGGCGCAGCCTACCCCGCTCCCGGCCCCGCGGCTCCCCCCGGCCCCGCGCCGCCGCCGCCCACGCCCCGGCGGCTCTGAGTGGCACGGCCGGGCCGCCAATGGCGGCGGCGCCGCGCCCGCCCCGGCCGTGAGCGGCGCCTCCTTCCACCAACGGGGCGGGCGGCGCGGGCCGCAGGCGCCGGCGGCGGGGCGCGGCCGCGGCCCTGACTGACTGGGGGAGGCGTCCAACCCGCGGTGCGTGTGGGCGGCGGGCGGTGTGGGCGCGGCGTGTGCGGCAGGCTGGGCTGCACCGCAGCGCATACACTACAATGGCTGCTGGAAAGACGGGAAAGCAAACAATTTCCAGGCCCGCCGCGTCCAGCCCGAAATATGGGGAAAAAATTACAGAAAAATCGGAGAACACTGTAAAGGGTGGAAACGGGGCGCAGAGGGGATGCTGAGGCTCCCGCGGTGAGTCTGCTGCGGGTTTGGGGGGCAGGCGCCGGGATTTAGCAGGGAAATATCAGGGTTATTTAAATTATGAAGGGGGAGGAGGAGAAGGAGGGGGGAGAGGAGAGAGGAGCAGCGAGCGAGCAGTGAGGAAAAGTTTGTGTTAACCATCCCTCCCTTCCATCCCTCTCCCCCCATCTCCCGCAGCCCCCCGCCGCCCCGCGTCGGACCCCCCCGGGGGGAAAAACAGGGGAGGGGAGCCGAGGCGAGCGGTGCCCCCCCACCCCCCTTCGGAGGGAGAAAGAGATGATTTTCAGAAAAACCTCTCTCAGGAGTTTCCTCCACTCCTCCCCTCCCTCCCCGCGGCGCTCTGCTGGTTCGCGAGGAGCGGGCGAGGCGGCGGGGCTGCCCGGGGGACGGCAGGAGGGCGCGGGGTGCCCGCCGCCGACCCCCGCGGCGGCCCGGGCCCGGGGCCGCGGGGCAGGGGCAGGGGCAGGAGCGGCGCGGCCGCCCCCTCCCCTCCTCGCCTCTCCGGAGCCTGTGCTGTGAATGCAGTGACAGCGGCGAGAGCGGCGAGAGAGGGAGCGGAAGACATTAGAGACCGCGGTGCCGAAAAATGAGGGAAAAAATTAATATAAATTCGCCCGCCGCCTCAAACCGGACAAATTTCGCACAGAAATTTCCCCCGTGGACCCGGCTATCCGTGGGGTGTCCCCCGGACCTGGCGGCTGCGTCTTTGGGGGGATCCGGAGTGACTTTGGGGCACTCGACCCCCCTTTCCCGTCGTTTTTTGGACAAAAGTTTTTTTTTTCGTAATAAAGAAACGAATTTGCCTGCTCTCCCCCTCCGAGTAGCCCAGGAGCTTTTCCCTTCCCCATCGGTGTGTGTTTAGAGAAAAGTGTGAACCCAAGTAAGTGCTGAGTCGTGTTGCATTGGGGAGGGGGGTTTGCTAACTGAAAGCAGGAGAGATCCGGAGAGAGAGAGAGAGAGAGCAGGGACAGCTTGTTGTCAGTATCATAAACAACCAAAATGGAGGGAGAACTGAGGCATATAACAAAATAAAAATCAGAAAAAAATGCCAAAAAATACCTAAAAATCGGGGCTGCTCCCCCTTTTCTTCCTCAAGGTAACAGTATAAAAACCGTGTCTTCCCGAGACCGTTTTAAGGTTTCAGGGAGCAAGGAGTTAATATTTATTATTTTTTTTTGTTGATGAATTCTTTGGAAAGGCAAAAGCCTCTTATAACTCGCCACCGACAATGAGAAAACGTGAAAATCCCTTTCAGGACAGAGAGGTAGGGGGAGATGATGGTGCAGAAAGTGTATAACTTGGGGGTAAATGTGGAGTGATCCTAGATAAGATAAATGCTGGATGTGGTGCTTTATAACTTCCTTTTTAATGCTTTTTTTGTGTGTGTGTTTTTGGGGGATCTGGGGAGATGGGGGCTCTTTTCTTTTCCTCTCTCTTTTTCTTTTTTTTTTTTTTTTTTTTTTTTTCGGACCGGAATGTTATGCTTTTGTAGTGTCACTTTCCTGATCTAATTAGGATGTGTGAGGCAAAAAGTAAACCTTTCCGGTTTATAAAGTGCATTTTCGTTGCCTTTGAATTTCAAGTTTTCTTGGTGGCTCCCTCCTCTATTTGAACTGGATTCTTGAGAGTGGTGTGGGGTTGAGCTAATGCTCCATAGGGAGAGCAGAGAGGGCTCGGGGGCAGGGCACCTCTTCTGCGGGTGGTTGCTGATTTCCCTGGCACGTTCAGTTCACCTGTTTGTCTCCTACAAAGAATGTATTCTGCAGTCTCCTCGTTTTATTTATATGAAATAATGATGCCTCATCTCGCCTCACATTGAAGTTAATGCGAAAGTGCTGCTTATGTTGGTTCCACGTGGGATCAGGGACATAGCAGGGCATTTTAAAGAGACAGCTTCTCTTTTCCTAGGGTTATCATCACCTCTGCAGCACCTCTGCCTCTAGCAGAGGGGTGGTTCGTTGTTTTTTTTTTTAATGGAAAGGTATCAAATCGGCCCTAGTCTGATAAATTAGGGAAGGATAGCAGTGGGAAACGTGCAGAATCGTTGGGATCAAAGCAATTCTTTTGTGTGTAGCAGGTCTTCAGGGGAGTTTTCTTGGTATGTTAATTCAAGTGCTGTGTTTTGGAGAGTGTTTTTTGGATTGTATGCTGCAGAAATGAAATAATCTCAGGTTGTATAATATTAAGATCTAGTGCTGTTCTGCTAGCTGCGAATTCTGTGGGAGGGGATGAATTCCCTGTGTGTAGGGCAATTTCACAGACATTTTGTGCAAGATGTGAAGTGCGTTATTTTTACTTTGAATACATTCAGTTTTGTTGGGAACACTTGAGTTTGTTCAAAAGTTTATTCTATGCCTAAATCTCCTAAACCATCCCCAAAGGTTTTGAAAATACTGAAAAATAACTGTAGGTTTTAATTGGCCAAAGTAGGGGCTCTTTACAAGTACACCTTAGGTGTGTAGTTAAAACATGACTTGGAAGAATTACCTCTGGCTTTATTTAAAGAAAGAAAAGTTATCCTAACTGTGGTCTGGTGTCATGTATATGTGTGCATGTGTGTATGCATGCATGCTTTTAGCATGGGTTCTGGCTGATACTGTTTTTTTTCTTAATTTTTAACTTGTAAATGTTTAACTGTGATGATGTGAAATGCTCTGCTTGTCTCTATTATCTCCTATGTTTTTTAATTTTATTTTTGAATGTCCTATTTTAAAAAATTAGCATTGCCTCTTAACATGGCAATTTGATACCTTTATGAGGAGTTGCAATGTTGCCTTTACACTTGCTTTGGTTTTGGAGCCTTTGTACTTAGTTCTAGATTGAAAACTGAGTACAGGTATGGGCTTCTTGAGAGGGGAGATGGGCTACTGAACTTGGATGGAGGCTATTGCAGCCTCACATGTTTTCTGTGAATCTGTGGAAGCTGAGTAGGAGTTGTGATAGCCCTCTGTGTTGAATAGCATGTGCTTGCAAATGATCTGTACCCTTTCTGCAAGTGTGACCAAAGAAACTTGTTGCCTAGGATAGCCTTGTGGTTAAAGATTTGGGCAGAAATCTCAAAGTTTTCCAGTGACTCACAGTTGTGAAAATTAAATCACATTAACTGCTCTTAGGTTAGAAAACAGGGTCATTAAGGAAGAAAGATCAATCATTTTGTATAAAGGAATGATATTGAATGTTTTTCCAAAACTGCCTTTTATGGTTTAGAGATCTTTTTTATAGTTAATAAGAATTCAGACTTTAAAGTTCCTTTCTGAATATTTCTTAAACTGATCTATTATTTTTATTGACTGAAGTAACATTACCCTGGAATGCATAGAAATTTGATAAATTAATAGCAGTTCACCATATGTTGGTAGTTTTAATGTACCAGGGTAGAGAGACAGATGGTACTAGATGTGCAGAACTAACTTAAATAAACTGGTCAATGGTACTGAGAACTCTTCAAATGCTGTTTCTGTGACCATCACTATGAAGTGCTTAACATGCCTCTACATTTTTACCTAATTTGGAGCTTTTTAATCATTAATATTTCAATGCTGAAAATAGGTATAGACACTGATAATAACAATGTGAAAGAAGCAGTGTTGTGAAGTATCTTTCTTGACTTACACCTGTGTATTACAAAGTAAATTTGGTGTATCCAACCATAGTACAAAATTCAGGATTTAGGGTGGAGAAAGAGGAAAGGGTGTTCTCTCAGAATTTGATACTCTTCTAAACTGGATTTAATTTTAAGGTATAATCCAGATGGAGATAATAATAGCAGAAAAGAATGTTGTTTAGGATTATTTTTTTACAAACTTACTCTTTCATAGAAAACAGAATTCTTACAGTGATTAAGTGTTTTTTTTTTTTAATAAAAATACAAAGTAACTTTCAAAGCTTCCTTGTTCTAAGAGTTAAGATAATCTTCTTTATTATGTATTGGTCTGATTCCATAGATGATACAGTTTGATTTTTTTCAAGATTTTCTAAAATTAAAACACCTGAGGAAACAAATACTATGGTCTGTTGTTGGTGAAGTTAACCTACTTTTTCTAGGTAAACAGGAGAGGTGCAAATGTATTAAAATCCTTTTTAGAGACTTACCAATCCTATTCAGTAATGTTTAAAAATTAATAACTACAGTATTCTACAACAGTTCAAGCCAATACGGGAACCTAAAGTGAAATGCATTCAGCTTTCCTTGAATGGTTAGCTCAAATGTGTCTCTTGGTGTGTACTTTTAATTTAGTAATTATCCTGAAAAATTAGTTTTCAATGTAGAACTTCTGAGATTTAAATTAAGAAACTTTTAAAAAGTTTATGTAGTTCCAAAAGGCACTGCATACAAAGTGCAGCCACTTCTAATGGTTGTCCATCTCTGCAGCTGGTTAGTCAAAATGGTGCCCTAAAGTCTCCTCCTCTCAGGGTATTGCATATGTTTTAAAATTAATGGGTTAAGGAGGGCACTGCTCATGTTCTAAATAAACCACTGTTTGTAACTGTTCAAGGTTATTTTGTAAAATAATTTTTTTTACTTCAGAGTCTAAACCATAAGTTTTTAAATTTTCTGTCTATAACCCCTTATGTTGTTAAAACCAGTTTTTGTGAACAAATACTTTTTGGTAGGGTTCTTGAACAAATTTACATGTTTACCAAGCAGAAATATTCTGGAAAACATGAAATCTGTTCAAGTACTTAGACCATTCTCAAATCAGTATAGACTTAAAAGGAGCTAGAAGTGACCACCACTGAAGTGACAGAGAACTTGCTTTCAAGGAGTTATTCTCCAAATATCTGCTCCTAGTAAGGATTTAGCTTGCAGAGCTTTTGAAAGAAATGTGCAGCATTTATCCACTGAACTGCTAAGCATCTTTAACTGATTACCAAATGTTTAGGTAGCCTTAAAAAACTATTTAAAATAATTCAAATATTAGAACAAAGTAACACTTGTATTGATCAAACATAAAATGTTTAAATTTCTGAAAGATTGGAGTGGGTTTTTTTGCAGTTATCTGGGCATTTGATAATAGACAATTGTGTATTTTCTTCTAATCTAAAAAAATCCCACATCTAGAATTTAATTCAATTTATATTGATTTTTAAATTGTGTGATCTTGTAACTTGAATGTAAAACACTGATTAACTCTCAATATAATCACTTACACAGATGCTATTTTTTTTTTTAGTTGTCAAGGGATATAGTGAACATTTATCTGAAATTGCATAGATAGTAGTTACTAATTCATTTTAAATAAACAGTTGTCCACCAAATATCAAATGCAGAAGATCCTAATTGTATGCAAGGTCAGAAAACCTAATATTAAACAGAACTGGTCACCATTACTGCAGATTAAGTTTTATTTTTATTTAGTTTGTGTTGTTAAAGTGTTTTCTATCTATATCTGTATCACTGTTCACCTGTTATTGTCTCATCTTAGGACAAATCGCAGAAATTCATAGAACTAGAGGGAGTTTTTTGACTTTTGAAAAGATACAGCATGCTTTTTAGAGTAGTTGTGTGCTCACAGTTTTAAAGGATGGGGCCTTCTCATATGATGTATTAAAATTTTTAATATTTAAATGGACCCTACATGTCTAGCAAACGGTTACTGTAGGATCATGGCATTGAAATTAGCCACCATATATGTCAGGGGTTTGAGGTGACTGTATAAGTACATACCTGACTGTGAAGAGTGAGAAAAGATATGTAATTCTTCTCATGTTGAAGGAATAAATAATTTCTATTATATCCTTCTCTGTAGCCTTCTTCTCTCTCCTTCCTGGTTCATTGCCTGTCCAGAGTGTAGAGATACCTTGTCAAATACATTAAAATACATGGCCAGAGTGATGACCTGTTCTATTCATGACTAAATCTGGTGGTTTTTATACACTTACAGGGGGGCACAAAGGAAATAAAATGTGGCCCAATAGCTATTTGTTTAGAGGAAAGGAAAGAGAGGGAAAAAACCCCACAGGTCTGAACTATTATAAAACTAAAAAGTGAGATTAAAAAAACGAATGCAGACGAGTGTGGCTGTAATGCATACAACAGTAACTCAGAACTCTGAAGTAAAATACCTCAAATCAGATTTGAGAAAGTCAAGTGGGAATCAGGAAAGTAAAACCTAGGAATTGCCATCAGATGCAATTAAGAAATAACTATGTAAAGAAACTTGGAAAAATGCAAAAAGTGTCTGTTACAGTAAACTGAATTGCTATAATCTTCTTTTGCACTTAATGTGCTAAATTCCTCTCTCAAGGAAAATATCCCTAGAAATCAGATTAGAAAGTGTTTAAAGGGAATTATTTGTCAAAGTTGTTTTTTCACTTAAGTTAGGATAACTAATAATAATCTCTTCCATATTGCTGTAATAATACTTTATTTGATACAATTTAGCAATACAGATTGCATGTAGATTTACTTATGTATTCTGCAGGTAATTTACTAGTAGCCTGACACTGTGTATCTCTAACCCTAAAAGCTTTTCTTTATGGTTGTGAGTCACATCAGATTTGGCAGTCTGAAAGTGTAAAGTATTTCTTAGGAAATAAGATGTAGATTGCTGATTTTGCCTTATGCACATTTACTGTGAATTGCCAAATAACCAAAAAGGAACAGAGCTGTCAGAAAACTTAGCTTACCTCTTCATGTATTGAGTACGTACTTCTTTTTGTAGTGCATGAGTTTTCTAAAAAACCCTGCAAATCATCTGATTGTGAGTTAATGAGATCTCACTATACTACATGTTTGAGCAATGGAAAGACCCTGTGTACGCAAATCAGATTTTACTGTCTCAAGTGCTTGTCACTTGTAATAAAACTGTTTACTGTGGGGTGTATGTATTTATCATGAATGTTCCATTTGTATGTGGGATAGATACAGACATGCACACATTTTTAGGAGACATTTAGGGACAATATCGTGTCTTTTGACTCAGTTGTGGAATAGGAATATTTTAAAGAGATCTTTTTGAAGGAAAGGCAGAATGAGAGATTCTGGCAGCTTGCTATTAAATTTCAATCAAGCCAGTATAGTTAGTAATAAAACATTTACAAGTTTGTAAATGTTAAGTTTCTTCAAACTCCTACTGTCATGTGTGGAATTTTCATTTATACTTTTTTGCATTTACTGCAGCTGCCTACATGCAAGGCTTAGTAATGCTGCATTTATCACATGCAAGTATAGATAAAATATAAATATATAAAAGTAGAAATTGCCTGCAGCTGTTCTTATGTTTTCATAAGACGATACATTACAAAGGTGTAAATTTATGGTGTTAGCTACCTGCTATCAGTTACTGGTGCTCTTCTCCTCACTAGTACTTTAAGAAGAGTATTAAAGTAAAATAAAACAAGTATAAAATAGAGTCAGAGTTTTGTGTTCTGTTTAAAAGTTAAACACTATATTGTTCAAGCTTATTTTGTTCACTGGAAGTTACTGTGATCAATACTTACATATTTGTTTCACCTAGGACACTAGGAAATATTGAACCACCTAGCTTAGGAGGAGCTTAGACATAAATGCTGGTTATTTAAATCTTTAGGCTTTTTTTTCATCTGTGATTTGAAGTTTTCTTTTATTATTTTGAATACTAGGATTGTGCTCAGACTAAACCATTCCTAATTATGCCCCAGCACAAACATATTGCTTATGGCTATATTTTAATCAGTTTCAGAAAAAGTAATAAAAATATTATTGCATCTGTCAAAAGATGGTGTTGCTACATGCTATTTTAAATGGTGTTTAAGTACAGTTATAAGCATACCAGTACAATGAAATCAGCTCTATTCCTAAACAACAAAGTTACATTATTTTTTACTTAAAAAGTTAACCAAGAATCCTAATATGTTAATTATCCTAATTATTCAGGCTTGTTTTAGTATGTGTTGAAATTGCTTTAAAAAGTATACATGAAATATTTATATCAAACTTGTTTAATTTCTCATTACTTGTAAAATGTAATGTTTTCCCAGTTATAATTTTAAAGGGTTTTTTGTCTTAGCTGCCTGAGTGTATCCTTTTCTTTTGGATACACTCTTTTCTGAACTCAGCACTTCTTTAACTTGTTTAAAACTCTTTTATTCTCTCAGAGTCTATTTGTGTCCCTTTAAGTTTAGCTATTGATAATTTTTGTACTACAAAAATTGTGCCAAGGAGTACTGTGAAATTAACTTGAGCTGGTGATGCTACAAATAGAAAAATTGAGTGCAGAGTAATACAGGAAACTTAATCATGATGGTGTTTGGGTGATGGCAATAGTCCCTAACTGGATGAATATTAAACTTACCTGTGAGGAAAAGATGTCAGGTCTTGTCAAATATGTGCTATCATTATTTCTCATAAGAAATATTCAGACACACTTCTAGTGTCAATTACTGTAGAAGGCAAGCAGAAATTTAGATTATACTTTCAGAAATGTTAAACTGTGAAATTTCTTGGTGGGGTGGGGGAATGGTTTTAGAGGTCTCCCCTGTATTATTTCACCTTTGAAAACTTGGCCACTTCAGAATATTTGAGAACAAGTAAGTTAAGTCCATATTGAAAAATACATTTCAATTTCTAGTACAGGTTTTATCTATGCATCATGTAAAACAAATTTCTTGCTCTTTATTATACTTAAATATTTGTACTGAAAGGAAAGTGCATTTAAGCAGTTTCTAACTACATTGATTGCTTGTCAGTTTGATTGGAGTAGCAAGATACTTTTGTTTGGGGAGGTTGGATATCTGTTATTATTTTCAGTTTTTCTGTAGTTTGACTAATAAAACAACTGAACATAAAAAGAGACTGGATCTTTTTTCAATCCTCAAGTTAGAAGACAGATGTGGTCAAAAAAGTGCTCTGGTGACTTAAATCACTGCCCCTCAGTCCTCTCAAAATATTTAAGTCATATGAATTTGTGATATCAGTCACATAGTCGTGTTGCAACCTTGAAACTGATAATATATTCAGTTATCTTGAAATGAACTCCATAATTCTTCATTAGCAGATTAAATTTCCTAAAGGTTTTGTCTGAAGAAGAACTTGAGTATTGTGCTGCTTATTCCGTTTCTCATCAGGAACCAAAGCAAAAGAAAGTCTCTCAACTCTGAGCAAAGCCTCCAAGTTTTAATGGATGCTCTAAATGACTGTTCTTGTCATAGTTTTAGGTGTTAAACTGTGGTTGAAGGTCAAATAATCCCTTCTGCTAAGCATCTGAATTTCATCATAAAGGAGGTAGTTTGGTATTTGAAGGTAGTTTTGGCATGAAAGTTTCATGTAGGCAGCTTAACAAAAAAAGCTAAAAGGCAGGCAGAAATTAGCTGTCAGGTGGCAAGTGCTTTGTAACTATCCTGTGAAGTATACCTAAATCCCATTTCTTACTTTGGGATTGTAAAACTCATAGTTTGAAGGAGAAAGAGCTTAACTTAGAGCAGTTAAGAACAGTTAGGAAAGAGCTTAACTGTTAGTTCTTCCCAATTATATATAAAATTTCCCACCATTTTGGCTGACAACAGCCTCTGGAGAGGGACTTTTCATAAGAGTGTGTAGTGATAAGACAAGGAGTAAAACTGACAGAAGGTAGGTTTGGATTTGGCATTAGGAAGAAATTCTTTACTGTGAGGGTGGTAAGGCACCAGAACAGGTTGCTCAGAAAAGCTCTGGGTGTCCCATCCCTGGAAGTGTTCTGGGCCAGGTTTGATGGGGCTTTGAGTCACCTGGTCTAGTGAAAGGTATCCCTGCCCATAGAACTGGATGGTCTTTAAGGTACCTTCCAACTCAAACCATTCTACAATTCTATAATATATCCAGACTTTTTGTAATTAAGGCCTTTGTAGGAAGGTTATGAGGTCTTCTGGACAAAGATTATATTGCCTTTGTGAATTAACTTATGAATTAACTGTTACTTAGCAACTTCATAAGTTAGTGATGTGATTTTGTCTTTGGGGGTACATCTGAGAGAGAATGTAGTCAAAATTACCTCACTCCCTGTGCATGGCAGAGTTCTGACCCAAAGAGTGTGTGTTATGTCTTCTTGCTTTGAGGATTTTTAGACTGTTATAAGGGGGTAAAAAAATTAATCCTTTTTTTAACCTCTACTTTCTGCATTTGTCATTTGTTTAGGAAGTTTGTTTCTTGATAAATTTTTTAGTATGTTGCAGTGGCTGGCAAAGTTACTGAATGATCTGAACTATAGAATTTCTAAGTGGAAGAGGGACATGTTTTCCCATCTGATCTTGACCAGATTATTTGAAAGTTTCCTGTTCTTTTCAACAGTGCTTTGCTATAAATGAAAACAAATTAAATTAAACAAACACTTAGTAAAAATGCATGGCCCAGGTTCCTCTTGCAAAGCTTATTAGAATCTAGTTGAATGCTAACAATTCCTTTCACTGTGGACATTTGAGATATGAAGCCTCTATTTCATGCTTTCCAATCACCATTTCCATCTGTCAAATTCTAGGTCGGTCACTAGTAAATGCATAGTAGTAACTGTGTGGTCTGTAATGCCAACATAATGAGCCCATCTCAGAGTGAGAGATCTGTGCTAAAACTGAAATGCTTCTCAGGGAGCAAGTGGTATTTCCCCAAGATTTTTTTTTTTTTTTTTAAATACTGTAACATGCATTTGAGATTGTTTCAGATGGCACCCATTGAAAGGGGTGGTCTTTCAGGTTGGCAAGAAGCAAGCTGTTCAGGGTTTTTTCTAGTAAGTAAAACCCAGTATTTTTGTAGCTTCATTCAGAAGCTGGTGGTCATTGAGGGTACATCATGGAACAGTAGATTCATGTGCTTCTCGGCAGGGGATGCTCTTAATGATGGAACTACAGTGTCCTGAATGTGGAAGGAGCAGACCAGCAGTGAAGGATTGATTGCTTTCTAAAGTGTGAACAGGGAACTGCTTCATTCTGGCTTTTACAAATAAATTAATTATTTGGAATAAGATGCTTCCTTTACTTACTAGCATTTTAATTTTTTCCTGCAGTATCAGAAATGGACACTTCAGGATGATTTTACAAGCCTGTCAACTTGAAAGGGCAATTAGTGTAACCACAAATGAAGTTAAAATGTTCAAAAAATATTAAACTGTCTTGAAAGCAAAGAAAAATAACTACTGTACTAATCTGGTAATATTTTTCAGTGAAGTAAATAATACTTATGTGTCATGAGAGATTCATTTAGCAGTAGCTTGGATCCCTCAATAAAAGAATGTTGGTATATTAGTATATTTGTTAATATAATACATTATGTACCTAATTTAGAAGAATATAGTTTTTGATAACAAAACCATCATAACTCAATCACAGAAAAAAATTACATTGTGTCTACATATCTTCATAACCTAGATATGCCTAGGTATTCAGAAGCTTCCATGATGATTTCTGGGAGCTGTACAAACACAGGGCTCTTCTGCTACATTCAGGCAGTGCATGATAAAGTGCTTTCTAAAGTTAGTGAGTGTTGGTTTGGGGGATTTGAATTCAGAATTAAAAATGATACATAGAAAGTGATACTGTGCTGACTTAGTAGCACAAAGTATTTTAGTCCAGTGTTGAAAGTACATATTATAAAATCTGTATGTGAGTGTTACATGGCTCTGGAATTAACTTTCTAGAAATATGGAAATTAACTAGGAAAACAAGTATTTTGTTTTGTTAGAACTACAGTTTCCCTCTGGTGGATTTGCCTTTAATTGAATTCTGCTCTGTGATTTTTCTTTTTATTATTTGCACAAAATTGTGCTCAGTCTTTTTCCTCCAAAAAAATACAAATAGTATTGTATTCCTGCTGTGATTATTATGCATAACATCTCTGACTCAGCAGATCAAAAGTTATGTTTACTGGAAAACAGAATTAACATTTTGTAATATTTTTAAGACCACTTAAAAACAGCTGTGTCAAAAGAGATTATGTTTTTAACATGATAATCCACTAAGCCATCATACATCACTCTGTAGGCAATGTTTTTGTTCTAAGCAGCTACCTCTTACAAGAGCCCATCTGAGAGATTTCAGGATAGCCCAGAAATATACCCAGGAACTTGAGTTCTTAAGGAGAGAAACATCCTAAATAGAATGCATGATACCTTCATTATCAAATTGAAGATATTTTTTCCAAGAGCGGACAACATGTTTTGGCCTCCTCTAAGGAGTTCTGGCTATTGGGGACAAATTGATGATTAAAACTGGCATATGCAATTTTTTTTTTTTTTTTTTTTTGCAGTAGGAGAGGGTAGTAATTCCTAATTTTGATGGAGAATATTATATTGTGATAACCAAATAACTGAATAGAATACTGTACTGATTAAGGAAAAGACAAAGGAGTATGAGAATTTATGCCAGCTGGGTTGGAGACTCTGAGATTCATCTGGATTAGTTGTTTCAATTGCTAATCTTGCCCCATGTTCCCCTGCCACTTTGTTTTCTGAAGTTGTCTTTTCAGTGTTTGTAATTGTATACTGTTGCTGAGTAAAGAGTCACACAGACGTGGGAAACAGCAGTACTGACTTGGCAGAAAACTCAGTGAAGTGGAAAAAATCCAACAGAAAAATAGAGTTCTGTCTTATCTTTTGACTTCAGAAATCTTAAGTGTTGCTTTTAAGAGCAGTACATACATGTGTGGTAATCTGAAATTTACCTGTATGTTGACTGGCTCTGTGTACACCAATGACTATAGGTAATAAATACCAATACAAGGAATTTGTTTGTATTTAGTTAAATTACTGTGCAAAATTTGCTGAAACAGCATAGAAGTAACAATTTTCACTTATTTTTTAAATGCTAATTCAGAATGGTACAACATCAGTGAAAAGTTTAGTTAGTTGCTATTATGTGATACTCTATTCTGACTAGTTATGGAAATCTATTTAATGTTATCTGACAGATTAGAATATTTAACTTGAAAATGTGCTACTGCCTGACTGGCAAGTTGGGACATTGCCTACTGTGATTTCCTACTGGCAAGAAGTCTGTTTCAAGGCAAGCTTGGCCATACTTGAAACTAACAGAGTTAGCTAAGGTTTGATACGCTGCTTTCTTCTTTAGGCCTGCTGAAACGTCTTTTGGAATTTGTGCCAGTGTGGTTTTGGACTGTAGAATGTGCAATGTGTGTAGAATGACTGCAGAATGTAGAAGTGTGTTTCATACAGTGTAAGACTCCTTGGGTTTGGTTCTGTGGGGGTTTTGTTACTCTGGTAGTCAGTGAACATGTATGGCCAGAGCACAATACATCATGGCTTTGATCTGCTCCCTGTATAACCATCTGCAAAGAGCCGTGTTGTAAAGAGACACAAGGAGAATATGGGACAGAAGGTATTATGTGATGCAGGGAAAAATGAAACATCATCAGGCCTACACTGGCAACGTAGCAATAGTCCAAAGAACTGTCTCCTCACTGTGCTTTCCTGTAAGGCACTGCACCAAATAGCATGAGATAGTACTTCCTACATAACACTTAGGGATTATATTAGTAAATAAAGTATTTTCCACAAGGAATTATATGTATTAGCAGGTGCTGCGTGGAAGCAACTATGCCAGTCTTGATGTAAATTGTTTTTAAATAGACTGTTGAATATGGTGGTGTTCCAAAGAGTCACAGTTTAAAATACTGATAAGGAAGGAATTGTTGTAAAGTATTTTGTTCTGAAGCTATATACTGAATTGTCCTGGCAGACAGAGTTCTTCATTCTTCCAGGGCTGGATTTTCACTGAACAATTAGATGCAGTTACCTACATTTGAACTGACTGCTGAAGTTATCCCAACAGACGTGAGAGCGATAACACTGAAAACTGGTACATAAATCACTTTGTAGAGTTGGGTTGTTAACTGCATTAGTAAGAAAATATGTTCTTTGACTCACTGATTTAAATATAAAAAACCTAAAAACAAATACCTAGAGAGTTTTGTATGTAGTTAGGATAGGGTATTACTCAATTTATATGTATGGCCAGTGCAGAAACAGAGAATGTCTCTAAATTCAGCAAGTGGTGTGTGTTGCTCTAAAGGCAGCAAGTGACTCATGTGACTGTCTTAGCAGCTGGGCAGCAAGATTAGAGAGCTACTATGTACACATTCCCTTACTGAGGGGTCCAAACTATTGCTAAATGAAGTTGTATTATTGCCAGAAAGTGAATAACAGGCATAAGAAAATATAATAAATAGGTGTGTCATCAGGTTAGTTAAGTAGTTATTTCAGATAGTCATTAAATGAAGGGAAAAAAAAACCTAAATGCAGCTTTTCCAAGATTCATATTTAAAAGATGTTTGTCCTTTTTTCAGACTCTAAGTTCGTATGAAATTACATGTGAAGTGTCCCTTTCAATTTTGATATTTGGAAAAGTCAACTTGAAATGGCTGTTTCTGAGACTGCAGGGAAAAAAATGAGAATGTTAGTGAGTGAAGGATCTTATTCCAAAGAACTCATTTATTTGTAAAAGTACTAAAAATATGCTTGTATCATGAAGTATTTTGATTTGAACTGAAATTGGCAGTGTGTACTTCTTGGTCACTTGTTAATTTGAAGACTTATTCATGATGTTATTCCTCATGTATTTCCTAATTGTAAGAATTTGTGAAGTTTGTTCCAAATTGTCTTTAAGTTTTCCTGGCATGCCAGTATGGATTAGTGGAATATGTATTCTTTTTATTTTTTCTTATGTTTCCCTAATCTAATTTTAGTTGTTTTTTTTTTTTTTTTGCTCAGATACTTGCTTTTCTTAAGAGAGTTGCTAAACATTTGTAAATGCTTTGTTCTTTAGACATAATGTGTTTACAGTTACACATTGAATTTCAACTATAATTTATGGATTTAAACTGAAAACTGTCACCCTGTCAAACTTATCTTCAGGATTAACCCTCGGGAGAACTCCTTTGAGTCTTGAGGACCAGAGGACATACACTTGACTGTTGCAATCGAGTAAATTGATACAGAAATCAAGAAGATGTAAATATGAAGCTCCTTAGTGCTATTTTTAGTGTCAACTTTCAGACCATAATTATGTTTTAAAGATGAGAATGTATTTACCGAAGAGGAGCTTTTATATTTAAAAAGCCAAATCAGACAAGAAGTTGAGCTCATGATAAATTCCTTATAGTAAAAGAGGACCAGAAGAATGTGTGTTCCTAGTTATCATCACTGTGTCCCGGTCTCCTTAACGAGGTTAAACTGTTTGTTTGTGATTTTGCTTCAGGTTTTCCAGATTTCTGCTTTCTCTGTTTTTCTGTGTAGCGATGACTTGTTTCTCATCTTGTTCTTTCCTGTTTATTCCAAGTTTCTGCAGCTTTCCTCAACAATGGTTTTCAGTTATATCTCTAAGAAAAGATGGAGAGAGCATGATTGTTCAGAGTAGTCAGTGCATCTGAAAACTATCTTCTCTGGGTGGATGATCATTTTAATAATTCTTCCAAACACCTTCATCTGACCTTTTTATTTTTGCACATTTAGATTTCTTCATAATCAAGTCTCTTATTGTTTAGCGTTCTGAAATCTTTGATTTATAGGAAAAGTTCACTTTAGGTTTTGTTTTGATTCATTCTTTCTGAATGTTTCATTACTACTTTTTTTTAATGTACCATTTTTCTGTACCAGATTTCTTTTGTATTCTGCTTTCAGTTTTCACTCCCAAATTACTCATCAGTTGCAAAAGAAAAATGTTTCTGCACTTCTTAGTCTGATGATGGTCTGTGACACAGGATCACTAGGAAACAGGAATGTTAGTGTATTGACAAGTAGTTTATAGATAAAGCACTAGCAGATTGTGACTAAGGATCTACATACCTGCAAAATATATCGATCCTCTAACTACTTGAATGGTTCACTGGATTCTTGCATACTGTTCTTAACACATTCCTTGAGATGAACCATCTGAAATATCCATCTCTCAGCAGGGTTTCAGCTCCTGGGTCTTGCTGCCCTGTGTTGTGTGCCACAGCAGCTTCTCAGGCTTGGACTTCCTACCCCCGCCCCAATCACCCCCCCCACCACCCCTCCCCAGGGAAGAACTCTGCCATACCGCGGTTGTGTTGAGCTCTTATCCTTTCTTCTGCAGTGTGCTTTGTTTTGTTAGAGCACCTTTGCACAGCTGGAAGAATTATATAAAATAAGCAGCTGCCCCGAGAGGATTTTTGCATGAACTTGGACTTCGGCTTGTTTGTTTGTACCTTGCAGAATTACACCCAAAATTTCTTAGCCACAAGTTTGTGCTGCTCCACTGAACTAAAGAGGGAAGTATCTTCTCATAGATTCTAAGGAGGAAAATTCTTAATCCACCTCTAACCAAAAATACAGTATTATTTTTAATAAATGTGGTATTCAAATGTCCAAGGAGAAACAGCTGAACAAGATCAGACAAAAATATCTTGCATTTGTATGAGATTGCCTCTTGTAAGCAGTCGTGCTTTAAGAAAGGAATAGGAAAGATTCTTTCTTGATATAGTCCTCCTCCCCCTGCTCAATCTTGCCATTCCATTCTTAGGATCAGGAATTATCCTGGTGTTTGCTTCTTGGGGCTGTTAAAAAATCATGGATATTTTGAAGGAAGTTGAGATGCTGTTTCTGATGCTATTTGTATCCTTCCGGTGAGAGTTTCGCAGCGTCAACTTGTGATAGTGTGTGCCACCTGCCCAGTATGCTTTTCTTTGGCAGGAAGGCCTACAAATAAGAAAAAATGGTTTTGGGGAAGTTGGTAATTCTTTTTTTTTTTTTTTTAAGCCTCAACCTGTGCTCTCTGACAGCATTTCTTAGGGCTAGAGTTGCTGTCTCACCTCTTTCTTGCACTGGGTTGGGGGGGGGGGGGGGGGGGGGGGCTGGCAACTGGCAAGTTGTCTGGAAGCTGTAAGTTGATCAGAAGAGACTCTTCAGCTCTTCAGTTTCAGATGTGATGGTGGTATTTGATTCTCTAAAGAGCTGACAAGCTTCCTGGTGCGGAGAGAGAATTTTAGTAGCCAAAGCGAGAAATCTTGGTTCTGACGTTGGAGAGGGCAAGCCCTCTGGGGCAGGCTGAAAAGTAAAGCATGGGAAGGTTTGGAGCCTAGATAACTGAAACACTCTTCTCCAGTAACTATAGATACTGTGGGCTTTCACAGGAGAGCAGTGGACAGGAAGAATGTTTGTTTCCAAGCACCGGTGACCGGAGAAGAATAAATAGAACTAAAGGAGGCTTTAGGAGTTGTGTTGCTTTGTTAATGTCTTAAAAAAAAAAATAGCATCCATTTTTAGGATTCAGTGTACTAGAGGCTGAAAAGGAAAACACAGCAGGCATCTGTCCTTCCCCTGACAAGCTAACAGTGTTGCTTGAAAGAGGAGAACTGAGACATGTGGAAAGGAAAGGGAAAAAAGCAGTTAGAGTACTTGCAGTTACATGTGTGCACACTGTTTAATTTTGTGTGTTAATTTAACAATATGGCACAACAGAGGCTCACAAAGCCAAATTATGTTCCTCTCAGTCATCACCATGGGCACTCCTATGCTATCCTGTTTTTCAGGCTGAGGATCTTTGAAGGAAAATACCCAGTGGGATGCTGGTTCTCAGAGCAGTATGCATCCCACAGATGGGAGTTCACAAGCCAGTTTTCTGGCTGGAAACTTATACATGGATCTTGACAATGGAACATATTTATACAGAGTTCTGGTATGCTCTCTAGCACGTTGGATGTTTTGCTTCAGGCTTTGGATTCTTTGAGAAAACCTGCCCTACAGCCACAGTCCCTGCCCTGGTGAAATGCTAAGCTGCTTGTACACTGTTGCTGACTCTTGTGATGGAGAGACACCTCTTGCCCCACCTGTATTATGATGCTTAAACTGTAAAGCACCTTGATTCCAAAGGAGGAGAGCCTCCAGTGCATGCACAGGATAAAATGCAGTGAGAATAAAGTAAATTACTCCTGTGGGGGTTTTTTTTTGGTTTTTTTTTTAGTTGTTTATTTAAGAATCAAATTTCTGTGGAATTTTTGGAAGAACCTGTTCTGAGATTACTAGGCAGTGTTTTTCAAAACCATTGTCTTCATAATCTGTTTAGAATGCAGCTTTCACTGCCTTTCACTTCAGCTTCAGGCACTGAGTATTTCTGCAAATCACTCCTTGTAGACACATGCCAAGGACTGGGAAAATTAATGACCTTCTCTCTAGCATTTAGTTTAAATGACACAGAGATCTCTAGTAGAATCTGAGACCTCTAGGACCGCGTTCAATTATCTGACTCAAAACATTGATTTCTGAGCTACTAATGGGATTGTGGAATAAGTAATTAGAAAACTGGTTGAATTTGGGTAGAGTTCACAGGAATGACAGCTACACCACTATCCCTGTCTAATTTTAAATCTCCATCTCAAAGCAAGGTGTTCAAAGGAAAAGTAGGAAATGTGTGCCAGAATTTTTTGACACAAACAAAACTTTTTTTTTTCTATTAACCTTTATGTTTTAGAAATGCACTGTTTGGAATGAATAAAAACTGAAGAAACAAAACAGGAAAGCAGATACTAATTTGTAAAATTTCAGCTCAAACAATGGCAGTTTGGCAAAGTTGTAGGTTGGCTTAAATAGAGGAGTTTATCATAAAATGGCAAGTGTTTGGCAGCATGGTGAAATGTGATCCCACTCATTCTGCAAGTAGTCAAATATACTGGATTTGAGTTCACATTTGTACTTACTGACAGCAGCGTTGGTTCTTGTGCAAATTAACAGAGGAATTGTCCTGCTTTGAAATCAAGGATGGCTAAAGAACTGTTACAGGAGGGCTTTGCAGCCTGATCAAGGCCTGAGATGACAGTACTTTTATTTAACCTGATAAATGCTGATCAAATTCTATGCTTGCATTTTATTTAGTAAGAATAATTATACTTGTATGTATATTAAAACCTGGTGCTCTGTTTCTGGCACTGGCAAAACCAAAGTTACTTTGTCAGGAAAATTTAGGAGGAATAGGGGATGATACTCCCAGAGTATTCTCCTGATCTTCAGTAATCCACTTGTCAAAGGCTTCCTGAGCTAAGCAAAATGAGTTTATATTTACTAACCTTTACTGTACTTTTTCCATAAGTTTTTTGTGTTATGTCTTGAGCTTTTGTGAAGGGTCTAAACGTGCTGTTGCAAGGAGTTAAACTGCAGATATGTTTAAAAGGCAGGTGCATTGCCTTCTCATACCTGTGTCCTTTTGTTTAATTTCACATCTCCAGCTATTTCATTGGAAAAGCTGCCAGTCCATTCAGCTTTCTGTCTCTCCAGCCACTTCAGTTGAGGTGTACTTGCATCTTATTCATTTGCATCTCCCTTTTCTGCATCTGTATTGATTTCTCCAGAAACTCCACTTGCTTCTTGGAGCTTGATATCCTTTTCTAAACTATGTTGCTTCTTCACTGATATGTTTATTCTTGTGTCCTCCTACTCTCACCCCAGTTGTTCATTGAAAAGTTAATGCTTTCTTGCCTTGTGTAGATGTCAGGCTTGCTATAGTACTTCACTGCATATTGGGTATTATTTTTTAGGAAAGAATTCAGGCAGGCAGCAGTCTGTGGTGTGTCTCCTCAATACAGTGCAAGAGCTACAATAACTGTATTGTAGCATGGCAAAGATACAGGACAAGGTGATAAATGAAAAAAGTAGTGAAACAGTTTCCATTCAAGGAAGGCCTAAGTTGGTTTAGACTTTTCAGCTCTGTAAGAGACTACAAAAGGGAGAGTACTGAAAACAGAGATTTCGTATCACAGACAAAATGATAAAGGAACCGTGAGTGATATTGATGGGATAAAGGGTGAGCAAAATATTAGCTAAGAGGAAAAGAAATAGTGGGAAATGGGCTCAGAACAAGCTAATAGAGACCTGTTGTTAATAAAATGTGAAATTAAGCTGTGGCACTCCTTGCCATGGGATGTTGTCAGTACAAAAGATTACATGGGCATGAGAGAGAGCTGCCAAAATAGTGGAAAAGGGGGATGTTAAATCTGTCTAGATCTCTAAGTCCCTAAATCACAGGTGGTGATACTTCCCAAAATACTGGGCATTTGTCTTCCTCATGATCTGCTGTTGGCTGTTCCTGGAGCAAGGCTGCTGGGCTGATGGACTTTTGCTCTGGCCTGCAAGGACCATCGTTGTGTTGCAATGAGTATTCAGGGACCCCGAACCGGAACAAATCACCCAGAACTGGAACAAATCACCCTGGCTGAGCCAGATGCCTCGCTGTCACAGAAACCACGTCTGTCTCTGTGAACCTATATAGAGCCACTTGCAAACTAGTGAAGTTTTTTCCATGTAAACTGAAAGCCAGTGTTGTGTTGTCTAGAAAGCCTTTTAATTTCCAGCCTAAACTTATTTTGATAAGCTTACACTTCCACTTCTTTGTTCCAGCACTACCAACTGTCTTTTTGGTTTACTTATTAAGAACTTCAGTATTTTTTTTTTTCCTTTGGTCAGATGTTTTGTTCTACTATCCCAGATAAGTTGTTTGTGAATATCTACTACCAGATTTATACATGGTGCTCCCAGTGAGATCTTGGTAGTCCGCTGTCGTGGTGTCTTTCTATCCCTTCCTGCACTGAAAATACAGCTGCTTTTTTTGAATCATTATATTTTATTTCTTCTGAAACAGCTTTCTTTAGTGACTTTTACTAGCTGCTTATAGGAGGGTTATACTCAAATTTTTTCCTTCTCTGCTGCTTCCAACTAACAGTTCATCACTTCGCAGCAGAAACCACTGTCTCTGAGAGCATTACTCTGTTGTTTGTTGTTCCTTTTCATCCTGTTTCTGTCCTTAAGATTTGTTACAATTTTTCTTGTGTGTTGTTTCAGTCTGCACCGTACTTCTGCTACCTCCTAGTTTCATATTTTCTGCATGTTTTTGTAGTGCTCACTTAAAGGCATAAAAAAATCCTAAATGGAAGTGTTGAATCAAAAAAGTCTAAAGACCAATCTTGGCAGAAGTCCCTACTTAACATCCTTCCACCTTTTTCTGAAAGAAATCTGTTGTCATCTCCTCTTGATCAGCTGCTTTTTCTGTCATGCTATTCTTGAACTAACTCCTCTCTTCTCAGCTCAACAAATTACTGCTCAGGTGGTAGTGTAGAATATTCCTTAGGAGTGAGACTAGAAGTGTTGTGCTTCTTTTGTATAAAGACTCTTTGTAATGTTGAAGGAAAGCTGTGTGTTTGACATGGTTCATGCTTTTAAAAATCATGTGACATTTTGTTTGATTTTTTTTTCTTTACCTTCATGTTTTCATTCTTTCATTGAAAATGTGCTCCAAGCAAGAGGCCATGCTGTCATCATTAGTTATATGTCCAGATAACTTTTCTCCACCTTTCTCAATATTGAAATGAGGCAAAAAGTTTGTACTTGGATTTGATGCTCTGGTGAGACTGTTCCATCTCATCACAGCCTTGCTTCCTGTTAAATCAGAAGACAGTATTTCAATATGAAAGGTAAGATTATATAAGAGTGGCAGATGCTTTTTTTTTTTTCTTAAATTCACCTTTCAGAAGGCCCTGTGTTGGTCTCTGTGGTTGACAGCCATCTATGGTGCAAAGGACTGTAAACTTCTACATTTTTTTTCACTCTAGTAGGAGTAGTGAGTTCAAACATTTTCCCAGTGCTCTTCCTGTTGTGATTGTAGATGTTTGGCAGACTTAGATCGCACCAAGTTTGTTCAAGGAGATCTATGCGCTGCCAATAATAATATGAACTTGGTCATTCAGCACCTTTCCTCACCCCTACTAAGGTGAGAGCATCTTACAGTGCTGTGATACTCCAGTAGTCTGCTGTGCTCAGTCTGTTCCATCAGGTGGGTTCTTCTTGGATGTTGGGTCTGCAGGACAGAGCTGGTGCCAAATCCCCATGTTCAGCAGGGTGCTGAAATTGCTGCTGTTCCTGACTCTGAATGGCTACTGAATACAGTTCATACCAAGAGACCACAGGAAATCTGTACATGCTCTTGGGGCTAGACGTGCGGGAATCCAAACTGCTCATCCTTGTTCATGAAGTGGCTCTTCTCTGCCTCCTCTTGTGCTGGCACAAAACCACTCCAAAGACTTAGACTGCATGGAAATGGTTGGAATTCTTTCTGTAGAGTTAATTTGACGGTTTTAGCTCTCTATGGTTAACTTGAATGTCTGACCTGGCACAGAGTGTGGAAAGGAAAGGAAAGGAAAAAGGAAAGGAAGGGAAAAGGGAAGGAGGAAGAAGCACTGAACTGTGTCAGTGTGGAGGCATGCTGAAAATAACTAAGTTCTGGGCAGACTAACAGAGTGCTGACGTGTGCTGTCTTCAGCGTGACAGCTGGACAGATGTGTCCATCTCTGATCCCAAAGCATTAGCCAAGATGCTGTGCCAGAGCTGTTACCCCTGCCTCTGAGCTGCTCATGGATGAAAAGCTGAAAAGCTCAGCTGCTTCTGCTGCACGGTCTGGCTTCCAGCAAGGAGGTGGCTTGTGTCTGGCCAGCTTGGCATCTTGGCTGGGCATGGTTGCCTCTGCCTATGCTTGACCCAGTAAACAAGGTGCTTGCTGAGGTGGAGCTACCTAATTCTGGCTGCTTTGCTTTTGGGATTAGATCCAGAGATGAGAAGGTAACTGCTGAAGTTGCTTGCCAAGGCAGCTATCAAATCTGATGACGGATCAGGCCTTGAGGTTAACTAACAGCAATTATCTTTACTCTAGCTATATCTATTCTGACTGATTTTTTTCAGGGGTTTGTTTTGTTTTGCGTTGAGTTTTGTTTTGTTTCAAAAAGTTGGTGCCTCAGAGTGCTGGTTCGTGTGTAATTCAAGGGAAATATCAGCCCTCATCTTGGCAAGTACAGCCTTTTGGGTACAAACCTCAAAGTTGTGGTAACAAGTAGGGTAGCAGTGAGAAATTAAAATGTAAATGTTTGATACATTCTTGTGTTTTCATTTGGGAAAGGCTTCTCCAAAAGCACCCCCCTGCTTTGGTAAGGAAGCAAATGTTTCAGAAACATGTTGAAATCATCAGGCCATTCATTGTATCTGTTTTGGTAGCGAGTCTTTTTTCTCAGCCATTCATTTGCATAACCCTAGCTCTTTTTGACCGTTTTGTATCCTTTTCTTTAGCAGATGTTTCCCCCCAGCACTAGTCATGGTGGCAGCTTGTGCAAGGTGGCAGGACTGGGTGAGTTGGGGGGAGAGGGATGGAAGCTGCAGGTCATAAATAAGTGTATTGTGTGTGGTTGACGGTATGTAGCAAGTGTGGTTTAGTAAGATGAGCTTCCAGCTCTTCCTGCAGAAGGGGATGCACACCTTCCTTTGCTCTGGCACATTTCTGTGAGGTGATAGGGGGCAGGAAAGAAATGTCATTTTTACGGACGAGTTTCTGTGTGTCACTTTTTCAGGTGTTCTTACTGATAGAAGGCTTGGGTGGCTGCCCTGCTGTCAGACTGTATTACCCAGCCTTAGCTGGTCATGAATCCCTGCTTCATGTTCACGTTGCTTTTTTTCTTGAAGACTGCTCATGTGGGCAGTTACAAACACTGATGGAATGAGCATGATTCTCCACATCTCTCTTTCCTCCCTCTGGTACTCAGATTTCAGTAAGTAGGGCATTTGCAGTTTGAAATTTGTAATTGTAACATTATCTGTCAGAAGTAAAGGGAAAAAAAACCTGCTAAAATAAGTTGCGTAGAACACGCTAGATCTGCTTCAGATAAAGCTGTTATTATCATGTGCTATTAAACCAAGTGTTTTAAAGGATTAGTAGATACTATATTTTAAGAGATTGGTTAGTGGTAGGAAGTAAGGCTGCCAATGAAATCTTTATTCTAGAGTGCAAATGCAAAGATCTCTTATTAAAATTTATCCACTTGTTTAGCTTTTCTTAACAGAGGGTTCATGGGTCACAGAAACAAGTGCAGTATGAAATTTCATACTCAATAGTCACCTGCTTTGAAAGAAAAATAGTTGTATTCCATCATTTCAGAAGACAACAGTTACTGCTTTTTGCTGTCAACAGATGCCCCTGTGTGTTTACATTTGTCTGTACCCTAAACTGTTTTGATTTTTGTTTTGTTATCTTTAGCAGTAGAAGCCTTTACAGGCTCCAAAGGATTTCATTGGCTTTATTTCTAGACACTTTTCCCTAAGATAAGGTGACCATACCAGTGATGTGAAAAATCCTGTCTGCAGCATTGCCTTGCAATTCATTAACTCTGCTGCTTTGCCTCTGCTTGGCTTTGTTTCACTTTTTAGGCTCCCTTCTCTTCGCAGGATCCCTGTTTTGGGGTTTTTTTTAACCAACTTTTCATCTGCTACAGGTGAAGAGAAAAGAGGGCTTTCTTATAACTGTTTTATTAAGAGAGCCTTGTTGTTCCTAATCCACTGTAATTTGTCTCGGTTTCCTCTTCCTTAATCTCATTTTGCCCCTGTTTCCAAACCTCCTCACCTTCATGCTGATGACTCCTCCCTCCCTGATCTTGGGGTTTGGACGAGGCTGGGAGGCGTGGTTAGATGCCAGAAGCACTCGGTTATTACTTACACAGGGAAACTTCATCCTGCCTGACAAGCATGCTATTCGTAGCCTTGAGGGATATACCTGAAGGGCACTGAGTTTCCACTCAGAATTTAAGTAGATTAGATTATGTATACATATTTGTTGTGACTTGGCAGGTATCCCAGTGCCCGAGGTTTTAAAACATATACTTTGGTATACTCGAGGCAAGCACAACTGCATGTTTTAAAAGATGCTCTGGGGAGATGGGAGGCTGCTGTTTGGAGTCCACAAAGGTGTTATCCTCTCTAGATCTGGTACAACACAGGAATTCTGACTACTGTTCTGTTTAGTCCTGTATTTTGTCTTGGTATTAGGTGCTATCAAATGCCTCAGGGGGTGGTATAACTGTAAGATACAAAGGAGAAAATCCTCTCTTATTTAACTCTGTTGTGCTGATTTGTGTTTTGTCCTAGAAAAAGAAGGTTGCTATTATTTTTTCCTGAAGCCCTCTTGAAATCATATTATAATTTTGGATGATGCAGTTATCTATGTAAATCTTTTCTGTCTGACTGTAAGCTACCTTCTGGCAATTAATCTCACAGGCTAATATGTTGCTGTTAATAAACAAGTTGTGGCTGTTTAGTTGTTTAAAATTTGCTATGCTGTGGCTTTATTGAGTCTCTCTGTCATAAGATCATAAGAACAGATGAAACCTGTTACTCTGAATCTGAACAAGTTACTCCACTGCCAATAATTTTAATAGTTTTATCTTGTTATCTTGTTAAAAAAAAAAAAAAAAAGAGAAAACCAAAACAACAAAGACACAAGCATAAAAATGCAGCCTCAAAATTCAGGTGCTGCAGATATGCTAGAGGGAACTGTGAAGTTAAAACAGCTGTATTTTATGAAATTCTGTTTGGTATGGCACTTTTCCTTATAAGGACCAATGACCAATTGTTTTGATTATTTAGAAGGAAAAAATTCCATGAGAACTGTTACTGAAAATGACTAACTTGGCATTTGTGATCTGTCGCTCTCTTACAACATTTGATGCAATACTGAATTTTCAATAGCTGAAACATCCAGTTAGCTGCTCAGTGCTTCAGCTGTTCCTATGTGACCTATTTGTTTCATTTTCTTGTAAATTGCTAATGATATCTGTAAATAAATACTCCTCCTTTTTGCAGTGGAGAGTCTTCTTAATATTGAAGCCTTTGTAAATAAAGAACAGCCTGTGCCTCTGATAGAAATCTCCAAGACTCAGTTTGTGATGCACAGTGACCTACCCGCTTCAGCAGCAAGGAGCTGAAGTGATTCCTTGGGTTTTGCCATCAGAGCAGGGAAGCCTTGGAAGGAGGAGCGTGGCTCTGCAGCTGCTCATGGGCAGTGGATGCTCTGAAAGAGCACGGTGGTTGGAGCTGCACTTTAGAAACAAGGAATGGATGAGTCTTGTTGGGAGAGGAGGGAGGACTTGACAGAGAGGTAGGCTGGATTTGGTTAAGTAGTTTTGTTTCTTTCTTTAAGCAAGGACTGGAAGTTGATCAAAATGTGTAAGCTGATATGCCTTAGCTGCTTATGTAAGAGAGATGGGACCAGGACTTAGCAGATCTGAAATGTGCATATCCATCTGACCCATTCCTTTGGTGTCTTAGTGGCTTATAGAAGATGCTTGAATACAGTAATTACAAATCTGTTTGTATTATCTGTTAGAGTAATCTCTTAAAGGTAGAGAATGAGGAATAACACATTGTGAGGGTTTTATTGTTTTTTGTTTGTTTTTTTTTTTTTACATTATGAAATTCTTCTTATATGTTGAAAAAGATTTTTCTCTAACAAACTGAAACTGCATGTAAAATTCACTGCATTTCTGTTCTTTACTTCTATTTTCCTTTTGTAAGTATGGAAACATAGGATTCACTCAAGCAGACAATAGGTAGGATTGTCCCTTTGTGAACTTTAAAATGGATGAAGTGTGAAAGAATTTCTAGGCTGATGATTCCTGAGAAATTATTAACAAATCCAGTTCACTATGGCTTAGTCCCCAGTAGGATGTTACCTTGAATACAGTACAGTTCCTCTTTCAGCATCATGTGTCTGTGCTGAACTGAATTCTCAATGTTGCATCACAAAGGAGTACTCACTGTAGTAAATGCTTGTTGTGGCGAGCTGGGTTCCACTCAGGATTTCTTTGGATTGTTTATAATGCACTGGAGTTCTTATTTCTTCCCACCTGGCTTACTACCCGTGTTGTGCTTTACTCCAGGATCATTCTGAGTAGAGGTAGATGCTCCATACATGTTGGCAGGTAGGCAAGAGTGCTGCTTTTTGTGGTGGAGGTTGTAAGAAAGTTGGTTATAATAATCTATTAGTTTTGAAGGGTCTGCTAAGGCTCTGGTGGCCTCCAGTTCATATGTGACTGAGCCTGGATATGAATCGTAATGGGATGGGCAGGTACAGGTACACACATAAATGAAGGAGAGAAAACACACCTGGACCTGGCCTCGGGAATGAACCAGCGCAAGAGACCACAAAGGATATAGCAGAAGACAAAGAAACTCAGCAGGATACTTGATCAGTGCCTTCATACGTGCTCAGGGCTGTGGTTTTGCAAGTGACATTGCCACCAAATCCAGGAGTGAATATTTCTTTTCTCTCAGATGGTACACAGTGCCACAAGAGATGCCTGAGGTAAATGAGTTTTTAAAAAACCACAACAAACCAGCAAAAAAAAAAAAAAAGTCAGTAGCCTCACCTATACCATAGTGTCCTCCTGGCCTGGGTCTGCTGCAAAGCACTGTGTCTCCTCAGCTCTGAACAATACCCAAGAAACAGCTACAGGATCCTGTGGAGGCCGGAGGAGGAAACTGATCCGGTAAGTATTGCATGTCCAATTGCAAAATAACTTCACAGGAGGGTTTAAACTACTTTTTCTGGAGCATTGCTCCATCACTCAGGTAGCAGCCTTTCCCTTGCAATTTAACTTAGCCATTCTCAAACTTATGTCAGACTCCTGTTTTATTTATTTTCTATGAGCTCCTCATCCACACAGATGTGCTGTCATTTACTGATCATCTCTAAACTTCTGCATTCCAACTACTGTCCCTCCATCCTTTCATTTCTCTTACTCTGTCATCCAGAGATCAACCTTTACTGTCCCCTACCCCTCTCCCTGGTCTTTGCTCGGCTAGCCTTGCCTTCTTACCAGTCCAGCTGTACAGAAGGACTTCTCAGAAACTTTCCTGTATCAGCTCCCTGATACCTCCCATGTCTTCACCTTCCCCTTGTTCTCTGTGCTCTGTACCTTCCATGTAAAAGACCCATTTCATGGGGAATAGCATCAAATTATCTTAGCTGCCCAGATCAGTTCTCCTCACTGTCCAAATCTTTGCAACTCTGTCCGGTACCTACCTTGCCCTATTTGGAAAGCCTGGAGATCTCCAGAAGGAGAGTGCTGACCCTGCTTTTGGTGTTGGTGTCACCGTGGAGCTCACTGCCCGCTCCCTGCCTTGAGGGCCTGAGGCTGTGGAGAAGGCAGAAAGCAGCCCAGCCCAGTTAGACACAGCAAGGAGCTGCCTGTGCCAGCTGAGCTGAAGCCATGGCATGGCTCACCTCCATGCTCCCTGGAGCTCTGCTCCTCAGGTTGGGTGCAAGGGGAGATAGTTTGAAGGCTGGAGGGAGTCATGTGTTCAGGGGGTGTGCACTGGCATAGAATGGATAGTGTTGTATGGGACTGCCTCCTTCTGCTGCTGCCTGCACCCCTGCCTGTGTGACATCCTTCAGCTTAGCAAGTGTTGGTTTGCCTTCCTCCCGGTCAGAGAGTGTCACATCTGTGCTGCTGACTCATGTTTTGTAGTTTGTCCAGTACCTGACTCCACAATTGCAAGAGCTCTCAATCACACTTTTTGATACTTTTGCATGCTTTTTTCTTCACTCTTGTTCCCCTCAGTGAAATGTCATCTTCTCATCAGTCTTACTTCAAAGCTTTAATGATGTATTTCTTTGCTGTGCCAAGTCCCAGACATGATTCACACTTTTCTGCCTCCTTTCTCTACTGATTTGATCTGTCATTTCCTCCTTGCTAATCACAGCCTTCCCCAGCTTTGGTTATGCTGCCCCCCTGCTCCAGACCTTAGTCATGCTCAGAGTGTTTATTCATCCTAGAGCAGTCTCAAATACAAAGCTGTGCTGTTGCAGAGTTTCATTTCTGTGCTCAATCTTCACTCAAGGTGAAGTACACAAAGAATTTTGAACTCTGTGGCTATTCTGTATTTTCTGTGTAATAAAATGAGCTTGTGTAGATCTAAAATCTGCAACAGAAATTTCTTACCTTCACAGTGTATTTTACAGTAATCTTCAGGAGCCATAAAAGGAGTGAAAATAGTGTGTAAGAGGGGGGTTTGACACAAAAAGTGCCGGTAAAGGAGGCGTTGGGTTGTTTGTTTTGGGGTCTGGGTTTTTTTCCCCCTCTAAGGAAATGGTCCTCTAACACTCCTGGATGAAGCTTGTTGATAGGTAACCTTGCAGTGCATTATCACAGTTTGCCTGTTGTCTTTATAAATGAGGTCCTTAGGTCTCCCAGGAATTTGTTAGGGAGTGCTGTCCTTCAGCATAAGGACAACGAGTTTCTCATGTATGCAGTTAAATATGTAATGCACACTAGTTTTTTCTTTAAAAACCCAACAAAAAACCAACAAAAAACCAAAAGCAGAACCCTTTATACTCAAATTCCCTATCCAACAATGTCTGACCATTTCAAGTTTTGAAACAATAGCAACCAACTTACCCCATTACGTATGTCTCAGAAAAACCTACAACAGCATATGTAGTATGTGGAAGTAATTTGGAAAGCATCTTGCAGTTTTGAAGGGCACACGGTGAAAAGAGAAACTGGAAGAAAAGAATCTAAATGTGGTCATGAAGGAAGAAGCTAGTTAGCAGTACTAAAATAGACTTTGTATTGAGTGGGGTGACTAGTAACATCTTTATTTTTTTCTGAATTCACTTAGCACATAAAAAAGCTGCAGCCCATATGAAGAGGGAATTAATAGCTAAAAGATAGCCATCAGATTTCAGAACATAAACAAAAGGTGGATCTGAACCTTGAAATTGTCAGCTCAGCAAAGGCAGAATGGTGAGAGGAGGGTTTCCTGGAGAACCCCCAGAAGATTGTGATGGATTATGCATTTCTGGAAGGGGACAAGAAACAGGCAGTGCAAAGGTGCTAAACCTAAACAGTTCTAACAAAACACTGGTAAAGCATTTTATCTTCAACACCCTGCAAAACATAGAAGGTATTTCAGATTGAGACCTCTATGTCAGTTGAGCTGAAATGCTTCCTGACTACTCTGATTCTTATGTATACCATCTAGAGAAGCACTCTGTGCAAGACTTGCTTTAAGGTTATTTTTTTTCACTGAAAAAAATTCACCATCAGCTAAATAAATCCATTTGTCTAGACACCTGTTTGACAAATTAATTGAACACACAACTATTGTAAAATTCATCTCTTCACAACTTATTTTTAAAAATAAAATTAAACTAAACATACCTTTTTGATTGCAAATTTTTTTTGCTAGCCTAGAGCTACTTTCCCACAGCATGAAAGGAGCTCAAGCGTCTTGCTGGAGAGCACTTTAGAGGAAGACATTCTCCGGGATTCACAAAAGCATCTCTATTTCATGTTTCCATCTGCCCTCCAGGATTTTTTCCCATAACGTGCATGAAACATTGATGCATACCATACAGTCATATGACTATTTTTATTCCATCTTTTTTGTCACCATCTTCCTTCCACCTTTCTGGAAGCCTGCCCTACTAGCAGTTTGCAGCTGTTCGAGGCAAAGTCTTGCATGTGTTTTTCTCACATCACTTAATGTAGGCTTGAAATCAGGGAAGCAGAGTCTACTAAGTTGCTTTAAAAAAAAGAGAGTTTGTAAGTGGCCTGGTGTCTTAGACTGTGGAGAATAAAATTTACATTTCAGGAAATCTGGGTCTTTCATTGTAGATCAGCCAGTGTTGGTGAATGCTTACTGCAGTAAACCGTGTCCAGCAAGACTGAGAAAGTCTTAAGCCAGTGTGTTTGGAGGTGGAGCTGGGACAGAGGAGGGGAACAGGTATTCATTTCACAACCTGTTTCTGTGACAGCAGGCAACCCTATCCCTGTCCCTTGACATGACATGGAGAAATCTTGTGCTACTGTCAGCCTTCCTGGCTTGCTTGTCCTGCCAATAATATGATGATTATCTTGTGATTTAATGGTAAAGTTGTTTGGTGACCACATCGTTAGGACATTTCATCAGGCCGACAGGAGTTCCCAAAAAAAAATGGTTTTCTACTGGTGTAGCTCCAGGACAAAATCTATGTGGACTTCTAGCAAATTCTGGCTTTGCTGGCTGAAACTGGTCCAGTTGTTGCTTCTGGTCATCTGAATCCAAATACTATAATCCAGGTGGCTATTCTGGATACTAACTGCCTGTCTTATCTCCCACTGCAGTATTCAGTTGTGTAGCTCTAAATTATGCATGACTGCTTTTAGTTGTTCACTAATCCGGCATCAAATCTCAGAATTCTTATGCATTGAGTTGTGCATCCCAAATTGCATTGCATGGCATTACAGTGCTCTGTAGCAGAATGCTCAACATGCCAAATGGGAACAAATGCAGAGCTATGTACTTACCTTGTTCACAAGGATGCTCTGGTAGCAACAGGGCTTGTGGGTGCTCTGAGTAGTCACTCAGTAAGAGTAAGCTATTTAGGTGTGTACTAACAGCATTGCACAAAGCTGGTACATGAGCAGAGTCAGAAATACATCTGGTGTCTGTGCTGTGCAGTTTCAGAAAGGCTCACTGGTTGCAGCTTTGAAGAGGGATTTTGGTATTACCTTAAGTGTTCTGCATTTTCAGCTAACCTTCCCTAAGGCTTTTGTGTTTTAGCTCATAAGGTCATTGATACGATCATCCAGCATCACAGTTGTAGCAGTAGTAGCAAAAGCAATCATGGCTGGATGTAGCCCTTCCTATTTACTGTAAAGCTATAATAATCTGTGAAGTATTTTCTTTTCAGATAGAACCCCAATTCCTTGACTGTAGGTTGTATTAGAAGTGACTGCTTGGAAATAGGTCATTCTTCCTTACTTGTTGTCTTTCTTGAGGCTGGGATAAGAGGCAGGGGAAAGAGAGCAATCACGATCATCAGCATTTCAGTTGGAATAGCTCCAATAAATAATATGGTTAAAAGAAATCCAAGGTTACAAAAAAACAGTGCTAAACCCTGTCACAGGTTTTGCCCCCAGGCAATGTTGTTTTCACTGTGTGACTCTAGGCAGGACTGGGCTTTTGCTACAGGCTTTGCACTACTGCATGGTCACATCTATACCCAGGATGTGGTAGTATGTAGTGGGGAGACTACCCTGTCTCTCAGTCACTTCATATCTGTCCTCCATGAGTTGTGGTTTTGTTCCAGAATTGATCTTCTCAACCATCTAATGTAGCATCATGAGAGAAATCAGCTCCTGTGGAAAGCCTTGTCCTAGCACAGTCCTTGCAGCTTCTATGATGTATTGAGATTTTTTTCAACCACCAATTTGCCCCTCTTATTTGAGCTTGTATTAACTAGCAGGACTAGAGCAACAGTAACCCTCTTACTTGAATGATAGCTGAAACTGTTAAAAACATCTTTAGTTATGATTTGTTAGGTAACTGTCTCAAAAAGCAAAACTTAACACATATCCAATCTATTTGTGCTCTGCTACCTAATTACATTGTCTAAATGGTACATGTTTGAGTATTCAGGTTCAGAAAAATCTTCTGAAATGCAAGTATGGAAATTCATGGTTTCAGGGGTAGTCTGGGCCAGGCAGGCCTGTACCAGGGAAATCTGAAGTCTGCATTTGGTTGGTAGATGCTGTAATAAAGCATAGCATTGGTGGCCAGCTGCATAGGAATGATAATTTGAGAAGAGTCAAAGAAGAATTTGTGAGGAAGTCCTGTCTTGGGCAATTGGAGTTTTTGGGAGGATCAGCAAGAAGTAAAGATGTTCCGGTTCAAAAATCAAAGTGAAGTTTATCAAAAAGACTTTTTAAGGAAACTAAGATGATGTAAGAGGGGAGGTCTTTGCATAAGTAAATTACAGTTTAAGAGATACAGTCAAAAGGTAGAAGGCCAATTCTCAGTTAAAGGAGGGTCCCAGTTAACTTCCACAGAGACCTCTGGAGCATGTTCATGAATGGGATCAGTAAGGGGATGAGCAGTTGGGTGAGCAACTTTGCTGTGAAGAACAGAGATAGCTGTGGAGAACAATGGAAGGACATTAAAGTGCTGAGGGCTATGCAACAAAATGGGTGATAAGATTCAGTGTAGATAAATTATGACGATAACTAAGGATAACTGGGCAGAAAAATCCCTTTTATATATTGGATTAAGAGTTTGAGCTGAGTATTACCATTGAGGAGTAAGATTTGGGAATTGTGATTGGTGATCATGTGAGATCATGAACTCATTTGTCACCAAAACACAGTCCAAGTATTAGAGTAAAAAAGTACAGAATAAATTTTGAGAATGTCATTACAAGAGTGAATGTTTGAGTTGCTTCCAAGTGTTGTGTGTATTTCTGGAGCCTTCAAAGGTGTATTAGAACTAGAAGAAGCTTAGAGAAGATCAGTAAGGATGATGAGCTACATAGGTGGCTTCCATTAAAGAACATTTCTGTAAGTTGGAACTTCGGTCTGGGGAAGTAATTAATTGAGGGCAATGTTGTGGACATGTGCAGAGCAAGGAAGATGAATACTGACCACTGCCTTTCAAAACAAAAGCATGCACAGTTAGGAGGGAAGGCACATTCAGTGCCTTCAAAAATAAGAGGTTCTCCATGAAATCAGTGGTGGAGAGACCTATGGGATGACTTGTTAAATGTATGTGGTGGATATTATAAAAAATTATGTGGTTTCCAGGAGAATCGTGGACTATTGCTTGTATTGCTTGGAAGGGTGATGTGCTCAAAGTTGCTAAACAGAAACCACATATGGTTCAGAAAGTCCCTGACATCAAAGGAGTGGGTGGTCGGAAGAGAACCAGAGAAATATCACACATCTGTGACCTGTCCTGTACTTTTGGCTATTACTGAAGATAGAATACTGGCCTAGATGTAGCACTAATCTTGCCCTCACACCCACGCTCATCTGGAGGTGTCTTGTGGCAAAGGAAAATACTTTTCCTTAAAAATATCAAATTAGTTCCTGACCATATTAGTGTATAATCTCATGCACCTTTAGGTTGTGTGTTCATGCTTGCATGTGCATCTACAGGATTTCCTTTGCATTTTATTATAAAAATAGTATGAAGATTAAACAGTAACCAAAGCTTGTTTTCACAAAAGCATCATTACTTCAAAAATGGGTCCAGATTATTCATGAGGAAGAGGGGTGGTAGTGGTGGTGATGGTGTGATTCCAAAACACACAAAAACACTTCCACAGGTTTTAAAAATTCTAACAGTAATTACACTAACAGTGTTATTTGTATCACAGTCTGTCCGAAGTTTTTAGAAAAACATCTATGCAGTGCCATGGAGATTCTTAAAAAGTCCATAAAACCACAATCATCAGATGGGTTAGCTCTAGGCAGCTCTTGTTTCCTTTAATTTAGTATATAACCAGGAATCCTTTGGAACATTTAGTAACCAAAACTGAGCTCTCAAGATTTAAAGTGGACCTAAGTAATCTGAAACATGGAAAGCCCGCAAAGAGATGCTGGATGGTATTGTGATTTTTTTTCTTTAAATTACAGACTATTAGGTCATGCTAAAATAAACATTAGTAAGTTCATGTTCTACTTTTCCAGAAACTTAAGGGGAAAAAAAAGGGCAAGCATGATAGAATTTTTTCTTCTATATTCTGAAAAAAAAGTTATGTAATCCTCTTTCTAGTGTAGCATATTACAAGAATGAGTTGCTTTCTAAAATTAAAAAGCTAGTTGTCCAAATTTCATTACTGTAGTACAGCTCTCAGAATTGCATAGAATTATGACAATGAAAAGAAACATTAAACTTAATAGTCATATCTATATAAATACCTATTTTTCTATGATGGTTACTGTCCCACAGGAATCTAGTGGGTTTTTTCCTCCAAGTGCTTGCTTTATTAATTAATAAAAGATAGGTATATTTAACAGATGTTTACTACTGAAATCCTTGTGTTTACTACCCACAAGAGAAGAAATATGTTTAATAATTTTAGTGCATTTGTTTCCATTGCTACCCAGATTTCAGACTGGTTTGAAGGGGATTGGGATTTTTTTTCCTGCTCTACTGCCTGCAGTTTCTGTAGGTTTCTCTGTTTTGTGGATGTTTAAAAAAAATCCAAAAGAGTAAAGCCTTAAATAAAATCTAGTATTGATGAATCTTGCATTTTTCTGTCTTCTATATTATATTCTTTGCAGCATAATCATCATTCTGCACACAGTAGATATTAGTAATGTGCTGTCACTAACAGTAGACTACAATAGTTGCCTGGTTTTAGTTTCAGTGGTTATGTTAGTTCATTGTGTTCTAGATGTTAGGCTGTTTCCCTCAGGGTGAACTCTTGTGTGTTATTATCTCTAAGTCATTCTTATGTTTATATCTAAGATCGCTGGAGAGATATTTTCACTGTTTTGCCCACATCATCCCATTTTCCTGCAGCAGCTTTTTCAGGCAGTTCTCCTGCTGCATGCCTGGATTTGGGGATTTGGTTGTGTCTTCCTGCAGCCTGTGCATGCTCTCACTGCTGTCCTGCCATGCTTCCTCAGCCACCCCTCTGCACTGTAGGCTAGAGCTTGAATCCTTGTAGCAGGATTTCCCTGAATTGAGCTGTGTGATATAAGCAGGTCCTGAAGTTCAAGATAAAATAAATACAGCATTGTATATATTTTTAAAAACCCACACAGCAAAACTATCTGTTCTTTTGTGATTAGTTTGCATATGTGTGCGTGCTGCCTTTACACGAAGCACCGCTGTACCACAGGGCCAGTGCCTGCATCTTTGAATGGTTCTTTGCAGTTGTCTGAAAATGCAGATGGCCAGGTGGCATCACCCACCTCTCAATGGCATCTTGTCCCACCGGGGCCTCAGTGTTGGACCCCTTTGTCTTTTCACATTGTCTGTCAGCTTATGAGAGAAGAGGAGCTGTAAAAGCGTGGCTGATTTCCAGCTGCTCTCAGGTAGGGTACCTGCCAGCTCTCCCTCTCACTGCTTGCCATCCAAAAGGCCACAGTGCCAGAGACAGGGCTCTGGGGCCAAGATCTGTCCCTCCTGCCATTTGGCAGTGCCTTATTTTTGGACAATTGTGCCAGGTGTCTGCACATGTTGCTTGCTGTTCAAATCTCTTCCAAATTACACAAAAAAGCAGACAGAAAATTAAATTTCACTTTGTGAAAGTGCAGGTGTGAGCCACTCCTGGCCTAGTCAGACTTCATGGCCAAACTCACTTTCTGTTGTCTCACCCAAGCAATGCCCATTCTTCCTTTCTGCCCTCTAGCATCTATGCCTCAGCTTGAGTTTCCATATGTAGAAGCACAGAGAGACATTTGTTGCCCCTTTCCCTCTCCACCCCTATTCAACCAAGACCAGATGGGAGAGGATCAGCATCTTCCTACCAAAGCCAGGATTCTCTTTCTAAGTATGAGCAAAGGTGAGCAGGCTCCCTCAGCTGTCCCTTTTAAAAAGTGACATGCTGCTCAAATAAATGCAGGTCAAATGGCCTGCTGAGCACAAGCAGGCAGGTAGACCCCTGAATCAGTCAGAAGACTTGATTTTAATTCAGCGTGGAGAAAGGCACCCTAAATAGGTTGAAGCATCAATACTTCAACATCTTTGCATGGATTTTTCTTACCTGCTTGACTGTTTCCATTGGTGGGATCAGCTTCTCCATCTGAGATCCTCCCTTGTGGAAAGTTAATTCTAAGAGGGAGAATTCTCTCTAATTCTCTCTCTGAAAGTCATAGGTGGGAAGTTGGATCTTCTGCTGCCTGCAGCTACTCTGAGCTGAAGTGTCTGCTGCAAAAAATTTTTCTACAAGTGTTTTTCTACGGAGCCGGTCAGACCTCCTGCTCTCTCTGTGAGGCCTGTACAAGTGTGCAGTAGGCACGTTGGTCCTTGTTGATCCAGGAAGGGTGTCTGAGCCTTGCAGGGCAGCAGGTCCCAGCATGCTGTCCTGGAGCAGTGCAGGCACTTTGCCACTTCTACCCTCAGCCCCTTCTGGCAGCTAAATCAGCAGGAGGATTAAATCTGCTCCCCCACAAAATGGAACTGCCTGGTGAGAGGCTTGTGTGTAAGCTCACAGCACAGGGAAAGCCAGAGACGCCTACATGGTCCTCCTTCTTTTGTCACCTTATTGTAGGGCTAAGTTCTTTCATCTTCAGGAGCTCTGGCAACATTTGTGCCATTTTAAGAGCTCCAGCTGAACAGGGATGGGGTTTGTAGTTGGAGTCATAGAACAGTTTGGATTGGAAGGGATTTTAAAGATCATCTAGTACCAGCCCTCATGCCATGGGTAGGGACATCTTCCACTAGACCAAGCTGCTCAAAGCTCCATCCAACCTGTCCCCTTGAACACTTCCAAGGATGAGGCATCCACATCTTCTCTGAGAAACCTGTTCCAGTGACTGCCTCTCTACAAATGGAGGTGCTGTCTGATAGTCATTTTGGCTCTTCTGAGCCACAATGATGAGATCAGCTGTCTCTTGCTGATGATTTCACCGGCTCAGCTCCCCCAGCTGTCCCTGATTGCTCCAACAGAGCAGATTTCATTTGTAGGTACTTTTTAGTCAGGTGACTGCCTGTCAGTGCTTTTTAGACTATTAGTCACCTGGTACAGAAAAGAGGAAAAATCATTACTTATGGTATGGCAGTGGTGGCTCTTCTGGTACATGGGCAATAGAGGCACCAGAAGTCATCTATTGTCCTTTACTCTGAATGGGTCTTTACTGTTGGCAAACCTGAGAGAGGTTGGACTGGGGCATCCTGAGATTAGTTTGCTCCATTACCACCCTGAGCAGCATCAACTCCTTGCTTCCTTGGGTTGCATTTGTTCATCCTCTTTCCTTCCTCAACTAGGATGCCAGTCAGTGTTTCAGCTTTCCAAACTTCACAATTCCAGCTAGGACATCAACTCTTGCCCATGTATTGCTCTCCCATGCCCCTGCTCCCCTTCATCAACCACAGCAAACCTTGCCAGCTCAAGTCACATCAGCACCCAAACCCCTCAGGTGGGAGCAGCAGGGGAGAGGGAGGTTGCCAGAGCAGCACGTTGGCAGCAGTGGCGCGGGGGATTGGGTTTGTGCCACAGGGTGAGCGAAGGGCAGAGCTGGGAGCTGCCACTGCTGCTGGCCGTGCTAGGTGGGGCAGTGGTGGCCCTGCTGGGGAGTCCTTTGCCTTGTGCAGAGCTGAGGTGGTTCACAGGCACAGCCTGGATGGCTTACTGACTTCAGAGGCCTTGGTCCTGTCCGTGTGAGTACGTGCTCACCTGGGATCTGTGCGGACAGCATTGCTTAAAGAATCACAGTTCCGTAGGGTAAGTAACCGCTTTCCATTTTGTTTCCTTAAAGAAATATTTGAAACCCACGATGACGCTAATGCTATTAACTCCTTACTGAGTCCTACCATTACTATGATTCTAATATTTCTAGGACCCTTCCTTTGGTTTAAAACTGATTGATTTCAGGAATTGAAGATAGATTTGCTGTTTTGTATAAAAGGTGAAATGACAAATACTGTGTTCTCAGTACTGTGTTCTCATTATTGCTCTTTTATTTTGAAAGAAAATAACCATGAAACTGTTGTTTTCCTTTACTGTGCTTGAACCCTCTCAAGTATGAAATGCAAGTTGGGAGCAGGATTATTGGTTATATTTCTGTATTGTCTTCATGATCCTTTCAGTTGAGATACCAAATGTTGTAAAATATTTTCAAGTGTAACTATCAGATTTTTGAATAGGAACTGTGAATTTGGGGGAAGAAGTGTTACTCTTTTTAATAATAAAAAGGAGTATATTATTTTATATTGTATATTATTTATCTTCCACCTAAGGGTTTTGGGGCACTTTTTTTTTAGTTGAAATTGAAATATTATCTAACCTGGAATTATCAGGGTGTTTGGAGACTTAGCAAAATTAGTGCTTCACAAATTATGGAAGATCTGGTAAATTGTAAGAATTGTAAGAATTCTGACAAATTAGAGAAGTTGTGTTTTGTTATACCCAAGTGGGCTTTGGGCACATGCATGCGACAGTGCATTTTGCAGTGTGATGCTTCTCTGCTTCATGTGGAGAATACTTTGAACTTTGTTATTCATTAAAAATTTTTCCTACCTCATCTATGTGAAAAGCTTAGTAACACTATGACTAAAAGCAGTTACTAGGAGAATGATACATCTTTGTCCAGTATTATGCCTCAGATATTTTTTAACACCAAAAGCTTCTGAGAAAGTTGGTCTAGAAATCAGCATTGTCATGGACAACTTCTGTTTTCTGTGCATAAGGAAAAGTCTTTTATCCAATAGCATGCTTATTGTTGCAAAAATAGGAATTATTTTATCTTTTCACTTAATCCTGTCAAATGGAGTAAATGTTTTCATTATTCATACAAACATAGCCCCTTTTGTGCGTACATTGTTGAGCTCTTTACATAATAAAGGCCATGTAGAAGTTGAGATCCCACTAATTGTAGGTGTAGCATTGCCCTCACCTGGATCCACTGCATTGTGATTTTGCTGAATTCGTAAGGTAATGAATGAATGAATGAGAGCACCTGACCGTCCTCCTTCATTCTCCTCAGCATTTTAGCTACATCACGTGTTTATCTTGTTTATTTACTTGTTCCAGCTGCTTCATTTTCCTCTGATTCCATAGTCCTTCCATGTTTCTAGTGGCCTGTCCCTGAGGTGATCTTCTTTTTGCTAGAGTGACTTTAGATGTGTGGTGAGCATTGAGGACTATAAACATTTAAGAGAAAATGTTAAATGGCACTGAGAGGACTTGATAATATTTTAACAGGATTTGTTGGGGTCTTTTTTCCAAACAGGAAATAGTCTGTAAATGTGAATAGTGAAGGAGCTAAGTCCATGAGGATGTAGTCTATTACATCTATGTGTCTGTCTTTAATATTGTCTACCTAACAATAGTAGTACATTAGTAGAAACTCTTAACAATAGTAGTACCTCAGTAGAAACATCTGGGAATGGAACTCTTCCTTTGTGATGGTGGAAGATGTTGATATGGGCATTGAAGGGGAATGGATTTATAAGGGTCTGCTGGGAGAGGAGGTAAGGAGTCATCATCATTTTCTCCCTTAAACAAGATGATTTGGGAACCCCAAAAAGTGGAGGTGAGAGTTGTGCTCATTAGTTGAAAAGAGAGCTTTTTATTTGAGTACTAGAGCTGTTTCTGCCACCTGCCTGTATGTACAAAGCCCCACATAAATGTTCCTCAGCCATAAGAGAGCTTCAGTCGGTTGTTCTGAAGCACTTCTGACATCAATAGGTGTTTAGGGACACCTGTTTGCTCACATTCACACTCACCAACAGAGGATGCTGGGGCTGTGTAGAGCTGAACTTGGTATCAAAAGGAAGAATGATTTCTGGAATGAATGGGAAGCCAGAAGGGAAAATGTTTTGTGGGGGAGAAATGTTACATTACCACAGGGCTCCTGCCAAACAGCTTCAGCCTGCTGTGGGGTATGTGTAGGGCTTTGCCCTTACACATCTGGAAGAATTGGACAGGATACACCTCCCCATTACAATGAGGCACTGAACATGTTTTTTATGTAAAGCTGTGTCATCCAGGAGGCCTTCTAGCAAGACAAGGAAGACCTGCTGCAAATTTACAAAAGGATGATGGCAGGGGAAAGGGAGATACAAGGGAAATTCCAAAAAGGCCCTCTCAGTTTGCTCAGGCATACCTAGACTTGCCCTCCTTTGAGATTTACCTGTAGCATGTTCATCATTAAGAGGTTTTATTATTTTTTTTAAATTAATTTTATTTTCCTTTGCAGGTCACCTTTTAAGCTGCTATTTCCTGTATAATTAAGCAGAATGAAGGCATTAGGTTCTAGTAAAGTTGGGCCTAATCCAGAATCTTCTCTTATTCAGTCCTTTCTGAGTAAGAAACTCAAGTCTGGGCCCAGCATTTCACATGTTTTGCTGTTACATCTAAATTATTTGTGGTCTGTGGATTTTTATTTTTTTTAACTACATGAAAACTCCTTTGCTTTTGTCTAATTTTATCTCTTTATGTGTCACTGTCCAGCATAGCATTAGTTGAAATTATGTAAGTATACTGCAAATTGAAGTGCATAATTGCTACTGATAATGCAGGAATGATTCCTACAGTTTATAATTAACAGTATATAATGTTCTGTGCATGGGTTGGATCTGTCCCTTTTAACTTTTCCTTTCTGATTCTTTCCAATCCCTGGTCTTGCCGCATCAGAGCCTTTATGAATGCGCTGGTTTCGCTGGAGTCTAGTCCATTGTTCCTTTTGTTTTTCAGAGCAGTAAAAATGGGAAGTACTGGATTCTGGTTTCCTCCAAGAAGAGTCAGCGGAACTGGTTAAGACCAAAATCTGAGGACTTTAGTGGGCAAACATCAGGTGTGCATTGAACAAAGGCTGCTTTAATCCTCTTTAAGTATATGCTTCTTTAAAAATAGTATTATATATAAGCTTTTGTGTAATGTGTTTGTTATATTTGATACTGCATATAATCATTCATCCTGCAGTTGTGAAAGCACCAGTAAGAATGTGGATTTTAAGTGATAATATGTTGAGACACAAACAGGCAGTATTACTCATAAAATTCTTTCAGCTGGTCTTTGGAAAATTTAATATTTGAGGATCAGTGTTTTTTTAAAGTTTTATCTCCATTGCTCAGTCTATATATCCACATCCATAAAAAGGAAAAAAAGTGGTTATTTGCTATTCAGAGATCAATACTGACATTCTTAATTGCCTCACCTATTGAGAAGTGATTCTGAGATAATAGTGCATACGTGTTTTTTAATAAAACTCCATCATTATGAAAGATTGGATCCACACTATATTTGTTCTAGTGATGCATTTTTAAGGACACTTAAACACAGTTCAAAGTCAGCTTAATTAGTTTTGATCGTAGAGGAACAAAACCCAAATTTTTCATCTCTGTGAATGTTCTGACTGGTACAGCAGCTAGGTTACCTGAAATTTTGGAGAAAACAACAGTGGTCTTATATTGGCCTGAATATAGGATGGTCTCCAGCCTGAGGTGTGATCTTTGCATTGAGAAAAGGAGTGAGAAGTTGTCAGATGTTAATTTGTTAAGCCTAATATGCTGTTTCATAATGAAGGCTGCTATTGACATCACATCAGATTCACCCTTCTGCATGGCCTCATATCCTGCAACTCCCCAGCTTGATGCACGTTCAGTTCCTTCCCACTCACCCCAGTGTTACCAGCTCACCCCTATCCTCATGTCCTTAGATATTCCCAATGCCTATGCAGCACTCCCTGAGCCTCCCTAGCCCCACGCCCCCATCCTGGTTCTGTGCACTCTCCCTCCCTGTGCTGGCTCATCCTCCTTCCCTGTATCTTTCCTGCTGTCCCTGCTTCTCTTGTCACTGTCTGGGCACAGACTCCACTTGCTGCTGAGCTGAAGCAGTGCCACTCTTACGCAGCAGACTGTGGAGGCTGTTTCCTTGCTTTTCTGCTAATCCTGCCTTCCCTGTCTCAGGCTAGGAATGGATTTGGCTGGGGGGCCAGAGAGGCTGGATCCCTTGTACCCCATTGGGGCTGTAGGTGTGCCCTGGCCATGCAGTGAGGGCTGTGACTGCTCTGCTCTCAGCTCTGTGTGGTGTGTCTCATGCAGGTGCCTGTGTGGTATAAAAGTACCCTGTGCAAGGTCAGGTTGGATTTTTCTTCTGCCCCCTGAACTTCATTTGTCAAGAGAAATTAAACTAAAAGAAAATTTCATTCTACATTCAGGCCAATATTCACTGAAGACCAGAGTGTTCATTAACAGAACAACAAAATTAATTTTATTAATGGATTCTGATTAAAACCTATATTAAAAAAACCAAAACTTTCAATCCACAGACATACCACAACTTTGATGTGAATCAGACTCTCCTTTTGATTACATTGGTGGCTTCATTGAAGTCTTTGGAACTGATCTTCATTTACTTTAATCGAAGAAAATTATTGCTCTTAGATCTCCCAACAACTGTTGCTTTCAAACTAGAATTAGTGAACTAGATTGTTGATTATGAGACAGAAAATAAAATTAAGCTGATACTTTGAAGACCTGTGCATTTTCCCACTCATGGAACTGATGTCTCCAGGCTTCATCCCACGAGTGGGAATGAGTTTGTGACAAATCTGAAATCAAGAGAGTCCTTAAAGAAATGCCTTTTCTCTCATGAGGTATCTTTAAAAGAAGTTAGTGTTTCCTTATGTAATTTAAGGGAATAAGGTGGTCTTGCAAAACTGCTAGTTTAAAGGAGGTAGAATAGTTTAACCTGTCATTCAAGGACTTCAGGGTTGAAAGGAAGCAGATTTCCATCTTGGTGTACCAGTACTTCTCTCCTCCTCTAAAGACAAGGGAAAATGGGGAGGAGGGAGGAAAAGGCTTAGACAAAGACAATCTCTGTATACACATTTCAAACGGAGGTCTCAAGTCTGAGGATTTCTTATAATGCAGACATTAAAGAGGCACATCCCATCCTCTCCCTGCTTCTTCTGTCCTGCCATGCATTGAGGGAAACACAGGCTTTCCTTCCTTCTCGCTTTCTTCCAGGACTGTGCTGGGGCACTTGCAAAGACCGTGTAGTTTCCCCCCGGCACACCTGGGCACTGTTCTCCACTTCTGTCTGGAGCAGTTGGCTGCCTCCATCTCTGCTGAGCCCCAGCAGGGCTGAGAGGACAGCTAAGGCCGGGGCTCCCTCCCAGCTACCCGGCCTCCCTCACTGCCAGCAGGGAAGAGCCCGGTTTGTTTTCCAGGGAGGTGGCGTTGGGCTGGAGCAGCTGCAGCCTGGTGGTGCCTGCCCGGCTCCAGCTGCCCAGCTCCACCTGTCCCAGCAGCTGCGGCCTCCCAGGCCCTGCTGCCAGGGCTGAGACGCTGCCCAGCCGCTGAGCCCTGGCCCGGCCGCTGCCCGGCCCCGGTGCCGCCTGGCCCGGCCCAGCCCGGCCCAGCCTGGCCGCCTCCTGTGCAGCTGCCCCGGCAGGGACCGGAGGGGACAGCAGCTGCCAGCCATGACACCGGGGCTGGGGGTGGGTGCTGGCACTTTCAAGGGAGAAAGGCTAAATTTTGGGGCTTTCCAGCCCTCAAAAATGCTTGCAATGAGTGCTGTCCTGCTGTCCTCCTTGTCCCTGCTGCTGCAGACCTCACGCTCCACCCTTCCCACTCTGGGTAGCACAGGATTTTGGTATCTATAGTAGCAGTTGTGCTCCAAAGATGAAGTGAAGCTGTCAGCAACCCCTGACAAAGGAGGGCTGTTGAGTGCCCTGTGGTAGCAGGTGCCCAGTTGCCACTATATGATACCAGATGACAAATTTAAAACTTCTCACGCACAGTCAGGCACAAGGATCACGTCACACACTTCTGACAGTGAAAGCCTCCGGTTTAGTTGACATTTTGCTATGCCACAGGGTCAGGATTTGGAGCTTCCATCCTGAGCTAGCCTGAGTCTGAATGCTTACAGCCTTCATGTCTCACAGGGTAGCATGAGAAGGCTGGGGGTCTCCAGCACTGGGCTGATAAAACCCTGATCTGTCTAATCTAACCCTAATCCATGGGACTTCTGTCAGTCATAGATCAAGTCTCTGTTAGTAGAGGGTGAGTTTACAGGAGAATTTCACCTGGTGTTAGGCATTATTGGCAGTGCATGCATTTTCCCAGCGTAGATGCGTAGATGTGCAGTAATCACGGGGAGGGAGGTATATCCAATAGGGAACATGAGCTTTGCCCTCCATAGTGTCTGCATGGGTACTGCTGTGTTTTGTGCAGGTTTTTAAACATTTTGAGGCTTACAGGCTTTGATAGTTGTGTGTGTGTTGGGAGGGGGGGGAATGTCCGTGCAAACACCGGAGGCGTGGCTGTAATTCCTTTGAAATCAGAAGCTGCCAAAAGGTGCCTGGGTAGGTAGGCCTTTGCCTGATGCCTCCCTTAATCTGAGAGAAACTCTGCTCTTCTCCATCAGTGCTTGAGGGGAAAGTTGTGAGGTGTGATTTCAGGGCATATGTGGATCTGTTCATCCTGAGCAATGCATTTTAAGAGTTGCAGCAAATAGTATAAAGAAACCTGTAGGTATTACGTTAGACCAGCTGAACCTAACTTTATTTTTAAGTTTTATTCAGAAGCATCACATAGCAAGTAAACTTCAAAATCTAAGTTTAGTTACAAACTAGTTGTTTCTTATTTTTTTTTTCCAGTCCCCTTTTGCTTTCTTTTACGACCACATGAAACTTGAGAAGCCATCTAAAGCTAAATCATTTAGTGGAGTTGGGCAATTCCCAAGTGTCCAACAAGAAGGCCTGGTTTAGGCTGCGATGGCCACTGTCATTCCTGGTGATTTGTCAGAAGTAAGAGATACCCAGAAAGTCCCTTCAGGGAAACGTAAGCGTGGTGAAACCAAACCAAGAAAAAACTTTCCTTGCCAACTGTGTGACAAGGCCTTTAACAGTGTTGAGAAATTAAAGGTTCACTCATACTCTCACACAGGAGAGAGGCCCTACAAGTGCACACAACAAGACTGCACCAAGGCCTTTGTTTCTAAGTACAAATTACTAAGGTATTAAACTCTATTTATCTTTCAGATTATATTATCTATTTTATGTTGGCCGTGTTAAGCCGTGTAAAAGTATATATTTCTGTACGCCTTCAGCTGATTGCAGAGAGGATGTGTTAATTAAAGTAGCTATTGGATTGTTTCTAGAATTCTAAATTACCTAAGTTTGCAAGCTAATGTCTTTGATTTTGTTTCTTAATTTGTTTTCTGCTTTTGTTTTCCGTTTGTTTGTTTTTGTTTTTGTTTTGTTTTGTTTTTAATGAGCGTAGAATTTTCATTTGTATAAGGAATTGTCACAAGAAAAAGAGTATGGACTGAAAGTTCTTTGGCTATGGACTTTTACATGAGTACTTTCATACTTGCCCATACACCCCTGTTACCGTAGCTAAGACCCACCAAAACTAAAGTGTCAATTTAAGAGAAATGGCTCGCGTTTTGCTATATTTAAATTTGTCAAACTGTCTTTGTAGTGTCATGCTTTCAGTTAAAAGGTACTGTTGCAAAGCAGCCCTTAGCATAGTATATAGCTGCCATTAAAAAATGAGCTCATGTGTTTTTTGATCAAAATAATTACTTACAGAATATATCTGTGTTTAAAGGCATATGGCTACTCATTCTCCTGAGAAAACCCACAAGTGTAATTATTGTGAGAAAATGTTTCACCGAAAAGATCACCTAAAGAATCACCTACATACACACAATCCCAACAAAGAGGCCTTTAAGTGTGAAGAATGTGGAAAGAACTACAATACCAAGCTTGGGTTCAAACGTCACCTGGCTTTGCATGCTGCAACAAGTGGTGACCTCACCTGTAAGGTATGTTTGCAGACTTTTGAAAGCACAGGAGTGCTGCTGGAGCACCTAAAAACTCACGCAGGCAAGTCATCAGGTGGAGTGAAGGAGAAAAAGCACCAGTGTGAACACTGTGACCGTCGGTTCTACACCCGAAAGGATGTCCGCAGACACATGGTAGTGCACACTGGAAGAAAGGACTTCCTCTGTCAGTACTGTGCACAGAGATTCGGGCGCAAGGATCACCTCACGCGCCACATGAAGAAAAGTCACAACCAAGAACTTCTGAAGGTCAAAACAGAGCCAATGGACCTTCTAGATCCCTTTACCTGCAATGTTTCTGTGCCTATTAAGGATGAGCTGCTTCCAGTGATGTCTTTACCTTCCAGTGAACTGACATCAAAGCCATTTACAAACACTTTGCAATTAAATCTCTACAACACTCAGATTCAGTCCATGCAGAGTTCTGCATCTGCACACCAAATGGTTGCCACATCGTTACCATTGGGAATGCCTTGTCCAATAGATATGGAGTCTGTCCACCCTTCTCACCAGCTATCATTGAAATACCCACTCGGTACTACCTCATACTCAATTTCTATGCCTGAAAAAGAACAGCCATTGAAAGGGGAAATTGAAAGTTACCTAATGGAGTTGCAAAGTGGTATGCCTTCTTCATCCCAGGATTCTCAAGCATCTTCATCAAAACTAGGGCTGGATCCACAAGTAGGGCCACTAGATGATGGGTCGGGGGAAGTTTCCCTTTCCAAGGGCTCCGTTCCTATTAGTGAACCTCTAAATGCCCCATCATTGGACTTTTCTCAGCTGTTCAACTTCATACCTGTAAATGGCCCTCCCTATAATCCTTCTGTTTCAGTGGGAAACCTCGGGATGAGTTATACGCAAGAGGAGGCACATTCTTCTATGACTCAGCTCCCACCACAAACCCAGGATCCGCAAGATCCTAGCAATAGTATAGGTCTTGGGTCTCTGCACTCATTGTCAGCAGCTTTCACAAGCAGTCTAAGCACAACCACCACCCTACCACGATTTCATCAAGCTTTCCAATAGGATGTACAAAGCTGGCTTGTTAACTGTCTATTTGTAGAAATGCCTTAGGTGACCATTTTTAACTTAGTGCCTACTATAAGACATTATGAATTCTCTGCTTTTGTACAGTACCAATCTCATGAAGCCAGTAAGAAATTTAAATTAACTTTTTTAAAATGTTTTGAAAGTGTTTATTCTCAGCTGTGTTTACTTTGGTTTGTTGGTTTTTTTTAAACAGTCTCATTGTATTGTTTTCATTTTCACTGCCAATTTACACATTTAAAATGTTCAGTAGAAAGTCATCCCAAGCAAACTCACAACACTCATCCCGTTTTTAAAATTTTTTCAACCATACCAGCTAGTCTGTTTTATTGATGTCAGTGGTAGAACTGCCACTTTTACCTTTTAATATATTCTACTATTTGCAAATAATCCATTTAAAATATGTATCACAAGGATTCCTGAGATTTGGGAAAAAAATTCTGCAGTCTGTTTCCAAACAAATCCTCTTCCCAAATGGTGACACATCTGACCTGTTCTATAATGACAAATCTAAATTTTTAAAATAAATATAGAATTCAGATTTTTCTGAAAACTTGTGTGTGTATATATAGAGTCCATATATACACATGTACATATATATTGCATCTTGACTTGTATTGAAGTCATTATAAAAGTTGTTAAGAATTTTGCCATTTTCTGGCTTAAATTTTGGTGGCCTGTTATGGATAACAGAAGAAAAAGAAAATTAGTGTAATTCTCTAAAATTAGGGCTGAACAGAATTTCGACAGAGAATCTCTGCTTGCCTAAATGACAGATGTTTCAAGTTGAATTTGAAACTGTTGTTGTGCTTTCGTGACTCTGGTATAGGGAAACAGGCAAAATTAATGGCTGATCTTGAAATATAAAAGTGTTGTAACGTAGTAATGCAGAATATTTTGTCGCAGTTTTTGTTTGAATTCTTAACTTGCTGTTTTTTCTCTTTAGTAGCATAGAAAGAGTACTGCATAGGAACCTTCCAGTAGTGTGTTCACGTTTGTAGGCGTCAGTCTTCTCCCCGCTGCCACCGCCAAAGGGTGGATCAAGTCCAGCCAGAAAGTGTGTACCTATTTTCAGTTCAAAACTAGTGTGCAGTCAGAAAGTGAATGTAAATTTGCAACTACCAGTTTGTTTTGTTTTGTTTTTATTGGAGTGATCTTTTCAGTTGTGTTACATGGTGTATTATGTCCTCCTAAGCAACAAGTTAGATGTTAATCACACTTTCTACACCTGGGTACTTGGTTAGGGACTTTTTGCCCATTGCCAAGATTTAAAGACAGGACTCTTAGGAGTGAAGTAAAAGCATATTGCTTACACCACTTTTACCTAATGCAATATATAGTCTATTCCCCAACCCCTAATAACCAAAAGAGGAAAAAAAAAAAAACTAAAAAAACAACCAACCCTGTGATGCGTAAAAGCAAACTAGATTTGCTGTAATTCAACAATAACATTATTTTCCTTGTCATTTTTGTACAAGGAATTAAAAAATGGAACTCGAGTACATTAGTATCTCTCAAACTATGGATAATGAGAATTCATACAAGGTTTTAAGTGGTTAAACTAAATATACTTCACAGAAACAAAAGTTGCTCCCATTTAAGGAGCTCATGCTCCGGATGTTTTATCAGTAGCTCCTACTGGTTTTTTTAATGCTAGGAGCAATATGCAGGTGTAGTTTTACTATTTTATACATATGTGTATTTAAATTTTATTACTGAAAAATAACATTTTTATAAATGTGTTTGTGTTCCAAAGGCATTAAAATAAGGATGTATTAATAAGGAAAATACCTTTTGAAATTCTGCAAACTACTCCTAGATTTGGTTTTAGGAGCACGTTATCTCAAAGTGGGCGTTTAGCTCTGCTTCACGACTGCTTCCTCTGGTTTCTGTGAAACAGATTGCTCGCTTGCTTACATCTTTAGTTGAATGATTTGTTCAATATTGCTTTTTTTTTCATTCACCTTTCTAAAGGAAAGAAAAACACAGATGAACAGAGCACAAGCTGAATGCAACCGAATGTAGCTCTAGTTTACATGAACGACCGTAACGTATCTAAGAAAAACTTGGATTTATTCTCAATCCTTTTAATCTGAGATGAAGATAAATGGACTTAATTCCTGCAGTGGGTTATGTCCCGTGTGGAGCCAAGCATCTGCAACTCTCCCTGCCGCAGAGGAAAGCTGCAGGTGCTTGGCATCCTGCAGCTGGCCCAGCAGTGTGGCCAGGCAGCGCTGCCCTCCCTGGGCAGCTGGCACACGAATTTCCAGTCTGGAGCCACTTGTTATCAGCCCCAGCTGCTGAAAGACTTTGTGAAAACCAAAACCCGCAGACACTTTGCCAACACCCGTTTCTTAGTGCGTAGCCAGAACCCTTACTACCTTGTTTGTGCCTTAGCTTCCTGAAAAGGGATTGACATTTCACTTGGAGTTAGATATACATTTCACTTGAGAAATAGAGACCTCAGACAAGATATTGAACCTCATTCAGTCAGGGTTTCAGTGGGTGGCTGCACCCAGAGTGTTTGCAGCTGAACTAGGATGTAGGGTAACAAGGAAGCAGACTGACCCTTAAAGCAATACCAACACCACCAGAGTGCTTTTGAGCATCACTTAGGCAGAGTCACTATTGGCCACTACTAAACCATCCGTTTTTAAAACCCGTTTTCTTGATTTCCCATGGATTCTTGGTGGGAGGGGGGAGGGCTGGCTGATCATGCACCACTCTTTGTGCAACTTCTAAACTTCTAGTAAGGTTGTTTTGTTGTTTTGTTTTTTTTTTTTTTTAAATATATATATTTGTGTACTTGTTGCTTGTGCTTTATTCAGTAGTAAATTGTGGAATAGAGTGATTTATTGTTAATTTGGCAGTAGCGGTTTTTAAAAACCATATACTGACTGAAACATGAGCCAGAGCTGATTGCTTTATTAAGCTAATAATGAATGTTAAGAGTACATATTTTCAGGATCATTTGCCTAGTGAGCTAAACTTGTATTATAGGCCAATATTTTTTAAAATAAAGCTTGGTCAACCTCTATGTTACACATATTACAAGATATAGCACTTTCAAAAAGAAAACCTAAACCTTTTAAGAAAATTTCTTACAGGTTATGCTTTTTATTATAAAACCTTTTATTATAATTTGTTTCAAGTGCCATTAGATTACATATATGTAGGCCTTTGGTATAATGCTTTGTGTACAAAATGGTAGACATTGTAATTTTAAACAGGTACATTTTTACAGTGTTTTCTTATCAATTTGCTATATTGCACAGAACCAGTGTGTCTTTCTTAAGGGTTTTACAATGGTTTTTACTAGGTTTACATGTTTCAAACTACACTGTCTTCTACTGCCATTTTAAATACCAGTCAAAAACAATTAGGAGTTTGTCCTCACCATTTCCAAACTGTCTTCTGGAGTTCTTGATGGTAAACTTTGTCAAAAATATTGAACATGCAGTATTTGATACAGATTTTTTTTATCACATCCTATCATCGCTATGCTGCTGTCTGAAGTTAACTTTAGGCCTGATCCTGCATCTGTAAATGCTATGGGGATCCTGCATCCTTTGTTATGTCTGTCTCATACACTGGTTTAGCAGCTTCTCCTGTATTCTTCTCAGTCTATAGATAAGCCTCTGAAATATATGTACTTATCTGGTATGTAGAAAACCATTATAGGCTTAGCTGCCTGTCCTGCTTCCCCCCAGTGTACAGTTTAAACCACAGCTTACTTAGCATCATGCTCAACTTACAAGTAATGCCACAGTAGTTCAAAATGTGTTTGGGTAGTCCCAAAGCTTTTATGCAATAAGGGTGTCTTACTTTTGTTGGAAGGCAGTGTCTTTTGATAACAGTTATCTAGCCCTGGAAGTGACACAGAACTATTGCTAATCATATGTAAACACTTTTCAGTATAAGCTTCAGTGGTACAGTTGAACCAGAGTGAATGTTTATCTCCTCAGAAACACTCCTGCAATATTGTTATATTGGATCATGCTGCTAATGTAACTTGGGATACAACTCCTCTCATGGTGCTACAAACCTCCCTGTCTCATTCAGATGTATTTTTACCCATAGAAAAAAAAAGGACTATACTAGACCTATAGTTGTATGATATATTTTTATACTGTGACTTAATTTGTCATTAATGAACTTTTGTGCAACACCACAATGTATTCATATGCACTTGCAAAAGTAAAATTTTGGACATGCAAATTTAAACGCTGACAAGCCCAGCTCTTGTTCACAAAAATAGGTGACTGCTAGTTAATGTTAAATGCGGGCTTTTTGTATGGTGTGGAGTGAAGAACATACTATATGTTACTAAAAGCCTTAGACAAAAACTGGGAAGAGTATATTGGTGAATGATGTCACACCCAAACCTGACTCAGATTGCTGAAATTATATTTTTAGCTAGTGGAAAAATTGTTTGGACTTGTACGCTAAAATGTTTTTAATGATAAAAGTTTTGAGTCGGAAAAAAATAGAGAAAAAAAAAAGAACACAGAAAACCCTGCATTCCAGACTGAATTTGTATATGTTTCTTGCATTTAAAATTTGCTATCCTGTGATATGGGAAATTGAGTTGCTTATCATGTATATGTACTTTAAAATGTATTCACAAACTACTGTTGTATTTGTATAAAATATAGACAAAAAGATTGCATATATATTTTTGTGTATAAGCTCTGTAAAATAGCAATCACGTTATGAAGCTGCAGCAGAACTTCATTTTAAACATTCACATCCAAAGAAACAGACTATTTATTGTCCACATACCCTGATTATAAAATATACCTTGCTGCTATTAAACAATAGTGCTGCAGCTTCTTGTGGCCTACAGTGTTATGTTTGCTGTACAAAAATATGTGAACTCCACAAAATATATCAATAAAATTACAGAATGGTTTTAGTTATTGAATAACTTATGCCTGGCATTTCAATAGATAATCTTGATCTGCATGTTTGGGATTGCAAGAAGTAATTACAGAGTCCATCCAGTTTTGCTGGGAAGTAGTTTGCAAAGGCATAACTGTCTTTATAATTTATGGCTGCTAAAATATCAGTTTTTCAGAAAATCTTAAGGCATAAGTATCTGTGTTTCATGATTTCACCAAGGAACAAATGGGATGATGCTACTGTGTCTGTGACAAGACAGATCTGAACTGAAGGAAGCAATTGAGTTTGCCATCAAATTGCGCTTTGAAACACTGTGAGACACTGGAAGGTAAGTATGGGGTGTCCATAGTGGGACCATTCCTGTGGGACACACAGGTGATTCCCCATCATTTCAGACCCGTGCAAGTCTCATACATCGGTTGTTGTAGTTTGCAGGACAAACTTTAAGGGTGTGCCATGTGCTAGACACAGTATGTTGGATGTCTCTCTGCAGTATTTCCAGGAGAAACTCAGTTGCTTTGATCCCATAGGTGATCCCATAGATGTCTGTCTGGCCTGGCACTGACTTCTGAAGAAGCCAGGCTGATGCCTGGGGAAGAGGTGCCTCGCAGCCAGACAGGCAGCCTGCACACAACTGCAGAAAGTTACCTCTGCTCGTTCCACAGGTGTGTTCCCTAGCATAGACTGTTGGCCAGGAAAGTAAAAGAGCAGCATTTCACATTTCTTTGCTTTTTGGAACATATTTTGTTAACATCTGTAGCACTGTCTGGATTTCCCTGCTTTTGAATTCCTTTCTTTTCCAAATCTTGGCTTTTTAGGTTCCTTGCTGTAACCCAGCAGGAGAGAAATTATTGTTTGAGAGAGTTGGTGGTTTTCAGCTTCTCCACATGCAGACATCTTTCCTTTCTTGTGATCCCTACCCCACTCCTCTGAGCTGACTTATCACTTCTGTGCCACAGGTTTCTAACTTGTTTGAGAGGGTTGGCCTTGTTATTTTGAGAGCCAAAAGCTCAACACATGCTCTATGATATGAAATACTCTGCAAAGCAATTTATAACCCCCCACATACACCCTCGAGAGAAAACCACCCCATTCACTGTGTTGCTGTCCTAGCTGGTCTCACCCACTGTAACTGATTTAATATGCCCTCCTTCCAAGCAGATAGCCTCCAGAAATTCCATCAGCCTCTGCAATAATTGGAATGGGATTGCACAGATGACATCTGTATTATACGGAGATCTCTTGATGCAGTCCCTCCAGAATTTCCTTGTTAAATTAGAGCCACAGACATCTTCCCTTCTGTCTCTCCTGTAATCACTTCTTTCCAAAACTTGCATAAGAAAGTACAGAAAAATGGTTCTGCGGTATCCTCTGTAGCTGGCCTCACTGTCCTCCAGGAGTGGAAGAGGAAGGTTGGTTTAGTTTTCCCCTTCACTTTTCCTCATTCTTTACACCTTCTTTTTCTTTCCACATACAAGCATGTCCTAGGATGAAAACTGGTTTTTGACAGAGAAATCCAGAACTGATACAGAGCTACTGCTGGATGAGCAAGAACTGAGCAGCTTCATGCTATTGGTTTCCCTGCTTTGCAAATCAAAATATTCTATAAAACTGGATAGAAATTAAGTTTTCCAAAGTGTCATCTACTGTAGTTGGCACAGCAAGGATTGGCGATCACACAGGACAGCAAGATAAACTCTGTTACAAAATTTAGTCTGTACTTAATAGTTCAAGAAGCATTTTGGAAGATGTTAATGGTGCTTATCGGTGTAAGCTGGGGCCTTTAGCAAATAAACAGCAACACTGTATTTCTGTTTTGAACAACACCGGAGACAATGGTATTGAAAATGACAGACCCCAGCAGTAGTGTGAAGTTTCAAGTTCCTGCTCATGTGCTATATCCCAGGTAATTCAGTATGAACGTTCTCTTCTCTTAATAAAGATGTAACACTTTGCCTGGTATTTTTATCTTTCTATACATTTATTTACTGATTTACTGATCTGCATGTCCTCAAGTAATGAACGTTTTCAGAGAAATAAGTATTTGTAAAAAATAGAATGAACAATTCTATTCTTCGTTGTCATTATCATCACTCAGCCTTTTCACATTTGTGGATATTTGTATCACAAGATCACCAGCTTCAGAGCTGGTTTGCCTGAGAGGGGACTCAGAAGACATCAGCTACCAGCTGAGCTTTCTGAGAACAAGCCACGGTAATGCCTGCTGTGGCTGAGCTGGAAATCATTTGAATTGATCCCTTGATATTTTACCTGTGGGGTTGATTCTCACTGTTGCACTGAACTTCCACGTACAAAGAATGGTTTAGTGTCACTTTTATGTGTCAGATCTCTCTTTGATGTGTGCTAAGTAGTGCAGAAAACCTGAAAAGTCACAGTTCCTAAAAATCAGTACATTGCTTGAACTCTGGTGAATATTTTGTGTGCACATGTATGTCTGCATGCATGTAGGCATGGGAAAGTAATCCAAGCTGGAACAGTTGCTAAATTAATTTCAGGGTTTTTTCATTTTGGTTTCCTCCAAAATGTTTAAGTCTAAAGTGTTTGTATTTTACAAATCCAAAGTGAATCGTATTGGTTATTAAGGTATCCCCAAGTTAGCACAGTGTGTGGCTTCCCAGGCAAGCTGGCAGAGCTTCTTCCAACTACTTGATTAATCTATGAGACACAGCAGTTTATCTAAAGGGTGCACAGACTCCAGTGAGGAAGGTGTTTGTCAGCTCTCCTTGTGTAGTCCTAGATAGAATTTCAGCAGAAAAGCTCTATAGGCTGTGCCTCTGAAATTAGGCTCAACTCTGGCTTACTGGCTTTTGTGTTAAATTGTTACACACACATGGTTATGGGTAAATCCTTAAAGTTCCTTCACAAGTACTTATATTGAAAATAAAAATAAAATACAGATTTTGGTTATGGTTTAGGGGCATACCATAAGTGGGTAACATCTGAGCTGTAACATAAGACTATCAAATATCAAACATTCATGACAAATAAACACAGACTAAAGTCCCAAACTTTCTTAAGTCTCACCTGAAAATTGTCTCCTTTTCTTTTGTCAGTGTTTGACTCCTTACGCCAGTGAAGTATTAGAGGGTTGCCCCATACTTTATATGCTCTGTTCGGCTCAGGCTGAATTCAGCAGTGTTTTTACAGGAAGCTTCTGCTTACTCACTGAAAGCTTGCAATAATGTATTTGAATTGTATGACCCATTTTAATATTGGGCTTAAAACCTTTTGACTTAAGGCACCTCTGAGAATTTGCTATGCCCCACCAGAGTACCCAGGCCACCACATCAGAGCCATCAAATTTAGAGGATTCTCTTCCCTCTTCCCCTCTACAACCCTCCCAAGAGGTGGTGTTTGCAGGAACCACCACATTTGCTATGGCAGTGTATTTAATATACATCCCAGAGCTGGGTGTGATCTGTGTTAATGGGATTGTGCAAGCTGCTGGGAGAGACTCACCCCTTTAGGCATCAGTCTAGGAATCAGCATTAAATCCATGTACCTGGCAAAGCAGCAGCCTCCAGTGCTCGACTTAGCTCTGACATTACCCCCCAGGTCCTTTGCTGTACATGATTAATTTTGCTCATTAAGCATTGAAGCTGTTTCCTAGTCCTTAAGCTACAAGTCTTAAATTCCACCACTATATCTGGCATCTCCCTGTACCCAGCAAAGTCAGCTTTGCTCCAGGGGCAAGACTGCAAAACCAGTCTTGGACAATTTGGCTGAAAATACTGCACAAGGTGCCTGCCATGTGACAGCAGTCAACCTGCCAGGATAGGTATTGGTCTTTGCATGGCCAGAAAATTCTGCTGTGGGTGAGAGCCTGCAGTTTACATTTCATTGTCTTTATCCCTAAGTTTGGATTCTTTTAGCTTGTCACAAGGTGCTCGTTTGAAACTGTAGTATTAATCTGCAGCAGCGGGTCTCAGATTATTATCCCTGGTCCACCTTGATCACTGAGCCCCTGTAAATTAGCTGTGAAACCTCAGCTGCCTTTCCAGTGCCTCCAGTTAAAACCTCAGTGTGTTCAGGTAAGAAGAGCCTTTGCTTCATGCTCTTGAACACATGGAGTAACCTTAGTGTGAAGGAAAAAAAGCATCAAACAGCTGTTTGGCAATGTGTGTTTGAAACTTGATCTTATTATTTATAAACTAGGGTTTAACCTTTTAAAATGTTTATTATTATGTCTCAAAAGTAAAACAGCATCACAGTTCTTGCAGATGTATTTTTTCTTTGCATTTGGGTTTGCCTTTCACTGCTTTAATGAAAACTTGCTTGTATTTGCAGTTCCAAGGTGTCATTTGTCTCACCAAAACAGTGAAACTCTGAAACATGAACTGGATTCTTTTCTGGCTTGTTCTTGTAGGGAAAAAAAAAGAAAAAGAAAAAGAAAAAGAAAAAAACAAGTTGTTAATCAGTGGCCTATCTTCAGAGCAAGCCTCTGTAGGGACTGGCTCCAGACAATGCTATCACTTACACCTGTGCAATTGATCATATCAGAATTCCTTTCAGGCAACTCTGAATATCATTTGAGGTCTATGAGGTGTGGTCGGAAGCAACACTTGGACTATGAAACTCTGTGCATGAGGAGAATGTAGGTTCATCATCAAATCCTAAACTGAGATCAGACGGACTCAGAGTAGAAGAAGAAAAAAGAAAACTTGGTTTCAAACATGAAGAAAACCTCTCAGAAGTCACTAAGCCACAGGCTACGGAACTGTCTTGCTTTGAGTAGGACTGTAATTTAAGCACTGAAGAGCTACACTTGGCTCCTTTAGCAAGGTTACAAAGTAACCTATTAGAAACACAATGCTACCTCTGTATTGTAAGGCAGTTCTTAGAAGCCTCTAGATAGCCAAGCCTTCAAGGGATTGTTACATAGTACAACCACCAAATGTACAAATAAATTAATCATTGAGGAGAACTAGATACATAAATATAACTATACACTCCTAAACTCTCTGAAGTCAGTTCTGATCCCCAGCCCTGTCCCTCTCCTGTTTTAGACAAAACTGGCTATTAAGCACAAGAGTGATGCACCTTGATGAAAACAAAACTGGTGTTTGGTACGTGGCCTGTGCTGTGCTGGGTTACATCCATGCCTGCCCTTTAAGGCCCTTGGTATCAGGTCTGATTCCTCCTGTGCAGTGACCAAACAAACAGCAGTGGTAACTAAGAACAATGGCAAACAAAGAGTTTCTATATTCCTGATATGCAAGTGAAATAAGAATGGGGGAACCGAGTGAGATTCTGTACTCCTTCTCATCCAGAAGCACAGAGTAGATTGGGCAGCTAGTGCAGCACTGGGTGCACAGGTATGTTTTACTTGCAGAAATGCAACGCACAAGCTTGGAACAAACCCATTGATGCTGCAGTTTATTGTAGCTGTGACATATTGGAGCCCACAGGACACAGACTGTGTGCTTCCCCCCTGTCCCTTGTAAAAGCTCCTATTGCACTCTGTACTGATGACTTCTGGCTCCTACAGCTTCCTTTTCCCTCCTGGAAAAGGCGGTGCAATGGGAACAGTGCGGTTGGAGGCTGCTGAGGGCTGCCCTGGGGAAGGGTGGCCGGGAGGGAAGGGGCAGTGTGTCCCCAGCAGCCCTGCTCCCCTCTGCAGGTGGCTCCCCAGCCTCACTGGGAGCTTCCCCAGCCTGCAGTAAAGCCAGAGCTAAATGGGGCCATGAAGCTTGACATGGACATCCTACAGCAGTTGTGGCTCCTGGGAAGTCACTGGGCCAAATCATCAATGGATTACAGGAAAATGGTGTTCACTAAGAATAAAAGCCTGCTTGCATTTAAATCAGATTTAATCGTATTCACACTGAAAGACTCTGGATGTTCCCTTCCTATGGTCCTCAGCCGTAAGATTGAGGCAGGACTGTAGGTTACATTGGGGCACTTTACATCCCAGAGAATGCCCCTCTTCCTGTTCAAAAATTCAGTGTATTCTCCAAGAACAATACAACAATGTCTACAATGGCAGGGCAAAACAGAAAGATTTCTGACAGAAAAGGGTAACAAGAAAATGACCTGAAATGGCAGCAAAAGGACAGCTGACAGATGTGGACATGGAATTTGGAAATAATGATATGGAAGGTCTGATACAGCCTTTAGAATGAGATTTCAATCAAAGAAATTTGGAAACAGCCCTAATCCTGTCTATTTTATGAACATAGATTTTATTGCTGTTTTATAGCATTCACAATCATCAGAAAGGCTGCTATAGCTGTCAGCTTAACAGGTCTGTGCTCAGTCTTTTCATCCACACATCCTTCTACCTGTGCCTCTCCACATTCAGCTTTCCCTTTGAACTTCACTGCCACCATAACCTGGTGAAATCAGGCTTGGAAAATTCAGAGCAGAAATGTCTTTCTGGTGCTTTTATATACTGTATGGCACAGAAGCCTGTTGAAGAACTGGAGCCCTACTAGCACTCAGAAAACAGGCATAAAAATCTTTCCTCTCTTCTGTAGCTTCATCCACTTTCTGCAGCTTTTCATTTCCACCACAACTCTGCTGCCTAGAAGACATTCTCTGTAAACATTGGAAATGAAGACTTTACATACAGGCTTAACACCTGAGTACTGCTCAAGAAAGGAAAGTTAATACCTGTTGTCTCCATGGCTTATTTCACTGCATATTTAAAACCACACTAAAGATCCTCTGGTCCTCCCCCACCCCCAAAACATCCCTGAGTAACTGATGATGAGCCAGAGAAATGCCCAGAGGGGGTAGCAGTAGGATATTACTTGGCTGGCTCATGCTGTACAACGGGCTGTGGCAGCACCTGGTGGGTCCTGGGGCCTCTTGCACTGCCACAGTCCCTTCTGGGAGGGCCCAGGAAAGAGGAGCTGATCGTCCTAAATCTCAGTACTGGGGAAGATCTCCATCACTGATTCACCGAGGAGTGATGTCTTTGAGACGCCCTGGTCCAGTTGATCTAGAGTTCAGGGAGGGTCAGGAGATGACTTTGGAACATCAGGTTTGTGTGTTAGGGTGAAAAACTGAACCCATCTCAAGGAGGAGAACACTCCAGTTCTGCTTGCACATGGTCTGGGTACCCTTGAAACCCCCTCTCAGCAGCCTGTGGTCCACATTATACACACCCAGATTAAAAAAAAAAAAAACCAAAAAAAAACCAAAACCAAACAAAAAAAAAAAACCAAACAAAAAAAACCCCAACAAAAATGAAAAGAAAAGACCAGGACCGCCTGCAGTCAGTGCTGCCCAGAGAGAAACCCTGGAGAAAGAGGCACTGTCAGTTTGAAGTCCCATGGCAGAATCTGTACTGAAAAATCTGACATCCAGAGGAAGGTTCTGAAGAGTGAGGAGGTAGGAAATGGCTTCCAAGTTTTCCAAGATATTTGTCAACATGTACAGAAAGATACTGGAATTTTCAAAAATCCTTTATCCCACAAGGGTGTTCTGCTGTCTGGGCAGTACAGCTGGTACCAAACACCATGTCAGTTAGCACAAGCACTGCAAATATGTGAGAGGGTCAAAATTTAAAAAAGCTCCTTAAAAACCAGATGGACCACTAACACAATTATGTTTCTTTGATTTCTGCCAGAAAAGCTCTGTAAATTCAGCAATAATTTTTCTAAGAAGGATCCAGAAATAAAATACACACCTGTAGTACTGCAAGGGGCGTGTTGAGAAAATGACCAAATACTTGTGTGTAATTCTAGTTACTGTATCCAAAGGAAGATGCACAACAATAATTTGACTTTATGCTGCTATTAAAATTGTGGTACTGCATGGGCAAAGCTGAGCACCCAAACCAGTCCCCTTGTCCCAGTTATGTTTAAGTGGTAGGGTCCTACAAACACAATTTTATATTTATGCCTGCCATAGCCTCATCAAACATCAGCACTCACCACTTCAGCTGCTTCCACTGAGAAAGACTTTGAGCTGTTTAATGCACCTGATGCTGATCATTCCTGCCTGGAGCCATGGTGAAATGCAATCACCTGTCACTGCTTTATTTATTCCTGGGGCATTTTGCTAGAGGCATTCAATGGGCAGAACATATTTCTTTTTCTTTTGAGATTAGAAATGATGTGAAATACTTATGAGTTAATAATTTTTTAGCTTTAAATCTGTTTGCCTTGATTTTCTAGAGATTTGCTTCAGGGTTGGAGAAGAATGTTTCCAGGTGAACCTGATTTGGTTCTGACAGTTGGGACAGATGCAGTTCATTTGGAGGAGGGAGGGAAAATGGTGAAGGGAGGATAAAAGGCTTTGGAAGGTGGTTTAGAGTCCTTTCTACCAGGGAAGCTTTGTAGTCTTCTGTCTTAGTAGCTGCCTGTTGTTTTCTCCTTCATATTATGCCATCACCTATTCCTCTTAATTGTTTTCTTTCTTTTGAGTATTCCCCCTCTGCGAATTTGCGCCCCTGCAGCAGCCCTTTAGTTATCCCTGGCAAAGACAGCAAAAGCTTTTTGGGGGGAGCTTCTTCAGCCAGGACTCGCCGCTTGCCCTCACGTCTGTCCTGGTGCTCCATTGACTGGGAGCAGCTCTGCCTCCTGCAGCCCTTGGGATCTGGGGGCTTTGGCTCTGTCTACAAAGCCACCTACCATGGTGCCACGGTGGCTGTGAAGCAGGTGAAGAAGAGCAGCAAAAACCGGCTGGCATCGCGGCAGAGCTTCTGGGCTGAGCTGAACGTGGCCCAGCTCCAACACGATAATGTGGTACGTGTGGTGGCTGCCAGCACCTGCGCCCCAGCCAGCGAGAACAGCCTGGGCACCATCATCATGGAGTATGTGGGTAACATCACTCTGCACCATGTCATTTATGGCACTGGGGATGCATGGAGACAGGGGGAGGACGAGGAAGAAGGATGTGGAGGGAAGGCCCTGAGCATGGAAGAGACTGTGTGCTACTCTTGTGACATCATGACAGGCTTAGCCTTTCTGCACTCACAGGACATTGTGCACTTGGACCTGAAACCTGCAAATGTTTTCATCACTGAGCAGGGAGTGTGCAAGATTGGAGACTTTGGGTGCTCCCAGAAACTGGAGAAGGGCTCGTCCCAGAGCGCCCGTGTTTGCCAGCAAGGGGGCACGTACACACACCGTGCCCCTGAGCTCCTCAAGGGGGAGAGGGTCACTGCCAAAGCAGACATCTACTCGTTTGCCATCACTCTCTGGCAGATGGTGACACGGGAGCAGCCATACCTGGGCGAGCGGCAGCACGTGCTCTATGCCGTGGTCGCCTACAACCTGCGCCCGTCGCTGGCTGCCGGGGAGTTCCACGAGTCTGCCGTGGGCCAGGCACTGCACAGCATCATCAGCTGCTGCTGGAAGGCCAATGCAGAGGAGCGTCTGTGTGCAGAGCAGCTGCTCCCCAGCCTCAGCGCCCTCAAGCAGAGCCTCTAGGAAAACTCAGAGGCTTCTATATTCCTTTTGCAGGCTTTTCTTTCCCTCTACCCTTCCTCTGAACGTGATGAATTCAGCCACTGTGTGATCTAAAGGTTTTGTTGCTGTTTTTTATACTGGAAAAAAATACCCCAAACTGTTTTGATATAGGACAATTAAAAACAAAGAGATTTAATGAAACTGTGGGGTTTTACCCTGGAAGGGGATAGTGGCAAAGATGAAGATGTTGGCAAACACGATTTTTTCTGGTTGATGTGTTGCGTGCTGCCTTGCTCACTAGGAAATGTGACGTGCAGAAAAAATGTTGGTTGTAAGTAAGTGAAGTACAAACAAGGGTCTGCTTTTGGAAGGTTCTTTATACATAATACCTTTTGGTATTTTTAAAATGTCAAATATGAGTAGTTCTTGACACCAGCTAGGGTAGTGCACTTCAGCTTTTCCTCTTCACTAACCAAGGAATGAGTATGTATTACAAATCAATGAATGCAGAAAAATAAGTACAGAGTGTCAGTGGTCTATTTAACTTGTTCTTAGATGTACCTAATTTCAGTAAGTATGCTGCTTCTGATATGGAAAATGTGAACTACTCACATACTCCTTGAAATAAAGAACCTTTTTGTCAGTCTAAGGCTACTAAGAGTAAGAAGTTGCATTAACAACTTGTCCTTTTACAAGACTTCCCTGCTACCAGGTGTGTCAGTAGCGACTTGCTAGTTGGAACACTGTAAATTTTGAAGCATTATAAGAAGATTTTGTGCAGAATAGAGTTTAAAAAAGGGGTGGGAAGAATGGTAAAGTGAGGATTATTTTGCTTTATAACACATGGCTCAGTGTTGGACAAGATACTGGAAGTACTGAAAAGGAAGTTTGCTTACAGCAGCAATAATGTTCCTCTGCTGGTGCTCAAAGCATACACTATTGAACTATCCTGTGCACTGCTTATGTCTTATCTGCTATCTTTCCTAATCTGGTTGTAGTGCGTCTGGGAAAGGAAGTGCTGTAGGCAACGCTGAAGACAAAAAGCTCTGATCCCTGACTTATCAGAACTGATAATTGTACATCTGCACCCTTATCTGGAGCTGCCTGCTGTAGCTGATATTGCCATTCTGCTCAAAGCCTCTGCTTCTTTTTAAGACAGGAGAAAGAGTGATGTTTCAGTCAAATTGTTTTTCTTCTTTACCCTCCCTCCCCCCAGTTCCATTCTGGAAAAAAAAAATCCCAAAGGAATGGAGCCAGTTTCCTGATTTCTGACACACATCTGTTCTTAGCCCCGTGAAATCCTGGAAATGAGCAACTGTGTGAATTTGAGATGATTCTGTAGGTCTTTATGGTATTTGGGTTGGTAATTGAAATTAATGGTTTATAAAGCATATCTAAGCTTAACTATTTCTTGGTCTTCTGTCCCCCTTAAGTGGAAATAGAAAATGCTGGCTGGAATAAAAAACCCTGAAGTAAATTCTGGGAAAAATTTCCTGTGTTTCTCTGTCAAAATAATTATGCTATAGACCCAGAACTTTTTGTGTGTGTGTTTATTGTGTAACTTATTTAATAAAGAAGTTGTTTTATAGAAGTTATGATACTAAGTCAGTTACCTTTGAAATGATTAGCTGAGGGCATGCAAGATAAATTTTTAGATAAAGCCATTGACGTGCCTTACCTCAATATCAAGCAGTAAAAATGTTTCTGCAGCTTTGAAAATAATAAAAAATTGAATTAATTTTTTCTAGTAGCTCCTAAATGCTTGTGTTGTATTTATTTTGCCAGTCTAGGAAGCTTGCTGCTTATACTGCTAGAAACCTGTGATTTTTTCCTTAATGATACTTTAGCATCAACAAGTGCTACTTGAGCCTCTGTGAAAAATCAAGCACCCTTCAAACTCTCTGTTGTACTTGACAGAAGGATACTGAATGGCCAAGGTCTACTCTTGAAGTATAATCAGCTCTGCAGATGTTTCTGTCAATTTTATGGGGTTCTCTTTTGATAGTGTGAGAGAGAGCTCTGCACAGCACTCAAGATGTAGGCACACCATACTCTGCTGCCATAATGATGGTCTCTGTTTTATTAACTTCAAAGGTTTGTTTTGTTTTTTGATTGCTAATGAGCTCTGAGTTAATGCTAATCAAGAAATATCTCTAGCTGAACAGCTCAGAATCCTTGGTTCTATGTAAGATGGTAAGTTTGCCTGTTTGCCTCACTTTATACCAATATACCTTGAATTTCTTTCTGCCAGTTTGTAGTTGGCCCTTGCAATTAAATAACTCCACCATTAGCAAATTTGTTCATATTCTGGCTCTCCATCTTGAACTTCATTTGTGGATGTGCTGGGCAGCAGAGCATCCCCTGAAACACCAGTGGCCACTTTTTCCTGCTGGGAGAACTGACAGTTTTACTCCCTGTGCCTATCTTTGACTTACCCAGCCCCTTACCCAGCAGGGATTTCTCTGCTAAATGTGGCTGCTTAGTACCTTTCAAAAGTTTGTAGTGAAGGATTTTTTAAATGCCTTTGGAAACTCTAAGGGAACATATCAATCAGTGCCTTATCAACATGCTGTCACTGCTCCTAAAGAATTCCAATACAATCCAACACAACTGTGAAGTGCAATTCTTCCAATGAAAGCAATATTGGCTCCTTCTAAACAAATCATCTCTATGTATCTGTTATTTCCTTTAATATAGAATCTGCTAATGTATCTTGTACAGACATCACTCATGGAATTAGGAAATTGATTTTTTGAAGACTTCCCCAGGATATGATCCTGGAGAGAAGAAGGGCCAACAACTCCTGGTTGATTTTCACGGATTGCCTTCTCCAGCCTCAAGACTGGTCCATCCCCATGAGCAGCAAATCAGGTAAAGGTGACAGGATGCCTCCAAGGATAAGCAAGGAGCTTCTGATTAAACTAAAGCATAAATAATAAATATGCAAGAGTTGAGAGACCAGTGTGGGGTCTGAAGCAAAGAAGATTTACTATTGATAAAGAAAGATCAGGTTAGGGAACACGGAAACAACCAAGGTGTACAGAAGTTCTTTAGCCCTGATGGGATGTGCTCACAAATGCTGAGGGAGCTTGCCAATGTCCTTGCTAGGCAACTCTAGGCTGTCTTTGGAAGGTCGTGGTGCTCAGGAGAGAATTCTGAGGTCTCAAAGAAAACAAATGTAACTCCTGTCTGCAAGATGGCCAAGAAGGAGGAGCTGGAAAACTTACAGCCAGTCAACCTCATCTAAATCCCTGGAAAACTGGTGGGAAAAAAAAACCTCTGGAAATCATTGCCAAACATATGAAGGACAAAAAGTGATTTGGAGTGGTCATCAGGGATTTATGAAGAGGAAATCATGCTTGACCAACTTAGTAGCCTTTTGCCATGAGATTACTGGCTGCTGGAGGGCAGTGGTGGTTGCTCATCTTGACCTTAGGGAGGTTTTTAGCACTGTTTGCCATTACATCCTCAGAAGTTGATGAAGTACTGACTAAATAGTAAAAACTGAAAATTAGCTGAGCTACTGGGCTCAAAGGGTTGTGATCAGTGACATGAGGTCCAGTGAGAGACCAGTCATTAGTGGTGAATGCCAGAGATCAGCACTGGGCTGGCTAACATCTGCACTGAGGGCTTGGATGATGGGATGGAGCACTCTCTGCAAGTTTGCAGGTGATACAGAATCGGACGGAGCAGGCAATACCTTGGGTGGCTGTGCCGGTGTTCAGAGACATTACCAAGCTGCAGAAATCTGCTGATGGCGACCAGTGCAGGGAGCTGCGGCCCGTGCACCAGGACGCGGCCGGGGCCAAGGGCTGGGAAGGAGTTTTGCAGGAAGGAGCTGGAGCTGCTGGCAGACAGCGAGCAGAACATGAGCGAGCAATGCGCCCTTGCGGCAGAGGCGGCCAACAGCACCTGGCGTGCGCTCCAGAGGCTGCTGCCAGCTCTTCAGCACGGCTACAGGAGATTATTGAAGATAATAATCGTACACGCAGGACAATGTGTCAGGGCTCTGCCGGAACAAGAAAGTCACGGAGGTACTGGACCAGGAGTGCAGCAAAGGGCCATTAAGCTGATCACAGAATTGGAACTTCTGCATGTGAGGAGGAACTGAGAGATGGGAGCCTTCAGCGTCAAAAAAGAAGGCTCGGGGGGATCTTGCCAGTTTGTAGAAATACGGATAGGAGGCAGTATTTATCATCCAATAAAGATGGAGACAGTGTCTTCTCAGTGCTGCTCAGTGGCAGGATGAGATGTAATGGACAAAAATAGAAGGACAGGAAGCCCCATTTAAATGCAAGAGAAAACATTTTTACAGTGAAAATGGTCAAACACTGGAGCAGGTTGTTCAGAAGGGTTAAGGAGTCTTCATCCTTGGAGATACTCAGAGCCCAGCTTGACATGGTACAGAACAAGCAGCTCTAGTTGACCCTGTTTTCGAGAGGGTTGGACTAGACAGACTCCAGAGGTCACTTCTAACCACAGAAGTTCTCCAGTCATAAAAACCATGAGTTAAAATGCCTGATTCTGGCCTTTTTTTCTTTTGTTTTATAAAAAATGGCATTCACCATCCCAATCTCCCCTGACACATCTCCTTCCTCAATAATAACATTCATAGATGTTTGAATTTCAGACATCTCCTGAGTTCTACAAAAATCCTAGCAAGAGCCTATGTTGTGTTTCCTTCAGGACAATGTACATGCAAGGATCACTCTGCTTCTTTACAATGGCTTGTTGTCTTGAGGGGGAAACAGGTGAAAATGTTTAGGTGGGAGTAGTCTTGATCTTGTTTTGGGGATTTTTTTGTTTTGTTTTGTTTTTCTTTTAAAAACCTGAAACCTGACATCAATAGATCTGCCAGTGAGTCTTGACAGATTTCTTGTTCTTGATATTCTGAAAATAAAAAATTATGGAGTTTCTGTTAGTTCCTTGAAGGTTTTTTTTCCCCTCTATTTTTATATGTAATCCACCAGACTTTTTTCCTTTTTGTTTTCTTCATCTGGACCCAGCTTCAGGTTTTTAAAAGATTCTTTCCTGCTCCTAAAGCTGGAATGAGCTAATGAGTGTAGCTGCACTTTGCTATTAACTTTGTCACACTTGCATACCCCAAAAAACTTTCAGTAGAAGGGACATGATGCTAGCAGAGCAGTTGCAGACAATTGTGTCACAACTCTAAGGGGATTCTGTTCATCAAGATTTTTCCCTTTCTATAAACTGGTTTTGTCCTTTCTCTCTCTTTGCCCTTGCATGTGTATGCAACACAGCTCCAGATGGTTAGCAAGACATGATTCTAAGTTATAAACCTTAAGGGCTACTTGTACCTAGTTTATTTATTCTCTTTGTTTCTGGAACTGATTGCCAGTAGCTTGATCAGCCTAAACAGAAGATTTATTGAAGTATTGCAGAGATTCAGATAATGCAAGTGTAAGTCTGGGAATTGGTGGTATTGGAATATCTTTGACAGCCAGGGATGCTCTATTCAAGGCATGAGCTATTAGCTACTGATGCTAAGAACATCAATAAGAGTGTACCTCCTCAAATAAGAATCACCACTCATCTTGACTGTGTTCTGGGGAAAGAACAAAGCCTCATTTCTCCCAGCTGGTAAATGTAAAGGTCAGGTCTTTCTATTAAGATCAGATCAGATCTTAAGATCAGGTCAGATCTGTCTTACTAGTCACCAAATTTCACAGCTTGTTATAATTATTTTCCTTGGAAACTCAACTATTCTGGTGTTTAGTTTAGTTAGTTTGTTTATTTGTTTGTTTTGGGTATTGTTTTTAATGTGCCAAGTGCTGGTTCTGGGACCCTGGGATGCCATGTCACAGTAGCCAGCTTCTCAAGGTGAGCTTTTGTTTTGTTTTTTGTTTTCTGTCCCTAAGCAGCACAAGCTGCCTTTCAAACTTCCAGCTCTGCAGCACTGAGAGCTAACTATTCAAAAACTGGGTGGGTTAGCTCCTGCCTCATGGCAGTCTGGGGTAACCACAGCCTGCATGGAAACCTCAGGTCTTTCTCATTAATCTCCCAGTACTTAACTACCAGACCTGGTTGCATTTGGAAAGTACATATAAAGAAGATACTGGAAAGTGCTTGTATTCTTATGGGTACTAACCAACAGCAGTAGTGCTGAACATATTATCCATATTAGAGTGTTGTATTTTGTGCTTTCTTGGTTATACAGACAGTATTGTCCACTAAGGGAAAGCATGAGTTAAAAGTCCTGATTCTGGCCTTTTTTTTCTTTTATTTATAAAAAATGTCATTCACCATCCCAATCTCCCCTGACACATCTCCTTACTCAAATGGGCTCATGTATAAAGCTTGACAGGAGGCACTTAATGATTTTTAATGCACTTATAAATGATTTTATGTAATTTTACCTAATTCAAAGTGAATCCCCAGATAAGAGCCAATACTAATTAGTGCTGGAATGGTTTTAGGTCAAAATTAATTTTTTTCATGCCTTACAATGAAAAGCAACTTCTACATTATCCTGAGTTCTGCAAAGTGCAACAATTATTTTAGTAGTCAATTGATTACAAGAAAGACAAGAAAAGATGGCTAGAAGCATGGGAACAATGCAATTATAATAAACAGTTTCTAGGAAAATGAGAAAAAAGGAAAAGAAAAAGCATGGATGCCTATAATTCCATATTAATTCTTCAATTACTATAGCTATTATTGAAGGCTAAGTGTCTTTGGATCCCAAGTAGAAATATCAAGAGACATTTCATGATAGGTTTTAAAAGAAGTTAGCATAAGATACAATGCTTGATGCTATGCTCTTTACGTTGTTTGCTACTCCTTCTACTTTTTTTTTTTTTAATTATGCTTTATCTCAGTCCAGAAAGAAAGTGATAACATCACTATTTTCAAACAATAAAAATACTACATAACTTGGAAGGGGGCACATAGTCAATTCAGAAGGTAGGATGGGAAGCATGAAAACATAAGTCTGAAGAAGTATGGGTTGCTTCTGTATTCTGTGGTAAGATATACCACAGCAAAGAAAACAAACAAAAACTGTTTCACATGATATACCACAAACATTTGTAAATTTAATGAGACTTAAGTGGATGCTTATTATTTAACTCATGTATCAATTTTTTGCAGTGTTAGTATCTGTGTACATAATTTCATCAGCTACAACTAAGATGAAAATAAGGATAGGAAATGGTTATTTTTAAAATTAACTGTATGTGGAATATTCTAGTTTTACTTTGTTCTAGCTATTTATCTGCTGCAAATACCTTCATGCAGCGCTCAAAGAGGCTCTTTCTATGCTTCAGTTAACCCAGCTGCCAAATATTTGTCTGCCTGTCAAAGAAAAGCCTTAAAACCAGTTAAAGAAGGCAAATGGAACAAAAAAGTTTACTGGCATCTATCCCTGTCTGCCAGTAGCTAGGGATGCCATGGGACAATTTGACAGTGGAGGCACCACCACCCAGCCCTGGACTTCCCTGAGCACAAGGCTGAGTTCTGCTGTCGACCCAGCCTGAAGTTCAATAGCCCAAGTGTTCAGCAGAGCAGGGAGGTGATTGCATTTGCCTTTGCAGGGCACCTGGGATAATAGAGCAATTCATAACTTAATAAATATTCTACTGCACATGTGCCAGGCTACAAAGAGCGAAGTAGGCTGCAAATTGGAAATGTACGTGTCCAGTTCTTTTTAAGTCACTCCCTCCACAAGGGCAGAAGGAAAACCAGTTTTATTTTCAAGCCATGTATTTTTCTTGACCACTTAAAAATGGTGAAAGGGTTTTGATTCAGATATGGCACAAATGAAGCCTGTACCAGAGACAAGTATAAAAAGTTGCACCTGAACAGAGATTGTAAAAAAGCTGAATGTAAATAAGAGAACTGATAGGCTGGGGAGGCTGGATTTCTTTTTTAATAGCAGTTAATAGTATATATTACATAATACAGTAAATTTAGAGAGATACCATACACCTTTTCCACATCCTTGTTTTTCTCTTAATTAACAGTTCCAATAAAATGGTTTGCAGATAACACAAAAGCTACATGCAAAACCTTTGAAGGAATGTATCACTGCACTAATGTGCCAATAGATGAATGTCACACTGATTTCTGTTTGTTAAGAAGCTTACAGAACTCCAGACCTCCCATAAAGTTGTCAATCCTTGTACAGCTTTTGGGAGTGAAATGATTTCTATTAGATGTTTTCTCATTGAAAGGGGAAAATTAGATATTCCTAAAGTTTAATAAATCATTCCTGCCAACAGCTGACTTTCAGAGGAAACAAATGTAGTTAGTAGTAAATTTTAAAAAAAGTTTTCATGGTTGCATTGTTTGTTTGAAAAGTTGTACATTGAATTGCAAACAGCATTTGAAAAAGTGTCATGATCATGAGAAATCAGCACTACCTGACTGATCACAGCAAAAGAGCCATTTGCCCAGGGAGACAAGGGAGGGAGCTGGAGGAGGCAAGGAGATAAGCCAGAGACAGGGAGCCAGGAGACACTCCAAAATCCAAACCTATCTGCTACAACCCTTTCAATCAGTGAAGCTCTCACTGAAAAGTAAGTTTATACTGGTGTGTGGCTTTCTCTGTTGTATCCTGGAGATACCTGCCCACTGAACAGTCAGGGTCCTGAGTCTTGAACTAGTGCTTAACACCAGAGAAGGCCACTGATTTAGTTCAGAGTGGTCACCTGTTTCCACCAGGTCAGAGTAGTCTCTTGGTTTGTTGAATGAAGCATAGACTTCCTCTTGCTCAAGCCCCCAAAAACCCCAATTGATCTTAAAACTTGTTTAATTTTAATGGCTCTGCAAGCCATTACCAGTGCCCAGACTGCCTGAGAGGGCTTTAACATTTCCTTTTCTTTACGATTACACTATTACTGATTATGATTATTTAGTGTTATATTTAAGTAGCACCAATGACTCAGCAATGTATGCTAGTACACAAGAACTGGTAAATTTTTCATTGGAAAAGAAATTTGCTTTATATACAGAAGATTTTTAAGAGTAAAAAACTCCCTTTTCTGTATCAAAGGTGTGCTGCTGCTTTTGCCTTTTTTTTTTTCCACTAAGAAAAATGAGAAATAATTCCTAGGTATTAGCATAAGCATTTGTTCCTGCCAGAACAAAGGGATTGGCTCTCCCTCAAGGGATTGGCTCTCCCTCACATCAGGAACATTTCAAAAGAGTGTATGAGAATCAGTTATTTCTCTGAATAAGGGACTCTCAAAAAGGAAATACACCTGTGGCAGTGTGGTAAGGGGCTATTGGTAAGATGAAGTGACTGCTGGATGCTCTCAGAAACAACTTCCACAGTCATAACTATTGAAACAGTATCTTTAAACATATGTGTTTCACACATAAACTAAAAACCTGAGGTCATAATGCTGAAAAAATGACAAGTATTAATATTTACAAATTCTTTTCAGGGGGTATAGGTACCATACTCAAACCCACCTTCTATGTTTACCACAATACTTAATTTTATTTGCCTAAAAATTGAATGCTTGACCACAACCCTAATAAATGTTAATACTATCTCTTCCTCAGTCTTAAACCTGTAGGAAATACTGCTTCCCTTGATCTGGAAGACCTGTTGCTGGGGATTTCACTGTGTATGGAGGCAGGAATGTCGGATGTGCAATCATTTCACATTAGTGCATATTCATTTACATATAGTTGCTGTTTTTAAGTGATTGCTGCAGGGGGAAAAATACTTTTTCTGTTTTATATCATTTCCTAGGGGAAAATAGAGCAAATTATATTCCACATTTACAACCACATTTTGTAGACTGGCGTGAAAGGCCATGGACAAGCCCCATTTTCATGAAGTAGGAACTTCTGGCATGCATTTAGGTGAAAGATAAGTTTAATAGACTTGCTGTAATCTCCTACTAAGGTATTCTCTTAAACAAAACTTCTGAGCCTTCTATGAATGATATTACAAACTCTATGGTTGTTGCTCCGGCCCTGCTACTGCAACCTCATAACTTCCATGCAGTAAACTGCAGCTGCCACTTTGCCACATTAGCCTTGTAGAGAAGTTAGTAAACCCTTTGAAACCAAAACTTCTTCATATTTGATGCCTCTTGGATCACTTTCATGTTATATTGTGGACCTGACCAGCTGTTCTGAGCAATCACAGTGTGATGATTTCCTCAGTGGCTACTGACTCCTGTTTCTAAAGCACATCTTTAACACCACAATATCTCCTTTAGTTCCAGGTCCTAAGTTCTGTGTTACCATTCTTGTTTCTGTCAGGTTTTGAGTAATTTAGTTTGGCTGGTTCACAGAGGGTCAGGTCACAACAGGAGAAGCATTGCTGAATGGGTTTTAATCTTTCTTTCCAGATGCCAGGGTTGGGAAGGGCACCTTAAGTCCCAGAGAAGGCCGACACCTGGATGTAATCTACATAAGATTGCAAGTTGAAACTAATATCAGGCTCTAATAGTCCTGTAACATCAAGGTGGAAATCACCCCTTGCTTTAAGTCTCTTCGTCATCTGTGGCAAGCCTTTGTTAAATTTTTTGCTTGCAAACATTCATCATCTGAAAACTCGTTGGATCAAGAATATCACAAAAGGACACCAGTTCTCAAGAGATGAGGAAAAACTTTTCACGAACACAAACCCACAAATATAGGGAGTGATGCATTCCATATCAAGAGAAATTTTTCTTTTAGTCATAAGGCAGTGTGAGGCCAGAACCATTCCTTAAATTATCCCTGTTCCATGACAGAGAAGCAGCACAAGCCCCGTGAAACAATTCCCTACTACTCTGTCTCGCCAAAGAATTACATTAGATTAAACTGGTCTTTGGATGAAAAAAGCCACGATCAGCAACTTCATATGTGGGCTCTAAAACACATGGGCAAACATGTATATGGTCTACATATACTGGTAAACAGAATTTCTGTAAAATGAAACACCATTTCTTCCTCCCAGGACAGACATCATCCAACCCTGCTAATACCCTGAGGCTGGCAGCTTCCCACAGTCTTTGCAGGAGGCAGACACAAAGAGAAAAGACAACTCCAAAGTCTTTCATAGCAGAGTCTTGTGAGAGTTTGCATGCACCAGTATGTGCCACTAGTGCCTAAACACTGTCAGTACAAAGCATCCATAGAGAAGCCAGTGAGGTAAGAGCAGCAAAACAACCTGTATCCTGGAAGCCACCAGCCAATTCTGGTGTTAAAACAGCGTGTTCTGTTCAATAAGTCACACAGATATTATTTGGGTAGGTGCAAGTTTTCAATGTGTTCTAAGAACTACTGCAATCTTCTTGAATTATTTTCACAAAGTGAAAATATCACAACAAGCAATGCCAAGTGGTTGTTTCACAACAAGCAATGCCAAGTGGTGCTGCCTCAAGTGGCCAAATCCAGACTGGAGAGATTTGTGGAGTTTATTATTTTTTGTACTTGGTTAACATTTACCCACATGAAGTCGTCTGAGGTGATTTCTAAACTGAAAACTGGATGCAAAAATCCCACAGCACTAGTTCTGCTTTCACTGGGCTGATACTGGGGATTTTTTGTACAGGAATTGCATGCCCCCACTCTTGGTAACCTGGCCTGGATAAGGACAGGTGATAGGGTAGGAATGCAAGTATAAATAGTGTGTGTGAACAGAATACCCAAACTGGCATGTTCTGAGAGGATGCTTGCCCAAAACCTGATAACACTATGAGGATATTAACAATAAAAAAGCTTGCTTAAGACAATGACCACCCAGATTAAATGCTAACCAGGGAATTAGATTAACAAGAGGCTTCTGAGGGGGAAAAAAAAGCTTGAAAAGCAGTATGAGAATTTGTGATTATTAGAAGAAAACTTGCAGCAGGTGCTAATATTTCTAAGACGCTCCTCATCAGATATGGTAAGTAGCTGCCACCCCACTGCTGGTATAGACAGTGGTGGGGGACTGACAGGATGAAGGAATAGTAGGGACCCACACCCCTCCTGGTATGTGGAATGGCTGCACAGGCTTCCAAAAGTGGGACTGTGTATTGTAATGCACACTTCTTGCAAGAGAGTGGAAGTGCATGCAAGAAATGTATGACTATGTAAGTGAGATCACTGTAGAAAGGTATGAAACTTGTAGGTGCTTACCAGCAGTTTGTAAGCCTCTTGTATTCTGATTTCTGTTGTAGTGCTGATACCGACCCACAATACATAGTTCATTGATTACCAGCAAATCATAGGTTGCTAATCAATAAACCATCTTAGTTGCTATCAAGTCTGTGTGAGTTACAGAATCATTTTCTGCCAAAGCTGTTTTTTCATTATTACAAATTGGACAGAAGCATCACATCTGCAGAGCAAGGAGTGGAGAGAAAACAGTCTCCCAAGAAAGCAGACAACATGTAATTCATTAATTTGAAAAAAAAATTTAAGATTGAACTAGAACAGGATGAATTCAAATATCCTCCTGAAAGCCTTCCAGATGGACAATGATGTTTCAGCCCCAAATATTGTAGGGATGTACCAGATTCAATGTCACTAGAAATGCTGTAGCATATCAGCAGCTTTGTATTTTTTGTCACAGTGACCTGTGTCAGAAAAACAAGGCAAAACAGGCTGACAAGGGAGAAGTTTTGCTCTAATCACATCAGTGATATTAGAAGCCAAGTCTATATCAATGATATTATCTGCCAGGCAAAAACCACACATTTAGAAAGAGCTTGATGAAGTTCAAGTTGCCCACTTGAAAACATCTCCTAACAATCAATATTTGTAGCAATGTTTGTCAACAGTAAAAGACTCCATCAAGGCACAGTTGCTCTTTTTCTGAATCACAGATCGAGTCGTGCTTACATGAGGACTTTTTAAGGTAAAGACAATCTAGTATTTTAAGAAGTAGTTGCATTTTTATATGCTGAGCTTTATTCTAGAATTAGCATGAAAATTTAGAAATGGTAAAATGGACAGGCTAATATGAGAACTCCAGCTGTGCATTCTGCCTACTACCTTCAGAGAGCAATACCAGTTAGCAGCTACCCATCTATACAAATCAGTCTTTTAGAAGGGAGTATTTTTTATTTTCAGTTTTTTTTCTGAAGTTCCAGTAGCTCAGGCACCTGTAGAGAAAGCTAATTGCTGAGCAAAGAACTTGGATGAAAGTTCTGCAATATGATACAACTGAGAAACTTAACACAAGAGGATCAGCAGATACCTATAATTAAGACCAAGCAGATGCTGTAGCCATTCCTAAAAGGCTATTCTTAAAAGGGTTGAAAATAGATTTCACTGGATTTCTCCTGAGTGGTTTAGTGACTCAACCATCTACTGATGACCTTCATGGAAGCCTGCTTCCTATGATCCTGCTTCACAGGTATTTGAAGACCAGAAGCTCAAACAAAACCCTTAAAAGTGTGTTCAGATCCCAATGACCTTGGAGAAGGAAGTGATTTACAAGTAAATAGGAATATGTTCATCACCACTGAAGGCAAATATTAGAGGTATTAGGCTGGCATAACCAAGACAGCTTCCAAGGAGCTGCCCACATGAAATAACCACTATGAAAAGTGACACAGCAGATTTAAGAAAGCTACTGTGAGCTCTACCAAAACCATCCATGGGCCACCAGTGTGAAACAAGCAGAATAAATCTACTCCAAAAAATGGATGGTGTTCACAACCCAAGCTGCAAAGTCTGGAGAGTATGTCTGTCCTTTCACCCAGCCAAAAGTGCATCAGAAAGGTTCAACATTCACCAGAAGACAACAAAAATCTGCATTTCACTAAGTTACTACAAAAGACCTGACTGACTACAGCACATGCTCCTTCTGTCACATAGACAGACTCATCCAAGGATTTACTCTTCTGAAGGACAAACTAGTCAAAGGCAGAGAGAAAAAAAACTCCCCTGTGATCTGTAAACCCCAAACCAAAAGTCAGAAAGTATCATGAATGCACATGGACTGATACTCTGCATGATAAATCATTAAATTAGGTATCAAGTTCATTTTGCTACAGACCACTAAATCATGTCAAGAGCATGTCCTGCTTCCTAATAGTTTATCCTCTTAATTACTTGACACAAGGGAAACATTCCTGGAAGCTTCACCTAAAAAGCACAGGCTGCTGTGTATTAATTTAAGTCACAGAATCAAAATCTCTTAACTAAAGTTAGCATTGTCTGGGGAGAAAAAACCTACATGAAAAGCAGTATGTAATCAGAGGAAAACCAGGCAGAATACAAAATATGAATTAGAGGCTAAGAATGAAAAAATACAAGATAAACAAAAAGTTGTATTTAAAATGGCTTTTTACTCACATGAATGGCAAGAAGGAGCATTTTTTAATAGATAGCGTATTTCAGAGAAAACAGAAAGTATAGATAAATTTCTGTTGCACATTTGTGGAGAAAAACAACATATATCAGAAAATTCCAACAATAGCCATGGTAAGCCTTAAACATAGGAACAGAAGTGAGGCGGTTTTTAAATCAGCAGCTCCAGATAGCCTGCATCCAAGAATTTTAAGAGCTGGCAAAAGAGACTTGTGTGCTGTTAATGTGGATTTTCCATAAGGTCTGAGAAATTTGGGGAAGCTCAGGAAAAAAAGGAAAAATCTCAAAGAAAGCTGAGGTAATGCCAATACGAGGAAAATAAGTAAGAAAGGAACAAATTTGGCACTTATGTTCAACCTCGCCTTAATCCCAGGGAAAAAAAAAAACAAACCCAAACCAACTTCTTCATATAGGAATAAGAAATAAATGAGCAAATTGTACTTAAATTACACAGCTTAAATGTATGGAAAACGTATATTTTCAGATTTTTTTTTTTCTCATGCAATTACAGCATTTGTTTGGTGGACAATAGGAACAGTGTTGATATAACATATTTGCACATGGACTCTAGGACACAGAGAAACTGGCACAGTCGTGCACCTACAGTTCACAGCAAACAAATTAAAACCAAGGCTACAGGTCTGTCTCAGTCAGACATCTTTCTAATTGAATCCCACAGGAATTAGTTCTTGGCAGCAAGGTACTCAGTATTTTATCTGGAAATAAAGTTTACTAAGAACATTCATAAAAGCTCTAAGTAAATAGTGCAGCAAGGCTGCTGATTGGGAACCATCTGGATTACTGGAAAACTAAGTGCTTCAGCATGATCAGTGTGAGGTCATGTATTTAAGAGTGATGAATTTAAAACACTTATAGATGGAAAACTTCCTCAGGAAGTAGCTGGAATAGCTGGTAACAGAATAAACATGGGTATGAGTTCAAAAATAGTATATGTGTAATTGTTAAATAGTTCCAAAACAAACCACGAGAACAAAATGATGTTTTCATTGCAGAGAGCAAGAGACCAGAGAAACATGAGTATCACCAAAACATATTTTTCATGTACTGATCTCCATTGGCAAAAGACATTGCTGCATTTCAGGAAACAGCAACAGGATGACAACTTCTTTATCCACATTTTTTTGGAGCTGCTTTATCAAAATACAGCCTCTAGTACTTCCAAAGAAGATATTAGTAAATTAGAGATTTCAAAGAGTAGAAATAATCCAAGTTTAGATAAACAAGCCTAAACAATGGAATAGTTGGCATATAAAAGTTAACTGCATCACATGAGGTTTAAGGACCAAATGAAGACATCTAAAGCAACTGGCAAGGGGAAAAAAACCCAAAAACATTAAAGCAGAGTGTGACAGCTGAAAATAAGCTCATCTTAAAATACCAAGCAAACTTTCTTGAATAACTGTAGTAATAACTAAGCTTCCACAGGTGCAGTAGTTATGCTAACATTATACATGTCTATGATTCCTGAACATAACTCTAAATTAGAATTTAGTAATTAATTTTAAAAGACACTCATAGTGACCCTATAGGCCATCATTTCAATACATGTTTCTCAGGTTCTCCAGTGAGCTAACTTGAAACAGACATATTTTCAGCAAAACGCTTGGTTTGGGACTAACAATTACCACTGTCCAGGCCAAATCAAAGACAATGCTCAGTAAGAAATATCCCTCCAATGCCCAAACTGAACAGATAATGGATCTTCCATAAATAAAATTCATTTAAGTTTTTAAATTTAAGCATGAATATAACGAGCGCTTTTACTTAAAACATTCAATTCTGCTCTCGCAGCTCCACTTGACAGATTCACACTGGGCTGGACCAGACCGCTGGGGCCATCGAGTGCAACCTGTGCCCGAACACCACCACGTCCAGCTAAACCATGGCACATCCAGCCGTTCCTTAAACACCTCCAGGAACAGCGCCCACCATCTCCCTGGGCAGCTCATTCCAATGTCTAATCACCCTTTCTGCGAATAAATAAATCCCTACTAAATTCAACATAAACCTCCCCTGCCACAACTTGACACCATTGCCTCTCGTCCTGTCGCTTTCAGTAGCGAAAGAAGATGAAAAGACCCAAAGGCTCAGACGGGTACGGGTTCGCTGTCACTGGAAGCGATGAAGCCTCGCCTGTGCGCCAAATCCCGGCCCTCCCCCCAGCAGAACACCGGAATCTCCCAGGAAAGACAAGAGGGAGCCCGAGATGCCCGCGGGACCCGAGCGGGAAGGGCCAAGCCCGAGGAGGGGGCACAGGAGGTGCCAGCCCCAGATCCCGCTCCGCTCGCCACGAGCCGGGACTACAGGGCCGCCATCCATCCATCCCCGCAGGAAGCGGAGCCCTCACGGCTTCCGCGCCCGGCGGGCGGGTGAAAGGTCCCGCGGCGCCCGGATGGAGGCGGCGCCGCTCCGCTATATAAGCGCCCGCCGCCACCGCGCCCGCCTCTCCCGCGCCGCCGCCGCCTCCTGGCTCACCGCTGTTCGCTGGGCCCCGCGCCGCCCGAGCCCGGGAATAAGTCGGTCAGGAAGGCTCCGCTCCCGCCATGGTGAGGCGGGGGAGCGCCAGGGACATGGGGGAGGGAGCGGGGCTGCCGCGCCGGCCCCACCGCGTGGGCGCCGCGCCGGCCCGGGCGGTGCAGGCCCTCGGCCCCGGGAGAGCGCTGCGCTTCCCGGCCGTGCGGTGGGCGGAGGGCTCACCCCGAGCCGGCGCGCACGGAGGGCGGCCTGGGGGCCCGGCAGTGCCGTTCCTTTCGGGAGCGGCACCGCGGGGCAGCGCAGGCGGAGGGCAGGCGGCCGCAGCCCGGCGTGAGCGGCGCTGATCCGGCCTAGTGTCTGCCCTCATGGGCCGCCCATGTTAGCGAACGCGGTCACTTAATGCGGCAGGTAGCACCTCATGGTCAGTGTGACACGCTGTGTTTCACAGAACCACAGAATAGGTCACGTTGGAAGGGAGCGCAGTGGGTCGTCCTAGAGCACATGGCACAGGATTGAGCCCGGACGGCTCTTGAGTATCTCCTGTGGGGGATACGCCATACACAGCCGCTCTGGGCAGTCTGTTCCTGTGCTGAGTCACATGCACGGTAAAAAAGTTCTTCGTGTTCAGATGGAACTTCTGTGCATCAGTTTCTGCCCGTTGTCTCGTCTTACTGGTTGGCACCACCGAGAAGAGCCTGGCTCCATCCTCTGGGCAACCCCCCTGTTTACATTTTTATAGAAGCATACGTAAATATATATTTCATTCCTCTTCTCTTAAGACCTTCATTTATCCATGTTTTTATTCCTATTTCATCAGCTCACTTAACTCACATTAATGCCCCATTATTTGCAAGTGTTTAATTGCTTAAGCTCCTCAAATCAGTTTCCTGAGTGGCCGAATTAGTCCTTTGGCCAGGTGCCCCTTTTTGTTCTCGTGGTGTGAGTTGTTGCAGGTTTATTGATCAAGTGTTTGCTGCTTCATTTGTGCTGAGGTTAAGTTGTAAGATACACAAAGACTGACTTTTTCTTTTTTTGAGGAAAAGGAATGTTGGTTACAGCTGTATATAGGCAAACCATATATATACAGCTGTATATAGGGAAGGGTGTGCTTGCAGCTTCCCACCCTGAGGTGTAGTTACACACTAAAAAATCACTTTTCCTTAGAGTTAGGACTTTGACCTTTCATTCTCTTCCCATTATTTCTACCATGCTGCCATGCCCTTCAGATAGCTCTTCTAGTCCCATAGCTAAATTGTTCTTTACACTTGGGAGATCTGTTTTTACGAGGCAGTGGATAGTGTTAGTTGGTGTTCACTGCAGTGTCTGATACTTGTAACTTCAACATTTTAGGCGTTTAAGGATACTGGCAAAGCACCTGTGGAACAAGAGGTGGCAATTCATCGCATTAGAATCACTTTGACAAGTCGCAATGTAAAATCACTGGAGAAGGGTGAGTGTGCTTCTCTGCTTACTTGGGAGCTTGTCGAGTAATAAATAATAGGTGCCATGCAAGGCATTGCAAAATACAATGTATTGAAACCAGTTGTAATTAAAGATGTTACTGTTTGCCTTTTTGTACGTGCCTCGGCTTGCAAAGCCAACCCAAAGTGCTTCATACACCACAGAAAGTAAATTCTGATTTAATTTTTAATGACAGTTAGTGTTTAGGGGGTTTTCATTATATGGAAAACTTACGTCATAATGACTAATGTAAGAAAGTGCAGCTTCTTCCCTTTAGCTCTTATGGAGAATTTTGAAATAGTTATCACACTTTGAATGTATAAGAACTGAAAAGCACTGGTTTCTCCATATTTTGTAATTTCTGTTATGAAGAGTTAAGTGTAACGTTCTTTAAAAAAAAAATTAAATCTTGTTTAGGAACTAGGTTTGCCAGTGTTTAATCATATAATAAAAATGTAAAAAAAGTTACTATTTGCAGGATCTTCAGGCTGATAACAACTTAAATATGGTTTAAACGTCTAGTAATGGCTTTTGCTTGTTGTTGCACCATGACTTTGCTCATCATGTCACAACACTTCCAGATGTACGTGGTTGGCTATGAGGATAACGCTTAAAATGAATTGCAGTGATCACTCATACGCTATTCTGAGCCAACATCTTGTTTAAAATACTTGCTCAAAAAATCAAGCAAGTAAAATAGTCACAAACCTGAGCTGTTGCATGTCTTTTTACAGTCTGTGCTGACTTGATCAGAGGTGCTAAGGAAAAAAACCTGAAGGTGAAGGGACCTGTTCGCATGCCTACCAAGGTACTTGATGCTGTTTTCCTGTCTTAAAAGTAGGTTTTCTTTTTGCAACTGTGTGCTTAAAAACATATTTTTTTTAAAGAGCAAAAGGTGAGGTAAAAAGCAGTGCTACTAAACTGAGGGTTGACCCAGTGTAAAAAGATTATCTCACACATTGTTTTGACACTTGGGGTAACTGTTAAGTGGTAAAAAACATGTTGAATGTGGAAGAGGCTTTTCTGTTCAATTTATTTTAATAACGACCTCATTTTTTAAATGAAATATAGAAGAGAATGAGTGTTAACATCAGTAGACCTATTATAACTTCACAGATAACTTCCTAATGGCATAGGTACCATACAGTATTTGTAGGTGATGATCTTTCCATGTGGTTGTAGATTACTCCTCTCTCTCAGTGCATCAGCTCAATGCCCCATGTTTGACTTTTCAGACCCTGCGGATCACTACCAGGAAGACGCCTTGTGGTGAGGGTTCCAAGACCTGGGATCGCTTCCAAATGCGTATCCATAAGCGGCTCATCGACCTTCACAGCCCTTCGGAGATCGTGAAGCAGATCACTTCCATCAGCATCGAGCCAGGCGTAGAAGTTGAAGTTACTATTGCCGATGCCTAAACATGGTCATCCTTGAATAAAGTTGATTTACAAATTTTCATCACTTGTTTCTTTTCTTGAGTGTTCCAAGAGATAGTTCTGTGACGGTTTTTGTGAAGGACAGCAGAAACCACAGTCAGAATGCTGTGTGAGAGGACTGTATATTTAAGGAAGCATATGCCAGTTGTAAATACTGGCATATTCTTCCTTAAATATACAGTCCTTAAATTTTGTATATTTAAGGAGTCCACAGGTACCAGGGCTATGTCCCCCAGTGCCTGTGGACTCCTTTAATATACAAAATTTAACTTGGGTGTCCTGGTTTCATTGGAGGCTGGCAGCTACATGGTTGTGCAGCACTTTATGAAAAATATATTTTCCATAATTTAGGGTTTGATTTTGGCTGAAATGTTAGTTTATACACAGTACTAAAATTGATATTTAGCTAAAATTACCAAATTTTTAATTCTTAGTTCTTGCTGTGCAAGACTGAATTAATGCTTAGCTTATTTGGATTTATTTTTCTTCCCATGTGTGTCACAATCAAAGGATCCTGGGGGCAGGCTGCTATTTATAAAACTTCATAAATTGTGGTGAACACATTGAATTAATAAGTTTATTCTTTTGATGTGTGTGTAGAGTCACAATACTGAACTATGGAACTAGTTGTCTTTTCAGGTTTAGATTTCCAAAGATATTATTAATGCTAAGAGTAAGCTTCATATGTAAAGCAACAAAACAGCCATTTTTATTGCCGCTTTTAAGGCTCTCAAAGGAACTTTGATTAATCCTTAAACCAACAAAACAAAGCCCAGAGTTGTAGAAAACATTTTGTTTAATCCATTTAGGATCAGGCTGCTGCTTCTGCTTCAAGCATAGGAGAGAACTTGAATTCTAATTAAAACAAGCAGTGGTGGTTCTCTGCAAGCAGGTTGAGGTCCTGTTTATGTTTGCTGAGACCTAAAACTGACCAAAGCTTGAGCTTTCATACTCAAGATACAAGAGGTTTTTGATTTCCTTGAATTTAGGGCCTTGCAAGTATTCTGATCCTCCCAAGTTTCCTTAAATTGAAGGCCATGCAAGGATTCTGTCCCCCCAGTCAGTAGGCTTGAGAGCTTTGGTTGAAGGGAGGTGAGTGAGTTAATGGGAACAGATAGTGTCAATCCTACTTCCTTGAGAAATAACTATGTGAGCAGAGGGGACAATAGTCCCCACCACAAAAAGACCTGTGTCTTCCTTAAAGTTTGTTTCTGGTAATATGCCACAAGTATAAAGCTGTAGTTTTGAAATTACTTGTATTATCTGGGTTGCTCTTTGCAGGAATAATTGGCAAATAGCACATGGAGAGATAACTTAGCACTCCCTCACTGACATAAATTACTTGTACTCAGGTAGTCTGATTAACAGAGTAGCCCTGTGACTGACAGCACTTGGAGGGATCTAGGCACGGCAGGCTGGGTTTGACACTATTGCTGCCTTTGGTTTTTCTGTTGGTCAAAACTGTGGAACAGTTTTGTACTCGCTTACACCTGGCTGTACCTCGGACTTGCCGGGTGCCTCTTAAACACACCTAAATGACCTGAAGTCCCACCGATCTTCTTTCAGCTGTGGAACTTCGAGGACCAATTTCCTTTGTCATCTCTTCACTTGTCTCCTACTTACCCATAAACACAGACGCAACTTTACCTTTGTGTCTGGGTCCCTCACTGTGCAGAAATACTGCTACCCGCCTCCTGTGTGACCAGGCCGGCTCACTCGGGAGGGTTTTACATTTGTTACCGGGAGGGTCGGTCAATCCTTGGCTTGTGGAAGGCGCTGGACTGTGGAGCACTTCCAGGCTCATCCTGCCTTCCCCGCCGTCCCTGACTCGCACACTCCGGGCTTTCGCGTGACCCGCACATTTCACGATTTCATTTATTTCCTCACTTCGTTTTCTACTCCTACACCGCGGCAGCGCCGGGACAGTTACGTAACACCCACGCTGACTTTATATAACCCGCTCGGATGGAAACATTTCGGTACCCGCGTCTCCCCCGCCCATCCTCCCGCCTCCCCTCCTCCAGGCAGAACACCTCCCTCCTCTGGCCGCCCGGCTGTCGGTTCAAAGCTCTTCGTTACCGCCGTGCCTTACTCAGGACGATAAGCAAACCCTGCGTACCGAGCACACGCCGCTACATCCCGCTCCCCTCATTCCCCGTTCCCTCCTTCCCTCACGAGCCGGCGGCTCCATCGCCGTGCGCTGTGCGGCGGCGCCCCCTGCCGGCCCGAGGGAGCCCTGCCCGCGCCTTCCCTGCTCCCCCGCGCTCGGCCAATCAGCGCCCGCCTTCCCCCGCGCCCGGCCAATCAGCGCCCGCCTCTCCTCCCAAAATGCCCCCCTCACCCTGGCGCAGGCCTGGCTCGCGGGTTCCCGCGCGCGCCCAGGTAGCGGCAGCGCTCCGGGGGCGCTCCTTGGAATGGGAGCCGGGATCGGGAGCGGGGCTGGCCCTTGGCCGCGGTGCCTGCGGGTGTCGAGCCTGCCGGGGAGGGAGCTGTAGCTGGATGAGAGCAGTGTCCAGCTGAGGCTTTCCCCTGTGTGTTTTTCCTAGTATAACCTGCCAGGTGGTTTTTTTTTTTTTTTTTTTTTTAAGGTCGTACTCCCCAAACTTCTCCAGATTGCCCTGTTTTCTTCGGAAGTGCTTGTTTATATACGAGCTGCCCCCATCTTTGTTATGCTCCGCGTGTATTTTTGTCCGTTCTCTCAGAAAATGATGGGCTTTTTTTTTCTTTCCCCTTTCCTTTTAAGTTCCTCTGCAGAGAACGATGGCTGATGAGGGGAAAAGCTGTGTTCCCACCAAAGTGTGTGATGTGTTGGAATCGGTTTCTTTTCTGAGTGTAGAGGGTAAATCTTCACCCTTGGCGTCAACACTATTGCCTAATACAGAGGAACAGCAGGTGTGCATTGGTTTTACAAGGTGCATTCTGCTGATGCTGGGTTGTTTTTTGGTGGATTTTGGGTTTTTTTTAAGCTTTAATAAATGTTTCTTTGGTGACAACTGCTGTACTCCTCTTCCCCTGAGATGTGTTTGATTCTTCTGCTTATTTCTCTTTGCTTACACACGGGTCATAACCTGCACCAAATGCAGACACATGGTTAATGCTGTGTCATCTGATGTGCTAAACTTTGAGAAAAAAAAGGAAAGGACCTCAGTAATTGCAATTTAAATGTAGTGAGACTGTAGTGTTCTTTTAAATAAGCTTTAAAAAATACATGGATCCTTGATGCGAAAGCTCATTGGGTGCTTGGAAATAAAAATCTGTAATGCTCTGCTGTGCTCGAGCAGGAGATAATATACCCAGCTCTGCCTTTTTAGAGGGATCTGTTTCCTGGGTGACTTTTCCTCAGGTGACTTCACTTTGCCTGATTAGTGCTGGTCATGACAGGGCTGTGGAGAGTTCTAGTAAATCCATCTGCTGAATGAAACGTTGCCAAAGTGAAGACAGAAACTCCTTGAGAAAGGAAGGAGTGCTGGGATCCCTCTAAAATGCTCCCTGCTATCAGTGCTTTACCTGGGAGGGGAGGCTGTTTTATAATGGTTGGGGAATGGAAGAGGCCACCTGAGCAACTGAGAGCAGTTTCCTGCTTGTGACTGTGAGGAAGATGAGGGTCTGGTGCCTGGATGGTGGCAAGGAAGCGGTCTCTTGGGGCTAGGAATGTGTCACTCGGGGCTAATGCTCCATAGGAAATGAAAGTGCTGGGTAGCAGCTGTTAGAATAAATCAGCTTGAATTCAGTACAGCGGGAGACCAGAAGGTGGAAGCACTGCAGTTCGTGCCTCCGATAGTGTGCTCTTGTAAAATCAAAATACTGCTTTTGTCGTGAAAGAATGCTAAAGGGAGGGGAGGGGGGGCACACTAAAGAAGGGTTACTTGAGGACAGTAGAAGGGAAAGAGGCAAATAAAAGCTTAGAGTCTGAGCTTGACATGAAAGGAAAACGTAAGGCATTAATATAAAATAGGAAACACTGTATCAGATGGTATGCTGATATGATTTGGGGCTGTTCTGTTTAAAAAGTGACAATTATAACTGTGTTTTGTGTCTTTCTTCTTTTTATTGAATAGGTGTATGAGCCTTTGAAAGTCTTCTTGAGAGTGAGGCCCTTTTCTATAGCAGAGCTTGAAAGCCATGAATCCCAGGTTTGTTGTGGAACTAAGGAATAATGTGGTTTGTTTTTTTTTTTCCCTCCCCTGGACAACACAAAGTGTTGTAAGGCAGAACTTTCTTTTGCATAAGCCATGTACTGCCCTTATGTAGAATTATTTGGCATCTGGATAGATGCAATATTTTTTTTTTCTCACCCCCATGACTTTTAATAATTTGTATGATATAGATGTGCACACCTGTAGCTCTTCAAAGTTTCACTGGGGACGTTATTTAAAAATTGGTGTCACCTCTCTGTAGTGCTCAACATACCAAAGAGTTTTCCATGGAAGAGATTATGCAATTCTAGGCATAATTTGAATATCTGACCTTTAAGCTTCTTTGAAATGCTTGAATAATCTCCTACCTCATCCTAGTGACTTCTTGATCAGCCTGTTAAAAATCTTCTGCAACCTCTACACTGTCAGATTCGGATGCTTCAGTGTTTTAGACACACACATGTACAAACATTTAGAAGTGCTCCCCTTCCCCTCAGTGTGATCACTGATGCAAAGAATTCCTTTAGCTGTCTTTGGAGGACAAGATCTCTATATCATATCTCTTAGCCCTTGTCTTTGCAGGCTGTCTGATTGAGGAAAGGTCAGCTTGAAGAGCTCTAAGAAGGATTTAGTGTTAGTTCTTATTTGCTTCTTGCAAATTGCTTTTAAAAAATGCATTCTTGCTTTTGATCTACCAGAGTTGAAACCTTTGTATTGTTTTCACTTGGATAATTCTTCCCCCCTCCCTTGCCCCCGACTTCCCTTTGCCTTTTCTTAGCTCTCCTTGAATAGTGTGTACTTCCACAGTGCTTCCAGTTTGGTAAATTCTGCAGTCTGAGCTGGCTCCAAGTGTAAATTGATTTGCAAAATCAAATTGTTTCAGGAGTTGTTTAGTGCATTCCTCTTTGGAGCGAGACATTTCTTAAAAGCAGGGAGGAAAAAGTGAACGTTGAAGTTTGTCCAAATTTTTTTTTTTGTTTTCATATAGTTCAGGCTGAAATAGTTGAACTTCCAACCTTTTAGCTGTAGAATTTGTTTTGCATGGGATTAAGGCTTTTTTCTCAGCCTCCAAAAATAGAATGATTGAAAGATCTTCAACATTTTTAGTGTTTTCTTTACTTTACTATTTAGTGTTCAACATTTTTAGTGTTTTCTATACTTTACTACTTTCTTTACTATCACCTGAATCCAAGAAGAAAATGCTTGGTAACAAATGGAAGAAGCCCACACAAAACAGTCAAGTTAGCCTCACTTCCTAATTGTTAAATCAAACAGATCAATTTAATTTTTAGGTCTTATTCCTCCTTGCCATTCATAATTTTCAGGAAAGCACCTTTGTTCCAAATCTGTAGCACAAAAAAAAGAGTAGAACTTATTTCTTATAGTTACAGGCTGATACTTTAAACAAAGACAATCAACAGGTTAACTGATCAGCTGATGCTTATAGAAATAATGATTTATGGAAGTAAAGCGTGAGAGCTCTGGGTGAAATTCTGTACTCCTGTCAGCAATTCTCCAGAGTCACCTGTGGGAAAGTAGGAAGTTGTGTTTTTTGGATATAAATTATGTGTTCAGTGCCAGAAATGGTGCAGCTCCTGCCAACTTACCTGCAGGGTTAGCTGGGGGAGACAAGTGGAGTGAGTTGTTACCAGCTGGTTTCCATCTCTGCAGATCTCACTGCTTTGGGCCTCTACTCACAGGCTTCTGTGGGGTTGGTGGCAGCTGATGGCACATGCTGCACATCCTGGATTATTCTGTAGCTCTCTGGGGTTTAGTACATCTGACAGCACTCCTGTCCCTGCTGATGTGGGAGAAATGTTAAAGACTATACAAGTTCAGAGCCTGGCACAGGGAGCAGGTGATTGGTCTGAATTCAGAAAGCAGTTTCTTAGAGCTTCTCAGAATCACAGAATAAGCTGGGTTTGAGGAGACCTGCAAGGAGCATCAAAGCTCAACTTGTGGCACAGGACAGCCCCAAGAGCCACACTGTGTGCCTGGGAGCATTGTCCAAATGCTCCTTGAGCCCTGGCAGTCTTGGTGCTGTGACCACTTCCCTGGGGAGCCTGTTCAGTGTGCAGCCATCCTCTGGGGGAAAAACCTTTTTCTAATACCCAACCTAAACCTCCCCTGACAACTTCAGGCCATTCCTTCATGTCTTGTCACTGGTCACCAGAGAGAAGAGATCAGTGCCTGCCCATCTTTGTTTCCTTGTGAGCAAGTTGTGGGCTGCTGTGAGGTCTCTGCCAGTTAATTACTGGCACAGAGCTTCTATATCAGTTAATAATCAGACTTGTTAATTGAGGCTCCTAGGAACAGCAGTTCTTCCTATGTACACACCACACATGGATTATTGATCTTAGAAGTTCTGGCCAGTCTCTGGACATAAATGTCAGATTAAGTTACAATCAGTCCTTTCAGATGATGCATCAAGACATTGTTAAGCTATACTGGGAGTTCACTTTGCACCTTTGGTGGCCTATCTGGTATAAAATAAATTTTCCTTCAACACCGCAGCCTACAATTATCAAGCTAGTGAGTGTTTGGTAATTGTGTTTCACCTTTACTTAATTGAGAAATAGCAATCAAATTACTTGAAACTAATTCAGTTTCCTTCAGTACTGGTAACACTATTTATCAATCAAAGGGTAACTTACTTTACTTTGTTAATTCTGCTCCTAGTCTGTTTCTGCTCCTAGTCTGAAAATGACTGATGGGGAAAAATAGTATATTTCTATGTAATTTTATTCTTGTAGTGATTGTGCAAGTCACAGTCACAAAATACAAGGGTTTAGAAAGTGTTCCCAAGGTAAAGTTGCTGGAAGGAATACTAGTAGAAGTTTTTACCTCTTAGAAAACCCCAAAGGATTGCCTTGACTTTGTCTGTACTCTGGCTTTCATGTGAAGTGAATATCTCTGTAGTGACATGCCTTGAGATGATAATTTAATGTAAATTGAACATTTAATGTAAATTGTGGCACTTCTTGTAGCTCTGGTAAATGGATGAAGACACTTGGCTTTTGGGGGTTGTTGGAGGGGATGTTCATTTTTTTTTTTCCCCTTTAATTAGCTTTCTTCCTGATTAACTTTGTGCTGTGCTTTGGTTTACCTTGTCTTGTTTTTTTAAGGGTTGTGTAACTATTGAAGATGCACAGACAGTAATTCTTAATGCACCCAAAGAGTCTTCTGCAATGAAAAACAGTGAAAGAGGGATTGGTCATGCTGTGCACAGTTTCACCTTTTCTCAGGTAGGCCAAATTATTTCAAATTTTTGATTTTGTTTTTTTTCACTATAATGAAAGCTGAATTTTGTATTATGTCATGCAATATGATTTTTTTTAATTACATGTGGTACTTGCCTTTTTTTTTAAAAAAAACCCTGAAAACTCTGCTTATTAATTACTGATAAGGTGTCAGGAAAGCTGTATTACCATGGAGGTGCCTATTAGATGAGACAAAGAAGCTTCTTTGGCAGTCTGTGGTTTCCTTTGATTAGATGCTACAGAAACATATTGTAGACACAAACTTACTGTAGTTCTGCTGTTCCTGCAGATGCTTTTATCTCAGAAACCTTATGTTTGTAGGAATTTATGTAAGCATGTCACTTAGTAACTTCCTTTTGAAAGAATAGCAGCTTAACTGCTTAAAACTTCTATTCCGCAAGCAAATTTCTTTCAAATTTCTTGCAGTAGCTTTGCCTACTGCAAGAAGTTCTGTTTTTACAGTGCCAAAAGATAAACAGTTCCAGAGATTGAGTTATTTAGACCATTGTAATGCTGATTTTTCTCATCAATTGTGGCTAACTGGTGAAGAATGAGGAGGGAGCTTCACATCACCAGCAGAGCTCTTGAAAATGTATGCTGAACAGCATGTTCTCAATAGAATTCTGAGCAGTTTATTTTAGGAGTAGGAAAATATTCAAAAATGAGTGCAAGCCTGAGTGCCTCTCAGAATTAAGCAGGCATCCTGTGAGAACCCAACAGAAAACATTGAATCAGAAGGGTTCAGGCAAGACAGGAAATTAAGCTGGTGTCTCCTACCCAGCTTGTTCTGAAAAAATCAGTCATGTCCAATCAGTACTCAATATTTTGGCATATTAAACTTCTTTGTACCATTTGTCACTCCTTTTTTCTTTCTTTCCCTTATCCTAGGTCTTTGGACCAGAAACTACTCAGAGTGAATTTTTTGAAGGCTCAATGAAAGATATCATAAGAGCATATATTAATGGAGTGAATGGACTGGTGTTTACTTATGGAGTTACAAATGCAGGCAAGACATTCACTATCCAAGGTATAAAATATTTGCATGTGTAAAACCCGAGTCAAAGCCAATGACAAGCTTACATGAATCTTTATACTTAGTTTTTAAATATTTTTAAGGGACTTCAAAAGATCTTGGTATTTTACCTCGCTCACTTGATGTGATTTTTAACCACATAAGAGGAAGACATTACCTGAAGATGAACTTCAAACCATATTTGAGCAATGATGTTAAGAAACTAGAAGATGAACAAGTTAAGCAAGAAGAAGCCTTAAAAACTGCTATTCTTGCATCACTGAAAGAGGTCAGTGACCAAATGCTTCTTAAAGCTGTTCTGTAAGACAGGAAGTTTTAAAAGTCTTTATTCCACTATTGATTCTTTATATATGTTAAAATCTACAGTATGCATACTTGGTGAATTTTGGAATAATAAGGCAATTGGCTATTTTTGGAGCTCAGGGTAAACTGGAAGAACTTTCTGCAGCACAGAGTTCAAACCAAAAACCATCACAAAGCCAAATCTCAACTTCTAGAGAGAGCAGTTCTGACACTGTGTGACAGTAGCCTTTGAAAAGTCTGAGAGCTGCATGATCTAACTAAAACCTGCTTCTTGTTAAGTGGCTCTTTGTGCAGGTTGGGTTCCCAGGCTGGATCCTGGTGCAGTCATTCAAATGCTTGTACTAGCTCAGGAGAGATGATGGCACTGTCTTAGCAGAGGCAGTGAAGAAGGCAGGGAGAGTCTCTTTTGGTGGAAGACAGTCTTAAGGCAGATTAAAAAGTTTATAAACCTGTGATTTATGGAACTTCACAGTGAAGCTTTCTGACTCAGCATGTGAAGGGAGATGCCACAGAATGAATGTCCTAAAAGGACTCTTCTCTGCCTTAGGAGATAGTTATATGACTAAGGCTGGTCTCTGAAGACTGTAGATAGAATAGAGGAGTCTTTACTGTGGCAACCCTCCTGTTCTTATTATCTAGTGATTTCTGTTTCTATGGTAAGAAACTGCCTCACCAGAAAGTGGACATCCATGTACCTGGGACTATTTTATACTTCTAAGTTGAGTTGCAGTTTGCTGTCAAATTCCTTTTGCTCAGGACATTTTCCCCTGAACTGTGATTCTGTGCATCTAATCCCAGGATGCAGTAGGCTCAGCTGGTTATCATTCAAAGCAACTCTAAATTAATTCTGGGATGTACAGAAATAGTGATTGGTTTTTCTTTTTTCTGTAGTGTTTAACACTAACCTTGTTTAAGTACTCCAGTTAACCCTGAAAAAATATCATTCTATGATTCAAATTCATATGTTAACTTTCACATTAAATTTTGTTGCTTAATTTAAATCCTGCAACCCAAAATTTTGTTTATTGCGAGTCTGGTAAACTCTTGAGGAAACATCTCAGATGAAAAATCTAAAAGATTTGAAAGATTACCTATTTCTTTTGAAAGTGTCTCTGAGTGTGTGTATGAACATAGAGGAGAAGGGCATCTTAAAGAAAAGTTGAGATGGTTAGGAGGATAGTAAGTAAATACCTTCAAAAACTTTATGGAAGCTACAGCCTTGTAGCTTCCATAAAAGAGGAACAGGCAGGAGCCCAGGGTCTGGAACAAAGGGTCAATATCTTATTTTGAAGATAACTCTATAAAAATATTTCATTCTGTTAAGTCACAGTCTGACTTACTTGTAGCTTAGTAACTGAATGTTGCAGTAGGTGGTCTAGATGCTGATGCACTGCAGTGCAGAGAGAGCAACACTCCACTATCAGAAGGACAGGTAAAGCTGAATCAGGAAACTATTACGTGACAGAACCCTGTTTGTGTGTTACAATGCTTCCATAGAGGTAGCTCAACCATCCCCAGTTCTGATAGCTTATGAATGAATTGCATCACTGTTTGGATGCTCCCTCTGCTGTAATCTGAGAGCAGATAGGATTTGGTGGGCTTGGCTTTGGTTGACATGGATTTCTGTAGGCTCATTTCCCAGGCTCAGTTTACATATCTCACAGAGAGAGCTTGCTGTTCCTTTCATTCTCCCAGTTTTAACTGCTCTGAGTTACTGCAGCACTTAATGTCCTACTTTCTATTCTGTATGCAGTATTGTTGCAGTACTGCAACAACTCTTGCTTAGCATGGTTCTTACCCTCCCTTCCTTCCCTTTCCTGGTTCTCTTCATGGGGTTAAATACTGTTTTTTACTGGATTAAAAGATGCTTTATGAGCATTCCTATTCCCACCTGTTATTGTATTTTCTATTAAATGTCAGCTTCTGTTGTTGGCAAACAATGTCAGTTCCTGTTCCCACTTGTTTTTTAGTATCTTCATGCTCTTGTCTGTATTCCACTTGAAAAGTAGTATAGCAACAGTTAATTCACTCAGTTTTCTCACAATACCTTTATGAAAACTTACCACATGCACAAGTAATGTGGGGCTGGGTTTTCTAAATTCCACTGCATTTTTGACATGCATGTGTGTCAGTCCCATATCTTGCTTGGCACTTCACAAACAATGAAGAGGACCCCTGCTGTGGTTAGGCTTCTAATACTCAAGAAACAATCATATAGACAGTGCAGCTTCTGCAAAATGGTCACTTGTATGATTTTGTTGTAATTCTATTCTATGCTATTTATTTTTAAAATGGAAGACCTCAAAGTATGGCGTTGTGCCTCTCTGTTTGTAAGAATTGTGGTTTGGGTGTACCAAGTGGGTAACATTGGCATCAGCAGCCAATCCATGATCAAGTTAGTGCTGCATTTGAATAACTCTAACACTAGGGTTTGCTTCTCTGGATCTGTTCCCTCCTACTGCAGGATGATCCTCTGTCAGGAAAGAGAAATCAGGGTGAATGTCCTGATTTATAGGGGCCTATGAAATATGGAGAGAGGGGTAGTATGTAGAGATGCTGGGCTCTAGTGGGAGTTCCTACTTTGTTACATTAGCTTTTCCAGCCGTTACTTCAAGGCTGTGCTTTGGTGAATCTTGGCAGATTTAAAACAGTTCTGTTGGTGTAAAGAAATTCAGCAAATGTGTGTATTTAAAGAAACTATGTCTGTATTTCATGGCCTTTTAGTTCAGTCTGAATTAAAGCAACGTAGCGTGTTGGTTTGTGATAATTGAAGTCCTACCACCTTGGCAGTACTCATGGAGGAAACTTCTCCAGTTCTTTTGGATGACTGAAGCACTGCTCAGATTTGGTCAATGGCTCATAAAGGCACTCTGAGCTGTTGCAGTCTGACAGAATCCTTTTTCTCCTAGGACTCTGAAGTTAAGTCTCCAATGTTAGCAGCAACTGGCCACTGAAACTGGTTGCTGGGAGTAGGAGCAAGCAATAATTCATGTGGTGGAAAGAGCAGTTATTGATTATAGTTCAGTACTATTAAATACATTTTACTTTCAGCCAGAGTAAGGGTGGCCTAACACTTAATATCACTTCAATATTTAAATCTCAAGTACTGGAATTGCTGTCATTTTAAACTTCTGCTTTTCTCATCATCTGTTCATGTGGGTTTAATAATCTCTTATTTTCTCAAGGAGACAGAGAGCATCTCAAATACAATAACAAATTTCTGTGATGTGAAGTTGGACTCTTCTACCTGTACTTCAGACAATTACCCTTCTAACTCCCTAGGTAAAGTGGAAAACTGTCATGTGTGGGGAAAAACATAACATGAATTAAGAAATATTAGTGGGTTATTACCAGTGGATAAAAAAATCCTTATACTGTACTGCAAAGTAAATATATATAGGTTTTAACCAAATTTTTGTCTTCCTCTGGAGAAAGGGCAACAATATAAAAGTATTTTGATAGTTTCACTCCATTTGGGGGGAAGAGGGAGACTTAGTTTTGCAAATAAAATGTATAAACTGCTGGAAGTCTGTGATAAAGCAAGGCCATCATCTTAGAACTTGGGCATATTCTTGTAACAGATGACTGCTGAGAAGTCTGAACATTTTTGGATAAAGCTGAAGTTATCCATGTGTATTTAATTGTACAACACAGATGAATTTAAGCCTTCTCCTTTAGCAGGTTCTATAGGTCCTTTTAGAAGATTCTATATACTGATTTAAACTCTCTCAATGAGTTGATCTTTGAACTCTTCCTCTGTTTTGGGTTAGCAGAGAAGAACTTGGTTCCACTTGACATTCATAAGACCAATATGCAGCAAAGAACACAAGCATCTGTGTGGATTTCCTTTTGTGAAATTTACAATGAATATGTGTACGACCTATTGAGTATTTTATCTACATCAAAACCTCAAAGGCGCAGAGTTTTAAGGATTTGTGAGGATCAAGGAGGAAATTGTTACATTAAAGGTAATAATACTGTTTTATGGCCTGGGCAGTTGCACAGAATTTCTCTGATGATCAGAAATGTATGTAAAAGATCTCTTTTTGCAGATTTAAAGTGGATTAATGTTCAGAGCACTGAAGAAGGCTGCAGACTACTAAAAATAGGAAACAAGAACCGAAGCTTTGCCTGTACTAGAATGAATGAGCAATCAAGTAGAAGGTTTGTTCCTCTAATTATAAGCACACTCTGTCCCTTTTGTGGGGAAGGGAGGGCACTTTAGAATATGTGTGAAATGAATCACTCTTCAATAATGGTTTAATACATCACTTGATTATTCTGCTTTTGTTATCAAATTCTCTCTGAAATAAAACCAGGAGAGACTCTGTGACTAGTAGTAGCTACACTTGAGTTGCTATTTGTGTCTTTGGACAACCAAAAAGATCAAATCATGTTCATTTTTGAGTGCCAACAGGGCTATGCATCTTGGCAAATGCTAGTGGTGCTGAGTGAGAATGGATGTGTGAGGATGCTGAAGGAAAAGCTGGTTAATTTTTCATAACTGGCAGTATAATTCTTGGAAACCTGGAGCCTGCCACTGGGGGATATAGGAAGGATCAGCTCATGTGGTGTCTTGCAGTGCTGCTGGATTTTCTAGATGCTTTTCGATTGCTGTGTTCAAGCTGAGCATATTTGGTATCTTAAGAATTAAACCCCTACCTTTTTATCCAGCTCTGGACAGAGATCAGGGAGAAACTGGCTTTTGATGGAGCAAGAGGAAATAGAGGAGGTTGTATAATTTCTATTGAAAGTGCCTCCTTTCTTGATTTTAATGACCTCTTAATAATTTGTCCTTTAAGTGTGGAAGGGTTGTGTTTTATTTTTAGCTAATACAATCATAGTGTTACTAAGCCTGCTTTTTTCTGTAAAAAGAGTTATTTTGTTCTGTGTTAGCTAAAGACAGCTACTGTTAAAGTTCATGCTCTTCTTACAGAGTTTTATGCCTAGAATGCCCACTGCTTGAGGAATATGCTAAAGAAGTTTGTGAGTTGTGCTTCCTGATGAATCAGAGAAACTGGGCACTTCTGGTTTTGTGACTTTTCTCTTTGGTTTCACACAGCATGCCCTACTGCCTGTGTAGATTGTTTTCTAAACCAGAGTTACTGGATTTTCAAGTGTTATAAACTCAACCTTTCTGGAAAACAGATTTATTTTAAAACCAAACAAGTAACTGTGCATATTGAAGTAGGCAAAATTACAGGACTGTAAAACTTTAACTTATTCCCTTCTCCCTACCATTTGTTTCTAAGTTAATCCTTCAGATTTGCTGAATTCAGGTACTGCCAAAGGTTTTCTATATGAAGTAGCTACATGTCCACTCTTCTTTTGACCAGTAGACTTTAGTGAACTGGCTTGGTGTTTTTCTCCAAGACAGATTGTAGACTTTATGTGGTATTTTTCTTTTTCCTGTGCAAAAAGAAATAGAAAGTCATAAAATAAAGCTTTTTTTGCTGCTGAATGAATGCATTGCAAAAGTAACTAATATACCAAGATAACTAGTGAATTAATTCTTGTCCTCTCTCACCACTGAGCTTTCTGTAGCATACAAATTTTACTTTGCTTCAATGACTGCTTAATTTTCATAACTGACTATTAAAAAGAACTTTTTTCCATTCCAGTCACAGTATATTTTCCATCAGGCTACTCAAGCTAACTGATGAGCATCAGCCTCGTGTTCTTGGAGTGTCAGAGTAAGTGAATGCTTCATGTGATTACCAGCAATGTAAATATTTTGAAAAAATTAAGGTGTAAGCATGCCAAACTGCTGAACTTTTTAATAGTAAACAAATTCTCTGAGAGTTGAGGAGGAAATCAGAACTCCACTGAGCACATAAGCTGACTGGAAGCTCAACAGGGACAAGCACAAAAGTGTTTTCCTGTCTCTTACTCTAAGGTTTTGCTGGAGCAGCTCTGTCAGTAGTGTGTAAATTGAGGAAAATGTCTTTTCTCACATAATGGGGAGGTGGTGGCAGAGTAAGACCATGCAGCACCAGATGATGTGTCCTGGTAAGCAGAATTAAAGTGTCTGGCTGATAGAGGGTGATCTCTGCAGCTGGAGGGCAGCAGTTGCTGCTGAAGGGCCAAGCTGTGCCAATCTGTCTTTCTGCCCTGGGACCAGACTAAACTTCATGGGTCAAATGTTTGTGACAACACATTTAGTGTGCTCCTAGAATGTAAATGAAAATCTTTCATCCCAAAAGAATTCTGGTGGCATGATCTCAGACTGTTCCATGGTCCAATGTACAGTAAGAAAGGGACCATCAAATGATTTGCTTGAAAACTGTTCTCATTAATGTAAAATTCCAATGTAAGTGTGTCCTGTGAGAGCAGTGTTAAGTCCTTACACTTAAGTCTCTGCTCTTTCCTGGTTTAGGGGAAGCAGCCTTATCTTCTGGCCTTCAGGCCAGAAGATAGCTTTTTTTGGGATGGTGTGTCTGTCTTTCTTCTGATTAATTTAGCTTGATAGAGAAAAATTGATACAGACAGCCTGTAACAGAATGTTTTAGTTCAATCCTAGCTCCTACTGCTTTCTCCCTTGACTCTGCTGAGCAGGGATGGTAATAAATATACTTCACTGTGAGGTAACACATTTAAATGTCAGATGTTATAGTGATAAATACTCTTAAGAAAAGATAAGATAACTTGAGAAAATGACTGCATCTGTTTTGGTTTTTTTTTGCTGTTCTCTGTCATAGTGTATCCCCCTGGCAAAACTTGCAGCAGCTGTTAGGTGAATGACAGAGTTTGTATGTTGCTTAAGGAAGAAAAAAGCTTTTCATCTTGTGCTGGAAAGGATAAAGAACATAAGGTTTTCATACATTTGAAATAGGTGCCTTAATGATTTGTATAGTACTTACTCTAGCGGTATGAAATGTTATGGTCTTACAAATTATTTAAATAAGTTTATGTATGAGTAATGGTATGGTCACATCAATTATCCAACTTCCAGAACTTCCTGTATTTCAACAGCTTTCCTAATATAAAGTAAAATTTATTGAATTCCTTGATTATCCAGGCTGATTTTCTGATTGTAACCTATAGTGCCACGAGGGACAATTCAGTAGCCCGAGTTTAGCAGCAAATAATTCTATAGCCAAGCAAAGAGCTCTAAGGTGAGCTGAGAAGGACTTCATGTGTGTGTTCTGGATAACTCTTTCATGCAGGTTGTCCTTCTGTGACTTGGCTGGTTCAGAGAGGTGTAATAAAACACATGTCTTTGGAGACAGACTAAAAGAAGCAGGAAATATTAATAATTCTCTTCACATCCTTGGAAAGTGCATTGCAGCACTGAAGCAAAATCAAAACCCAAAGTAAGTGACAAGTTATTTACATGCTCAGTTTTAGGTGGAAACACTAAGTATCCCCTTGTATTTCTGCAAGCAGTTTGCACAGAGAAAATTGGAGACCTACGAAATCTTTTAAGTCTTCTTTATTAGGATGTCACTGTAATACCTGCAAAGAACCGTCTCTCCATAACTGGTGTTTGTGGAGAGCAAAAAAAGGTAATTTGCAGTGAAGTGTCAACATTTTTTTAGTGAATATATATGAGCAATGCACTTTGTGTACAAAGCTTCAGTTTTGTCATCTTCACATCCACCTGCAAATTATACAGGTATATTCATCAGGCAGCTGATAGATGACCTGTACTTAGATTTTAGCTTGTTCCACTATCTGCTTTGGAACAATAGGAAACTGTGATGCAGACACCATGCTACTTTTACTTTTAAATAGTTCAGTTTGTTAGAAAGCCTATGAAATCCAGCAAAGATGTTGCTCTTGGATGTAAAATCCCTTAGGCTTGAATATGAGCATCCTACTGGATGCCTTTCCTGAAAAGGAGAAACAGAATTAATGTGAGCTACAATAGCCCACAATATAATTTTTTCCCACAGTTTAATTTTAATTTTTTCCCTCCCTGAGGATGAAGCCAAGCTATATTCCATTCAGAGAGAGTAAGCTGACTCGTCTGTTTCAGCCATTTTTCTGTGGGAAAGGCAAAGCTTGTATGATTGTAAACATCAATCAGCATACTTCCACATATGATGAAACACTGCATGTAATGAAATTTTCAGCTCTAGCCAGACAGGTAAGAGTATATCTACTTTTTTCTGCTATTCTGCATTTTTTTTTTTTGTTTGTTGTGATTTGTGAAATTATCAGGTTGGATTTTAGTGTGATTTGGATTCTTGATTATTCATATTAGTTCTTCTGCACGTGGCCTCCCTCTAAAAGGCTCCTAGTAGCCTTGCCCATCTTCAAACCTATTTGTTATAAGAAGTTAAGACAACTGCAGCTGTCTGACTGTTCAGTTCTACACCACTGATGTTCTGTGTAAAGCACAGGGCACTGTCAGATATGACTGATTTATACCATATAGTTGAGCAAATGCAGGATTTCAATTTTAAGTTTTGATGAATTACTTAACCTGGCGCAGTTAAACATCTGTTGCACAAGATGAGTTGTTAACAACTTCTTGGACAGTTGGTGGTGGTAAAAGTATCATCATCTTCTGTAGTCTAAATGAGATATTTTCCAAGTGCATTGCTCCTATTTGGCTAAAGTAAGTAATTAATGCCAATAATTAATAATAAAGAAGTGTCTTGGCAAGCTTTTCCTCCATCTTCTTCAATACTCTTAGGTGGATCCCATCCAGCCACATAGACTTGTGTGTGTCTTTGTGCTGCAGGAGGTCAATGGCCATTTCCTCCTGGAATATGGGGGCCTCATTCTGCTCTCTATCTCAATCTCCCCCTAAATTCAGGACTTGGGGTTGATGTTTGTCCTTAACCTCATTAAAGTTCCCTGAAGCTTCTTCTTGCAGGGAGTGGGATGGTGGGCTATGCTGTGTTTCATGGCAGAAATAAAGTAATTTTTTAGTCTGGAGCCACAGATGATTTCTGTCATGTTGTAACAAATCTGTATTAGTATGTCTAATATGATCTCAGAGAGGAAGATCATTCTAATTCTCTTCAGGTGTGACTTTTGTTATAAGTGTGTACTGTGGAGAAAAACTTCTCTGATATGCTGTCCTATGGCATAGTTACTTAAAGTCTTTATGTAAATAACATGAATTTCTGACTCTTAGTCATGTTGTTTCAGGAAGGAGCAATGTTGCAGGGATTTTCTGCTTTTCATTAACTTTGCAGGAAACTACACCAAAACCCTTATATTTTAGGGGAAGAGAAACCACCTTTCTAGACAAGTATGCTAAGTTTGCTAGCAGATAATATTTCCATTTTCACTCTTTTTAGAGTACTTAAGTCTTATGTTCATGTAAGAATCATGTTACATTGATGGATTCTTCTTTTTTCTGCTAAAAGGCATGTAAGCTTTTGTTGACATTCATGTAATCATTAAATATTGTGTAAACACACCAATGCATTCATGCTACTTCTTCCTGGTATCCTGATACCTACAATATTGACAGCATTAGTAAATAATCTCTGGATTTTTCAGGTTATCCAGACAATCCTGCCCAAAAATTTTGGTTATTTTCCACCAAAGCTAGTTGGAGGTGATGGCAAACCTATGATGCACTTTGATGCTAACACATCTGTAGATGACTTTGCTGACAGTACTGAAACCTCTGCAGAAGAGGAAGTGGACATCACCATTCTGAGTCATGAGGTAAATGCATGTCTACTTAGAACTGCACCCAAGAAAGCACTTCTGTTAGTTCTAATATTGTTTGAGCATAAGAGATGTGCTGAAAGCTGCATCAAATGGGAAGTTTAAGTTTCTGTTCAGTGTCAGACTGACTAGACTTTGAGTGGCCTAGTTCAGTGTAGCTGTGGAAGGATGTCCTGTGGCTTTCTAGTTAGGTCAAGTGCTAAATTTGGAATTCAACTGATTGCCCAACAAGAAGACTAAGGAAGCAGTATATATCTTTAAAATAACATAATTTAGTTTTTTGTGCGTTTTTTTTTGAAACAGCAGTAACAAGTTAAGATGCAGCATTTCAAAAACAAAGATAAACAATCTAAGAGCAATCAAGTGTCAAATCAAAGTACAAATCTTTTGTAAAAATCAAATAGGTTTTATGTTGTTATGCTGTACAAACTAATATTTAAATGCCAAAACAGAAGTGAACTTTTTGATAGTGGACACCATCAAGATGGACACAGGATGTATTTGCAGTAGAAATTTATATTGGAAAATATTTAAACTTTGGTGCAGACCCCCAAAAAACATGTTTGTAAAAATTACCCTCTCTGGATGTCTGCCTGTAAGAATATTTTGTTTGAGATGCATGTCAATATGCATTTCAGTCTTGGTTTTTGAAGTGAAATATTTTAAATTTAGGAGCTCTTGAAAGCTGCAGAGGACTTAAAGGAGAAGGTAGCTGCAGAAAGGCGAAGTAAGCTCCTTCTGGAGGTGAAGATCCGTAAAGAGATGGCAGAAGCAATGTTTCGACAGCTGCTGGAAACAGAGGAAGCCTGGAGGCAAGTCCCATTGCAGCCTGCTTTGAGACTGAAAGGGTTCCATGGGTGTCAATGCACACGTGTGGATGTGTGTACATACAGGTGTATATTCAGGACATTTCTGCTGGTGTTATTTAGAGAAGACAGGGCTGCACAATTTCAAAACCTCAGAAGGAAAGGGAAGAAAGAGCATTAAACTTGTTCAGAACAGCCTCTTCCCATTTACAGTGAAAAAGTAATGCTGTTTTCTCTTCAACTTTCCTCTGCTGAATGTGTAATTACTGGAGCCTGTCCTGGCTTGTTATTGCTACTTAGCAGCTGTGGAAGATTGCTACAGGTACCCCACTGAGGCTATTTTTCCAAAACACACTCTGTCATGTTAATATGCATGCATGTGCTTAAGGTAGTTTGACTCATGGCTCTTTTGAGCTGCTCTGCATGACTTATGAGCCACTGTTAGTTTACTATCTATTACTGTGCCTTTATGAATTATCTTATGAATTATGAACCCTGCATTGATGTTAATTTAGGAATTTTTTTTTCAAGTCCAGATTCCTCAAGTTGAGTTCACTTCCTCTTAACTCTTCTTTAAATCAGTTTCCTGCTGTTTGAATTGTTTAAAAAACTAGCACCAAGTTGCCAGCTGAGCACACTATGGTTTAACGCCTGCACTAGCTTTAAAATTGTTTGGTGTTCTTTGGCCAAACAGATGAATTAGCATTGTTGCTTTTTCTCTGAGGTGATTTTCTGCATCATTGATGGGGCATGTTTTTAAATTTTGACAGTAATGTGGGAAGTATTGAAATAATAGATGGGGAGGGACTTCTCACAAGAGTATGTAGTGACAGGAGAAGAGGGAGTGAATTCAAACTGTGAGAGTTGGTTTAGCTTGGTTGCTATGAAGAAATTCTTTACTGTGAGTGTGATGAGGGACTGGAACAGGTTGCCTAGAGAAGTTGTGGGTGCCCCATTCCTGGAAGTGTTTGAAGGACATGTTGGAAAGGTTTAGTGAAAAGTGTCCCTCCCCATGATAGTGATGTGAGATCCCATGATAGGGATGTGAGAATTAGATGATCTTTAAGGTCCCTCCCAACCCAGGCCATTTTCTGATTCTATGAAAATGGATTTGGCATTTATCTTAAGTGGAAAAAAAGAAAAACCAACCAAAACCAAAGTGAAAGATGGCCCCAGGATGCATGTTTCAAATATAACATCTAAATGGGTGTGGTCACTTCTGTTGCTGTATGTTGGTGGATTTTCTTGATTTCTATATTTTTTTTTCTGACAGGTGTTAACTGTGTGTTCTTCTATAGCATTTCTTTGGTATATGCCAAGTAGAAGTTACACTTTGGTGCAAGTCTGTAGGATCATTAAGATCAAAAGGAAAAAAGTGCATTTTTGTCTTTTTGTTTCACTATTTCTGATTAGAGAGATAACTTGAATATTCTCAGTTGAATACATGTAGTCAAATGCACTAGCTGGAATGCAAAGTTAGTTATATTTTACATAACTAAGTTATATTATACATAACCAACATGTTCTCTTCAGCAACCGCTTGGAAGACATGAAAGACAGCTATGAAGAAAAACTCGAGAGCAAATTTGAAATGTATAAAGAAGCCATTAAGAAACATGCATATATGTGTGCAATGGAACAAATTGAAGAGCATTATGTCCCCATAGAGGAATTTCTAGCTGAACAAGAGAAAGTTGAGGTATGACTTGACTGCTATTAAAGTATGCTCTAGCTTCTTAACTGTAAATTTTGCTTTTCTTTAACAGAATCACTCTGGGATTTTGGATATAACACTAAACAAGGAAAATAACTAGCAGTTCAGCCTTGCTGTTCTGTGTTCAATGCTCACCATAAGCATACAGATGTCTTTTTGTCTGGCACCACCTATAGTGCAGCACCTAAACCTCTTGATTTTTGAGGGCACAGTTCAGTTAAATCCAAGTAATCTTTATCTTTGTGATAAAGGTGCAATGTGATAAAGGTGCAGTGACTGGAACACCCAGGGAAGTGATGTATACAGGAGTCTGGCTTTCTAGAGATCTTTGGCATCATAGGATGTAGATTACAATGCTACTCTGAGATGGTGATGGGGAATTTGTTACAGGATAGCTATTTTAATTATAACTGGTCTGGAGGTGGTGGGAGGGTTGTGGGATGAGAAACCCATGAAAAATCCAACTTCATGCAGGAGAGAACTGAATCTCCTGAATGTACTCAAACATAGAATTGCTCAGGGTTGGCATCAGTGAGTTGCTACTCCTTTTGCAATGCAGCCAGGTTAGCTATGAGCAACTCAGTTTTCTAACCTCTGCATAGATGGTTAAGTGCATCCAGGCAGCAGATGGGCCCTGTGGGTCTTGTTTTCAGAAGGTTTTAGTGGAAGAATAGAACAGCTGTGATGCCCACTAGAGGAGCTTTCTCACTGCACTCCCCTGTTCTGGAACTGATAAGCCATCACACTCTATGGATAGACAGGTTCCTTTCAAGAACTGAGAAGTGGGTTTCTCTTGTAGATTGTGGTATAGAAATATTTCTGCTTTTACAGCTCTCCATTCAGGTGCTGACAAGCAACACCATATTATGTAATGGCCTATGTTTTTCCATCTCCTTCAAATTTATCTCTTTTCCTCACTTGGACTCTGTTTCTGTGTTCAGTCAAATCCTAGCTATACACTATGCTACAGTGGACAAAAAGAGTTTTAATAGTGTTCTTATACTGGCCAAGAGGCTGCATAAGGGAAAATTCTAAGAGCAAGATGCTTTTGGTAGCAAGTCAGATAAGAAACTACTGAAATCCCTGAGATGTAGAAGGGTTAGCTGACAAAAGAAGAGAACAGCATGAATCTGAGTGGGCAGCTTCAGAAGATCAGAATTAGATGAATAACTTTTCTTGATGACGCCACTTTTTTGATTTCTCACTCTGAAATACCACACCAGCAATCTGACAGATACTGGGAAAGGATTTGAGATTAAAATGTAGCTCTGTGAAGTATTTTTTTTCCTTAGTTAGCAAGCTAACTTGCAACAATGTTTAGCACAGACATGCTAAAGTTTCCTTTCTGCCATATGGTTACTTTTAATATCATATGAAAATGCTCAGACTGGAAGAGTTGACTCCTTTGTAAAAAAACTTCCTCCTAGATGTTTTTGTGACCTGAGTGTTATCCCTTACTGTGATTTCCTAACCATAACCTGTGAAATAATTTAAAATTACACATGCGTGTGGTGTAATTGAAGGATGCACACTAATGCATCAGATAAGCAGAAATGCAAATTCTACCCTATGCCCTTATTTTTTTTTCAGGATAGAGAGAGGAAAATACTGCAATTGGAAAGGCAACTTGATGAGCAGTCAGGGAGGCTGTTGGCTCTGGGAAGCCTGAGCTCGGATATTCCGACTTCTGAAAATAACATGGAACGAGGTAGGAATGTAATCTGGGTATTCAAAGTTCAGTTTACTCCTCGTAATGTGTATAAACAAACTTTTCTTTTGCCTTATTTTTCTTATAGATCTTATGGACAGCACGTTGAAGAGAGCCAATGAAGGATTGCAGAAACAATGTGAAGAGAAGGAAGAGGTAGCTCCTGCTTAGTATTTTTCTGGGGATAAAGATTGTGAACTCTATCATGGTTCAATGCTTAAAGATGTGCATTGTAGACAAAAGCATGAAGATTCCTGCAAATGGGCATTGAGCTTATCCAAAAAAAGCCCTTGCTCAGTTGTGGATGACTTTTGCCAGAGACTGTTCTGGCTTTATTCTGGTCTGTACAACCATTTGCTACTGTAACAAGTCTTGGTGAATGTGGTGCGAGTTGGAAGTAAGGAAGTATGTTTAGTTTTGTGCTGGAATTCATTGTAAATATTGCTGCCATGACCTCAGAGCTTTCCTTCCTGAAATGCTGCCTGCTTCTGCATAGGGGAACAGTTACAGAACCTGGCAATAGTTTAGATTTTAGATCTAAAATAAAAAATAATGCCTTAAAGCAGTCCTTTCTGGAAGTACTCAACTCCACTATCACCCTAAACTTAAGTAAAGGTGAATATCTCTGTTCTTCAAACAAGATCGCTGTGCTCTGAGTACCATATAGAGGTGGGAATTATGGAAAACAATAATTTTTAAGTATGCATTTTCATTCTACTCCTTGACTGATGATCTTGTAAAGATACAGTTTGTTTCCCATGTTTAAAGAGGATATGGGGAGAAGGAAAGACATAAGTGTTGCTTCTTTCTCTAATATCAAATATGAGTAGGGATTGGATAAATAGTTCCAGCTGGTTCTAATAAGCCATGTAAATAGAAAGTGAACTTAAATCCCCTTCTATTAAGAAAGAATACTCCAAAAATAACTTTTTCCTTACCAAGCTTAATGTCTTGTGCTACGGCTGTAGGATTTGTTTTGCGCTGTTTTTGAGAGCTCTACTTTATTTTCCCATGTCACTTTCAAATTTTGGTGAAAGTTTGGCTTTTATGCTTGTTGTGAGGAAACAGTTATTGATTGTTTTGTGTGGCTAGAAAGTGCTAGAATGATGAGATTAATTCCTGGCAATAACTGAAGTGAGAATGGTTTAAACCAGTTCATTCCATCAATGCCTTTCTGCTGTTTTGCCTCAAAGATGAGTGCATGTGTGATTTGTAATTCACTACTTTTTTCTTCCCATTCAGCCATTAAATGGGCTAAGGCTGTGAGTTTTTTTAGCAACTCTGTAGAAGTAAATTAACAATAATATCTATTAACATCTATTTTTCTGCTTCAGAATTTTTTTGCCTATTGGGGCTTAGGCTTAATTAATTAATTTTCCCATCAGAAAGGTGAGGCCTTCTGTGCTAACTGTGCTCCAGTGTGAATAGTATTAATGAGACAAAAGTGTTCTTTAAACCACTCTTACTGAAATGGAGCAGGCTATTCCACTGGTCTGTGCTACTGTTCTTTGATTGGCAGCTCTGTAAATCACAGTAGCTTCAACTCAACAGTCTTTGAATGCTCCAGCTGCATTTTATCACCTGAAAGGATGAGCTGGGACAGAGGATGTTGAGAGAAGCAGACTTTCTTGTTTTGATCTTGCAGTTTGCACTGTTCTAGTCATAAACAAAATTAGTGTAAAACATGCTGTTCTGAACTTCCATGTGTATGGGCTTTGTTTTCAGCTTATAAAATCTCTGAAGTTTAAAATACAGAAACTAAATGAAACCCTGCTAGAAGCTAATGAAGGCTACAGAAAAATGGCAGAAGAAAACAGTCAACTGAAGCACACAATCATGCTCAAGGTTAGTCAGTAATTTAAAACCAACTTTAACATGGCTTGTATCTATAGTTGTACTGGCTGCTTCTGCACATTTTTACATATAAAACCACTGTTAAATTAGCAATTTGTTTTCATGTTAGCAATTTTCTGTGCCTAACTTCCTGAATTATGAGCTCAGAGCCCTTGTGTTTCACTACTTGACTCTGAATCTTGTAAGACAAAACTCATTTTTCAACTTAAGTGAATGACTCTGTCAATGGGGTAACTCTGCTGACAAAGCCTGCTCATCTGAAGATGTCATGAATTCTTGTCAAGCAAAGAAAATACTCCTTAGAACTCATCATGAGGCATGTTGCTGAGGCAAGCAAGGTATCAGTGCACAAATGCCATTGCAATAAGGCCTAAGGATCTATGGCTTTCTACTGATGGTCCTGCCAGAAGTGGCCAAACTGATATATGGGCAGATAAACTGTTTAATACAGAAATAGCCATCTTTCCTTCAAAAGCAGGGACTTCCTTGACTGCATCTGACCTCAGATATATCAACTAGAGTCCTAAACAAAAAAATGAAACTTTTCAACTCTTGGCACTTTGAATCTATGTCTCACTTGTAATCTGCAGGTATAATAACTGCTTACTGATGTCTTTCTTTGAACATTAGATTACTTTCTGCATACTTTTTAGTTTAAATCTGAGACTGAAAATTATTTGACTTGAACTTTTTAATTGGAAGTTACCTTCCTATCCCTTATTGATAGCAAGGTGATTTTGCTAACCACAGAGATTAAAGGGTGTATTTAACACTGTATTCTGCCCACTCAAAGCATTTACTCAGTCCTGGTTAGCAGACTTATGCTATGTGAGTTTTGATTTGCCCAGTTTTGCTTTCAGAAATTGCAAGGCAGGAAAGCTACCTTTATCTGGTTCCTAGAACAGCATCAATTCTTTGCATAGTGTGGCAAAGCATTTTAGCATCAGCCTCTCAGTCAGAGTTGGTCTCTAACTAGATTGTATGGCCCTGTAGTTTGCTGTGTTTTTAATTACTTTGATGTAATTTAGAGGAAATGGCTAGTGAATGGCCATATGACACTGCAATAACAAGGGTGTTTATGGGTTTAATAAAATAATGTGAACCAGAAAATTAACTGCATGAAAGAGAGAGACCATGGAGTGTTCACATACTTAACAGAGCCTTATCCTCATAGGATCGAGAAATGGATAGTCTTCAGAACTGGGCTAAACGTGTTCTTGAGCTTGAAGAAACAGTGTCTTCCCTGCAAAAAGAGCTTGAAGAACAGAAAAAAAATTTCTTTGCAGAGGAATCAAAACAGAAACCCAGGAGAGGTTTGCTGGCTAACCTGAAATCCACAGTAGCATCCACTGCTAGTACACCTCTTGGTAAAGGCTGGGGGAAGTATGAAGAGGCTTTACCCTATTCAAGAAAATAAGTAAGTTGCCTCATAAAGCAAAAGAATAACATTTGATAAATCAAAGTGTGAAGTTACTAGGCTTCTTTATTAATCTTAAACTGTTGGTAGCTCTTTCTCACTCTTAGATGCCATCTTCACTGTCATGTTGATGGAGAAAAATGTTTAATACAGAACTTTAATTGAATCAGGGTTGAATCTAGAGCTATAAAAGTATGAGTCTAGACATGTGCTTTTACTGTTGATATAGGGATGTGATTTGAGAAATATATATATTTTAATTCTGGAGTAACTGCTATCATGGTCTTCTGTACTGATAAATGTGTGTAAGAATCTGTGTCTTTAGTGCAATACAACAGATGTGTGGTTCATGCAAAGTGGGATGTCCCTCATCTGCTGTTCATTATCTTTTTAAGTTATTTTATATCATGGTTGATTACTAGAAATCAGATGGATTGTAAACTTAATCCTAAGTAGTTAAAATAGCATGGTTCTTCAGTTAATATTCTGGTTTTGACCTGGAGACTTGCTTCTAAGCAAACTGCTAAAGAAGGTGATGAAATGAAATCTGATCTGGCTCCTTGCTATTTTTCAGCTAACTTGGCTTTGCAAAGAAATTTCTTTAAATAAAATTTGAATTTCCACTAGGAATATGGATTAAACTTTGAAACATGTATTTAATAAATTTTTTCATTGCTAAATTCAGCTCTGACTCTTCATTTTACAAATCAACAAAACCAAGATAAGAAAAGATCATGAAATTAGAGCCCAAATAATGACAGTGATTGATATAGGATGATCTTGAATTGAAAGAATCATATCCTTGATTATATTACTTAGCTTTTATCTAGTAGCTTAAGGATGGAAGACTGGAGCATGATAAAATTTGAAGTAGTTTTCCTAAAGCCCTTTCCAGTCAGTGAAGGTGAGGGGATTTTTAACTACTCTGGAAGTACAGTGCTTGTAATTGCTGGAGGCTTGCTGTGGAATCTGTAAGTGAATTGGATTGATCAGTCCCTGTAAGGGAGTTTCTCTCAGTGGAAGGGGACAGAGTTCAAAGCAAGAACCTCACCCTCCCTGGGGAGACAGTAGGTGGTGCAGCCTCCCTGTCTGACAGGAGGACAGCCCTGCTCTGCTGTGACTCCTCTTGCCAGGTTGCTGAGAGTTTTGGGTTGGTCTGTGATCAGTAATCATCACTCTGGCATCTATTTAACAAGGCTGTTGAGGTTACTCTTCAGCCATTGCTTTCCTCATGTTTTGAACTGTTTCTGTTAAATATAGGGTTATCTGGTTTTAGTAGTTCTGAAGGCCTATAATCCCTACAAGGTAGAATTTCTAAAATATTTGTCTACTCCCACATAAACTATTTCTGCTATAAAAAATATTTTGGTGTAGTTATATGAGACACTGAATGCTGATCTCTTGAATAAGAAAGCTGTTATGTACAAATTGCTTTAGGAAAAGCAATTAAAACAGAAGTTTAAAAAATCATCAGAACAGGCTAATACTGGAAAATTTCCATAATACCATTTCAAACTACCTTGTGCTACACCTTGGCAGCCTGTCTAGCAACTTTATGTAACACTATTACCTCCTACTCCCTGAGCAACAGTTCCCTCTCACTTCACAGAGCTCTTTGGTAGGCTACAGGAAATGGTTTGAAAGACAAAGTTACTATCTAGAGCTTTTTTCTTCTTTTTTTTTTCAGTCTTAAAATAAAATAAAGCCTGTAGTGAACTACTGGCCAGTGCTGAACTGTTAATGTTTTCCTACAAGTTGCTAAAGCACAGTGTAGCTTTTATGTTTAAGGCTTTTGAGAAGCTGTTTTCAAGAATAGCTGAGGGGTTGGTTCTTCTCTTCATGCCCTCCAGGATAATAAGAAGTCACAAGAAGGATGCAAAAATGGTGGGTTTGGTCCTTTTCAGTTTCTCAAAGGTGTAAGGAAAGCAGAGTCCATTAATCTTGGTAGTGGTGATAATCAGAGATTCCCCTGTTCCACATGAAGCTACCATGGAATAGAACATCAGCAGTTTGTTTTATCTCAAATCACTGCCATACTACTAGCTTCAGAGTAAGTTTTTATTAAAATTAAAAATCACCATACAATAGAAACTATTTACATATTTGACTGACAGTCTGTTTAAACTTGACTGAAGGAAGCCCTTGGAAAGAAAAGCCATGAATACTTCTGCTGCTGAGCTTCAACTGCAGGCACACTGAAGCTTTCTCAGAAAAGTTTTGAGCTTCTGCAAAGTACCATTTGCCTAAATAACTGGGCTGAAGGATGGCAAAGATGTGTACTGGGTTTCAGCTCTAAGAACCAGTGTCACTTTGAAAAAGAAGTAATCTATGCTGTGCTGTGGTTACACTGCAAGTGCACTGGCTTGCTCATCTGTTTGGGTAAGTAATTTGATAGAACAATTCCATGTCAAGAGCACAGCAACTTGCCTTCACTTTAAGAATTAGATTTGTAATACTAAGCAACAAATGACAGTGTTACTGCAATATAACTTGATATCTCATTGCATGATATCTCATTGCATGTTTCCACAAATTGTTTTTGATAGTGCTAGAGCTAGTTTTAGCTTTCAAACAGATTTGAGGTTAGTTGATTAAAGCAGCAAAAATATAAGGAATATTCTTGAATAACCACAGAGGATTAAAAATGAAGATTAAAATATTTTCACTGGTAACATTTTCAACGACCACAATGAAGGTATTAACTTCCTTCAAAGTCCTGTGCTTTTCCATGGACTTCAGAGGATGACTTTGCCCTTGTGGGAAGCTGAAGCTTGAACACAGAGTGAGGTGTGCTGCCATGTCTGCAGTCATGTGTGTTCCTCTTGCACTTCTGCATCTGATGCTTTCGTAATGCTTTGAAAATGATTTTAAATTTAGGGTTTTACAGCAGAAAATCAGAACTTTTTTCAGTGTAAAGAATTACATACATAACTCTTCCTCAAAGGAAACCTTGACACTGTTTAGAAGCCTTACAAGAGGTGACAGTATGCCTGATAGTAATGTGAAATAACAAGGATATAAAAATAATTTTTGCTATATGCTGTATTTCAAAAAACGTGATTTAAGAACGTCACCATGCCTTAAATCTTTGTGACTTTTTGTTTTGAAAACAGCTTTTCATGCATCTTCTCAACCCTTTTATCAATGTCTCCTTGTAACATATTGCATGATTTAGATCCTAAGAAGGTCTTGTCAAATTGTACCAGGGCATGACTGCTTTCCTTCCTTCTCCCTCCCCACCCCAAAACGCCTGTTTGTTTTGGGGTGTTTCTACAGATGCAAAACACAGAGCCTTTAAGGAGAACTTGAAGCTTTAGAGGAACTGCTTTAACAAAATAAAAACATTATTTCTCTGCAGAATTATTCTTCAGCATTTCAGCTTCCACACTCTGTTAAGACATCTGAATGCATGAAGTAACTGGTTTGAGCAGTCTCTTCTAAAGATAGTCTGTGCCAATGATCTATGGCAATAGAAAAAGTGTTCTTTGTTCTATGGCTGCTGTTGATACTGCCCTTCTGTTGCTGTGTAGAAGTCATCAAGCACACTCTGTAGGTAATCAAAGGTTGGCCTCTCTTCTGCTTTGTCTTTCCAGCATGTTTTCATGATATCATAAAGCTCAGCTGGGCAGGTTTCCATGCGTGGCATCCGGTACCCACGCTGAAGAGCAACCATCACGTCAGAATTGCTCATACCTTCAACAAAAAACAAAGAAGAAAGATTTGATGAAATTATCTCCATTCCTAGAGAAGTTATTTTTTTCTTTTTTTTTTACTTCACTCTAAAGATCTTCACCCACTAGTTTAATATCTTTGCTACTTATTAAAGGTAGATCCTACCATGAGTTCAATAAGGGTCGAGGTGTGCACCAGCAATGAGGGACTTGCTCTGAAAATCCTGGTGGGAACTTTTCCATTACTGCAGCTGAGCACCACAACCTCTTTAGTGTCAAGTCTAACAAAACTGTGAGAAAAATCCCAATTCTTGTCTCCAGAACCATCTCTGCTCTGTTTTTCTGACCAATCCTGTCTCCATTTATTCTGCTTCCTGTGGTGGTGTGATTCCCAGCAAAAGCCTGCCCTGGCACCAGCCTTCATCTCTAGCTGCAGAGCTGCTGCTCTGCTTGCTGGAGACCCATCCATCCTGAGATGGAGAGCAGCCCCTCTGTTTGACCACACTGCAGTCAGCCTGCCCAAAATTTCAGGATTTCTTCTACATCGGCTTTTGTGTAAATGCTGCTGATTGAAAGATACTGGACAGTCACTCATTAAATCATTCATTGTAATAGGCAATTTCCCCTCTTGTCCTACTCCTGTCATGCAAAACCTTCTTGCCAGCTATGCTGAGCTTTGCTTTTTTTCCCTGCTATGGTTTTCTTCTGGAGGATAAGAACTGTAAGTACCAGCAGTGCATCCTGCATCTCACATGCCAGCTAATGCCACATGAGAGTCCTGCCCTAGACTCCATCCTTCTCCCCCTTTTTTAAATTTCCTGTCACCCTTCCCCCCCTTTAGCAAACCCTTGAGAAACTGGTTCTTAGAACAATTTCAACACCTACTTTCATAAGGCCAGCTATGCTAGGGGCAGCTTTTGCTATTTTAGGCTCACCACTTCCTACCCAGAAACCTGCCTTTGGGCTTATCCCTTCCTCGGCAAATCTAATCTAACCATCCCAGTGGTTGCATTGCCTTCTCTGGCACAGACTCTTTTCTGTACTCAGTGATGCTGTTTGTTCTGATGGCTGGGCATGCAGGAAGCACCTGTGCTTCAGCCTAGAGATTCCTGCTCACCAGAGAAGGCTTTCCCTTTTGGGAAGGGTATCCCAGACCTCTCAGCCACTCCTCAGGCTAAATGCTCCATGTGGTGCAGTTCTGCCCAAGACTAGAGCTCCTCCAGGTTTTTTTTCTCAGGCCATTCAGCCTCTGCTCAGGTCCATGCAGGACAGCCTCCTGCACCCCCCAGCTCCCCAGAGGGCAGGGAGAGCAGCTCTGCTCGGCTGACAGGATGGAGGATGGGTCCTGCTCTCAGCCAGGGCAGGAGTGGAGGTGCAGATGCAGTGCTCCCCTGACGCCTTGGTGCAGCTCTGCTGCTGCAGACCTTTGCATGTATTATCTGACTGCTGTGGCTGTGAGTTGAGCCACTTGGCAGGTAAGGAAACACTTGAATTACAACCAAATGACAACTTTATCCAGTATAACTACTTGGATTATTCAAGCTGACCATAGTTCATATAGTTGACTTCAGCTCAAGCTTGTTGGCTTTAAGCTTTTCCAAAAATACCTTCAGCCATGTAATCTGAGTCTGGATCAAAGTGCTTACTTTGGGCACATCTTTTGTATTTTCAGTTCCTCTTTGGAAGGAGAAGGGAAGTTTTCCTGAACTAACACTGCCCATTTATTTCAGTGAAGTACTTCAAAGTAGGGGAAGGGCATGTTGTCACAGAATAAGGAATTACTGCTATATAGAGACAAATTAAATACAGGAAGAAATTCAATAAAGTATTTTATAGAGAACAGTGACTGGACTGCCTGAACCTCAAGAAATTGGATTGTACATAATATATGCAGTAAAACAGTTATTCCTACCCTACACAATCTTAGTTAACCGTGCTGCTATATGAAGACTGCTGCTACTGGGCTTTTGTGCAGAATGGGCATGATTTTTGGGGTTTAAGTACTTCATAGGATTGTGCTTAGATCTGCTGTCTGCAGGACTGATTGTTACCTTGTGAATGCTAAGGACAAAGACTGTGTTTTAGCTACCCTGCAGGAAAAAGATCTGTTTAACATCCATTTGAGTCCAGAAGCAAAAAATGAAAACATTTTTATTGCAAATACGTCATGTACATACTTCCAGGTGTTTGGGGTTTTATTTAAAACAAAAGGGGTTATCCACAGTCCAAACAGTATTCTCAAAATAGCTACTTGTTTAAGTTTACCTTTTAAAAATTGTTTCAATTTTTTTCTTTTCAGCTGTCTTACCATATCTACATCCTAATCAGTGACAGAAATATATCCCACATACGTATTTATCACACTTACACCCTCATGAATGCTAAAGTTTTAGTACATGTCTGTTAATTAATGCTGTGGTACCTGTTAGGTTTCACAAAGACATATTTCTTTATATTAAGGCCTGGGAAATGATGTGAACAGAGTGGTATGGAGAAGGAATCCCACTGTACAGAAAGGGTCATATCTTGTGAAGAGTTCCAGGCATAACTGGAATGCAATTATGGATGCTGCCAGCATTGACATACTACGTAATCACCCAGAAATCAGGTTTTAACTACCAATTCAACTTTTGTGCCCAGAGAATCAGATACTTGTTTTAAATTTCAGAGGTAGTTCCTGAAACTCTAGTTCCACTAATGGCTTTGAGTTTCTCAGGAGGAGAAACATCTGTTGGAATTTAAGAACAAAGATCACAAAAGCTCCAAATTTCTTGGCTAGAAATGCTTCCTACCAACTTGAGTACAGGTATTAGCTACTTGCCAATTTCAATGCAGCTCTGTGCTGAATACTCTGGTTCCTAGAGCTGCTTAATAATTGAAAATAATATTTTGAAGCATTCCCACTAGAAGTGAAAAATCAATTTACTGTTTCTGTCCAGTTGTTACTGGTCACAATCCATCACCAGGTTACTATTGCCATGCTGGGGTAATTTTCCCAAATCTGGCACATCTCTTTGTGTAAAGTAGATTGGTCACCCGTGTATTTTGCTGCGATTCTGGTGCTCAGAATCAACTTTCAGGCTAATAGGCTATTTCAGTTTATACTTCTATTTAAAATAGATGTATATCTCTCATCCATTTTAATGCAAGCAATACTTGCAAATATTAAAACAAAATACCTGCAACATTAAAATCTTCTAATATGCAGTCAAGAGCCTTCCACATGTACCTGCTGGTTGATAAATGAAACCACAGGGCACGGAGTATTTATGGTGCTCATAGAAATGCTCCCACATTTAAAAAAAAAATATTGCCCAGACTTCCCCTAGAAGAGAAATTTTCCCACAGCAGTGCAGCAGTACCACATCTGCTGTACAGCTTGACTTTATTCTTAGAATAGAACCATGATATGGCTTACGAAGGTAAAGAAAGAGCAGATTTAGCTGCAGAATTAAGTACTGGATTGACTTTTTGTATTTTTGTAGTGCTGGTTTCCAGGTCACTTTGTAGGTCTGCTCAGAGAATGACCATTTTCTAAGCAGAAATTCTTCAGAAATAATCTTGTGAGCCCAGCTCGGTGCAGGAGCTCTCTGTATACACAGGCAAGTTCTAACTGGGGAAAAAAAAGGCATCTTGACTGTGGGAAGAGCCATGCATTACTTGGCTGCAGACATCTCCCTTCTGATCCTTCCCATCTCCCTTCCTTGATCCTTCATCCATCCTCCTTAAACAGTGCTTCCATGAGCAGTGTTTAAGAAGAGCTTTGGGAGGGCCTGCTATGCTGTCCAGTATTTCATAGCCCTCGCCGACAAAGTGACCCAGAGCACCTAGCTGTGCAAGCAGCCCTATCACCTCTTGAAGTTTAAAGGGGCTAGTCTTGAGCTTAAGTGTTTTCCTGGCCTAGAACTGTGCTATGAGAATGTCTGGTTTGGCTCTACCTCTGTATGGAAAGTCACTGTGTTCTTCCATAGCAGTGTAAAGTTGGCTGCCATCACCCCCTTCCCACTGCCCGAGTCCTGTGGGATTTCCCATCTCCCTGTGTCCAGAGGTGTTCAGCCTGTCACTTCAGGGATTTGGGTCTGCCTCTACCATCTCTGTCAGCTCAGGATGCAGAATTCCAGCTGCTCATGAAGTGGTGAAAATGTTTTCACTGTTTAAACAGCAAGAGCTGCTGCACTGGAAGCACTGGGAAAGCTTTGCCTGGATGAAATATCTGGTCTCCCTTTCCTGTCAGGATCCCAAGGTTCTTCTCAGAGATGCCCATGAGATGTGCAGTGCAGGTGAACATGGCTGTACTTTTCCCCATGTGCCCACCAGAGAAGGGAATTTAGGGCAATTTCCCATAACCTCAGTAAGCTCGAATGAATGCAGTCTGTTGCCCAGAATTAATCATCTTTGCCTGACATGTAGCAATTTTATGTGCATAAAAGACCCCTTCATACAAGGTGTCTCAATATGCTGGAAGCATGAATATATAATTTTACATGATATATATTTAACATGAATATATATTTTGTTTAACAATGAAAAATGAAGCATGAAGCACACGACCATCTCACAGCTGCCCAATGCAGCTGATGTGCACACCTCTGTGGCCTTGTACCTGACTGTAAGGAACAACAAATAGTAAACATTCCTAGTGGTTCATCAACACTGCTTTAGGGTCTGCTGTCATAATTTTTTTAGACTAGGCTAGCACTGACAAATTACTACAGCCTAACTGCTTGTGAAAACACACTTAGTGTCTTCACATATTATGTTATTGAAGTCCCCAGCAGCTTACAGAGCACTGTGAGGACTTGCAGCACTGCATCCTTGCCATGGGACTGTGCTTCTGTCCACAAAACAGGGATGTCAGAAACACAGGATCTGCATTTGCTGCAGTTGTAACACCTTTAGAACATATAAAAATTACTGTATACCCGTGGTCCCATTACTCTGCTAAAATTTACCCTGGAGAGGCATGTACCTTACACATACAGTAAGTTTTCAAAACAGTAAGATTACTTGTAAGACATTTTTTCAATCATCAGTGTCACTACTATCAGATGCCAGCCCTTTCCCTGAATATTTTCTTTGCCTTTTAACACCAAAGTATAAATACAGAGCAAAACCACAGGCCCATACCTGGATAAGGAATCTTTCCATATGTAACAATTTCATACAGGAGAATCCCAAATGACCACACATCAGATTTAATAGTGAAAGATCCATAGTTAATTGCCTCTGGTGCCGTCCATTTAATAGGGAATTTTGCACCTAAAAAAAAAGTACAGTCTCAAACAGTCACTTTAATCCATTTCACATTCAGCCACAGATGCAAAAGTAGTAGCAAGATATACCTTAAAAATTCATATCTTAAATTACTGTCTTTCATATCTAACTAAGTGATTCCAGAAATTGCCAGATAAAAGCAAACTCCTGACAGTTAAATAAAAACATTCAGGCAGCCTTTGTTGGGAATACTACATTAATTCATTTCACAATGAGGAGTAATACAAGCAGAGTCTCTCTAAGCCCATTTTAGCCTGCTCTAACATCCTGGCACAAAATACCAGGTGAGCTAGGAAACATTTCTGATAGCAGAAAACACATCAAAGAAACTTGACATAAAAATTTATAACCTGAGAAGTTAATTTAATCAATGTACAAAGTCCAGAGCTAGCTAAAACCCACAGATATGGGTCTGTACCTCTGAAAACTGCTTAACCAGACCTTTCCTGCTGATCTATTGAATTACTACAACTCAGTGCCTGCTGAAGAGCTCATCTTCCTTTAATCTCAGCTGTAGTGTGTTGCTCTCTTTCCTCATATTTTAGTTCTTCCCCTCTTGCCTATGTTACCAGAGTATCCATCCAGACTGTGAAAACCTTAAAAGGCTGTGTCCTTAAAAGGAGAAGGACAAAAGCAGCCAACAAACCACTCTGAAAAGCTACCTGTGAGCATGGAAGCAAAAATAAAAACTTTTCACTGCAACCAACAATCTTGAAAGGATCCTTGACAACATTAGCAAAACACTCGTGGCCAAACCCAGACATACACTGTTCACAGCAGGTTTTTCCTCTGGCCAGTCCTGGCCCTGTCACCTCTCATCCATGTGCTGAACAGGGACATGGCCCAGCCTTCCAGGGTCCCTGCTATGCTGCTGAACATGCAAATTGATGCTGCAGCTACTCAAAGAGCTTCCAAAGTTCTGCTAAAGCTTTTCCTGTTGCCAGCAACTACAGCTGCTAGGGTTTCTTCCTTTGAAAGGAGTTCCACAAGGCACTTAAGGATGTTAAGAGAATATTAGATCACAGTTTCTTGGCCTTTAATTCTGTGAGATGGAAGCTGAGAATATACAATGACTTTGTTCAATTTAGGAAAAAATGGTGTGCAGTTAAATACTGTAGATTGTCCTTGTCTTTCAAATTTATTTAAAATAAACTCATCAAAAAGCTTGGGCAGCACAGAAAGGTTATTTGTTTCCTTTACTCATTTTAGAAGTTGGCCTTAGAATGCAGCCCCTAGGAAGCTCTTACAGCACTTCCTGTCCTTGGTGACCATATTTCTGTTAGATACAGCGTCACCACCTCCCAGAGGCAGAAGCTTTAAAGACAAAAATAAAAATACATACCTTCCCTTGCTGTGTATTCATTGTCTTCGATCACTCTTGCTAATCCAAAATCAGCAATTTTGCACATCAGTAGGTCTGAAACCAGAACATTTGCTGCTCTCAAATCTCGATGGATATAATTTTTTCTTTCTATGTATGCCATCCCTTCTGCAATCTGTAACCAAAAGAACAACTATTTTGATATTTCAATACCATAGAGCTCCATTAGCAGGTCTGATCCTTCTTTCTTCAAAGGTATCAGCAAAGCCACATCCATCTGTTCCTTACTGGTGTCTTTGGAGAATTTTTTAGATGGAAACCAGGAAAGGGGGGATTGCCATGGAAAACCTATGCACAGATCCAGCCCTGCAAAACTCTGCTTATGGTAGCAGCTCTGAAAGAATTATTTGGGTGAGTAACAGCTGGCAGGATTAGAGACGTATGGAAGACATTTCCTGAAAGAAAATATGGAATAAAATGTTCCTAAGATTTCTATTAAAATATCCTTTTTCCTAAATTATTAACCAGTTTATTTTCTGAATACTAAGAAAATAGAAGGAATTAATGACTTAGGATACAGGTGTTCTGATGAAGCAGGTACTGATAAAGTGGCAGCGCAGAGAAAGTTAAAAAACCCCACAACTTTCTATCTACCCAGTATAAGCCTGGACAATTAGGAAGCAATTACTAAGATAGGGGAAACACCTTTATTTTCTTCTGCAACACGTACCTGTTCGTACATGAGGAATTTTTGGCAACAGCCAGCTCTCAGATAGTATCATAAGTAAATATAGTCTGCATTTCAGCAGCCCAAATTGATTTCCAAACCAAATTAATAACCTCAAAAATATGCAGAGGGGATGATTTTTTTTTCAGGAAAAAAAAAATAAAAGAAATTGAGATAATAGAGATAATAGTTTCTAAACTCAGAGCAATAAAACTGATGTGTAGACAGTATTCTGTCCAAAAGTTAAAGCAGAGTTAAGAAAAAAACAAAACCTTGTCTTTGGGAGCCATCAGTTTTTATCTTTCTTGTGAGACTGGTGATGGGACATTCCCAGTCAAGGTTCCACCTGTGCCACAGGTGTCTGGGATGCCTGTGGGGGGGACAGACCCCTCTTGGCCACATGATTTGGGGAGCACCCACACCCTCAGCTCAGATCTGCCAGTGGAGCTGGGAGGGTCCTTCAGCAGTGCCAGAGCCTGGCACCTTCCCACAGGCTCTGTGCTGTCCCCTGAGGAGCAGACCATGCAGGGATCCCTCCCCAGCAGCAGAGGTGCTCCTTTCAGCCCTGCAGTAAAGCAGGCACAGCAGCTGCCCAAACTTGAAGAGGACATGAACATCACTTCTGCTTCTTCGTTTTTAAAAAGTCCCCGAGGGGTGCTGCCAGGGCACACACACTGCCACCACTTACAACACAAAACCTCACGGTCTTTGTTCCCCTTTTTTGGTTTAAGCAATGGAAAAATAGAGCCACTTGCCCTCCCACTTCCTCCACTGCAAACCTCTTGTTACAGTCAGATACATTCTTCAGAGAAGTGTGACATTGCCCTTGTACAGTGCAGGGGGGCTCTCACACTAAACCAAGAAGAAACTCTGATGAAGAGAATGAGCAACACCTGCATTTCACGTTTTCTAGAAGCAAGTCAAACATTTACTAATGAGGGAAGTAGCTGCTAGTGAATAATTGCCACAGAGAGTCTTATTAGCGGTTTACAGACACCATAGAAGAGCAGTATTTAATTTAGAGTCTGCTCTGCCTCTCTCTGCTCCCCATGCCATTACATGGGTTTGGGGAGGAAGCAGAGATGAAGGGGAAGGTTTTGCTTTAAGATTGATGCTGAGTTTGGACTGGCCAGCATGGAAGATACACCCAAAATGCAGACAGGTCTGGTAATGCCACCAAAAATACATCAAACACCACAGAGGAATCAGCTTTCCTCCTTCTTCCCTGCACAGATATAACATTTGGGTGAACTGCTGGATAGGGAATGAAGAATCACTTCACAAAAGAAACATTTGTGACCGTGATATTTAGTTTCCAAGTCCAACAAAGAAAAGCTATTGGAAAGACAATTTTATTTCCTCTTATTTGAGCTAGATTCACTGAAAAATGCAGAAAAATTCCAAAGTAGGAAAAAATTAACAGCAAGGAATTTTGAATCAGTGAAGGAGGGGAAACACAGTGACTAAACAACTGAATTCACACATCTGGTCATGTTAAACCTTTCCTAATAGGAAAAGAAGAAGGAAAAAAATTGAGATTTTTTTGATTGAGATGGGTGCCAGAACCCACGTGATAACTCCTAATGATTATTGTTGGATTTTCATTGCCAAATGAAATGTTAATGCTAGAGAAATTCATATGAACAAAAGAAAATTAAAGCCTTTTCCCCTCTCTTTTAATGATCATTGGTACCTGTCAAGACTGCTCAGCTACACGTAACATCTATTCAGGAGCGGAATGGGAAAGCTAATTTGGGCTTCAGGAATATCTTTTGTGGCCTTTAAAAGAGAATTCTGCCTACACTGCTCAAGTGTTACGGCCAAGAAGGAAGTAGTTCCCAGTCACCTTTAATGAAGTACTGACACACACTTTTGAAAAACCCAAATAAAATACTTTCAAAAAAACCCCAAACAAATCTCTACATATTAGGAACTGTGCACCCAGGGTAAGAATGGAAGAAAAGTCCTCCAGGAGACAGTGGAGGTGTTATTGATTTGGACAGGGATGTCTGTGGTCTGGGATCAACCTTTCAATAGCTGTACCTTTCAATAATGTCCAGATGCATGATAAAATAAAATATACTTCTTGATCCCAGAGTTTTCAAAAAGACAGTTCATCTTCCTGTGACTCTTCTTCTGTGAAGAGGGTGTAAACCCTTTTTATCTGGCCATTGAAAACTATTGCAAAGACACATATCTTCAAGTGATACATCAGTGTAATAACAATTTTCAGTTTGCAGCAGTGCTTATCCTAAAGGTGAAGTCAGGAGAGGCTGCAAAATCATATTCCTCTTGTCCCAGTCAAGCAGCTATGTAGTTAAAGCAGATTCACAGAGAAAAAAATATTATAAAAGTAATGTATATAATTATGCACTGGAACATTAGAGTGTATCATTAAAATTCAAAGAAGCATGAAAAGGAATACACAGTGGAAATATTACAATGCCAAATAAGACTTAAAATTAATTGTAATCTAGGGATGACTTTCCACTATGATTTTAAAAATGTGGGTAGAGAGGAATTAAAACACTGCATCAAAAATCTCTATTTATTTTATTCTAAGTTTACTATTATTTCAATGGCACTGTAGCCTTGGAAGACAGAAAGAAGTTGCCAGTCAAGCTGCAGATCATAGAAGAATTTAATGAAACTATCAGCACTGCATGAAAAAGAAGAAATGACTGTTTTTAGGACAAAGCTTTGACCCTTTAGAAAGTTATGAGTTTGTTTAGTAAAACCAGGTACAGTTCTCCTAAACACAGCCACTACACATGTGCATCCTACACAGATGGTAATGGATTTGCATAAGAAGCAGGAAGAGTTTACACATACAAAAGGTTTGCTGAATTTGTGTCATATGTTTTCAGCAGATCTAATCAAGCAGGAACAACTATGAATTCAGGAAATGTGAAACAAAGAATTGGAGGCTCTTCTGGTAAATTGCCTCTGAGGCAAGAGAGAAACCAGCCAGTAAAACCCTGAGACTTCCAGTTGCTTTAGGAACTGAAGGAGCCAGGCTGGTGCTGACTCCTACAGGAAATGCCACAGATATGCTTGCAAAACTCAGTTTCCCTTAAAACATTCTAATTTCAGAGACCTCTAACATTCATCTCCAATGGATAAACTTGTCTTTGCCAGGGCATAGCTAACATTAAATTCCTCCAGCCCCTCTTCATATGCACTGATTAAAACACGAGAGATACCTTCGGCTCTCTCAGAGAGCAGGCTGCTTTAGAAACTGAGCTGTATCTCTTCCCAGCAGGCATTTTCTTGCCATCTTTTCCACAAACCTGATTTCACACATCGTGACCATTAGTACAGAAAGTAAACCACCAAAGTCCAGACCCCACAGCTGTAAGTTAGGGTAGGCACTAGGTGTAAGTGTAACCCAGTAACAGCTACCTCTCCAAAAATCCCCATCAGCAGGTGTGTTCACCTGACCAGACAGCTAAGCCAGTATAGCAGAGCAGCAGTGTATTTCATTACTTGCTTGAAAAGTGCTTACTTTCAAAAAGTTGTTTATTTCACCCAGAGGAGCAGTCCTCATTTTGCAAAGTCAGAGTGTTTCACCTCTTGCAAACACTTGTATTTTTTTCAAGACTCTTCAAGGCAAAGGCACAATGAGCTCAGGAGCACTAAAGAACAGCCTGGCAATGCAAACAACAACCCACGGTGCTCTTGACTTGGAAAATCAGCTTCAGCTGGGGTTTCCTGTACAACTGCCTTCTTTACCCAGCTAATGGTCACAGAGACCACATCCTCCTCTCCCTTTCTCCCATTCCCAGTCCCTCCTGTGTCTTGTAAAATCACAGATGGATGAGGGCAAAAAAGCCCTAATGCTCAGCTACCATTTCTTGCATTTTCAGTGTTCCTGAGAATCTTGGATAAAGCAAAGTGCTTTGCCAGAATGGTATGATCAGAGACTAATGAAGAGCTCAAGTGTGTGTCCACCAAGGAAAAAAAAAAAAGCTTGATCTTATCTAAGAATAAGAATCCTCACCTCTTCACCACAAGCTTCCTTCTATGTTAATTTTAAACTCTCCTGAAACATAGCTCTCCAAATTTCTTTCCCCTTTGCTCTGCAGAGAGGCTAACATCACTTCTGTAAAAATAAATTAGTGTTCCATTGGTACAAACCAGAGTCACGCCAAAAAACTACACACCTCTTGTGTTCTCCTTTACACACAGCCTACATTCAGGAAAAGTGTGATCCACAGGTTACCTTAGCAGAGGTCTGAAAAGATTTCTGTCCATCTTTTACCCTAAAGACCTATCAATTAATTCAGACTGCCAGAGATAGAGAAGACTGGCGGAACATCTGTGTTGGTCAGAGGGAAATCTCTGGTCTGGAACCACACACATGCAGCCTGCAAGGCTATTCCTCACACTCCTGTTATCAGACAGTGGCATTAAGGGCTCTTTACAAATGTGCTCAAAAACCCTACAAATTCTTTCTGTAAGAAAAATCCCAATATCTCTGTTCCAAAGTTTTGTTTGGGCCTCAGCCAGAAATCCTCAGAGAGGCATTCCTGAATATCCCTTTAGATGACTGCAAGCCAGTCTCAGGAATTTCTCTTGATGGTCTGCATCTTATATGACAAGAGGGACTTCTCACACCACCTGTGCAGCACAAGGTCCTGGCCCCTGGGCCCAGTGCAGGAGCTGGCTGTGAGGGGTTGCTGTCAGATCAGGGTGACAAGTGATGGCCATTTGAAGTGACCTTCAAAGCTCTGAGAATGGCAATCTCTGACCCTTGCTATCTCAACGTGATTTACCCAAGCTGTACACAGAGTTGCTCTTTAGCTCATTACCCTGTTCAAGCCTTAAATTTCTGAAAACACAGCATTAATTTAAAATGAACACAACGTCCCTAACTCCAATAAAAAGGTTCTGCTGTGAAACCACATGTGCTTCTCTCTCCCCATCTCAGGTCTCCTTTCACATCAGCACTCACAGATATTCTTTGCTCTCTTGAATTCTACACATTATTTTCAAAGCTACCTCTTTTTTGCCCACTGTCACTCATGTCTTCAGACCATGACCTGGGATCCAGCAGGTTTTCTGCATCTACAAAGCTTTTATCCCACTAAAAATAAATTCTCAAGGACAAATTTCCCAAAGAGTTCAGAAAATTTAAAGAGCCTATAGCCACAATAAACCAATAATTATAGGGAAAATAGCTCTTCCATTAAGTCTATGTGAAATAAAAACCTGTATTTGATCTATTGAACATCTACATAACAATATGTGATATATAATATACTATAGAATACAATAGTTTCTGATGGAAAGGACCTTCAGTGATCATCTAGTCCAACTGCTTTACCACTTCAGGCCACTTTAACCAGAAATTAAAGCATATATCAAGGACATTGACCAAATAAATAACTTTTAAAATATGACAATAATAAACTTTTAAAATATGACAGGTTTGGGGCATTGATCACCTCTCTAGGAAGTCTGTTCCTAGGTTTGACAACTTTTTTGGTAATGAAATACTTCCTAATATCTAATCCTATAATTATTTGTATAGCAATGTACATTAAAATTCATATAATATTATTATTGTGAATTTTTTGTATAAATTCCTAATGCTTTATTATACCTATTATTGTTTTCCCATCTTTCCTCATGAGTTATGTTAACTTGTTAACTTGTTAGTTAACATAACAGGGTACAATAATCTGTAAACTCTAATGCATATTAAAAAAAAAACAACAAAAAAGGTTGGTTAACAATAACCTACCAGAAATGCCATCATTACCTACTACTAACATGAAGTACAACCTGTAAAAGCAGAATTATTACTCTGTTTTTGTTACATGCCTCCCTGGACACCCAATTCTGATAACTGTCTAAGAAAAAACCCCGGGCTCTGGGAGCTTTGATTGAGGCTTTGACACACAAATCACTCCAGAGTCTCTCTTCAGATTTCATTTAAGACAAAGATAACTTGTATATTTTGAAACAATCATCCTGGTTCATAAATCATACACTAGTACCTGAAACACCATTTCACAATAATTCACCTAAGAATTTGAAACCAAGAGGAATACACTGAGGTTAAGTGGAATTTGACCAGTTAACCTAACTTAAGAAGTAAAAAAATGACATATTTATTAACTCTGAAAGGATTTGCTAAGCAAAAACTCACAAACTTGCCCTTACACTTTCAATTTGTAGCTGCTTAAATTGAAAGCAGCCTTTTCACAAAGGAAGGCAGCTGAGTACTGCTGCCATGTGAACAGGTCACCAGCAGTATCTAAGAGTTAAGCCTAACCACATACTCCCTTTGAAAACTCTTCCATCTCCTTCCTCCTTTCAATTAACTGTATTCACTCAAAATTGACCTGTAAATTACATTTTTGTATGCAAAAATCCTTAGGATAAAATGGCCTAGTATGAATTTCAGACTCTCAGAGAAGTAACCTCAAAAAAATTATTTTGAGCACATTTTTTAAGTTTTACCTGAGCAGAGAAGTCTATTAGCTTTGGAAGCAACAGTTTACTTCCTTCATCACTCTTCAGAAAATCCAGCAAACTTCCTGTTAAAACAGAGAAAGATTAGATCAGTGCATCTTATAACAAAAATAAATGTCACATTGGTTCCCCAATTTTCTGGATAATAAAATTAATGCAGTAAAGTATTTTGATGTTTTTTCAAGCTGACAACAGCAAGACAGTCTCTTTGCATGATTTAATGACAGGAACCCAAATCAGCATGTCAGACATTCAAGTTTTGCTGTTTCCCTGGCTGTAGAAAACTCCCATGAGATCACACCTCAGTTCAATGGGGCTGAGTTTAATAAGCATCCTACTCTGGACCATCAGGAAAGCTGTCTAGGAGAATCACATACATCAATTCTTTCCAAGTCACACAGACTAAGTGCTTCAACATTCGTTCATTAAGTTACCAGCAAAATTGCTTGAAAACAGAACAGAACAAGAAAAACTACTATCCAAGATAAACTGAGAAGGAAACTTTGCATATTTTATGTAGGAATGCTCTATAGAGTCCTTTCCTAGTAGTGCAGCCACCCTTGCAGGACCATTCCTCACTCACCTTTATCAATTCAAGTCCCACATAAGGCAATTCCTAAGGTCTGTTTTAACTGCCTTGCTATGATACTAGAAACAAAAGTTAGGTAGGGAGTCCAAAGGAGCCAGAGCTATTCTGGGGGTTATCCTCCAATTCAGAAACAATAGAAAATGCTGCATTTAAGAAAACCGTAAAAATGGTTTATCTCACAAATGCAGTAATGAGTCATAAAATTAAAACTTCAGCCCATCTTAAGGATAGGTGCTCCTCCGTTTAATATTTGAACATTTAAAAATAACTCTATCATTCCTTTCTTTAAAAAGAAAGGGAACTAGTTTAGGAGAAGCAGAAGAGCTCACTAAACTATTGCTTGCAGATTGTCGTGGTTTAACCCCAGCCATCAACCAGAACCCATGCAGCCACTCACCCACTTCCCACCAGTGGGACCAGGGAGAGAATCAGAAGGGTAAAAGGTAGAGAACTCATGGGCTGAGATATAGACAGATTAATAGGAAGATGAAAAGCAAAAGCTGTGCACACTAGCAAAGCAAAACAAGGAATTAATTCAGTGCTTCCCATGGGCAGGCAGGTACTCAGCCATTTCCAGGAGAGCAGGACTCCATCCCATTTAATGGTTACTCAGGAAAACAAACACTGTCCCTCTTTCCTCCTTCTTCCACCACTTTCTATACTGAGCATGATGCCACATGGACTGGAATATCCCTTTGGTCAGCTGGGGTCACCTGTCCTGGCTGTGCCTCCTCCCACCCTCCCAAGCACCCCCAGCCCCCTCACCAGTGGGGCAGCACAAAAAGCAGGAAAGGCCTTGGCTCTGTGCAAGCCCTGCTCAGTGATAACAAAAACATCTCTGTATTATCAACTCTCTGTTCAGCACCAATCCAAAACACAGCCCCATACCAGCCACTGGGAAGAAAATTAACTCTAGCTCAGCCCAAATCAGCATGCAGATGCAATGTTTTTCTCACCTTTTGCCATGAACTCTGTTATAATATAAATAGGCTCTTCTTTGGTCACCACAGCATAAAGCCTAACGAGCTTATCATGCTGAAGTGTTTTCATGAGGTTGGCTTCCTCCAGGAAGGCTTGCACGGACATTGTTCCAGGCTTCAGAGTCTTCACAGCCACTTTGGTACTGTTATGATAATAACCTACAAGGAGGGAACATGATCAGTGCACTGAAGTCACTCTGCAGCCCACAGTGTCCTGACCAGCAGGAATTTGTAATGCAGGTGAGGCTGGATTCCAGGAATAGCTGAGAGCCTGAAAACAAGTGCCAGATGTAGCACAAATATTTATGCTAGAATTCCTTTTTATTTTGCAACTTATACAGCACTGCAGAGAAAAATGATCCATTCCCTATTTTTAGAAATCAGTTATCTGAAAAAAAATAAAGCAAGCAAATGATCTTACTTCATACCAAGTTTCCATTCACAAGTAGCCCCTGAAATACTTGGTCAAGGCACATTTCAATGAATGTCCACTTAAATTGCCTCAGAACAATAGAGTCCAAGGACTGCCTGGAAATTTCTGAAGTATCTTAAATCCCATGATTACACTTATTTCATGCATGCCAGTCTCATGCTTTTAATCCTTCCTGTAGCCCTTGGTGCTCAAAATGGAGCATGACAGGAAAGAGCAGCTGAGTGGTTCTCGTGACCACCAAGGACACGCTGCCAGGACTGCAATCCTGCAGTGCTCAGCACAAGATTTAAAATGTGATAACTTCTTATCACACAGCCCATGCCAGGAGTGGAGGAGACTGTGCCTGTGGCTCATTTCTCTGTTTAGCAAAGCTTCTAATGTAACATTCTAATTATATAAAGAGCAACTAGCAGTAAAGAGAAAAGCAGCAAATTATTTTCAGATTTAATGTTTGTCAAACAATAAATAAATAAATGTCCAAGTAGCATTAAAAATGTAGAGTAGCAAGCACTGATCCTAAAGTTTATCTTTACCCTAAAGTTTGTCTTGTAAAGTCATATAATTAGAAAAATGACGAAATAAAAGAGAGAGAAATAGGGATATAAATGCAACTTTTATCCCTGACCATACCCATTGCAACATGGTAGAAATATTTCTCAGAAGAGGTAAAACCTTCATGACTCAACAAAATAACTCATTTCCGTATTCAGCAACAATCCAGACCATTGCCATGATGGATACACTTCTAAACTGGAATCCACCATTTCCTTATGCTATTTATTGTCCAACCAAAGAAATCAGTGGCAGAACAAGGACCTAGCTTCCAGATCTTAAGTGCTTGCTCTGAGCACTGCATCTTTTTTGTAGAAGGATCATCACCTGAGAAAAGCCACTATGCCACAAAAACCACTAAGCCACTATGCCACAATAATCACCACCTGCATGATTATTAAATCTATTTTTCCAAACATGGTCAGGTGAAACCATACCAAAGACATTTCTCTAAGTTACCTAATAGTAAGAAATTACAGTTACAGGTCAAATCCACTGTCAAAGCTCAGGTATATAATTTATAACTATCAGAATAACAGAAAATAAATATATTTCTCTGTGTTTAAGAAGCAGAAAGACTATTTGTATCATTTCTACTATCCCATTCCATGCCCTAAAACAGAGCATGAGCTCCACTCTCAATTGGTTGAATTATCTACTGAACATACTAATTAATACAACTATTTCGGCGAAGAAATTATTATTACACATTTAACATTAACTATGTAACAGGATTTTACATTCACAAAAGATATCCATCAAACTCAGGTCTTTTGTTTCAAAAAAGATAGTTTGCTTTACTACACCATTTCTGTGATACTGAGGTTTTCTGCTGTAAAGAAGTCTACCTTGACTCTCTGTTGGTATTGTATAAAATAAATAGCTGGTGAGAGCACTAGAAATACCTGATCTTGGATTTCTCTCTTGTTCATTTACTTCATCATGTATTGGGAGTGATGGGACACCAAAACAAGATGGTCATGAGCTCTATGAGCACACTCTGGTATTTCTAACAACTGCAGAAGAAAATACACTTCCAAAGCACACATTACTTATATTCTAATTCAGAGCTTATTGAATAAGAGAATCTTTTACACCTGAGATGCAAGCAAGATGTGACTCATTAATAAACTACACTATAATCACTGCATTTGCCTTGTTAACTTTCCTCTTAGCCCTGCTTGAGAATTCCCTTCATGGATTATTAATACCACAGAGCATCATGATTCACATCATATCAGTTCTCACTAGGAACAAAAATGCATAAAACATAGACCCTGCTCTTGCAGTGCTGCTCTGCTTCATCACATCACTAAAGTAGCTGCTCAGATGCACTGAACTCCATGGTCTAAAAACCTGTCATACCATGGCAGGAAGGCAGTCTCTTTGCAGTTTTAGCCACTGTTAAGAATCAAATGTGAAGCAAGCACTAGCATGAAAGTCTGAGGATTGTGTGATTATGTCTCACACAATGAGCCATGTTCTTTTTTACATATTAGAATTGCATTCTCCAAAAAAAAATGAAGTGTTTTAGGTATCTATTGTGCAGTTGATTACTATTATTTAGACAGAGAGGTGTCTTGCATAGCCAGGCTGTCCCCAGATTCTTGCATGGGCTTAATCAGGCCAAGGTGTGATATGAACTTGGAATAGGCAAGTGAGGTTGAGCCTACATTTCTGAACAGGACTGAAGATGCAGAGCTTTGTGAACAAGCCTCTAATATGCAGCTTTCTCCTTCCTCTGCTTTTCCAGTAATTCCCTGCAGGGTATACTGGAACAACTTGGAGCTATGGAGATAAGACACTGCTAGAAGGCAGATAATGGCTGGAGCAGTTACTGTTGGAGGAGGTACTGGGAAAGAGCCTGAGGAACAGCAGCTTCTCTGCATCCAACTGCACATCAGCACTTCACTCCTTCACCTCCTACAGCCATCATTCAGCTGCAGAGCACAATAATGCAGAATAATGCAGCAGCAGCTCCATCTCTCACTCATCTCCACACAGCCCATTAATTGTGAAGGCAGAAAGCCCAGGCTGCACTGATGACCAAAATGCACACATAAACACTAACTGGGTAGCCTAAACCCAGAAAATCTCTATAAAATGCATAAAATTGCACTTGTATTGATAGAAAAAAATAAAGGCAAACTGTTAGCAACTTTTCTCTGTGTAACAGCAACTCTTTCAGAGCTGGAGGAGATTCACCAGCCCATTCCACAAAACAGATTTTCTGCACAGGTCATACAGGAACACAGCCAAGTGCTGGGGGCACATGGAGGCCTGCTTTTTGTTCCCAGGATTTTCTTACTCTTTCCATAATATAAATTAATTTCCTCCAAACTGTTCAAGAGGAAGATGTCCACATGGATGTTCAGAGAGTAGTTATAGAGATACTAAAAAGAAAAGACCATAAAAGCTATAATTGCATATCTTCACATTGCAGTATCAGCATTATCTCTATATTCTTATACCTCTCAGAAACACAGAAAGGACCTGTGAAAAACATCTGTATCCAACACCTCCAGGGACACCTAGAGCTGGCTGTCCAGGAATTGTCCAGCTGGCTTTTGATTCTCTCCAAGAATGGAGACTCCACAACCTCTCTGGGCAGCCTGTGCCATGCTTGGCCACTCACACAGTGAGTGTTTGGAAGGAACCTCTGTGTTTCAGTGTGTGCCTGTTGCCCCTGGCCCTGTCACTGGGCACCACTGAGAAGAGCCTGGCTCCATCCACCTTGCATACCTCCTGCAGCTATTAGCATACACTGATAAGATCCTCCTAAGCCTTCCCTCAAAAGAGAGGTGCTCCAGTCCCCTCATCATCTCTGTGGCTCTTTGTGGGATACTGTCCAGTAGCTCTACAACTTTCTTTACTCAAAAGCACAATTCCTCTGAGTGGGACACTGTTCCCTCTGAAAGCACAATTTTAAGTATCCTTTATCAAGAAGAAATGTATTTAGTAATGGAACCATGGAACAACATTTCTAATTCACATGATCACTGAAAACCAATTTTGTTCTCTGTGAGGAGGCAGTTTAAGAACCAGCTCTCAAATCAGGAGAGCACAGCAACCAGATTATTGCTCAGTACTCCTACATAACTCCCTGGGTGATCATTACAATACACAGGGTTTGCTGACACCCTGCACCACACAGCTGACCTAATATGCTTTTCCATCTTGAACTTCCTTGGTTCTAAGATGAACCATGCTCCTGATTTGAGAGGATCTGTGCCATGCAAATCATCTTCTTTCGCTTCAGAAAGAAAGCAAAGAAGAGGAAATGCACCGATTGCTTTCACAGTACATTAGTTTTTCTCACAGTGCAGCAATTCAGACATAGGGCTCAGGCCCAGTTTAGATGTTAAAATAATGACAAAAACAAGAGGAAGCATCTTGAAGCAGAAACACCCTTTTAAAGTTCTATTATTTTCTGTGTCTATGTGCAGAAGTAGTCACTTCCCAAAATGATCTGCATTTTCAAGCAGGTGATTAGCTCCTACCACAAAGTCTTCCACAGTGTTTCAGTGTAAGTTAAACATTTGTTGCCCTGGTTTATTAGGCAGAAATAACTGCACAATGGTTGACACTTGTCCTGACTAGTATCTAAATTGTCATTCATGTATATCATAGCTAGAGGGTTTCTTAAGCCTCCTCTTGTGAAGGCAGATAAAAGGCTGAATTTGGATATATTACATTAGAGATGCGTTGCTTGCACTTTTTACATGATTTATACCAAAAGATTGCACCTAAGACTCAGTTAGAGCTTTCTGACTGACACTGTAGTTGAGTGTGTTTAATTTGCCACTCAAACTGCACCAGTCTGTGCTTTGCTATTCTAAATGAGAGCATCTCTTCAAAGCAATGACATTCCTGTCAGACTGACACACTCCCATGGATTATCAGATACCACTTCATAGCTTTGTGTCTTCTAGCCAGCTTTGGGACACACTTTTAAGTTGCTCAGAAATGCTCTGCCCATAGAACCTTAGGTCTTAAAATTAATAATGATCATCATCACCATAATCTGATCTTTTATTCTAACTATAACAAATTTATTCCTACTTAAACATAACATCCCAAAAAACAGATTTGGGGAAAGGCTAAGAGAATACTTGGCCTGAAAAAGCATCTTAATGAAGACTTTGGGAGGAAGATATAGTTTACCTCAATTAAGATGCTAACTGGCAAAAAGTGTGTAAGCAATGAATAGTACACAGAACATGCAATGAAGAAGCCAAAAGAATAATCTGATGTCAGAAAAGGCAGCATTTCAAAAGCAAGATGATTAAACCATTTCCACAGAATGTGACACTGGGCATAGCCTCTTGCCAGTAGGAAGTCACTAAGGCTGAGGAAATATGCTTGTAAGCCAACAAAGCAGGTTATTCAGGTTGCAATAATTAATGCTATCATTTTCTGCTGGGCATATATTAATGTTTACAACTTGTAAGTCTTATGACAGTTTTATTACTGCCTGATGAGTCAAGGTATGGGCTGTTCAATCTCTAGTCTTCTTACTACATGAATCACCCACTTTCTGAGCAGCACCCTGGCAGTCAACACTCTTGGGTTAAGTCTGTTCCCTTTCTTCACCCAGCATGGCAGTACCATGCACTACATTGCAGGAGGCATCTTCTTCACAAATGGACTATGATATCTCTATCCACAGTTCACTAAAAGACACTGTTTCTTTCTATTTCATATTCTTTAACACTTTCTGATTTGAAACAAAGTTCTGAGAGGCTCATTGGTTTTGAGATTCAGGAGCTGCATCTTACTATAATCTTGTATTTCTGCCTCAAAACATAACAAAAGACTCTATTGTCCTTGACTTTCTAAATTACAGTGCTTACTCACTATTCTTTTCCTTTAAGAAACACTGAAAGGATTTGTTCCACTTCCTTGTCAGGTATCTACCCCCTTTCACAAGCCCTCTCTCCTCACAAGAAGGTATATTCTGGGCCTGATTTTGCTGTTTTACAAGCATACAGGATCAGGTTCATGTCCACTATGTTTTTTTGAATGACTCTGAAACAACACTTCCTTCAGAGTTAAATACTCATTTCAAAAGAATAAACTTACCCATCCAGACTTCTCCAAACTGACCAGCTCCAAGTTTCTTCACCAATTTAATCGATTCCCGTGGAATTTCCCATGCATCTTTATCCCATGGTTTTTGAGGTTTGGGACTAATACAAGCTTTTTCCAACTTTCTGCATAAGCCATCTGATTGCCCTGGTTTTCAAAGGAAAAACAAAAAACAAAATACATTACACTCCTGTGCTGCATGACTTGAGACAAACATTGCTGAATTGCACCAGCCAGCCCACAATAATGTTCAAAATAACAAGCTGCTATGACGAAAATGTAGCCTTTCTGGTGCTTTCACAGAAGTTTAAGTGCCTCTGATCTGAAATTTCACATTCAGAGACAAATTTAATAAAAAAGTATCACATGCATCTGGCTACTGTCAGATTATTAAGGGGTTTTAGTACAATTTGCACCAAGTAAGTACAATATCAGATCTCATTCCTGACACTATGTTGATTAAGATGTACAATGGAGTCAGGCTTGGAATCTGTATTCTCATTTTGTCATTAAATTTTCTTGCACCATAGTTTCAGACAGATGTGCATGCAAGCATAAGTAGGTCAACATTATTTTTTCTCCAGACACTGACCAGCTATAACTTTTATATGAATGTTGAATAATTCTCAGGTTTTCCAGCTGTGCTGAACAGCTAGCACACATATCTAACTATTCAGAAAAATTTCATGGCCAAGTCCTCAGAATGGCTTTGAAAAATTACTATGTGATTTTATGTCCTACATTTTATTGTCCTGTCTTTATTTCCAGGTACAAGATTAAAAAAACCCTGAATTTTGGAGCTATTCAGCAGGAGGTTATGCAGAATGAGAAGCCAGTTTTGCAGCTAAAACATAGATAGACTTGTCCCTTCCTCTACCCACCTTTTCTTTTTTAAAATAAATATATACATTCTATGTGGGTGCAATTTTATTTCTTTGAAGTATATGGAATATTTCTTCCCTTAAAAATTGATAATTAAAAAACCACATTTACAGGAAAAATAAAACCAATTTCACACTCAACACTAGGTACAAGACAACATTCACAAGTCTATATGTATTTCTGCTAATTATGAGTAAAAATTTACTCTCAAAGAAAATATTATTTACAATGTAGGCAATTCTTATTATAGCTTCACATCACCCTAAGTTTGATGAATTGTGTTATAAAGCTAGTTTTCATTTCACAATGGTATGCCACAGAACAACCAGTACTAGATCTGGTTATGGTAACAACAATACTTCAGTTCCAATCATGTTTACTTTATCTTTGATAACATGCATGCTCAAGTTATTTAGGAAAAAAAAAAGAAAAAAGAAAAGCTTTGAAATAAAAGAAGAAACAATTTATTTTCCTTCACAGGAAATAATGGCTGCATTCTAATAAGTACTTCACTAAATGATTTAACTTACTTTGGTAATGTTTGATCATATCATTGATGTTAGGAAAAGTTATTCTTGGAGAGATGTAAAACCCTCCATTGTCTAGACTCCTGATTTTGTAGTGCTTAATAACGTCACCATGCTCTGGATCATAGTCCCGTATGGAGAGAGAATAGCTGCCTGTGGATAAAGAAGGAACCCTCATTAACACATAGCAAAAATCTACAGAGTCCACACATGCACAGTTGAGCCTATGAAAATCACCGATTTGTCTGCTTTTCTTTTTGCTCCCTTATTTCCTCAAAAAGCATTTTGCAATCCACAGGAGGAAGTTAGCAAAAACCAGCCCTGAACTGGTCACCAAAATGCTTACGGTCACACTTTCTTTTTCAATCTTATTCGACAAACTCACTGGTTCCATATTCCAGGCAGCTCCACAGTTAATGCCCAGAATTGCAGAAAGTCCCCCAGCTTGAGTAGAAGTAGCTGGGAGAGCAGGACTGTGGCTGTCACCCTGCTCAGGCAAAAGCTGAAATCTGGAGATCAGCATTTTGAAAAAGGAACATGCTGGTTGTCATGGGCCAGCTAGCAAAAGGATAGTTTGGAGATGGCTTCAGGCAGAGAGGAAGGAGAGCAGATCTGCTGATCTGTCGATCCCTAGGCAGCCCTAGGGAGCCTAACATCATCTGGGATTTAAATTGGGGCAGGAGAGCATCTACCTTTAACTACAGCACTCTGTTTCTTCTCCTTGTACAATTCTCACACATTTTCAAAGGATAAAAAAGGATCTCTCCCCCTTATCTCTCCTCACACACATATCCAGTGATTCTGGGGGGTACTTTCCCATACTCTCAGTACCCTATGTAGAATTTAGGAAACTTCCTTTGAGAACTTCATTTAGGGGTCTTCAGCTGAGAGCACAATGATACGGGCCCATTACAGATGATACCTAGTCAAGAATCTGCAGTATTAGAGCCAAAAAAGGTACCCTGTGGAGAGGCATGACCTGCTGAAAGGCCTCAAGTGTCTTCTTCTGGATGGATAATTCAGCATCCAGCTGGAATATCCATCCAGACTTAAAGCCAGAGTCCACAGGCCAGGGCTTCTCAAAGCTGAAGAGCCTGGAGACTTTACTAAGCTTTTCAGCATAAAGCACTCTGTTTACAGCACAAAATTTTACCAAAAAGTTTTCTGAAAAGAATCCCACTACACTGTCGAAGTGAAAACCCTCATTATGCACTAACTACAACTTTAAACTTATAGCAATGGATACAGACCCAATAATGGAAGACTATAGAATGCAGCAGCTACTATTACAGCAGCATGCCTTTCAATAAAGGAGTCACAAACATTAAGAAAAGATGCCACTTCATTCATTTCTGCTTCTTGTCAGTGTACTCACACACATAATGCTTCCCCCCCCCCCCCCCCCCCCCCCCGCCCTTATCTCATCTTTTGGTATTAGCCTGCAACTCTCTTCTCTCTTTTTCTGGTAATTTTCTCATTCTTCTCACTCCTACAGATCTGCAGAAAATTCATACAATAGGATGCACTGAAATTACTCCACACCTGATGCCAATTTTTGTGTAGACTGACTGCATGTTTTTTATCTCTATATCAATTCCAAAGTACCACCCCAAAAACTCACCTTTCAATGTTTCACTTTCTCTGATAAGGAAAGCTCCAGGACCATTTCCAGGAGCCAGGAGTTGTCTTTCAGCATCTTTTCGGGTTATGTCTTTGAAGAACCATCTGAAAAGTATTTCAGAGAGTTAAAACCACCTCTTTCCTCACCCAAGAACGATACACCACCAAGGTGAAGAAGTTTGCCAGAATTTGGAGACTGGGAGAACTTACTCTTCTGTTTCCAGGGTGTTTACTTTTGCTACATAGTTGCTGGGAATGAAACCTTCTTTTCTTGTCGTGAGAGATTTTGCTCTCCACCATTCTCCGGATCTGAAAAACAAAAACAGTAGTACTCACAGGAAAGGAAAATGATGCATTGTTATTTAGGTTCTAGTCTGCTGAGAGCTTTGCCCAGGCTGGAGAGAGAAGCACAACCTTTCCTCTGAGGTCAAGTGCCCTGAGAAGCCACTGGCTCTGCTGGATCAATGTTTGGTCACTGCTACTGAGGCAGCTGCCAACCAGAGAACTATAGACTCAAAAATGGTTTGGGTTAGAAGGGACCTAAAAGATCATCCCTGTCATGGGCAGGAACACCTTCCACTGCAGCAAGTTGGTCAAATAACTTGGAATAACTCCATAAAGCATTTGTACTATCACATGTAAGAGAGCTCACTTACTGTTCATACACCCATGGTACAAGTAGGATATTAAAGCACTGTAGAGGGAATTAGATGAGCCCAAAGAAAATCTGCAATACAACCAATATTGCCATACTTACTCTTCAATAACTTTCAGTTTTTCTCCTTTTTTGAAGGACAAGTCCTCTTCATGAATGCCATCATAGGGATACAAAGCTACCACAATGACTCCCTGCTCCTCTGCATCTACAAAAGTAGAAAGACAAAGGCATGTTCACATCACTTTGCAGGCTGACATGGGCACAGCACAGAGCTGTGAGGTTTCTACAGAAACATACCTGTACTGATAAACCTCTGTCCTGGTAAGAGCTGTGCTTCTGGATTTGCCTACAATAAAATATGTCTTTAATTAAGCAGTTTTAGATCTTTGTGATGATCTTAAATTACAATTACATATTATACAGTTGCTTTGCTATCATCTCATGTCTTAAAAGGAAATGCTCAGATTTTTTTCCCACCATTCTTCAAAATATGTCTTATATATAAAAACATACATTATTTATATGACAATATAAAAATATAGTAAGTCCCCTAGATTTTAAATTGAGCAGCTCAGACCTTGTGAAGGTGTGGCACAAGCTGTGGGGAAGAAATTCACAGCTCTGGGACTTCTGCTGAAGGGCACTTAAGCAGGACAGTTACTACCATGTAGCTGTCATGCTAAAGAACTACAAGCATGGTTATGCCACCAAGACTGTGCAAGGGAAAAAAAGAGTAATTAAAAAAAAAAAAAAGGAGTTTGTGATGTGTGTTCATCGACTGAGAGCACACTGAGTTCACTGTGTCAGCTGGGGAGAGAGGAGAGCAGGGAGCCATTCACACCTGCAGGGAGCAGGTCCCTGAACAGGGGCAGTCAGGACACAGTTCCCTCAGCACAGTAGAGAAGGTGGGGGGAAAAAAGGTACCAGTCAGGCTGAAAATTAGCAAACCACTTGGTACCCAGCAGAATTCCCCATCCCAGCACTCCTCCTTCCAATGCCAGGCAGCACACATGGAACACGTTAGCCTGCTCCTCCTGCAGCACAGAGCTGCTCCCTGCACCACTGCACCCTCCCAGCAAGGCTGAGTAGTGGCCCTCAGTGAGTGAAGCTGACTAGAGCTGGTATAAAATCACCCATGATTACTTCAGCCTTTAAATGGAATAACCAACACCTGGATCCCACAGCTATAAAAACCCAACACCAATGCTTTAAAAAATGGATCTAAACTACTTCAGGTTTTCTAATGTCATCCTAGCATTCTTCTACAGACATGGTTATATCTACTCAAGCATTGCTAAGTTACTTTTTTATGCAGAAAACTATGACAAACATAAAGTAGCAAACCACCATGTTTTAATTTTTATTCCTCTAGGTACTTATTCATTGAGGGTGAACTGCACACAAATTGAGTTTTTCCATGCATATGCCTTGGATTGAAATTTAAGTTACGCCAGTCATGCTTTGTTCTTGCTACAGGAATTCTCTCCTGGGACTATCTACTTACTGGCCTTTGCTGTTTATTGGACGTTGGATCCCTCACATAAATAGTTCGTTCAGTTTTACGTACTGGTTGGTTCTTCAAATCTAGCCCATCTCCATGCAGATTGTCTTTCCTTTTTGATTTTATACACCCCATATTTCCTGTTGAAATAAAAAAGGTGTTAAACAAAATCATTGTGCCATAAAGCAAGCCCTTTCCCGTGAAATCATCTGAGCTACACAGTAAAAATGTTCTTCCTTCTCATATAAAGTAGTTCATGGGAAAAAAAAATCAACTGAAGGTTAGGCCCACACACTGATAACTCTTTTCTGTTGCAAAGGAAAAAAATTACCTCATCTCAGTCCACAGAAGAAGTAAACAGTTATTTGCCATTTCTTCAGAATTTTTATATTTTTTCCCTAATCTACTTTTCCCTGCCCAAACCCCTTGTATCTTTCTGATACTTCTCTGAGCTTTGGAATAGACAAAACAAAAATGCAATTATTGCAGGGATAACTTTTATCTGTATATTTTAAAGAAAATACTCTTTTGGAAGATATATGAAAAAAATTCCTGTCCAAATTCTGAGAACTGCAGCTGGAAGTAGCAACGCCTGTATATCCCCACTTCATTTTGCAGATGCCAGTCTAGCAGGGAGCTGTGTTTGATTCAAATCCCTCTCACATGAGGCTGATGACTTGTGCAGTCCCAGCTCCATGGCAGACACACTGCTACTGTGTCCTTCAGCAGTACATCTCCTTGCTCACACAGGCACGTTACAGCAGCCTAAAATAGCTGATGTGTGTGCCACACCATGGCAAATCACCACACCAGGATTTCTTCTTCAGTATCATTTAGAAGGCTAATTCTTCTCTCAGGATGTGCATCCATGCTAAATCAGATGAGATACAGCTGTCAGCATCTGCATGACTGGAACCTGACTGCTAATCCCATGATACAATCACATAGTACTCCAGCAAATATATATATATATATATAACATTATCTCTACAATCCTCCCTCCGAGGAGAGTAATTATACTTACTCTTCAAAGAATCCACTATGAATGCTTTTCAACCCTCTCCTTCCCTCCTCTCTCCCTCCTTTCAGGTCAGTGCTCTAATGCTAGGTTCACAGTCACATTTTCCCTTGCAGGCACACAGTCTCACTCCCCCCTGCCCTAATTAATGTTTAAAGCCAGTTCTTTGAAGAACAATGTAAAACCTAAAATAAGAGCTCGGTGCAAATATAGGCTCAAGTAAACAAACACAGCTGGAGAAGCTAAAGCAGATTCTAAGACTTTCATCCCACTTTTACCTTTATTTCTAGGATAGAAAAGGCTCATGGTAGTGAATAGGTTCATGGTAGTGAATAGGTTCATGGCAGTGAACAAGTAAAGTAGTAGCAGAGGTGTCCATTGGCAGACACAACTGTACCAATGGGATGGAGCCTTGCAGCCACAAAAATTAACCAGACTGGACTGGGTCCATGTTAAGACTCACTTTTGTAACAACACCTATGACAATCACAATCCTAACTGATTACAAAAATAAACCAAGGCAACAAGCAGTCTCACATGGCAAGTCTCAACTTCCAACATCACCTTCATTTAATGTCCCACCCTGCCATTGAGGAAGCACTACATAATCACACAATGCACTGTCCTATCCACAGTTAGAGTGTTTTCTTCTAAATATGACAGAAGGATACTTCCTCTCCTACCATTTCTGAAAATTATCTGTCACCTATTGCCAACACGTCTTGGATGTCTATAAGATTCAGCAGTGATCTGTGATCCTGGTTTAAAGCAGCATTAAAACCCATTGCTCCCCCCCTTCTTGTCTTCTCTGGAACTAAAAATAAAAGGAATCCTACAAAAAATCAGTAGGCACTGACCAGGGAGAGAATTAAAGTTTCCTCTTCTTGACTGTCAACATTTCAGTGTTCCCACACTTATTTGAAAGTACTGGAGCACATCTTCATGCAGGAGCTTCCCTTAGAATCAAACATCTTTAATGCTTAATTTTAATGCTTTCATTTTTGTGATGCTCAGCTACATGTGGGTTGCATACTAGTTGTTTTGCAATACTGAGAAGGATTTTAAAATTTATTTTATTTATTTTTAACTGTGGGTATATAGATGACTCTTGTTCTGTCATTCATGGTTCATAGGAAATTTCTGTACACCCACAGGCAGACTGGTGTTTGCAAACTCACCCTAGACATCAGGAAAGCCAGTGTTTAATTACCTGCTGTATCTGCAAGATCAGGTATTTATCCACTTAAGTGCTAACCTTTCTGCTCTTGAATAGTTCTGCTTGTACAGAACAAACAGCTGAAGTGGAGGGCATGAAGTAATTTGATCTAAGTTGTCAGCCAAAAATCCCTTTCCCTATTCCTGTAAGAAAGCTGAGCACATCTTTAGAGATTGCAGCATGCCCAGTGTCAGTGTAAACTCAGAGAAAAGCATTTTTACTCAGATTTTTTTTCTGCAGCTGAAAGCACATGAACAGCTGTCAGTTCTCTGCTGTGAGGCTGTGTTAAGCTCAAGGTTGGCATTTGTTCATGACAGTAAGAACTGATCAGCAATAACTATGTAGGAGGAGCTTTGAAATCACACAGAAGTTTACTTGATGCCATGTGAAATCACACAAATCAGTTTGTGAGATGACCCTTGTGATGGCTTCAGACAAAGAGAAGATCCTGAGCCTCATCATCAAGCATTGTTTTTTCTGGGATCTTTTCCTCATGGAGGTGAAAGTCCACAGTCCCCACAGGACTCAGCTGGTTCTACGTGAGCAAAAAGTCCCAACTGTGGGTGCTGAAGCCCACAGCTGGTTCAAGGGGATTATTGCCCCTTTCACTCCAGTATAGCCCCAAGGATTGAACATCTAGGAGGAGCCAGCTGACAAGGGTTTACCTAAAGCTGAACCCCACACCGCATTCTCCCAAAGCAGCCCCGTTCTTGCACTTCAGTTCTGCTCCGGAACACAGGTTACAGCTGAGCATGTGGGCAACTGCTTCAGGAGTGGCATCCTGACCTAACTAAAACAACAGTGCAGGGAGGAGAGTATAAATAAATAAAACATTTTACTTGCTGTAAATGTTTGTTTGCCTGGTGCTCTGTAGCTGTGTTACAAGGAAGTGTTTTGTGCAGATAAAAAGAGAAAGAGAATACAGTAAGCAAAGAGCAATACAGAGAGCCCAGCATCATTACAAACCAAACTCCATTATTCTTTATCAGAGATAAACATAATTTATGCATCACAGAAAATGCTGCCAGTCCCTACTCAGAAGTTTCCCATTCCAACAGCTCTGCAATACAGGAGACTACTTCCTATTCATGCTTTGCATTTATTGTCCTGTCCACACCTCTAGACATGAAAGATTAACACTGAATTAAAAGAAATTCTATTTTACATAGCTGCTAATCTTTATAAATAGATATCTAAAAAAGTAACAGCTTCTCTTTTAACAAAGAGCATACTGTAGTTTATGGCTAGAAAGTAAACACAAGTACTTAGGTTAACAGCTGCAAGAGGTGACAAGAATCTAGGTTCAGACACCCTTAAAAAAGCCACAGGACCATCCATAACAGCTATCACACAGAGCCTCTGCAGCAGGTTTTGCCAAGACACTGATTTTGATGTCTACATTTGCCTTGAATTTTTTCCCTGAATCCCCTATCTCATCTTGCTACTACTACAGCATTTGGGTCTTCATTCCAAAATGGTTTGGGAGGAGTGGAAGTCAGAAACTAATGCAGAAACTAATTCTTCCAGGGGTAATAGCTGCTGTCTGTCCCCAAAATAGAATTCCTTTATCTGCCCTTTTCTACACTTCCAGCAAAGTAATGTGCCTAAAGACACAATACTTCCTGCTGCAGGCAGCCAAGTTTCATGTGACCATCACCATCCACCATCAGCAGCATTTGGGGTTTCATTTCATCCCAGTGCTTACCCTTTGTACCATCTACAAAGGTGATCTCATTTTTCATTTTGTGTTCATAACCATTCTCTTCCTTGTGATTTTGTTACATACAACGTATATGGTGCATATTAGAAGTTATTTCCTAAAAAACCCACTTGACATGTCTGGTCTTTTCTAGATCAAAGTCATGTCTTCATGGAAATGATTCTCAAATCTTCATAGATTATACTTCAGCTTTTCCAATAATAAATTAACTTTTAAAATAATTAGAACTACAGCACTGAGCATACAAGCTCTGTTTTATCAAAGTATGTATTTTATCCAATAAATATCTGTTGTTGAAAAGGTTAGCAATCACTTACCAAAACAGCTATGTGGCTTAAGGTTTTAACAGATATATACATATGCATTTTAACAGGTACATAAATAAAATAAATTTGTATTCAACTGAGTGCAAAAAGTAAACTCTTCATTTAAACCAAAAATTTTTCATGATTAAGAATAAGGGAAAAAATTTAAACCCCCAACTTACTCTGAGTCTTGAATATTGCTTTATATTTAAACTTCTGAATCAAAGAACAGGAAGCAACTGTTTACATCTATAAATAAAATCCAAACTGGTTACACACCTGGAGCTTTAAAGGAGGCTTAGAAAGCAGAGGAGTAAATAGTTCTATTTTTAATATCTCTTCCAAAATTTGAAAACAATACCATTGCCCTCTTCTGTTTTAGATGCTTCATTCTAGCCTTGAATGCCAGTTGGTGTGCTGCTACTTTGCAAGTCATAGTCAGGGTAACACAGTGATGCCTTCATCAGATCTCCTGAACTCCTGTGCATTTCCCTCAAAGTCAAGGCAGAAGTGTCTCAAAACTCAGAGTGATCAGCTTAAATTAAAACTGCTGGGGAGGAAGGATTGTAAGCCTGCTCTGCTCAAAGATACAAACACCTGCTGTCTCAGAAGCTCATCCAACATTCTATGTCACTTCAATCAACTGCTCAAATTTATAATTCTATAATTCTACATCATCTGTGGAAGCAAAGTGTTGTAAGGATCTCCTTTATCGCTGTTATTGGGACTATGAGGAGGACTATTTCTGAGAAACTTGGGTTCATTTGTGACCCATCATTACATGGCAAAGCAACTGCCAAGGAATACAGAGCAGGAGTTTAACTAGAGGTGGCAAAGCTCAGCAATGGCTTATCAGTACTGATCTACACATATTTGTGCAAGTGAAGATTTGCCACTAGACCACAGTGAGAATAAGAGTGACAAAAATAAATTATCTGTGGTTGGAAGCAATATGAAAACATCAACTGGAGAGCAACTGAAGAGAAGTTGTTTTCTGTTTCTCGCCGGTCTCAGAAGTTGTTAGATTTAAGCTTGGTCAGCCTTATTCTTATACCAGCAATTCACCACATATATGTATAGCTATATATTAATTGAATAATATATAATAGTATCTATAGATACACATTGCAATTTTACTGTAAGTCCTGACTGTCTGATAACTGTCATCAAATTAGACTCATGCAAATGCAGAAATCTGGGGTCAGCTTTCATTTTGAGCTTGTTTCACTTCCCACATCTTGTTTTTGCACCGGCAGATAACTAGGGGAACTTATGCAGTTTCTTTCTCCATTGCCTTTCTGCTAAAATGGTTCTGTTTCTCTCAGTCAATCCTTGTTGCATGTATTTTAATATTTTGTCAAATTTAGCTTATTTCTGTAGGTCTGGATGACTCCATCTCTGTGTCTCCCAAATGGAATTCATCCCTTACATGATATGCATGGGCATACATCACCATGTGCTCCCTGCAAGGCTCATGGAAAGGAGCACGGATAACCTGAATCCACTCGGTGCGTGGCTATGACAGACTTGCCCTGTGTTGACTCCCACTGCTCCTCAGTTGTGAGAAGCCATAGTCCAGCTGTCAGCATTTAAAAGAAAAGTAAAAATAATGGGGGAATTCTTTTAACTGCTTCAATCTTGTTTGTGGAAAAGGTGAGACAAAGTTAAAATAATATTTTGACATAAATATCTGTATAAACAGGTCAAGAAGAGAAACAAGTTAATCCCCTGTGTAACCAACATTACTGTGGTGAAAAAGTATGCAACAAGCATGTCACTTTAAAATTTCCTCATACCTGATCTCACTTAAGCCAATCCCTCAAATTTTCCAAGGGTATATGTCTGTCACAGCAAGACAACATTGCTATCTAGTTTATCAACCATGATTAGAGCAAAGGACTACAAAATACTCTCTGGGAAAGGCAGATCTGTTCTAGGCAGCACAATCACATGGCACAAGCTCAGAAGCAAGTTTTCCATGCTCCATTTTTAGAGAGATTAATGGGTGATGGTGGGGAAGAACAAAATATTATTGCTGAAATTTTTCAGAACCTCACTCCGCTTGGCTTAGAAGCTGTCACGTAAGTCCCAGTCTTAAAAATGTTTTGGAGACAATAATGGCATTTAGCCCTTCATCCTCTTGGGAGATTAGGAAGAAGTCACATCTTTTTCAGCCTGTCTTCTCGACTTTAAAGACCAAACCCTCTCAGTTTTTTCCACTTCCACTGGTTATCCTAGCAACTCTTCTCCAGATGTGTTTCACTTTGAACCCATCCCTTTAAAGTACAAGAGGTTGGAGCTGCCCAGATGTTTCAAAATGATTTTCAGCAACGCCTTGAAGTAAATAATATTACTATTTCTTCCATCTACTGAAATACATCACTCAATAAATCCCAGAAATTAATTTATGATTTTCACACTTTCATCACATTGGCCTTTCATAATCATATGGCCATCCAATAAGACATCCAGGTTTGTATCATTTTATAATGACAAACTACTGTCATTGTCACAGCAGACTTTCCTATCTCCTATGGCATTATATTACACCCTGATATTACATTTCTCCCCATCATTTCCCCAGGCTATTTGTCGTGCACAATATTCTCAGCCACCTGTGTGTTTCTAATGCCTCTCAATATCACAAGGGACCTCACATTTTTTCATTGCAAATGAAAGTACGTTTTAAAAGTCTCAATATAATGCTAATGTAACACCAGGAAACAGAAAGTGGTCCTGCTAAGAGACTGGTAGTGGTTCCTGTCTGCTGCACTTCCCCTTGTTCCACTTCTTTCACAATTCCTTCCTTAGCAATTGAGACCAAGACAAATCCTACTCTGTCCATGCTATCTCAGATTATTTTTATGCTTTCCTACATCAGTGACAGAAAGTATCACCCTACCACGTTCATGCTCCCAAACACCTGCATTCCTACTACACTGATACATCTATCACATTTCTACTTCCTCTGCAATGCTCAGTTTTGAGCCCTGTACCAATATTTCTGTCTCTTCTTTTCCAAGACCTGATTCCCAACATAAAGGCACAAATTAAACCAACTAAACCAGTCTGGGTTGGCAGACACCTACCCTGAATCCTCTACCAAGCTGACTGCTGTTCTCAATGAAATTCTCACCACCCATTCCTCTATTGTTTGGTGTCCTGTTTTTCTTTCCCACATTTGCCTTCATATTGAAATGAGGCATAAGGACTTTACAATATTCATACCTCAAGTCCACTTCCTTAAAATGGAAATTCAAGTTACAACAGGGCCAAAAGGTGTGCTGCCATAAAACTGTATTGGAAGTGAACTGTGGATTAGAATCAATAAAATGGTTTGGGTTGGAAGGGACCTGCCAGATCATCTAGTTCCAAGCCCCCTGCTCTGAGCAAGGACACCCTCCACTAGACCAAGTTACTCAGAGCCCAATCCAGCCTTGAACTTTTGCAGGGATGGGGCAGCCACAGCTTCTCTGGCATATATGTGCCAGGGCCTCATTGCCCTCACAGTACACTTCCTAATATCTAATCTAAACCTGCTCTCTGTCAGTTTAAAGCCATTGCCCCATGTCCAGTCACTCCATGCCCTTATAAAAAGTCCCTCTCCAGCTCTCTTGTCATCCCCCTGTAGGTACTGGAAAGCTGCTCCCTGGAGCCTTCTCTTCTCCAGGCTGAACAACCCTACCTCTAAGTCTGTCTTCACCAGACCGGAGGAGTCATACAACAAAAAATCTCCCAACAGCTGACATAAGAACTGAGAACTTTTGGTGAGATAAAATATCTGGACTTGCCATACTGATGCTGTATTGATGTGTTTCTGGAAAAGGCAGACCCGTTCTGAGCAGCAATATCATATCACATCATATCATATCATATCATATCATATCATATCATATGATATCATATCATAATCATATCAATCACATCATCATATAATATAATATCATATCATCATATCTATCTTTTTTTCCCTATACTCCCCATTAATTTTTTTTCCTTACTAGATGAGGCTTTTTAGTGATGCATTAACCAACATGAACGAACACATTGCTATACTAAATGGCAAATAAGTGACTTAAGTTATCCCATCCCAAACTTCCAATAGGAAGGAGTGCTTTGGTAAAAGTAATTCTATCAAAGTAAACACTTTTCTATATTCAAATGTCATTTTCCAGCCTTCGCCTGTCTTTCCTTTAAGTATCCAGGGAGAGCGTAACTTTATTCAGTGCTTGGCTAAAATACACAGTCTTTGCTGGAGCTCATAAATGACACGTAAAATAAATATCATCATAGCTGATGACATGAAAAGTAGCTCTAACAGGGGTGGGAAGCTGTGGCCAAGAAAAAAAATCTTCCATTTTTCTGTAAATTCACTGCAGTTTTGTCTAGATTAGTTAAAGTCTTAGTTTCATGAAGGAATTTTGGCAGTTGGTAAAAAACAAAAAACCAACACATTAAAGTAAATAAAAATCAGGAAGAAACACTGAAAATAATGTCACTGTGGTGGTATAATGATGTTATAATGTTTTCGGAAGGATGAAAATAAAATCCTGAAACAAAACATCACATTGAAATGAAGCAGAATTTGTACAAACTACTGATCCTAGTTTATTGACTTGAAGAAAAAAAATTACCAAAACACAAGTTAATCCACAGAAGATTGTAATTTTGCTAACATTGCATAATAGACTTTATATATTATGAAAATATTCCATATTCATTTAGTTAGTATTTTTGGCATGAATTTTAAACCAAGTCTTACATTAAAATAACATCTGTTTTCTGACCTTATAATACTTGCTTCATTTTATTACAATCATTTGCCTCAACTGCATCCTCCAGAATTTTGAATCAATATCAACAATGAATTAATTCACTTTGCCAGCCCTCAGGCAACCACATCTTCCATTTCCTCAACTTTTTTCCACTGTACTATATCTTTTGAAGATAGGGGGAAAGGTCAAATAACATCTTAATTTCACATAAGAGAATAAATACTTCTATCAAATTCTTCAAAAGGATCATATGACATGGAACAGAAAAGCTGTGCCAACACATTAACCAATTTAAAGCAAAGGTTCCCAAAATACTTTAAAGACTTTAAAGTGTAATGCAAGCTATAAGTAAAAATGTCATTTTCTTGATTGGTAAAAACTCTCAGTAATAACAAACAGCAGCTTCATTTAACCAAATCTCCATTTCCAAATGAAAATTTGGCCAAACCACTACACTGAAAAGGATCAACATTCTTCCTAACTATTTGGAAGTGTCCCAATCCAGCTAGCAAACCCCAAGGTCGACATCTACTTTCCAGGTTGAGTGTATCCATGACTCACATACCATTTTTTTCAGCTTTAAATTGATGATTTTGGCCAACAATGGCAGCGTGCTAAATTTTCAGTAGTCTATCTTTGCCCTGCACTTTATGTATGTATGTTGCTATGTATTTCTATGCCTGCCACTAGGACAAGGATCTTTTTCCACTCCTTTCTAATGATTAGAGCAATAACTGTGGTATAGGAAAATGAGAAACTACCCATAAAAAAAAAGTTGGTGGAATGAGGCCCAAGAGTAGCCCCAAGGTCTTCATCCTCATAACAAGTGACATGATGGAAGGATAGGACAAGTTTCACACAGTTCCTTTGGAGAACACACATCTGGGAACTATTCTTCTTTACTCCCAACTATTCTTCTTTACCCAGCTATTTATCCTCCCCTTCCCCTTCATAGACAAATACTTTGCCTCTCAAAACAAGGTATAGTTGAGAGATGTGCAACCAGAGCTTCTCTGTGAGTCCCAAAGGCCTGGTTCATGCCCACAGTGGCTTTACTCAGGTGTTGATTTTGATATACACTTTGATGTACTGGAAAGCAAAGGCACAGCCACACAAATCATCTGCACATCACTGTGCAGTGCCCCATGCCTGCATTTACAGCGTGACATGTGGAAGAGAAATGAGAGCTTCTTCCTGTTTTCTGAGCCTCAGAAGACAAAAAGGGACAAAGTTAGCAACTTGCTAACTTATAATGAGTTTGGGGAATCACCACCAAGCTGCACCCTAATGAGCTCTTCTGCTGGAATTTGTTACTCTGCCCTCTCCAGAAGGGACAAAGGAAGGTGTATTTACAGGTAGCAGCTGATACTTGAAACTCTTGTCTCCTTCAAGTAAGGCAGCCTAATGTTCAACCTCCACATGCTTGGACAAATGGATTGATGGGACTCTTGTTGAAGCAAATTATTAATAGCTACTATGACGTAGGGGAGAGGATAGTTATTTATGAAGGTGGCCTTTAAGTAGTTAATATCTTATTGGCAATAAAGACTATTTTGCAGATATGATCGCTTGCTTTGAAGTGTGCCTGTAATTCAAACCCATTGTTGTATTGTAGATAGAATGCAAAGATCATGAACATCATGAAACCACCACAACATAAAATCATGGACTTGTTAAGGTAGGAAAAGACCTTTAAGATCATCACATCCAAACCATGTCCCCAGCTGCCACATTTAGAGAGGTGCTTTGAATGCTTTCAGAGATGGAGATCCTACCACTGCCCTGGGCAGCCTGTTCTAACACCTGGCTACACTGTCAGTTAAGAAATTTTTCCCAATATCCAGTCTAAATCTCCCCTGGCACAACTTGAAGCAATTTCCTCCTGTCCTGTTGCTTGCTGCTTGGAAGAAGAGATCAAAGCCTACCCTCACACAACCTCCTTTCAGGGCATTGCAGAGAGTGATAAGGTCTCCTCTGAGACTCCTTTTCTCCAGGCTAAACAGCCCCAGCTCCCTCAGCCACTCCTCATAGGACTGTGCTCCAGACCTTTCACCAGCTCCACTGCCCTTCTCTGGACTCGTTCCAGAACCTCAATGTCCTTCTTGTAAAGATGGGCCTAAAACCGAACACAGGATTTGAGGTGTGGCTCCACCAGCGCTGAGTGCAGGGGTCAATCCCTGCCCTGCTCCTGCTGGCCACACCATGGCTGATCCAGCCCAGGATGCCACTGACCTTCTTGGCCACTTGGCTGGCTCATGCTCAGCTGGCTGCTGAGCAGCACCCCCAGGTCCTTTTCTGCCAAGCCACTCTCCAGCCACTCTGCCCCCAGCCTGCAGCGCTGTGTGGGGTTGTTGCAACCCAAGGGCAGCATCCAATATTTGGTCTTGTTGAACCTCATGCAACTGACGTCAAGCCATCAACCCAGCCTGTCCAAGTCCCCCATCACATCAATATAAACATGCTGGAGGACAGCAAATTCACAGCCAGCAAGCCCTGATGAAGGTTTTGAGGGTGGTCTCATAGAAAGTATGCCACTTCTCCTTTGGGTTTATCTTCTGTTTTCAGTGTGTTTAATAGAAGAGAAATGGGGAACAGAACAGAAGTGCATATTAGCTTTTGTTCTTTCAGATTTGGGTAACTATATTCCCAGGGTATAAATAATTTTTTATAAACCTTACCTGGTTTCATGCATTCCACAATCCACTTTCAACATGGATTATGACAGTTATGGCTAAATCAGGGCAGAATGACTTCTGTGTCAATGGATCCTAACTTTAACAGCCTTGCCATTGTGCAACTCATATTACTTTGCCCCATGCTAAATTTGCCATTCTGCTTCATTGGTCAGAAGGCTTCTTTATCTGCTGTCACCTCCATGTTTGAATGCTGATATGTACTTATGACTAAGCTTGCAACTAAAACGTAGCATTCTTGTTATAATAGCATCATATTCTGTCTTGAGCATGTCTAAAGCACTGAATTTCACAAAAGAGAAGCAGATTTTTTTTCACTATCTTCAAACACCACCATACATTTAAATAGCAAAAAAAAAAAAAAGTTACTCTTCCTGCAGATTATATTGTGTTTCATTAGCTGTACAGCACTAGATAAACACAGAACACTCCTGAAACAGAGGACTTTGTACTGGGGTATGTAATATGGATTCAAGAATGAATTCTATGCTCAGATAAAAATTTGGGGTTAAATCATTCATGCTGACGCGAGCTAACACTCAAAGTACAGTTCCTCCTGAAAGTTTGCAAACATTGGACAAGTTTGCTCAAGTTGCAAGAGGAAACTGCAAGAGTTCTCAAAAAAAAAATCAGCATCAGATCTGGTGCTACTAAATTACGTGGCAGAAATGAAATGTTTTGCTGTTTAATCTTTGCAGGGATACTAGACCAGCATTCAGCACTTTAGCAACTGCTAAAATATCCACAGGAGAAACCACCTTGTCTTGCTCTCACTGATGTTAAGTAGCAGAATCTCCCTGAACTTCAAGGGTGTAAGAACATCCTCCAGGTTCTGGCATTTCACAGAAGCCTATTTATAACTCAATTCTTTTACTTGACTTTAAACTCTGTGTTATTATATTCCTTCAAGGGCATGAATCTAAACCAGGAACGTACGAGTTGGTTTTTCGCCCAACTTAGTAAAGTGTTTCAAGCAACTGTTGCAATTTGTCACAGGTGGTGTAGCACCAAAGGGTATCATCTGAACCAACAGTTTGCTGCAAACATGATAAATAGAATTAAAAGAGCTCTATGACTTGCAATTTTGGGAGGTTTTTAGATTAAGTCCTTGAAATCAGAGGAGTTTTTTTAATAGATACAAGTAGACCTCTCAAACATATCCTGAGGGGCTGCAAAATGTCACTAATTTGGGTCTGAAAGCTTGTCATGTAAAGAGGAAAGCACACTCCAACTGAAGTCTTGTGAAACTACATGCTCAAGCTGGGGTGGCAGTAAGAGTGTAAAAGGAAATACCTCACTGAAGGACATATGTCATTGAATCAATAAGAATTCACACCCAAGTTTCTAAGCATATTTTTCACATTTATTACACACATGAGCAAGAATAAGAAGTTTCCCTAAAGTTAACCAAAATTAGAAATATTTTACATGCTTTCTATTTCATAAAGGAGTGAGACTGAGAATTTGGAAAGCTCTCTTTGAAGGAAAGATTGTAAATGCCTGCTCTGACAGTTCACTTGACTGTTCCTGCTTCAAAGGTTCTAAGGAAGAACAGGAGTGCTCCAATTTTAAACACAAGTATGTCTTTGCAGATGATCTTTCTCAAGGGCGTGAATGAACAGTTTCCCATATTACCAGGACAGCAGCTATGCAGGTATATTAACTTGATTAAAGTTCTTTTCTATTTGAGAGAAATTATTCTGTACTAAACAGAAGATCTGACTTGGGACTGATTTAAAGATGCATGTTGAATTTGCTCAATATGCTAATTTATTTCATTTTCAATAACTAATAATTTGACCTCTGCTACTATTTTAACTTTGCCTTGAAATTTCTTGTTTTCTCACTCTAAAAACAACCAACATTTTTGTGTTCACAAAATGCCACTTCTGGATTGTGCAGCACTTAGTATTTTCTGTTGTTTCAAGTCCTGCTTAATGGTCAGTTGATAGCAGATGAAGACCTAGAAGTTACAACCATAGCAACTTTCACTGAACCAGGCTCTGATCCTGCAAGTGACAGCACACAGCTTGCAGGAGCTGGACAAACTTCAGGAGACTCACACCAGGACTTTCTGCACAAAGGGCAGCACACAGACCTTAAAAAATAGGCCAGCACTCACAATAGTTCTAGCAGATTTATACTCACAGTCAACTGGAGGACCATGACAACGATCATTTTTACATTTATACTGCAGATTGCAAGAATTTCATAGCACTATTATTGGCTGCTCATTAAAGCTTGCAACCTTTGTAACTCCACATAGTTCAAAAGTATACAGCCTACAGGCAGGACATGTGATTATGCTATATTTTGAAAAACTTAGATTGTGCACAAGCCCCAGTGTTTGAATGTGACTTCAGCCCTCCCAGCCCATGCAGCTAACTTTCAAAGCAAGAACTAAAACTAAATCAGTGTTCACAATGGTTATCCAAGTTTGTTTCAGGAGAACAGTAACGAGTCCACAGCTTGCATTTTAATTCCACAGTATTAAGTGTTGTGCAAAGAAGATGCTTTAACAACTGGTAAGACTTCTTCATTGTTTGGCCACGCATGGGAAGTCCTCAGGACAACACAAACCATATGAGAAAAGGTGTAGGAGAGGAGGCCAAAATCCTTAAGAAATCAGAATTGGGGTTGATACTGAGAAACAAATTAAGCAGGAAGACTGCAGAAGCAAAAAGACAAAAAGAGAAAAAACAATCAAATAAGAATGCAAAGGATAATAACTAATTGGGTAGAGACAATTGTAGTTCCTAGGAAAGCATATATCCTCAATCAGTATGACAAGATACAGAACATGTAACAAACATATGTATTCTGTGCTCCAAGGAGAAATTACTTTCCTGTGTCATACCATACAAGCCACCTGCTTTTATTGCAGGAGTGGGGAAAAGGACCTTTCACTCATCCAAACCTAGTCCAATACATATGATTTGAATTAGCTACTCAGATGCATTTTTTGACACTTGTAGCCTTGCTTAAATGCTCCCTTAAGAGCAGAAGTATTTCACCTGAAGCACCCTTCTCCCACTTGCTCACTCTACCAAAACTCTTTTCTGCTAGTGCCAGCTCCATTGAACTAGGTTCTTCTAAACTTGCACTGCCTTCTCAAAGCTAAATTTCTTCAGTTTCACTTTCTGTGGAGTCAGTGTATGGGGCACACCAACACCAATGAGCACAGAACATCAACCCTGAAGCAAGAGCTGTTGTCTCAGCACCACATCCCCACAATACCAAGACTTGATTTCTTCTCTGCAGACCAGCATGCATGCTGATAAATCCATGCTCTGCTTCCCTGAACCAGAAGTGTTTACAAGGAGGGTCAATGCTGGCTCAAAAACTTTTTCCAAGCACAACTACACAGCACACAAAAACCTGCATGCAACAGAAAAGAAACTTGACCAGAGAAAGTCAAAGCAGCATCACAAGAAGGGCAGACAAAGTGGCAGGGGACAATCCACACTGGCCATTTTCAAGACAGAAACCCGTTTAAATCAGTTTGAGGTCACAATTTTAAATCAGATGTATCAAACAGCAGCTATCTGTCTCTAAAGATCACTTACATAAAATGTACATATAAATGTACATTACACATAAAATGTACTCTACACAGAAGAGTCCTTGCTGATCACCTACAGAAGTACAAAGTTGCCCTTAAACAAGGCACAGCCTTAAAATACTTTGAAGGCTATGCCAGTCCTGCCAGGCTGGTACTCCACTGGACTCATATCTCTTCCAGAGGCTGAGGGTATGTATTTCTGATGACTATTCCCTGATAAGAAGTTTACAAATGATAATTGGATTATGAAAGTTGATAAGGCTTACTCTTCCAGAAAGGGAAAAGAAAATTTGCTGCAGATGTCTAAATCAAGAGATGAAATAAACAGTTTATAACATTGACAATCCTGAAGATTGGAGAGAAAGAAACAGCAGAATGATGTTGGCAAAAAAAACCAAGAATGATGGGAGAAGAAAAAAGAAAACAAGGAAATTGTGGTAGGGAGTACTCCTACAGCAGGGTAAAGACTGAAACATGGATTTTTCCAGGAAATTGGGGAGTAAAAGCCTCAAACAAACAGCACATCATTACTAATGAAGACATTTGAAGCAGTGTGGGTCAAGGACTTTTTGGAAGCGCTGGTAAGCATTATGGCAGAGGGAGGGGAACTGCTCCCAAGGAAATTTAGCAGGAGATTTTGAGAAGAGGCAAGCTCTCCAGTCAGGCTCAGCGGGAGCATTGCTGTCTACTGCCTGCCATCTACATCCCAAGATAAGTGGGCTTAGAATTCACCTCAGTATGACTTGGTGCTTCTCCACTGGTGCCATGACAACTGCTGCAACCTCTCTTGAAGCCAGTGCAGGTATAGCTGGACAGAGAAAGGAGGACAAATTGCCACACCAGCAATCCAGCAGAAGAGTTGCTTAAAAGGCAGGTTTTCCAACACCCCTCATGGGCTGCAATGCTTCCCTCCAGCCTTTGCACAGTTCAGCAAATCTTTTGCAATGGTAAGCCTGGGGTTACAAAAATGTACTTTGAATCCCATTTGCACATTCTGCTACATCACAACGGCACATTCAAATGACTCTTGCAATGTATTTTGAACAAGTCAAACACAGAACATCCAATATAGGATTTCCTCTTTCTCCTGCCCATCCCCTTCCTGTTTGTTTACCAAAAACTTTCACTTCCTCAGTGACACTGACACCAGCCCTGGCAGTCACTTAACCCTGGTTCTCCAGTCCTTGTCCACTCACACCTGAATCAAAGCTCCCCAGGGCATTTAGTACTTACTGAAGGGTTTAAAAGATCCAACAAAACACATGGTAAGGCTGGGGCTGCCCTGGAGAAAACAATTTTCTGTCCACTGGATCTAATGAATATAAACTTCCTTATTCTGGCAAGGGACACTCTAGCAGGCAATTTCAATATATGCAATAGATGTGCTACTGTTCAGATCTTTCCCTACTCAGTTGATACTACCAGGAAATATTCTTTTTGTATGAATAAAGTAGAACTAAGTCACGGGTCAGACCTACTGATTTATAAATGTGTTACCACTACATAGCAATTCATTCAAACATGGTCTTTAAGTTTTGGTAATTATTTTGTTCTAAGCCCCTAGTGCAGTCATATATGGAAAGAGAAAACTTTAGCAGCCAAATATACTTCTGTACTAATTCTTGTGATACCATATTGCTTCAGTTTAAACCTAAGGTAAAACCCAAGTAAGATTTCATTAAAAAAAAAATTAAACAGGTTTGTATACACCTATCTGTACAAACTAATGAAGGAAACATGAAAAACAAGCAATAGATTGTAGATACCACATCAGAAAGCCCACTTAACAGATTATGCTTTTTTTGACGAACTTCCTGAAACCGCTTTTTTTAAACCAACAAAGGAGAAGTTAAAAGCACATCCCAGAGGGTGTCCTTTCCCTTCAAAATTTTATTATTTCCATACTTAGGGCACCCCTCTAAAATAGAGAAAACTGCAAAAAGTGCCATTGCTGAAGAGTAGCTGCATCCCATACTTCAATACCTTTGGTGAATTATCACATGTTCCAGTTTAAGATTGCACTATTTCCTATCACAGCCGGCCTTTGCAAATTAAAGTAAGAAATTCTGCAATATGACAACCACAGGAAGAAGAAGCCTTTTGCCACATGCAGCAGGGACCATAGAGGAAGAAGGACACTTTGTTCAGACTGTTTATCATTGGAGTCCTTTGAACTGAAGACGTAAGACAAGTGTGCTGTGCAAACACAGGAACCAATTGTAGATACTTAAGATGCCAGCAGCTTGAAAAAGATAGGCAAAGCTGGACCTAAGGGAGACAGAACTAGTCCACCCTTTTAACCCACCAGAGAAATGAGATCTACCCATTATTCCCTCCACCTTTCCCTAGTATCCTCCTTTCTTTTCTCCCCAGCAAAGTGTTACTGTCAAAATACCATTTCTCGTCTGACACTTGCCTGACAAAAGTAACCAATCTATTTACCGCTATAAGTAGTTCTTTAGGGCACAAAACAAATACAAGTATCCCATAAATATTTGGAGGAAATGCTTCCAGTACATGATGAGTTCTGCCTTCACATTTTGTTCCATGAAGCCACATTTTTCAGGAAAGATGCTGAACTCAAATGTGAATAATTCAGTCTCGGAAATTACAGCATTTAATGACAATGTCAACAGGAAATGTATCTGAATCAGGCAAAAATAAATATGAAAGCACAGACCTTTCTATCCTTCCCTGAAGGACAATGAAGTTTAAACTAGGAACAGTCACACTGAGGACAGTTACACTGCATTTGTCTTTTATTAGTAGAGGCTGATTTCTTGGAGAAGGCACCACTACTGTTTACAGGGTGGCAGACTCTTTCACCCTGCATGCGTCATTAAAGACTGTTTTCATACAAATGCAATTTTACATTTTTATCTACAGTTTCCTGTGGTAAGACTTAGCAAGTCTGGAAGCCTTTCTTATTACACCATCTCTAGCATTCCTACACTCTCATTAAAGAGGGAAGAGAAATAAATGGGAGAAGTAGGAAGTAGGAATATGAGCAACAGGACAAAAAATCCTAATTCTCAGCTGGGCAACTGGTTTTTCTATAGAATGAAGCCTTTTTGCTTAGAGGTGGAAATCCTACAGAGGCAATACTATAACAAATGCTGCTTAACAGAGTCACATGGTTTGGTGCAATTATTTACACACTCCATAGCTTCAAAAGGAAGTATCATTCCCTGCATATAAAGCTCACACAACCCTCAGAATCCCCAGCCCATGGATTCTCCTCCCATTCCTTGCATTAGCACATGATGGCTCATATCCTTCTGAGATCTCTGCAGCAGCAGACATCCATCTCTGTACTCATATCTCTTCCAGAGATATGTGTGTGTACAACCACGCTATCACAGCAGATTGCTAGGAATCCTAGGTTATATCTAACACCCACCCCATTAGTTAGTTAGTTAGTTAGTTATTCCCCATGTACTTGTCTTCAGTGTTCACTCAGTTTGAAAAAGGCTCCCTGAACCCTAAGAGTAAAAATGGCTTTACAACTCCCTGAACAGAAGAAAAAAATGTCACTCAGTTACTCAGGATATGCACACATGGAAAGGAGGAAAGATATCATCCCCTTCCCAGATCACCTAGCCCTTTGACAAAAACAAAAATTGTCTCCTGATCAAATGTGTTCATCCTGAAATCTCAAAGATTCCTATTAAGATTCAAAATAACATGCAGAGTAGAGGTAGGAAAACATCTCCTTTTTGTGACAGCAGTGGAATAACATCTGAGATTAAATATTGCAGCACTTAAACTTTCCCAGCTAACTACAGAGAGGTCAAAGTTGCTCTCTGATGTGCCCCACAAGAAGGGTCAGTCAGGTGTAGCATCTCTGAATTGGTGAGGCACCCCACTGAAGAACAGAACTAAGCTGAGCCAGGAGACCTTGGACTTGTTTTCATTGCCTGTCACAGGAACTGTTCCCCTCAACACTTGCTGTTCTGTGATGCCATTTAGCTTACAGGAGTCAGAAAGGCCACAGGAAGAGAGGTCACTTCAATTACATAGATAAACTGAGGGGGGGAAAGTACTATGAAATAGTTACTTACACATTCATAAATACTTATCAGTTCATAAATACCTGCAAGGAATTGTTTCACATTTATGGAAACTCTCTTGAAAAGGGTAACATTAAACCCCATAGTATTAAACAACTTAAAGGCAACAGGGTTTAACTTTGTGTTGTAAAGTTTCACAACTGATTGCTTTGTCAGAAAGAGTCATTGCACAACTCCACTGGTCAAGGGGCTTAAAAAGGAAGGCCTAAATCTTCTCATGTCTTCTGCATATTTCTGTGGGAAAAAACCTTTTATTTACTAAAAAATAGAGAAAAGCAGAATAACTTGAAGCCAGCCAGCTACTGTACAAAGATGATCATTCTATGTCATGGTTTAAAAAAATCTATGCCAACAGCACACAATTAAGAGATTTTTACATTATTAAGTAAAGAATTCTTTCCTAACTAGTCTGTAGCTCACAAAGTTGAAACAGAGAAAGAAAAAAGCTTTAAATCTCAGAAGAGATCCATAAAACGAGACATCTTTTGATCTCACAGTTCATTAATTTCAATCCTTCTCCAAGGTTTCATAATATCCTATTAACAGTATCTAACTGATTTCTAGCCTGTTGCGACTTTGAGAGAAAATGATTTGATTTTTTTTCTCGTCCATACTTTCAGTGCTGTTGATAGTACATATTAAAAAGATAACACCTATTCTGTCCTCAGTGTTGGGTTGGAAACACACAAACACAATTTCACTCTCCTTTTGGTAAAACTGAGCTATGTTTTCCCAACATAGCTTTGCAATTTCTCAACACGTATCTTCTGCTTTTTGTTTTAACTATAGTGATAATGTGTTGAGTGCAGACTTCTACGTGGCACTTGTACTTCACAGATACTTTCAATTAACATTACTATTCCTAAATTGCTAAAGTCTTACAGGTACTTGATGGGACCAAGCTTAAAAATTGTTAATTTTCAATTTGTACTACGATGTCCTAAAATACATTAAGATTTGTCAGAGTGTTTCTCTTTCTTCAAAGGTGGGCACGAAAGGCAGAAGATGGGATATTGACCAGGGGTTTCAGATGAAACCAGCTCTGTGCTCCCTTATGTATATCCACGGGAATATAACCTGGCTAAAAAAACTTTAACTGTTAATCCCTTTGGTCTTTAGTGCCAACAGACGGGAGCAAGGCAGCAAGATGAGTTTGTGCCAACCCATTCACTGCAAACCCTCGAAAGATGCAATTTCAACAGAAACTTAACTGCTTTACTGAAGGTACAGCATCAGCTCCTAAACTAAAATTGTAAGGAGAAAACCCTTAAAGACCGTTCCTCAGGAATGCAGTACCTATAATAGCAGTCTGCAAGAAACACCGTGCACCAAACATCACAACAACATTTTCTCATCTTTCTTTTAATTCCAAGCACATTTGAACATACACTTAAGAGGAAGAAGCTTTAACTTGCAGGACGCACCAGAAAACACGCTCCTAGAAAAAAGCAGTGTAAGAAGGGATACCCAGGTATCACATCACCTCACCTCAGTCAAGGCTATCGTTTTGGCTCGAAACGCCGACTGCGGACTTAAACCAGCTAATTTCACACGCTCCCCGGCACGAAACAGCCAGAAGGCACCCGAGCCCTCCGGATCCCAGCAGAAACCAGGCAAAGGGATATGAGACAAATCACGCTTTTGAGAACGATCATTTCATCCCAAGCGCTGTTATTCCCCTTAAGACCCCATCCAGTCCTACCGGGCAGCTCGGGCGGCAGCGGCACCTCCTCGCGGGGGCAGAGGCGAGGGAGAGCCGCCCGGGGAGCGCCCGGTCCCGCCGCGCCGGGCGGGGCGGAGCGGGTCGGGGGCGCGGAGCGACGCGGCCGGGCGGCCCCGCGGGAGCAGCGGGGCGAGCCGGCACCACCGCTCCCGGGGAAGGCACTTACTGAGTGCCGGGGGCTCCGGCGGAGCGGCAGCGGGCGCAGCGCGGGGCGCGGAGCGGCTGTCCCGGGCGCCGGGCGGCGGGGCCGGAGCGCGGCTGTGGCTGCGCGGGCGGGGCGCGGCCGCGGGAGGTTCGCAGCCCGGTTACTTCCTGCTGCCGGGAACATTTGCATGGGGTGGACAGCGGGGAGAGCGGCAGAGCGGGGGGCGGCCCGGCCCGGCCCGGCCCGGCGGCTGCTCCGGCTGGAGGCTGTGCCGGGACGAGGTGGGGCCGCGGCTGCAGCGGGGTGTCGGGGGTCAGCCCCGCCGAGCTGCCTCAGAGGGAGCGAGCCACCTCTAAAAGTTACAGGAAATAAAACCCTGTTAGTCCGAGAGGTAAAAAAGGCTCTCTTGTTCCACCAACGGCCAAAAAACCATCTTGAACCCCAAAAATCCACTGTAAGCAGCTTCTAAGGTCCATTGGAGGCTTGGTTGAGAGAAACAAAGAACAATTAAGCTTATCTTTCAATGTTTCTTTTCTTTCAAGAATGATTTACTAGCCTGGTGAAAAGTGAAATAAAAATCTCACAGGTCAGCAAAACAGGAAATACGAATGCGGGGACATAACAGCCAGAGGATGCAGGTGAAAAGCTTTGCAGGAGCCAGAGTCAAGGTGTCATGTGTGTCCTGCCAGACCACGTGGGCGAGTTCAGGTCATGGAGGTTTCTAAGGCAGAATTTCAAATGAAAAGCCTTTAAGCTTTCCATATAAAAGTGTTTAGATAATGGATCAAGTGTGAGAAACAGTAAAAGTGTTACAAGATGCAGGACACTCAAAGGCACCTCTGTACACTCTCCCAAAGTCCGCCAGTACGGCCTAACTGTGGGTTGGAGTGGACTCAGGAGCTAGTGAGGACTTCTAACAGGGCACCCCAATAGCTGAAAATAGCTCAGTGCAGCTCACACCCTGTTGGGTTTATGGGGAGAACCTGATTAATGTCAATGGGACTTACAGATCTCTGGTGCTGGCGCTTTGGCGGTGTGCAGCTGGCACAAGCACTTCTGGTTGGTGTGTGCTGCAGTCCCCTCCCCATGCCCTGGCTCCGGCACACAGCCCTGATCCTCTCAGCCCACAGAAGCAGTGAGACCGTAATCTGTCACATTTCTTGATCAGTCCCAGATGTCCCTGGGCATCTGTGGAGCTCTGAAAAGTAGTGGGCGATCGTTTCTGGTCTTCTTTGAATTCTATCGTCCATGATTAAAATAATATTGTGTAAATACTCAGTATTAGACAGGCCTCTAAAAGTATTGTAGAGTGAGACAATAAGGAATTCCTCAAGATCTATTTATAGAAAGTTGGTAAATGTTTTCTCTCCTCCCCCAACTTAGGTAAACATGTGTCATAATAACAATAACAATAAGAAAAAAAGAACAATAAAATAAACAAACCAGACAACAACCTTTTTCCCAATGAAAAGCTTATACAAAAAGGAAAGATCGGACTACATATACGTTGTCTTGTGTTTGGGGATTTCTTTGGTAGGAAATTTGGATTCCAAAAGTTTATATAAAATGAAAAATTTCTTTTTGGAAGTGTACTGTTAGTACCTCATGTTTCCATTTTCCTCTATAGGACAAGCACCTTGATCTCGTAAGTTTCTTGGAGAAGTGGTGCACAAATCTCACATCTGTCTTGCTCCCCCTCTTTTCCTCTTTATATCTTCATTTAATTATTAATTATTCCACTGAGTTTGATATTCACCTTCTCCTAACAAAGCATTGGTGAAAATAAAATTTAGTTTCATAAAGGCATAATAGATTCCAGCAGTCTAGTAGAATACAATCCTATCTATAATGTGAATAATCAGGAAAAATAAAAGAGGTGCTTAATTACCCTTAATAGACTGCTGTGCAATAGTAAATTGAGGAGGCATAGAACAAACTCATCAGGTCTGCTCTAAAAGAACTAATATGAAGAAGGGTTAGAGTCAAATAAATACACTGTGCTTTAGAATTTTTTTTTTAAAGACAGGTTGTTAGTATCATTTGAAATGTCATAGGTTTATATGACATTTATATACTTATCAACACTGTTAAGAAGAATAGCTACAAAATCTACTTTAGAAAGCAGGAAAGGAGCTCTCTCTCTCTCATTATATATTCATCAAAAGGGGAAAAAAGCTGATTCCAGCCTTACTACATCTGTAGATCAGCTGTTCATCACATTTTAAATGTCTTTGTGCATAGATCAAGAGAGTTGGGGGATGGTGTGAAATGGGGCAAGAATGAAACTTCAAGCCTGTCACTGAAGGGGAAGTCCTTGCAGGAAGGACTGTGAGTCACATTAGCCAGCCAGTGTTCATGCCCAGCAATTGATTTCCCGCTTTGGGAAGATGTGACTCCCAGGCAATGTCTCTGCTGCTGATTTAAGCATGGCTGCAAGGCACTGCTCCAATGTGAAGGCCAGCTGGCAATGTAGGAGTCCATGTCCCTGCTCTTGGCATCCAAAACGTGGGGACAACCCCAAACTGGCCCATGTGTCCTGGTTTCTGCTGGGATAGAGCTCATTTTCTTCTTATTAGCTGGTGCAGTGCAGTGTTTTGGATTTAGTATGAGAATAATGTTGGTAACACACTGTAGTTTAGTTGTTTATGCTTTCCCTAAGTCAAAGCCTTTTCAGTTTTCCATGCTCTGACAGTGAGCAGGTGCACAAGAAGCCAGGAGGGAGCTGACCTCAACTGGCCAAAGGGATATTCCATACCTGTCATACCCAGTATTTAAATATATTATATATATTATTATATACTGGAGAAGTTGGCCAGGAGGGGGCTGATCATATCTTGGGGTGGGCAGGGCACTGATCAGTGGGTGATGAGCAACTCTATTGGACAACACTTGTTTTCTCTTGGGTTTTACTCCTCTCTCTCTCTCTCTCTCTCCTTTTCATCACTACTACTATTATTATTAGTAGTAGTAGTAGTTCAGGTGAAATCTGAAATCTCCATGAGGTGAACTACTACTACTACTACTACTACTACTACTACTACTACTACTACTACTACTACTACTACTATTCTTTTTTACTTTGTTTTGATTATTAAACTGTTCTTATCTCAACCCCTGGGTTTTTACCTTTTTCCAGGTCTCCTCCCTATCCCATTGGGAAGAGGGCAGTGAGTGAGCAGCTGCCTGGTACTTAGTTGCCAGCTGGGGTTAAACCACAACACCATTTTAACTTTCAGATCAGCTCTGGAATATTTTTTGAGAGGGGTAGGTGGCCTGGACCAGGGATGAGTCGAACAATTTGTCAGTAGACTCAGAGGAATATCCAATGATATTTGGTTGGGCACTGTTAATTACTGACTTAATGAGACTTGTAGGGTCCCCACCAATCCCTCTACAAACCTGTGTAGGTAGCTGCTGCTGATCCCTGTTTGGATTGAGTCTGGGGGCATGAAGAGGCACAAACTGCAGGGAACAGTGACTCTGGGCAGTAAATCAAACTATGTCATGGACAATGAAAACAGGCAACCAACTTCTCTCTATATTTTTTATATTCCTTAATCTCATTGCTGCTGAGCTCTTTCTGCAGTATGTTTGAATACAATAGCAAAGCATTAATAGAAGACTAAAAAACAGTCAGTAAAGCATAAATGGCATAACCAGGGAAATAATTTGAGGGAGATCCCAAGGAATACCTGGGCTCATTCAATTAAAGAAAAAGCAGGGAAAAGGTCACTTTGTTCAAAAGTAGATTTGCAAGGATATAAGTTCTTCATAAAAGAACAAGGAAAGATAGAGCACAGACACATGTAAAGCTGAAGCATTTAGACATCTGGCTGTTTTGTATGAGCCAGAGTTTTGGAATCACAGTAGAATGTCTTTTCTTTAGAAATTCCTGCACTTACACAGTCACTACTTGTACTGCTTTTCTCATCATTTTATCTCAAGACATTATCTTTAAGTAAATTGCATATTGTCAACACAGCTTTATAATAATGTAGCAATTTTTAAGCAAGAAGTAAAGAGTGGATTTTAAAAAATGAGATACAAGTAATGCAGTCATTTTCACTCCGAGCTGCTAGAGAAAATTAAAGCAGTATATTCTTTAGTATTATTTTTTTTCATCGTTTCCTTTCTTATTGCAACCTACTATTTTAAAGAAAGTCATGTTGACCTATAAGTAGAATATTTATAAATTTTATTCTAAATATGCCCTTCATGTGCTAAAGATGGGTTGCTTTTGTTTGTTCAAAAAATAAATTAGAAAATAAATTTTACTTTCAAGTATGAGACAAGTTAATGCACCTTATATGTGGATATTTATAAGTTCCTGCTCTCATTTCCAGTTTGGAGCCTGAGAAAATTAAGTTTTGTGACACTAAAGAAAAATTCAAACAAACAAACAAAATCTTAGTTTTTAAAGGTAGTTCCATTATGATTATTTGAAGTGTATTAGACAATAATTTACAATCTTCACTAATTTTGTGACTAAAATTTTGGAAAATATTAAAACCGCTTTGGGGAATAATGCACAGATCCTTGTAAACTTTGTATATTGACTCAACATGTATTTGACCTGTTGTTCAGACTAACAATTCACATAATAAATAGGCTAAAGCTACAAAAGCTAGCATCTTTCCTGTAGGCAGTGGTCTGCATAAAGCACAGCCACTTGCATTTTATTACACTGATACTTTCTGGCCATAAATCCTCAATTCAGCATTTTTTATTTCATCTTGTTACTTCCAATTTCTGTGAACAACTCATAATAATACAGCAGATAGAAAAAATACTCAGCTTGAGATCCTCTAATTCTAAAAGTTAGTAAAAGCTGCTTCTTCTGCATCTTTGCTGATTTTAAATATTTTATTCACTTGCCATTATGTGTTTTTATACGTAGAAATCTTTCCCATTTTGTTTCCACTTGTTCCATGGCTGTGAGTGGAAAAATTGTTATTCCGTGAATCAAAGCAGGTCCAACACTGGAAGACAATTTGAGAACCATCTGCATTGAACTAGGTTGTGTTGGTGGGACAGCATCCTGAGTATCCTGATGGAGACTGAAAATGGCCTATATGCACTCTACAGAATATCCCAATTGCCTTTCTGTAGAAATGACTGCTCAAATAAAGGGTTGTTGTGGTGCTCATGAATATCATCTTACAGAGCCAAGAAAAGCAGCTGGACTGATGGGTTCTTCACAGTTCATTCAGGTAGGCAGTGAGAAGGTTGAGCTGACAACAAGTGATTCCAGGAATCTTCCTCTTTTAAAGATTTGTGGCCATTTGCAGTTATTCTTATTGATCTGAAGAGACTGCCCACACTAATAAAGAATGTGTTTAATTTATGCTTAATTTAGTACACAGTTCTATGAACACTAATATTGAATTACCTGAAAGAACAGATTTGAGCTAATCCAGGAGCAGGTGTGTGTGATCATTTCAAATTAGCAAGATCACACAGTGGTGATATTTTTGTTTGCTTGTTTGTTTTCTGCCTTGTATTTGGGGCATTGCACCTCCTATTACCAGCCTGGAGAGGCATTCAGCCTGTGTCTTGCAGGTCCTGCACCACAGAGATTGCTAGTTCAGAAGCAAATTGGTGTTACTGGAGGCATTTTCCACAGTGGGCTGTTGTTGAAGAGTAGCTTTGTTTTTCCAGGATCAGATACTTGGTACAGGAGGTTTCTCTGTGGAAAGGTACTGGACCATTGTTAGCATTGCTGCCATGCAAGGGCAGAGCAGTGCTCAGGTTGCCCTTGAACAGCTGCAGTAGCAGTGGGCAGATAATCCTATTACTGGTCACAGCTGTATGAAGCATCCATGGACCACATGCAGCTTTCATTTTAATTTCATTTTCCTCTGGGACAGCACAGAGCATCAGGTAACCTCTGGAAGCTGAGTTAATGAAGTCACAGCTGGTACCACTGAGTAAAAAATTGGTAACGATGGAAGTTATCAAACCCCTTCCCTTCTTGAACAGGGTTTGTGAGAAGCAGCTCTTCTCTGTGACACAGAGTAGTTATCACTGGAGCAACTCTGAGCATCAAGAAGGTTGCCTTGGTTATATGAAACCTAGAAACCTAAATTTTTTCTGATGCATTACCCATCAACTTGGGTTTGGGAAGGTGACAGCCACCTATGCAAGTTAGGAGGTGACACCTGCAATCTCTAAAGTTCTCAGCTTGCACTCTCTGTGGACATAGAGAATGTGTTGGAAGGCTATGCTGCCTGTAAGGGCAACCTCATAGGGGTGATCTTTTCACTCCCTGTCTCCTGACCCGGCACAATTTTCCCCCATCAGGACTCTTGAGAGGCACTAGCATGGTTCATTTCACAGATCCTTTTCTGCTGTCAGCTGGGGCTGGCTGGTCTAGCAGGACATACAGCACTCACATCTTTCATATCTCCTGCCTGTCTGATGCTGTGCAGCCATGCCATGCACAAACCTGCTCCTGAGCCCATTTGGAGTTCTGGAGTTGCTGAATAACCCTCATCCTGAATGAGCCTGCTTACCTGTTCTTGCACTTAGGAGCAACTTAGCTGTTGCTAGGACCTTTGGCTTTACCACCTCAGGGTGGGGTTCCCAAATTGATGTGCAGCATGTCTGAAAGGCTGCTGGAGGGCTTCTGAACTGCCCTTCCAAACCAGGCTCCTGTCTGCAGGCTGTGTCCTTCACAAAAACTCAGAGAGCCAAAAGAGCAGATGGTGGCAGGGTAGGAGTGTAACAAGTGGAACTACAGCCAGTCCCTCCACCAGCTGCAGCTTGATCATTTCCTGTGAAATTTGTGAGGGTCACGTTGTCAGGGACAACCTGACTAATTGCTTTCTGTTGAGTGGCTGACAGCTGTTTGCTGTAACTTGAAATCACGCATATGTCGGACATGAGCAGTAAATCATCTTTTCTCTGACTTTCCTGTTCCCAGTTCTTGTTTCCCCATGAAGCTTTTTGTATCCTGCTCTTGGAGACAGGCCCTAGTGCCTTTGGAATCCCAGCTGTGCCATCTCATCCATTCCAGCTCTGCAGCTCTTTGCCCCAGACTTTGGAATATTTGGAATTTCAACCCTGGACATCTCTGATGTCATCCAGCCCCAAAGAACAGTCTCAGCTGGTAAAAAAGTAGAAAGTAATTGAAAAGCAAAGGCAAAAAATAAAAATCATATCTTGAACAAAACTGGACACAGGCTCTATTTCCACACACATGGAGTCTGGAGGATGGGCACTACCAGAGTTCTTGTCCTGGATCAGGTTGTAGCAAAAAGCTCATACAGTGTCTCCTGCTGGCAGTGCCTGTTCTGGTAGGAGTTGTTCCTTAGCAGCTGCTGAGCCTTGGGTACGTTATCTGGTGTGGAAGTGTTTAGGATAAGATATGAAGCAGTCAGGAAGGCTAAGTCTGAGGTAGCAGGAAATTCTGAGGAAGAAGGAATTGCTGATACTCTCTGTGGTCGCTATCAACCTATTCTGAGTCTGTGCTAGTCCATGTGAGCTCTGTCTCCTGGATCCACTCTTTGGATGTCCTAGGATACTCTGTTTAGTATCACAACCACCTCTTTATTGTGTCCACCCATTGGCTGCCACAGGACTGTTGAGCTTACTGGCTACCATGTTCTTGCTGTTCTGTTTTTGGCCACAGTCATCTAAATTGGTTTAGCAGGTGAATACAAGTAATCCTTGTTCTTTCCTTATCTAAACAAGTAATGAAATTTTACAAAGGTTACTTGAAAGTCTAGACCAGCAGCTTCTGCTCTGACTGGATCAGCTCAGCTGTTGGCAGCTTCCGTGCAGAGCAGCCTTCGGGGTGGTTTCTGAGGAACACCACCTGTATTTAAGTGGTATTTGAGGCTTGCAAAAATTTATGGCTTGGCTGTGGGTCAGTGATGGTGCTGTATTAGCAGGCTGTGAGAATGCCAAGGCAAAGGAAAAGGTGAAGGAAAAGATTTGGTGAGAAGATATGAGGCAAGGCAGAAATCCAGGGTAAGATCCATGACAAAGATATCTGACTGATGAGTGTCCCTTAGAGATGACCAACACAAGTAAGACTGCAAGCTTGCAGCTGACATCAAAGGATAGTTGTCCTTGAACAGGGCAGAGACAGGGTATTTGGGCAGACTCTTGGAATGGTGCAAGCTGTAAAAGAAGCACTGAATTTATACTTATAACCATCTTAATTTAAAGCCAGCCTAAAGTTCATTGATCTAAATTTAAGCCATCAAAACATTACACTGTATGTATCAGGGCAGTGTTCTGTATTAGACAGCTGCTGCAAGATTGGTCCAGTAGTATTTAAAGTGAGCTTTACTGTTGTGTTGGACAACAGCCTTGGAGGCACGGGTGGTACTATAAACACAACTCAGATGTTAAAAGCAACTTCAGACTGAGCTCTGGAGTGATTAGGCTATTGCTGTAGATGGCATGCCTGTTAAGAGATGTCAGATTATTTAAATTAATTTTCATCCGTGTGAAGTAAATTGACAAGCATATTGGCAATGTTTTTTCTGTGGTCCATGTGTAACATTCAATTTTATTAAACAACTTCCATTAACGAGTTGAACCATTCATACTACTAACACAAGGTCATCTGTGCAACCTGAAATTGGGTTCCAGTACACACTGCTGCTGCTGAGGCAGCCCTCTTGCCCATAAAGGGTTAAATTTTAGCTTCCTGGTACTCAGAGGTAAGTCAAGCTCACTCACAAAAAGAAACACAGACCTGCACTGTGTAGTCCCCAAACCAACAGAGAAGCATACATGGCATTAGCCATGCAAATTGCTTAATGATAATTATGGCTAATTTGATATTTGCTTGTCTATAACAGAATTTCTTCAGGTGCAGCTGTGAGTGGTCTCATGGACTGTGCAGGCCCAGAGATAAACTGAATGAACCCAATCTTTAATGTTCTTAACTAAAATATGATACACAGTAGATTCTAATCGAATTTAAATTTCTATGTAAATTATCATAGAAAGAGTTTTTCCAGTTTTACATTTGTGCTAAATAAAGCTGGTGAAAGTAAATAGGAAAAACTACATTATTTTGGACTTGAAAAATAAAAAAGACAATATATGTTTTCCACGTTCTTTACCTCCCAGGAAGGCTACTAAAGGAGAATGGAGGGTATCAGAACCATCCAGAAGATGTGGAGCTGCTAAGGAACTCCCAGCACCTTGGATATTTTCACCAAAAGAGTTCAGTTTGATTCAGAGAATTATAGAATCACAGAATGGTTGGGATTGAAAAAGACCTTAAAGATCATCTAGTTTCAACCCCCTGGCATGGGCAGGGATGCTTTTCATTAGAACAGGTTGCTTAGAGCTCCATTCAGCCTGGGACAGGACTTCTAGGGATGGGGTTCCCACAACTTCTACGTGCAACCTGTTCCAGTGCCTCGCCACCCCCACAGAAATAACTTCTTCCTAATATCTAAGATAAACATGGTCTCTTTCAGTTTGGTCATTCCCTTTGTCCTTGTCACTTTTTGCTCTTGCAAAAAGATCCTTCATCTCCTCTCCATCTTTCTTGCATGCTCTGGTCACAATTCCACCACCCCCAAGCCTTTTCTTTTCCAGACTAAATAAATTCAATTCTCTCAGCCTTTCCTCATAGAAGAGGTGCTCCATCCCTCTAATCATCTTGGTGGCCCCTCCTCTGGACTTGCTCCAACAGGTCCATGTCCTTCCTGTGCTGGGGACCCCAGAGCTGGATGCAGCACTGCAGGTGTGTGCTCTCACCAGAGTGGAGCAGAGGGGCAGAGACCCCTCCCTGTCCCTGCTGCCCATGCTGCTTTGGATGCAGCCCAGGACACGTTTGGCTTTCTGGGCTGTGAGTGCCATTGCTGGGTCATTGCTGTGTTTCATCCACTAACACCCCCAAGTCCTTCTCACAGGGCTGCTCTGGATCTGTTCATCCCCAGCCTGTGCTGAGAGAGGGGGCTGCCCTGAGCCAGGCGCAGCACCAGCACTTGATCTTATTAAACCTCATTAAATTGAGATTCCCATACTTCTTGAGATTGTCCAGGTCCCTCTGGATGGCATCCAGTCCTTCAGGTGTGGCAACTGCACCTCTCAGATCGGTGTCATCTGCAGATTTGCTTAGGGTGCACTCAATTCCTTTGTCTATGTCATTAATAAAGATATTAAATAACTCTGGTCCCAGTACAGACCTCAGACTGATGTCCATTGACACTCTGAGCCATTGACCACTACCCTCTGGATGCAACTGTCCCTTTGATTTCTTATCCAGTTAATCAAATCCATCTCTCTCCAAATTAGAGACAAGGATGTTGGGGGATCATGCCATGGACTTTACAGCAGTCCAGGTAAATGACATCTGTAGTCCTTCCCTTGTCCACTGATGTAGTCACTCCAACTTAGAAGGTCACAAGGTGGTCAGGCAGGACTTGCCCTTGGTGAAATTCCATCCCCTATTGATAACAATATTATTTCAATACAGGTCACAGTTTTGGAAAACTACTGACATCTACTTAGATGACTAATCAAATAGATTAGTCAAGAAGATTTTTTTAAATGGAAACAATATCCATGGCAGGGGTAGGTAATTAATAATTTGCAGTCATTGCTGAAAATGTAAAATATATAATTGTCTGAGTAAAGCACTAAATATTTCCTCTAAAAAGGCCAATGTGCGCACAGTTTAAATCATGGGGGCTTGGTGACATTACTCAAATGTTGCTCTGCTTTGCCATCATCTCTGCATGAATGTAGTGCATTGTCAAGGATGACATTATCCAGCCTCCAAAGAACCTGCCTGCACTGATGTGTCAAATCAATGTCTGCCAGCTACAGAAACAGGGTCATTAGGCAGCAGCCAGTTCATCTGTCAAGCTCATGATCAGAGGAAAGGTTCACAGTAGTCCCAAAGCAGTAGGAGACATTTCTATTAGTGACAGCTACAGCCCATTTTGAGGAAAAACTGTCACGAGACTCTTTTGCAAGCGGCTTCCAGAAGATGAGGATTCTTCAAAACAAATGGGAATTGTGGCTGCACAGCAAGTTCATGGACATGCCTTCTGTGATAAAGAAAATAAAGGAATCCGGACCTGGGAATCACTATCTGCCACTCCTACATCTCTGTCTAAGGGTTGTTAGTCTTAGGCATGAGGGTTTGTGAGAGAACAAGTCTAGTGCAAAAACCAGTATCATTCACTTTTCTGGGCAGATATCTTATGTGAATAACCTCCTACTTCACACTCTCCATAATTCATGCACACTACTGCAAAATTAATTAGACATCTAGTAAGCCATTTTTGAGAGAAAATCACATCAACACTAACCTTTATAATGAATAAGTGGAACAACAGCTCTCTCAGATGAAAGCTTTTTGAAAAAAAATCTTGAGATGCTCTAGTAATCTAGTAAAAGAGCTACTACAGAGCACAGCTGGAACTATGTGGCCACTTTTCTCATGCTATTTTTTTGCCTTCCTACCTTCTATTTTCTTTTGCATGCAGAATCCTAATTCTCTGGACTTTGCTTTTTGAAGGTTTCCCTCCTTGTTCTCTTTATTCTCCTACTTTTTCTCCTACCCCACTATCTTTCACCCCTTCCTCATCAGTGATCAATTTGCAGACTGCAGCTGGTTCAGCAGAGAGCCACAAAGATGCTTAGAGAACGGCATCACAATGATGCCTGAGGAAAAGCTGATAACTGTGTTCATCATGGAGAAGAAATGGCTGGATGAAGGTCTAATTTTAATCTTTAGCTACTTGAAGATGTGTTATAGGGAAGAAGGTGCCAGATTTTTGGATGTGCAGAATGAAATGATAAGATGCAATGGCCAAAGTTACAGCTGTAAAAATTCCAGATAGATCTAAGGAAAAGTGTTTTCTTCACAAGGGTAGTTAAACCAACAAGTGCCCAGAGAGCTTGTAGGATCTCCATCCATGGAGATGCTCAGAAATCCTAGACAGGACCCTCAGCAACCTGATGCAACTTTGAAGCGAGCCCTGATTTGAGTGGGAAGTTGAACATTAAATGTCTTTGTTCTGCTAATCTCTGTTTCCTTAAGGTGTTCTTCTCAAATAAGCTTCTCTTCAACCCACCCCAGTCAAGCCTTTTTCCCTGCCTGGTCAGCCATCAGCAGCTCCAGCCCCAAAGTGAGGCCACTCTTTTTATTCATGTGCACACCTTCCACTCCACAATTTTTCATCATGCTCTCCCATGCCTGGCTGTCTTTGAACAGGAAGAAGTTGCTTTAGCTCTTTGCTGATCTGCAGAGAGTGGCTAGAAGAAATCTATTGACCAAGAAATGTGCTGGAAGAGTCACAGCCAACTTGGTTCCCATGAGGTTGAGCCCACCTTTCAAATTGTACCCTGATCTTGTATCCAATCTCTGCATAGGACAGCACTTCCACTGTGTGCAGCTATTTCCCTGCTTAATATTTAAAATCCAGATTTAGAAATATAGTTCTTAGCATCCAATGTAATGTAATGACCAAAATCTTTAAAAACCATAAAAACAACAGAGATATTAAGACACATCTGTCCGAAGTATGAGGCAAAGTGTATGAAAAAAAGGACAAAATTACAATAATTGCAATAATACAATTATAATTGTATAATTATAATAAATATTGTAATTGCAAATTAAAAAACTCCAAGTTTTATATATATATCTGAGAATTGCATGGTGACTGCAGTCTGTAATATGTTCTTTCTTGAGAGGAGAGTTATGAATAGCAGTTTTGGCAAGAGTCTGATTTTGACTACCAGCAGCAGTATTAAGTTACTTTTATGGCGTCCAGAGCAAAGTTAAGGCTGCTCAGTAATTGTAAGCACATAAGGAAACCTTGCACACTGCTGTTTCCTGAAAGAACAGGCCCAGAACACAAGCTGCTTAGGATGAGAAGATTGGACCTGATGATCTCAGAGGTTTTTTCCAACCTAATTGACTCTGTGATAAAAATATTTAATTTTGGCACTTAGAAATGTCATTGAAATGACAGATCCCTCAGGCACAGCAGATAAATTCTTCAAGGACTAAGCAGCCCATTTACTTTTGATCTCGTGGCTTCCCCCTTATCTGCATAGTGGAGACTACAAATGAAGATAAACAGGAACCAGTGTGGGCTACTTCTTTAAAAAGAGAAACAGTGAAAATCTCTGTGAAGGAGTCCCATGGGATTCCCACTGCTCAAAGAAACTGCCAGCTTGCATGAGACAGAAAGAGGAAGGAAGAACTTGGTCGGGTAGAGAGCTTCTCCACTCAACAGCCACACTTCTGTGGCATGTGCCAGGAGGGAACTGACAAGGAGATCCCAAAACATTTTGGACCTTCAAATGAAGAGTGTGTGAATGTGAGAAGGCCTGGGGGGAACAACAGGCCCCTTACCAATGGGGGTGAGCTTCACTCAGTATTCCAGGGCTGCTTTCCTGGGTGTTGCACTTGTGAGACTCTTGAGAGGAAAGGGTTAATGAGGAGGGAATAGTTTTGCTCAAAGTGACCTTGGAGCTGGGAACACTAAAAATGTTGATGTGGGGAAACACTATTTCTTAGGGCTACTGTTGTTCATCCTCTGCCTTTTTTGAGGAGAATTCCTGTCAGGCACGCACAGCCATCTTTCGTCCTGCTGAGGCAGGCAGTGAGCCCCTGTCCCTGCTGCCAGCTGGGATGAACTTAGCCAAAGGGACCCTGTGTCCCTGTGTCCCTGTGGCCAGGCCTCGTTTGAGAGGTCATGAAATAAATCCACTCTTAGCATTTGGCTGTGGTTTGAGGGCTGCTCATGCTACCTGTATGTGGGAATTCAGAGATGGAGAGTGCGTCTGCCACACTGGGCTGTGGCAGGATGTGAAGGCAGCGAGAGGCAGACACAGATGTTTGCAAGGCACAAAGATGTCAGTAGGAGATTCTGATGGTTCTTGTTTGGCTGACTGGGTGGGTGAAGGCAGGTCTGTGCCTTGGCTCAGCTCCAGGGTGGTCAGGAAGCACCTGCCCAGGAGCACCGCTCTGTGCACCTGCCTCTGACAGCAGCTGAGGCTGAGTGCACCAGCCAGGATCAAACTCCTGTGCAAAGCAGTCATGCAGCACTTGCCAGAGCCTCAGGCGGCCCCAGGCACAGGCCACAGCTTCTGGGAGGCCATGTCACCTGCTGGGACAGCCCTGCCCTGCAGCTGCAGGCTCCAGCACCCAGACTTCCAGCCCCAGGAGACCGGGGCAAAGCCAAGCCACGAAAGGGCAGCTTCCTTTGTTGCTTTGTCATTCTCTTGCATTGCCTGCAAACAAGACCATGAACCTTGAGGACTGTTTGTGCCACACCTAAGGAAAGGGGCAGTGTGATCTCCACATAAGCCATGCACCAGTTCTCTGACAGAGATGCATTTTGGCCAGTCAAAGAAGGCTAGACAGAGGCAGTAGGTGGAGAATTACCCACTTCTCATACAAAAACAAGTATGAGAATTACCCACTTCTCATATAAAAACAACAAAAACACCTTTAAACATGCTGCTACACATGCTTTGTGTTCTGCTTTTTGACATTATCCAGTAGTGGGTTACATTGAAGCAGGCTTTACAAAAATAAATAAGCAAAATGACAAACATAAATGTAAAAATCTAACCTTCCCAGCTCCACTGTTTATTTCCTGAGATGATTTAAACAAAAATTTTACAACTAACTACTCAGAAAAGACTATTTTTGTGAACTGGTTCAACTGTGTTAGTCATCAAAGATAAAGGGAACAAGTACAACTTGAAACTGGAGTATTAGGTGTGCTCTGAAGTACAAGGAACAGTAAAGGATTACAGAGATTACACCAGACCAGGTGATAAGAACGTAAGAGAAAAGTGATACTGCAATCACCAACAACAAACACTGAAAGCAGGTTAGTGGGTAAACTATATAGAGAGTTCCCAGCTATTACAGAAATACAAATAGCATCTGGGACAAAGGAACACTTTTTTCCTGTGGCATTTTTTTCATAGCATATTTTACTAAGCCAGCTAAATCAAAGGCTTTAGAAAACAATAGTGTGAGAACAATTATAAGAGGAAGATATGGTTCAGGTAATATTTGAAGAAAAGCCAGGAAAGCCCAAATTATTCAGGAAGGCTATTGCAAATAAAAGAGAGAAAAAGAAAAGGCTCAATACTGCAAATATTGAGCAGTCTCAAGAGAAGCTGCAGAGCCTGAAGCTGGATGAAAGAAGAGCTCAGGTGTTAGGAGGGCCAGGAAGAAACAGATAGTAACCATCGGCTTTTGATTAATGCTAGAAAGTGGTGTTTGGAGTGGTTCCTGGAATTAATAGGCTAAAACCTTTTCACCCACACCAATATTAGTTACTGTAATTGGACTTTGAGGTTTGAAGCTGGGGCTTTTTGAGGATAAGTAAACATATATAAATGTTAACCTAGAGACAGTCCCTGCCCTAAAGACTTCCAGTCTAGACTTAAGGCACGAATCTGATGTGGAAAGCAGATAGGGAGTAGAAGGTGTTTTGCTGACAAAACCTGTTGTGAAATAGATGGAACTGGAAGAGGAAAAGAATCAGTGATTGAAAAATGGGGGGGAAAAAATTTGCCAATACAAAGAACAGAATGCCTGCTGCCAGCATACCTGTGACCAGATCAGGAAAACACTCAAAGAATGAGGGAGTGGGAGAAATCCAGATGAGAGGTGTGTAAAAGAACTATGGGGAACGGTCTCACCCTGAAGATAGTGGTGATTAAATAACAAATGAAACTAAGGAGCCTGATCTTTATTGTTCTGCCTGCTGAAGCTCTGTGTATATGGGAGAGGGGAAGAACAGTGCCACAATTAAACATACATGATAGCAGTTAGACTGCTTCATTTCTTCATTTCCCTGTCGGATCATGAAGTTATGAGACTTATTTATTGATATATTTGTTCCTGGTAATTATTAGTGGGGTTAATTGAAACCATGGCCACAATAGAGGACCACCATGCTAGGTACTGTATAAACAAAGTAGAAGGTTTCCTGGCATGAGGTAAAGGGAATGTATCATAAAAGACAATTTTAATTGAAATAAAACCCTTTTTAATACTTGACAATCCCAGTTTCATCAACTTCTAAGTGTCATAGTAGTGACAAGTTTGGAAAAGGGATTTTGAGGAGTGAGATAAATCTCAGGAGATTCCAGTTATTTCATGTGAAGTCATGCCTTCAAAATTCTGCCGAGGACTATTACTGAAAGTTGTGCTTTATTGATTTGTTCTCTCTCCACTAATTCCATCTCACTTGAACAGTCAGCATAAAGCTGTCTGTTTAATTTTTGGTGATTATATATGTATACTCACACATATGCAAACTTGTCTCTCAGGCTTACTCTAAGATTTCCGACTAGATGTTTATCTTCCTTGGATCAGATCTTTTTTTTCCAAGGCCTTTGCATAAGATCAGATTGGCTTTTTATAGGTCAAAGGTTCAAAGCTCTGTCTGTGCTTGTATATAGAGTAGAAAGAAGTATTTTATTTTTCCAGTTATTCAGCTTTTCCTTCTCTCTCTTTAAATATGCCAACTCTATGACCAGAATTATGGTGTTCTGATTTATTGCTTTCTTTTGCTGGGAGCAGCATTTGTTTTACTTCAGTTACATCACTTTTACTGGTATTCTGGTCATCTGTATCCCTTTGCTGGCATCCAAAAGAAATGAGTGAGATCTCTTAAAAACTCTTCTACTAGGCATGCAAGACCTAAAAATTTAGCTGGGGATGATTAGTCTTGAATTTGGGTGAGAGAAAGGACTGGCAGCACAGAAATGCCCCTTCCAGGTCCTTCCCAGAAGAGCTCCAGTGAAGAAACTCCTCCAGAAGGCAAAAGGCTCCGGAAAATAACATCAGCTTCTCTAAACTCACTCAGGAGGCTTTGCCTTTGAATTACCTGCTGCTGGCCAGGAGCAGACCACAATCCATCTGTATATCCCAGCACCAGCGCAGGTAGTAACCCCCGAGGTGACTGACTTCCCTCTCTTGACGTGGGAGAGAATCCAAGCAAAGAGGAGTGCCTAGACAGGACTCTACTGCCACTTTCTTTCCTACTTTGCTATTTATGTTGTAGGGAAAAAAAGGGAGAAGTTAAAGAAACTGCCCAACGGTCACAGGATGTCCTGTTGCATTTATCTGGCGATGCAGGCGAATGACTCACCCAAAATATTTGATGATCGGAAACTATTATGTTTTTCTTTCTTTTTCACGTTTCTTCCTGCAAATATCAAGCATTCAAACTCTGAAATATGGTTAAAGCTATGGTTAAGCAGCACCTTAAAGCTATATGAATTCAAGGCAAGAACAAGGAAACTTTGAAGCTTACCATAGTCCAGAGAAAGTCATGTGACAAGAATCTGCTTGCCCATCTCTGAAAGCTGTGCTACAAGAGAACAAATGGTATCATCCCAATCACTGGCAAAAGTCCTGCCCAGAACAAATTCTTTGACACGGATTATAGACTGAACCTGATTTTTTTTTGTAATGGTTATTATGTCAGCCCCAGCTCAGAGCAGCATTAACAGCCTTAAGCTGTTCTCAGTTGGTGTTTTATGTAACCCAGTGCAAGGTTGCTCACCTGTGAGTGTCCAGGCTGCAATCGCTGGCACTCAGCCTGTGCACAGCTGTGGGACAAGCCGTGTCTGCTTCCTCCCTTTGTCACATCTCCTCTGGCCCAGCCTGGCAGTGGGGGAGGCTGAATCCCTGTCCCTGCTCCAAGGGACATAGAAAGTAAACAGAGATGGGTTATAAAGCCTGGCTTTATATAACATACCTGTACCAAGAAACAGCCTGTCCAAAACAGATCGGGAAGGGAAATACAATTATCCACATTTTACACAGAAAGTGTGGAGGAACTCTTAGGGTGACTTCCCCAAAATCATGTGGGATGTCCGTGAGAATGGAAACTACTTCCAAAAAGTACATGTGTAATAGCAGGGGCATACAACATTTTCAGAGAAGAAGAGTACACGAGGCCTTCATTAAAGCTACAGAGAGAACAAATCATGTGTAAATTGTGAGACTATCCAATGCACATTGCTGATTGTCAGCACACACTTTTGGACCAGCAAAGGAGAAAAAAAATTAATCATAAAGGTTGCTGACTGGGGGTGAATGCAGACTGTTACAGGATATTTCATGAAGAATCAATTTTTTGTGTGGTTGTGTCTAAGAAGCAGCTAAGAAACATTGGGAGTGATAACCCATGAAGAGTGAATAAAGGGTCAGAATTACCATCAGGATTTTATTTACCTTCAGGATTTAAGACTGGCTTCATATTTACTCAGCAATCACAAAGTGAGTTATTTACTTGTGATTTTTTTTCATTGTGTAAATGAAGTCAAGGTTATCATGTGGTTCCTCGATTACCATCAGCTGGGGAATTAAGAAAGCATCAGATCCCATGACATTCACAAGGCTGTGAGAATTGATAGGACTGGCTCTAAGCATGCAGAACTATCTCTTCATACTATGCTTAGTTTTGGTACTGAGCACTCAGTTATTTCTGGGTAAATGTTCTACCTCTCTCTTTGCTTATAAGAAGGATTTTCTCAGTGCTATGCAATGGAGATACAGATAGGAAATGGCAGTTCCTGTCCTGGGGACAGGCAGAAGAACAATTTAAGCATCTCACTGGTTTGGCTAGGCACTGAGCACTGTTCTGACTTTCATCTCAGAGTTTTGGACCCCACTACCATTTACATAGAAGTTATTGTTTTATAAAAATCCACTGTGTTATGCAAAGCAAGGCATAACTAAAGGCAGTCTAAGAATATCATAAAGACTCACAAAGTCCCTGTCTTAAAAAGTCCTTTTATGGGCCTTTTCCAAAATAATAGATCCCTCAGGCTCAAATGTCTCATACCCAAGTAAAGATTTTGTTTAATTCATAACAAGGTTGATTTGTCTGCTAGATTGTTTCCCATGGATCAGTCTGCTCGCAAACACAAAACATACCGGCATCCAGCTGGGTGTTACTGCTGCCAATTTCAAGACAATAAATGGTTCAGTACTAAGGAAAATTCAAAACTTTTATTCCACAAAGCAATAAAAGCAGTAGACATTGCCTACTGACACACTGCCAGAATAAATATTACCTACTGTACAAGTTTCCATTCAGATCTTTCATCAGTCAAGGCACAATCACAGACATTATCAAGCTTTACTCTGCATCAAAAGAGTTTTCATGAATGATTGAAAAACTTTTAAATTGCATTTTCAAATATATTACTCATTGAATCTTAATGACCTAAATTCTTCCTCAACAGTAGTGTGTAATGGGTTGGTACAATTCTCCTGAAGACAGGAGGTTTATTTTGGGATGCAGCCCTCAAGGAAGACTTACACAGCTTCTTTGGCATTTCTGGCACCCCAAGATGTGTTCTCAGCACACAAAAAACCAAGGGAAAGGGTCTGAGTTCAGACTCATCTCCAATGTGGCCCCTAGCAGAAACCAAGCCAGGAGCAGTGTTTTGAGCTAATTTTTATGATTTGGTTGTTTTTTGCTTTATTAATGCGTCCAGCTGCCTCAGAAAGAAGGATGTATTGATTGTATGCAGTAAGTGGACCATTGATAGGTTAGGCTGGGGAGCTGTCTCATAGAGTTGATGGAAACACTTGCTACAAATAGACCTGCTAGATATCAAAGAAATGTCCTAGAAAAAGGAGAATTTGTATATTTTTTCTTTGAAATAAACCCACTATGTTCTGCCCTTAGCATGTTTAAAGGAAGAGCCCTTTTGGCTCTTTCTGCATCTTTAGTAAAGCCACGTACCAGTTGACAGAGGTTGGACCCCAGCTGGAGTGAGGTGTCCTGTGTGCCAACACAGGCAGCCACCAACACTCCTGTTCTGTCCTGAGCCCCCAGAGGGCCATTTCATCTCTCCCCACGCTGCTGGTTCCATGGAGGATGTGTTTGCTACCTGAGCAGTTCAAACTATTGCACAGATAGGAAACTCTCTCTCAATGATGAGAACAAGAGAGGCTTTGTAATGGGCCTGGAAGGTGAAGGCACTTGTTTGATGGCAAACCTAAGGTGTGAAGTGAGCATCATAAGGGATATCTGCCAGCAGCTCCTTTATGTTCATATTGTAAGAAAATGAGCTGAGATGCTACATCTAGAAATAGGAGAGCAGCAATTTTCTGGGTGAGAAGGTAATCAGGGAAGTGAATGACATGCAAGCATAGTCTAGTGAGGAGCAAAACAGTTTACCTGATTAAATAGAGCTGGTTATGCCACAGCTTCTGGGCTCTGCTTAACTTCCAATCATTAAAAGGGCAGGTTTAGATTTTCTCTGAGAAAATGGTGTTCTGCAGACAGGAGGTAGACCATAAAATGCATACACAGTCTCCTAAACAAGGCTTAAAAAATTTTCAGCCATTTCTATTTGTTAACCTAGTCCCTTTCCCCCACTTTAATGCAAGTCCTTGTGGACCATCTTACAAGTTTTTGTACAGTCTGGATTTTTTTTTCCATTGTTCTTTGTTTGCAATGTCCCTTTAGAGCTCTGTCCTGTGGAATGCCATAACATTTTCTGGAAAACATTTTTTTTGGTATCATAACCTACATCAAGCTTATTGTAAGCAGTAGTGCCATGCTATTGAAACCCCTCCTCTCTTTGCTCTGACTCGCTCTGCTACTTTGCTTCCTTTTAGGCCAGATTCAGATATATTTGTAAAGACAGTTTTTAAAAGCAAGATTTTTCTCAGCTCTACCCACTGCTCACCAGCTTTGTTTTCAGCTAGATGGGCATGCACAGCATTTTTAGGCTGCTCCAGACTGTAGCCTGGCAATGGTCAGCAGTGTCCCCTCCCAGAGCTGGGAAATGCATGCACAAATGGGAGAAAACACAAGAGCCACCCCTGGGAGAAGATAATATGGGAGCTGTTCACTCAGGAAGCTTCAAAGAAATGTGCTCTACACATTTGTTGTGTACATGGGATGGATATTGCTTAGGGATTGCACTTTTATATTTAAGATTCACTTTTTTTGCAGGATGCATCATTTGATAGGAGAGAAACTCTAAAGAAATAACAGGAATGAGCCATGGAAAAGCCAGAGGTAGGAAAGATGGTCTTTGGGACATCAAGAGTTAAAACTTGAAGGTTGTAATTTATTTATGGAAAAGAGCTAAGAGCTTCGTGTATATGGTAACCAGTCCCAGCTCTTGGAGCCATCAAGGTGGCAGAATCATGCTCAGAACTCTAATTAGTGTAACTGAAGAAAGAGTATACTTATTATCTGATATAAAGCAATTTTAGAAACTCCCACAATTTAGAAATAATAGTAATAACAGTAATTGAAAACATGAACTGACAAGTCACTAACAACCCATTATATCATGGCAGTGTGGAAGAGCCTTGTACCTTTACAAAGCACGTTTCTGTGATCTCTGACACAAACACACACCCCATCATGGTCTCAAGAGCTGCTGCACAGAAGATGTTAAAATATGTCACACTAAAATCATGGTGCTTCTGCAAGGTCTTTTTGTTTCTGGAATAAGATGCAACTCAGAAAAACTTAACAGTAGCTGGTTTCAAAAACATTTGCTGGTTTGCCTAGGCAGGTTTGTTTCTTGGTGTAAATTAAATCAACTATTCTGAGCAAAAATCTGGTTTTGCTTGGATCAAGACAGATGTCTCAGCCTTCTCTTATTTGGGCTCATATGAGATAACAATAAAACTAAAGGGCATGTGAAGCTAAAAGACTGGCCCAATTTATCACACAGAGCAGTGATTCAGTGTGTAGCACAGAGGCTTGTTGCTTAAGCTAGAAGTCTCAAGTAAATACCCTTTCCCTAGGGAGCTGCAGCTCATCCTTGCCCACCTGTGTGCTGAGCTGAGGCAGGCCGGGCAGGGGAGTAGGACACAGGCAAGAGTCCCCGGTTGCTCTATTTCCTCAGCCTGCCTTGAGAGAGAAAAAAAGACAAAAAGTTTTGTAAAGAGACAAGAAACTTAGCTAAATAGAGACATGATGCTGTAGAGAAAAAAACAAACAAACAAACAACAACAAAAAAAACCAAAAAACAAAAAACAAACCAACCAAAAAAAAAAAAAAGAAAAAAAAGAAAAAGCTTTCTTTCCTTCCAGTCATTCTTGTCTTCATTTAATGGAATTCCATTTTTGGGAGTAGTAGCATGATGCAACTGAGAAAACAGCTACATAAAAAATTCCCCCTCCCTATTCCACATTGGCATTCAGCTGCTCTAGGATACCTTATCCTGTGGCTGCTGAGGGAGAGTGACTCGCAAAGGAGCCTGGGGGTGGAAAAGGGAACGTATTTGCATTCCTTGTGCTTTCTCATTTTGGAGTTGTATTCTGTCTAGTGCATAGACAGGTTTATAGAGAGAGAAATGCTGCAGATTATAATCCAGACTCTAATTAGCTCCAGAACTAATGAGCTGTCAATCAGTTTGTCTTCCTACAGCCTTTCTGTGTGCCCTGCACCAAGATCAGCTCTGCCACATCTAGGCTTGCCATTTCCTCCAGATTTGCGTGACCTTAGAAGATGAGGTCGATCCAGACTGTCGTCCTGATTTTTCAGTTTCTCAGAGGAGTCTGGGGAGTTGGGGTCTGACTTTGTCAGTGTTCCCCAAGCCCTGCCCAGGGCTGTGGTTTGCACATTTCCATCTGTGGACAGCCCCAGTGTGCTGGCTGCCATGCACGCTGTGGCCACGCTGGGCTGTGTCCCTGTGCCTTTCCGGATGTTTGCCATCTGGCAGACCCCACTCCCTTTTGAGCTACTCTCTGAAGAGGGTGACAGATTTGCTTGCCACCAGGCACACAAACACACACATTGTCCAGGACTGGCTGTGTGCCCTGCTCCTCCCAGCTGAGTGCAGCCCACCCACTCTGTACGTCTCGACCTGGATGCATAACCACCTTAGGATGCAACAATCATTAATTCCTGTTTCAAAACAGTCTTGCCCTACTTGCTACTGTATCATTAATTTCTAAGAGTTGCACAATTTATTTTCTGACTTACACCCAGTAGCTCCCCTTCTACCTTGCAGCTCCAGAACTGTGTTGTCCCAAGCATCCATGGGAGTAAGGATGCCAACATCCACAGGCATTTGGGGCATCACAAAATGGAGACAAGTGGGAGACAGGGGGAGGCAGGGTGTGAGATAACCTAGCTAGATAACTGTGCTGTCCACATAGCAGCATCTGGTATTTTAGGAAACCCATGGTAGATGTGTAATTAACAGAATAATATTTATTAGCAAATTAATGTCTGAGCCAACACCTGTAAGGCTATCTGCAGCTCTCACATGAGGTGACACATAGATTTAGAGGGAAGGGAAGGGAAGGGAAGGGAAGGGAAGGGAAGGGAAGGGAAGGGAAGGGAAGGGAAGGGAAGGGAAGGGAAGGAAAGGAAAGGAAAGGAAAGGAAAGGAAAGGAAAGGAAAGGAAAGGAAAGGAAAGGAAAGGAAAGGAAAGGAAAGGAAAGGAAAGGAAAGGAAAGGAAAGGAAAGGAAAGGAAAAGGATTATAATTTTGGAGGCAGCCAGGATTTGGGTGTTCCCTGTCCTGGGCTATGCCAGCATTACTCCAATTCCCAGCTGCCTTTTTCTGTTTCAAACCAGCCCTCACAGCTTAGAGCAGGATGCTCTGCAGCCACAAGGACCTTGCCTGCAGCTGGTGGGCCCCGCTTGCACAGTCCCATCTGGGACTGCTGTTCCCTAGAGAATGAGATACTGGTAGTTTGCCAGCCAGCCTGACATCAGCCACCTCAAACTGAAACAAATTTTAAGTGAAAGAAAAGTGAAATTATATTGATATGCAAAATTGAAGTGTTCAGTTGCTGCCCGTAGAGACAGACAGACACAGAAATATGGAGAAGGACAGATAGCTAGTAGTGATTTTCTTCTGTTTTTAAGATGCAGTTGGCTGTCCAGTCCTACCAGCTAGAAAGTGTCAGGATACTGAGCTGGGTTCATTCACCCATAAGGCACTAAATTAAGACACTGGGCAAGGCACCTGTTATCTCTAGTATCTCCAGCCTGGTAGTTTATTTTGGATACCAAACACATTTTTAAAATAATTTTGTGGTTGCCCCCCTTACTGTGGCTCCCACTGCAGCACAGTCCCTGGAGCGTGCAATCCAATTTCCTGCCAGGGGAAACTTACTCAGATCCCTCCAACCATCAGCACACATGTGATCCACAGGACTGAGTTACAGCTGGGCTGTGGTGAAACCACCGAGGTGTGTGGCTGCATGGGTCTCTGCACTGCCTGTTTTCCCCTGCAGGTTCCCCTCCCAGGGTGCTGTGTGACTTGTTTAAATGGACCTGGCTGTAGTAACTTCTCCAGAATGGCTGGACACTGATTTTGGGACTGGAATCTGTGTTGATCTCATTGGAAAGCAGTATTACAGAGAGAAGACTGAAAATCTCTCCTTGGCTACAAGGAAGGGGTTTGGGGCTCATGACATCCATGGTGCCAAGTAAACATTCAGCTAGAATAACCAGGTATCAGCAAGAAGTCACGAATTCAAAAATTGTTATACATCTCTTACGTACTACACAAGTGTTTACTTGCAGATCTTTTGTGTTAATCCCCCATGCTCTTGGCAAATCCATTTTACAGTGCAAGCAGCAAACTGCAGCATTGTTATTTTCTCCTGTGGTCAGAACACAAAGTTCTCACACCCCAGAAGGTGCCATCATGTAAGGCCCAGACACATTTTGACCTGATTTTAATGAAGATCTAACCAGGAAAAGACAGTGCCTAGCCTGCCTAGATGGGAGCTGGCCACTCATTCCACTGTCTCCTTCCCCTGGCTTTCTTTGGAGACCCATGGGGTGCTTGAAGTGTTTCAAATGCTGTAAAGATAGTACCTGGTACACCCTGCTGCCTGTTCTGGTAGCATTGGCCAGTTATTCTTTACCCCCAGCATGGAACAGCTGTCTCCCAGGCCTAACATATGAAACATCTGTGGCATTTTTCTTTAAAATGTAGTTTGCCTGGTGTGCGACAGGGATTGAGAGTCCTGCTGTGGCCAGCACAGAGCAGCCTGTGTGCTTATTTCCTCAGCAATAAGCTGTGGAAATTGATAGTGCTGGTGGAGATCCTAGCATTGCCACTCAGCATGTTGTCTCAAAAACATGACCTGATAGCTGTCACCAAGGTCATCTGATTCCTTTTCTTGAGTAAATGAAAAATAAAGATCCCTTCACAGCCCAAAAGGCAATACAAAACTCTTATTACAGATGAAGAGAGGAAAGGAAGGGACAGTGTTTGCTTAACAAAACCTGGACTCCAGCAGGAATTTGATCTTCCTTAATTCTGCTTTATCTAAGTAACTGCAAATTGCCATGGATTTTTGCCATTCCTCTCTGCTGACAATGGTCTCGAAGCAGTGCAGGGCAGCAGCATTTTTAGCACAAGCAAAAACTGTGCATTGATCCAGGTCTGCTCCCAGACAATCCCTCAAGAACCTGTGGTAGCCTGGGCACAACAATCTGCTGCTTCTTTCTCTCTTAAAACTCATGAAACTTTTTGCTGGACGGGATAAACTCTGATCTGCAAATTCTGGCTCTTTTTATTTCTCACCCAAACAGGTGATTGCCAAGATGGGACCCAGTGCACCTTGGAATTTCTTCTCCTGGAAGTTTTCCCAGGTCCCTAATCTCTGTCACTCACCATGTCTGTCAACACGCTCTGAGCTGGCCAGATGCTCACATTCACTTCTCTCATGGTTCATAGCTGTCAAACAGCTGCTCTTTGCTGGTTCCTTTTGTGGGCTGACTTGAAATCATGAAGCTTCTAGGGGGTTTTGCATCTTCTGTTCTGGCATAGCACTTTTTTTCTTTCTTTTTTCTTTTTTCCTAGCTATCTGATCTGTTGATTTTGCCAATTCAGGCAGATTGGATTCTTCTTGGCAGACCTTGATTCTGCAGCCTCTGCATCCATTTTTAACTGCTCTTCTACTTGCAAAGCAACAAAATGATTTCTCCACTTTGAATTTTTAGAAAAAATGATAATAATTTTGGATTAGGTAATTCTTCTCATTAACAGAGGAAATAAACATGCAAGAAGCCAGACTCTTTCCAACTTCAACTTGTTTATACTGAATGCTTTGATCTTTAAACAAAGCTGATAAATTGGAGCAGCAGCAGGAACAAGCAGTGTGGTCAATCCAAAATGCTGAAAAGTCATGTCAGCTGCTATCTCTATGCCTCAGGCCAAAACATGAGGTGAGCTTGCCTACAAAGCAATTTAAAATTAGTTACATTTTGGACATTCTTATCTGATTTATGAACTATCATGATGCATGCAAGTCTTGTTTTAATGTCAGCTGTTTTATTGGGATTTTTTTGGGTTGGTTTTTTTTCTTCTTTTTTTTTTTTTTACTGCAAGGACTACACATTTATTTTTAGATGAAGGTTGGGGTTTTTTTTTTCAAACAATGCTCTTTACAAGCTGCAGGAAAAAAAAAATTCAAAAGACTGCCAGTAAAGCTCAAAAGCAGTGTGGCTTGTAGAAGCCACAACCCAGGCACTATGGCATTCAGCTCTGCAGCCTGAACATGGCCCTGTGGGCCCTTTGCTCTGTCCTGCTCCCAGCACCAGGCTCACTCTGAGCCATCAGGAACCCTGCATGTTGGTGTCCCACTGTGCATTACATGACCACAAGGTTGTTACCAAATCTGACTCCATCAGCACCTCTTCCCGGCATGGTTAAAGAATACCCTGGTAGGTAGTTTCTGTGTAAGGTCCCACAAGGCTGATTATTGTTGTGAGAACCGGCCCTTTCCGTGTCAAACCCCCACACCAAACACTTCCTGGAGCGTGGTTTCTCCTGCAGGAGGAGCCCAGGGTTCCCCATGCAGCTGCTTCCTGGGGAACTCCAGCTTCTGTTTTGGGGACCACTTTCCAGAAGTACAGAGGAGAGCCTGAGCTACAGATAGCACTGCATCTGCTGGGAACCTCCAAATGTTCTGACATCGGAGGGAACCCCTTGGACAAGCATTCCCGCAGCAGCACAGACATTTGGCACAGGCACTCCCCACAGATAACCCTCTGGGCAGTGGGCTCTGCCAGTTTGGAGTTCTCCTGAACAAAGCTGTCTGTGTTTAACCTTTCCAGGCAGACTTTCAGATTGAGTTCGTGCACACCGGGAAAGCAGAGCGTACAATTCGCTCCCCTGTTTGACATAATCATAGGCTGTCCCGGTGCCTGGAAACAATTTAATGAATACCTTAGGACAGGTTTTGCTGTCAGATCACAATTCTGCTTTTCACCAAAGCTCTTGCCACTGTTTCCATAACTGTATCTGACACCGCAACAATGTGAAAGACCCCCCAGAGGTCTAGGGAGTAGTGCTAAAAGTCATAAAAGTGTTTGTTCAACCTGCAGCAAGCTGTGATGACTATGCAGAGGCATATCCTCCCTGATGTCCATTCTTTGGCTGGATTTTAGGGTAAAATCCTGGGGAAAGGCATTTCATTAGTTCCAAAACACTGAAGGTGCTCTGTGACCCCCTGTACTCATATTTACACAGGGCTCAAGCTCTGCTGCTGCCACTGCACTCCTCTAATAAACCACAGGGGTTTCACAAGAAGGTTGAAGCACATTCTTGAAAAAAAGGAAGAGAATGAGCAAAGGCACAGAGAGAGACAGGAAGAATTGTGCTGTCATCAAACCCAGACTCCCTTCAACAGCATAATTTTTTCCTCAGCAGTCTGAGAACCCAGAAACCCAGAGCAATGTTTCGGGTTTTTAGTAAAGCTGCTGGGGAAGCACCTTGAAACTTGCTCTGGTTTTGGAACTTTGCAAGGTGGCAGGCCAAGACCTCAGAGATGTGTGGGAAGCAAGAACTCAGAAAATACATTTGCATGAGACTTGAAGAAGGGTCCACAAAGGGCTAGGAGCAAAACCACACTCCCTGACACTCTGTTGCAACACATGCTAAAAAGACACCCATCCTTGGGTCTCTCTATGGAGAAACCCAGGGCTTACCCCTTAGGCTGCAGGGGTGTTGCAGGGAGTGTTTTGCACAGCTGTGTGCACAGCTCAGCTGGGAATTCCCCTGGGTGAGGAAACCCTTGAGCAGAGCCCAGTGCTCCTAGGGCTCCCTGGGCTGCTGCTCCCATCCTCTGCCCTGGGCAGTAGCCCTGCTCTCAGCATCAACAGGCACCACCAGAACCTTAGGCATTGCCAGGAGACACCACAGGACCATGCTGAGTAGAAACAGAAACCAAACCCTGTGGGGGACAAGTCCTGTTTGCAGGCAGCCTTCTCCTGCCTCCTCCCTGCATGTGTGCAGCTCAGATCTTCAGAGCCTGGGTGAATGTCCAGCCTCACTAGACTCAGGCACTTCAGCTGCCTTTGGCCAGCCCTATTGCTTCCTTTCAGCTACTGATGGCTTCTGCAGCCCCCTGCAGCCTTCCAAGTAATAAGGTTGTTTTGGTGTTTTTTATGGTTTTGGATGGGTTTGGTTTTTTTTTTGGTATGAATTAATTTTGGTGTTTGTGGGATTTCATTTAACTGAATCAACACGGCATTGCTCTTACATCTGCTTTGCTGGAGTGTGCATATTCCTAATACTCCATCCAGAGGGACCAGGCTGAGCCACTTGACAGCTTCATCATCTGACAGCTGAAACAGGACAGGGTCTGAATTGATTTCAAGCCTGGTTTTACAGCATTTACTTCTCTGCCACTGCAACACACTCTTACAAAGATATTTCTACTGTCTTCATAAAGAAATCTGAAACTTGTTCACCACTGAAATCAACTTTTTATAGGTATTCTGGACCTCACAAAGATATTCAAGTGGCAGGAATACTAAGATTCCAACACTAAGCCTGTGTTGGAAAGGCTACACCAGCAACAGTAAATCATGACAGGATTGCCCCCCTTTCTTGGTATTTGAAGATGGGAAGGTTTGTGTACAAGGGGAGGACAATTAAAGCAAACAGTGAATATGAGGCATATGAAAGCTGAGAGAGCAAACCAAGTGAAAATAACCCGATTTTCTACTGATTTGTTCAATGAGTTATTGCAAGTAATTTTTTCCTTCTGCTATTTATGGGGTTTCCCTCTGCTAAATGTTACTATGGTCACTGTGGTGTAACATTAATTTGCTTATATAACCTCTCAGTTGCACATATAGACCCAGATGTTGTTTCAGAAACAGTACACTTGGGGAAGGTTTTCTAAAACCTGTACATGAAAACTTCATGGAACAGTTAATTTTTTCTCATAACTCTAATGGGGCCTCATTCAGAGAAGGGCACAGTGATGTCCTCCCATGAAGAGAGAGCTGCTCAGCCCTTGCTCATGCATGCTCTGGTCCCCTTGAACCTGCAATTAAGCTTCAGCCTTGCAATGCACCTAACTTCATCTTCCATCACTTCTCTTCATGCCATGCACCAGAAAAAGAAATGAATGGGCTTAATTTAATGTTGGATTTAATTAAGACAAACCTAAAGAGATTAGGGGCTCAAGAGTGTACTAGAAAGTAGAACTCAGTATGCATTTACTGCATTTAGTCCTTAGGAAAAAAAAAAAAATCTGCATTTTTCCTGTAGCTTATTTTGTGTTTAGTAGGGGTAAAAGATCAAACTTCTATGAGAATTTACAGTAACAATGTAACTTCTTTGCTGCCCAATGTATCATTTACAAAATACTGCCTAAATTCAGAAGGGGTGTTAAAACAGAGACCACAAGCTGTCCAGAAATTTAACAGTGTCTCAGTCCATGTTATCTTTTTTCTCCAATATAAAGCAAAATAACATTGTATAGCAAGTCATGACTAAAGCTCTCCTCCATGAAGGGTTTGTTGGTTGATATTATTAACAAAAAACTAAAACTACTCACAGATGTTATTATAGGCTTAAATTTAGATGGGTAGATTCAAAGCCCTGGGGAACTTCACCAGTTCTGTGCAAGTGGGAACTGAGGGCAAACATTTATCACAGCCCAGAAGAGCCATTCTGACTTTAAATTGTAATTAAAAAAAAACCAAAAACAAAACCAAAAAACCAAAACCAAAAAATCCCCTTTTGTCCTTCTTGGTTAGAGAGAGGAATAGCTATGAACAAAGATATTCTTCTGCTTTTGATACTCCACATGCTTGCAAAGCTCTGCAGAGACCTTTGAGAAATTGCTCCCTTTTACCATTAACTTCATTACATTGCAAGTAAAAATTCAAATGGGTAAATGTTGTACCTTTTATATTTTGGCTTCCACACTGGGTACTGAACAAAATCTAACTACTTTCCAGAAGACAGAAGTAAATTCACAGGCATTTCACTGCCAGAGCTTCCTTTTACAGGAGTAGCATCAGCAATATCTCAAAATGCTTCTCAAGCATCTCCTTAAGGAGAAAAAGAGGACCAAGTAATGAGACAAGGGTATTTCTACAAGCAGCAATAAACCAAATATAGTAAAATTTTAGTGTACAGAGTACTGTACACATTTATATTGTGACATACACAATATAAATGAATCTATTCTTCATTCAGCCTCATGGACTTGGATTTTTGTTTGTAGCTTATAGTGGAAGTCTAACAGCATTATTATATTCACATGCCACTGCCACAGTAGGCAGTAGTAGTAGTAAACCTACCACAGTAGGTTTAGAGCTCCTGTAGTATTAGCACTCTTGCCAAATTCCCCTACGATCTAAAAGGAAACTTCTAAGAAATATTATTTCCTTAATAATTCCCTTTAAACATTGATGCAGTGCCAGCACCAGACTTCTTCCTTGCTGTAGCACTGTGGAAAAGTGCAGTGATGCAAATTAGCCAAAGTATCTTCATAAAATACCTTCCATGAAGCATGAATGTAACACTAAAAGTTTAGCACTTGTCTGGATCTGGAAAGACAGCAAAGCTAGAAAACAGCTATTTCCCAAGGGCTATTTTACTGCACTGCAAACTCACACTGAGTCATAACAATCCATAAACACACAAACACTTTGGTCTCTTCAACTGATTTGAAGAGTTGGACTTCATTCCTTAATGGGGAAAATAGATCCTCTTATTTGGTTATTCTACAGTTATTCTTGTTTTCTTGGATAGCACTAATGCGTGGTTTAGTGCTTAGTTTCTGCTGCCTTCAGCATCCTGCTGCACTCAAAGCAGAGGAGAAGCAGCATTAATTTATCTTAGAAATTATTATTCCTACACTCTTCCCTCAAAAACAACTCAAAATTGGGGACATAATGTAAGAATATTTCAGTGAGAGCACCATAGCCATGCCCTAGGCATTTCTCACCTGCCTCCTCTTCTACTTGGAGAACTGCACAAAGGCCACTCTTCCCCTCCAAACTCTAAGTGGGAGCAGAGAGCCTTCACCAGGAAAAGCTGGCTTACTTCTGCCCTGAAGCCTGTGAGGATTCCAAAGGCCTTGAAAAGAAGGGGGACAGAAACCCCTCTGCTTACTGATACAAACCTCCAGGCAGAAGGTTTCTTCAAAATATTTTTGCAATGAAGAGGAATGGTGGGGAGATAAAAAATAAAATAAAATGACAATACCCAGAGGATAGAGTCCCACCTCCAGACACAAACACACCCAGCAGTCTCTTTGAGCTGCCACAAGTCAGAGCACTCACTAGAATTAAAGTGTGAACTTTCATCCTGCAAAGAAAACCTGAAAAGGTTTCTCAGAGAGCAGGGAGTGAGAGAGGTGGACTGGGGTTAACCTCTTGTGGTGCACCTGACCCTCTAGTTCCACCTGATGTTCAGATGCTTTTGCTTCTCAAGCACAGACAGCAGCTCCTGTGGCTTTCAGGCTATTTTTCTTGACCCTCTGGATGCTCAAAACCAGAGCAAGTACAGAAGTAGCACATGTAAGAGTTACAAAGAAATCCTGAACCCCACTTCCATGGGTTGGGCTTGAACCTTAAAAGACTGCATTTCATAAAGAGCTTTCTTCATACATTCACAGCTTTTCTACATTTACAGTTTTGTCAAAATTATTATAAAACATTTATTGACAGTACAACAGAACAAATTTCTGTAAAGCGAAATTAAAGTGGAAAATGGCTTAAAGTAATTTTTGACTAGCCAGCTGTACAAAAGCTTAAGCAAGGCAGCAGTTAGGGAGGATGGGTTTGGAAGAATCCACATGGAGTTCAGGAGATGTCATGCCTTATTAGGTCACCAAAATAAGCTGTTATTGTCTTCAGTTTGAAATTGAGAAAATTTTGTTCTATTTCAACTTTCCCTCCTGGCCCTGCTAAGGAAGCCACCTGAAAAACAAAGAACAAAAATAAACCAATCAATGTACAGGAAAAGAGGCAAAACCCCAAACCTAATGCACAAACAATCAGAAAAAAATATCTCTGCTCTGTTAATACTGGTGGAAAATGTTCCTTGGCAGCTAATGCCTCTGATCCTCTTTTTATGTCTCCTTTTACTCACAGAAGCCGTTTGTGGCTTGTGACTGAAAAACCCTCCTTACCCAAATCACATAAACAAGAGGATTTCAGAGCCAAAGAGAAACATTCAGAAGTTGACATGCTGTGCTGAGGCAAGAGATGCTACTCTGGTTTGCATGGTACTTGGCATTTGAGAAATGCCAGTGTAGCAAAAAGCAACCTATAAGCTGTGCTTGAAAGATGCCACATCCCAACTTTTGGGGGAAGAGTAAAACCAATTTTAGTAATTAGAATTAGGAAGCATAAAGGTTGCACTGAAGAGTGGCAGGGTGGAAGGGAACAACCCAAACAAAACCAAGCCCTAAACACACAGAGAAACTCACCAACAAAGGTCACGGTTCATTGTTGTTGCTATTGCAGCTAAAGAAAAAGCTGTTGTATGCACTGGAGTTGCAGGCAGTGCTGAGGGCAAGGCTGGGGCAGCAGTGCCTCTGCAGGCTGGGGGAGCCTGTCAGGCAGCACCGCTCCCAGCTTTGTGTTTATGATCACTGGAGTGAGAATTTCATCATTCAGGCTCTGCTGGACTGAGCCCAGTGCACACCTTTAATGCTTAATATTTACAGACAGACACCATTTCACAGAGGACTTTGCATTTTGGACTGGAGCAGGCAGTACTCTCCCTTCTCCTCTTCCTATTCAGGATGCCTCTGAGGGATAACAGCTTACAGGCCATCAACTCCTCATCAGGAGAGACTACACAGTCAGAAGGACAAACACCAAAACTGAACATTGTCTGCTTTTCTCCCCCTCCACTTTGGACCCTGAGGACATGTCCTGTGGGGGGGGTCCATGCTCCACAGCCAGTTCTGCTCCGTGCTGCCAATCTCCCAGGCTGCTGCAGGAAAATTATTTCTATAGTTCCCCATGCAGGGAAACTTCCCAGGCAAAGTTACCAGGGTCTACAAGCCTGCAGTAGATTTTAACTGATCTTTAAGTCGAGATGATGTTAGCAGCTGAAACTTTGAGTTCAAGCTGTGTTATTAACACTTCTAAAGCCCCTTGAGACTTAACTCTGTAGTGCAGGTTTAAATATAAACATGCTGAACTTCCTCTATTTTATCATGAGTAAAAAACCAGCCTACTATCAAGAGAAAATAACAGATTAATTTAAACTACATCTTGAACCTTTATTGACTTGTCCAGAAAACCGCCACTTATCTAAATCAAGCATTTACTTTTCTGTTTTGATTTTCTCCCTTTTTTTTGGTTTTATTTTAGACAAAAAGTGTGAGCAGTTTCTTCATCCTTCAACTTCTGATGAAAGGAAAAAACGCTCAGCGTTCTTGTCAGAGAGGAACCTGCCACTTAAGTAAAAAAACAGAGACTGGCTGACTTATAAATAGCACAAGAATCTAAAACTGGCAAGTGATCAGGAATGTTAATTTTACAACTTATCTGTTCTTACTTGAAATCCCACAAAGCATTGTGCGTTGATCCATAGTTTTTCTAGGAAGATGTTAACTTTTAATTTTTTACAAACAGAAGCTGGAATGTCCCTTCCAAAAAGCATCAAGAGGCTTTGCACTTTATAGTTGATGTCTCTTAAGTATTCTAAAATATTAATTGGATTAGTCAGTATAAGAATACAGAAATTAGCATCTGGGGGTTATGCACTCCTACTTTCTGGGCATGGTTTGTGTCACTAGCATATCTAAGTATGACTAACACATTGATATTAAACAGAAGTATTTACTAAACATTTCTCTTAGAAGGCCAAGTAAAACAAGATGCCCCTACACTGACAGGTGGTGTCCACCAAGGCACAGCTGAAAATTTACATATGTTGTGTCTGGTGTCTAAGTGTTAAACCCAGGATAATTATGATTAATTTGACTAAAGGTATTTGATAAACCCAAAGGTGAAAAAAAAATTAAATAAACACATGGGAATAAGCTCTGCTGGGACAGATCTGGTACTGTATGCTCTTTAACCCACCCGATACACAGAGGAGAGAAATGCAAATTCTCTGTGACAATGCTTAGTTGTAAATTGCTGGAGGTTGCAAATTTAATTACGTAGGAGTTGCCAAGTTTTCCTCAGCAGGGCTCAGTCAACCCTGACAAGTGTAGTGAGGGAAGGCTGCCACACACCAAACTTCAGAAGGGTCTGGCCTGGCAGAGGGACACCCTCTAAAAATAACAGCAGATTGAGGAACGATGCTTTGAGAAAAACAAAGGTGCTCAGCTATTTTTAGAGATATCGACAAACATCTCCTGTTTTTGCAGTGCACTACAATGGTGAATACAGAAAGACTTTTTAAAAACTTGACTAGTCCAAAATGTCTTTATTTTGTACTTTCCTGTGTACAAACAATGATTCCCTGCTGGCAACTCTCCTTACCCTGGTTTATTCTTTAGTTCAAACCCACATTACCTGGGTGGACAGATATTGCTTCCTTTGCTGTCCCTAGGCAGAGGTAAAGGTTGCAGCTTCATTTAACCCCTCCCTGCATCCCTCTCACCTCTCACCTTCATCTCTCAGTTCAGTGACTACTGCTAAAAAGAGTCCACAGCCACAGCCAAAACACATCAAAAAAGCAGCCAACAGGTTTGAAAAGGAGACATCAGAAAAGATGAAAATATGAAAGGGGAAACAAACACAGACGATTATTTCAGGAGCACAAGTTGTTTGAGGTGCAAACTTCCCTTACATTCTTCAAGTGTACTTTTGATCTTGAAGGTTTTCCTACTGGTCTTTGGGTTTTTTTTACGTTTTTTTAATCATACTGAAACTCTTTTAGTAAAGTAACTTCCCATCTGTTCCAATCACCAACTAATATAACTGTAGACTAAAAATTTATCATATTTTTTTCTCCCGTCCTAGAAACTTTTCTGAGGTACGACAAGTACAAGCTTTTTGACTTGATATGGAGGCACACAAGGACTCTGTGAATCAGTTAATTTTACAGAATACTACTAAAATTAAGAATCCCCTCACCCTGCATCCAACCTAAAAGCTAAGGGGAACAAAACCCTACCCACTTGAAAAAGAAGAAAATGGTATTCTTTACACTGAACATAATAAAATAAAATGCTCTCAGGCAGCATCTTTGAAAATGTACAGGTATGCATGTGAATAATGACACCATCACAGTGGTGCTGTCACTCTTTAATAGGCCAGACATTTATTTATTTTTTTCTTACTTAGTGTAGGCAAATTACAATTCAGTGTGCAAGCATTATGAGCTTCAGGAAGACTGAAGTTCAGAAGTATCACTCTGGCTTGGTGTATGCCGTGGGTAACTTCTGGCTTTTATCAAGGACAGAGAACACACATGAGTGTCAAGTGGGCTGCTTAAAAGCTGTTGTTATTAACACAATAGTCACAGCTGAAGTGTATGCAATTACATTCACTTAGAAATTATCAGCCTCCAAAACACATCAACCCACGGTATTTTACCCGCCAACTCCCCTAATACCTAAGCATCTTAAAAATACGATCAAATCAACTTCTGTTCATTTCCTGGCCTCTCACTCCCTGCTTTGCTCACTATTCTATTTACTCCTAAACAAAGATGACTCTGCTTGGCAAGTCCTATTTGGCTAGGCTCCATTTTAAAATATCACAGCTAAAAGAGACAATTCAAATAAATAAATGGGTTTTACTCATCTTGACTCTCCCTTCATTGAGCAGTCATTTTTAACAACTGGACCTTCACAAATAGAAACACAGCAACACAGAAACACATTTTTTCATCCAGGCAGTATATTGCAGACAGAACAAGGCCTCAGTGTCTAACTCCAGATTTTCTCAAAGTGATTGATGGAGATGAGGTAGAAAAAAAGACAAGAAAAAAAAAAAGTACCAGCATAATGTGTATGTTTTGTAGGACCATCAAGGTCCAGAACACTTTGCTTAATTCTAGGTTCACAGAACCACTCTAAACTAGACAAGAAACAAAAATCCATTCCTGATATAAGCTAGGTCTGAGACACCAACATTTAGGACAGCAAAAGCTCAAAGAGCAGCACAATTTGACAAAATTGTGAGACATAGCTACCACAAACAGCAGTATGCCTGTCTTCAAAGCATGGTGACATTTGAAATGATCACTAAGGCACAATCCAGTATCTGAGCCACTGACCAAGCACAAGCAGGATAAGCAATGAACTCCCAATTCCTCATTACTCCATCTCCCAAATCTGGCTAGGCTGCTAAATATGCTGATGTGGTTATCTGTCTCACAATAGACCAGGTCACCAACATTTCAGGCTCACCAGTTTATTGGGGGGGAGCCATCATGCATCCTGACAACACAGTGACCACCAGTGAGAGACCAACACTAACTGAGTACAACTTCTACAATGGGATGAAAAGAACAGATTCCACCATTAGCAAGAAGGTCCTACAGCAACAAATTGCAGGCTCCTCCTTATTTGCTGCAAATATTAACATGCAGAAGCATTATCTGGTACAGAAAAGAGTTTGTGAAAGAGATTAGACTACCTGGGATGACTTCAATTCCCAGAGGGAATTGAACGGAACACTTCTCACTCTGCCCAATGAGGCAGAGCACAGCTTCATAAACACTTCATAAATTACATTTATGAACTACATAACAGGCACTAATAAATATATGTATTTTTCAATGTATGTGTACACACATAATTATTATTCCTGATTGTTCCTAGCTAGGAAGAAGATTGTTAAAGATTAATTCAACCTAAAACCAGACCTTTTTACGCACACATTACAAATTTTCTAACATGTTTGTAAACAAGGAGACTTGATGCAATTCAGGGAAATGTTTTTATATTTATTGTAAATGAGCCAATCATCTTGTACTGGTTTGCTGCTCCCTCTTGAGGCAGAAGTACAAAAGTTCACTTCTCTGAGACCTAAACTCCGATGATTTTTTAAAGGAATTCCAAGAGTTCCATTTCTCTCAACAAGACCAACTCCACACCAACGTGGCTGTCCCAGCAGAAGCAGTAAGTGCTGTTTTTGCAATAAAGTCATGTGGAACAAGGCTGGATATCTTGTCCACCAATAAGGCAATGAACACCTCTGACACAGCTAGGTCAAGGTCAGCTATCACCCTGCTTTCACTCCAGCAGCAGGATCCCTATATCCCTATTTTATGTCTGCTATCTAACAGTGATCTGATAGCTATTTTCCATAAAAATTACACATTTTCCACTAAATTCGAACCACCTTAACTAATGGTTAAAGAGTAATTTTATTGCAAGGTTGTTTCTAACTGCTGGGCTTTTTTTTTATTTTATTTTTTTTTTTTTAATTTTTAAAAATTTTTATTTTGCTGGAAATTCACAGCCCTAGAAGTGTAGTGGCAATAAATCCAGAAAAATTCATTTTTAAATTCAGGTGGAGATTTTGTTAGTCAAACCTGTAACAGTCTTCTGTGGACCAGAGTATTCACCAAAGTCACATTTGGAACATGTTTGACTCACCTTTGTCCACACAGGTTGAAGACACTTCATTAAACAGTGGGCTTGATTAACATTCTCTTTCCCCCTCTCAGATCATCAACCTTTTGGTTTTTTTTTTTTTTTTTTTTTTTTGGTTTTTTTTTTTGGTTGTTCTTATAATGACACTATTTCTAAAGAAAGGAATAAGGTGCTGATTTCCCTTCCTGAGAGTAGCCCATAGCCTGGAACACTGAACTGAACTGAACCCAGGACCTCAGCCATGAACTTTTAACAACTGAGCCATGTTTTTGAGCAACAGTTGTTACTCTGCAGCTACCTGTGTTAAACCAAACCCATGGATGTAATCAACATAATTCAGAGACAACTGTACCAAGATATAGAGATGTCAGGACACCTGGCTCAATCAAACAGAAGAGCCCAGCTCTTCTGAAGGAAAAGGTACAGCCCTGGGGGGAGTATTCCTGCATGCTTTTGTGGAAACAGAATTGAAATGTAGATGCCTTTGGCCATTTAGAAAGCCAGTAAAAAGTGCTCATGAGTAGAGCAGAAAACTCTCCAAGGTCACTCTTCATCATGGGAATGAAATATTTGACAAAAGGAAGTGTTAAGATGCAATATAATTAGAGAAACTCTTTCTAAAATTAAGGTCCCTGTTCAAAGATTCATAAGCCACTTTGACATTTCACCAGCCTGAAATGCAAAAAGGAATTGAATCATCACCTGCCAAAGCAATGGTTCTGTGCACAGCATGGGCTTAGAGTCTGCTAATACTCAGGCCATGTGAATTTCAGCCTTTTTCTCAAGCCAGCTGTTTGCCAGCAACAATTCCACAAGCCACCATATGGCTTGATGCCCTGCCTATTCTGAGTCAGATGCAGTTTTTGAAAGAGCAGGAAAAAGTCCTGGGAAGTCCTGTGGCATCTTGCAGGTGAGAACTGCTTCCTTCTTTCTGAAAAGCTACAAGACATAATTAACATAGAAAATACACAGAGGAACCTAAACCAAACACTCAGGGGAATTGTTAGTCATGTAACTGCTTAAAAAACCCCCAAACTTCTACCAAAATTCTCTAATACAAAAAGCCCCACATCAGTGCCACAAATTCTCTGTTTATCACACATCCCTTCAATGCAAGCAGTCTATATGAAACAACACACTTGTGTGGACACCAAAGGTACCAACCCTGAGAGCAGTGACTACAGCTGTGATTTCCTGCAACTCCTTCATAAACTGACAGCCATGAAGTCTGAGACTCACCAACTAACCAACTTATCAGACAGTGAGAGCTGGTTAAAACATATTTTTTGATATTTTTATAATGATGTATGTGCCTGGCAATTGGCTTTGAAACTTCTACAAGAAACCCCATTCCGTTGCTTTAAGAAGAAACAGCACCAAAACCAGGGAAATCATCTTATACTCCCATTTCTAAATATACCAAAAGTACTGCAAACACAGAAATCACTTCACACAAGGGTCAAATTTAAAACCACCAAATACCCCACATTCAGCTGAACAGACTTGAAGTCTTATGTATGTGTTTATAATACTCATGTTTTAAGTCAGCTGAACATTTTATTCATTCACCAAGACCTCATCCAGTAACACACCTGGTTAATATCAGCATTCCGAGGCAGAAAATACACAATATTGTTGGTGATCTTCTTGGAGAGCCTGAAAATTTCAAATGTAGAAGCCAGTAAAGGAAAAAAATAAGAATAGGGAAGGAAAAGTTTCTTTATATTGATTCATTTTGAAAGTATGTTTCAATTTCAGCTATTATGCAATTAAATTGTAGTTAATCTTTTGAGTGTGTGGGTAGGATTCTCTCCTGAAATGTAGAAACTCTATTTCACCATTAGTGCCCAAAAAGGAGAAAAAAAACCCCAACACTCACTTTTCATGAAAATTTGTCTGAACTACAAAGAAGTATTTGACAAATTTGAATGTAGTTTGTAGCTAGCATATTAAGCTTACAATTGTTTTTTAACCCAGTTTGTGAAATCTCTCACACATGCATATGAAGATTTTCTTACAAATATGGTTACATTTTAGAAAAAAGGGAACAAATTAAGATTATTCTGTGACAAAAGAAACCCCACACTTCATATATGATGAAACTATTATGTTAATACCTTCCCAGATGAATGAGTGCTCAGTATCACTGTTAACAAGCTAGTAGGAAATTCTATATATTAATTCAAAGAGTTAATATTTTGCTTGCACTCTTGTGTGATTTCCCAAGTCACAGGCAGGTGCTGACTGAGAACAGTTTTAGTAAGATATTTTAAATAAGATATCCCCTTCATGAATCAATTAAAAATTAAGTGATGACAAGGTCATAGTTCACACAATTAGTTATCTCTCTCTCTCTCTCTCTCTCTATATATATATATGTATATATACACACATCACATGGCTATTTGATTGCTATGGGGTATTTTAATAAAATAATTTAAAGGAGTTAAAACTGCTGAATTAATGTTTTAAGTTGAGAGCTACTCAATTCACTGATGGATTTTTTCAGGAAAACCTCATTACTGTTTTATTTGGTAATAAGAAATAAAAATATTTAAATTTAGGTGGTGAAGAGGACTAAACAAATGGTTTGCATCTGGAACTCCAGCTGCCGACTGTGTCATCCACAGTCAGCCAACTGGGCATGCAAGCCCCATGGCAGGAGAGGGAGGAGAGGAAAGAGAGAAGCCCAGCACAAGGCAGGCACAGCCTGGGAAGGATATCCATCTGGGCAGATCATGGTTTGGATGTCGAAGATCTCGGCAGTGGCGTAGTCGGGTCCCCCCCAGGGCGGGCTGAGGAACACCACGTCGGCGCGCAGGCCGGCCGCCAGCGCCATGAAGTCTCCGCACAGGAAGTCGATGTGCTCGGCCACGCCGTACACCTCCGCGTTGTGCCGCGCCAGCTGCAGCTTCTCGGGATCGATGTCGATGGCGATCACTGCCCGCCAGAGACAGCAAACACTGGCATTAATGGGAAGGGGGAATGGCGCCCGAGCAGGGGCGGGGCACGGCGGTCAGACACCGCTGCTGTGACAGCCCCACGCAAGGATAAAGGACCAGACATTTATCTGTGGCTGGCCCCATACTTCTGAAAATTGAGTTTAAAAAGCCCCAACCAACACAGCCCAAGAGAGATGGATGATGCAAGATCGGTACATAATATCAGAAATTAAAATTGAGCCAGGAAATACAAAAAGCCAAGTGAGATGTATAGATGGGATCATAGCCTGCCAAATTTAATGCAGTAGAAACTACCATTTGTCTCGCTCAAATGTTGATCATAGATGAACTGGTATGAGTATCTAGCAGGAAATATTTATACAGGAAAGACTCTCAACATTTCCCTACAATATCATTAGCTGGCATTAGACTAACATGAAGTTATTATCACTTTTGTGCACTTGGCTCTGCAGAATTTGCATGGGATTCCATTCAGTGCTTTAAGTACTGTTCACATAGAGCCTGGTTTTTTTGAGTACACAGACTTCAAGTAAGAATTGGGAAAAGCAGCAGCTTTGACAGAAGTCCACTTTTACCAGTGATCTCCACAGTATCTGACAGACCAGATATTATGCCACACAACAATAGTGTTGAGTAGTACAACACAGATCTGACTCTGACTTAAAATAGAAAAGCAGATTTATTGGTCCTTTTTGAAAACAGAGAGGTCATATTGTGAGTCTGATGAAGTGAAACAGCTGCTGTTGCTACAGAAGCACCAAAAAAGAAAATAAATCAACAAACAGCACATACCTGAATAGTGTTAGAAAAAAGATTGAAGAAACAAAACTGATGCACTGTTTACAACACCTACTTACCTCTTTTTGAGGTCAGTGCAAACTGGATAGCATTTCCTCCAACCCCACAGAACGCATCCACTATGATGTCGCAGTTGAATGACTCACTGACACGGACAGCAATATGCTCAGCTATTTTCTCAGGAGTAACAGAAAACCAGCCCTCTGCAGAGGAAGGGGAAGAAATGTATTTTAACCTCTTATTTCAAGGTCACCTAATTAAAAACAAACAACCAAGCCCCACATAAAATTGAAAGTTTAGTGTTAATCCCAAGAATTTTGGCTTAGTGCATTCCAGCAGGAAATACCGGCTTTGAAGATGATAAACTTTGCTCAGCCCAGAGATTTGCTAAGCAAACAAAGTCTCACTGAAGGAAACCGATATGCCTCAATCTCAATACATGCTTTGTTGACCTTGGTGCTGAGGATTCTGGTTTATCAAGGAGAAGTCCATGAGCACAGCTATGAAAAAAAATTATATATTGTGATGATGCTCTGTAGGAAATTAAACCAGAAATATATTCCACCATTTTATTTTCTTTGTCACCACTGTGTGCTCTGCCAATTAATCTGCAACTTTATGAGGGAAAGCATTAGAAACTGAAGGCTTACAAACCCAACCAACAAAAAATACCTGGTAATCCTAATTCCTCCTTTACCTATTAATTTATGACTTGAAGTGTTTTGCAAGCAAAAATGGAAAAAAGTCGTTTTGCAAGTGACTGCTGCAAGTCAGAACCAAACAGAATGAAACTAGATCCATCAGCATACTTGGAAGTTTCACAAAATTATTTTATTAAGTACAGAAATAGAAAAATATCACTGAGTTCCTGAACAAGTCCTGACAAAGTATAATTTGGGTCCAGCAAGATCTTCAGCAAATATAAGCACTAATGCAGACAGGGATGTGCCACACAAAAAGCATTTCTGAAGTCCAAGACTGCCTGGTAGCTGCCTGCTGGGAGACAGGGGGAAGGAATTTATCCATGGGTGCAAAGACACACTCAGTAGTGATCCTCCTTTAAGAAAATTAGTAATAAACTGCAAGAAGGACCACAGATTTGGATAGATCCTCGGATATATCACCAAGTCAGCACACTCAGTACTGAACTCACCTCTGTCTAGTTTAATTCCCTCATCAAACCGGGAGAAGAGCCGGTACCGTTGTGCCCAGTACTTGAGGAGCTCTGGATCAGCAGCAATCTCAGGAGGTATAGTTCTCTGTGCATTTTTCTTCCTCCTCCTTCTTTTTGTCTCCTTCTTCTTTGCAGTAATGTTTTCATCCACAGCTGGAAGACACTGCAAAAGTTAACAGTCACTGTTCTTGTAGGCTAGGGAATATAATTGGTAGGTGAGTGTTAAGATTTAAAAACACTGCTAAATGTTCTTTATTACTGTTTGCCAGATTATGAAGATTAGAGGCTTTAAATTAAAAAATAGCATGCTGTATTTCAATGGATTAGCCACAGTCCTAAAAATCCTCACTGTTCACCCATTATTTAAGAGCCTGAATCTTCAACTGGAGACAATAAACTCTATGTAATGAGCAAACAAGTGGATCAGAAACCAGTTTAATGCCCTTTTATCAGTAATGAATTAAAACTAATCTAGACAAGAGTTTTACAGTAGGAATCTAAGATAACTGAACTACCGTAGGAAGGATTAAATTCTATGTAAAAACTGGAATAATCCTGCTTTCCTTTGTTTCATGTTAAATAGAAAAGTGCGTAATATTGATTTTTTTAAAATCCTATAAAATAATTTTAACAACACATGTTCCCTAGAGCTCAGCAATGTGCATTTGAACCCACAACTTCATGGTCTGTGCAGCTACCTGAGGTTTAATAACCCTCGTGCTTGCAGAGGGTAAAAAAGGTACGAATTGCAAACCTGTTAGACCCTGTCAAGGATAAACAATGACTGTTCATCTATAAAGAAGTACTGTCACCATTAAAGACAAGACCTGGGATTCTGGCATTCCAGAAATAAGCTAATTCCACTAGCACAACTCTCAATTGCTTTCGTTACCTCTTAGACATAATGAATCCCATTGAATTAACCAAATAAGTAAGTACTGCACGACAAAGTAACTTGAGAAGGCAGTATCAAGTCCACTGCCAATTCATTTCATCAGTTTGCAGGAAACTGATTTACCTTGGCTGATGTCCTCCGTCTCTGGCTGGAGATAATCAGGAATATCCAGAGGGACAAGCTGCCGCCCAGCGCCAGGCTCAGGCCTCCCTGTCCCCAGCTCATTGGAGCCACTCCCCGCAGCGTCCTGCACCTCCCCCTCAAGCTTACTCCCTCCAGGCTCTGTGCAGGCTGCACTGGGAGATGGTGGCTCCTGCATTTCAGCATCCAGCGTCGCACTCCGTGCGGCAGCAATGCCCTCCTGACCCTCTGAGTCGCTGCTGCTCACAGACGATGCCTCTGCTTTACCCTGAGGGGTGCCTGTCTGGGACCTGTCTTCCTCCTCAGGTTTACCAATCTGCTTCAGGAACATTTCCACCTGCAATTGGAAAATATCACAGATGATCAGATGATGATCTGTTATCCAGAGCATAGCTTAAAATCTTTACAGTTCAAAAGCACCTGCCACTGCAGGCACTCTCTACCATGTGTATTTTGAAAACAGTAAAATATCCAGACTTGAAACATTCAATTAGTCCTTAACCATGCTCCCTCTTAAAAATATTTGGAAACAAGTTGCCTTTGGGAACTAGATGCCAGCTACCTCCAAAAGAGAAACAAAAAACCAACCAACCAACAAAAAGATTAACTGATAAATACAGTAAATAATTATCATGTAGTATCTAAATAGTCACACTTGCCACAGCCCAGGTGACCAAGTCTACTACTTCACAACTATCTTTCTCTAATCTGCATTCAGAGATAACTCTGCCTCTCAGGGAAGAGTTTTTTAGCATAAATAGGTAAAATTACCTTCACACATTTGTTGCCTCACCTTCAAGATGTACCAAATGGTGCAGGCGGTAAAGGTTCTGCTGCACAGCAGAGAGTTCGACATAAGCTCCTAACCAAGGCACAGACACCACTCCAAACTCCTCAAAGGCACATGCAGATGCTCCTTTTTACATTATTGTTGCTCTGAATGGCTCTAGACCTGGAGCAGTTCCTTACCTGGAAGTCTGAGGAAATTCATAACTTTTTTTTCCTTCACATAATTAAAGCTGCCCTCAAACTATATTGGCCCCAGGTACAAAATCAAAAATGAATCAGAAATTATAGCAATGTGACTGGAGCTCAATAAAACACATATGGCATCACCACCACCAGAACACAGTGCTTTGCACTTGGGTTTTGGGGAATGCCAAGCATCCCAGAAGGTGAAATAACATTAAAATCTGTGCCCTCAGATTTTCAGAAAGATTTAACTAAGTTAAATCTCCAGTGAACAAATGTTTCTACTTCTTAGCAATTTCTGAGTTTAAAAACAAAAAGCATAAAGTTATACATGAAAATAAACGCAGGTAGAGGTATAAGCAAAACCCTTTCAAAATTACTAAAAACATGGAGTTCCATGAAATACACTAATCTACACAAAGATTTTCTGTTACTGCTGAAATGCCAGCATTAACAACTGGCTTCACACGCAATTTACAATCAAAGATACTTTTAGTAACAACAGAAACCTACACACACCTCTAAAGCTATGTGCACCCAGATGTTAGGAGTAACTTTCAGATAGCTTGGCCATTTAAGCTCACAATCCTCTCAACAGGTCTACCAATGCCTTTCCATAGCCATCCTAATCTAAATAATCTTCACATTGGTGGGAGGCAGATAGGAGGGGGAGAAAACAAGAAAAAAAGGAGCAGTGGACTGACATTTAAAATGCCATCTACTCTGGGCAATTAATATTTTGTTTTCATTTTTATAATACAACAACAGCTAAGGTAGCAGATAAATCTATGAATTACAACAGTGTTAACAACTAAACATACTTTCTTCAAAGTTTTGCTTTTTTTGCATGTCATTTCAGATTCCTCTGTAAAGAAGATGTGTGTGTTTTTGCTCTTCCTTGGTTTACGCAGATCCAAGAATTTGGACTTGAGCTTTGCTTTTTTCTCCAAGTACTGCACACTTCGGTGGGTGAAATCTGGAATTCCACCATACCTGAAAATACACAGATAGATACATACATAAGGACTTAGTTGGTTAATTTCCAGTTTAGAAACTTTAACATGAATGTTGATGTTTGCAAAAAAATAACTTAACACTTAAATATTTTTTTATTGCTCCATTTAAAATAGGTCACTGGGTGGAGCTGCAAAACATTGTACCTTCATGAAAATGTTAACAATTTTTATTTGAAAATATTTAACCTAATTAGTTTTAGATTTTTTTTCTAGTTATATAGTAGTTATCTGGTAGTTATATAACTTTAGATGAAAACAATTTTCCGGGCCAGCCTGAAGAATAGGAAATGAAAAAAAATCTTGAGTAGAAGAATAACAGATCTTTTTGGTGGCTGTCAAGAACCTCCAAACCAGCTGCTTTTATCTTCTAGCAAATGCAATTAAAAAAAAAAAAAACAACTAAAAAAAATTTCACTAGCCAACACCTGGCAATACTTTACTAGCGTGACGATATTTCACTAGTATAAAGGAACTTCATTCCAGTATGAAACAGCTAAAAATCATGATCTCAGCCCACAGGACTCCAAACTGAGAGGACCATTTATTGTCAGAGCCTTTGTGCTCTAATTTAAGTAGCTGACCAGCCACTTCACATTTATACAACTGAAAGTACATTACATGTTACACTAAGGTCTAGCATGTAAGGTACTTTCAGTTGTATAAATGATTCCCAGAGACTAACTCTGGAACTCAGCTTCAAAAGTTTAACAAAAAGGAAATGGAGATTAATGGTTTATTTCCATAATAACAAGAGGGCTGACATGCTATGAAAAGCCCCACAGTTCCTTGTAAGTAATTACTTTTGTCCTGTGCCACACTTGAAACCCAACACAGAGCAGGTTTCCTCGGGATCTTCCACTGGGTTCTCATCCATGTCCAGCTCATGGCTAGGAAAAAACACAGATGACAAAGTTACTTACTGTGAAGAAACCAATCATTTTACAGCTATACTGCTAAAAATCTTGCAAATTGAAAACATTTAAATGTGGGTTTCAAGTAAGTTCTTTCACACAGTGCTGAAACCAAACCAAGCAAATAACACCACTCTATTCTTGTGCATGAATTTTTGGGTTGGTTTGTTTTTTCTACCCAATTTTATGGACATATGCCCTTCTACTGGGGTTATAATATTCCAAGTACTCCGAATGACCTCTTAAAATACTTAATGGCAAACCCTACACGATGAAGACAGTGTTTGCTCACCCTATTTCCAGATTACCTTCATCATCTATCATGTTACCTATATTATAATCTATATTATTAATGCTGTGAGAACAGCCAAATACTAGAATGAAACCACAGCTACGTGATTAGCAGGTAAAAATTCCACCCACTCCTTCACATTTGAGTCTGCAAGAGAGGAAGAGCAATCTCACCATCTTTGAGACTATGTATTTTTAGAGAAGGAAGAAAAAAAACCTGTGAGAAGGAAGAAAACAAACCTGTGACAAGGCAGATACTCCCCATTTTATGACTGCCATAGCTCTGAGCATTTTACTGGCAGCATTCAATGCAGTTAAACAATACAGATTATTTACTGTTGTTCTGGTATTGTCTATATTAATTAGACCTAAATAAGCAAGCTGCCCTAAGCAATTTAACAATTTCGTATACTCCTGTGGCACAAGAACAGCACCATCACCTTGTACAGTCATCAAGGCCACACATTGTTTTCATCAAGCATTGGAAGAGAGGAAACATCCACTGCTTGTTGTGAGGCAAAGCAATAAGCAGTGATGGAAGACTATGTGGCTTTGTACTGACATTTTAACTCATATCCTCAATCAAAGGTATAGTTAGTATAAATCAGAAGGCTCCTGGAGCTGGACTGCATGAGAAAAAAGCTCATGTAAATTTCATGACTTGCCTTCTCTTGACTTTGACACATCTGTATTCAGGAGGCTCTTCATCCTCATCTTCATCTTGGTCATGAAGCAGCAACTGCTTTTTTTCACTTGAATTCGAGCTGCATGACTCCTTCACGCCTAAAAAAAGATACATCACATTCTCCTTCTGCATAAATCAAATCCTTACCTTCCTGTCCCCAAAGTACCCCTGCAGCTACAGCTAGTTAGTGTGTGCCAAACACACATCTTTACTTGTCTTTGTCTGAGGAACAACATACTAATAAAGTTTTCAATATTACACTGTAGTGTTAACAATCTTATGAAGGACCAACTTCAAATTATCTCATCTCTCCATGAAAAATAAAATGTCTGCAAGATACAAAATTTGAAACAGTTTCACCTTGTGTGTAAAATTTGTTTTCCATCTCATTAGCTATGCAAAGATATTCACACAGATTTAGAAAAGGAAGATTTAAACAGTCCTCTCATTTCTTTTTCAAAAGGAGATCTTCTTTTCATCTCTCCCATTCCTGCTCTACTGTAGGACCAAGCTGGGACTACATCTGCTTTTTCCTCTTCTACAAAGTCTCTAGAAGCAGACTTAAGTCTCAGCTGCAGTATCAAGAATAAGATAAATAATTAAATATGCACTAACAAGGATCTCTCACCAATATCTGTAGTACATTTGAAGATTTATGAAGTACATGTTCTGTTAAAACCATTTCTGGCTGAAAAACACATTCAATATACAGGTTAGAGAGGGGAAATCATCCAAAGAAGCAGAGGGAAGAAAAAGGAATCGAGTATGCAATCATTCCACAAAATACCTAATTGACTTTTAAAAAATAATACAGACATGCCCTTGTTTCTTATATACAACTACCTAGAGAATTCTGATTTTCTATTACCTGACTGGCTAACACTCTTATTTTCACAAGATGCTCTCCTTTTTCTGCTTCCTCCATCACAGGGCTCCTTCTGGCTTCCACTGTCAGATGAACTCTGCTCTTCAGTATCTTTGTGGGCTACTGTTAGAGCAGCACTGCTCTGCTCCACTTCCTCCAAATTCAGATTTAAATTACAAATCCCAGAAATTATTTCACTGTGGAGCTCAGCACTTGAAGGGAGTCTTTCCTCACTTCTGGTCTTGGAGGGAGACAGCTCCAAGCTCAGCACTTCGCTGTGCTCAGGTCCTGGGCTAACCAAGCCCATTTCTCCTGAAAAACCAGTCTCCTGTGTAATTCCATTAATTTCCACTTTGTCACCATGTGAGCTCTCAGTAGTCCATCCTTGACTTGTCCAGTACTGAAACTGTTCCCAATAATACCAGTACAGTTCACTATAATGCTGCTCCCATTCTTCCTTAGTATCTGGACTACTCCAAGGCTCAGAGGCTATGATGCCTTCAGATGATGACACCTCTTGGTGCTTTTCCAACCAACTTTGCCAAAGAAGGCCTTCTCCGTACTCGTTCCAGTACTTCTCCCATTTTTCTTTAAGTTCACTGGGTAAAGCCTCACTTGCAAGGCTTTCTGAACTTTCACAGTTCCCTTCAATTACAGCTTGAGGTTTGCTGCTCATCTCACACTGCTCTGTAGCTAGGACCAGCTCACCAGAAACAGACTGGGTACAACCACCACAAGCTTCATCCTGGCACTCCTGCCCCATTTTATCCTCGTGCTTTTGCTGTAACTCTTTTTTCTTCTTCTTTTTCTTTTTCATAATCTTCACATTATTTTTCTTTCTATAATTTTCTGTTACCTAAAAGATAATGGAAAAGTTAGAAGTCCACAATATATATACAATCTTGTTCTCTCTCTAGTCACATTTCTGTTTCCATTGGAATCCTCCCTCTCAGTGCAACCCTGCTGTTAGCTTTCTCCCCAAAAAGGCTGTAGAGTTTCTGGGTCTGATAGGGCCCTGCTATACAACCTCAACTGGCACTTCTGAGGAAGGTGTGAGGATGAGCTGTAGAAACACACATATACAAAAAAGCAGAATGATAGACAAAAGTGAGGCTGCTGAGTGGGAAGTCATGAGCAGCTCAAAGATTCAGAAGGAAGTCACCAACAACAAATGCTTTAAATCCTAAAGGGAAGTTGGTCAGGAATTGAAGGGTGAGAAGGTTGAGCTCAACGGCAAAATACTGTCTTGGTAACATCAAGGTTTTGTTTTATGCAGCTGTGGTGGCTGACCCTTACTTTTACCTGGTATCTGCCCAATCAGCAAACACTGTTTAGTGTCTTATTAGGGTAGCAAACATAATGTTCAACCTCATAGAATGTTTAATACTTGCTATTTTGGATGCTGTACATACACAAAAAAAATCATTCTGTACTCAGAAACTCTGTAAATCCTGCAGCTGAATCTCTGTTTGTCTTGAAGAGAGTGACCCAAAAGAGGGGAGCAATATCTTTTCCATCTAATCTTCCAATTTGGCTAACAGAAACAGGAAACAAGGAAACAACAACCTCCTGCCCAAACAGGTGGCCCTTTCATTTGTGCAGTACAATAATTTCACTTGTTACAACAAACTCAGCTACTACAGTCACCTGGTGGAACAGAACACAGAAACCTGTTCCTGAAAGGAACACTAAGGTAACTTGTTGGTTTCATCATTACAACTCCACTTGTTGCAGGGGGGCTTCCTGTGATGATAAAACTCACATGGACAAAGGACTGTGAATGTATGCCCCAGTAGCTGCAATACTTAGTTTTGTTACGCTGACAAAAATGTAAGGTGCACTATACAGAAGTTACAACTGAAGAACTGGCATTGATCTTTCATCCACATCCCTCATGTTATTATACACAGTCCAAAGCACAATGCTTAGTAGTAATCTAATAAGAAAATGCATTATTTTCCCATTCAACTTATTTGCATATTACTACACAGCAACAAAAACTGTATACGCACTTCAGGCTTGAATTTGGATGCCTGTATGGTGTATTTACAAGTTATCAATTAAAATTACATACAAGTTTCTCCTATTTATTTACAAATTAATTAGGTCAGAACCATGCAGTGCTCTGTCTCACTGTCAGGGAGGTCTGTATTCCATAGAGTGGACACTGTGAATATTGCACTGTCTTTTCATCATCAGTGAAAACCTCAGGCCCCTTCTAAAACTCAAATGTTCCCTATCGGAAAAAAAGCATCAATGCCTCATTCCTGCCTTTTGGAACAGCCTGGCTTTATCAGCTGCAAGAGGGATTTGAAAAACCAGCTGTTTACATTACTATCAAAAGCAAAATGGTTCAAGCAGACAGTGTGAAAATAAGTGCTCAGACTGGGGTGTACTAGCTGTCCTGATGTGCAGCATCAGCTTTATCAGCTTTATTTAAAGCTTTATCAGCTTTAAATCAGGTTTCCCTAGTCATGAGACCACTATAGATATGGACACATAAAGCACAGCCTTGACCCTGTTTAGTCCAACTGGCAGAGGGGTTTTACAACCTGGACAGACCCAGGTGCTGTGTGCTCTTATCAGGATGCAATGTAGGCAGCTTAAAGGCAGCTCTGATACATTTCCATGAACTGCCATCTCAGAAATAACTGAGAGAAGGCATGTCCCTAGGTCTGGAAACACTACACGAACAGAAACAAATAAAGCAAGTAAAGATTTACCACAAAGTCCCTGTGGGCTGACTGCCCACCAAACTGAAGAGGTAATCCCATACTCTTCATAAGCTCGGCTTCTGAGTCTAATTCAACTTCTTCCAGGTCCAGGGCATGATTAGTATCCACCTTTAATCTCACATTGGGACAATGGCTCTCCTCCTCAGATGCTTGTTCTTCCCCTGTTAACAAGATATATTCATGAATATAATCTGGTTCTGACACCTCAATGCCACAGCATGGCACACAAAAGATAGCAGAACTGCCTCTCATGCTGTCTTTCACATTTAAAAATCTTCCTCACAAACAGCTCAATTTCTGCATAACTATCAGTAGGAATCAAAATGTAACTTCAGTAGCCAGGGCACTGGACTGGGTCTGTCTGGAAAGGAGTTAAGTTCTCCATAGCAGTCTCTATGTCACTGTGTTTGGGATTTGTGGCTGAAGCAGCGTGGACAGCACACTAATGTTTTGGCTACTGCTGAGCAGTACTCACACAGCCTCTGTAATCTTCTCTTTGCCTGACTGTGCCCTCCCCAGCAAGCTTGCACTTTTATCAAATTGTTAAGCAGAAACACATGCACATAAAATTACAAATATTGAGAAAGTAGGAGCTGAATATGGATGGAAATTATGAAATCAGAAGCTCCTGACTAAGTTGACAATACTGAAATATTCAAGGTTTTTGGTTTGGTTGTTTAGGATATATTTACTGCCAAATTATCACATAACATGAGACCTTTCCATTCTTGACTGATTATTCTCACTACAAATCACTCATACATGTACAAAAACACAGTTTACAATCTCCTTCTTTCATTCCTCTCACATTGCCTCAATCTAATCTGTGCTATTATTTATCAGCTTCTATTTCTGCACAGACTTCCTTTCAAATCAAGACATTATGCTGCTGGATCTACCAACAGAGCAATGATTAAAAAAAAATACCAAAACAATTATGGTCAGATATGCAAACATGAGGAATTCAGGAGATGGAGTAGGGGAGTGGTGTTGAATTTGTTAGAGTATACACCATGGCAATTCCTAGATTACAAGCACACCAAGTGAGAGACTTATTTTTCTGGTCCTCCTCACATGATTCATTGTATATATGTGAATCATAATTTTCCCCATCAGTGCTATTGCACTTCTCTACTTCTTACTCAGCAGATTAACTAGCAATAGCTAATGCCCTAGGCTGGGGTAGAGACAGAAGAGACAAACATCTAGGATCCACAGACCCTCCATTATGCAATCAATATTGAATTAAGTTGAAATTACGATTTAAGACTAGGTCAGGGATGTGTGATATAATCTGTTCCATGCACCAGGTGAATATTATGTGAGCAGGTAAAATTTATCTGGATAGGAATTGTTGGGGAAGATGAAACAGGAAAGCCATATAAATATGATTGCCTGGCAAAAGACTTTGAGAATATGGAAACTATAAGCGAGATAGAAATGAAAGCAAGCTTTGAGATACCAAGCCTTAGTTACTGAACAATAATATGGCTGCCTAATCCCCTTTTGATTAGACAATACCCTCTGCTTGCAGACAGTCCAAGGGTCAGAGAAGACCCTACTAGCTTGGCAGAAGGGGTCCAAAGATTAGTTTTTAGGGTTTAAAATGTAACACAGTACGGTAATGTAATGATTCTTATAGGCTGTATGTAAATGCCATAGGATTTGTATCTTGTACTAGACTGGCAAGTGAAAATTAGAATATTTAGCACAGAAGAAGATTTATGGTATTGTAATGGGAACTTCGTCCTCTTTTACTCTTTCTTCCTCTCTCTTTACCTCTTGCTCTCTCTCGCTCTCTCTCTCTCTTTTGGGGCTCCTCTTTGGGGCCTGCTCTGGGCTGTGGCTGTCAGCTCCAAGCAGGGCCCTGCACCCAGGCCCTTTGCAATAAACCCCAAGTTCCAAGACCTGGCTTCAGAGATCTCTCATCTCCATCTGTCCTGACCATCCTACTCCCCATTGCTCCTACAAGAAATAAGCACTGCACTTGGTTTGACACAAACTTCTACATCAATATTATGGTAACCTGAAAGCTATGTAAGTTTTAAGTTATTATTCACTTCTGTCCCCAAAACAAAAGTACCAAAAAACAACACAGAGGTAAGAATAACTTAAATAACCATACACAACTTATTTTGAGACTGCAGCTCACATTGCATAGTACATTGTATTAGCTTACCTGTACTGTCATTGTCATCTTTGACATAAAATCCTTTTAATCCCAGTTTATATAGTTTTCGATCTCTGTAAAAATAAAGACAGACACAGATGCAGAAAGTCACCATTGAAACGATTTTTTTTTAGTAAAAGCAATCATTCAGTGGAAAAAACCTCCCCAAGGATGCAATAAAATCCCCACCACTGGACGTTTCAAGATGATACTTGATGGGGTACTTAACCTCTTCTAGGCTCCGCTCCCATGGAAGGCTGGACCAAGGGACCTTTCCCAAGGTCCCTTCCCACACGGGCTGCCCTGTGACTCCAGACACGCGAAACAAATAAAAAGTAACAACATCTGGAAAAGGCAACCCTTTACTTAAAGCCTGACGGGAAAGTCCGTAGGAGCGACGCTCAGAAAACGCTGCACTACGCGGTACACTCCGGAATTTAATCTTCTGGTCCTCCTCTCGTTGAGGAGCCGGCTGCTGCCCTGCGGATGGGGAGCGCGAAGGAGGAGGCAGGGCGCGCTGAGCCCCGGCCCAGGGATCGGCGTTTGGGGGCTCCTCTCACCCTTTTCCACTCCCCCCACCAGTGATAAACATATAAACATATGGGGTGCTTTTGTGCACAGCCCCGCGAAGCCCAGCTCCGCCCGCATCCCCTGGCCGCAGCAGCGCGGCCCTTCCCGCCCGTCCCCAGCGGGACCTCCCCGGCCGCGGGCACCGGGACAGGGGGCGCGCCCGGCGCTACTCACTCGACGAAGGCGCGGGAGCAGAGGCACAGGATGGCGCCGGCCGCCCCCGCCCGCAGCAGCAGCTCGGCCACCAGCCCCGGGCTCGGCTCCTGCACCATCTCTGCGGGGACCTCCCCACGCCGGGCCCGGCCTGGCCCCGCCGCCTTCCGCCGGAACCGCCGCCCGCGCCCGCCCCGCTGCGGCCGGGAGAGCGCCCCAGGCGGGGCCTGCGCTGCCGGTGCCGCCCCACGAGCGGTGGGGGCGTGTAGGAGTGGTCAGAGGGGGTAAAAAGGAGCTAGGCAAAGGGCATCGCAAGGAAAGTCTGTGATAAAAGATGCAGCAGCCAAAATCTGGTAAAACCGGGAGTGGGAAACAGAAGTGAGCAAGGCGTTTTTGGAGTAGTGACGGGAGCAGAATCACAGAATGGTTTGGGACCAAACCATTGGAGCGGACCTTAAAATCTCTTTGTACCGACTCTTCTGTCATGGACAGGGACACTTTCCATTAAACCAGGTTGTTCAAAACCCCATCCAGCCTGGCCTGGAACGTTTCCAGGGATGGGGCATCCACAACTTGTCTAGGAAACCCCAGTGCCTCACTACTCTCACAGTAAAGAATGAATAGGAGAGCTTAAAACGGTGAGAGTGGGGACAGGATGGGCAGAGAGACTCAGAATGAGAACGAAGCCTGGTGAGAAAAGGGGCTTGGGGTGAGGCAGGAAGGTCGGAATGAGGCTCTGGAGGCAGAGGTTGGCTAGGGAGAGAGAAAAACATTGGGAAGCAGCCATGTGTGATAGGGCACAGTGATACAGATAACCATGTTTTGCTCACAGGTTTCTTTACTGTGGGGTCTTCTTCAGGCAGTAGCTCAAGGTATAAAGTGGGAAAATTGAGAGACCTGACGACTTGAGAGAGTAGGAGCATGTTTAGAATAGGAGATTGGTTGGAGACAAGGGAAAGTGCAGCGATGAGTAGACCACAAGGTCCTGCCCTGTAGAATCACATTCTATCCTTTTATCTCCTGTAGAGAATTTCTATGATGATGCACTAGGTTTGAGAGATTTCCTGCGTGAAACACTGGGTGATGGACTGTTCTGTTCTACTTAGATTATTCAGAGATTATTATTGCATCTATATGATGCATGAAATTCATGAAATTCAGGCTTTCTCAGACAAAAATTATGGACTTTGGGATCTCTTCTTACCTGCTAACCTGCTTAATGGACAGTGAAAGAACATGAGAAAGAAACGTAGCCTTCATATCTGCTCTGCTTTTAGGCCCTGTCCTGGTTTCAACCAGGACAGGGTTAGTTTTTTGCAGTAGTGCTAAAATGAAGAATACCATTCCTAAGGGACAACAGGCCCTCTGGAATGTGTTTGTTTTTGACAAGCTGGGATACTGGGTGTTATGTTACCTGCATTCAATGCATGATAAGTGTGCAGTTTGTCTGCTGTGCTGTCTCTTTCTGTTTGCATCAGTGTATTTTCGGTAACAAGACTGTACAGCCTCATGAGGGTGCAAGATGTCCTCAGGATTTATAAGACATTTCTTACAAAAAATATGCAAAGAGGAGTTTGGATGCAAAAGGATGTTCAGGTGACAGTAGCATAACTACAACAACAAATTCCATCCATTTACAGAAAAAAAAATCTTGGTTGTGTACTGAATCACCCACCATCTTACATCTGATATAAACAAAAATATTAAATGCCAATGTTAGTCAGGGCTTGAATATGTCTATCACTACAGTAATTAAATACTTTAGAAATACAGGGAAAGATTGCACCAGTTCTAGCATTCATGTGGATCTAACTACAACTGCAATTAGGATGATATATCACCTTCATATTTCAAAAGTGAAGATGCAGTAAAATGAAAACCTTTCAACACAAATTGTTTAGCAACAGACAAATGCTGTGCATTAAACTGAATTGTGAAGTGCGAAATATTTTGAGAATTATGATACTCCTTAAGGAAACAATGCTACATTGTTAATGAAATGCAGTGAATTGCACTATTGTGCAAGATGCCTCTTCTTTTATAACATTGCAGCCCAATATCCTGCAGCCTGCAGAAGCAGCCACCATCAGGTAAGGCTAAAGCTATGTGGGAATGCCTCCTAATACTCTCCCATTCCCCAGCCACCTGCAGCTGATGGCAGTTTTCTGTCTGTTTAGCAAGACAGTGGATTTCTTCTCATGATACTTGTCAAGTTTACCCCACAGTTGTTGCATGAGAAGGAACCTCTTCCATTTTGAACATGGCTTCTCCCAGCTTCAAATGATGCTTTCCTTATGAGAAGAATAAGTGAGCATTTGATCCATACTCAGCTACTGTACTGGTGGATTTTATAGATATCAGTCCTTACAATCTCTTCCAAGATGACAAACCCTGGCATATCCAATGTTCCTCCTCTGGGAGCTGGTCTATACCTCTGGTTTTCCCCATTACTCTCTTTTCTTGTTGTAATTTACCCTACCAGAGATATCCCCCTTCAGATCAAGGCTGCACTGATAGGTCTGACCTAGGCAGGGCAATGCACTTGGGCCATGATTTCTAGCACACATGACTTTAAAATGTGGCACTTATACCAGCAGAAAGATGCTTGTGACAACACTTGTTTCACTTTAGGTTGCACTGGCAAGTAGCATGTTTCAATTAAAGTAAAATAAGCTATTCTTAAAAGATTTCCACTGATGAGATTCTACTGATAAAAAAGTCATATGTAATGAAATTAGTAAAAGTTTGCTATTGACAAGGAGCCTGTTTTACAGGAAAATAATGGACTGCTTCACACTGAGTTGGTGCAGGGCTGGTATGTCTTTCCCCTAGAACCAGACATGATTTGCCTGATCCACGTGGATGCCACCAAAGCAACCTGCATTGCTGTAGCCTGTCCCCAGGCCACCTGCCCTTCCCTGCCCACCCTCGCTTTCCTCTGGTACATCCTGTTCTGAAATGCTTCTTCTCTACTCCCCCACCTATTTCTGTTTCTTGCTCCTTGCTCTCACACAGAGTTACAGGGCTCAGCTTCAAAGCCCTTCTTGGACCTAGCTGTTGTTATTTTTTTAATATATCTTAGGTGATAGTAAGGATCTCCCCTTTGCAATGATCCTGGCTTTGCTGCTTTTATCTGTGCTTCTCGGAAGGTGACCTTGCCTCCCAACTGGCTTTAAAGCATTTCATTATTTCCTTTTTAAATCCCTTTTCAAAGCTAACTTCCATGAAAAATACTGACCAAAAAATTATAATACGAAGGATTCTGGGAATAACACCTGTAGCTATTAAAAATAAAACAAAAGCAAACACATGCAATGTTTATGAAATGGAACATATTCTCACTATAGCTCTTACCTGCTCAGTAATTCTGAGCTCCACCCTTACGTTCACATCTCCCTTACCATGTAAGAATAGTGCTGGACAAAGTATTTCTGAAACAAGATGAAGCTTTTTATATGTTTATGTATGAACTCTCAGAAAACAGCATTCACAGTTTCCTTTAAGGAAATTATTAGATTAGATATGTATCTGAATATAATAAAAAAGTCAAATAGGTTATCAACATCTCTCTTTATAAGCAGATGACAAGACTAAAATATTAAGAGCAGTATTTAAACAGAGTAAAATTTTCTAATTTACATGTTTTTCAAGTCAAGTGATTCTAGCACCTTTATGTGGTGGATAAGCTGAGAGAAATATCTGGGAGTGTTTAAGTCAATGCATTACATTCTCTCTTAGCAGGAAGGGATAGGTAAACCTGAATTCCCTGCATGAGAATCTCTAATCTCTGTAATTCATATATTGAAAGATTTGATTCAGCTGAAGTATCTGGACAACTTTCTGCAACCTGTGCCCTGGTTCTGGCTGATCAAAATGCCAGTAATAATGGTCTTTGTACTTGAATTTTTTCTCCCTGCTGCTCTGTATCTTTTCAGTCTTTAGCTTCACGCATATAAGAAAAAGGATTGCTTGAAGAGGCATTATTCCAATGAACTGTGGACCAGTAGGTAGCAAATGGTGACATCTGGGGAACTTACATGGAAAATAATGGCAAGATGAGTGAGGGTTTTTTCTTTTAGTTTAAAAATAGTCTCTAATAAAGAGGAGAAGACAGAGGACATGCCACTTCACCAGTTGCAGATGTACACAGAAGGACATACAATTGGATTAAGCTTCAGAAACACTCCAATACTCTCAAAAGGTACTGGCCAATGTACAAATAACCAAATACTCAAATACTAGTCATCACTTGTAGAATTAGAGATCTCACAGTAATATCTCCTCTACACTTTTTTTGGTAAAGATGAGAGTCCACTAAGCAAATGCAAATCACAAGATCACGGTTGTTTGACATGATTTTGTGACCATCTGTGATAGAGTGGGTTTTTTTCTGTGTCAAAGTCCCCTTTGACAGTTAGATATGACTGATCTGGCATATGAGAAAGTAATTTTCTGTGGCAATATTATCTCAGTGGGAATTAAGCTATGATCCTCCTGAAAACTTTGTGCTTCTAATTTTTGTTCAGCTTTTGCTTTTATTTCAAAATACATAGACTCATTTAGGTTGAAAAAGATTACTGAGCTCAGCTATTAACCTAACATTGCCAAGGCCACTACTAAACCATGTCCTATGGTGCCACATCTGCAAGTCTTTGAAATACTTCCAGGGATGGTGACTCAACCACTTCTCTGGGAAGCCTGTTTCCATGTTTGGCAACCCTTTCCATGAAGAAATTTTTCCTAATAATGCAACCTAGATCTCTCCTGGTGCAACTTGAGGCCATTTCCTCATGAAGGAAATCCCAGCTTGAACATGAAGCCATCCCAGATAGATTGTTTTGTTTGTTTGTTTGTTTGTTTTATGGTAGATGAGCCAAACAAATGTTTGGAAACACACAGAGCAAACATGGTATCCAGACAGGTTGTTTAAGTCTGTTTCTCACTGTACAGTGCATTTTTGATCTTCTAATTGCCTTCTTAAAGACACCTTAAATATCAGCCTTCTAGTAATGGGCAGTATCCTCTAATTATGTTGTAGCTGTACTCAGATTGTGTCATCAGCCAAATCTGTGGGAGCTGCAGGTTCTTTTAATCATTGTGGTTGCCTTTAGCTGTCATGGGTTGTTCAGTATTTGCAACTACAGTGAAACAATAGTACTGTTAAACAGTAATTACTTTCACAGACCAAAACAGAAGTGTTTAAGAGAAAATCTATTGGAAAAAAACAATAATAAAGGGTACTTCGGCCACAGCTCCACATTCTGTGATTCTAGGACAGAATATGAATTTTAATTGCTCTTACATCTATATAGTGAAGGGCTCTGGGTTTCTTTGTTGTTATCTTGTTTGCTTTTGTTTTGTTATGTTTTTTTATATGTGAATGAATTTTTTGTGTTTTTTTTTTCTTTGTGAGCAAAATCAGCTGCTTGCTGCTGTCAAAGCACCTTTGAATCATGTGGGAATTGTAATTAATTGGAACAGTACCTATTTGGTCTTGCCAGTTATCAGACACTCTTAACCTAATGCTTCTGTTTCTGCCCTGTGTAGTCTTGGGTTTAACTTTTTTTATTCCCTTTTTTTTTTTTTGTATGGTAGTAAAAAATACAGTGGAATCATATCAAGTTCCATAGCTTTAGCTCGATAATGGGCTGAATAATTTATTTTACAAATGGTCACTATTTGTTTGCACATTTGGAAGGGCTGCTGATGTAGTTTAAGCCAAAGAAGGCCACATAATAGGGCTGTGAATCCATCAGGGACATCTTAACAATTAGTTTGAAGATGTGTAGCATTTATTCTTCTTCATCATAAAGCATATTGATCATGTAATTGAGATTTTATATATATTCCTGTAAGTAAGTTTTATAGTGCTTTATTGGAGCTCTGTTTTCCAATATAGCTCTGAAAATTATAACTTCATGTTTCTCTTGCTGGTTATTAATTTTTACTTGTGGATTTGTAGATTTTTTTGGCATTGTATGAGAGCCTTAATCATAAATCCATTATACTTAATAACATCTACATCTCACTTAAAAGATTGTTTCTAATCTAAAGAGTGAGTAGCAACTTTGTGTGAAGAATGCAAGACTTTTTATGCTTTCAGGCCGAAAAGTGGTGTCAAAGAAAGACAGTTCAAAGGATATGGCCATAGGCAAGTGTTTTCAGAAGTCATTCATTTTCACCTCAGCAGCCATCACTAACCACAAAACAAGATCCTGCTGTTTTAAGTAACTGTGGGGTAACAAAACAAATGTGATGGATCTAATCTCCCAAGAAACAGGGTGGCAAATTAGGGTTGTGCCCTATCTGCAGTAAAGCAGTTTAATGTTAGCCCTTCCATCATAGAAAGGAGGTCTTCCATTCAGGGACCTTCCTCTGAAACTGAGCTTGTTCCTGCTGAGGTCCTGATCTGCAGATGCAAGGATGTCCTTGGTGGGCTGGCTCCTTGCTAGAGTTTCTTTTTAGGTTGAAAACTTTAGGTGACCAGTACCTTTATTATTTTCTTTCCGTCAAATTCATGATGATTATATGTGTATTTCTTTCACGGGACATTTGAATCATACATTTAAATTTATTTGCTATGTTTTATGATTAATATCTTTAATAAAATTCTAGGGGATGTGTTGTTTCTCTGGAACTAATTGTTGAAGTCTCTTGTTTTTCACCTCATACTTGAGGATCCAAAAGCTTTAGCTACATTTTACTTTTCAATGCTTTTGTTGAACAGGAAACTTTTATTCAATTCTGCTCTTTCTGCACTCTCTCAGCTCATCACTTCTTTTTAATTTCTTTAGTTATAGCATGATAACTATGAGAAATTAGACACTTTTCATCTGGGAGGTATTTTCCCAGGTTCAACACCTGGGCTGCAAATTACATCAATGCATGTGAAAAGAGACTTCCTACTGAAACATAATTGGGAAATAAGAAATTTCCTTTCTGTAATATAAGCTCATATTAAGGTGACAACATAAAGAGAGGAATGGCACAGGAATGCACAGGACTATAGCCAGCAACTGTCTCTGAGATAATTAGAGCATCAAGAAGAAGCATGTTAACTTCTAACGAGGAAATGAAATAGTCAATCATCTAAGTTAAAGACCTATTGTAACTTGAGTGCAATTCAGTGGTACTTAAGCTAATTGCTCATTGTGTTTTTAATAGTATATGACTTTTTTAACACCAGGGACTGTGGCAGGCAAGACTTGTTTCATTTAAGTGGTTTAACTCAGATCAGGATCTAAGTGGTTTACTGATTTATTAATGACACATAATTAGCTGACACTCTGTGAACTTCACCTTCTGGATCAATATCAACAGGCTGACAGATAAACCAGAGTGCAAAACACTTGCAGGATGTTAAAACACACCTATAAATTGCTAAACTCCCTAATCTCCACCATTTCTAGTCCCACAGGAGTATGCCTGTGCACATCTCTCTCTTACAGGACAGGGGGTGACAAGTGCACCCCTCTCTAGTGGCCATGCATATTCTCCTGCTGGAGAGGGGATTCCTGTGTCTTTATGTATACCAGTGGAGGTCTCTGCTGCCTGCTAGTCTGTGTGCTGGTGAGGAGGAATTCCATGGGTTCCAAGCTGTGGCTTTTCCTGCTCTTGCACCCCATTTTGGGAGGATACAGGACACAATGGCAGAGGGGTGACTCCTGGAGCATGTGAGCCAGGGATCAAACTGCTGTGCTGAGTGCCTTCCACTCCCACGCGTCACCCCACAGTCTCAAGTTTCCTTCCAGTTTTTACACTTCCCATGCTTTTTTCTCAAAAGCCTGTTGGCAATCCCCTGGTTGCTGCTTAATCCAACAGATCCCTATAGTAAGCAAACACTGTCATTAATAATTTCCTGGTTTGGGGTAAAAGATCTGTTCTCTCAGATCAGTCAGTTTTGGGTGTCCTGTCTTTACATGCTGTTTTCATTCTCCTTTCATGCAATGAGTTACTCTTCAAGACAGGTTCATCAGGCGGTTTTGTTACCCTGAAACTCAACTGGTATAAAAATTACTATTATAAGATTTTATGGTTTTGACAGGTAAGGAGCTTTGTGGGGGTGGAAGAAACACCAGGTGGTCTATCACTCACCATGGAGACATCCTTGGTGACTCCTACTTCATTGCTGCTTTGTCCAGCATGAGGCACAGGCTCTGTCACACCAGAGCTGGTCATCTCACAGTTAAAATGCCAGGGAAATATTCTCATTGTATGAGATTATGCTAAATAAGAAGTATTTTAGATTAAAATATTTTTATGAAACTCACAGATAAAAATGTATACCTACAGTAATTCTGGTAAGGAAAAAAGTGACATACAGGGACAAACCAAAGGGGGTGTTACCTCAGCCTCTTTAGCCATGACCAACAGTAGCTAACCAAGACTGAGGAAAGAAAAAAAGAATAGGCCATGTATGCTATTGTAGGTCTCCTGATAAACTTGAATTACATAAATTCTGAAACCAGGCCACTACCAGGGAGACAGGCTGGGCAGGGAGTTCTCATCAGGATCCCCAGTGCTGCTCCCCTGAACTTTGTGGCAGATGGTGGGAAAGACCAGAGTGGAGGATGGAAGGATCTGAGCAGGAACACCCTCAACACAGGGTGTTACCTGCCTTGAAGGGGGAACATCTGCTTCCTGGCCTCTTCCCTCCCTTCTGAGGCTCAGCTTCAGGGTACAAGAGGGCTCTGCTAAAATGATGGGCATGGGAGGATTTCCAGGAAAAACGGGGGGCCATGGCACTTGGGCACACAACAGACAGCTTCAAATGCATAAATAAGGGACTTTAAAGTAGAGGAAAGGTCTGAGACAAAAAGCAGGATCTTTCACACTGTGTGCAAGTCCCATGGGATGCTCTGGGCAAGGTATCAGGTGAATCTATGGTATCAGATAAAGCCAGTGACATCTTTATGAATCAGGGAAGTGCAATAGCTGATATAAAAGCCTTCAAGTGACATCCCGCTAATCTTCAGGGATTCCTATATAAGTGATGAGAGATTAGACCACCAAACTGATTTTTAGAATGAAAATAAATCAAACATGAGCAGGGTATTCTGGAAACACCACTCCTGCAGCATTTCAATAGATTTTGCAAGAAGTCTTGTAGTGGTAAGACCAGAATAAGAAGAGATATAAAGCTGACATCAGATAAATAGCATAGTAGTTCATGAATTTTTTTCCTTTCAAAGCAGTTCTGTGCATAAAGGTGCTTCACTTTCAGCATTTAAAGAAAAATCCTAGAAAATGATTTTTACTGTGCAGTTCACTCATCTCCCTTGCTGTTGTCAACGGGATTAGGGCTGTCTGTACTAGAGCACTGGTAGCTTGTGAGTCTTTGCAAGCAGGAGGGGTTTTGCCAATGTCTTTCAAAGGCATTTTCTGATAGTGGAATAATATTGGGTGTTACCACAGTGACTGCAGGGAAGTGATCATAGTTTCTGCTGCTTATCTGTTCCCAGTAGGATTCATTGACCTCAGCTCCTTTTATCTGTTAAAGCCTTAGCCATGTTCTTTTATTGCCTCTCACTTATTTTTTTTTTTCACCTAACACTTCTTCATACCTGTGCCTTAGCACGACAAATCCTACTGTTTATTAATGACATTCTTAGTTGTAATCACTCTTAGCAGTCCTGGCCTCCTTTCCAGGACACTTTTGACTTCATTCATTTTGAGAAAGCACTTGCAGGAGAACTGTGCATCTTTGAACTTGGTGTTCAGAAGTTAAAAACAAAGAAAGAGCCTGCAGTGCACTGGGATGTAACCTGCTGCATGACAAACTTCTTCAGAATATCCCTTTGGTTTTGTTAGCAGAGTGCCTTTAAAATAATTTTGCCTTGGAATTTCCAAATTAATATTAGTGCAGGTTTATAGTGACATATGTATTTTCATACTTATTTTAAATGACAGCAGGTCAGAAAATAGGCTTTCATTTTTGAAAGAATAACTGTGGAAATGCTCTTTCAATCATTGCAGTTTAAACTGTTAAGCAATACATAATGAGTGATTACAAACTTGTTTTAAAATAGCTTTGCTATTTAAGAATAAAAACATTTCCTGTTTTTTATTAGGAATTAAATATGAAGAGATGTTATCTGGTAACAGATTCTTTTATACAAAAGGAAAGAGGTGGTCTGGTATAATCTATTTCATCTCCTCCCAAGGGTGTTGTACATTAGGTATTTTTCTGGAAAAAGTATTTTTTTTGAGCTGGCCAAAGCCTCTGCACCTGTGATATGTTTGCTTGTCACCAAATACAAGACAATTTAACAATCCAAGGCAGTCTGTAACTGTTCAAGCTTCTTTATAAGCTTCAGAAGATGCTGCAGAAGTCTCTGGGAATTCTTGAAGTTTTGAGCTGAAAATGGAAATGCAATCTTGCCTAAGGCTTTCAGTCACAGTGCTACCTAGAAAACAAATAAAAGGACTGTCCATAGGTAAATTGCCTTTTCTGCAATTTTTCTTAATAAAGAATTTTCAAATTGTATGTGTATGTGTTTTGCTTTTAGAATTGCTCCTTTATTTAGGGTCTCCCTTTACCATTTCTGAATTAAATGTAAATTTTTTGTCACCTTCCTCTGTGGATGTGAACGTGCAATGCATCTTTCTCTTTAATAATGATGACCAGAGGAAAAAACCCATGAATTTTAGTACCTCTAATATGAAGTAGCTTCCTGCACTTGATTATACTGTATGCAGAAATGCTATGTTGTGCATAGAACAACAAAGAAATAAAGTCTCAGGTGCAGATTTCTTAAGCAGCTTCTTTGCAAAGTGTAATGAAAAGTTTGATCACAAAAATGGGTAACTCTATCACTAGGCCAATCTCCTGTGCTCAGCCTGTGATGATTTCATATTCATCTTAATTTTCTGACTTCGGAATTATTCTTACTTGCTTCATGTACTTGTTTATTTTGGTGTTATTTTTAAGTGTGAATTTAAATTCCAGATGATAGCATGGTACATATATTCATGTATTCATAAGTTATACAAACTTATGAATACATGAATATATGGTGCTAAAAAAGCTGTTACTGAATTGGCTTGTAATAACTACATAAGTGTCACAGGAGCACTACAATCAACAAATTTTAGGCCTCTGTAATAAAATGAACACTACACAAGCAAAGCATGCCATATGTATGCTCTTGGTTTTTCTTCACAGAATGTTGACCACATTGGCATTCTAAAATACTTGAGTGCCAAGACTCAATGATAATTGCAAAAATATTTCATTCTTGACTGCCCACTGAATCTGGACTAATGTGTATTTCCAGTTACTGTGCCCTCAGCATGTTTTGAGGGGTTACACTCTAGGATGCCTTGCCTGAAGCTGTGATTTGAAGTTTTGCATTCTGAGCACCTGACCATTTATGAACAGCAGGATGCAGAAGCCACACTGGAAGGACCTTTGCTTATTGCTTATTACCATGATGCTGTTCTCATAGATTATGGTTGATTTCTGCATTAACACAGCCTGCCTCTGCCACTCAGCAACTGTTCACTTTATCAGCAGGATACTAGGTAAATACTTCTGTGGTAAATGGAATGTGTAGAGCCTTGATTTGTAATCTAAATTCAGACACCAGCCTTCATACCACAATACACAGGACGGACTTCCTGTTTTTCTGTTTGGTATTTCATTTATGCTCAATTCAGACACAGACTTGTCAACTGGGAGAATTAATTACTTAATTATTTTTACAAGCATTTGATGTCAGATTTGCAAGCAAAGGTGTGCACCATTTAAAATAACCTTTACATCAGCATGACAAATGGATTTCATACACAGTAATTAAATCATGCTACACTGCTGTGTACAAGCAGAAAAGGCAAATACAGGTTTTAAGAACTGTGCAAAGGAACAGGGCATAGCATAGCCTTGGCAGAAGACAGAGGAGTTTAGAGACAACTTACTCAAAGAATGACCCAGAGAGGAGATGTAACTGAGCCCAGGGATTCAGGTTCAGCTCTCTGTGACCTCGAGTCCAGTTCGGTGCCTTACATTGGTGATGTAGAGCTTTGAGAAGATTATTTTTGAGCTCCAAGACCTTAGAAATAGCCATATAAGATGAGAAAAGTAGTAAGACAGGCAAAGTATGATTATTGAGGTGGTAGTTGCTAGTAACTGAACAAAAGAAAATAGTAAGAAAAAAAATAGGGAACTGAAAGAAAATGGTGAGCAACAGTGTTGTATGGTAGTCCCAGCTATTCATGCTTTTTGTTACCCAATAAATAATTGCTGGGGAATTCTTGAGCTGTATATATATTGTTCCTAAGATCTCTCTGTAAATGATGAAATATGACCAAACCTAAAGAATGAGAGTCTATAATCTGCTGTATGTACATGAGACAGTCTCTCATCCATCCGAGTGGATTGGTTGGAAAACTGTGAATTCTGCCTTCTGCCTTGTGATTCCTCACGAGAGCAAAACAGACTTCTCTTTTACAGCATGACCATATGTCTGCATGACATTTATCTGTGTTTGCCCTTTGCAAACAGATGTCATCTTAGAACCATGCCATGGCCCTACATAGCCCTACAGGTTAGGGCTGTGTAGGGGCATTACATGAAATTACCTATTGGTTTAAGATCCTGTGAGCCCACTTTTCTGTAGAATTACAGGAGAGTTGCTGTATTTTTGCAATTAAACCAGCTTCATACTGCACATTTTTGGCACTGTGCCACTAATCTGCATCAATTTTGTATGTTTAATTCTTTATCAGCCTGCTTATCTGATATGTGGTTGGACTGCTATTTCAGGATGAAGCACAGATAATCTAGTAATACTTCATTTTATGTGTATCTCCATCTCAGATTGCACGTCCATCATTTCTACAGTTCTGCCCTAGGACCAAAACTGGGTTTTGTTTGGGCTTTTATCCTTTCTTTATCAATTCTTCTATGAATATATCTCAAGTAACTTTGTATTTAATGCTTATAGTATACAGCTATCAAGTATAGCTCATTTACATATATAATATTATATTATATTATAAATTCACTCCGTTTCAGTCAGTATCTCTAAAAAGTTGACCAGTCAATTTATGTTATCTATACACAAAGATTTTCTTTAATACGAGGAAGGGAAATTGTACTTATTAACATCTAGCAAGTGCATCCTGAAGAGGGCACAATGTTTTTTCTCAAGAATATTAGACATTCTGTACTACAATAGACCAGAAATTCCAGTTAGCCCAATATGCTCTGAGAGAGGCAATAGCAGATGCTATTGAAGAAGACCATGTGAGTCTGGCTGTGTTCTCTTTTACCTGTGTATTTCTGCAGCATACAAAAATATTAGAAGTGTTACAGGGTCGATTTCTGCCTGTCCTGTTAAAGGACCAGTTATCCATGACTTTGTCTGAACCCTTTTTGAACCATTGATAACCTACCTCTGCCTTTATGAGCACCTTTGGTGGGGAATTCCAGAAGTCCAGTGTCTGCTGTGTAATCAAGTATTTCATTTTATCTTTGTTTAAACCAATCTCCTACCAGTTTATTGAGCTTGCCTTAGTTCCAGTGCTGTGGGGTTGATGAAGAGTTCTCTGTTCACCTTTCCTGCTGTCTTTATGACACAATAAGCCCCAACCATGTTTCTCTCTGCCTTCTTTTCTAAATGCCAGTAAACATTCAGCTAATTTCAAACAACCATCAATGATAATGCCAGGACCTCTTTTTTGAATTATGCACCTAATGTAACTTCCTTCAAAAGCACTTTGCAACTGATTACAAACAATTTTTGGTTGTTCTAATTTATCAGTAAAATGAGCTGTGTGGTTACTTAATCTCTGTGAATTATTCAAGGAATTGGCTCTAGAACTGATTTAGAATTTCTTCATTCCAAAATTTTGAGAAATTAATATAGAGAATAAAATAAAACAGGACAAATGTTGCTGGAAGGAAATGTACCTCCCCAATGACGTTTCAAATTTTCATTGATAGATAGGAATTTTGATACTAGAAATGTATGCATTCTAAGTTGTTAAGAAACATATGCAGGAGGCTGGTCTCTTAGGGATAAACATTGCCTAAACTTCAAGATAATATGGTGCAGAATGACAGTCTCATTGCACCTCCAGGTGGGAGTACCAGCATAAACACAGGGCCAGGGAGCTGTGCCTCAAAGGCAAGCCTTTCCCTTATAATCATACTATTAAAATGAAACTCCATTCCAACTGGAGGAGGTAGAGATGTGTAGCTGGTCACATCCTGTCTTGGCAATCAGATCTAATTTTAACTTAATTTTATTGTGCTGTGGTTACCTAAAGCAGCCTAACGTTGCACCCAATAGCCACTTCTGCCAGAGGTGAGAAGTCCAGCATTTCTACACCTTTTGCTTACAGCCATTTTCTTTGTTTTCTCTACTTTAAATTTGTGATTTAACTTAGGTAGAAACAATACATAGTGCAATTTGCCCTACTAAAATGTCTATTTCTATTATTACTTGCCCTGCTGCTTTCTCTGAGAATGCTTTCCACTTGCTGTCTTGATCAGGTGCAGACCTTTTTTTGTGATTATCTGGTACTTATCATAACTGGGTTCACAGTTCTGTGCTTTTTTAGATACTTATTAGGTCTTACACCCAGGGTAAAACAGACCCTGAAGAAGAGAGGGGACAGGGAGGGAGCACAGAACACACCACTGGCGAGTAGCTGGGAAAGAATCAGGTGAGATTTCATCTTGCTTTCAAGAAAAATGTTCTAACCAAATATAGACCAAGTTACCCCAAAAGCTGCACTGAGATATACAGGCAGATTGATAACAAAAATCAACAAGCAACATACGGGTCAAAGTGAATGTTGCAGCCAGATTGGTTATCACCAGAGTTGCTGAGATAAAACAGAAAGAAGGGTGAGGAATTGAATTTCATCTGCTTAAAGTATATGACCCTTGGCCTAGATAAAGTAAAAGAAAAAAAAACCCCATCACATAGAAAGCATGAAGGAGATTTGTTTCAATTAAAGGGCAGGTGGTCACAAAGATAAAATGCATATCTTGGCAATAAATACATGTAATTTGGAAACAGTATCAGAAAACATGGTTCTGGAATAATGTCCTGAATGTGAAAAATCTAAAGAGTTTTAAAACTGAATTTGAAGCATTTTGAAAAGATTATACAGAAAATTCTCAGGGAGAAAATTAAGTTCTTATATATTGCATGTGAGACTGCCTCTAAAGGAGTAAGAAAAAGGGACTTTTATTTACATTTCTACATTCTCTACAGTAAGAGCATTCAAACATTATATTGACCTATGTGTCAGTTTCTGCTGCTTGTCTTTGGGGTAGAACAAAAAGCTCTTCCTGCCTCTTTCTTAATCTTTCCACCTCCTTCCTAACCCTGGGCTTGCAGGACAAAATATCTTTGTATTTCTATTGACATTGAAACAGCCAGGTGTATTTCTAGTGCATACTCCTTATACATTCAGCACCTTTGGCCAGAATTGCAGTCAACAGAGAATCTTTCCTTAAGTCAGTCTGGCAGGGACAACAGGTTTTCCCCACCATCTGTGAGTTTTCTTCAACAAATTCTTTCTTGTTGCAGATAACTCTGTCATTGACAACTCCCTTAATCTGTCCTGTCCTAGTCCTGTGACACTTAATTGCTATGGCTCTTGACCTCATATTAAGATTCTTAAGCTAGCTGATGTGGAAGCATCATGTGCTATTGCACATAGAGTAGGTGCTTTATGGGCTTCTTCAGTAGCCTGTTCCAGAGTTTTCTGGAGACTGGATTCATACAGATCTTTTCAGTTCTGTGTTTTTATATTGCAAACAGTAGTTGAGTAGCTTCTTCCTATTAGAGTTATTCTGCACACTAATGAGTATTTTTTTACCCCTGGAAAGTACAAATTTCATCTCTTCTGAACACCATGAGAATGAAACAGAAAGACAGAAATATTTATCCCACCTAATTTCATGTGTTTAGATTTGCTTGATCCAGCTCTCCTTGACAAAAAGAACGAGATAATTTAATCACTGGGAAGGCTTGAGGGAAAGATGATGCAACAAAGCAGGTTTGATTTGGACATACAGCCTACCTTTTGGACCTATTGCATTTCTCAAGAAGGATGTCACCTTGTGAACCAACCATGCTTGACTACTGACTCACCTCCTGTTTCAATTAGCTATCAGTATCCACAAAGTTGTGGACTACTATTCTGAATCCCTCAAAATATATGGACAATCAATTGAGAGATATTTGAAAAAAGAATTAGGAGAAGAGTTGTTAATTCAGAGGTTAGCCAGAAAAAGATAATGGATTTTTAAAGGAGTTGATATTTTAAGGAGTGAGAAGTAGAGATGAAATTACATTGTATGTCTATTTTATCCCTCTAGCTTTTCAACTCTCCAAAACAGATACAATTTTGAAGTTTTTTTTCAATATAGTATGCGATTTGACTAAAATTTGAATAAAATTGAGTTTGAATAGAGAATGTTACAGTGCTAAGGGGCTGTCACAGAGATGCCTACTCTGGAATAGCTGTAAAACTTTCTCATCTAAGATTGGATGAGATGAAAGCATTCTGTCAGAGACATTTCTGCTCTCGCTTGGGTAAAGAAACTTACAAGCTGTAGTTCTGGATCTCTGTTCTCTGTGGCAAGGGTGACCCAGGTCCCCTGTGAACAGAAGGCATTGGACTTTGAAGCAGTTATGAGGAATCAGGCAGCCTCATGTCTCTTGCAGTTTCTCTAGAGGCCAAGGAATAGTATAAAAGGAAAGCCACCAAGGAAGAATCCTTCAGCCTACATATAATCTTTGAGAAGGAAAAAAATCAGCCAGATCAAATTTTTTGCCAAAGGTTAAAAATCCCACTCTTCAAAAAAAGTAAATGATTGCTATTTTTTATTTCTATTTGCATTTATCTGTTCAAAACTCTGATCTGTACTCCTGAGTAAGTTGTCTGTTTGCTTTTACCAAGCAATTAATCCACTGCTATTTAATGAGAAGAAAAATGACAAAAAGTACTTAGCATTAAATTCATTATCATTAAGTTATAAGAAAGAGAGAAAAAAAAATCAAACCAGTGTTCTTCAAGAAGGAAAGGAAAAGAAGGTAGAGCTGTATATGAAGACCTCACATTTTACCAGTATAAGAAATTATGATTACAGAACTTAAAAGATATGTTCAGTAGAAATTAGTCCTGTTCCTTCACTTAACTGCTAAAGAAAAGATAATAGTGTGAGAAGTGAGGATGTGAAATTATAGAAGACTAAAAAAAAAAAAAAGCTGTTCTAGAATTGCATTTTATTTAAACCAGTTAACAATGAATTCCAGATTCAGTTTGTGAAAACTTAGAGAACTGTGTTCATACTGCTGATGAGAAATTACATGTTGGAGAAGAAATATCCATGCAAAGTGTAACCGTTCACTTGGTTTCTCTTCTACTGGCATGTCAAAAGGGGTGTAATGTCAGTCCATCAGTTGCTTTCTATTACAACCCTTGCTAGAGAAACTGCCATGATCTCAGGATGGTCTCAAAAATATTTTGATGGTCTCAAAAATCTCATGGTCTCAAAAATATTTTAAGTGATCTAAAAAATTTAATTTTTTAAGCAATAATAGATTAAAAGTAATATTGTAGCCTTCCACACAATGTATTTGGAGACCTACTCTCTAAGAGAGCATATGTTGTCCCTTTTGCAAAGTCTGATGCCATTTACCTTCTGGAGTAATTTTTACTTTCTAGGAACACAAAGTTCTAGAAAGTACTGAGATCAGTGTCTTGACACTTAGTGGAGCTGCATGAAGGTCCATGGAGGCTTCATGAATTTCATGAAGCTTCATGGATGTACCTCAAGGAGTCAATACTATCTATCCAAAATGTCTTAGACAAAACAGTTAAAATCGCAAAGAAGACTGGAAAAAAAGTTCACCAAACTAGAAGTCAATAGTACACATTTTGGGGAAGAGAAAGAAACAAAACAACTTTGTGTAATGCCTATACAATTAATTAGGAAATTACCAACCTTGTTGGAAAAATCTGTGAACTCATCACAGAACCGGTGGTCAAAGAGCAACTTTAAAATACACTTTTACTAATTCAAGCCAGATATATTTAGACAGGTAATATTTTGCCAGCCAAGGTGCTGATACTGAAGAACTACAAAAGCTTTCTTGCAAGCAAGGTAATAAAGGGAAATACTTTCAGTCAATGGGTTCTAGTGACAGACCCTAGATCTTACAGGGGAAGTCATGGGGTTGAATCCTGATCCCTCTGGACTGCATGTGAAATGATTCTCTTTCAGAGAAATGAGAGATGGCTGAACTTCCTTTAGAGCAGGGATAGACAAGATGACCTCTTGGGTCTCTGCACTGTATTTTTATAGTTTATAATTTTATATACCTTAGGTTGTTTTGGTTTTTGGGTTTTTTTGTTTGTTTTGGTTTGTTTTGGTTTGTTTGTTTGTTTGTTGTTTTTTGGTTTGTTTTTTTTGTTATTGTTGTTTCATTTGGGGTTTTTTTTTTGTATGTTTTGTTATGTTTTGGTTTGGTTTGGTTTTTTTGCAAGAATTCCGCAGGATTTTATGTCAACATTATAATTTGGATAAGATGTGATAATTTGGGAGGACAATAATAGGGTGGATATTCTGATATTAGGATGCTGTCAGTCTCAGCAGGGCTTTTTCAAAGTTTCAGACCACCTGGCTATTTTTTTTTCAAAATCTTGATGATCCTTTTGTGGCCATGAGGTATATATTTTAAGAGATGAAAAAGACATTTTACCCTCCAAAATTAAGGTTTGTTTTCATAACTGATTGGGAAAAGTGGCAGTTATCATATGCATAACTTTTGGAAATGCCTGAGGGACTCCTATGAATTTTACACAGTAATAATAGCATGGCAATAGAACATGATTTTCTAATCTAGCAAATGTCCAGTATAATGAATTTTATTCAAACTGCCTCTAACTTCCCTCAAAATCTCCATTTATGCTGGGAGCAACCACCTGACTAGATTTTTCCAGCTCTAGATGTAAGTCAGGCTACCTTTGCTGCATTCTGGTGCCAAGCACAAGTGATTTATGCAAATGAGGGCTAAAGAGAAAGGATGTTAAGATTTGCTAATGACATATCACAAGTTGCCAATCTCAGGCTCAATACTACATTAGCTGATCTCTTTTCTAGATGAACAAGGCATAATTTTCCTTTCACAGGATTCATATATTAGCTGGTGCAAGTGGGTGCAGATGCATCAAGACACTAAAGGAACTAAAAATCCTTTTACCATCATTGTTGTTATTCTAAAAACTTGTTTTTAAATAGGGATTTTTACGAGACTCTTCTTAGAAAAGGAACAACTCCCAAAACCTCAGTCTGTATCTAGACATATAAAAAGAAAAATTTCAATGCAGAAAGGCTCTATATAATGTCAACTGTTATGCAAGATTATTTACAAGCACTGTTCTACCCAAGATGACTGATAATATTATTTCCACATCCGGGCAGTGTTAATGCAAGAGTTAATTATTTGTTATAACTGTGATTAAACTGTTATGAAGTTGTACTTTAACATCTGCTCTATTCTTTATAGTGTCTAGGTGAATTACACTTTTAGTGGTTTTAAAAATGGTCTTGACCCACAGATGTGCAATCGATTAGTGGTTTGTTCTCTCACTTTTACTCTAATGAGCCTGGTCAGTTCTGAGCAGGATAAAAAGGGATCTTGAATCTCAAAGAACTCCCTGACTTTAAGGAGTTTCTCATACTGACCATATTTGTGAAGGTCAGGAGATGCTCTTTCACTGAGGCATCATTGCATGGAGGCACACGACTGAGGCAAGAAAACCAAGTAAAGAAAAATCGACACAAATATCGGTTTTTATTCTTATTGATTACTTTCAGCTGCACATTTAGCAAAACTGCCTCCTTGGGTGAATGATTCAAAGACGATCTACTGATAGCCCTACAGGGTATAGGAGCCAAGTGTTTTGTTAGGGGTTTTTGGACTTTATTACTAGAAGACCTAACTTCTGGGAGTCCTGTTAACTAAGTAGTAGCAATTTAGCTATAGCTCATGATGTTATAGAAAACATCAGTGTAATGACAGCTGCACTTAACTGCACACACTGCTCAGCAAATATCCTCTATTTTAAAGAGTTCCTTTAAAAGGACATGTTTTTTCAGGTGCTGTTCAGCTCATTAATTCAACCACATATCTGCAAATAAAAATGGTAAAAATTTCAGTAGCTTCCTACCTGAGGACAACAGGAGTAAGAACCTCTTACCAGGAGCAATGGTATTTTGTTTGCAATTTCAGTTTTTAGTTTTAGAGTTATGTGGACAGCCAGTACCCCTGATGGCTGGAAACAAGAATGATCTCAGCTGGGGGACTGAGTCATGTAGCACACAGGCAGTCACAAAGCCTAGGGTAGCAGATGAAAGGACATTAATTAAAGATTAAATCTGTAATACCATGACCAAATTATGAGGGAGTGCACTTGCCTTTTACCCACTAATCAGAGGTAATAACAGAGCACTTAAAAACATATAGATACTTTTATAATCTCCCACCAGAGTTAATTATTTCACTCCTTAGGGATTAACAAACTTCCTTGACCATCAAAGGTCAGTAGGCTAAGGCTATTTCTGACATGAGATAGTCCTGAGTCTGTCCTGTATCAAAGCTGCTGCTGCATTAAGAACTAGCCAGACTATGCCAACTGTTAGGTAATCTCAGCAGCAAAGCAACTGGAGTCTTGAAAGTGTGTGAACCAGATTTGCCTGCTGGCATGCCCAGTCTGCCGAGCTTGGAGAGTTTTCACTCTTAAAGTGTATCAATCATGATCTCACCTGCTCCCTCCATGCCTGCTGCATGAGTTTGTGGGATGGAAAATGTCTGGCATCAAGCAAACTCTCTCCTGATGCCAGAATCTCAGAATCCAGATTCTTAGCAGATTCTGAAAGAGAAAGGAGGAATGGCGAGAAGCAAATATCCATGAAGCACTTTAAAGGACTACAGATGGGAGTAGTCACGTTCTCTTTTAATTTCATATGGCTGTTTATGTACATATTAAAACTTCATGGGAGATTTTCAGGAGTTGTTCACAGTTACTGAGGTATGTGTTTCATAATCCTGGAGGCAAGTAAGGAATGAGGAAGGCTTTATGCCTACAGTAAGTCCTTTGGGAGGGCTCAGCAGTGGCAGGGTAGTGAGAAGCAGTGTGCATGCAGTTGCAGAAAGTTACAGATGACCTGTGGGCCATGTGAGAATGGCAGTATATCCTCAGAACACTGTGGCCACAGATACAGCTGGAACTCTGGTGCTGTGGGCTGTGAGGACGGAGTGCACTTCTGTCCACCTTAGCAGTGTCATAACAAGCCTTGGTGCAATCTGCTCTGTGGTTACACAGTCTGCCTGGGGAAAAAAATAGTGTTGCAGAGGGGAAAAAGAGATGGCCTTCTCTTCTCTGATGAATTACCAGATTAGCTACCAAATGATACAATTCTTGACTGACCCAAAATATTGTAGATTCCTTCAGTTGTAACTGAGAGTTCAGAATGATTAAGAATCAGCAGGCAGAAAGGGGCAAGAACACATTACACTGATAATCTGATATATTTTGTCAAATAGATATCACATTTTTATCGTTAGCAAGAACAAGGAAAACTTTGTTTCACAAGGAAAGAAAAAGCATTCTACAAATGCAGATGAATCCTTATGTCAGGCATCCCTGGGCTGGAATAGAAGAGCCCCAGAGAGTTCTGTGCTAAGCTGGGAATAAAATGAGAAAGTCTTGGGATTTCTCACTGAAAAAGACAGGGAAATTTCCCTGCCACTTGCTTCCTTCTTTTTCATTCCAATGAATGCTAAATTATCAAGTACAATTTTAATCACAACATGCAAGAACATGTTGGATTGACCAAGATTCCATAATTTTCTCATAGGCACAGCCAGCAATCAGTGATGACAATGTCTTTGGGCAGTACTTTTTAGCTCCTATCAATATTACTGTAACAAGGGGCAAAAGAAACAAGTACATCAAAGTGATTTGTCCAGATCAAGGCCAGCATCCTTAACTGGGAACACCATTTTCTCTCTTGGTGGTTAATGACTTGAATAGACATTCTGTGGCTCAGAATCCATATCCAGAAATATCTTCCAGAAAGCACTTCAGGAACTCTGGAAAAAACCCTCTAGTTATCCAGATAGAAAAAGGAAATTAGGTCAATCTTCAAACAAAGGAAAGCAGTACTTATTACAAAATACCCTCAGAAGAAATTATGAGAAGGATTTTTGCAATTCAGATTATTTGATGTGAGGTGGCCAAGCATAGGCACATTCCCATGTTGGGCATGGGAATGAATGTGTGTGAAAATACAATATATATTTTCAAAATGAACTGATGAATGAATCTAAAATTCATTTTAGAATGAATCTAAAATGAATTACATTTTTATTATGTGAACGGTATTTAAAATATAAACTACGTGTTTTTACAGAAACCTTTTTTTAGATTTTAGGACTGTAAAGAAGCCCCAGAGATATATGAATAGTAAGCAGATTTTTCAGATGTCCTCACTCTGCTAGAGCAGCATGAAAAGAGTTCAAATGTGGATGAGAACCAAGGATCCTGCTCTGTTGAACTGGCAGCATTCCTAAACATATCTGGGGCACAGTGAATGAAGTAAAGTGAACATGATTTAACACATTGTAGTGGGTGTAGTAAATTCAGATTTTATTCTGAAACATATAAAAGATGGTATTTTTTCCTTCTTGGACAACTCTATTTCAGAATCATGATGAATTAATTTTTTAACAAAGTTAAAAACTTGGGGTTTTAACGAGTAGTGACCACTGCAGCTACAAATGTGTCCTGGTTTTGGCTGGGATAGAGTTCATTTTCTTCCTACAGTTTTTTGTTTTGGTACAGTTTTTTGTTTTGGGTTTAGTATGTAAATGATGTTGATAACACACTGATTGCTTGGTTGTTGCTAAGCAGGGCTTACCCCCAGTTTCCAATGCTCTGCCAGTGAGCAGGTGCACAGGAAGCCAGGAGGAGGCTGGCCAGGTCAGTACAGCTGCCCTGAACTGGCCAAAGGGATATTTCATGTCACAGAGTGTCAAGCTCAGTGTATAAACTGGGGGGAGTTGGCTGGAGGGGGCCAGTCCCAGCTCAGGGATGGGCTGGGCATTGGTCAGCAGCTGGTGAGCAGCTGTAGTGAACATCACTTGTCTGTCTTGGGTTTTACTCCTCTATCTCTTCTTGTTAACTCCCTTTTCATGGATGTTCTTGTTATTATTATTATGATTTACTTTATTTAAATTATTCAAATGATCTTATCTCCACAGGTTTTAACTTCTTCTGATTCTCCTCTGCATCCCACCTGTAGGCTGGTGAGTGGATTCAACAGCAGCTTTAGTTGCCATTTGGGGTTGAAACATGGCACAGTTAAATAACCTTAGATACCAGCAAATCTAAGATAGAATAAAGTCTCTGTGTTGTAAATCAGCTATTTAAGTCATTACTAGTCATAGAAGTACTGAAAAATACTTGTTTGATTTGGTACAAAGTGTGGCTGATCACTGAAAAGCTAGAAATTGAAAATCCAGGAAAAAAGGAAGTGAAGAAGCACCTTGGTACTTTTTTCTAGAAGGAAAAGGACTGAAAAACATGCAGGGGAGATAAAAAGTTTAATCCAGACTAATTAAGAAAGTGTGATGCTTTTGACTCACTTTCTTATACTAAAATATAAGCTTAAGTTTTTTCCCCATTTTTTAGGTTCCTTTCAGCTTATAGCATTGTCTTTGCAAAATTACTTGAAATCATGATTTATTATTGTTTAATTTTGAAGATTACTGTATTTTACATGCTCCTGAAGAGGTCCCAAATTTTTTTCTTGTGTCATGCAATGAGCATTTAAAATTGCAACCAAGAAAATGTGTATCTCTGATTACCACTAATTTTAATGGAATAGTAAAGTGCTTTAATTTATCATCCTTCAGTCCCTTCCAACAGACAATCCTCTATCTCCTGAAATGCCTGTTTGTTTTACAGAACACTCATAACAAAATAATAATATTAATTATCATGTTGGAGGGTTGTGGGGTAATGTCTATCGCTGGATTGTTTTTAGACAGACAAGTGATACAGACAAACATCTATGACACCACAGACACAGCCCTGCCATAAGCAAGGGGATGGATCTGATCCCCTCTTGAGATGACCCAGTCCTTTCCAGTTCAGTGACTTACTGAAGAGATGGTTCAAATGTCTTAGTGACACTGGAGCAAGAATGTTATTGAGGCATTAATTTGTTGCACTTTCTATCATAAGAAAAAACTGCCTCAGTAAGAAACTTGACTACAGCATCTGACTCCTTGTCAACGTACAGGTGATGTTTGTCACATTTCAGGGTGAGTTTTCTGGTTTTATTGAAGAATGAAACACACCCACAATCTGAAATGATGCTACGATATTTTCTCATTTGTCTTTAAATACATTCCCCTATGAGAACTGTGGTTTCTCTCTGAAACAAAAACAAAAAAACCTAAACCAAACCAAACCCCCAAATCTCCCCAAAAAACCTCCAAAACAAAAAAACTTCTGAAATAGGTTTTAGTGTTTCTTATCTGCTGTGGCTTATTCAAGATTATAATTCAGGTAACTTTTCTTAATTATGTAGAAGAAAACATTCCTTAAATTTTCATTTTAGGCAGAATATTTGAAGTTACAGTTTCATAAATGTCCAAAACAAGTACTTTTCTCATAAATTTCTGAAGCATAAAGCATCCTAGATAGATCCATTCAGCAAAACCCATGCTCCAGTAAGTTTTTATGACCTTCCAGCCCTACAGAATGCCACCCTGTTTGGTGTGTACCTCCTGTGTGGGAAAGGTTAAAGGGTGTATAAAGGGAAGCATGTCACCCACACTTGATGTTACAGCTCATCTACTTTATTTTCATCTGTGCAAATTCTACCCACTTAGATAATTGCTACATATACACCCACTCAACTGCTTGCAATAGAAAGAATGCTATTATTACAGTATTTAACTGAAGTAATAACTAGAGCAAAGCCATCCAATCTCTTGACAATCCAGACCTAAATTATATTACAATGTTATTTTGAGATTTAATGGTGAATGCTGTTTATAATGCTTGAAGTGGTGCACAACCAGTCAGGAGAAATGGGACCATCAGACTGTTCTGAAGGGAAGATCTGGGTCCAGCCATGGGATAAGCCTTACAACTCTACATAATGGAAAACGTTTAATGAGATAAGACAATAGTCTACTGTATCTATATGTACATGAGTTTAGAAAATAACCATGTATCCAGGTGCCTGCAATAGTTAATAGCCATATTATTTGCATATGTGTCTCCCAGTAACAGTAACACAGGTGACTACATTGAATACACTTCAGTCCTCCTAAAAGATATACACTGAGTACATCACTAGTATTTTGACTGCTCACACCACACTGGTCTTGGTTTATTCTGCTCAAAATGGCACTGATTTATCAGAGAAACTATGTGTGCGTGGTTTTGCTGAGGTACCGTGGGTGTTGCAACCCCGGAAACAGTGTGCAACTACTGCAAACATTTCTGAACCTCTGTTTCTATTTGGGATAAATTGTTTCTTCCTCCCTCTTCTCTGGACTTGATGTCAGCAGGTTGTGTGTGACATAGTTGTTATGGTCTAGAGGTAAATTTTAAGTATTTCTATCATTTGACCCATATGTTGCTTTTGATTACATTACCAGCTGCTTATTTATCCTTTGAGCCATTGACTCAAAGGCTAAACAGTACATGGTGACACTGGACTGAATGGAGGGAAATCACCAGATATATTTCTGACCTGAATCTAGGCTGACCTATTATGAAGCATGAAAAATGTAGTGTGCTTATGTTCAGAAAAGTGTCACCTTTTAAGACCTTAATATCTAAATGGCAGGGGTGTTGTAACTAGATGATCTTTAAGGTCCCTTCCAACACAAAACATTCTATGACTTTATGATCTGCAAGACTCTGTCCTCTCTACGCTATATTTTTCTCAATATATAGTGTTAATCAGACTAAAATAATAATTAAACAGGAAAACTCATCCTATTTCCCCTGCCTCTAGGCACATAACACAAGACACGGTGCAGGCAATGAAATTTTATGGCAACTGCTGAATTCCAGCAGACTGGAGTGAAAGAGAAGTGCAAGGGACTAGTGAAGGTTGTGCAAAGGAAGGGTGGGAATTGTGAAACATCAGTGAGGTTTTACAGATTCCAGAGTGGGAAAGAAGCTGGGGAACAGCCTTTTTTTCAAACAAACCATGGTGTGTAAAAGAGCTGGGAATGACAATGGAATTTCCTGATAATGAGGCTCTGGACATTTAATAGTTTTGGGTCAATGAAAGGATGCTGGGAAGAGAGCACCTAAGAGTAGAAGCAAGCTTTCTTTGGTGACACTGATAAACTGGGTAAAGAAACTAGGATCCAAGGGCAGGAGACAAGGAGGGGCTTGTTCAAGTGAGATGGAAAAATCTTGAGAATAGAAAAAGAGATGGAGAAGGAGAGAGGATCTCAGCCTAAGAACTGGTACTGGGAAAGAAATAGGGAGTAAGAATAATGCAGACTGAAATTAGGTAAGAAAGAAAGGGAAGGCAGGAAAATGATATGAACGTTAATAGAGTGCATGTATATTGGAAAAGAATGCAGAGGACGCTTTCCAAATATTAAGGTATATTGAAAAGAGAGATAAAAATACCTGCTAGAGACCATGGTTTTTTTTACAACTTGGACGAGACCCAAAAATTCCAGATGATTTGTCACATCTCTGCAGTCAGCAAATGATGTACTGAAAACCATGGATGACAAGAAGGCAGGATGCAAACTTGTGAGATAGTGAAGGATACCCTTCTGCCCAGCTGCAGCCTCTAGCTGCAGTGGTTAGGAGGTCTCCAGCCCTGCAGGCTGACACCACTGTCCCTGCCAGTAGTGAGATGCTGAATCTAGAGCCAGTTGGCCCACACTGACAGCTGTAGATGAGAAGAAGGAAATTGAGGATACGAAAAAGAAATGGGGAGACTTGTGCATCAAAGTAGCCTTGGCTCTCATGATCTTGCATATGTAAGAGGGATGGCTTACACAGATACTGGATGAAGGAGCTCTTCCTGGAGCTAGGAGTAAATACTCTCTGATGTTCCTCAGATTATCATCTTCTGCTTCAAGGCAAATGAACTGAGTTAGTTTTTAGACCACTAAATTTTAATGTCAAGTGACTTTGTTTTCTCCTCCAGGATAGCAGCGATATTTGCAAGCACAGGATAAGGTTGAGCCTTTTCAGAATTTGGTTTGATTCTGCTGATTTTACATAGGAAAAAACAGAACAAGTTTTCACACTTAATGTCTGAATACCCCCGCATGAGCAATGTAGTTTCTTACACCATCTACAGTCAGGAAATTCCATCTATATAACAACTTTCCAAGAATTCTTTTTGGGGATGTTTCCTTCAGGATCTAAAGGAAAAACTCATTTTCTTCCTCATCAGTGAAACACTTCTCCAAGAAGACAAAAAATAATGACTCTTTGTCTTGGCAGCCACCTCTAAAACTTCCAAGCCTGCCTGCAAATAATCCCACATCTGTGGTACTATCCCGATTCCCACATTTTACCATCAGTGATTGATATGTTTAGAATGTCAATGTTAAAAAAAAAAGAAAAAGAAAAGCATTCAAGTACAGCTTATTGAGACCTCCAAGACAATCATCTCTTCCCATCACTCTTCAACATTACTGCCTGAAATAGGATCCAACCCTAGGAACCCACAAAGACCACCATTGCTCCAGAATGGGGTTAGTAGCAATTGAAAATCCTGTCTAGGTTCTGGCATTTATGCTCAAACAAGTATTAAGAGACAGGAGGCAAGACTGAGGCAAATTTTTAGAACCAAGTAATCAGTTTATTTTAGTAAGAAATTTTATAGCCTCCAAGCCCAGGTTGTCATTTTATGTTAAGCATGGAATCACAATAATTTAGGGCAGAGAAGACCTTTATGATCTAGTCCAAGCATTAACCAAAGACTGTCACGCTCACCACTGAACCATGTCCCTATGGACACTTAAAAAGACATTTGCTTGTTTTTTAAAAAAATACCTCCAGGATTGCTCCGGAGGTGGTGACTCCACCACTGCCCTGGGCAGCCTGTTCCAATGCCTGAAGAACCTTTTCAGTGAAGAAATTTTTTCTAATATCCAATCTAAACCTCCCCTTGTGCAATTTGACACCATCTCATCTTGCTTGTTGCTTTAGAGAAGAGGGATCACAGGATTTGAGGTGTGGCCCCACCAGTACTGAATACAGGGGACAATCCCTGCCCTGGTCCTGCTGGCCACACTATTGCTGGTGCAGGCCAGGATGTCATTGGCCTTCTTGGCCATCTGGGCACTGCTGGCTCATGTTCAGCTGCTGATCAGCACTCCCAGGTCCTTTGCACTGGGCAGATTTCCAGCCACTCTGCCCCCAGCCTGTAGAGCCCCAGTGGGGTTGCTGTGACCCAAAGGCAGGGCACAGCACTTGGCTTTGTCAAACCTCATAAAATTGACCGAGGGTCATCCATCCAGCCAGTCCAGATCTCTCTACAGAGCCTTCCAACTATCCAGCAGATCAACACTCCTGCCCAGCTTAGTGCTGTCTGTGAACTGACTGAAGGTGCACTCAATCCCCTCATCCAGGTCATCCATGAAGATATTAAAAAGGACAGGCCCCAGTATCGATCCCTGGGGAACACCACTTGTGATCAGCTACCAACAGGATTAATCATTCCATGTTTTACTGGAATCATCCTTGATGAAGGGGAGCCAGCTCCCATCACAACCCACCTGCAGTGTCATGCAAGTAACACCAGACTGGGACTGCCAAATTCTGTAACCTATTTATTTTCAACTTTCAAATAGCAGTAGAAACGCTATTACTTCTCTTGTAAACAGATTCATAACTTCAGTTTTTCTTGCTGGAAAATTTACTGGAATATAAAATGTGCCAAAGTTATACTGTCATGAACTCTAATTTATTCTATGCTTTGACTGACCTTTAACTCAGTTACTTTTTTACCTTGTTACTCCCAAAGTTATTTAACAGCAACAGGTATATCCCATTTTAAATTTCATTTTGGTAGGTTAAAAAAGCCACATGCATCTGCCTCATTCTTTGGACCATTTTCTGTCCTTGTTTCAATCTAAATTGACCTGTGTAAACAAGGAAGAAATAGAATTATATAAAATATTTCAGAGATTTCAGCCATGTCTTCAGTGTTAGCTGTAACACTTCAATAATCCTACCCGGAACATTGTAAAATAAGCCCTAAGGTTATGTTTACTCTTCCCATAGCTTCATGCCATTGGCAGGACTGCCTGGCAACATTAACAATTAGAAAAGGAAACGAGTTTACCATTTCTCCACATCTTGAACTCCTATTTTCTTAACACTTTTTGGTCTGGAACACACTGGGTAGTGCAGAATACAGGAGATTCCTGATTATTCCTAATTTCTCAAATATAAGTGTTCAATATGGTATTCTTGGTCACATGGTATTCTAAACTCCACAAAGCTACTAGAAACTCCTTACTACTGGGCCTGGAATTAAATCTGATAGACACTGTTCTTGCAAATATTGAGAAAATAAACTGGTTCTATTCTTACCATGTCTGAACGTTGATTTTTCATTCCCGTTTTATTATTTCTCCTCCTTTGTCTTTATGATCAATCTTCCAGTTCTCCATCTCATTACCTTAATTAAAAATTAGAGCAAAGTACTTTTTCAGCTCTATTAATTTTTTTATATTTATCTCACCTTGGTTGTTACTTTTATTTTTAGCTGAAGTTTAACATATGCATCCGATTCACATGGCACAGTTTATTATACCAATCAGTTCCTTTTGCTCCATTTCTTGTAGAATCTTTATAGTCATGATAATACACATTGTACACTAGGTATCTGTAGGAATTTTGGAAACTTTCTAAAATTTTTGACCATTATTTCACCAAAAAATTCCAGGCTGATTTTGCATCTCTTTATTATATTTTCCCACTCCCTGAGATCCAAATACTTAAATTTTGATTTCATGTAATGACATGGATTCCTCAGAGTAGTTTTGTCTGTCATTAGAAATCTCCCTTCATATGCAAATCTGCTGATAGAAGCGCATATCAGAGTCCTAAAAATACTCTGAAAAAGCCTCATGCCACTTTTTCATTGAGATGACTCTTAAGAAAAAAAAAAAAAAGAGAAGGAAAAGCAAAGATAGCAACACAATTATTTCTTTTTCTTCACAAAATACTGTTCAGTACTTTTTATTCCAATGTATTTTTCAATATCCATATTATCATGTTGCTGTTTCATTCTAGTTCTGTTCTTCAATAGTAGTTTAGTTCTTGCATTTCCATCCAGACTCTTTGGGTGATAGTACACAATCATGCAAACACAAAGGAAACAAAACACATGCGAACAAAACAAAATAATTTCAGCTACATTTGGCATTGGCTGGTAAGTATTATGTACAACATTTTTTCTCTCTGCACTGGTCATCTGAATGTACTTTTGCCTCTCAAGTATACCTTCTATCTTCATTCTTTCAGTCTCTAACAGCAAAACCACTTTTCCAATGATTTGCTGCTTCATGTTAGGCAAGGAATATCAAGTTTTTTATTCCCTCACAAGAAAACCTGTTACTGAACAAATCTGTCTTGTGCCATAAAAGCCAGAAGCCAACAAAAAAGCATCAGTGGTGGATGCTTTTTTGCAGGTTTGTGTCCTCTTCCCCTGGCCTGCAGCTACAGCACTGTAGGTGTGTGGGAAGCAATGTTCTGCAGTCATGCATTTTACTTCATGGGAGCCAATTTCTTGTTCTGCATCAAATCAAATCAATGAAATTCAATCACTTGCCTTAAACAGGCTGGATTAACAATTTCCTGAACTTCAAAACTGATACCTATGGGTTGTATCAGTCTAAGACTTCCATGATATAAGGAAGAGGGTGAACGACTGTACAACATAAGGGCATTTATTACATTTCAGGTTTCCTCTGCTGAATTCAGCCTTATTAGCATTTTCTATCTGTGTTCTGCTTTAATTATAGCCCAAGTCTGTGTGGCACCCGAGTCTCTTAGCCTTTTTAAAGAGGTTATTTCCTTTGTAAAACCAGTGCATTTTCTCAACGTAGCAGTCAATGTCACTGCCGGAAAGTTTCCTTGGTCAATGGGACACGAATTGTCTGGAAGCACGTCCTAGAGAGCCTTGTTTCTTCCAAGCAGGGAAGGGCGCAGAGGGCTCTGCGCGTCCCGCATTCCCCTGCGATGGGAAGCGGCTCAGGCGGGACTCCCGACGGCCGTCCGGGGAATTTTTTATCGGTGAGGAATTCCACGGAGAAGATCTGGGCGCGGAGCCTGCGGTGTGAGCCAGGCGCAGCTCCGCCTCCCCGTCCCGGCTGCGGGGGCGGCCGTGCGCTTATCCCGGGACGGGGCTGCTCCGCGGGCTCCGGGACGGCGCCGTCGCCGCGGGCAGGTGAGCGGGGCGGGGGCTCGGGACGGGACTGGACGGGACGGGATGGAGGGCGGCGGGGGGAGGTCCAGCCGCGTTCCAGCACTCCTGGGCTTCAGCAACGAGCTGTTCTTAGGGGCCTTTAGTGCCAGACATTGAGGAAACCCTCGAGTCTTCGCGGTGGTGATGTTTGGAAATGTTAAATGACAATTCCAGGTGAAGAAAAGGGACAAGTGTAGGTGTTGGGCACTTGCGGTATTTTACTGGTGTCTGAGCAGGACGAGTACCACATCTGAACCCAGATGCTGCTCCTTGTACACCCTCTTCATACACCCGACCATGTGTGCTCACAGGTCAGGAAAGCCAGCCATGTCCTGGGCTGGATCCCAAGCCCTGTGGCCAGCAGGGTGAGGGAGCTGATCCTGCCCCTCTGCTCTGCTCCAGGCGTGAGCCATCTCTGGGGTTTTCAGTCTAGTGAAGACATGGGCCTGTTGGAACAGGTATAGGGAAGGATCAGAAAGATGATCAGAGCAGTCTCTTGCGAAGACAGGCTGAGTGAATTGGGATTGTTCAGCCTGATGAAGAAAAAGCCTCAGGGAGATCTCATTTCAGCTTTTTAGTGTGTGAAAAGGACCTACAAGAGGGTGGGAGAGGGACTTTTTACACACGCATGTAACTGGCAGGACAAGAGGGAAATGGCTTTGAACTGAAAAAGGGCAGTTTAGATTAAATATCAGTAAGAAATCAACCATAAGAGTGATGAGATACTGGACCAGGTTGCTTAGAGCAGTTGTGGATGCCCCATCATTGGCTGTGTTGAGGGACAGGTTGGATTGGGCTTTGAGCAACCTGGGCTAGTGGAAGTTGTCAGTGCCAATGGCAGGGGGGATTGGAACCAGATGCTCTTTAAGGTCCCTTCCAACCCAAACCATTCTATGATTTTATTATTCTTCTAGCTCTTACCTGTCACATTTTTGGCAATCAAGCTGAGCAAAGATGGTCAGCCAGGGGTAGTGACTAATATCCACATGCTCAATCAAACCCAAGTGGGAATTCAGTTATTCTTGTTTACTGAGGCTGTAAATGGGAAACAGTGTTCTGGGTTTAGTATCCTCAGTGTGTGAAAAAAGTAGAATGGCTGCAAAAACCTGGGGGACTGAGCTCTGTAATGGCCAATAGTTTCTGTCTGGAGGGGATAGACTGTTCATTTTTGGGATGGATGTGCTGAAGGTGGGGGAAGTTCTACAAACACAGGAGGGTACAAGATGGGTGGATTTATGGAGAAAAATAAAGTGGGTGGTGGCAGGGTGAGACCAAGAAGAGAGTTATTTTCCATGGAACTGCCACAAAACATCCAGGAAATACAAAATTGGGCTTTCATTTACATTGAAAAGCAAGAGGCAGAATTGTAGCTGTTAGATGACTCCCCTTATGAAGCAGAACAATTGAGTTTGGGCAAAGAGTAGGAGCCTGCCACAAGAAAGCAAGTGTTAAAAAAATTCTCTCTCCAAGAGTCTGCAGTTACCTTACACTTGCTTCTGTGTAAAACATCTTCTCACTATGCTCTGCTAAACTTATTGCCAAGAGCAAACTAGCAAGCAGCAGGACCAAGATTATGACTCTTCAGTCATGACTGAAAGCCAGCTACAAGGTTTTAATTTTAATGTAGTAAGTCTCTTGTGACAGCTTTGTTCTTCCTGGGATTATAGTGTTGGTAAGATTATCCTTATCAGCAAATGATAAGCAAGACCTTAGGATCTGAACAACTTGTACTTCAGGAGACTTTTGTTGAAAGGGGAGCTCCTCTCTAAGTAGGGAGACAGTAATTCTGTCTTTCTCTGACATCACCTGTAATTTTACACTGTAGATACAGTGATTGCTCTGGAATTCAGTATGCTTTAGAGGTGGAGCCCAAACAAATACCTCACATGTCAACACATATGTTGTTCTCTATAAGAATGAAATCACTCAGAACAGTAGCCTTAAGTCCATCACTAGATAAGGAAAATGTAGACAATTTCAAAAGTGTTTGTTTGGGCTTTTTTGTTAAACAATATGACACTCTACCCACTTGTTAACCTTTTAGAGGAAATTCAGTATTGAAGTACATTGGAGCTGCTCCTGGCTCAGGTTTGATAAAAGCAGAAGAGAAATTTCTCCCTTAGATTTGACATTTGGAGCAAACCAAAGCCATTATAAGTAAATGTGTTTACTTTGTGGTAGCACTCCTGCATTGTCTCCTCCTTGCATAATCAAGGAGGTTGTTAGTAACAGCGTTACTTTGCAATAGGCAATATAGTTGTAATAATTTCATATATGGTATTTGGTAGAAAGAATGCTTCAAAATTGTCTTTGGGGTTTCAGCAGGGAACTGGTGAGACATAGCCAGTGGAACATGGAAAAATAGAAGTCCTGTCCTTTTGTAGCCCTTTGGTATACTGACAGTAGAGGAATGCATTTGCAATGTTGGACCTGCATCATATGGTCCGAATATCAGGGTCCAGGTTTCAATGATTGGAATTCATTCTTTTCTTATAAATATTTGATGTCATCTGCAACTGAACTGTGAGAGCAGTAACTGAACCATAGTTGAGTACCCAATTTCCAGAAGAAGCCATGCTGCTTCTAGCTGTTCCTCAATCAGTCAATCATTTATTCTTTTTCTACCCTTGGATTCAGCTGGAATGATGTTGAATTAGCTTGCATCTCACCCATCCAGCTAATTGGCAGAAGGTGAACTCTGTATCTACACAACTACTTACAGATCTCTTTGGTCAAACCTGTACTGTTAAATCTGTTTTGTAGGTTTTTAAAAAGTATAATTTTGCACATCAGCACATTTTACTTTCTTTCTAAAGCATTTTTCTAGTGTCTATATTGAACTTAAAAGCAAAAATTAGTAAGATGTTCATTTATATTGTAATCTGTGAGCTAACAAAGTTAAGGGTTGTGGTTTTCCAGCCAGCAAGTAATTTTCTGCTACATAAAAATTGAGTTGGAGGAAGAGGATCACTGGAATGTTACATTGCTAAAACTGATCAATGTAAACATCCTATTAATATTAGAAGAAAATTCTGAAAATGCTGAATAATGTAGAACATAGATTCCGTTCTTATTTGGTGGAGATTCTACTACTGATGGATACTTTATTGTCATGCTAGTTGATGACATAATTCATTGCATATATGCTCAATTTCAAAGAGATATATTTTTAATAAAAATTTCAAGTGGCATTGATATATAGGTATACATGCATATACCTGTATACCAACCTAAGTTTGGGCTGCTCCCAAGAGTGATTTTGCTTGTGCCTGCATTTTCACTGGGATCTCTTTAGCAGGGAGCCAGGAGATCCTGAGGGAGATCAGGCTGGGGATAAGAACGGAGAGTGAATCACTGGTAGAAGGATGACTTTCAAGTAGCAGCTCATGTGTGGCTTAAAGTGACTCTTTAAGAAGCTCCTGTTAAAACTATATAAGCATGAAACCTGTACAAGCTATTAAACCTCTAATTTCTTCAAAGAATGGAAGTGAATTTGTTTACAAGGTCTGTTTCCCACAAAATTAGAATGAGTGGCATCAGTTACCAGCTTCTCAGTTATTTTGCCAGAAGTTTATCTGGCTGTTGAGTCTGCAATTAATTACTCATGCTTGGAGGCTTTGGAATCATTTTAAATCTTGTTGATAGATTATACAATCTCTTGTTCATCAGTGATCTGTATATCCAAATTAATCCCTTTATCATATAGAGGTTATTATTGATGTCCTTGATATGGATATGAACATTTTATCTATGATTTTAAGACACTTTTGCTGCTGGCTGTAGTAGTCTGTGTTCCAGATCTGACCCCCCAATAACAATACAAAATCCACTCACTTCCTTCACCCGTGTTGCAGGCTGAACAAACTATTCCCAGTACTGCTCAGTATTTCTGATTCAGTAACCTAAGGTAAGCCCCCTTAACATGGCCTTTTCCTGGGCTCTGTCAGCACAGAGCTTGGCACACATTGAAGATTTGTAGTCCTTGTTCTTATCAGAACTTTATAAACAATAACTTACTATAGAGTAGCACCACACCATCAGTTTTATCCTTCTTAAACACTGTCTAAACAGATATTTTAATATCTGAATCATGCAGACTATTCCTTTTTTTCTTTTATGTTAGTGATAAAACCTCTTTTCAGTGAAAATATCCAGATCTTCCTATATCTTAGTGAGGCACCAGTCATCAGGATATAAACAACTCTATATTAATTCTTGTTACTTTTTGTCATACTGATTTCATTTTTTTTTAACCACATTGAGCATCTTTTAAGACAGTGCTTGCTTCCTTTTTCTTTACTTCCAGCTTGTGCTCTACCTATGAAACTGCCTTTATCTCAAACCAAGAGTTTTTGCACTTTTAATCTTCTGATTCTCTCACCCATCTCACTGCAGAGGGGAACAAGTGAGTGGCTGTGTGGTGCTCAGCTGCCTACTGGGGTTAAACCAAGTGCTCCTTTTTGGTGGCTGGTGTGGAGTTCAAAGGGTTTGAGATAAGGACAGATTTCATTGGGGTGTGGGAGACCAAATTTATAGCTACTGCAGCTACTCATGCTGCAGGGCTTGCCATGATGCATGTTAGGCTCTAGTGCTTGTTCATGGCTGCTTTCCACTTTTGCTGTTTGCTGTACTCCTGGTCAGCTGTAATTCTGCAGGGAGCTGTGCTTTATACCAGTCCATCCCTATATTCTACCCAAAGCTTCAAAGAAGGAAAACAGAAGTGTACAGCAGGTTTGATCATATAAGTACAGCTGTGAAGACGTAAAGTCAGAGAAGTCTGAGCTTGTTGTATTTTCTGATCCCGGCACTGACTTTGGCACTTATGATTTGTTTCTTGTTGGAACTTGTTCTGGTGGTGGGGTGGAAAAATCCACTCGTTAAACAAGCAGCAACCTGATTGAGGCAAAGAAAATCTGTATTCAGTTATGGATTACTGAGCTGGATTGCAATGTTTCAATCTCTGGCTAATGCTCAAGGCTCTTTAAAGCAGCCAGTGATGCTGGAGTGCTCTCACATTCCAGTGTAACCGCTACCTGCTGCCAGGCAGGCAGGGTCAGCTGTAGGAATGGACTAACTAGGGAGTTGCATGTGGAAAACATACCATGGAGCTCTCCTGGCCTTTGCTAGGGCTGGAAGATCTGAAAGAAAGGTGTTGTATGGATAAGGGGTGAAAAGCTGCTCGTCCCAGTGTTAACAGCAGTACCAAGTGTTGTCCCAGACACTTCCAGGCCTTGTGAAGAAGCCATGACTGCCTTGGTTTTGCTGCTATCCCTTCAGCTGCTCACTCCCCTGCTAAAAATACTATTCACTTATTCTCTTTTGAGAGAAATTATCTGATCAGCCATGTTGCAGGGATCCTGAGGCTTTGTTGAACTCCAGTCCTTCTTGTTTCAGCCCCTATTCCATAAATACATGGACAATCTCTTAGCCAGCAGCTATCTTAGCATGACAGAGAGACACAAAATATTTGAACTTGGGTTGTGCCAAAATAAGGATAAGGTGTATTTACAGAAACCTTTTTTCCCAAGTTGAGAAACTACAGCTTTTTTTTTGTTTGTTTGTTTGTTTGTTTTTTCCTTTCTTCTCCATGCAGGACATGCTTGGTAGAAAAGAATCCTGTGCCTCAGGACAGTTACCAATGACCAGCCTCAGCTGCCTTTTCTATGCATTGGAAGAATGGACTATTGTGGAGCTCCTGAAGAAATACCTTTTTCACCTGATCGTTGCCTCACTGACAATTAGTGCAATATTAGTTTTTTTTATAGTTCCTTTAACAATTGTCTTTTTCATTTACCTTACTAATATTTTGCTTTTAATATACCAGAGGAACAATGAGTTAAAAGCAGATCCCTTGAGTGATGTTTGGAATAGTGTAAGGAAAACTATAGCAAGCTTTTGGGATGTATATGCAAGAATATGGCATGGTAAGTACAACAGGACATGTTTGAAGTATTGAATTAAAATAAGTGGTAAATACACAGAAGTTTTAATTTTTTTCTTCCATATGGATGCAAATAAGCTACATTTATTATACTTTGTATGGCTTCTTTGAACAGCCTGCAGTATAGAACTTTCTCCACGTGCTCCTAGGATACTGTCTGCTCTAATTCCATCCAAATGGCTCATGGCAGGAGCTGTAGCAGGGATGGAAATGAAGGCAGACAAGGTGGAACAGAGCTCTTAGTTGGCAAAAGCTGTGTCTTTCCCAAGCCTTTGTATACATTAGCCTTTTAGTCTGGCTCCACCTGAAACCTAAACCAAATGTTGGAAGAGTCATGATAAGGATTCATAGAAGTTCATGTCTGTGAGGAAATTCCCTCTCATTGTGAAGTGAATATATTTAACTCCTGTGGAGAGAACCTCTCTTTGGGATTTTTAAAGATTATGGTTTCAATTTAAACATCTCACCTTCTCTAAAAGAGAAAAACTTAATTATGGAAAATACCAAACTCTTCATTCTCATTGACACAGAATGGAGATTCATACTTCCAGATTTCATGAAAGTATCCAGACTGTTGGCCACTATTTCTGAAAACGAAGCGTTTTCACACTAGTTGCTAATTTTTTTTTTTAAGTATTATTATTGTACTATTTACAAAAAGTTCCTAATTATTTCCTAAAAGAAAACAATTGCTTTAGTTCCCTCACTGAGAAAAATGTGAGGTTCAAGTCTGATCTCATGATTAACCTGACCAACAAATCAGTCTAGTGATATGCTGTGGTGTCTGAGGGACTTTCTTTGTGCTATTGACCAAAAGATCCATCCAGAATTTAATTATTTTGAAAGCTACTACAGAGGCTTTCACAAGTCTCTGAAGGTCACTTAACAAAGTAAAAAGTTTTCCCTAAAGTGCCAGATGATTTACAGATAACGTTGTCAGTGTATTGCTTTCCATCCCAAACAGGTTATGAGCTTCATGGTGTGAAAAACCTTCCAGAAGGACCAGGAATTCTTGTCTATTACCATGGAGCTATTCCTATAGACTACCTTTACTTTTTGTCTAGGCTGTTTTTGTGGAAGAAAAGACTTTGCCTGTCAGTAGCTGATCATTTTGTGTTTCGTTTACCAGGTAAGAACCTGTTCTCTTGTATTTAAGCTTCTTGGATTCAAAACCTGTCCTAGTTTTGGTGAACTTTATATTTACTATATTTGAAAGAGAGCTTTTAAACTAAAAGAATGCTTTTAGATTTTTAAACTAAAAGTTGGTAGTTGTAACAGGACAAACAGAGTAGCATTGTCCTGTCTTTTCAGTGTAAACATTGGTAAATCTTCCAAAGCAAGCAAATAGAGATTATAATCCTTTTGGGATTAAATGTCATCCTTCAGTAGAAAGTGCTGGATAGGACTCTACTATTGATCTAGTCCTGACTGGTCAGGAGAAGACACAGAGAAGCAAAAATAATTCAATTTTAGAAAGACAAGGCATAAAGAAGAGTGTCCAGAAGGAATAGCAGGGGAATTATTTTAAGGCACCTTTATGTCACTAATATTGAAAGCTGTTTTAAAATAGAGAATAGAGGAAGCTATTTAAAAGGACACTCTTTGGAAAACAAAGTTTTCCTGAAAACAAGTACTATAAACTCAAGTAAATCTGATGCTAAAACCATACTCAGGCACTCCTATAAAGTGTCCTTTCTTAAGTAGGACTGGAGAAGATTGAAATAATTTTCTTAAGTCTACTTAGTAAATACTGTGTTGTACTGAGCACATTGGAAGTAAGAAGTCATCAAAAGATGATTGCCTTTTAAGAATACCCTCAAAAAAGGAGAAAGTTTAGCAAAACCTTGCAAGGAAGACTTCTTTTTTTAAGGAATAAATAAGAAGGTACTGTTCAAATTGAAGTGTCCCTAGCACAGATTTTTATTACAAATATGAAATACACATTTGTTATGACTAAGCAACACTCTCAGCTGTGCAGTTCCTGGACTACCGGTGTGTTCATAAAATATTGATTTCATTATGTTCATGCTAGAGCAACAAAAGGGGGCAAATGCTGTGTCAGCCTTCAAAAAGACTATAAAAAGACATCTGCTAAGAAAGACTACAAATAATTGAAGTTAGACCTCCCCACTGCATTAGCAGAAGATGTGGCTAAAAGTGAAATTCCTCCCTAACCTTCTTTTGCTTTACTCTGCTTGCTTTTTGCAAAGAAATGTTACACTTCACAGATGGGTTCTTTAAAGATTTCTCATGAGCAGATGCTAGACCTCAGTTCAGTTTATTTACAGGATTAATTACACTAACAGGAGATTTCTTATTGTGAATTAATAAGTCTCTCCATCTCAGAATAGCTGTTAAGTAATAAAGCAACAACAAAAAAAAAAAGGACAAGGATGATTCAGAGGTGTGCTAGGGCTTCCTTTGAAAAGCTAGGACATCAGACAGAAGCCTTGCATGGCTGAGGGATAAAAAATTCTGTGAGACCTAGAAAAGGGGAATAAGAAGTGATAATATTTTCATGTGATACATTATAATTCTCATAAGTTTTAAAGCCAAGCAAATGAAGAACCTCTTTGCTTAATAACAATATGATCTTCCTGACTTGAGGATGAAACATATGAGTTCACAATAGGATTAAACAAAGTCAACCTCTGTCTTCGACAGAAAGATCTATTAAGCATCTATTAAGCATACCTTTAAAAAGATTTAAATACAGTTAAATTACAGGATTCAGCACTGTGTTATCTATTGCCTTCCAAAGTTTTTGTTGCAGACTTTGGTCAGTCCAGTTCTGTCAGAGCAGTTGCTTCCACTTATTGATATAAAAAACATTATTTTCAAACTATGCTTTTTGAACAGGGAATTTGAAAATTGTGGAAATACTTGTTTGCTTTCTATCAGAGTTCCAAACGGATATATTTAAATTACGAAGATAATATTAGAAATCATAGAGTAATTCTATGGTTCTCAATCTGTCCTTTAGAGGAATCCCAGTTATGGAAACAGAGGAAGGAGATTCACTGTGGTGAATTCATTCATGATTCATTCATGTGGTGCTGAAATTGCCCTGCTAGTTTCTGTCATTCATGCATCTTGAGATGCATGAATTTGATCCCCATAGTTTTCAATTTGACCACAAAATACTCAATTAAACAGCTCAAAACCTCAATGTTTAAAATGTTAAATGTCACATTTTAAAAGAAGACCAAAAATAGCTGCTTGTCAAGTATTTATTTTGTACAAATCTTTATTGTACTGATTCTTTTTTCTGTACTAAAATATGTAAAAAGGAGAGAGGAATAGATGCTTATTTTCTGATTTCTAGCTATGACCCACAAGTTTTGTTTACATAATTTGTTTGATAATTATGAAATATAGCATGTGGAAGCATTTTTTAATTGAAGCGTTCCTGACAATATGGTTCATCTTCATATTTGGGCAAAACTATTGCCAGGTATTTGTCATTTTGCCAGCATTTATTCTGTAGGTGTCTTACTTCCTTCATAAAAATTTGTCTTAGCCTAAATATATAAATATATAGCTACTAGATTTAAATTTAGTTGTAATTTGGCTCCTCCATGCAAACAGCATTTGGGATATATATTGTTATATTAAATGTACCTTATTTAAATTATTATTATTAATTATTAAATGCTCCTTATATATTTCAGGACTTAGGTTATTGTTGGCTGTGACGGGTGTCATACCAGGTACGAGGGAGGAGTGTCTTGTTGCCCTGAAGAATGGATACTTGGTGTCCATCTCACCGGGTGGCGTTCGCGAGGCGCTGTTCAGTGATGAAAGTTATCAGCTCATGTGGGGAAATCGAAAAGGCTTTGCTCAGGTCGCTCTAGAAGCAAAAGTGGTGAGTGCCGTACATTACCAACCCCAGTTTATGCTTTCTGCATATCTGCTTCATTATAAAATGCAGCTTAGGAGCATTTGTTGGAAAATCTTCCAGGAAAAATGGTTGGGAAATAAAGATTTCATTTCCTTTTCCCATTGCTTTCCTCAAGCATATTCATTCACAAGGAGCAAGAGTTTTGTGGAACTGTCAAACTTTTCCTTGACTGTTTCAAAGCATCCATATCTGTGGTTCCATGTCTGCAGTTCCATCATGCAGGCATCCAGTGTTTCATCTTGCTTGTATTTCAAGAATCTTCACTATGGTCCTTCTCCATTCTGCCCTAAGGTTTCATTCTTTTTTTCTTATCCTAATAGAATTACATCTTTATCTTACTTCAACATATCCAGTCATTTCTTTATGGTTCTTTAATGTATTATTTTATCTTATTTATTCTGTGAGGGTCTAGGATTTTGTCCTTACCTTTACTTTTCTTCATATTTGTGAAAGATTGCATCAACTAACTCAAGGTGTGTCTACATCAGTGTCTGAGTTTGAATCGTGTGCACTTTTGAAGCAGTTTGTGCATTTCCCTCACCATGCTTTCATTCACATCAAAAAACATGTTAGAATACTGGAACTGCTTTCTGGCTGAAACTAAACCAAAATTGGAACCTAATTCTCTCCAATGTCAAATGGTCTTCAGTCAATGGTGCCAAACAAGAACTAGTTCTAGATAAAAACAGAGCACTGAAATGTGTTCAGTGTGGGTGTCGGATTCTCAGCATCCTCTAGATGTGTGCTTCTCTTGATTTGCACTCCACCAATGTACTCATGGCCAAGGTTTCAGTTAGTTTCCATATGGATGATGATCTACAAATACAGCCTTCTACCACTAGCTCTGACTTCTTGTATCTAAATCTATGTGGCAGACTGTTTTTCTGATACAGTCTCTGGGAAATTATTTTATTTGGGGTGGCATGCAGCTGAAAGAGCAGCAACCCTGTCTTTTTCCTAACTGCCATTCCTCATCATCATCACCACCTCAACACACAAGCTTTCTCTCTTAATTTAGACTTGGCATACCTAGTGATTTTTGTGTCTGACAATATTGGTGCAAAACCAGACTTTATCTGTTCTATCATGCACTTTCTGCTGCTTTCTCATGAACCACACAATCAACACTTTCTCCTCACATTCTTATGAATATCCCATCACTTGCAGTGCTCTTTGATCTTCCACATAAAGTTTTCTGTCTATATAGGAGAAGCTGTACAGGGAGTTGAGTTCTTCCCATGAAACTTTAATTTCTTAACATCCCTTTTTATGCAGTTATATCACTTTTGCACCTCATCTGATTTGTTGCTTCTCAAAATTTGTTTTGGTCTCTTGTGCTATGGCTCCTAGTACAAAGGCTCTGAAGGAGCAAAATGCATGCTTCAGGCAAATATTTCTTCATAACTCTAAATTATTGTGGGGAGATAATTAAACACTAGAATAAAATTAGGGGCATTTACCCAATGGATAAAATAATTTTAGGCCTGGAATCCTGTTTCCACATCTTGTCTAATGTGGCCTTTAAAAAGTCAGGTTTTAGGTGCTTCTGTTCTGTTTCCTGTCCTTTTTCTTGAAAGAGTAAATGTTAATCATAATAATTCATATGCTGTGTGGGGCTGTACACCACCACTACAGGGAAAGTATCAGAATGTGAATGGGATAAACTCAGTCATGGGTTTCACATGGGCGTCTTGAGTTCCCTAATAGTCTTCTTATGTATTAAATTAATAATATGCTGAAACAGTTAGAAAGAGTTGTCACTTTCAAAACTTGAGAGATTTCTATTAATTTTGCTTTCATCTCTGTCTTTCAAGCTGCTTCAAACATCTGGAAAAAATTTGTCAGATGTTCTCCTTTCACATGGAACCTTATAGTAAGGCAATGTTACAGGTTGTGGATTTTTAAATAGAAATTGAATTAAAAACTCTGAGTGCCCTTACATAGATTGCTACCCCGATCAAAACACATCTCAAGAATCCTTGCCAGTAATTCTCCTAATTCTTCTAGTCTTCCATAATATAGAAGCACGTGGAAATTACTGAATAGTAGTACATAAAATTTTTACCTCCTTTTCTTGACAGATTTTGGGTTTGGTTCTTGATGGGGGTTTCAAAAATTTTATATATTGAATTGGGTATTCTTTGAGGGTAAGATTCTTGCAGTGTGAAAGAGTCTTGTGGTCCTTTGCATAATGTTTGGTAAAAGAGGCACTATGTAGGACTGTTACCAGGAGGGCAGAGAGAGTATATTATCCTTTCACAGCTGCTAGCCTGGACTTACCTTTACAGTGCTGGCAGTTCTTATATCTCTTTTTATTACCCTCATTCAGCTTTGTGGGTTTTTATGATCAGGAAGTCTGATTACATCCCTGCATGATGGCCATTGCTGTAATTAGCTTGCAAGCTTCATTGAACTTTGGGCATCATTGGTATTTATCTGGAAATCTGTAATCAGACAAACCCTAGATAACTGAACACTAAAATAAAAAAAAGGAACTGCTGTGCATTTAACAGTAGAGGGGGCAATATTAACCTGATATATAATTTCTTATATAAAGTTAGGTCCACAGTAGTGACTGAATCCTATCTTTTGACACATTTCAAGTTTGATTATTTGTTCTTGCTGCAGCCTTTTCAATACTGACCAGACTAGTCTTCCATGCTGACCAAAGACTGGGGTGTAGTGGATGCCAGGCATCCATCAAAGCCTCTCTATCACTGCCCTCCACAAGTGGTCAGGAGAGAGAAAATAAAGCAAAATATTCAAGGGCTGAGATAAAGACTGGGAGAAATCACGCACTGAATACTATTACGGGCAAACCAGACTCAACTTAGGGATATTAATTGCATTTATTAGGAACAAAATCAGAGCAAGACAATGAGAAGTAAAGTAAAAGTCTTAAAAACACCTCTTGCCCCACCTCTCCCTTCTTCCTTGGCTCTACCTTCTTCTCTGCAGAAGGCACAGGCAGATGGGGAATGGGGGTCATGGCCAGTTTGTTGTTTCTGGCACTGCTCAGAGAAGAGTCCTTCTCCTGTTCTAGCGTGGGGTCCATACCACAGGAGACAAACTTCAAATTGAGTCCATCCCCTGAGCAACAGGTTCTCTATGAATATGTGGGTCACTCTTCCACAGGGTGCAGTCCTTCAGGGACAGCCTGCTCCAGCGAGGGTCCCCCCTAGGGTCACAAGTCCTTCCAGGAAACCTGCTCCAGCATGGGCTTCTCTCTCCATGGGTCTGCAGACACCTGCCTGGAGCCTGCTCCAGCACTGCTTTCCTGCAGCTACACAACCCTCTTTGAGGCATCCATGCTCTGGTGTGGGCCTCCTCCATGGGTGGATCTCTGCATTGCTGGGGTCTTCTGTGGGCTGCAGGGGCACAGCTGCCTCACCCTGGGCTGCAGGGGAATCTCTGCTCTGGAGCATCTCCTCTCCCTCCTTCTGCACTGACCTTGGTGCCTGCAGGGCCACTTCTCTCACATTTTCTCACCTTGTTCTTCTCTGTCCACAATTACATATGCACAATAATTTTTTTCCTTCTTAAATATGTTATGACAGAGGTGTTTTGATCATTCCTGATGGGCTTGGCCTTGGCATGCAGCTCATCCATCCTGAAGCCAGCTGGCACTGGCTCTGCCAGACATGGGGGAAGCTTCTGGCAGCTTCTCACAGAAGCCACCCCTGTAGCTCCCCCTCTACCAAAATCTGGCCACAAAAACCAAATACACTGGGGATAGACTAATCCAGATATCAGAGCTTGTTCTATTATGTAGCAATTAACATAAGTTTGCTAATAGTTACTCAGATATCATGAATAAAAGCAAGATAGAATTATAAGAGTATTTTAAAAGTTTCTCTACATACAGTGCAGCCCTCAACCAAAGAACTACACACACTTTATCAAAATGACTACATTGTGGTTAATAACCTGTCACAGATTACTTGAATGGAGATTTCAAGACAAAACCAACTTTATATATGAATAGACATTCCCATCCATCATATAATATTACAGAAGTTCAATAGTTCTTCCACTGAAAAAGTTGAAGAAAAGCAAACAAGGAAGGTAGTTTCGGCCTCAGTCCTTACTTGTAAAGTTTCTGCATTTGGTTTCCACTTCATTTTGTGTAACTACTCTGCTTAACAGGAGTCAGAGTGTTACTATTTAATGTTATGACTCAGTGTACCTGTAGGACCTATATTTGTCTCAGTCAAATTCATCCATGATTTTCAGAAATACTCTCAGTCTATGGCTTGGTTTTTGCAGGCTAATGGGGAGGGATCATAATTTCTGAAGATCCCTGAATTTTACCTGTGCCAAAAAATTCCTTCAAACTGAGTTAGGTGAAAAATAAACAGGAGCTATGATTTTTAAAATTCTCTTGTATGGGCAAGGGGTTTGGACTACCTGATCTCCAGAGGTCTCTTCCAACCTCAACTATCCTGTAATTCTGAGATTTTCAAGCTGGCTGGGGGTGACCCAGTTCAGTTCCAGCACAGCAAGTATAAATGTGTTGGTTACTCCAGATCTGGTTGTGCTGCTTTAGAAATGTAAGATTTTATGTGCATATCTGTGTTTTCCAGATGAGGTACTGCATGTTGCTGCCTACCCTGCACCTCAGTTGCTGATCATTATATGAGAGTAACTTCTGTAGTTACCAGATTTCTTTATAGCCTACCATATGTTTCTCTTGTACTATTCCGAAAATTTAAAGTGCTTTGTCTGTGTGACAGATAGATTTCAAACATTTTACATCTTAGCTGTACAGTATTCAATTAATAGTTGAAACAAAGTTTAGTATTTTTAGAGTCCAGTACTTATATATTTTTAAATGGCATTACTGATTACTTTTTAAGGGTTTATTTCTAACAGTTTCCCTTAATTTTGCCTTCTGAAAGGTTTACTATTACAGCTTTATGCATGTTTAATACTTTTGTTCTCCCTCAGGTACTTTTTCCTTTTAATGCTTTATATCACAATGAGTTATTTGGTAGGCTCTAGTTAGGTATTTTTCCTGCTTGTTTTTTTCTCATCCTGCAGCTTCTGTTCTGTAGTAGTGATTCTTAACAGTAGGAAAGTCTTCTGGACAAGTTGATCCTACAACCTGTTCAAATTAGAGTTTCAGGAAAAGGAAAAGGGACTATAGAGGAGAAAAAAAATCTTTGCATACATGGATAAAACTACTGTCAGTCTGTCTACAAACTACAAAATCTTACCTCAGGCTGTAAAGCATGACTGTTTCAAGAGCAGGTATCCCAAGCATGTCTTTTTTCAGTCACAAAGATGAAGTGACCTTGTTCTGTAACCCTCAGAAGGTGTGTAGTCCAGGTCAATGAGGACACACAATTGCCTTTTTTTGTCTCAGAGATCTGCAGAAGTCTTTTCCACTGAAGTTTTGTCCAAACATTACTGCTTCATTTAGACCCTATTTGGGAAGCAGATGAGACGAGCCATCCGTGAATGTCTGCTTGCTTTCTGCAAGACTTCACAAACTGAATACTTTCCTATTCACCACTCACAATGAAAGCTTTAGACAAAGAAACCATGGAAATTTGTTTTATGTTCCAGTCAGTGATATTGCAGTAAATACATAATATAGAAGTTATAGAAAACCTAGTACAGTGTCAGTAATTTTATTTACAGATAGTGACTTTAAAACAGATGTTTATGGCAGCTGAAAAATAGCATTTTATTTCTATTCTGGAGTTTTTAAAATCAAGATTCCTTGTTTACTACTTAACTAACTGGTAATTTCCCTCTGCATTTGAGTGAGTTTCTTAGCTGCATTAGCAAGCACTAAAGCAGAAATTCAAACCTGGTATAACATTTCCACCTTTTTATTTTTTTTCCTACTTCCTTAGCCCATCATTCCAATGTATACTCAAAATGTCCGTGAAGGCTATAGGATGTTTAAAGAAAGAAGTAAGAACTTAAAAATCTATTTTATGTATTTTGAATGTTTTATCTTTTTTCTCTCAGATTTTTCTTGCTTTTATCTTAGATTTTGCTTTTCAGACTTTTGCTTACTTTGGATTCTCTAACACTTGCTGTGGGTCACAGGGAGCTCAAATTTGGAAACAGCTTGTGCATAAATGGTTTGTGTGTGAGATTTGTCTTATTTCTCTGGTCTATTTGACTTATTTCTCTGGTCTATTAAGTCTATGAAGCTTTGTTTTGGTGGACAACTGCTTCAACTTGCTTCAACCTGTAACAACTTCCTGACTATCAAATAAAGCATGGATTTTTAAGAAGTATTCTACATTAATCAGATTTCATGTTTGAATTGTGTTTACTGTGACTATAATCTCACTTTTTCTTCCCATAAACCATTTCAGGATTTTTTAGACAGTTATATGAAAGCACTCGATTGCCTTTTACTCCTCCATACGGAGGACTTCCAGTTAAATTTCGCACATACATTGGGAAGCCAATCCCTTACGACCCAAATATAACTGCAGAAGAATTAGTTGAAAAGGTAAGTTCTCTCTCCTTGCAATATTGAACAACATACTTTGCCTTCTACTATAGGTGCACTTGAAACCAGTTTTTTGCATGCTTGAATAGAGACAAATACACATTTACTAGCTTGTTCACCTATGTGCAGTTGAAGTTTGGGATTATTTAATGTGCAAATATCTATCATTAAATATTGACGTAGTAACAGTTGATTGAGATGCCCTCATCCTTTCCAAATGTATGAGCTCTGTCTTCTTGTTATTTCAACTTTGTTCCTCCCATGCCTTTGATAACTTTGATAATTATGATAATTGAAATGACGTAAATTATGTTTTAAGTGCAGTTTTCAGTAACTGTGAAAATAAATTTAATAAATAACAAATAACTTTGAGAATTTTCACCAAATAGCATACTGTGAAAATAAATTTAATAAATAACAAATAACTTTGAGAATCTTCACCAAATAGCATAGGGCTCTAGAAGCAAAGTGCTTCAAGAGCTTCAATCTCATTGTAAAAATAAAAATGTTAAAAAGTTGCATCCAAAATATAAAAATATTTTCAGTATCTACAGTTTGGTGAAATTAGTGATGCCCAAGAGCATAAAAGTGTTTATAGATCTAGAGTTTAAGCATTTTTCAAAATATAAAGCTAAACTGAAAATACAGCTTTAAAATTTTTCATGGAAGATGAGAGGAGGATTTTATGAGAAAAAAATAATCTGCTACAACTAGAAATACACAAAAAAATCATCTGTCAGAAATCACTCAGTATAAAACACCTTGCTGCACCCAAAAAGATGCAACAAGGCTAGTTTTTCTTCTTTTGTTTTCTTTTTTCTTTTTTTAAGGGTCTACTGCAGGTTGTGCTGAGCTTCACAAAAGTGAAACCAGAAAGACAGGTTTGGTCTGTTACAAGGGAACAGGCCCAGCAAGCTGTAGAGTTTGCTCTTAGCACCTTTAGGAGGTTGGAAGCAATATGACTACCCTTATGGTTATTCATATTCTTGTATTTTAGGGGAACAGTATTTTATGTACCTGCAAAAGTGAAATTGAAATTTCCCATGATATTGATTTACCTTACTAAGACAAACCTTCGGCTGCCCCCTTTGACCACTACCCACTTTGGTGGGAGTACAGTTAGGTCTTCTGTGGCTGATATTACTTAAAAAAAAAGGTAATTTAAATGAGGCTTGATGTGAGCAGTGGCCTGGCTGACCTCTCTCTGATCCTGCCCTGCAACGGAGTTAGGACATGCATCTGTCAGGAAAGGTTTTGCTACTCCTTTTTTTATATTTACAGAGATATTCTCCTATAACTCTGGGGTAGATCAGTGGAGTATGTAGCTACCCTTGTTTCAAGTTTAAACACATGAGGGAAAACAAAAGAAGATAATTTCTTATTTCTTTTAGAAATATAGAATATTGTATTCATTCTCTTCCTAGACTTTCATTTGACTCTCATGTAAAGAGTATTATGAATTTTCTTATTATGTGCATGCTGTATATGATAAAATTATGGGAGAATTCATGTTGGGAAGGACAGACAGAGGTTCCTACTCCAAATTCCTAGTCCAAGATAGGTCAGCTATAAGATCATATAAGATGAGTCAGGCTTTATCCATCATTTTTGATGAAAATTTTCAGGGATGGGAGATTGCAGAAACTTAATGTTTGAATGTGTTAAAGGCTGCTTTGACTAAGTAATGACCACATTTGATATATCTCAGTAATTTCAGCCTACCCAAAATGCAGTCATTGTTTTTGTTCCTTTCTTTTCCAAGAAGTGTGTCATTAGGACAGCTAGTTAATATAAAACACTATTTTCTTACAGTAGAGCTATGTGTGAATTTTGCCTCTTGAACCTCTGAGAACTTAGTGATTATACTTTTCTCCTATGTATAAAATAGGTCTTTAAAGGCAAATTTCTCTTCTCTTTTCAGACCAAGGCTGCTGTCCAGGCTCTCATAAGCAAGCACCAAACAATCCCAGGCAGCATATGGAAGGCTTTACTGGAGAGATTTGATAAGCATCGTAAAAGTGATTAGAATGCTCATGTTAATTGCATTGGTTTTGCAGCATAGAGTAAAAAACCATGTCCTACAGCACTGGTAACTAATAGTTGGTGTTAACCAGTTTAAATTACAAATTTCAACAGATTTGGTGGAAGTAAACAATTAACCTCTAGAAAGTTCCCCCATGTCTTTGAGAATATCCTGAACTAAGAAAGACTGATGAAGATGACTTCTGTATAATAGCAATGCAACAGCTAAATTCCCCCAAAAGAAATCATGCAGCCAAGATTTTCCTGGTTCCTAAAACAAGTTTGTACTTACATCTGAGGGCTTTAGTGGTGTTGTCTAGATCTGTGTGTTTGTGTTTTGAGCACAGTCTGGTTTCACAGCAGAGCCTCAGGATTGGGGTTGTCCAACCAGAGACCACCCCACAGGGAGCACCTTCCCTGATGGGCCCCAAGCAAGACATGTCAGAACAAACTGTCTTGCTTTAGATAATCAGCTACTGCTTACACCATCTTTTGTAGAGACTACAAAAAGAGACAATCCCATTAAAACAGATGTTAGACTCCTTCAAACACATCAGCCTAGTAGTGTGTACCCTGGAAAGCAGGACTGTGTGCATCCAAGACTTCTTCCCCACAGAAAAAGGTTTTTTAAAGAGAGGGAAAAAAAAGCTTTAGTTCAGCGTAGCAAATATTGCAAATACATGTAGAAGGTAGTTTCAAGTCTGAGCTGGTTCATGCATGCTCTATTGCACCACATAATAGTTGCCTAGTGGATGAGGCTGCCCCAGCCTGAAAACCCCTGGATGGTGTGTGCAGTATGGTTGTGCTGTATTTACTCAAATCTCCTAGTCACCAAGCTCAGGGGGAGCTTTCTCTGGCAGTGCATCTTTGAGGCTTATCATCACTGGTGGTTTGCCTAAAAATGCAGTAGTGCAACACTGCTGGTACATATTGAACCAAAATGCCTGTTTGAAAAGGCAGTCTTGTCTTCCTAATGCAACTTGTGGAAAACTGAGAGTTAGCACAAAGCAGAATGTGTTTTTACAGGCTGTGGGATGTTGTTACTGGTGGTAGTGGGACAACTTTGTGTAATCTATCCAATATGCCACTAAATGCAACCAACTCTTAACTTCAAAGACCAAGATAGGTAATTTTTGTGCCTCATTTTCCTTCATGTACTTTTAATATGTAAATAATCTTTCCTCTCAACATCCTAAAAGGTTACATAGCATCTAAGGAAATATATGTAATGTTTGCCCATTTTTCAGTAGAAAATGAAATCTGCTCTTTGGATTAAAATAAATTCTTCCCTGACCCTGCCTCTTCACAAGTATTTCTTGCACATCTGGTGAAGGGAGAAGGATGGACAGGTGAGTTATTTCCCTGGACCAAAAAGACAGGAATCCTGTCAGATCCTGTCAACCCTCAAATCTGTCTTAAGATACAGGAGTCTTTACTTGAACACCTTAAGTATAACTGCTGTGTACAGGCACAAAGATTTTTCTCTTAGCAGAGACTCAGCATGCATGGCAGATGAACTAAAGCAGATCAAGATGCAGACTGATATGCCTGGACATAAGCAGGAATTCAAACCATGAAGTCTTACATGCTGCACTGCAGCAATACAAGCTAAAATTCAAAGCCTGAGCTTTCAAGGGAGAAAAGGAACTAAAGGAAAAGGTTATACAATACTAAAATGGACACAGATGAAGAAGCAAGAGGAATTATAAGTAACCAGAATGTAAAGGCTTTCTTTGTATTGCAGAAACTGTAGAAGGACCAGACAGAATCATTGTCTGACTATCCTGTTTTTCAAGTACATTAATACCATCATGGAATGTGTCCAAAGAAGGGCAATGAAGCTAGTAAAGGCTCTGGAGCACAAATCTTATGAGGAAAATCTGAAGGAGGTGGGGTTGTTTAGCCTGGAGAAAGGAGCCTGTGTGGGGACCAACACCTACAACTACCTGAAAGCATGGTTGTGGCCAGGTGGGAGTCGGTCTCTAATCCCAGGGAATAAGGGACAGAACTAGAGGAAAAGAAAGTTGTGCTGGGAGAGGTTTAGATTGGATATCAGTAAAAATTTTTCACTGAGAGGGTTGTCAAGCATTGCAACAGGCTGCCCAGGGCAGTGGTGAAGTCAGCATCCCAGGAGGTATTTAGAAGATGTGTAGATGTGGCATTTATGGATATGGTTTAATGGTGGGCTTGGCAGAGTTAGGTTATTGATTGGACTCAATGGTCTTAAACTTCCTTTCCAACTTAACAATTCTGACTCTGTGACCAATTAACCACTTCAGTAATCAGAATTTGAACAACCTTTCAAATGCCATGCTCTCTGATACATGATACTAGGAGCCACGCTCCAACTCACAATGGAGCACTAACCTTGGGTAGGAGATATGTAATCAGAGTGCTGATTATTTTTAAAAGCAGATATTTCTGTCTCTATCTCCTCTATTTCAGCAGCTGTTAATATCTTCTAACAAGGTTTAAGTTCTTCCCAGGCTATTACATCTTTTAGCAGCACCACAGTGTTATTTGCAGCTTCTCTGAGTAAAAAATAATTTCTATTTTTTGTCTTCTGTCACAGTTGTCTAAGAGTATTTTCTGGGGTCTCAAGATGATGATAGAGAAAATTATTACTGAGAAACAGGAGGGATTTTGAATTATATATGTTATTTTTCTAATAAAAAATTGTGAGCAATTTTTCCAGAAACCTTATAGTAGTGCCCTAATAATAAGCAGTTATTATATTATTTTTGTGGCTCACTCTAAATTTTTACTCTTTTTAGAGCAGTATTATAGAAACTAGAACTGAAAACTGGTGTTATAAAAATTAGAGTTCTTGTCATACAAATGGAAATGTACTTGCAGATCAAATCACTCCCTTGATATGCTTATTTTTTAGCCTCTCCATCATACAATCAAAAAAGAAATGAAAACCAGCAAATGACCTGTGCCTGCCTCAAAGTGAAAACAGCATTTATGACTTTTGTTAGGTATAGTTTGCCCAGTAAATAATGCAGGAAAATTCTGGTTTGGTAGCTTTTTGTGTATAAGATTTTGCATAGGGGAAGAATATGATATTGATAACAGAGTAAATTAATAAAATCATAGAATCATAGAATACCTGGAGTCAGAAGGGACCCAGAAGGAGCCTTGAGCTCCAGCTCCTGGCCCTACACAGGACAGCCCCAAGAGTCACCTCACCCCATGTGCCTGTCAGAATTCCTCTTGAGCTCTGGCAGGCTTGGGGCTGTGACCGATTCATTAATTGGATGACAGTGGAAGCAGTTACATGGTAAAGAGTGTGTACAACTGCACATTTATTCCTTGGATGACAATGCACACAGTTACACGGTAAACTGAGTCCAACTGCTAAAGTGAGCAGCTGCAAACATCCAACAGGCAGATGATGTACCTGTAGAAGAGAGCTGGTCAGAAAAGCACAGCAAGAGGGGATCTGGAAGAGCTGGCCAAGTACATCCCACTGAAGGCTCAGAGTGCAGCCATGGCAGTGTTCCATGCCATCCTAGCAGGTAGGGTATCTGCATCAATACCTGCGTGTGCACCTGGTGTCACTGGAACACTACTTACTTCTTGGATTGATTTTTATCTGTGAATCCATAATTTTTTAAAATTTTTATACCTAAATCCAGGGATTACAACCACAGCTGTTGGGCAGCCAGGAATGCCTTAACAGCACCGTGAATGCTGCGTCCGAACCGGAATGTGTCTGGAACGCTGAGGTACTGCAGTGGGTACGGTGGGTGCCAGGCATGGATGCTGCTGCTGCTGCTGCTGTGGCAACACCAGCGGGGTTGGAGGAGGAGGAGGATTGCACCCACCTGGCAGGTACCAGGGAAGGGGTGGCTGGGAGGCATGTGGTGCTCAAGGCAGGAGGGTGAGCAGTGGGTGCCTGCTGCTGGGGGCTGTTTAATCTGGAGAAATGGAGACTCAGGGGTGACCTTATCACTCTCCACAACTCCCTGAAAGGAGGCTGCGGCCGGTTGGGGTTTGGCCTCTTTCCCCAGGCAACCCAGCGACAGCATGAGAGGACACAGTCCCAAGCTGCACCAGAGGAGGTTTAGGTGGGACATGAGGAGGGAGCTCTTCACAGATGAGACATTGGAATGGGCTGCCCAGGGGGCGGTGGAGTCCCTGGCGGTGTTTAAGGAAAGGCTGGACGTGGCGCTCAGTGCTGCGGGCCAGCTGTCAAGGTGGTGTTCGGTCATGGGTTGGTCCCGATGACCTCGGCGGTCTCTCCCAGCCCAATCCCCCCTGGAATTCCGTGGTTCCGGGCTCCCGCCCGCGCCGCCAGGCGGCGCCCTCTGCCCCCGCCGCCCCGCCCCTCCCGCTCGCGGGGACCGCGCGCCCCCTGGCGGCGTCCGCCCCGTGCCGCCGCGGCGGAAGCGGCGGGCGGTGCGTGCCGGACGCGGGTCCGGGCGGCTGCCGCGCCCCCGGCGGCGCCGAGTTCCCGCTGCCCTGCGCGCCCCCGCCGCCGCCGCCGCCCCCGCTCCGCGGGGCGCCCGCCCGCCCCCGCCCCCCGCCGGGAGCCGCCCCGGCCCGGCCGCCCCGCGGGCACCCAGCCTCCGCGGGGGCGGCGGGCGGAGAGTAAAAGCGGGCCCCGGCAGGGACGCGGGGCCGGAGCCGGTCCCGCCGCCGCCAGGGCAAGGTGAGCGGGCGCTGCCGGGCGGGTGGAGGGGCCCGGCCCGGGCCTGCCCCGCGGGTGCCCGGGCGGGAGGTGACTCGCCGTGGTGGCCTCTGTCACCGCCGAGCTCGGGGCCTTGCTTTAGTCACAGGGCTGCAGGCGGAGCGCGGTGGGAGCCGGGGGCGCTTGGCGGGGAAAGCCGGGCCGGGGCTGAGTCCCTCTGGTCGGGAAAGCGAGCCCCGACCTCCCCCGGCCGCCCGCCCGCTGAGGGAACCGCTCTGCCGGCACTAGCGCCCGCCCTGTTCTTGGGCCAAAACAAGGGCTAAACCCTCCTCTGGGCTCTCTCCTGTCGCAGGTGACTTTAGCAGGGTTATCAGGGTTTTCTGGTACTTTTCGTTTGTTTCGAGGTTTTTTTGGTGTGCTTGTGGTGGCAGTGCTAATTCTGGTAGAAACGCCCTCCGTAGCCGTGTGTTTCTGCTGGCAGGGACGTGTCGTAGCTGCTGCTTCTCAGTGCCTTTCTAGTTTGGAAACACTGGGTTGTCCTCCAGAGGTTTCACTTGCACATTGCATATGCATGCAGGAATGGTGCCGTGTGTCGTTTACGGCAGAGCGGGATGCTGTCCATAATCGCTCCTTCTGTCCTGATCAGTAGGGTCTCACTTATCCCAGCATCTTCTGACTGCAGCCGAGGGCCTCCGTTGTAGTTTAGTTAAGGACTTTCCTGGGTCATGTGCAGAAGTCGGTGACGGGAATTGTGTGTTAGCCTTGTTTCCACATCATAAAGCTTGAAGTGTAGGCATAAGTTGGTGTGCACTGTAATTAGTCAAACGAGAAGTTGTGTCTTTGTGAACTAGTGAAAAAGGTAAGCTGCTGCATTAGCAAGTTAGAACTTAAAAATATGCATTTTGAACTGCTCAAAAGCAAGTTGGAACAGACCAGTGTTGTTATCTGTTAGTGGCACATAAGAACCGTGTTGAACCTCTGTTCAATGTGGAATTTCTGGGCTTTTTTGGATCATAATCTGCCTTCTCTTCTTCACTGCCATAGCATCTGCATTGTGATGACCTTACTGCTGCTCTTAATGGATGTGGGAAGTAGAATTTTCTCAGCAAAGGGACAGGAGGCAACATATACAAGGTGTCATAAGGGGAACTCTAGAACAAAGAAAAACATTTGCACCATGAAGGTATTCAAGCACTGGATTAGGGGCCTGAAGAAGCTGTGGGAACTCCATCCATGGAGATCCAGTCCAGAATACTGCTGGACTGGATATGTCCTTGGGCAATCTGATTTAACTGGCTAGTTAGGAAGAGGTTGGACAGTATGAATTTCAGTATAACTTATCCTGTGATGCTCTTCAAGATGAGGAAGCAGCATTGTTCATGGTAGGTTTGACTGTTCCTGAGGGAAGGCAGTGCTTTAGCTCTTACCTCTGTGGCTGGTAGCACAGAAAATGTGAGATCTTATTTTCTGTTGCAAGTTAGCACACAGATATGCAAGTAAACTTTAAAAACTGTGGTGATTGCGTTTGAGGTATTGCATTGAACATTACAGGCAAAAGGACATGTAATATTTTGCAAGACTGACATGTGTGAACAGGATTTTAAATTTACTTGATGGAGGATTTGGGGTTTGGGTAAAGCCATAAGCAAAAGTATATAATAAGTGAGAGAGTATAGCTATAAGTTTTCTTTTAAGCTACATAATCACCTCTCAGTTTTGAAAAAATACTTCTGTGCCATAATCCATACTCCATATTGTTCTCTAGGTAGTAGGTGGAGCCATTGGAGAAGTCCAGACATAACAATCTGATTAATACTGTGGTGTTGAATACTACTCTGAAATCTTGCTTGGTCGCACAAGTTGTGTTTCTTTTACTTGCTGTGGGTGTTTGCTGCCTGACAGGTTCTGTAGTTCAGCTCTGGCAACTGGAATGAAAAAGAGCTTTCTCTTGCTCTCCCACACACTTTCTCTCCCATCCTTTCCCCCTAATTCACACCCCAAAGACAGGGGTGCATGAATTCAGTGAAGGACATGTCACTACTGCTGTGTGCATGTACTGGCTGGAGATAAATCAGCTGCCCATCACACTGTCCTCAAGAACACGCTGAGGAGCAAAATGTTGTAAGCCTGAATTAGTTTGGAACAGCTGTGGATTGTGGGAGCAAGGATTAGCTTTCTTCTCATTAATAGGAGCTAGGTACCTTGAGTAATGTGGGTAGAGGCTGATTTCCAAAACCAAAGGGAAAGGGACATCCTTGCTCTGTCAGAATGCGAGGGAAAATTGAGGTAGGAAAATAAGTGAAATGAGTTCTACTCTAGTATGTGTTTCAATGTTCCTTAGCAAATGTGGAGTAAAATTGATCTGCTTTGTAATTTTTGTTGTCACTGGTGTTCTGAAAGCAATATTATCTTCTGTATTTCAGTCTCTTGTTTCTTGCAAAACCAGAGCAAGAGTAAAACAATGGTAGACATACATGTCTGTCTAGGCATAGGAGCTTTGCAGTCATACCTGCTGTAAGTCACACTCTAGTAAACAAAAACACGGCAGCTTTAAGCTTAGATTAATTTCATTCTTAGAAATGCTGTTTTTCTATTTCTCTCTACAAGCCTCTTTTGCAGTTGCAACATTTTTTCTTCTTGGTCCTGACTAGCAGAAGTTGGAATATTAATCAACCAGTTTTTTCTAGCCTGGAATAATTTTTGTACCCAGAGGTATTAGGTTTGCTGTTCAAGCATTGTAGTTAAAATAGCCAAGCATTCAGGCTATCTGTGTTTATAAGGTGAAGTGAATAGCAAGTTGTCCCCTAAATTGTACAAAGCTAAGAAAAATAAATGTGGCTCCAGAGTTACAGTAAGCCTGAAATTGCAGGCTTGACTTCTGTGGGCTGGTAACTTTTTAGGAGCTGGTACTGGACTGGAGAGATTCTTATGAATAGCCACAGTAAGGCCAGAGCAGTTAAAATTCTAAAGAGGACTTTTTGTGAACTTTTTTCCCTTGTCCTTTCTGCTGCCTCTCAGTGTTGTGCTCTGGGTCTTGACCTGTCACTATCAGTAAATTTCCTTGTACAAGTTAAGGTCTCTCCAGGGCTGAGACTTTCTTATTTGAGAGAGTCTTCTTCCAGAGATGTCCTAGGCTTATAATGAGTGGAAGTATTCAGTAGGTTTTCTTTAAAGCACTGGATTTGAGATTGTGCTGTTTCCTGTTGTAGTTAGTGCTTGAGAGAAGGTTTTATTTTATTGTAACAATAAATTAGACTAATCAATACAGCTTTCTGAAATTCAAAAATCCAGTAATAATTGGTATTGGTAAGGGTATAAAGGTTCTGGGTCTGTGCAAGTTGAACAGTTTTCAGTGAGATAAAATCCTAGCCTGAAATTAAGCAGTGGCACCATCTTTCTCCATTAGAATTGTCAGCATTTCCAGTACCCAAAAGAAAAGGACTGTAAATATCAAGTAAAAGTTTTTCTGTGTAAACTCTTATGTTTCTAATAGGTGCTGCTGGGATGTGGGGTAAATGGTATATGAATAAAATGCATGAGAGAGGTTTATTATATTATTAAACAGTACAGACAGATCTATCTTTTTGAAAGATTTATTCATATATTTTTTTTTAAATTTTATTTTAAACAGGAGATGACAGGTGGAAATGAATCCTGTACTGCAGGACCGACATCTATGTCCTACTTAACTTGCCTGACTTACATTCTGGAAGAATGGACTGGTGTGGAGGATATTGGAGATTATCTGAGTTATGCATTTTACATTTTATGGGTGCTGTTTCCACTTGTAGTAGTCTTTGTACTTCCAGGAGTTATTGTCATTCTCTTCTATGTTTCCATTCTCTGGCTTCATATTTATAAAAGGAAGAATGAAATAAAGGAAGCTTATTCCCATGATGTTTGGATAGCTGCAAGAGAAATGTTGGCAACCATATGGGATGGACATGGAAGAATATGGCATGGTAAGTGAGATCTGACCTTTCATTAAAGCTTCTGAAGCTCTTATTCCTTGTTTAGTTTTCAAGATTATCAAGATATGCTTGACTGTTGCTGCTGGTGCTTGCCAATTCAGGCCAGGGTTTTTTTTCTGTTTTATGAATGACTGTCAGTGGTGCTTGAGACAGAAAAAAAAAAGACATTGAGACTTTTTTGAATGTAAGTTTTTTGTCTTATGCATTTATTCCTTTGCAGCTATAAAGTGACATCTCAGTTCTGGTTGAATATATGCACAATTTTTTAAAGTGCCTTTTTTTTTCCATTTTATGCTTTTTATAAATTCCTGGATTTCCTCATTTGAAGAAGACCTGAAATGTGTGTTGTGTTAAAAACTAGATCAATTAACTGTATCATTTCAGGGTTAATATGTGAAGACTGGAAGTTTAATGCCAGTTCCCTGATAGATAGTATGTCAGCCAGCACATGTTAGCTTAGTTTAATTGCACTTAACCAGTCTTACATGAAATGCCAAATGATGGCTAAAAGGAGCACTTAGTTCCTTCTTGAAATTAGCTTCAGAGCCTGACACTGTTACAGAACCCTACTTTTTTCTTTATCTTTGTATTTTGGACTACTGCTTTCTCTACTAGAATGTCAAAACTAAGGGCCTTGTTCTTTGTCCTTCTGCTATTATTTCTTTATGCAGACAGACTTAATAAATGATTTGGCTTTTCTCTCTAAGGAAATCATAAGTCTCTTTCAGAGTCATTCAGTCTAGATGCAGCTAAAGGAGAAAGAGATACTTAAGAACAATTTACATAAAGAATAAATCCTTCTTGAAAATCATCTCTATTTGTTCTCTAGTCAAAGAGAAGTGGGTTTTCAAGGCATTGATAACCAGATGGTGCAGCAGCTGTATCAGATAGGCTTTGTAAGACTAAGATGTAACTTTCAAATCTAAGAAAGTACACTACATCAAAATCAACAGCTACATCAAAGAGCTTAAAATGCTCACTTCACAATAAAAAGCTATTTACTTTTTTTTCACAAGAAAATTATTTTTTAAAACCTTGGCTCTTTTAATCCTTAGTAACTTTTTCTTTTCATAAGGTCTGACATTTTATTTGTGCAAGAAGATTCTTATCCGGTCCCTCATTGAGAGCTGTGACTTTTTTCTGCCCTGCCAGCTGCTTCCCTCTTATCTATACACTTGTCTTGCTAAAGAATGAAATGTTTTCCAGTTATTTTTTTCCCCACTTGATTCATCAGGATATCATAAGAAGAACTTTCCATCCTGAAATCTAACAGCATTAATAAAAAAAGAGAAAAAAACAACCCTACAACCAAAAAGCCCCAAATATGCTGGTTGATACCTGTAATTTTACATGTATTATGCCAATTCCATGTGTGTTAGTTGGCTGGCATGGAGCACAGTAATGATCCCTTGGGATGTGACAGATGATACATTTGCAATATGTTGCAGCTCCACAGTAAAACAGAGAGAGAAGAGCCAAGAGTACCTTCAGAATTAAATTAATGGAATAGGAATTGCAGACCTGATTAACTTTGGAAGATGGGACAGAATTTGGTTGAGGGGTGGTTTTTTTGGGGTGTTTTCTTTTTGCTTGTTTTATTTTATTGTAAAAAAGATACTGTAACAGTACTACTGGGTGTTAACTGAGTGTGTTCTAAACTGATGCATTTTGTGTTAATTAAATATATTCTGCCCTGTGACTTGAATAGAAATGTGAGGTCAGGAAGAAGCTTATGTGTGTTTATGTATTTTTCAGCTAGACCCATATAGTCCCAAATAGCTTTTAGTATATAGTGATGGAAAGCTGGAACAGGTATAACTTGGAGAGAAGAAGCAAAGATAAGCTTCATATCCTGGAGTAAAAGGAGACATGAAAATGTGTGATACCATGTCAAATCTTCTAAAACAGTCCCTGATGGCAATAAACTTTGAAAGGTTAATAATACCTTGAAATAGTTGTTTCACCACTCCATTCTATATTTTGATTTCTTTTGAATGATTGATTCAGAGGACTTTGCAGCCTTGAAAACAGTGAACAGAAAAAATAAGGATAAATTATACAGTTTGAAATGGTATGACTGGGTGTTTTGTTTTAGTGCTGGGTTTTTGGGTTTTTTTCTCTTTCTCTAAGTGCGGTGCCTTAAATCAAACTTGTATTTTCTCTGAAGCAACTTGTATTTCCTGTAGATACTGCAAGTTATTTCTTGACTTATTATTGGTCACTTTGTTCTTACCACTTCTCAGTCCATGTTCGTTTTAGTTTGCCAGCTTGCTGCAAAGTTAGTTTATTTGGGATAAAATTGTATAAAAATTTAACACCTGCTACATTTTTAATTCCTAACAGGTTATGAGCTTCATGGTATCGAAAATATTCCTCAAGGACCAGGACTTGTTGTGTTTTATCATGGAGCTACTCCTGTTGACTATATCTATTTCACAGCTAGACTTCATATAATGAAGAAGAGGCGCTGCAGCGTAGTAGCTGATCATTTTGTCTTTAGAGTACCAGGTAACACACTTCATTATAAACAAGCAGTTTTGGAATTGTTATTTGAATTTTTTAATTGTGTAATTAATAAAAAATTGTGTTGCAGGAGCACAGCTTTCAGAACAGACATTCAGACAAATTCAGTGAAAGTTTTGGAACAGACCATGTTCTTTACAAAGAACAACGAGACTGGCCCATGCAAGGGTGGGACATAGTCCTGTCTGGGCAACACTTTCCAATGACTCTAGGTGTTTAGAAACAAAGAAAAGGAGATTGTAGGAAAAGCAGTGTTCTCTGTATTAATCATTAGCAAAGATTTCAATAAAATGTTTCTTTTTCATTAATATAGGCAGAATGAGTGGTGTGAATTGATTAAGAATTAAACTTTTTGGAACAAATGCCCTATAAGTTAAGAATACTAGTCTGAAGAGACAGTGTATTTTCTTATTCTACCCAACTCTTTTCCAGTTGAGGATGGCAGGCAGTGGAACCTGTGCCCAGGAAGACTGTTTTGAGTAGAATCTGTTTTGGAGGAAAGCTAGAGAGGTGTTCAACATGTTTGTGTGAAACATGAGGAGAAGCAGATAGAAAATGAAAAATATGTTTAGGGCAAGATTTTGGCTGGATAGCCTGTTGAAATGCACTGACAGTTGGTGAAATTGATTATGTGAGGGGTTTTTTGTTGTCTGTGTGAAATGCAGTAGTACCCACTTTCTTTCCCAAGTTTGGTTTGTGATTAAAGGCCTGTCAATTCACAAATGTTACAAGGAGAATCCTGTAGTGTACTAGTGTTTTTAGTAGAACCAACTCATATAAGAAAATTGTCTTTTTGTTGGTATAGATTTACTTCAGCCTTAGTTCCTGAAAAGAACTTTTTCATACTGATTACAGTATTGCTTTGCCTCTACAACTGCTTTTGCCAACAGATTCATTTATCAGTGGCCATCAAATCTTTTGCATACAGATGATTAATATAACCTACTTAATGATGCAGATTTGGCTTTGTATTGTATCTTTATAGGCACAGATGTTTATCAAATGGGGCGTTATATTTTGCTACTTTTCTGCTAAGTGGGAGTATATGTATGAGTCCCCCAAATATCATTCAGTAGCATTGCAGAAACATCTTGCTGAATGGCTGATCTTGAAGAACTGGTTTTAGTGGTACAACATCTAGCCAACAGCCACAGGCATTCTTCAGGGATTGATACTGAGACCACTGCTGCATAGTGTTTTTATAGTACCCCTGGATGAGGTTCCACAGGAACCTCACGCACAGGAAATTCACTGGTGATACCAAACTGGGAGACCTGCTGATATACTGGGCATTAAAGCTTGTTCTCAGAGTGACTTCATAGAATTCAAGTGGCAGAAATATTATGAAGTTCAGAGCTGTGCCGCTGGGATGAGCAATTCTGTGCAGCAGTACTCTGGATAAAAGGGGGCTTGCAGGAAAGGACTTAAGATTCTAGTAGACAACAAGCTGAATGTGAGTTGGCAGTGTGCCCTTACAGCAAAGAAGATGAACTGCATGGTGAGCTTTTTGTAGCATGAATGTAGCCACTGGGTGGCTTTGGGTGAAGAAATTTTGGGTGAAGAATTTTGGGTTTGGGTGAAGAAATTTTTTTCCCTTGGCATGGCACCTGTGCAAGCACATCCGTGACGTGGTGTCCAGTTTTGGACTCCCTGGTAGGGAGCACACTGACACACTGGAGCGTGTTCAGTGGATTATGGGGGTCTGGAGCACACAAAGTGAACAAAAAGAGGTTGAGAGAACTGCATCTGTTTGGTGTTTACCAGATAAGGGTGTGGAAAGATGCTATTGCTGTCTTCAGTGACCTAGTGGGAGGGTGGGGAGAAGAGGGAGTCAGACTCTTCTCACAGGTGCACAGCGATAGATTGAGAAGTAACAGAGACATGTTGCAACACAAGACATTTTGATTAGATGTGTGGAAAGGTATTTTACCATGAGAGTGATCAGACACCTGAAGAGATTGCTTAGGCAACTTGGGGAATCTCCATCCTTGCAGACTTTCAAAACTCTGCTGGGTGAGGCTCTCAATAGCCTGATCTAGTAGAACCCGCTTTGAGTGGGAGGCTGGACTAGATGACCTCCAGAGCTTCCTTCTAATCTACATAATTCTTTGGTTCTGTGAAGGAATTAAGGCTATTCAGGGAGACAAGTCCAAAGACCCCAGAAAATGCTGTGGATTGTTTCAAAATAAGCACAGTAATCTGACTGACAGCTCAGGTAGATGCTGCTTTCCTTGTGAATCAAACCAGAAAGACTGCCTAATTTTATCCTAATACTAAGGCTGTCTGATCTTGATTAAGTGTTCAGGTTAAATTGGATGCCTTTTCAGAAGATGTTTTAACCAAAAGCTATTATGCTCAGTGCAGGGGAAATGGGACAGGGTGGCGGTGCATTTGGGGAGTCTGTTTAGACACACATGGATGTGTCAAAATTGTGTTGGTATTAAGTATGCTTTTCTTACATTTTGGAGGAGAAGGATATAAAATATGGTCATGTAAATTTTTTTTTACTTCTTTTATAGCTAGAGGTTTCCCACAGGGAAAAACAAACCAAATATTCCCGCTTTCTGTTTCCTTTAGACTCTTAGCTGTGTGGTGCTTGGAAAACCATTGATTTCTCTAAGTTTAGGAGAAAGCCTTTTCCCAATGTATTCAGAGAGGACTAAGATTTCACTTGTGTTGTTCTCCATCATCCTCTGCTATAGTATGGGCCATTTTTGCTTCCTGAAGTCATCTAGGAGCCCTCTTTAAAAGGATGCCTGCTAGTTTATGTAACTAAGACAGTCCCTTTCCTGTAATGTTGCAGAGGAAAGGAGCTTTGGCTTCTTGTCTGTTACATGCAGAAGGTGTCGCAAAGTATCTTGTGGACTAGGTGCTCTGCAGATATATATGTGTGAATTATCTACAACTATGGAAGGTTGGATTCAGTGGTCTAAATGGTTCCTCACTGTTGGGATCCTAAAGGAAAATGGGAAAACGATGACATCCTTGCTGTCTGGTAGCTGACAGCCCTGATATTACAGTCACTGGGGCTAAGATAGAAAAATGTACGTAGTGCACAAGTTGAGAGCAGTATTACATGCCTTGCTGGGTGCTCTTCAAGGGGTTTTCAAACATTTCTGCCAATACAGTCTTGTGGAAAATAGGTGAAGAGTATGTTGAGGCAAAGGGCAGAGTTTGGGTTGAACTGTGGAATAAAATTAAGTTTGAACTTCTTGGTGTCTGGAAGAAAATGTTTTGCATGGCTGAAAAATTGTGTTTAGATAATTTAGAGAGTTGTTCTGTTATTTAAAATGGAAAAACAGATTCTTGGTTCCTTTCATGCAGTGCTACCTGGTACTACCCCAGTGTTTCTTCTAACTTTGTGGTGACCTTTGCCTTTGACACAGGTACCCTGGCTGTCCTTTCTGGGCCATTGTGTCAGATTGCATCTCTCAGCTCATTTAAGGGAGCCAAGTTCTTCTTTGGTACTGAAGCAGAGATATCAATAGTAATGTGTGATCTGCTGGCAAGGCTGTGAAGCACTGCTCAGAATATAAAGTTGATACTAATCAAAGGGGGATATACAGCTGAGAAATTTTGTGAGGACTTAAAACCTCCCTGGACAACTATTCTTTAGTACATTTTTTTGTCTGTATTCTGACAATATTCTGTTCTTTTTTTTTACTGATAAATGAACTGGAAAAACTCATGGTGTTTGCTTTGTCATACACACTCTCCCCCTCACCCCTTCCTCAGTGTATCCAATGCAGAAACGGTGCTGTCACAGTCCTTGTTTCCTTGGAGTCTCTTTTCCTGCTTATCTCAACCATTTTCATTACTGTTTTGTCTGTCTCTGAGCTCACTGACAGAAAGGACTTGGAGACAGGCAGCTTTTTACCACCAGGTACATTCCAGAGAGCTTTAATTAGTTTGGGAATGTCAAGCATTGTAAAAAATCAGCTATTAAAAATCCCCCCAAAAAAAAGCACCTGAAAGAAATGACTTTCAATTCCATCTTCCATGCAAATGCTTTTGGATGAAGACTGAGTGTCATCAGCAGTGTGTGAGGCAGGCACAGAAAAATGAGACAGATGTATGGCAGCTTGTGTTCTGTGGCCATGTGTATGGACAGAGCCTGATTGGGTATGGAGATGAGTTGGGAGTAATTATACTCACACCAGTTAAAAAGACTAGTTAGAGATCAGAGTTTAGTTAAGAATAAACTAATAATGTGTTGCTTCATGCTTTTCTTCCCAAGCCCTTAGTTTATGCAGGCTGTAAGAGAAGATAGACCTCTGTCTTCTTAACTTTCTTTGGGCTCTCCTTTAGCACGTGTGTGTATATAGCAAATGTGTGTTTATAGTCACAGCTATTCATTTGTTATTAAGAGGCAAACTTGACTAGATCAGTTCTTCATCCTTTTCTATGGCTGATAAGGTTGTTTGCTTCAGTGGGAAATGTCAAGGAAGAGAAATAATGTTTCCCTTACTGCCCAGTCATCCAAAGTTACTATTTTGGTATGCACTACTCATAAATACTGAATAAGTTTAAAATCTATTGAACCAACCAAACAGGACTTACTTCCTGCAAACAGAGGTCTGTGGTAGTTATGTCCTTTAACAATAGGCTAGTTGTCTAAATTGATCAGATGTGTTTCTTTTGATGATTGATTGTAGCAAATTTTTGATGTTCTACTGTTTCTTGAAGGGTACAGTCCAAATGACATGTCAAATTTAAGGTGATATGAAGAGTTTATGTAACATTAGGTAAAAGACTTCAGTTACAATATTAAGAGAAGGTGAGTGTACCCAATTGAGGCTTACCAGATGCTTCTCTGTATGAAATGCCATCCAGGTACTCACAGACTGAACCAGTCAATTGCTGCAGTGATCCATAATGCAGAGAATGATGCATTTTCTTTGTCATTCTCCACCTTATGCTCTACTGTTCTTTGCTGAAGTTCACAAAATAGAACCACAACTTTCCTAGTTTGCTTCTTGTTGCTCTCTATTTGGACTGTGCTATGTTTGAACAGTGGAGCTTGGGCAAGGAGCCAGTGCCCTTGAGTCAAACAACTCCTTCGAAGGGACATGTGAAAGACATCTCAGAGTGCTTGACAGTTCTTTTTCAGTTTAGTCCTGACTGTGGGGTAGCACCTGACTTTACTATGGCAAAAAGCCACTGAAACCCCTAAATCTTCAACTTTGCAGACCAAAATCTGTAAGTTAGACTTAATGCTTCAGTCCCTCTTGGGGACTGTGGGCCACAGCTTATTAGACAATTAAATTTTAGCCATAGTGTTCTGTGCTGGGAATCTGTACTCCCTGGTAGTATGAATTAACACTTTAGGAATTAATGTTATCTTAACCCTGCAGGTTTCAGAATACTACTTGATGTATTTGGAGTTATACATGGACCAAAAGAAGCTTGTGTCAGGACTCTGGAGGAGGGTCATCTGTTAGCCATTGCCCCAGGAGGACTTCGGGAAGCTCTCTTCAGTGATGAAACGTACAATATTTTGTGGAGCGATCGGAAGGGCTTTGCTCAGGTGGCCATTGATGCAAAAGTGGTAAGAATGACACATAATGGAAGAGAAGCAAAGAAAACTAAGTTATTAGTACTTTCTTCCAGAGAAAGCTATTTTGATTATCATGTATTTGATGTTAGATTTCTGACTGTCTTGAGTATGGTCTACTTGCTCTCACAACTAGATTTCCTGACTCTTTTTGTTGCTTTTGATAGATAAGAAGGCTTATGAGTCAGCTAAGAATAGTGTGGTTAGGAAATCCAGAGTTCAAAAGAACAAGAGATGAAATACAAGATGGTTTCTCCTTATAAGCATGTGCTGTTTTATACATAGCTGGTTAGTATTGTGATGGCCTAGCCCTCCCTGACTAGCATGGTTGGGAAACAACCCTCTATATCAAGAGTCACAGAATGTGCTGAGTTGGGAGGGACCATCAGGATCATAGAGTCCAACTCCACATGTTTCTGTTTGTTCTGTCGCTGAAGTGTGGTGTGACCCAGCAGGGTATAGATTCACTGACACTTTGTACTGTATTGGCATTTTATGGTAGTGAGGAATGTCCAGGGCTGGTCACTGGCGTGAACTCTTCAGTTCTAATGTACAGCATTGGGCTTGGTCAGCAGGCAGGTTGTTATTCATAGGGGACCAAATGCTGAGGCACGACAGCGTGTGAGATATATTTGAATTGTAACTATTTTAGTAATCATTTCAGAATCCCTCCTGTTCTAGATTTGTACTTGGAAGATGTGTGCATATGTCCATAGGTCTGCATATACCTAATTTAAAAGCAAGTCTCGCACCAGGAGTTTTATATTTAGTTACTGTCAAAGACAGACTAGTTCAATCTCTGGATTTTACACAGAAATAGAATACTTTTAAGACCCAAGTGTGCATCGCTTTTCTCACAAGGAAAATAACACTGTTTAAGCAGGTATTTTCAACAGGTTTAAATTTTACTAATGTATTACAATAGCATGTGAAAAGCTATACTTGAGATTCAGCTGTGATTGTGCTAGTTGCATTTATTTAATTGGATGTGTGTTGGTTCCCATTATGCACTCACAAGGTGTGTTGCTTCATCCCCCCCTAAAAAAAAACCCTGAGAGATGCAGTAAAATAGAAGGAGTGTCAGAGACAGGCTGAAAGTGGGAAAAGCATCTTTATTTAGATTAAAGATGAACTTTTAAATCACCTTGAATCATAAGCAGAACTCCTCACGGAAAGAAGAATTTGTCTAAAATATCAGAAAAATTTGTCTAAAACTAGGACCTTCAACGTGTTGAAGTTGTCTTATTTCAGCAGATTTTTGCCAGAATTTCTGTCATATGAACAAAAATTTCTACCTCTATGTCAAAAGTAAGATGTTCCAAATAAGATTGTTCAAGAATAAAGACATTTGTATGCATTCAGTTTAGGCAACTGCACTTCCTTTTATTCTCTGTAATTATTTACAGACCTTTTTTTCCTCTCAAAAAACCCCAAACTTGATGCATGTCTGGAAAGTTACATGTATAGCTTATCCCCATGCTTGTCTTTAAAATGTTTAAAAGAATTTGAGTTCATGAAAATCCCATAAACAGTTCTGTATTTCTGATGATGCAGTGTATAGTGGGGACATACTATAAAATGCTATTGAAAAACTTTATATAGTAGCTAACCCCCCCACAGTTCTTGTAAATCTTGACAGCTGTTTGCAATTTTAAAAACAGCAATAAAAACTTGAAATATTCAACACCATTCCAAGTACTCATCAGCAGAAAGTCATGGACGTGTATTGAATATGACACATCAAGTGTGAAGCAATACCTTCATCATAGCAGAGAGGAATCAGACAAGTTTAGTGTCCCAATCCTGTGAATCCTTCCCTTTGAGCATAACTACAAATTAGGTAAGAGGTTTAAGCACTTAAGTCACAACTGTGCAAACACTGCTAGTTGGGGGGAGAGACACCCGAAAGCTCCATAGGTTCTGGAATTCTGGACTGCTCTAATAGACTTGCTGAAACAGTGACTCACTGAAATCTTGTGGTATTCTTCAGTTTGAATACTCATGGCAGAAGGTCACAGAAGAACTTCAGAATACCTGTTTTGCCCTCTATATATCCTTGTCTGAGAAACACTTTTGAAATTAATTTGCCTTTTAATTAAGTGAGGTAGAAGTTTTTTAGATAGTGCTATCTTAAATTCTTAATTATTTTTTTTCCCTCCTAGCCCATCATTCCTATGTTTACACAAAATGTTCGAGAAGGCTTTAGGACATTAGGAGGAATAAGTAAGATATTTTCTATTTTTCTGTAGTTTATTTTTCCATGTGTGTTTAGCCTATCTCTGTAGAAATAATCCTCATAAGTTTGAGATTTAACACAGCCTTGTTTCTTGATGTTTGCTCTCTGGTAGAGTTCAGAGATGTTATTAGAATTTAATATCTGCATTAGATATGATATTGGCTCATCTAGGTTACTTTCCACATAACAGTGTTCTTTTGCACAAGCAGTAGAAGAAAGAAAAAAGGAGCCAGAAAAACGCAGGAAGATGTAAGGCACTTTTTTCTCTGCTTATATCTGCTAGGCCAACCCTAGGTTTCCTGCTGTCTGTTAAGAAGCAAAGCAAGCAGGTTGGCAACTGACACAATATTCTTGTTTTCCTAAAGCTCTGTGCTTACACCTCTACCTGTACTTAAAGCTTGAATGGTTTGAACTACATTTAATCTGTAGTTGCTTTTCTGTTCTGCACTAGACCTGTGGTTCCTCACAAAACCTTGCATTTGGCACCTCTCCTTCCTTATCTCTATAGCCAGAAAATGAATAGATGGGTCTTTTGTCTGAGGGGTCCATCTCTGGGATGATTAGATGCCCACATCTCTGCTCATTTGCTAGTGTTAAACTCCCTCTTTTTTATATCTCTTAGTTACTATCTATCTAGGGGCCTGAACAAATCTCCATACCACTGGAGTGTTCTGTTTCAAATATGGCATCATCACCTTCATCAGAAGGCTGCAGGGCAGCACAGTTCTGTTTCTCTCCCCCTTCGTTTCAGAGGAGAAATATATTGCATGGAGAAAGCCAAGGCATCAGATGCAGAAGCTGGAATAATTCACACATTTGTCATGTTGTACAAAAATCAACAGCAATTAATTGTTGCTGTGTTTAGGAGAATCCCAAACAGAGGAAATTGAAGCCAAAATCATTTGTGCTCCTTGCATTCTACAACAGAGTTGTTAGAGGAGTGTAATTTCTTGGTCACTGGAGGTGTTACTCCAGTTTCAGTGGTTTTGTCTTTGTTTTTATAGGTTATGTACAGAAAATTCCACATCTTGATCAGTAAGGAGTTTCTTATGCCAGCATGCCATTTAATGGAGTTTCTTGTCTGAAATTGAGAACTATAATATTAGTGCTTATTTTTCAAAGAATCTCTTCTGGGTACATTTGGGATAAACACTTAGAAAGTGACATGTGGAGAAGAATGTGTCCTCTTAGAGCTGTTTGAAATACCTGTTTTTTTCTCTCTTTTTGTTGTTTAACTGCCACCAGTGTGTGATCTGAAAGAGCAATTCAGTATGTTAGCATGACTGACTTTTAGGCAGATAAGGCTATTTCTCATCCTGTAGACCTCAATGGGACTGAACATGCAGTTTTCCAATACTAGTTTCTAATTCTAACCTATCAAATGAGCTGAACTGTAACCGGTATTGTGTAAGATTCTCTTCCTCTCCAGAGAGGCAGCTATTGAATTTCTCTCCTCTTCTTTCTTCTCGTTTCAGCTACTCTTTGGAGGAAAGATTTCACACCAAGTTAGAGTAGAAATAAGTCTGATATAAGCATTAATGCAGCTTTTAGGAAATGAAAGTCAAGGTAGGATAGCACTTGAGATGCCACATTATTTGAGAGTTTGGTTGGGAGCTAGATTACTTTGCAAGCCAGTTTCAATGTTAAGACATAGTGGGGACAAAAAACTTTACAGAATAATCCCAGTGTCTCTTTCTCTTTCTCTCCTTCCTTCACCCTTCTCCACTCCCCTTCTCCCTTCCCCACCTTTCTTTCTCCCATTTTCAACCACATTTTTTCACATTAGAAATACTTAGGTCGCTATATGAGCGTATTAGATTGCCAGTAGTTCCTCTGTACGGGGGCTTTCCTGTCAAGCTTCGTACATTTATTGGAGAACCCATTCCATATGAACCAAATATGACTGCTGAGGAGCTAGCTACAAAGGTAAGAGAGATATCTATATATGAAAATTTAAAATATTGATAAAAACCACTGCAATAGTCTTGTCAAGAGATTTCTGTCTAGAAGCCAGTTATAGAAATTGGTGGAATCATGGTAAGTTTTGTACTTGCCTAACTCTGAATGTTGTTCTTAAATACTGTATTTTTTATTACTGCAACTTGCAGATGTTCTAGGTCTTATAAAGTTAATTTCACCCTATATTTGCTTTGAGAAACAGCTTGCTTTAAAGACTGAAGAAGTTTGGTCAGACAAGACAGTTCTCAGTTGATAGAGAGAAGCACTTCACCCAAGAGGAAGCATTCTGCTTCCTGGTGTTTTCATAAAGATACTAAGGAAGCCTTTCAAACAGCAAATCTATGTTCACAAACTGTTGGAATTGCATACAATAAAAGAAAAAAATATATAATTTCACTGCTTTGCCTAGTGTGTTTCTGTTTTGTACAGCGTCAAGCCCAGCAATTTAACTTATAAATGTTCCTCTTAATTCAGATTTGCATGCCTTAGAGACAGGATCTTCAGGTCCTCATGTTTATTCAGTTTATTAATAGATTTCACAGTGCAAAGACATAAACCAGTTAAGTGCTGGAGCAGTGAGATGGAGTGGGCTGAAACAGGTATTTTTAAAAACTCCACAGATGGTCACTTAAAATATTCTAAAAATTTCACTTGAGAGAGAGACTTTTCTTGACCATGCAGGTGTCAGTTCAGTTGTCTCTTTGTCTGTTTATCCTATGATTAGATCTCTGCAAAAATACTCTTAAAGTATTTGTCTGCAGTATGTTAGGCCCTGCTTATGGAACACTGCTTGTTTCTTTTGTGGGGTCACTCTGACAGGACTTCAGAACTAGCTTTCAGCAGAGAATGCGTTTCAGTTACTTTCAGACATGCGTTGACATCTTACACTTATGCCAACCCTCACTATTTTCTGACTTAAGTTCAGATTCTGCTAGATAAAACCCCAAGAATGTGAATTCCCTAGAATCCTACTTAGAGTGATTTTGAAGTTGTATCTCATGTTTCAGGCTATGGCACAGTATGCATTTTCCCATTATATAGAGCAAAAAATAAAGTTCAAATTTTTTACCTAATACAAATTTTAGATCTGTACAATCACTTAGGACCAGATGTATGAAGTCCTTGTCCCAGGACATATCAGTTGATCACTTACTTCATATGAACAGTGGGAGCTTGTACCAACAAACAACATTCTACTAATACCTGTCCTTGCTGACCACTGGTTTACAGAGGCAAATCTCTGTTTTTCTGTTTTGGGCAGAATTCCCTAGCCTGTGCTTGTCTGGGCAGAATAGGAAGTGTGTTCTCACCCAGCTTTTGCATGTTGCCCTGCTTTTGCGTGTTCCCTATATAGCTTTTATATAATAAGAGTAACTGCTGTGACTCCTTGGCCTGTTTGTTTTTTGAGTGAAAGTGAAGGCTGCTGTCACATGCAGCTAAGGGGCCTGAGCATGTGTCACAGGACCAGACCCTTCAGGGGCCTTGGGGCCAGAGGGCATTACTTTGTACAAGTCAAATGTGCTGAGACACAATGGTGTTTCCAGTGCTGCTTCTGAGCAGGTGTAGAATCAAAGGTGGTGCCCACTGGAAGAGTGTTATTGATGCAAACCTGGGCATAGGCAGAAGTTTGAGTTGCAGTACATCATGCAGGTGTTTAACATGCTTTATAGACCTGTCTTTTCATGAATTTACTCTGTTGTCATTTGACTTTTGCGTATCACTAATACAGCTTGTGAACACATCTATCACACATAAGAGATATTAGTTTGTTGGTCTATTTCTTGACAGTGTTGTCACAATCATATCCTCTGGGCTTAAATATGGAAGAACAATATTTTGAATTTGCAATATATCTGTCATATTTGAAAGGATTAAAAAGAGCCTAGAAACTGTGTTATTATATGAGCAGTATGAAAATGAGGTTTTCTGACCAAAATCTTTTTTCTTTCCCTACAGACAAAAGCAGCGGTCCAAGCTCTCATAGACAAACACCAGAAAATACCAGGAAATATATTTAGGGCATTAATGGAACGATTTCAAACACAAAAGAAAGAAGATTAAGGTCTTCTGAGCTTAAACTTCTATAACTGCTATTTAGTTAAAATATTCTTAAAGTCACATTTGTAAATTATTCATTCTTCTAATAATAGGTTTTAAATACTGTCCTAATGATACTGCTGTATAATTCAAGATAGAAGTCCCTTGGCCTTGCCCTTTCCCCTGTCCAGTATCAAGCTCAGGAACCCAAACTTCAAATCATTCATAATGGGGCAAAGTTTAATTTTTGATAAATGCATTCCTACCTTGGAAGTGTCTGGGTTGTTGATCTGGGTTTGTTTTGGGGTTTTTTTTCAAATAGTACTGCAAGCCTTTATGTATATGGTCTGTCATCCTTTTGGTCTGTCATTGTCTCCCATCCCCACCATGATGGATCTCTAACCTGAATGTCAAACCCTCTGCAGAGCTGGAGTCTTACTGTCTTGACTGTCATCAATGTAAGGAGGTTTTGTGGGCCAGATTAATGCCATACAACACATATGAAAACTGTCCTGAAGTTGTTACTCTCACACTGCTGGGAAACAGTCCACCACTTTTGGCCTGCAGAACCTCTAGCAATGCCTGCAAAACCTGTGTTGCAAAATGTTTCATTTTGCTGGGTGAGCTCAGAAAGGGTTCAGAGGAGTGAAAATTGATTAGAGAACTACAGTGATCAAGGAGGTTTGTTATGGAAGCCAGAAACCACATTGATGATGTGAATGAGAACCCTACAACATGACTGCAATTCCAAGCCAAGGCATATTGGATATCTGCCCTTGAGAAGAGACTTGTCCCATTTATTTCTCAGTGAATCTACAAATTCTCTGTTGAAACAATGAGCCAAGCATTCAAACATCAAGAAGTAGAAATGAGAATAGTGTTTAGTAATATGAGCTCAAATATCTTTATTTTGATGGAAAGAGAAAATTGTTACAACACTGTAAAAGCAGTAGTTTTTTGAAAAACAGAATTGACATTCCCAAATACCCTTTAGTATGTGAATAAACTATTAAATATATTCTTCAAACAGTTATTTATGTAAGTTAAATAATGAATGAGAGGGATGTTCTGTATATTTTCCTTAAGTGAAAACAATTGAATCAACAGGTGAGAGATGCAAGATTGCACTTTTGTGCACTTACAGCAAATTATATTTTTTTCTTAGCTAAAGCCTATGGTTTTATTGTCCATATAGGAAATACTGAAATATTTCTTCTAGTTTCCAGGAATTTTGATCTACAGTTCTTAAATTAACATCTGGGAATTTTTAGTTCTGGGATGAGGACAGATTCCTTCAGAAAAAAAAGAGGTTTTTGCTATATAATGTGGTTGCCTTTCAATATTGTTGAGGTGTGACCTTTTCTTAAAGCAAAATATACCCACCCCCAAAAAAATACCCAACAAATAACCAACATTTGAAGGAGCAGTTGTATTTGATGTAGTAGTCATTCTTCTCACCATTTAAGCACGTACTTTGCTTTATGCTCTTTTAAATGGTAAGTTAGTGGCATTGCATAACTGCATGTGGGTGATGCCCTGTGTTAGAAAAATATCACTTAATGGGGAATTGTCTATCAAGTGTGGTTCACAGGAAGCAAAAGGCTTACTTTATGATATTATTTTATACCAAAAATGTTTTACGTGGTGTTAAAATTTTTAAAGCTTTGGGAAGAATCATGTTATGTAAAAGCAAATGCCCATTCTGAAGTTTAAGTGACTTGGGTTTTACTTGAAGGCAAGATTGCATTCCTTTTAATTTATTGGACTGTGTTTCAAAAATACTGTTAAGACAGCATGTCATGAAAAAGGATAATGCTAAATTCCTGCATTGAAGTATAACTTAAGTATGATCTTTTGTTTACTGTCCATCTTGAGGAAAATGTACATCAGTCTGTGTTGTGAACATCTCAAAGCGGAACATATTTTGTGTTGAGGTTGCATGTATGTAAAAGAGAACTCAATCTAAAAGGTTCTGTTAGATGTGGACAGATGTTGTTATCAGAGATTTTGTAAAATTTATTTTATTAAGTATGTGGGCTATTTGCTGCAGTTTTGTCCCCTTATGTATTGAAAGATCAGTATAAAAAATGAAGGGCAGTATTGGTATCTGTAAGTGTTCATATTTGTATAGGCCTTTCATATTTATTTCTATATATTAAAAATATATAGAAGACACTTTTTGAATAAAATTGACAACTGGAACAGACTTCTGAAGTTTTGTGTTGTGTTTGAACTAAATGGAATGGATATATGGCCTGTCCTGCTGAACCCTGAGTGGTTTTGAGCAGCATACCTACCCCTGAGATTCCCTTCTTGCCTTGCAGTGACTCAATAGGGATGGAAGGAACAAAACCCCATAAGGAATGAAAATAAAAATAATTCAGACAACAGTGAAATAAAGGAAAAAAGTCACATAAATAATAAGGTCTGAGTTTTAATAATTGCAGTCTGTTCTGCAGAGGGGCTTTACAAGAACTGCTGTACCACTTTAGTTAAAAGTTATGCAACAGAAAATAGGCTATAAATACTGACTAGTAAGGTTTATTTGTGTATATTTGGGGTGTGAATGACTGCCTACTTAGTTTTATTGAAAAATAGGCAGACGTGGATGGATACTCTCACAAGTAAGGTTATAGATCTGGCATCCTTTTAGCTGATTTGGTTTACTGTGCATCAAGCAGAAGTATTCAAAGGGTATTTTAGCACGCTTAGACTAAACCACTGATTGTCTGGTTGGCCTTTAGATACACTGAAGACCTGACATGTTTTTCCATTTGAGCAGTATAAGCAGGATATGCATTTTTAGGTTGTTTGGAAGTAGACCAACTGCTGTACTGACAGGTCTTCATCATTATCTCTGAACAAGACCCGAATCTCCTACTGGCCAATTTACTGTCCTGTTGTGTAATAGCAGAGCTCAGTCTGAACATCTATTATTAGGATGCTTTCACATGAAATTAATCTCTGCAAATGCAAGGTAGAGCAGTTAATCAGCGCTGTCAACACAACTGTGTGGCTCATCCGGTGCGGGGTTTGCTGTACAAGTATAGCATTATGTTGCTTCATCCTATTATTCTGTGGAGAAGATACAGCTATGATGACAGCGTGTTAGCTCTACGGTGCTTAATCCTTATTAAGCCCATCATGGACGCTAGGATGCTTTTCTTGGTGTTATTTTGGCATCAAAAAATTGCCGTACCAAAAGTAAATGTGGGAGTGCACGGAATTTCTACACGAGCATAGTAGCACTGAAAATGCGTGTTAATGCAATGTTAAGTAAGATGATTCTCCAAAACATGTCTGCTAAAACTTCAAGAGACAATCAGATGACACTTTTCTGTTTTCTTCACTTTTTTTTTTGAGCTCAGGACTAGTCAAAAGAAATGATGGTCTCAAAATTATGAAGGTGACCAGAGGACTGGAGTATCTCTCATATGAAGGCAGGCTGAGAGCGTTGGGGTTGTTCAGCCAGAGAAGAGAAAGCTCCAAAGGGGCATTGGAGCATCTTCCAGTACCTGAAGGGTGGTACAAGAAAGCTGGAGAGGGACTTTTGACAAGGCCATGTAGTGACAGGACAAAGGAGGGATGCCTTTAAACCAGAGAGAGTAGGTTTAGATTAGATATTAGGGAGAAATTCTTTACTGTAAGAGTGGTGAGGCACTGGAACAGGTTGCCCAGAAAAAGTTGTGGAGGCCTCATCCCTGGAAGTGTTCAAGGTCAGGCTGGATAGAGCTTTGAGCAATCTGGTCTAGTGGAAGGTGTTCCTGCCCATGACAGGGGGATTGGAACTGGATAATCTTTCAGGTCCTCTTCCAACCCAAACAGGTCTATGATTCCATGATACTTTTCTCATCATAGTTTATTTGCAGTATTTGCTTGTCTGCTTTTATTTTCCATAATTTAGCATTGCACAGATGGTTGCAGATTTTCCACTTTGCAACCTTGAATTTTGTCACAGCATGCATTGCATGCATACCATCGTTGCTTCCTGAAACATTTTAAAATTGTTAGAATTATCTCTTTATGTCAGAAAATTGGTCAGAAAGACGTAACAAACTTTTGAACTGTGGGGAGCCTTTTCTTAAAACCTGGAGTGTTTACTAACACTTCTCGCTTTTGCCTGTGAAACACTGCAAGGTGAGATGCCATTTGGAATTAGGCTGCATGTATAAAGCAGACCCAGTATTTTTTTCCCCATCATGGAGCTGAGTCGGCTGTTGTAGATCAGTTCCTGTTCCATTAGGCCTTGTCCCCCCATACCAGTTACTGTAACGAGTGAATGCAGCACAACTCATCAAATCACCTTTGGCTCTTGTTTTCCTGCTAAAGCCATGCCATGCTCTGGAAACATGAGATGCCAATGTTCTAACAAAACAGGTATTATTCAGAGAAGATTTTGAAATTTAAAAAAAATAGAAGGCAAGTAATTGAACTGTTTTTACCTAATTCCTTTTAATAAGAAACACAATGTCCCAAACATCAGGGAGGGTAGGAATTTACAATTTTGTGTCATCTTTCTGCAGAATTTGTGGCGGATGAATTGGGATGCAGATGGGGCTAATCTTCATATATTCCAGATGGATTGGCTTTTCTGTTTCTTTCTTCTGTTTCTTTCAGTAGTGTTTTCTTAGGTCTACACTTTGCTCAGAGCAACTTATTTTTCTTTCAGTTACTCCCAAAGTGGGAACAGAAATGGAGGCCCCAAGGAACATTTGTTTGTTCTCTTTTACAGAATCACAGAATCAATTTGGTTGGAACAGACCTTTCAGATTGTAGAGTCCAACCTATGACCCAGCACCACTGTGTCCACCAGACCATGGCACTGAGTGCCACATGTCCAATCTTTTCTTAAACACCTCCAGGGACGTTGACTCCACCACCTCCCTGGGCAGCCCATTCCAATGCCCAAACATAATTTCTGTGAAGAAATTCTCTCTAATGTCCAACTTAAACCTCCCTGATCTATTTGAAATCTACCAAAGGTACCTAGAAACATTTCTGAGCTCTTACTTCTGTAATGAAGTTGTCAGCTCTCCAGACAGTTTTTTAATGATCAGATTTCTCCCTACTGTCTCAAAAACACTTTCCTGACAGATCCACCAAAGCCTTTAAAGCACCCTCTCCATTTAGAAATGAATTTTTTTTCCTCATTATGCAGTGGATTAATTTAAACTAGTGGGCATAGCATTTGCAGATTTGCTTGGTTAATGTTTTTTACCATAAATTTCCACTTTCCAGACAGAAATTTTGGTATTTGATCAGGCTTTGTAAGAACAAGATTGAGGGAAAAAGGCTGACTGCAACTTGGTGCAGTCTCTGAAGGGATTAATGAAAATATAAACCAAGTCTCACAGCTGAAGCAAGCACACACATACCCAAAACTAATTTTGGAATCCTGATTCTGGGCAATCCTGAGTCATGCTTATGAAAATAAAATTTTCTGGCTTCTTTTTCTCCTTGCAAAACCTACACTAGCACAGAAGCATAGCAGCTTTGATGGCATTTCCAGGACCAAGGTTGCCATCTGAGTTGAGCAGTGGTGAGGGCACTTACCCTGGAGGACCAAGCTCAGGAGAAGACCTCAGGAGCCCTCAGGGCCTGTTTGGAGCAAAGTGTAACTCAGTAGTATGTAGAGGAAGATGTCTAGTAGTCAGTGCTATATTGCACTATCATCAGGTATTGTCACCTCCAGGCTTGTGGTTTCCTCTCAAAAGCAAGCTGGTAGTCATGCTTGCTACCCATTTCCACTCTCTGCCACTTGTCTCTGCCAAAATCTTTCTTGTAGCCATCCCTTGTGATGATACCCAGAGTCTTCAGGACAAGGCTTAAATCCCACTAAAGCTTTGCCTTCAGACTAGGGTGAAGCAAGCTCAAGCACCTGTGTTTCCTTGGGCCTGCAGCAGTGTGCTGTGGTGTGGTGCTGTGCTGGGCTGCCTTTGCAGAGCAGCCAGAGGAAGAGGCAGCAGCCTGGCTGACCCAGCCACCCTGTTTCCAGTGCCTCATGTGCCCTGGAACATCTTGTTCAGCTCAGGTGTGGCCAGACAGACACAGGAAGTTACAGCTGAAGAGCTAATGTCATTAAGTTTGGGTCTTTGTGCACATCCCACCACATCCTTAGGATCCTTGTACAGAGGAAACTTGATAAGGGAAGGCTGCTTTTCTAACAAGAGAGGAAGCTTTGTATAAAGAATTTCTGGTAGTTTTCTGTCATCTTACAGTATGCACAAGTACCATTTCTAGGAGGCAATAAGCTTTCTGCATAGCAGTGGTAATAAATGAAGCAATAGACACACTGTGTGTTTATTCCACCCTTCTGGTACAGCAAAGGGTCTGAATTTGTGCTGAAACCACTTTTAAGTTTCTTTGGTTACTCTGTGCCCAGTGTTTCATTTGCAAAGCTCTCCTTTTGAGCCAGTGGATGTACAGTTTGACAAGCACTCACATTTGGAGGATGGCTTTTGTTGCTGTCTGCAGCAAGTTGAGTCAGAAGAGCCTGGCATGTGGGCAGGTAAACACCCACCATGGCCCAAAAACACACTTCAAGAAAAAAAGAGAGGAGAGAGCTGACCTAAAAAGGCAGCCAGAAGATCTCAGCTGTTGGAATGCATCAATCCATCTTTAGTTTCTTAACTCCATAATATCTCACATTAATGGACCAGATACTGTCTGGCTTCACACAGCAGCATAGGTAAATGTACATGTGTGTTTTTGTGATGCCCTGTTTCTTTGGGATAAACATGAGCATGGAACCTACTTCAGCTGCTGATGCAAGTCAAATAGACCATTATTATTCAGTCCACCTGGGCTTTGCAAATGTCAAGATGATATCAGTCATGCTTGCTTTATCATTATTACACTTAATCATTTTTATTAGCTGGTGATCCAAGCAGTTTCTGTAGATGTACTGATTTCTAACAGATTGCCCCTTCAAACCATGCAGCAAAAATAGATAGCAAGAAAATAATTATTTGTGTAGCCCAAGCTCCTAGTTTTAATGCAGATCTCTGCAATTGTTGGAACTAGGTCTATAGGAAATTTTTAACAATTAATTTGCCTTTCTGCAGATCTGGGCCCCATTTCCAATATCTAAAGTAAGAGACAGCACCTATGTTAACAGCATGCTCACATTGGAGCAAATAAAGCCAGAAACACTCAGGTTCCTGAATAAGGAACCTGTTTAGGTTTCCACCTCAATGAATATTTTTTATATTATGTATATCAGAATATTCCTGCACTCTAGAGAAAAAAAACACACAGGACTAACAGATTTCAAAATGAGGAAACCTGATATTTTCAAATATAAAAGTGTAGTTCACCTGTAAAAAGGGGACACCCCAAAAAAGACTGACATTTTCATACTGGGGCTTTTCTTCTGAAGCAGCTTGATTTCTTTGGCAGGCTGTCCTGTGTCAACAGTCCCTCCTCCTTTCCAGGCAGCGTGCCAGGCAAGAGACAGCAGCAGAGACAGGCAGTCAAAGGAAAACACGTGAGTGTGTAGTATCAGCTCTTTTGGGACAGAATGAGGGCCTGCTTCCATCAAATTTAATCAGATTTAATACTCAACCTCTGGGAGCAGCTACTGTTTTGCAACTGGAGAGAGGAAAAGATGTTTGGCTGAGTGCAGGCAGGATGTGTTGGAGAAGGTGGTGGTGATTCAGCCCAATATAAATGTGCCACTGCTGGGTGGGGCGAAGTCAATTTTAAGAGGTGCAGCAAGTGTTGGCAGCTGCATGAAGTAAATTAGTAAGTCAAATGAAGAAAACATCACTGGCTCCAGGTAATTCATATGCCCATGACCCAAATTTCCCTTCCTGCATCCCATACTGCTCTGTGTGTGTGCTGGGTTTACCTTAAATTTTAGCAGAAAAGCTGAAGGTTTATTTCTCCCAGGAATACATTTGTGTAACAGCAGCGCATGTGGAATGGAAATATTTGATCCTCTAGAGGTTGCTAGGCTGTTTTTTCCCCCTCCTTTGCTACCTAAATTTTTGTTTAGTGAACAGTGCTGCCCCATTGCAACCATCCTAGTATAAAATCACCAACTTTAGCTGCCACTAGCATAGACATTACTTAGCAAGGCAGATTGTCTTAACTTAGAAAAGCTGTCAAAATGCAAGATATATGAGAAATAGCTGAGGTCACTTGTTTTGTTCAGCCTAGAAAAGCAGAGACTGAGGGGAAACCTCATTGCAGGCTACAAATTCCTTAGAAGGGGAAGCAAAGGGCCAGGGATCCCTTCTTTTTGGTGACCAGTGACAGGGAATGATCTGAAGTTGTGTCATGGGAGGTTTAGGCTGGATATTAGGACATAATAGGCTCTTGACCCAGAGGGTGGTTGGGCACTGGAACAGGCTGTCCAGGGAAGTGGCCACAGCACTAAGCCTGGCAGAGTTCAAGAAGCACTTAGACAATGCTCTCAGGCACATGGTGTGACTCGTGAGGATGGTGCTGTGCGGGGCAGGGAGTTGGACTTGATGATCTCGTGGGTTCCTTCCAATTCAGGATATCTGTGATATCTCAACATTGCTTAGATAGTGCAGTTATTCCCCTTTGTAAGAGGAAAGGAAATTTTTTTATATGTCCAGTTCCTTAAGATGTTTCCCCTGGCCAGCCTGAAAGCCTGCCCACCCCATGGAGTTTAAGTCTGCTCAGTTCACACTTACAAATGCCATAATGCTTATAATGGGAAACCCCAAACATTGCATATCCTTTGCCCTGGCATCTGAGGGCAAGGGAAGGAAGGATCTTTGAACAGGGAAGCTTGCAGTGTGAAAAGGTTTGCTAACACTTTGGCCTCTGTTTTTTTGTTCTTTCCCCCAAGCACATTGGCCGTAAGTTAGTTTGCAGTTAGTGCTTCTGATGTCAGGAACGATAAGGGCACAGGGAATTTAAAAGCATTGCTGCCTTGGCACAAGTGGAAGCCCACATTGCTGCAGCAGAGATTATTCCTTTGAACACTTGCTGAGCACCTCTGAGCACTCACACCAGCTGCTGCATCCATGTTCTGACAGCTCTCAGGAAGAGCTCAGACTGGCGCCGTGCACCGTCCGAGCCAGCAGCGATGTGAGCTGGCACACAGGGAGCCAGTTGTTCTTGCAGCCTGATGTGGGCTGAAAAAGCCAGTATGAAAAAGTTATCTTTGCAGCCTCTGCTTAAAAACCAGACATGTGGGACCTGGAAAGTGCCAGAACAAGGAGCACTGCCCTACTGTATATAAAAGCTCAGGTCTGGCAAAGCAGCAGGACATGGTGCCCAGCTCCGTTACTCACCCTCCCTACCGTGCCTGACCAGCTCTATGTCCTTGCTGGCTCTGCTTTCTCCAGCTGCACAGTTTGATCTGTGCCCTCATGCCTTGACACTTTGTGTATTTGTCCCAGGCAGTTAAAGATAAATAGCAGAGAGATCCTGAGCCTAGAAGCATCTCTGCTTTCTTCCCCCTAACCAGCTGCCTTCACAAGAGGCAGAGCATCTTCCTTGGGCCTGTCTTCCTGTCTGAATTCAAATGGCAAGGCTTTAGTACTTCCTTTGAATCGAGGTAGTAGATAATGCAGAGCAAATGACTGCTTCTGATAACTCAGGTTTCAGAAAAATGTCAGATAAAGTCTTCAAGGCAAACTGTAATGAACATAAGGCTTTTATGTTCTTCCAAGATTTTTTGCTTTTCTTGAAGGCTGCCCTGTTTTTTCTGAGTCTTCCTTTAGGAAATATAAGAGCTATAATCTCAAAAGAGGTTGCACATGTGCACACAAGAAAAACTACTCCAAAGGATAAAAGTGCAACCAAAACTTCACTTCCTATTTTAATTCTGCTTCAGGCAGAAATAAAAAGAGAGTATATTATCTCTGTGCACAGTCAGAAGCATCCTGTAGCATAGGCTGCTGGTAAAAATGAATTATCTATGCAAGAAAAGTTAATTAAAGAAAAGGTTTTAGGAGATCTGTATTCAAAACAATGTTGAAAAAGTTAAATTTAAAATTCAGGTTTCTCCTGTCCTACTTGCATGCACTACCAGGGCAATGGCATACCTGGTTGGAAGCACAGTGCAGTGACTTCCAGTCACTGCTGAGGGAGGAGATGTGGCATGCTGGATCAGACCATTAGCCATATAGACCATAGCACCATCCAAACCATGCACTGGTGAGGAGTGCTAAGTCCAGCTTGTCCTTGTGCAATTCCATAGGGCTGCATGGTAGGTGAGACAAATCCAGACAAAGCAGCAATGGTCCCGTGCTGGGCAGGAGGCACAAGAGCCTTTAAAATGGGCAGGAGCCAGAGGTGAGCTCCTGTAGGGGCTGGGAGCCAGATTCAGGCAGGAGCAGAAATGGTCCTTTCCATTCCCTCCTCCCCAGCTCACACTCTAAAGTCTCAGCATCATGATGTGTCAGACATTCAACTGAGCACTGAGAACAAATACCAAGGACCACATTCTTTGGATCCCTAAATTTCCAAGAACGGTTCTCATTTAATTGCATATTCTCTGAAGACGTCAGATTCTAGACATCCATACAAGGAGATCAAAGACAGAAATTTCACCCTGAAATTCTTTCTGCAACAAAGCCTCACAGAGGTGCTCTACAGGCAAGTTAAAATAATTTTATGCACTACATAATACACCAATGTGATGAAATCCTGTCCCATTAGGGTGTTGAAGAAATGAAATCTCATGTCTTATCAGCACAGAGTAACAGTTTGGGATCAGGTGATGGGACCAAATGTAAGAAATTGATAACTGCATAAATGGAATGAAGTTGGATAATTATAAGTTTCAATATGAGATGGGTCAGAGATATAACCAAAAATCCATCTAAAGGCTAAACTTGATTCATTATTAGTTATGAGTCACACATAGGAGTTGATGCTGCTTTAAAGAAAGATATAACTATGAGGCATAATTATTCTTCACAGCCTGTAATGCCCTGCCTGCCATCAGCTGGGGCAGAGAGGGAAGAGCTGTAACCCTTGTGTGAGCACCAGTGCTTCTCACAGGAGGCAAAGCAGCCCATTTCTACCTTTAAATCATGTAATGGAACTGAAGCTTTAACCTCATTTTTGCTTTACAAATGCAGCACACCCTGCCCTGTGTAAGCTGCTCACAGGGGTAAGATAATTGGAGATGTCATTAAAGAAGGTCATTAAGACATGCTATGTGATTTATGCTAAAGCAGATTTTAAGCACATGGCAGTTACTTATGTTCTTGGGAAATGGGGAAAGCTCCAGGATATTATGGAACAGCTAAAGAAAGGTCTCTTTATTTTGGATTGGGTTTTTCTAGATTTTAAAATATGGGCACATATAAAAGTCACAGAAATTCCAAGTCAGCACAACAGATCCTGGGGTGACAATGCAGGCAGAAAATGGCACAGGGTACCTAACAGAGCACTAACGGGCAGGGAAGATGAGAGATGGGTTAATTTTCCTGCTTTTATCAGGACATTGTTAGAACATTGCTCAGGACATCAAACTGACAAAACGTCACAAAATGTTACCTGTAATGTAACCACAGAGCTCCTCACAAATGCTGCTCTGACTCAGTCAGCTGGAATCAAAGACAGCACAGAGAGGTGACAGAACTTGAAATGTAGTCTCAAACATAACAGATGGCAAGCAGAGCCCAAAGCAAAACAAATCCCCAAAGGAGAACACAAAAACAAATATCAGAGACAAATGGGCATTTAAAATAAATGAAGAAATGCATACAAAGGGAAAATGCCTTAAAGGGACAATCTTGGAAGAGTTACAAAATCATCAGATAAGAAAAAAGATCAGTAGGGATAAATGTGAAGTAGAGTTGTGTAATGCTGCTCACTCAATCTGAAGGAGACTCCACATGTTCCCTCTTACTTTGATTTAACTACAAGTTGTGAAATAGCTGGTTTGCAGAGGGTGGCTGAGCTGAGGCTGGTCATGGTGCCTCTTGTCTCACTACAAGAGTGAGAAACAGCACTTATAGGAAGAGAAATTACCTTCATTTCACTGCAGTGATGGATCCACTGGCCTGGAGGAAGAGTGCACAGAGCTAATGGAAGAATCAAGCAGGGTCAATGCTGGTGAAGATATAGAGGAACTACTAGCAGCAGCTAGAGCCCCTCTAGTCATGGATGATAAAATGAAGTTGGGTCCACATTGAAAGAATTGGTGGAGTTTAATGAATTGATGAAATTCTAGATTTGGACTGCTTATTGTCTTTACAGACACAGGAAATTTAAAATTTGTATAAGACTAACATGCTTAAAACTATGAAATAATTTGGTGACCACCTGCAGGAGACCACAATATCTGTAATAGACCATGACCTCAGTTCCAATTATTTATAATAGTGGTGTACTTAAGCTTATCCTTCCATGTTTTGGGACATTATCAGTGATCATGACTTCTATAAACTGGTCAAAGTAAGTGACTGCATGTGTAGCAGTCACACAGCAGTGGGAAGCACTACATGTACCTTGGGTGTGATCATGGCAGCAAAGCTTGTCCTCACAGCACTTAACAAGAACCTGATTTAAAATAAATGATCTGGTTGCTGAAAGATAGCAAGTGTGAGCATCAATTTTTTTTAGTGCAGCTTCTTGTAGATGAAAAATCCTTCTGCCTTGGATGAAGCCCAGCACTGGAGAGCAGCCCCTGAAGCCCACGACATGCATGGCCCGCTGTGCTAGGTGGCAGCAAAGGCAGGGAAAGCCGCCCTTCCAGTCGGTCTGGCTCTATATCCTCTGGAGCTTTTGTCAGCAAACCGAGCTGTCTCGCCATTGGAACGGAGTGCACGTGAGCACTTGGGAATAGCATCAATGTAAAATAGTTTAAAAATGCATTATTGTGTGGAAAACACACTGTAGAGCGTAGTGAACTTGAGAGTTTGCTCAGCCCAAAACCATGCCTGAGGGTAGGTCTCCAGCACATCTTCACATCAAGTTCACCTGAGGTTCTCTGCTTGACCACGGGTCTGAAATACTCCCACAGCAAAAGTGCTGTACATCAGTACTTACTTTTCTGCTTCCCAGCTTTGTTTCTGAAATCACTGAACAAATGCTTCTTGTACCTGTGCAACATTCAGGAGGAAAATATCTTCTCTATCTGTAATCTACCTTTCCAAGTTTCCCATTGCTAGGGTAGAAAGACTCTGCTCCTTCCCATGCACACAGGTCTCTAGGTGCATTATTAGCACAGTATTAAGCTCAGTCTCCTACTAGCTCCCTAACTAAGTAAAGTAGGAGAAAAACCCTGCTTGAATAATTTTGCCTAGACACCTAGGACTTTTACTACCAAATCCCTGTATTTTCTCATATTTTCATTTTTTTTCCCCTGAAACTATAGACACGTCTATTCTTTTAAGGCAGGAGAATCAAGAAGTTCTCTGAATAAGCACTTTTCAAGGCACTTGCAATTTTTTTCTCCCCTTCTGTTGTAAAGAATCTAATTAAACTGTCTACTACCTTTGTTCAGCCTAAAAAGAAGCTGCTCTGATTCTTTCATGTAGGTTTTCATTAAAAGTCCCCTGAAGAAAGCTTCTTCCTGAGGTAAATAATTTGCATAAAACCATGCAAAATCAATGCCTTTTACCCCAAGCTACCTAGACCCCACTGTGGCAGCAGCCCACCCAGTAAATGTGTCCTGTGGAGCCTGCATTTGGGGAGAGAAGTGGGAAACCATGCTAGGGAAAAAAATATATATTTTAAAGTATATTTCTATTACTTGCCTGCTGGTTTTGGAGCCTTTGGTGAGGATTCACAGGGTTACAGGGTCTGAGGATTTAGGACTCACATGAAACAATCCCAGTAGTGCTGCTGGGCTGCTGCTCCCTTCATTATGCTTTTCCAAGTTAAAATAAGAAACTACTCCCTTCAAACCCTTAGCCACACAACAGACAAACACATGAGAAACAAACCCCCTGGGAATCTGTCACTCACATGTCATCCCTACTGGCAAATTCACTTACCCAAGATATATACACATATATTCTTTTGTCTCTTTGAACTCATGGCAGATATTTAACTGTTTTGTGGGTTGTTTTCCCCCTCATCTCCCTTTCTTGATCACCTGAGCAAGGCCAAGAAGCAGCATCTAAGAAGGAGTGGGACTGTGGCTGGGGGACAGAAAGGCTGAGGGATCTAGGAGCTTGCCTTCTTTGCACAAACTTTGGCTGCTGCTTGAGGTGGCATTGCACACACCAAAGTGGCAATGAATTCCAAAAGGAATCAAGGATATTGGAGGTGCTGCCAAAGACAGCAACAACTTGTGTAATAATTCAATGATTTAAGCAGTTACCCAGGAGGCAGAGGTAGAACCATCTGCATCTTCCCTGGATGTTTTCCCAACTATTGGTGTCAAGAGAAGACTGGGTTGAGGCTCAGCTCTCCCTTCTCCACCACTCAATGATGATCACTGAATGGTGATCCTTTCAGGGGTCTGAACAACAAAGCACCTTCTTCTGTCTCCTGTGGCTGGGGCCTTCTCAGGTGCTGGAGGAACCCTGTGTTTCTGCTGGCCTGTTCCCTGGGTGAGGGCAGCTGTTTCAGAGGTCTTCTTTCGAGGCAGCACAAAGAGCCCCATCCATGGTGCCAAGAGCACCCTCTTCTGCCTGCTGGGGTGTCTCGTGCCTTCCTGGGTGTCCCTGCTGGGACAACCACCTGCAAGGTTGTCCAAACTCCAGGTAAAATCTTCTCCCAGTCCCAGGGGTAACCTGGGAGCCACTTGCATCACCCCCACATTCAGGGAAAGGAACTCCTGTGGTAATACTGCCTAGAAACATAAAATAATTACTGGTGGAAGGGATCTTTAGAGATCATCTTTTCCAAACCATTGTCCAAACTGGACTTTTATCTTCTTTCCTAATAATTTCAGAAAGGTTAGCATCCTTTTTATGATCCACTAGGATAAAAAAAAGTTTCAAAAAGGAGTCAAGAGACAGGTTAAAATGACCACAGTGTACTTTATTTAATGATTTTGGTACCTTGTGTTGCAATAAAATAAAAAAAAATCTACAAAATCCAAATATATAAAATTTTCAAGTTTCCCTTTTAAGTTTTACAAGAAAAATCAAGTTGTAACCAAGGAAATTTGTTAGTATGAAGCACTACTTTCAACTTCATTTCATCACAAATTGCAACTTACTTAACAGACCAAAATAACTATGGTACTGCAGTACATCAATTACTTCACACACTGTGTTCTTTACTATAGCACATGTAACCTCCACCACGGGAGGCAGCGGTCTCTAGCCAATAAAGACACTCTTCACAATCTGAACTCTAAAGGAATGTTTGTATACATGGATTCAGAATATATATATTTACAGGAAGATTTCTTTTTCTTTTTCTTTTTTTTTTAATAACTATTTCGATTCTTCATTTCAAATAAAATACCAAATACATTTTTACAATGTTTACAAGTCAAAGCACAAAGTTCTGCAATGATTATCATTCACCTGTAGTCACTGTGCTTGTACTGGGGCAGGGGGGAGGGGGTATCTACACTGTTCCATAAACACAAATGTGATTTTCCATCACTTTATTTCTGCAGTGGTGACTGAGGAGTATAAGCACAGTAACAATTCTTTTAGCACAATCAGTGTATAATGCAACAGTTTACAACAGACAACTGAGAAACTATTGGTCCACTCTGTCCAATTTGCTGTTTATCTGCCAACTGTTATGTTAGTCTTTGTCACATAAATTGTGTACAAGAGAGGAATTAAATAACACAACTTGAATAGGAAAGAGCATACATTTTTAAGGCAAATTAATAAGCAGCTTATGGTGGTTTTTTGTTAAACTATACCCCAACACAACCTAAAAATAAAATGTATGTTCTGCAACTGTCAATAATTATGTCTTCTTAAACTGATCTCCTCTATAAATTGATCAACATGGCTTTGAACCTGGTTATTCAAAATTGAAATAATTCCTCCCCCCAAATCCCCAAATATAGAAAGTGCATGACTTCATGTGCGCCAAAACAAAACAAAAGGCAGCTGAGGTAGTTAGATGTAAAATGCATTTATGAAAAATAACTGAAAAACGAAAACAGGGACATATACAGTAAAATCCCACTCATTTGGAATTAATTTTATATCAGGCAACAACTTAAAGCAGGAAAATTTATGACTTCTGAAAAAAAGTAGTAATAACATACGAATGAAAACAGAATATACTATTGGAATTTTAATTTCAAGTATTTGAGTGTATTTGCATGTGCATTTTTTTACAGGCTTTGTATAGTATTAGGAAGTCATTTACTTTTTATCAGGCATCACATGAGACCTGGTTGACCTCTGGGAATGAAGCTCCTGGAAGGTAGAAATGTACCATGAGTGCCTGAAGGTGCTATGCCACCACGCGCACCTGGAAGCAACACCATCTCACCTTGGGTGACCTTCTACACGCCCATTCTCTACTGAGCTCACCTGAGAGTGACAGGGCCAGGGATCTGCACCTGTGCCTCCTGGGGACTGACTGGATGGATGTCCTGGGGGCCTGCCTGGGATGTACCCACACACCTGGACCCATGCAGGATGTGCCCATGCGGTGGGATCCCACATGTGATGTTCCTGCAGAGCTGGTGTGTACACACATAACCCAGGCAGTGACCCTGTGCACCAAAGAGAGGATCAGCTTCCACTCTGGAGCACAGTCCCAGCTCCTCATGGCCTTCCTGCCAGTGCCCAGCACCATTACATTTCAGCTTTCACAGGGACCTTTGCTCATTGGAGAGGGAGACAGTGCTACCACTCTGGCAGGCAGGACAGTCTCCAAGAAAGTGTTTGCTTGAGTCCACTGAGGATGAATTGGGATTTTGGCTCACATCATGGTCCCAGGGCTCCACCATCAGCCCCTGGCACAGAGGCAGATCCAGCTTTCCCTTCCATTCCCATCTAGAAAGACAAGCATGCAGATTTCTTTAATGAAATGCCCAAATGGAGTGCACAGGTGCATGGAAAGTCTTCAAGCTCTGGGTATGAAATTCACACAAAAAAACTGCCTACTTGTAGGAGACAGACCAATTTGGAGATGTGTTCCTGTCTTCAGTAACAACTCAAAAGCATCACATTACTAAATGTGCAATGTGCTGGCTCTTCTGAGCCCTACTGTTAGACCCCTCTGCTGATGGCCACAACATGGGTGTGTGCAATTTACTGTCATGAATTCTGCACCTGGCTTGAAGAGCATCACAGCAGTGAGCATCACAAACTGAAATAGTTATGATGTGAGTGGTTTTCCTTTTTTTTTAATTGGCCTGTGAAAAAGAGTGATGTGTACTTCTTAACTGTGTGCATATGAAATCTTTTATTCTTATTTTCTATTAAACAAGGAAATCCTGAAGCCCTTTCTTTCCTCCTTTTTTTCCTTCAATTTTATCCTTTTAAGCTTACTGTATTTAAAAAATGATTTTCAAAAGTGAAGCATTATTTTGGCCAACTTAATCTCTGGCAACCCAAAATGAGGAGTCACTAATGTTCACAGAGTGCTGAATGTATGTACTATGGTGGCAGAGATGGTAAAGGCTAATTACTCTTGGACATCCTGCACATCATGGCCTCTTAATTTTTCCTACTAGAACTAGATGGAAAACTAGAAACTGGACTGTGAGAATTCTTGATGTGGCATGATATTTCAGCTTTCCCGAAAATTTTTGTCAGGAATTTCTGCTCAGTTGCTCAGATTGTTTCAGCACAAGAGGGAGCTCCTCAGAGAAGTCAAGGTTTTATAACTTTATGTAAACCTAAGCAGAAAAAGATGCTCTGATTTTAAAGAGGGGAGAAATATTTTTTCAGGTCTGATTTCATAAAACACAAAGATGCTAAAAGGCACTCTTTTGCAATGGATGTAAAAATCATTTTTCTTTATGTGAAACAACAGAAAACAATCCTTCACAGCCCAGGGAATCTAGCTCAATGTTTCGGTGTGTTGGCATTGTGAGTACCTGACATATGTAGACATCCTTTTTACTATGTCAAAACTTTTATTTAACACATTTCCTTTCAAAATGCAAATAATATTTCCAAGTCTCAGTACTCACAACCAACATTTGCCCCAAGAAGAAGCAACCTCCCTTCCCATCACCAATTCCGTTGTGTCACTGGTGGCCGTTGGAGAAACTGGAAGAGAAGAGAAGAGGGTCTACCTGCACCTGCCTCATCCCTGTCCTTGTGCCAGTGAGCAGTAAAGAATGAAGTTAAATCTGTCAGGATCCAAATGCTAGATCCATTTTCAGGGATTTCAGTGGTGAAGAATGACAGGCAAGTATCATGGAGGGCTGGATAGCAGGCTGGGTAGAAAGCAGGACTCTTGCCTGAGCTTAGGATAAAATTTCACTTCCCAAGATTTTCCCTGGAGTCCAGTGACGTGGACTTAACAGAAAGATGTACATTTATCTTGAAACTGAAATTGAAATATATAGGTCAAGTGACAGTTTTTATTTCATAGAAAATATTAAAAATATAATGAATATATTCACAAACTATCTGAAAATTTAAACAGATGTTTTAATTTATCCTGGAATCCAGTGAGGTATCTTGGCCTCATCCAGTAACTAACAGAATTGGAAGACATAGAAATGCTTTAGTATTATTTCCAGTAAACTATTTTTTTTAATATAAAGCCTGATAGTTCTTCCTCAGACATTTTCAATAACTTAGCCAGATCAGTATTAAGTGCACAAAGACTGAAAATTTCACTTGACAGTAAAGTTCAGGTGCACTCCAAAGTAGCTACTGAAGAGATTCCTTAAAAATAAATTTTGACTTAGACTGGCATTGCAAAATTTAAAAGCAAAATGCCCATGTGCTTTCTGGGGCTTATTGGACTCCACTAAAGTCAAAAGAAAGTTATTCATTTCCTGTGGTGGGCCTTCAGGGAAGCCCTTTATGATTATAAACTGCTTGTAATGAAAGCAAGTCCCAGTATAATAAATGCTTCTGTCCAGAGCATTGGTGTAAGTATGACTTATTGACATGTGCACCAGGCAAAGTTTCTCCATTAGTCTTCTAAAAATGTATTTTGGTTTGCTTTGGTTTATTTTGGTTTTTTGTTTTTTTTTTTGCTTAGCTGTAGATTATTGAAGATGATTTTGTAAGCACAGCTGTTATCAAGTCTGTCTTTTAGGATCATTTGCCGCATGTGAAATTGCTTTGGAAGGCTCCCCTGTTTTACTAACAGCCCAGAAACACTTTTTCACATTTCTCCAAACCAAATCAAATCCACCAGTCAACCTGCAAACAGACTTGGAGTTCTTTATATTAAGAAATGGAGGGTGGAAGAACACACAAATTAGTTAGCCTTATCTGAATATAAATTTTGCTGTAACGAATGGATAATATCCTCTTTTTAATTATTACTGGGTTAATTAATATACTTTGTAGGAATCCATTTGAAATATTCAATGTGAATTAACCGACACGCTCCTTGCACATTGCAAATTTCAAGAGAGCAATGAATGCTGAGGAAGAATGATTAAAAGTTGGGGGTCCTTTTTCCTTTTGTCTCCTTTTCCTTTTCCTTTTCCTTTTCCTTTTTTTTTTTTTTAATAATACAAGAAGATTACAGAGAGCTGCACAAAGTTCAAAGTTTCAAAGCTTAGCTGTACTCTGGAAAATTGCTATAAAACCAATATGGTAATGAACTGTATTTATTGCATCCCAGAGGGAACCATTTCCAATGCACTCAGCTTACAGTGAGAAGATGAATCTCCCATTTGCTGATGCCACAGGTCAAATCCAGACGCCAAACTGGGTTTTGCTTGGCTCTGCAGCATGTGAAGTAACAGTTGTTAAGATTTGATTAAAGAGGCAGGTGAGCGAGCATGGGAAGGACAACAGAGGCGGCTGCCCCTGTTGAGACTATCTCCTACACAGAGTGGCACCTGCAGGAAAATACAGTGATTCCCATTTGTTAGAATAAACATTAGCTTGTTAATAATACAGAACATGGAGAAGAGACAGCAGAATATCTGTCCCCTCAAGCAGAACAAATTACACAGGGGACGGTTTCTGCCCTTGAGAATCAATGGGAATTGATTTAAAGGAACTGCAGTCCTGGTAAAGAAGAACTGTGGTGGAATGGCAGATCCTTGTTTGCTAATCCAACATGATCCCTGTTACAGGCTGTTTTGTGACTCAGAAATTACCTCAGAAACAATAGATACCGACTTTTAGGTTGCTATGGGCACATACTGAGGCTGTGGAATGATGAAGTAAAATCAGCTGACCTGAAGTAAAATCAGGATATGACAGCTGTCTTTAATAAAATTCCCGCTTTTCAATTGAGAAAATTACTTCAACATTTGCATTTTTAACCCAGTTTTCCATCTTAACTATAGAAGTTACCCCATAGCCAGGTTTTATGCAAAGGAATTTTTGAGTTTTGTACCATGACATGAGAAAAGAAAGTTTCTTAGATAACCTGAGCATTGCCTTTTCTCATTGGTGAGGTTTGCATATGAGACTCATACACACAAGAAAAAAATGGAAGCAAGGAAGAATATCAGAACAGTATCTAGTAAAATTGCCAACCTTTCCGAGTAAATCTTTGAAGAAAACAGATCTATCATAATATCCTACAATTACAGATCATGCATGAGGTTACAGATAACTCCACAGTGTTTTGTACTGAAACCAGGATGAGACTGTTTCTGCTACTAAACAAGCAAGAATTGATGCAAACATCTAATATAACTGGAAGTCTTTCAGCAGTAATTTCCATGAGGAGCTGAGTGACAGAATACCTGAGCATGAACAAATGCTATGAAGGCTCACCTACTCTAAAGCTTCACGGCTCTTTCCTAATTATAAGGCTTCTGCCATATCTACTGATCTCCATTTTCTCTATTTTTTTCCTGCTCTAAGCATTTACACTGTCCCATGGATGTGTTCCTCAGCTGTGCACGAAGTGGATGTGAGGACTATTAGCAATAAAGGAACATGCACCTGCAAATCCACTATTTGCTCATGGATGTACTGTGTGAGAAATTGAGAGCACAAGAAAATGCAGAACCAGTTGAGCAACTATGATACTTCATATACAGAAAAGACCATCTTTTGAGCCTATTCTACACCTTATATTTCTTGTGGAAGCCATCTGAGATTTATCCTCCATAAAGAAGGCAATAAGGTTCTCTGACCCATAATCTATTGTAAAGATCTGTCATTTCTAAACCTAACGATCACTGGCATAAGTGCCGTACAAAATCCTTGTCTCCCAGGCCTTAGTTTGAGACACTTTTGTGTCTTATTGCTAATAAACAACTCCTGTCAAGAGCAATAAAGTTATATCTAAGAAGTATCTTTCACTGTCTCCCTGTGTGTTTCAGTCAGTTTGTAACACATTAAGAATTTTCTCAGTTGACCACTTTCCCCCAAGGAGAGAGTAATTGCACCATAAATAGTATTTTGGCATCAAGGTTTGTTGGTTTGAGTTTTGGGTTTTTCTGTTTGTGTTTTTTTTTTTTTTAATTTTTTTTTTTTTTTTTTGCTGTTAAAAGACTCTGCTCCTCCTTTTATCCAGTGAAACAGCAGGGGCAGCTTTTCCACAGTGTTTCACAAACATCTCTTGATCTTGACCAGAGGAATCATCCTTCTGCTTTCATGTCTTTTTGATCTCTGGCCTCCTTGCTAAGGTCACTAAAGGAGACACTTCCAGGATAAAATGTGTGTACATATTACTCACATGTGTGCCCTGTGCAGCCTGACTGGAGGGGGCTGTGACATCATCCCACCTGAAAATTCCGTATCAGGAGGGTCCCAAGCCAGACATCTTGTTGAGTCCCATGTTGCCATAATTGTAATCCTACAAGGGTTAAGTTAAATATTAAACCACCAACTCCTTCTCGCTGATTTTTATAAAACTGCAAGTATGCTAAGCTACACTGTTTCTGATGATGAGAAAAAATTAAGTGCTTTGTGAATCACAAGCCTTCTATTATTCAGATACCTCTGTAAGCAGCATTGTTTATTTTTTTTAACCTTTTACTTCATGTCAAAGTAGCTAAAATCCAACTGTGTGTTAAAAGCAGTGAAACCCAGCATTTTCTTCATTCATTCACCCAGTTCTTACTGCTGTTGTTAAATGTAGTATGTTCTTTGTTACAGTAATTTCTTGAGGATAAACAGTTGCAAAATCAGAACAATCATCTCAAAAATGAAATTTTACTGCTGCTGGATAGAATAACTTTTTGGCTGATAAGATGAATACATGACCAGAAGGAAATTTGGCCAGTTTCACGCTGATGGTAACTAAAGCTATCTCAACCCTAGTGATATTCTTTAAAATACAACTCCTTGCATATATGAAATGAATCAAATAGATAAATGTTCCACAAGATTAATTATGAAAGCTTAGCTAGGATGAATTTACTAATGCTGCATTTCTTCTAGATTTCTCTTTCCAGTGTGGGCAGCTCACTGAACACAGCTAACAATGGCTTTTTTTTTCCTCCTGAACTGATTAATGTTTGCTCACAGGACCTTGATTACTGTATTACAAGCCACACATTTGCAAGATCAAAAATGTCTGTTGAATTAATTAGCTGCAAATCAACCTAGGCACAGCTCGACAAGTTCTAAGCAGTTCCCATAAAATAAAAAAGAAGGAATCGATAGCAACCACAAATACATGACAATATGCTGGCACTTTGTGACTATAAATAGTGGCAGCTGCCCTCTCTGCTGACAAAAGAAGATTTTTCATTGTCCATACAGTGCTATCTAAAGGCTAAATCCTGTCCAGATTGTTGTGGCAGTCTCACCGATAGCTTAAGTGTCCTCGGTGAAATATGTCCCATGGGCCAGCCCAATAGCCCAGGGAGAACTGGAGCTGGAAACAGGCTGCCTACTTTGTCTTCCCTTTGAGCCACAGTGAGCACCACAGTGCAGGTGCCAGGAGTGATCCCAGCACACGTGGATGCTGGCTGACAGGAGGACGATGCGTGTCCCAAAGTGGAAATTCAGGGAATGATGCTGAAAGTCATTAGTGACTACTTTTGTACTCTTCCTCTGTAGTTACTGCCATTATCTTACCCAGTCATGACAATTTTAGATCTCTCTGATCATATAACAGATCTCCTGGGAAACTTACTAGTTTTTTCAAACATTGTCCTTAATGCTAAATGGTGACACAGGTCAGGAACTCTAGACATGTATCTGAACTTCAGAGAAGGAAGAGCCTTCACTGACTAGCCGTCTCTTCCTCAGCTGCACAAAATTTAAAACTAATTCTCATCAAATATTTTCTGGGAAATAGTCTGGGATTGACACATAGTAATGCAGAACCTATTGAAAAAAGCATCAGTGGTTAGAATTTCAGAAATAGTTAATGCGTATGTATGGTGCATTTAAATTGAGTATCATTTTCAAGTACATGCATTTGAAATTTATTTTAGTTACATAACCTGTGCAAGAGCAAGTCTTTCCTTCCAACAGCTTGCATCAGGAAACTAGGTATGTGTTGGATGACAAACCCAATTAGCCAAATTCTTCAGTCAAAATGCAAGTAAACCATCCTAATTATTGCAGGTTATTTCCTTCATAAGATACTGACAATAATAGCTGATACTGAAACAAATACAACCAACATTACATTACATGAAACAAAAGTTTAATTGATCCCTTTGCCATTTTTCTATATGATTGTTCTTTTCCTTAAGTAAATGTGATAAATCCTTTTTTATTTTACACAAGTATCCCTGCTCTATTCTTTTACCAAAATATTTAAGATGTTAAATATAGCATTAGACATATTTTCTCCATAACTTTTTCCTTAAATGCTGGCACACTAAATCACAAGGTTGTTTCCAATAATGACTAGAATGTATTTTCCAATAATATAATTCTCTATTTTGCAATTGCCACTTGGATATCCTTGATGACAATGTTCCTGATCCTTTTTTTGTTTTAAGATTTAAACGAATTGTAAGATTGAATCCTAATAGAATCTCAGGACTCACTGTCGTGTGTATACACAAACACACACATACATGCACACACATATATATATATACACACGTTATATATATATATAAATAATGCATTTGAAACTGTAAATTTGCTCCCAAGCATAAGATAAGGTCCTACTATTTTTACAATGATAAAACTGAACATTTCCACATAGAGTATTCACTATAGTGTGCTGTGGACACTGAATGTCTTGCATTCACCCCAACCTGGGCAATTTGCACACAACTGTGGTCCAAATGTACTGTCCAGAGAAACCATGTCTGCTCCACATGCTTTGCTAGATAGCACAGAGCCTGTTTGTCTTTTGCTCAGCCCAAACTGATCTTTGTTTGGCAAAGTAGCTGGGATCTCAAAGTGTTTGAATCTTGGGCTCAGGGAGCTACAGATAAGCTACAAGTGTAGCTCTGGTGTCCGTACAAAGTCTGGCTGAGCTCCAAGGAAAAACCACGTGAACGTGGCCAGAGCAGCACACAGTGCATTAATAGACCTGATTCAAGGCAGCATGTAGAGATTCAGGCTTTGTCACAGTGCTAACCATGTTCATACAGCTTTTGGTCAAGTTGGATGGTGAACAAAGTGATTTTTGCTTCTGCCCCAGATGTTTACTGCAGACATTACTCTGGCCAGGTGTAGGCAATGGCACTGAATGTGCTCAGCAATTTCAGAGTCCTCAACACTAAAGGGACTGAACATGTCAAAATACTAGAAGTATGTCTACACTGCACATGTCTTCATTTGTATATCCACATTTACATTTTCCACAAAGAGGAAGAACAGTTCAAAATATGAGGCAGAGAGCATTTCCCTTCTCCTCACCAGCGTGCAGCCCTATATCCCTCCCCTGAGAGACAGCAGCTAAAGATATGAATCATTGCTAGCTGAAGAGATCACTGTACCTGGCTCTGCCCTTGGTCTCTGCTTACCACCAATTTGCTGCTGGAAAAGCCCTCATGAGTATTTCAGTGCAAAGCTCCATCTGATAGCACCACAGAGGACCCAATTCTTTCAGGTAAAATGAGCAGGAGAATACCTGCTCAGAGGATCCTGGCAGGCTTAGGTGGGAGACAGCAGCTGAGCTAACCTTGTGCTGTGAAGACCAAGGTGTATCTGACCAAGTCCAGGAGGTAAATTTTAGGTCCTTGAACATGTGGCATTAAAAATGTTCAGGAGCTCCCAGTTAGGAGGAGCAGTATGAGCCTGAGACCCCGACGTGCCTGCGCCGACCTCTGCACCTGTGCTGCCACGGGCCAGGTGTCTGGTCCCCAAGTGTTGTGGCTTTCATCCAGCCCATGCACGTGGTTTTCCTCTCTTTTGGAGCTCTTTGGTGCATGAGGTGGGGAGGAAAGCGCTGGACTATGACCAGGCCTTGCCCTGAGCAGACTTGTAGCACACAAACACAGTCCATGCTTTGCCTTAGTGCTGTGTTATGTCTCTGCAGGCTCTTCTAGACATTCAACTAACAGCTTTTTTAGCTTGAGGAAATCACTTAGCTGTGAAATTCTGTTTTGCAGTACTGTTACACACTAGGTGGCTGAGTGGACACACCTATTTCATGCTAAAAATGCTTTTGTGAGGTTTAGTTCAGTGCAAAAAACCACCCCAAACTCAATGCTTTGTTAAAAGCATGTGGATTCTCCTGTAGCAGAATGGATCTGGTGCAGAAAAGCTGCTAGCATTCCTAGAGCTGCAGCATGCCAGAAGCAATTGTTTCCAAAGTTATGTGAAATAAGAGGCTGAAACCTACAGATAGAGTAAACTTACAGCAGTCATATCTTTTTTTCTATGAATGTTGCATTTTGTTACATTGATAAATCTATTGCATTTTAAAATTTATTTCAACCATTCATTGAAGTGAGATTTTTGGTTACACTTTAAAGTTTCTTGGCTGATTTTGTTTTATGCTGCCTTGCATGTAGAAGTTGAGATTTGATCTTTCTATTAGTTGGTCTCTTATATCACAATTTATTGTAAATCTCTCGCAATGAATATAGCAACTAAATGTATAAGTCTGTTGTAATTATACACAAGTTTCTGTTTGACTTCTCTGGTTCATGCAAATCACCCCATAAGTGTGCTGAAGAGGACTTTTTGCCCTGTATCTTGCATACCTGTTGTCTTTGCCCCAGGATTCAGAGTAGGCACACAGTTTACTAATGGGTGTATAAGATCCTCTGCATAAGAATGAAATGCTAAGCATTTAGAGCAAAATGTAAGTACAGGAGCCAAGCTTACACAGAAAAAGTTCCTTTTAATGAGTGTACTGGTCAGGAATTTGCTTTAGTAAGAACCACTGGAAATGACTGGTTTCAGGGACGTTTTTCAAAGTTTTCTTAAAAGGATCACAAAAGAGCAACTCAGTCAAAGCGGGTGTAATCTTGAATGTTTGAACTAAAAACGAAATAAAGGAAATCTTTGCTTCCTGCTGAGTCAGCACTAAGTTTAGTGTAGGTATTTGAGGCTGAGCCAAGTGCCATGCAGGCTTTTTGGCATTAAGCAAACCTCCAGCTGAGTTCAGTTTGGAGTGAAGAGGTGAAGACTTCCACTACCATGGTCTGAATTCATGTAGTTCACTCTAGGCCAGGACCTGATTTTAACATATTCATACCAGTGAAGAAATCTCACCAAAATCCTGAACTGAGGGGACTCCTCATGTGTTAAAACAGCTTTGTAAATGATGTCATAATCAGTGACATCATTCCCTTAACTTTGCATGAACAAGGCCTTGTAATGTTTTCTCTGTCTCTCCTGTAATGAAGTCTGCTCATACCAGATGTGAGAAATCATGTCAGAAGCAGATCACTCAGCAATTTCCAGCCAAGTGAAAATGATGGCAGAATCTGTTTTAAAAAATCACTACAGGGCAGTAATCTGTTGTGTCATTTTTTTAAATTCCCAGATTTAAAAGAATCTGCTCTCATTTTGCATTTTATCTCTTTTATCAGAATAAAGAGGCATGGATTCAATGCTGTAATGAAAAGACATGGTCCTATAAACAATTAAGTGAGGATTTTATAGCTTAATGTCTCTGGTACACAAATGGCTGTTTGCCACTTACTCCATTTGGCTTTCTGCTGAGAGCATGGGCTCTATGTGAGCTAGTATAATTGCTACAAGTAGTGAAATTAAATGGCTTATTGTGTATTTAAACAATTCTTCCCATGTCCTGCATTGTTACACTGCAGAATTAGCAATTGTGGTGTTGGGCTTGCAGATTTATGGACAAATGTTGCCATTAACTTCATCACACACATCTTGTAGGGGTTTAACTTACACAGGCTGGTTTAGATGGATGCACAGATGCAATTTATTCTGCTTCCCACCATGCACAGGAGTGAGAGAGGCAGCAGTAGGACCCCAGGAATCTGCTGAAGTCTTTTCCTTGGCTTTGTGCAGGCAGCGCAGGGGGTGCAGAGTAAATCACAGCATCTCAGTCACTCTGGATTGCACAGTTCAGGCAGGGAGCAGAGAAAGGACAGGGGCTTTGGAAGCTGAATCACTGGCAGAGCCAACTAAAACTCAGTACAGTGCCACTTTTAAGGCTCCTTAGGAATTATATGATAAAATCACATACACTTCAAACTCATTTAATTTGTGTTCTAAAAACCCCAACAGTCTAGTTGTGAATAGTTTGCTGGCCAATAAAAAGTAAATGAACATATTGCATGATTGGGAGTCCCTTTCCAAATAAAGCAGCACTTCTACTTTTAGTACCACTTATGAATTGCTCTTTTGGGGAGATAATGATGTATTGGAAAGACCATCATATGTTTTGAACTAATACAGGTTTAATAGCTCTTCACCACATATTAAAAATTAAATCGCCAATAAAATAATAATTTTCCTCCTCTGCTTAAACATTTACAAAATCAGGCAGATGAGACCTAGCATTAAATTTTGGGAGGAAAATTTTCTCCAATTTTATAAAAACTAATTAATATAAAATTTGTTGGTTTGACAATAAAAATATTGTATATATGCCATTAAGTCCATATAACCCAAACAAAGAAATATTGTTCTGTCACAAGAAGCATATTTAAACTGACATAAACAAAATTGGAAATTAGTATTTTCATTATTAAATATGCATGGAAAGAAAGTATTGCACATATTTGTAAAGAATTTTTTAAGAAAAATTGTCCCATTACAGAATAAACAGCTTTTAAAATAAGTAAAAAGTTTTCTCTTACATTTTCTTACATGTTTTCTGAATGAACATGGGTATGCATTACCTTTATTTAATTATTGATAGTAGTTCAATTGTCTTTTCTGCAACAGACAAATCCACAATTCTCAAAATTTTAGGACCAAGTTTTTGACCAGGTAAATTACCATTAAGTCTGCTGCTAAGTTAGTTTGGTTCATTAGAACAATGCTCCCATAAATCTTACAAATAGATGTGATTGCTTTTCTTTGCCAGAATGTAAATATGAAAATATGAGCTTTTTTATATTCCTGTATTCTGCTGTGAAATTCAAAAGGCATGATGTTTTCATTATATGAAAAGCAAAAGTTCAGGTTTTTTACAAGTCCTTTTTTTTAAATTTTATTTTTGCTATTGCTGTCTCAGTTGAACTTTATTGATTTTAGAACTGTCTGTGGCAAAAAGAAGAGTGCATACTGATTATTAACTGTCCATAAGGCCATAATGGAATTTCAGCATGGACTATGCTTATTCTTGGCAATTTCTATTAAAAATTCTTACAGCTTTTAATGTGACTACTCACAGCAATGCAAATTAGGAAACTGTCCATGCAGCCATCAGAGTATTTAGATTTCAGTCACTGCCCTCTTCTCAGTGCAGGTGACACTGATGGCATGATTGTAAGAGAGAAAAATTTTGGAGAACAAATTTTGACTTGGTGCATAAGGACTTCTACCCCTGCCTCAAACTGCCGTATTGAATTCTGAGGACAAGGTGTGTATATGTAGAGCTGCATACATATAAATATATGTACACAAACACACACATATATGTCAATCTGCACTCACACCCTGCAGTAGTTTCCTTAAGATAAACATTTTTGCAAACAGTAGTTTAAGAAATTAAAAATGCTGTGAGCGTAAAGAAAATAAATGCTAGGCATGAAAAACCACATGGATAAATAACATCTCTGTGTCCTTCCTTCCAAAACCAAATAAAAGCAAATCAAACAAACTCATCCCAAACCTTCTTCAGAAACCTTGCAATGCAAGCACCTTAACCCTTTAAATTCCATACAAAGCAACTTTTCTTCCATTCTGTAAGCCTGGCCAAAGGGCTCACAGCTCTGAGGAAGAGCGAGAGGATGAGAGGGACCTCAGGAGAGGCAGAGCCTCGCTGACAGCAGCAATGCTGCCCCTCTCCCCAGGAGCTGCTGGTGGGAGACTGAAGCTTGAGAAGGCTGCCCACTGTGCCTCCCTCAGGCTTCAATTTCCGAGTTGTTGAAGCAGCAGCAAACACTTCAAACTGTCTCCAAAAGAAACCCTCACATCTCGGATCATAGAGCTTACATTTGCCTTCATTGTAAAGGAAAACAGCAATTCCCTTGCATGAGCTGGAATTTGATTCTGGAGTGAAGGGTCTATTGAATATGATAGGACAAAGGACTTGCTTCCAAAATCTTTTTTTTTAAGCAGTTCTTGCAGTGTTATATTTTCTGAAAAAACATGAGTGTTTTTCTCTGAATAATCAGCTGTATCTCCATGAAGAAAAGGGTAATCACTTTGTAAAAAGCTTCAGGTTTGGACTATCAAAGATTTGCTTTATTTGAAAAATTTTTATAGAGGCAGTTGGCAATTGCTTAATTTGAAAATACCTAAGAAACCCCTGAAGCATAGATTTTTTCTGATCTCTGTAAAGTTCCCTCTGCTTTGCAGATTCCTGCACTTTCACAGGTTTTTGTTTAGAGGAACTAGCCCCAGCAAAGTACAACAGGTATTGAATATCTCACTAATTAAAAAAGTCAACATTAAAAATGGCTAATTGAATGCATACAAATAAACACAGTCTGTGTAACCTTGGCCATTTCATAGTACAAATATTTGTAATAGGAAAGACAGAAATTTACCCAGCAGCATACACAGCAGTGACTACACTGGATATATCTGACAGTCCATTTATCAGGTCTTCTCCATCCTGACAATGCCATTTACAACAGTAACTCTTCAGTTCTGCTTTGCTCTCCTAAAATGGATGGAAATAGTTATAGCAAATTGTTTCTCATGGAATCACTTGGTGTCTTTACAAGCCACTTACATTTGAAGCAGGATCCACAGTTTATAGAGTATTCTAAAAGTACCCATGTAGGCTTTCATATGGCATTACACTGCAAAACAAATCCATAATGTGTGAAAACCAGGTTTATGTCAACCTGTAAAAGCCATTTGATAAAATTCATGGACCAATTCTTAAAATCTAAGCTATAAAGAGAATGAAATGTATTAAAAGATTTGAGATTTATAAAAAGTAACCTTTTATACCATATTTTTACTTTACAAAAATATTGAAATAATCCATGAGTTTTTCACTCTGCACCAGCTTTAAAAAAAATACTATCAAATTTTGACTTGCACCTTTAATGCATCTGAAAGCACCATCAGGGGATACTTTTAACATAAAGTATAATACCTTTAACTAGATTTAGGGAGGTATTTAAAACCCAAAAGCTTGCATCAAAAGCACTCTATTACAAGAGATTCTAATTTTTAGACACCTCTGGACACCAGTCTTGAACAGGCAGAAGAGGCTCTTCCACATAACTTGTTTATATTATACTTCAGCGAATATACTTACTAAGAGGCGGCTGAAAGCCTTTAAAAGACATCACTTTCACCTTGAGGGGGAAAAATCAGAGCTGTCTCTACACATTGAGAGCTTGGTTGGTCTTTCCTGCTTCTTTTTCTGGTAGGGCTTGTGCCACTTGTTGTGTCCCTCAGGCATTATCAACCTTGCAGTTATACAATGTTTGGCACTAGAAGGGTATGGCATGTCAGTCTCTTGTCACACCTGCATACATTCACACACTGAATCATGCATTCTCAGTCCTGAAACAGAGAAGTTTCAGTGTGTTCAGCTCCTTGTGGTTTCTTCTGAAATATCTGAAAGGGGTCCTCCAAAAAGTTTAGAATATGAAAACTATACTTCCTTGTTCTTTTACTTTTTTTTTTTTTGCAAATTCAACACTGAATCATGATTATCATTTAATGAATATCACTACGTGCTAGAGCTCCTTATTTCTCCTCAAAAGCAGAAGTGAGCTGCATAGAGTTTCTGTTGAAAATAATATCAAGAAGTTAAATTGCATTTAAAAAAGATTTTGAAATTTCACAGAAAACAAACAGTTCTGGTAGTGTTAATTTTAATGACTTACTTAATCAGAATTTAGTTTATTTTCCATTGACAGCCTTATAAACATGATGACATTTCTTTTTAATTAAGACGTATTTTGCAAACTTATTTTAACCTGAATGGTTGATTTATGGGAGTGTTGAAGGCTACTAAGCTCCTGTTTTTTGCCCCAGAAAACAGTTTTCCTAACAGCTACACTGTGTGCTACAGTTTCGATATTTTTGAAAAAGTGTGGGTTTTTTGTTTTTGCCATTGATTATGGAAATATCAATCATTCATTTCTAAAATAAAATGCACTACTGGCTGAAGCTGAAAGCTCTGGTCAGAGCCTTTATATTGGTTTGATTGTAAGTACTGTGCAGTCAGAGTTTCATAGCAGTGAGGGGTGGTGGGTGAGTTCCCCCTGCTGATGTAACTGATTTGTATGTGTGGATCAGGGTTTGGGGTTTTTTGAGGCTTTCAGAGATGCTGCTGTATCAGTGTCCTGCAGACAGACTGCACACAGTGGATCAAATGATAATCATGATGATAGCCAGACTAAGAACGCTATAGCTTGCTGCTCTACTTGTAGTACGCAGTTTAATTGTTCCCACAGCCCTACTGTCAACCCTTAATTTGGACTGTAATGTTGGAGCTGCTCCAAGCTGCATTTTTGCTTTGTCTACAATGTGGTCTCATATTCCAAGCGCTCCTGAATAAGGGCATCATCCTTGTACTGTAGCCGTGGAGGAGCAGGGGAACATTCAAACGCTAAGATCGCCTTCCTCAGGCTCCTGTCCAACACGTGTCTCTCCCATGCTGGGTACCTGTTCCTGAACAGATCGATTTTAATGACAGACTCCTCAATCCTTGGTGGCCGGGAGGAAGGTGTGGAGGGTGCAGTGGGTCTCACCTGAAACACAGGCACACACCCGTCCCTCTCCGCAAATTTTTGATCGCGCTCGCTCGTGACGCTCCGGTTGTTGGAGATGGAGCGCAGGGTGCTCGTGGCCACTTCTGGGGGAAGGGTGAAGGCAGCGGCAGGGTCCTCACAAGCACAGCTTGGTGACTGCCCAAACCTCGGTCCGTTGGGGTGAAAGAAGGCATAGTACATCAGCATAAAAACAATGCCTGTTAAAAAGCTGCTGAACACTACACACAGTGCTGGTATGGCAAATGCATCGGAGATTGGAGGGGCCTTGTACAGATACCAGAGAACGCTCAAGGCGGTGTTTTCTAAAAGGATGACAAAGTAGTAAATGAAAAGCCTACAGCGTGTCCTCCCTTCCTTGACGTTGAACCAGCTGAAGATATAGATTATCCCAACAACCATGTCGAAAACTATCTCCTCCCACTTAGTGATGCAAAACTCTGTCTCGCAGTGAACGATCCAGAAGGTCATGATGCACCAGTGCAGCACGATGAAGATCCCAAAGTACAGCTGGAAAACCGAGGCAAACAGAGCAAAAGTAATGACCCTTGCTGCAATGGTGAAGAAGTGCCAGCAAAACTGGATAATAACAGCCATGTAACTGATGGGTTTCTTGTCATCGCGGGAGTCACGGAGGGCCTTTTGGTAGGAAGCCAAAGCCCAAGCCAGGGATACAAGGGATGCTGCAGCAGTAAGACCTAGGAGGAAACAGGAGATGCAGTTAAGGCATAATTAGTATGTCAGCACTTGGCTGAAAACAGGGAGATCCTTGCTGCTTTAAATATGTTCTCCACCTCTGGCACAACAAAACCCCTTCCCTCTCCTTTACTCGGAGAAAAGAACCTCTGCTGCTGAGATTTCATTGCCCAATGCTGGATGCACACAAACAAGAGCAGCTATTAAACCACGCTCTGAACCTCTTCCCTAGCAATCACATATTTGAAACAAATTAATTAATTCACAACTTTGAGCAAGTCAGGAATCGGTGTCTCTGTCAGCTGTTGTGATTGAAGACGACCTACTGTGGTTTATGTTTTCAAGAAAGAATATGAATTTTCTGATTTTGATGAGCCATTAAAGAAGCCTAATATAAAGCAACCAAGTCTTTCTAATTAAAATGCCAGCATCATCTACATATACACTAAATCAATGACAATGTGAGCATAAATCTACATAAAATCTATTAAAAATAAATTTATGTTAATATTGTTACATCAAAATTTAAACTGCCTTATTCTTGCTGAGGGAAAAAATTGACCATTTTGATATTTTCACCCTTTTTAAACCAAATTTTAATAAGTAGAAAATGTCAGAACTTACTTTCTTCCATCTGGAAATTACATTTATTTTTAAAATGTTGGAATTTTTACAGAATTAAAATAATGAGTGAAGATGCTCCTAAAGTAGGGGGTGATATATTTTAATTTATATAGCCATTCTATCTCCAATATATCACAGAATTGCCTATTAACAAGGCCCTAAATTATAATATTTTAATAAAACCTGACAAATATTTAAAGCATTCAATATGAAATTATTTCTCATAAGATTTGAAACATTAATTTTGTGAAAATACAAAAACTGTAAAACAATTGTTAAAAAACCAGACCTTTTTTTATACTTATTTTAAATGTATATTATTCTTTTCTCCTCAAGGGAATTTGATTCTTGTCAGTAGGTAAATTTAGGAAAAAAAATGCTGCTTTGAAATGAATCTGACTTTTAAACTAATCTGTTGCTTCCAGACACTACCAGAAAAACACCTTACATTCCCATTTCAAAAATGGTATAGATCAGCATAAGTATTCAAATGATAAATACTTACATAGCATTCTGGTAGAAATGAATGATAATTCTTCTTTACTAGAAGATTAATTTTTATTTACTTACGCCTTGTATCCAGCTGCTTTGGATGGAAATGGGAATTGCAATTGAAATGCAAAATCCTTGCCTTTCAAGTGTATTTATTATTTAAATAAAATTGCAATAAATGTTGTATACAGGGAAAAAATGTATCAAGCATTTTATATTTAAAACTGGTTTACTACCAAAGCTAATTTTACATACAGCTAATGAATGAATTCATAAGTCTCAGGATCCCAGACTGAGAATTTATTCATAGGCCATTTAATGATAATGATGCTTCATCTTATTCTATTTCTAAGCAGTTCCTTAACTTTGAACTAGTTATTGAAGTAAATCAAACTGGCATGAAGAAAACATTTCTTTTGTCTGCTGTTAAAAGCTGTTTAATCATTTCAACAAGCTTTAGTTCTGGATGCATAGCCAGTATTTTTCTTCCCAATTTAACAGCTTTCTTTAGAACTTAACAATCAAGAATATATTTCTTAAATATTATAAATTTTAAGAAGTCGTATTAATAGCAAATGTTAAATTTAAGCCTAAATACATGATGCTATTTACTTTGAAAGAAAACAAAAAAGTTTATTTTAAAAGACAAAAAAAGTAAGTTATGGAGATAAAATCTATTTAAACAATTCACTTGGCATAACACACTAAGATTTTGCTCAGTAAGTAGTCTAGAGAGATTCATTGCTTTCAGGAGGGATTCTGTTTGCCAGTGTTTCTTCCTCTCTGGCAGGGTGCTAATAAAGTTGTGAGCTCCCATGAATCCATGAATTGAAAATCCCCTCATTTCAAAAATAAAAGAAATAACAAACAGTCAGCAGAAATATAAAGCAAACTTAGGATTCCAGGGAGAATTTTTAATAAAACTTCATAATTTTTCTTCCCATGCAGATGCCTGCATGAAAAAAACACCAAAGTTACTTCTGGAATCTTCCTTCACGGACAAAATAAGCTATCAGCAATGAAGACAGGAAAGAGACATGGTATAAATTGGTGTTTTCATTTCTGATGTGTATATTTGCTTTTTCACACTGAGCTGCCTTTCTGTTTCCATTATCTCTGATGACAACCCTGGGAGCTGAAAATGTAAGTTCTTGTTTTCCTGTAGGAATGTTTTAAGTATTGAGAAAACACAGTTCATTTCCCTCATGAAATGAAAAGTTGGGAAAGGTAGATGGATAGTATAAAGAATCTTTCAATACAAACAAGCCATTCTGGACAAGAACTCAAGAATAGCATTATCAGCTGAGGAAAAAATAATGTGAGCGAGAAATCCATATATTTTCTTTGCAAATCTAACTTCAATGACCTCACACACTACCCCAGAGGTTTGAAGAGATATCATCAGTTTTGCATTAGGAAGTGTAAAATTATTCAATAATGCACACAAAATACAATGTTAAACTCACAGGAGTTTCCACTGTTCTAATGCTAATTAATTCATAGCCACTGTCTGGGACATAAAGAAGCAAGTACAATAGCTATGTAATTCTGTTATTTAAATAGTCATTAATAGGGAATCATCTTCTGCTTTTACAGAACAAACTCAGGGATACTGGCATACAGGAGAGAAAAGGAGACAAGGGAATGTACAAAAGGGAGGAATTGTCAGTTAATATATTCTGTGTCTGCTCTTGGCTATTGGCAGTGGTATTAGGGATATAGAATTAAGATAAAGTTAAATGCTTCATGGGCTCCATCCATTTTTCTTTATTGATGAGACCAAGCACTAAAGAATTATTGAAAGTAAATTAATAATGAGAAGAATGATGTAGAAGTGATGCAAATGGCAGTTTGCTAATAAATGTCTCTATATAAATAATTCACTGGGAATGGTTAGAAATAAAGTGAATTATTGTAGCACTAAATGGATAATTCATTAATTAGAATATATTGATGCATTTGTTGAGTATATGTTCATATAAACCTCTTTATCCCTATTTCAAAGGGGAACTAAAATAAATTTCTATTGCTATCAAACAAACATTGTAGCAATGCAGGTGCAGTCAGGAAGACTTATTTGCCACTCAGAAATGAACAGAGATTGGACAAGATCTGTGGGGCCACTGTCCATGAAGAATAAAAATCAGCTTTCCTACTTGCTCATCTGCAGTCTCTGCACTCTTTTTGGGTACTGCAGCAGCTTTCTGGTGTGTTTGACTCTCTTGTATTATGAATCTTATATTTAGGGTCTTGATCTTTTAAATTAAGACTAAATAGCCATTCCCAGTGAATATGTACACAAGCAGCTATATGCTCATGCACTACAGACTGTTACAAGAACAAGAAAGCAGGAATTCTCTAAAATGGCCTTAGGAAGCATAAAAGCATGCTCCATGTTTCTTTCTTTTCTAAAGCTGAACCTTTCAACATTTTCCACAGTATATAATTTGATCTCTAAAGTTCTGTACTGAAGAGGAAAGAAATGCAGGCTTTGCACAGGAGAAACACCACAATTTGCATCAGCAAAAGGATGCTTTTGAATGGTTCTAAAGTGGACACCTGAAATAGCCTAAATAGCAAAGAGTGGGAGTGGACATACCCACTTTCAGCCTTTGCAGCATAGCCCATCCACAACAGTCACAACAGAAAGAAAATAGTACATTGTATCAGGACAACATTCTGCCAGCAGCTAATTATAATCTGTTTTGAGTGAAAAATACAATTTAACCTCTTTTATTCTTTGAATGGTTTGTATTACTTAATTTGTATAAAGGAATGACATCTTTTTAATTACAAAGGAGTTTCGGATGTTCTTAATATAGTGAGAGTATATCGGACTTTCTGTCTGATAAACTAAGAACAGGATTGCTTTGATTCAATCATAATTTTAATTTCTTTCCCTGAAATTATTAATTTCCCCATATATGATATGTGCTTGCATTTTATAGATTGTGGCATTTATTTATGTATACTTTTTAAATATAATACATAATACACTACAATGAACTACAGCTCATTAAAGACAAGACAAAAAACTAACACACATGACTTTCACAAGTGAAAGCAAATGCATATGAAGGAAAAGAAAATGTATGCAGATATGAATACATTCACAAATGTATTATTGTTTCAAGGTCAGAATCTAGGAATTCTAGGTCAGAACTAGGATTCAACGAGGTCAGAATCAATGGAATTCTCCTCAATGGCATTTTTGAGAAACCTGATTTGGACTTGAAAGATTAAAGGTATATCCAGGTCCATAAATGACTTTTTCTTCTAATTATATCAGAACATAAATCCTATATAGCATAAGGACAGAACAGCTCGAGACAGCTGGAAACCCTACAAATAAATGAACTGATCTGAGAAAGTGCTCCTTGACATTCAACCTGATTTCAGAAATCAAACTCCTGCCAAGGTGTCTGTCTGCTTCATCCCTCCTTTAAACCTTGTACTCATCTCACCATTTCCAGGAGTAAATTTATCTAAAAGCAGGAATACCAAATACAGCAGGACATCTAGGTGTGAAAACAGTGCCTGGGATGTGAGACTTTGAAACATTATTTTAAGAAAGCCTATTTTTTGATTTTTCTTCTCAGCTGGGGAAGTGACATTACATGCATCCAAGCTTCCAGGTGCTTCTCTGAACCACAGCCAAGGATCTATAATATTCACATCTTTGTACTTTAGGAAACAGCATGACTGTATCCCTCCAGCTTCAGAAAATGTCTTGCTATATTTACACATCTTTGCCACACTGCTCTGCAAGTGTAGGCACAAGCTAAAGACTCACGTGGAGGCAGCCTTGCAGGCAGCTTGAAGAGTCCATGGGTTTCTGCACTAATTCTTTTGTTCCCAAACACAGTGTGTGACAGCAATGTGTGTCATGGTGTACATACTGTTCTTCCATACATGGTTCAGTACACAGGAGGCCTTGCAGACTTTAAGGGCAGCTCTTGGTCACCTCAAGGGCCACGTGTCCAGGTCATCAGTACGTGTTTGATGCTCATGGATCTCATTCCCTGATCAATACCATGAGATGAAACCTTAAGATGAATCTTACTTTTGTTTCATGCATTCCTATTTTCTGAATGGATAACAATATAAACTCTTGCTCTCACCTGGGCTGTTTCCCCATAAACATATTGCCAAAATAATCCTATTACCTTTCCACGTCAACAACTTTGTCATATATTAGCTATCATAAACCAAGATCAAAGGCTTTCTGTTCAACTGAAATAAGCTTCCTGAGGTCAGAAAAGCACTTTTTTTTTTCTTAACTCCCACTATATCTGATTGTGACTAGATTGAAATGGCACCCTACTGAAATGTTCCACTCCTGTGGTTTTACACTCAGACTGTGTCCTACTCACAAACATGGGAGTATCAGTGTCTGAGGATGAGTCTCCAGTAGTCCACATTTCCAGTTTTTGCCACAGCCTTTATTCATAGCTGGGGATTTTCAAGGCAACACAGATGCAATATCAGTTTGCCAACATTCAGCTTAACTTTCTCCCACTGCATACCAAGGGGGATTAATGCAGCATAATGTGTGTGAGGAACTCTTCCCTGTTGAAATGTAAGTCAGAATTACACCTGATATTACTCCTCCTTTGTGTTACACAATACTCATAGAACATGCTAGCACATATATAGGAATAACGTCTCCCATGATTTCTCTCAGCTGCTTTCAATAGACACTTCTGGTGTTACAGCTTCCAGCTGCTTCTTTAATTTGCCTCTCCACAACAACTTGTTATTGCCCTGAAAATCAAGAAATACTCTTTGTATTGTATTACTTTCACCCTTATTCATTTTACCTACTCCTAATTTTTTACCAGCAGTGGTCTGGATTCTGTGTAGAGGACCAAAGTTAAATGGCAAAAGTTTGGCTTATTTTATGTATCTTTAGCAGTTTCTTAGGGTCTGTACAGGACACCTGCCTAATGATTTATCTCTTGCTGCACTCAGAGTCTTATCCACCTTAACAAATCTAACTTTAGACAGTGTTGAGAAGCTTCTGCTGAGCAGCAACCCTGGTCATAGCTTTAAATACATGGACAATGGTCATAATTTTATTTCAAGATAAAATCAAGCACAGTCTCCCTTTGTCTTGCCCCTAAATCCAAACTAACTGTTTTACCCAGTTTTTGCTAATGTTTCAGGAATTGTATTAGAAACTATGAATACAATCAACACAGATAGAGAGAGGCAACTTGGTATGCAGGGACCACAAGAACCATGAAAGTTGCCTCTCTCCTGTCTTTCAAAAGACCACAGTAAGTAATTGAGATCTCTCTTTCTTCACAGACACCAAAAGCTCCACTACCTTCTCCTCTATCTGTAGAAGTAATTGGCTGCTTCAGATACTTGAATGGAAGTCTCACTCTCAGAATACCCCAGCTAAGGCCAGTTACTAGCTCCCATGCTGGGTGATCTCTTCCCCTTCAATTACTTTTTTCTAAGATTTGTTATTTTCTTGCTCTACTAAAGATGTGTTAAACTTAAAATTCTCAGTTTAGGAGTCCTCATTAGCCACCAATCAAGTCCAGTCCTTCACTGGCAGTGACAACCACCAGGTACTCATGTGTGCCGAGCAGTCTGTGTGCTGCCAGGCTTGGCAAGACAGCATGAGATCATTTTGCCTGTTAGGAGTCTAAACTTAGATTCTGTACTTTCACAGCTAGACTCCTTGTCTGTTAGGTAATTTGGTGTCTTTTATTCCAGTGAAGTATGTGCAGCACAAACATACCCACTGACTCCAGGCTCATTTCCATGATTTCTCCATTTCAGGGCTTTCAATGCCTTGAGCCTGCTGCAAGAAATCAAGGGATTATTTGGAGAATACAGCAACCCCAAGAAGAACAAGCCCCTGCCATTAGCTCTTAAGAAACATCATGACAACCTAATGCTAAGTTAAATATAGGGCACCATCTATGGGAGACAGCTCCACCTGCACTGCTCTGTCCCATGCACAGACACCTTCCACAGCACCTATGGCAGCAGCAGCAGCAGCAGCAGCCCTTCTCTCTGCCACCCAGCAGGAGAATGAGAAAAAGATGGAGTTTACCAGACATGTAAAAATCCTGTTAGAACTTAACTCTTGAGGAAATGCCTTTCTGCTGGCCCACATTTCTGTGATTTCACCAGCATTTTTCTGTCAAGCTTTTATATGCTCTTGCTTATGCAGCTTCTGTACAAATTTTGTCCTCATATATTTCACTGATTTGGAGGAACTGTCCACACAGATTTTCATTCCATGGCATCTAACAAGATCACCTGGAACTTTTTTTATGGGAAATGCTTTGGAAAAATATTAAAGTGAACTCCCCATCCTCCCGACGATATAAATCATAAATGCCATTTAGATTATTTAAGTCTTCTATTAAAGAGTACACAAAATTAAAAAAATACATATATAACTTAGTCTGTAAGAGTGCATAAGCATGAACAGGGAGAAAATTAGTATTAGCATTTGTTTCTTTTGCAAAGTCACTGTGTCACCTGCCCCAAGGTTTGCACGCCATCCTTCTCAGCTCACAGGGCAGGGGCCCACCAGATGTTGGTGGCTGGCTTGGCACTGCTGCAGGTGTGGACTGAACCCACACATGAAAAAGGGCAAGAATGTAAAACTTTGGATTAAAAACACTCAGAGCAACAATACAAAACTAGAACTGAAAGGGTTACAAAATTTGGAAATAAGTCTGTTGAATTGAAAGCATGGTGGTGCTACAAACTGCATCGGTTTCCTAATCAATTTCCCATGAAACTGTTTTCTAATTGTTTTCTAATTGGGTGTCAGGTGTCCAAGTGTTGGCAGGGAGACACATGGGGTGGCCTCCATGAGGAGAGGTCAGAGCCTGTCCCATGTGGGACACAGTTGTTTCCAGCCAGTTTCCAGCCAGCTCCAAAGTGACACACCACAGAATGCAGCTGAGCCCATCAGCCAATATGTTGGTGCCTCTGGAAAACATATTTAAGAATGGACATTTAAAATTGTCTAATAGGCAGAGGAGAGGGGGAAATAAGGATGAGAGAGCAGCCATGCAAGCACTGAGGTGAAAGAAGAAGGAAGGGGATTAAGTTTTCCAGGCAAATGTGTGACAGAATCATGGTGGAGCAGGTAATTTCCCACTGCCTGTGAAGGACCATGATGGAGAGTATTTACAGCCTACAGCCCAGCCTCTGGATAATTCTTGAAGGAAAGTATGGTCTTTTGAAAGCCCACACTGGAGCAGTTTTTCCTTGAAGGAACTATACCATGTAGGAGAGATACCGTGCTGAAGCAGATGAAAAGTGTGAGGAGAAAGAAGCAGGAGAGAGAAAATGGTACTGGACTGACTGTAACTCCCCATCCCCCCTCCTCCTGTTCCACATGGAAGGGGAAGGCAGAAGGGTCAGGGATGAAAGAATGAAGTTTAGTGTGGTAAAAAGGGAATATAGGGGAGAAATCTTGCTTTAATTAGTCCATGTTTCTCACTATCCACATGTTTTCACTGGCAATAAATTATATAAATTATTATATTTAAAGTTGAGTCTGTTTTGCCTGTGGTGGTAAGTGGTGAAGTATCTCCCTGCCTTTACCCCAGCCCAAAAAGTCTTTTGTTCTCTTTTCTTACCCTGTCCTGTTGAGGAAGCAGAGTAAATGAGCAGCTGGGTGGGTGTCTGTCTGCAGTCCAAGGTCAACCCATCACATGAATCACCTCATTTCAATATATTTTTGCATGCACAAACTGTACATATGGTCATGGCTTTAGGGGCCAGGTTGTGTCTGTTCCCTCCAGGACCACACAAGAAAATGACTTTTTCCTTGCACAGGGATACATGAAACATTCCTCAAAATACTGTAAACCCTCCTTTCTCTGAAGGGTGTCTCACCACCTGCTCGTGACCTACAATGTACTGGCTGCCTCAAAATTTGATGTCTGAGAATATCAAAGCTGTCACATTATTTCCTGAGATTTAATGACAGGATGTGGGAGAAGAATGCACCGAATACCCGGGAGAATTGGAAGGTTACTAAAATCCAGTTTTTCAATGCCTGTAGAGAAAAGTACAAATTCTGGAAAAGGAAGCACCTATAAAATCTTTTGTGTTTTAGTTTAATATAATCACAACAAATTCAGCACCTTAATTTTTTTAGTGAAACATATAAAAAAATTGATACTTCAGTAAAGTGCTTCAGAGATGTAGAGATATATTGAAAGTGAGACAGCACAGTAAAAATTAATGTAAAATATAAGCCACACATTGCATCATGAACAACAAGTAAATTCTATAATTGTGTTCAAAGAAGTGAAAAAAGAATTCAAAAGTTTCAGGCAAGGGACAAAGCATCCTTCCAAGGGACACTTGCCTTGCCATTAAATATGCACTTTTCCAGTCTGAATTTATCTACCTTTGGTTTTCAGCCATTGATTTGGCTGAAGTTGTGTAGGATTCAAATAACTTAAGCATAATTTTTCATGGACCTTCAGAGTTTTAAAAATTAAAATTTTTCAGGGCATCAGTTTTTTACTCAGAAGCCCTCAGTAGTAACCAGGTGAAGACAATTTTCCTAAGCCTGAAATAAGCTGATGAAAGATACACATTTTTACTATTAACCAAGATTTCTGATATGTTTTCTGCAAGCATCCCACAAGCAAAACAGCTTGAAATGATCATAGTGGCTGCAATATGGTGGAACGTATCAGAAATAGAATCTGGCAAATTCAAACTATCTCTTCTGAATATTTTTTTCAAGACATAGTCAGCAAATCCTAAACTTCAAATAGCACTATCACACTGGCTCTAGAAATATCCCAAATATCTTATACCAAGTTTTATTACAAATCAATAACATGGGACCAGGTCACTGGCAAAAAAAAATATTGACTCCATGCAAAGATAGCATGGGGCCCTTAAATCTCCTTAAGTCATGATTTTAGGATTGGCTTTCAGTGGTTCATAGGCTGATATTGGCTTTCTGAAAGGAGATAAATTTCAGCCCTCATTAAGGAACTGCTATTTCTCCCACTTGCACATTAAAATCGCTCTGAAGTTAGTACCTTATTTGACGCAATCTGTCTAAGAAACATTTTGTATACGAAGCATTTTTTTGTGTTTGTCTTTTAAACTTCTCTAAGTTCACAAGAGATGTTGAGGATAATGCTTGATATGATGCTCAGGGACAAAACACAATTAGTGTCACTCTGAAAAATAAATCAATTTAGTATTTGTTCAATCCCACTTAGCAAAGGAAAAACTGGAGCTGTTAGTTCATGTTAGTACATGAAGAAGTTTCCTTTAGATCAAACTCTTTGCTACGTTTCTTTCACTTCAATAAAAGTTCAAGAGTATTTTCACAGTAATTCATTAAATAGACTTATTTTTCTGTTAGTGAAAAAGCAATCACTAACCTTTCCTCCTCCATCTCAAAAGAAAATCCATACTTTCACCTACTGTGGAGATAATGTAAATTGAAGCAAAGCCTAACAAGCTGTTTTGAAGAATATTCAGTGTATTTTGAAGATTAATTCTGCTTCCAGCTCATGCCATGCTTGGATTATTTTAGGTCTCATATTTACATCTTTGTCTTCATTATTAGTTGCAAAATTATTCATTTTCAGTAAGGAAGATCTACAGCTATATATCTACCAGTCATACCTATGAGTGATATAGTTGGAATATATACACATGATATGTGCAGGTAAGTATTGCACACATTCTGTATGTATGGCATATTTAGAGTTATATACTACACGCAGACAGAAAAACTGACGCAATTTGAATATACCAAGCAAAATAATGACTCAAAATTTCCTCTGAAAAGCTTTTCCAATATTTATCTGTGGCTTGTGCCAAAAATTTGCTCCTTGATGCAAGTTTAGATGAATCTAATTTCCATTTCTGCTACTTGTCTGGAAGATTGAAAAAGTTCCCCTGGCTCCTGTCATTAAGTTTTGGTTTTTTTTTTCAAATGTATAAGTACCCAGAGAAAGTGATTGAATTACTCCTTCAGCCTTTCCCCAATATTCTAGGCTTATGAGTTCCTAAAAGACTTATATCCCAATGGTTGATTGATGGCCTCTGAGACCATTTTTTTCCTGTCCTTTGAATTTCCTTGAGTAGCTCCCTCCTCCAGGAGCTGTGAGTCACAGAACAGGGCACAGTGGTCTTATTGGTGGTGTTCAAATTGGTTTGATCTTTTTAATGCCTCTACTGTATATTTTTTTTTCCTCTTCATGCATGGATCAATATAAGGTTCAAAGTGTCAACTTGACACCAAGATCTCACAAAAAAGCTCTTCTCTCTCCTGCTCTGCAATCTTCTGAATTATTGTTCTCCAAAACAGACAATGGGTCTGTCACACCCATCCTATGGGTGTGTTTCTGATTGTAAAATACACTTTCCTGTATTAAACCATATTTAGCTGGTGGTGATAAGTTTTGACCAGTCAGTCAGATTGGCCTGTGATGGCAGCTGTCCTAAGCACTATCAGCTACCCTCACATCTCTGTGCAAAGCCTGGAAATGCCAGTCACTGGAAACCCAGCTGGCAAATGATACATGTCATCATCCATAAGGCTATCAAACAAGATGAGAGCGAGGACAGGCATTTAGTAGGTGCTCCTGAACACTCCCTCACTTATTCTTTCCTTATTTCCATATCCATCTAGATGACAGGTTTTAGTACTCTTTAAATGAGCTCTACTCCTTCCTGCTTCAAGATCTCATGTGATTTTAAGTCATATGAATTTAAAAAAAAATTATACATTATTCATTATAGTTGCTGTGATCATTCTGACTTCTGAGCTTGTCAGTGAATGATTACAAGTCTGGGTAACAAGACTTGATATCCAATAAACAAAAAGGTTTGCAGAATTCTACTGTCTCACTTCTAATTCTTTGTTACCTGAGT